>NC_091707.1:40010000-41260000 GCF_041296265.1 Equus caballus | reverse complement strand
AGCTTTGATTTGTACATTTGCCAGTTTTCATGGTGTAAATCCTCCCATCATGGCTGATTTCAGATCACCAATATTATGTCACTAAAAGTCATTGGTTGGGAAAAGATTTTGAGAGTTGAGAAGAGATGTACAAGATGGTCTTTCATAATCCAGTATAATCTGGGCAGTCTCCTCTGGGGTGCACTATATGCATTGAACCAATGTCTAATATATGTTTCTCTGTCTTCAATAGCCAGAATACACAGGTCTGTAAACGAAGAGTTTGAAGTAGGATTGGGCATTCTCACCAGCACTCTCAGAGTTTCATTTTCAGAATTTGTGCTGTTGATTTCTGTGACCTTCAAATCAACTGATTTTGATATCCTGGTTCCCATAGATGAAATATTTTCAAGAAGTAATGCAGGAAAAATTCCAGTGAACTTGTAGGTAAGGTCACTATCAGCTCATTTTGGTTTCTTCATGTCAGTAGAGCAATAGGAAAACTGAAGGGAGTCACGATCCCCGTTACCATAAGAATCTATTATTGTTCCTACACATGGGGGTTAAAAGGAGTTCGTCTGGAATTCATGAAATATCTATTGTTGCCTCAATGTCCTGTAACAACTAACTAATCAATTGCAATAACCACAGCCAACAAGAGCAAACACCTAAGGACTTGTAATACTTGATGATGCAAGTCTAGAGTGATCCCATTGGGTAAGTGGTGGCTGATGGAGCAGTGAGAGGATGAATATCAACTATGACTTCAAGCTGATTACAGCTAGGATAGGAGCTTCTTTCATTAACTCTCCTGTATGAATTCTTTTGTGCTGAATATCACTATCATCACCTTGAAAGCTCTGTGAAAGTTTGGACTTTATGAGGGGCAAAAATGGATTCAAGTGGTATAAGAGAGAGACTCTGCGGGATGAGTCTTCTGCCCTGCTCACATGCTCTCAGCCCCTATTTTAGTCCTGCAATCGCTGCTCCAATCAGCCAAAGACAAACATTTTGCATTCTATTCTTTTGGCTTGAAGTAATCTCATGTCCTTACTAAATATCTATGCATTTTTATTAGTGAAAAACAGCAATACAATGAGTCAGGGAAAAAAATAATAAGACTTCCTCTAGTTCACCTCACCATATAATCTTTCTTAATAAGCTCTTTACACCGTATGCTAACTCTGTTCAAAGTTCCTTTGATAGCATGCAGAAAAGTAAAATTTTAAAATATCAAAATTGAGTTTTGAAAAACTGTTGCCACAATGATTTTTTGTTACTGATCATTACCTAATGACAAAAGTAATATTTCTTCGTCAATTGCACCATCATCATCAATTCTCATGTATTCTCTTTTCCACTTTGCTAAATGCAAGTTGTCTTATGCAATGTGTTTTAGAAATGAGAAATTACAGTATGTGATTCATACCTTCAAGGCATTTAATTTATTTGGAGAAACACACTTAATTCTTATAACAATAACAAATCACATAATTACTAAATTGTAATGCTATTAGTGTATGGATGGCAAATAGGTACAGAGAAATGGAGATGGTACACTCACTAAAATGGTGAATCAGATTACAGGGATCAGAATAAATAAATGAGTACAGCAGGCAGATGGAACAGGAGACAAAGTGAGAGAATATAGTTTTGAAGGTGTGCAAAATTAGAATGGCCAGGTAAGTGGGTATGTACTATGATGTGTGGTGACATACAGTCAGAAGATTTTAGAATTAACCCCTTCAGTAATTGGCGTCTGTCATAGATTTTTTGAGTAGTGGAACAGCATGAGGAATGTGATGTTCAGTAAATAGTCTGGTAGTCTGAGGGAGAAAGAGTTTAAATGATGTAGGCCAGCAAGAAAGCTGCTGGAGGTAAGCTCAGTTTGAAGAAATGCAGAAAAAAACAAAATTCAAATATGTTTCCTTTCCACGTCATGACAACTGGCTTGAGAGTCTTCAAAGATAGCAGATAGTTTCTTATTGATTCTTTATTAGTTATCCTGCTAAAATCTACTACTGATACTCTAGTCTAATTATTTGGTGACTTTTTTCCTCTAAGAAATACAGATTTGGTACTAGAATTGTGTTTTGTGTATTCATAGAGTCTTCAATTCCTATTTAGGATTTGTTGTCTTATGTAGTCTAAAAATGTGAGACAGGGGCTGCCTGGTGGCATAGCCATTACGTTTGCATGCTCTGCTTGCTGGCCTGGGGTTTGCGGGTTCGGATCCCAGGCATGGACCTACACACCACTAGTCAAGCCATGCTGTGGTGGCATCCCATATATGAAAAATAGAGAAGGATTGGCACAGATTTACCTGAGGGACAATCTTCCTCAAAGCAAAAAGAGGAAGATTGGCAACAGATGTTAGCTCAGGGCCAATCTTCATCACCAAAAAAAAAGATAAAGCACATTTTTCTTTTCTTTTTACTTGTTTATGATAAGAACAAAAGGATTAAGAACAACAAAAGGAGAATCCTTTCATACTACAACAAGTCTAAAACATTCTAAAGTAGGAATGCTTGAATGTGTGAAAAATTTCTAGATAGATATTGACAATATTGTGCATTGCAGGAGGACTTTCATGTCCTACAAAAGCATTTATACTGATGCTCGTGCTGTTCTCCTAAGGCTGGGTTCCTGGCACACAGAGCTGTATATAATGAAAGCCAAATGCAAGTGGACGTATCAATTCAAAAGGAGACTCCAGTGTTTCTTTGACTATTGTGCTTGGGCAGCATGTCTCAAAGACTTCTCTCAAGCACTTTTGCATCTTGTTTCTGGTGTTCTGAAGGAAGGCGTCAGTAGAGGAGGAAGATACAAGGATTAAGTGGATTAGGTTGTTTATTTCAAGCAACAAACTCAGAATTTTGATGGAGAGATCCATGCACTAGGCAGATGAGTTGGAATAAATCTTGCCCATGCTCTGAGCCAAACCCAAGGAATGTAGCTAATGTCAATTCCTGCTTTGCCTGCCAGGGACACTTTGATGTCTGGGGCAATGCACTGGTGTCACATTCCAGGGACCACCCAGGCAAAAAGCCTGCAGTCAGCTGCTGAGAACTTAGTCTCATCATTACAATGCAAAGGATGCCCTGAGAATTTGCCATGCCATGGAATAACAAGCGAAATGTCCCAAGGAAAAACAAACAACAATCAAAATATCTTCACACAAAACAACTGACTAAAACTGAAATATTTTACCTGGTTGCTTTAAAATTCATGTTAACTCCCAATCTAAACTATTCAAGAAAGAGAGAGCCGGGAAGCCATATTTTACCAATCATGGTATATTTATTTAATTAACAGAGACATATCTTCAAAAGGAATAATATATGTGACAGGACCCATGGGTATTACTTCCATTTTCCTTTGGCATGTGAAACAAAAGGAAACACTTTAATTACAGAGCAGGTTTCTTGAACAAGAGTGTTATGCACCTCATGAAATATAAAATCCAGATGTATTAAAGAGTTCAATGTAATAAATCATTCAGCCATAAGAAAATATGGGCACGCTTGTATTAGTTCATGGGGCAGAGGGAAGTTTCCAATATATAAAGTAAATGGAAAAATTCAGAAAAGAGTTTTTCTATTCATCAAAGAATAAACTATAAAGAATAAAAAAGCTGGAAAAGTGAGAAATAATTGGAAAAAATATGAGAACACAGATTAACTGCTATATGCACATACCACATGTATGTAAACATATTCTCAACTATTACTCTGGGGGAAATACAGAGTTACCTTCCTGAGAGCCTCTAGTCACAATCTTTTCATCAATTGATCAACACATAATCTTTTTTTGTGTGTTTTGTTTAAAGACACTTCATTTAATACATTTTGTTGATTCATTAACACCGAACTCATGGCCAAGACGACAACCTGTCACTGAAGGAAGCTTACTTAACGCACGTACTTTCTCATACTTTCTCTGCAAGGCATCACAGCCTTCTTGAGCTAATGAACACTAGTCAACACTTCAGCACTACACTTGGGGTCATTTTAAACAGCAAAAGGTGCAAAAATGCCAAAAATTCTGCACTAAATAAACTGTGAAAAGGGCACCTGTTTACAGGATGAGAACTGAAATAAGAAGGCAGAGCACAACCCTGTTTCACTTCAGCTGGAATGTGTACATGGGGTGACTCAAATTTTTTGACCATGAATGACTTGCAAATGCTCTCCTCTTCTTTTGCTGTGCAATGTTATCATTAGCGTTGGTCCTTTGCATAGGCCTCTTTCCCAAATCTCAGTGCAAACAGTACCACTAAAGTAAGAGTTTACTACATGCCATCTTCAAGGGAATAAATGTTAAGACTGAAACAATATTGCCAATCTTTGCTTACTCGCGGTTACATCTTATTGATCCTGGCTCTATCTCCATCTCGTTTTGGGTTAGCAGGGATGTTCATTGAATTTGTAACTTATCATGCTTATCCAACTTTGTCCAAGGCATTTCTTATTGTACTGTTACAATTGATCAATCCACTTTGGAGAATATAAACATAGCTAAATTACCACACATTTACTGAGTAATAAATTTTATAACCAATTGATTTTAGGTTATAATAAATGACGTCATTAGTACTCACATTCATGAAACACTCTTTTGGAAGAAAGTGGTCAATTTATTTATTAAGCTCTGCAGCAAAATAGTTTTGCCATTTTCATCACACTTGTTCTCAAAGTGTGGCATTTGGGGTCAATGTCAAGGTCAGCAAAATTCAGTCTTTCAGGTGCTCCAATCAAATCACAAAGTAGACGGGCTAAAGTGAACTCTTTAATCTAACATTGCCATTAGAATATTTGCTTGAACTACTCTGTTTTCAAAACTGTAAAAATAGCCATAAAGGAATGAGTAATAAAGTTTTGGGAAACTGAGTTTGTCACCAAATTTCCTTCAAATAGATCTTACTTTTGTAAACTAAAAACAAAGAGAAATTTGTTTAGACTGGGCACTTCTGTCTCTAAAGATCAACAATTTTATGTAAATCAAGGAAATCTCAGTTTAAGTTAATAAGTAAGATTATTTATGTTAAGTAAGAAAGTTGGAAAGAACCATTACTTTGAATATCAAACACAAGATTAAGTAGATAAACAAATAGCTGTGTTTCAAATGCCTAGAAAAAAATAAGATTACTTTTAAAATATCAATTAATAGGTTTTTGATTATAGACAAATCATCTAACTCTTCTTGGTCATTAGACAGGGAAAAATTACCTTTTCTGCTCACCTCACAGAATTGTGGAGAGTGTAGCATATTATTTTAGGAAAAGTAGTAGCCTTTGTTTCTTTCTATTTTTTTAAACAGGTTAATTCCTTTCCTTTGTATTTATATCTGTAACAAACAACAAAATGCGATATCAAATTAATAGTCTGTTCCTTTAAATTTACATAGTCCATTGAATTTTCAAGCATCATAACCAGCAAAAAACATACAAATGTTAAAATTCTACAAGTTATATTTATTTCTAAAGCTAACAGCCCAAAAATATTATAGCATTGCAAAGAAGATGTGCATAATGTCTGGCAATTACATACATCATTCACTTTTCAAACTGACGTTATCTAAAAAAATATGTTGTCGTAAATTTTCGCATTTTATTTGTTCATTGCCTATATGATAGCATGTTGTAATTAAATGCTCTAAAGCTGACTTTTATTGTAGGCTTTGGTTTGTATTTGGAAATTAAAAGTCTATGTATATTCAAATAATAATAAGATATCCCTACACACCTATTAGAATGACCAAAATCCAAAGTAGTGACAACATCAAATTTTGGTGAAGCTGTGGAGCGACGGGAACTCTCGTTTACTGCTGGAGGGAGTACAAAATGGTACAGCCACATTGGAAGACAGTTCGGCAGTTTCCTACAAAACTAAACATACACTTGGCATACAACCCAGCAATCACACTCCTTGGTGTTTATCTAAAGGAGTTGAAAACATGTCCATGCAAAAACTTACACGTGGATGTTTATAGCAGCTTTATCCATAAGTGTCAAAACTTGGAAGAAACCAAGATGTCCTTCAGTAGGTGAATGGATAAATAAAATGTGGCACATCTGGGTAATAGAATATTACTCAATGCTTTAAAAAAACCCCCAAAACAGAAACTCCATGAAAAAACATGGAGGAAACTTAAATGCAACGGTGAAAGTAAAAGAAGTCAATATGAACAGGCTACCTACTGTATAATTCTAACCATACGACTTTCTGGAAAAGGGAAAAGTATGGAGATGATAAAAGATTCAGGGGTTAGCAGGAGTTAGTGGGGAAAGAGGGATGAAGAAGCAGAGCACAGAGGATTTTTAGAGCAAAGAAACTATTCTATAGGATGCATAATGGTGGATACATTTGATTATACATTTGATGATACTCATAAAGTGGACAATACCAAGAGTGAACCCTAATGTAAACTATGGGCTTTGAATGACAATGATGTGTCCATGTAGCTTCACAGACTGTAACAAATGTGCCACTCAGCTGAGGGATGTTGATAGTGGGGAATGTGGTTGGCGTGTGGGGACAGAGAGTATGTGGGAAATCTCTGTACCTTCCACTCAGTTTTGCTGTGAACCTAAAACTGCTCTAAAAGATAAAATCTATTTTTAAAAAAGTCTGTATTTTGGAGCTGCCACTTATTTAAAACAAGTGCATATTTCAGGACCTCTAATTGCTGTTCATCTCCCAGAATGACAACCAATCTTTTGTCTTTTAGCTTAATATTTTACTTCTCAAATCACAGAGAGACATTTCCTTGCTCAGACCAGCCATTTCAAGACTCTCTATTTCACATCTCCGTAAGTTTATATCCAAAGGCTGGTATTTGTCCAGACGTACAATCTCCATTTGAATGGTGATGAGAACTTTATGCTCATGTTCAGATCAAAGAGGATTTAGCTTGCCTTCTTAGTTCGCATGATCCTAGATAGGCTGCTGTAGATCTGTTCCCCAAACACCTTTCTGCATTCGGGATCAAGGAGGGAACTATGGAGAAAATTATACTAGATTGATCTGTTTGTCTCCAGGATTAAGAGACTTCTATCCCACAAAGATCAAATATGCTCTCTGGTGGTATTAACCTCACATTAAGAGGTGATCTTACCTAAAAGTCAGGCTCCTTAGGTCTAAGTAATGCCATAGAGAGAAGCAATGGGGGCAGCCATTGTGACAAAACTGAAAATGCCTGCTCACAACAGAACCATGACACTTTGTCACTAGATAGAACATATATTTCAGTTAATATGAGGGAACTGGAAATGGAGATAAAAAAGAGAAACAGAAATTAAGATTTTACGTGTAATTCTTAGACTCAGACAATGAAAAAATATTGCTCCCAAATTACTCTCTTTTGTGGAGGTTTTCCCCAGTTAAATTTAAATTCAGTCATTGCTTCCCAGATAATCAGCAGAGAATGGCATGCATCCTGGTCAGAGTAAAACCAAGATGTTTATCTATGCTTCTCTTGCAAGTGAGTATGCTAACAGGAAGCTGGCATTGCTCCCTGCTTCTCCACGTTCTCAAGTCTCTCCTTGGTAAGTCCTCAAGTGGGGCCCTTCTGCTGTCCAATGCGACTTTGATTAGCTTGTAACAGTCTAATTTGGGATTAAATTAGCAAACCCATTTATCTCTTCATGAAGCTATGTTCTTCTATTTAGCCTTTATTGGTAATAATGGGCATATTTCAACTCTCCATCTGCCCTTCATTTCTCTGTTCATTCAAAAATCAGGCATGATCCTTGAATATCTCATTATCTCTAAGGCATAAAACATTATGCCAAAGGGAATGTCTCTAAGGGATAATTCTAAAGAATAAGAGAAGAGATTTCCCTGGTAGGAATAGAAAAAGTTTCTCCAAATTGCAGGTAGAGAAGAGATGAGAGTTTATGAAAGATACCACTATGGTTGAGACCCTGTCAGGCTGCATGCTCCCAGGGATGTTTAAGGTATCTTACAGCAGAAAAGTAGAGGAGAATCAATGTCTTGTTTAATTCTGGGATAAGAGTACATGGAAGTAAGAAGATTACAGAGAGAGAATAATTGCCTGGTGTAACTAGAAAGATAGTCTTGCAGAAACCTTTGTGTTACTGCTTAGCATAGATGCCTTAGAGAGATACAGCTGCCTCTTCAGATTGTTAAGGATGCACTAGAAAGAGCTAGCTGAGCTAAGAGGGCCAAGCAGGTGGGAAAGAACCACAGCTCAGTTGTGGTCCATCATGCCTTCAGATCAAAGATCAGGTGGGACAAGAGAAGTTCCAGGAGCTGCCTGGGTGGACAGATCACTCAAGAATCACACTGCAAAATGCTTCACCTCCTACAGGACCCTAAAACCATGAAAGCTCCTAGAATTTAAACAAAGATCTTGACAAATGTGGGATGTATTATGGTTTTTCGAATTGAATGAAAATAAATTTCTCCTACTCTTTATGATTAAGGGCTTAATATGGACATTAAGGGAAATAAAAGGTTTTTTCCCTACACACTTGAGTTTTGTGGAATTAAAGTCAAATCATTCCAGAAATATTAATTGAGCAGAATTCTATTCTTGAAGGCCTTATAGAACAATTTACTTTGCCACAGCTATTATGCTCTTCTCCCTTTCTTTCCTACCAAAGTCCTCTCCTTTGGAGACAAACGATCTCATATCCCTCAATAGTTCTTGTGAAACATGGTTTTGTATTGACTCTCCATTGCCTTTTTCTAAATATACTTGTTTATATCCCTTTTAAAGAAAAGTGCCCTAAATTGCTTGTAACAATCCAAATTGGTCCAGAAAATTAAAGGTAAAAGGCAACCAGCATTTTTCTTGTTTTAAACTCTATACTCTTAGAGCATGAGTAAAATCTAAGATTAATTACACTGGTTACCACACTTTACTGTGGATTCCCATTGATTTCATCATTAGTTAATGCCCTTAGGTCTTCTCCTTATAGGCTGTTAATAAATAATATCTCCCTCATCCTGTACCTATGAAGATTTTTTTAAATAACACTCAGGATTTATATTTATTACTATTAATGTTCATTCTGTTAGACATTAATCCATATATATATAGTTCCTTAGTATTGGTTAAATTAATAATTTGGTAATAATATGCTTCATCAGTGCCTCATTAAATGCATAACCAATTATTCAGAAAGGCAGCTAGTTGGCAAGAATTCGAGCAGGGGGATAAAATTGAATGTGGAATTAAATAAAAGACTAACTTGTCATTGCTCTTGCTGCATTTGCTATTGCTTTTAGTTTCAAGTTGAGCGGGAAGTGGAGGCAAGTAGAATAGATGATTTACAGGACATTTTACCTTCATTTTCTTTTTTTTTTTTTTTTCAGTGAGGAGGAGTCCCCCTGAGCTAACATCAGTTGACAAGTTGACAATCTTCCTCCTTCTTTTTTTGGCTTGAAGAAGATTATCCCCAACATCCAGGACAGTCTTCCTCTATTTGAACGTGGGGTGCCTCCACAGCATGGCTGATGAATGGAGTAGGTTTGTGCCAGTACCAGAACAAGTGAACCCTGGCTGATGAAGCAGAGGGTGTGGGAACTTTACTCAGTCTTGGACAGGCCCAACATTTTACTTCACTGAAGTACTGCATCAAGTAAGGAAGAATACATAATCATATTATTTTCATTATTACATAATGAAAGCCTTTACAGAAATAGAACATTTTAGAGCTGCACACGCCTTTGGATGCAACAAAATGGGCAGAGCGAAAGGGATACAGAAGTTCAGACTTAATACATTTGGCCAAGGGCAAAGAGCTATTTAGTAAAAGATATGCATCTAGAAATATTTTAACTTAGAATAAAATGTTCTTTCAATAACTTTGCCAATCTTCTGTTTCTATAAAGACTAAATCAGATAACTTTTACCCCATAACATCTAATACCATTTTAATGTTCCCTATTAACCTGCTCTTCTTCAGAATACATATTTGCTATTTCTTAAATTTTACTCTTAAGAGATCATTTCCAGATCATTCACTCTTCTGATTGCCTTTCTCTGGGTGTTCTCCAGTTGGTGATTACCCAACTGAAATGCATAATATATTTGAAAGCAGAACATTAAGTGTTAAACAAAAACTTTTTGAAAAATAGGGGGGCCAGCCTGGTGGTGCAGCGGTTGAGTTCACAGTTTCCACTTCTTGGCGGCCTGGGGTTCACCAGTTTGGATCCTGGGTGTGGACATGGCAAAAGCCATGCTGTGGCAGGCGTCCCGCAGGTAAAGTAGAGGAAGATGGGCATGGATGTTACCTCAGGGCCAGTCTTCTTCAGCAAAAAGAGGAGGATTGGCAGGAGTTAGCTGAGGGCTAATCTTCCTCAAAAAGAAAAAAAAAAAGAAGGAACACAAGGTTGCCCAGCACATATTAGTAACAGATTTAATTCCTATTGTGCAAAATGCAGACGTCTATGCATATTTCTTCTGCAAACTGCCCAATAGTGTTTCAGACCACAACATCATGCATTCACTTCAATATTCTACCAGTACAGATGGAAGAGAAGGCTTGACAGAAACACACTAAAGCAAAATTAAAAACTCCAGACAAATTGTTTTTCTGAGAAAAAGTGCCCAATCTGTGGGATGAAAATGTTTAGAACTTAATTTAATAAGATAGTTATTTATTGACCACCATCTTTTCTCTACACCTTCATCCTTCCAACCCGAGTCTCATTACTTATTTAACGCTTAGGATTCGGCCTCAAACTTCTCCGCAAGATGCTTCATCCATGATCTTTGCTTATATTTCTTCAAGTAGCTCCTCTTTACTTGTTCTCTTTCCCACAACTTAGAAATGGTTCTATTTTCAACACAAAACAAAAAAACAAACCTGAAAAAATCCTTTCTTCTCTCCTCTCAATATAAGTGTCCATCTCTTCAACTTTTTGGAGGATAATCTGAACAGAACTATTAAAATGTAAACTTATCATTATTTTTGTGCAGAAATTCCATTTCTACAGTCATATTTGCATAACTCACAACTATATGTACAACTGGAATGGTAATGTGAGGGGATCCGTAGACCCTTGTCCCAGTTAAATAACCACAACAAGGTGAAAATTATTTTAAAAAATGAAAACAAAAACAATCATTAAAAATCTCTGACAATTGTCCTAAGGCAGGAAGAAACATGTATTTAAGAAAATTTACTAAATCTCAGTGAGAATACCGTGTCTGTGGTGCTTGAGCGACAGCCTGCTCCCTCCCCACCGCCCAGCTCAGAATGACAGAAGCTCCTGTCTGAGTAGGTTTTGCTAAGAAGACTGGACTTCCTCTCCTCTCAGCTCCAATCAAGGGATATGGATTCTCACTGCAAGGGGCAGATAGTCAGTATTTCTCACTCACTTAAACTCTGAGTTGAAGAAGATATATCCCGATGAATGTAGCTCAGAGGTCAGGGGCTTCCTTCCTCCTATAGATATACACACACAAACACAAAGATGTACACATTTACTATCCTTGTTCGCCATAATAAATAAGTACCTGGGTTGGCTAAAATATTATAAAATTTTAATGTAAACAAGTATTATGCACCTATCTTGAAAAGCGATACATCTGAATGTATTGACATGAATAGATATCCTTGCTCAAGTTTTTCTTTTAATTAGGCATGTTTCACATGATTATAGTATAATCATACTTCTGTAGAAAAATTGTGTACTCAATATATCCATCACATAGCAGTACATGAATTGAAAAATTATCTAGAAAAATATACTCCCAAATATTAACAGTGTGAAGTGCAAGGAAGTGGTATATAGGAAATATCTACATATTCATAGTTACTAGAACGATAACTGATCAATAAGTCTTTTTTCAACAAATAATTATCAAAGCTGAAGAGATGATAATATATTGGTATCATTAGACCTGACTCATGTGGGTGGATGAAATTGATCAGCTGAAAGTAGAGGGGAAAGCTAATGGCCTTTAATTCCCTTCTCCTATGTGTCAGACACTGTGCTAGGCACTTTTCCTAAGTAGTTACTTGAACAATCTCAATAACTCTAGAGGACTACTCATATTTTATACATGAGAAAACTGAGGCTCAGGGTCAGGGATGATAAGCAATTTTTCAAGATAAAGGGGTGCTTAGTTGCCAGCTTACCTACTCTAATGTTTTTAAAATGAGATTACAGTGAGTATTAAAATGAGATAGTGACTAATACGTATTTGAGAGTCCTGAGCATGGAACTCATATGGAGGAGCAGCTTTGATGCAAAGTTATTTAATAATGGTATGAGGAATGATTAAAAAGACAGATAGTGGAAAGAGAAAAACCATTTAGGACTATGGCCTTTGCAGCAACCCAGGTGTCAAGGCTAAGTAAACCAATTGTGACGCAGATGAATTGGTGAAGGTGTGTAAGAGTTTAGACTTTGCAGTTGCACAGATCCAGATATGAATCCTGTCTCCAAATTGGGTCATTGAGCAAAGTACTTTTCTAATTCTAAGTTTTATCATTTGTAAAATATAGAAATAATATCAATCTCATCAAATTGTATTGTTGATTGGATTAGATGATAAATTTGCTATTCTTAGCAAAATCTCCAGCAAAAAAAACCCAAAATAAATATAAATTGAATTCTTACTATGTGCCAATGTTCTAAGCACTTTACATGAATTAATTTACATGAATTAATTTTTAATTCTCAAAGCAGCCTTAACAGGTGGTTGCAGTTACCTTTATTTTACAGATAAGAAAATTGAAGTGCAAAAAGTTTAAGCAATTTACCAGAGGTTGCACAGATTCCACCCAAGCTTCCTGGCTCTCTTTCATTACTTCTAAAGTGCTAGAAAGTTCTTAATAACTCATGGCTGCTGTTATGACAATTGTAGTGATGATGGAGTTTATGGTGATGACGGGTCAACTGGAGAAAAAAAAGCAAATTATAAAAGACATTTTAAGTAAAGAGTAGCAAGCTTTGTTTTAAAATGATATATAGGTCAATATACAAGTCAATCCAAGTTTTCATTGAAAAACTGGAAAAATATTGGTAATCTAGGCAGAAATAGAAATTGGAACAAGGAGTTAAATAATCTGGTGTGTAAAAATATTTAATAAACATAATGAGCTATGTAAATGAATAAAAGCTTCTATAAAAGATACTGTATTTTACAAAAACTGCCAAGCATTACCTATGAAAGATGAGTTAATGGTTAGATCGCAATAATAACAGTAGAGTAGGGAGTCAAGAAAAAGGTGGGGCTGATCTATTGTTAAGACATCAAAAGGTGAATCCAGCAAGGATAAAAAATTCAGCAACTATTTCCTTAAAATTTTTCATGAGTCTGTTGAATTGTCAGTGCTTAAATTTCTTTATAAATTTTTGCTATTCCGTAATGGCACTGGTAGGCCTCCATTTGTACTTTAAAAAGTTGACTTGGCAAGGTGCTGGCCCGTGGCCGAGTGGTTAAGTTCTCGCTCTCTGCTGCAGGTGGCCCAGGGTTTCCTTGGTTCGAATGCTGGGCGCAGACATGGCACTGTTCATCAAACCACGCTGAGGTGGTGTCCCACATGCCACAACTGGAAAGACCCACAACGAAGAATATACAATTAGGTACCAGGGGGCTTTGGGGAGAAAAAGAAAAAAAATAAAATCTTTAAAAAATAAGTTGACTTAGCAAGTGTGTATTATGTTGAGTTTTTGTTTATTTGTTTGCCATTTTTACTCTATCATTTTTTCCCCATTTTTCGGCACTCCATGAACTCACAAATTACTCCATTGTTCAAAATGGCAATTTCCAGATTGCATAACGTGCATTTGTACCTTTGGGATGTTTTTAGAGAAGCAGTCATCAACTAAGTTATTTACTTAAAATTCACCCTCCAATATATGTGTACATTTCACTCTTTTTTAATCAAAATAACCTGAGGGTTTTAACATGAAAAGTTATTGTTTCATGGATCGTAATAATTCTTTCAGATCAACTTTTGAATTCGTTTCAGGTCTATTTAAAAAATAGATCCAGGCACTCCAAAAATAGCATTACAGTCAATTAGGTGAAAATGCATTTTTAAAGATTTGTTCAAACATGTTTACAAACATGTCTACTTCTTATTTAATTGCAAAAGACCTTGGAAAATTTTTGTTGTCTATTGGTTGATTAGATTTTGACTGTTTGGTTCATGTAATTTCAATAGCTATTACATGACAAGAAATTTAAGGTTATTATAAATAATATTACTATAGTCCATGGTTTATTCATTTTTAGGGAGGGGAAGGGGGAATGTCTTCTTTAATAGAAAAGGCAAGAAATCATTTAATGCAATTATTTTAGTTGGGTTTTTCTAGACCAATGTGTACAGTTATCTCATTCCTTAAGAAATTTATCTTGAGTTCATAAGTTACATCAAATGGCTCAAAGAGCCTTGAAGCTGGAGGGCATCCAAAAGAAAGATTAATATGATGGACTATAATTGTTTGAAAGCATGGTTGTGGTCTTCTGATCAAATAATGTACAACTACATTCATTAAGCTTCTTAAGACCCAGCTATGGTTATACTATTCTGACTATACTGAAGGGTGTTAAATAAAATTCTAGGAAAGATAGTTTTTAATGATATGCCCAAAATATCACAAATATTCTAGTGCCAAACTTGAAAAAGAACAGAGATTTTAATTGCAGACTTTTGATCATGAAATAATATTTCTTCCATGAGTCTATACCAGAATTCCACTTTGTCACACACAGGCGTTCTAATCTCAGATCTCTCTTGGTGGTTGCTTTATTCCAGACAGCAGGTAATGCCAATGTCATGCTGTGGTCTGTTTATAGGGTAATACCAGATCTGGCATTAAAGTATAACATGTGGCAAGTTCATAATGAAAAGGAAAATGTTTTTTATTTGTGTTGTTTTTTTATTCCAAAGTACAAATGTGGTTATGAACAAATTAGTCCTTTCTAAAAGCATTGCCTTTATATTGTACTATATGATTGTGTGCGTGCATTTGTGTGTGTGTGTTTTACCGAATGCATATTGAATATCAATTTAAAATGAATATTAACTGAAAAGATGGACCAGATAAATTTTAATGGTAGCTGATCAAGGATTAGTTTTAATTTCCATAGTCATGAGATGGAGATGATATCAACTGCGTATTCTCATTTTGTATTGATTATCTTTGAGGAATCTTGAGAGACACAGATGCTAAGGACAGACGAAATGATTTGGCAATCAAAATTATATTTTTTTTTATTAATGTTATGATAGATTACAACCTTGTGAGATTTCAGTTGTACATTATTGTTAGTCATGTTGTGGGTACACCTCTTCCCCCTTTGTGCCCTCCCCCCTCCCCCCCTTTTCCCTGGTAACCACCCATCAGATCTCCTTGTCAATATGTTAACTTCCGCCTATGAGTGGAGTCATATAGAGTTCGTCTTTCTCTGACTGGCTTATTTCCCTTAACATAATACCCTCGAGGTCCATCCATGTTGCTGAGAATGGGCCAATTTTGTCTTTTTTTTATGGCTGAGTAGTATTCCATTGTGTATCTATACCATATCTTCTTTATCCAATCATCAGTTTCTGGGCATGTAGGTTGGTTCCATGTCTTGCCTATTGTAAATAATGCTGTGATGAATATAGGGGTGCAAGGGACTCTTGGGATTTCTGATTTCAGGTTCTTAGGATAGATACCCAGTAATGGGATGGCTGGGTCACAGGGTATGGTTGTGGAGAAAAAGGAACCCTCATACACTGTTGGTGGGAATGCAAACTGGTACAGCCACTATGGAAAACAGTATGGAGATTTCTCAAAAAGTTAAAAATAGAAATACCCTATGATCAAAATTTTATTTTTAAATTAAAATTTCTATCTCTTCTTCCACAAAATATTTTCTCAGACCAAATTTTCATGGGCTTAACTTTTATTTTCTTAAATCTGAACGCTTTCATGTTAAGCATCAACAATATTGAAGTGTCATCAAGAAGACACATTTACAGAATTGCTAAATGCCTTCAAGCTGCTCAAGGATTGTACCTCTTATTACTCACCCAGTCAATAATTTTATAGAGCATCGCTTGCTGCGTGGACCAAGTGGATAAGCCAAACACAAGAGCTGATATTTTCCTAGATATCCAGTTACTGCTTACTGAAGGTTTTCAGCAAGTATCCTAGCCTGAACTGGTACCTAAGCCAGAAAAAACAAACCTGAAAATATTTTAAAAGCTTCTTGTCCACCAGCAGGTGAAGCCTAGAATTTATGCCTCATATTTGGTATTGGCTCAAAGGTACTCAGCTGACAATCAGTCTAAACAAGACCCAGTGTCAAAGAAATAAAAAAGTTGGCAAGAGTTAGAAAAATTTTGGGGGCCCCACCCAAGCAATCTGGGGTTCTGGGTAGGAATCTAATTCCATGAATCTGAAGTAGCTGACCAGTAAGACAGACTAAAGTGACACATAGAATTGCAGATAGAGGAAACTTCGTACAATGAAAAGAACATTCCAGAGTTAAAAGGACTGAGATCAAACATCAATGTTTATAACACTGCTGAGGTGAAAGTGAATAAGTTATTTTACCTCATTGGCACATGTACTACTAAATTGAGAATTGGAAAAAAAGTCCCAAAGTCTTTTTGTTTTCAGATACTTACTACTTATCACGTCTATCATAATTGTAATTGTTCACGGTAGGATATTTCCTTAATATCTGTGCTGTAGCTTGTCTTGAAAGGTGACCCTCAATAAACTGAGCTTCCTGATTTTCGCACTCATTCCCACGTTGATTTTGTGATAGTGTGTCCAGCTAACCAGTAGAACTGGCGGAAGCAATGCAGTGACATTCTAGATCTAAGTCTTAAGAAGGCCTGGAGCCACGAGGCAGGAATTCTGGCCCCTCTGCTGAAGAGATTACGTAAGCAAACTGCATGAAGAGAAGGAACACCAAAGAGTGCATAATGAAATCGTGAGGCCCAGCTGTCCCAGCTACCCAGCTGAGCCCCGCCTTCTAGTCATCCCACTGAGGAATCAGACAGGCAGATATGACATCTTGGGCATGATTCTAGTACAGTCAAGTCACCAGAAAATTGCATCGCTATCCAACAATATATGCAACAGGAGAGCCACCCAGCTGATCTAAGTCAACCCACATAGTGAGAGAAAAGGAAAAGCTTGTTGTTGTAATCAGATCAAGACAGCCTTAACATTTTCCTTAGCTTGACTAAATTTTAGATAGGTTTCTTCCAGACTGTGAGCTTCTGACTTCTCTTTTCTTAGAATATTTATGTTAGAAAACTTGTAATTGCAAATTCTCTTTCTACCCATTTGAAATGTATATCAATCTCCTTGAAAGCCTCTTGCCGGTTTAAAACTAGGGAAGGTCTTTCTCAAGGATCCAAGTCCTTTAATAATATCATCATCAAGGAAGACAACACCCCTGTATCCCAGTTTGCAGGAAGGAGCCTGACTTCTGTAGGTATCTTGCTCCAAGTTGTAAAACTACCTCCTGTTGTGAAGTTAGAAGATAGGAGAAAGTTGACTTTCCCCTTGGACAAGTCCAATGAGCAAGCACAGGTGGCCTACAACACTACCACCATCCTCCATCCTTTTCCCAATCCTTAACTCTCTTGATCTTTGTTTCAAGGGAATTGAGTTTCGTATCTCTTGCTTATTGCAATAGTCTTGAATAAAATCTTCTTTCCCTGCTTAACCTTATTAGAAACATTTTTTATTCTGACAAAGCCACTAAAGTTTTATGGTGGTTTTGTTTGTTTGTTTTTCACAACAAGAGATGAGTAAAATAGGAAATAAATACGTATTAGGAAATGGATGTTATCATAATGAAAAAACTAAAATATGTGCTATTGGCTTTGGGGCTGGGCAATGGAAAGAAGCTGGAAGATCTTGAGATTCTTAGTGATGGTTTGGAAAGAAAAAATATTTTTGTTGGAGGCTAGGGAAAAAAGGCTGCTTGTTTTATGTGATGGTGGATGTTGTCAGGGGTGTGTGAATAAGGGCAGATACACAACAAAATTGGAGATGTGGCTAAAGAGATTTCCAGGAAGAAAGCGGCAACTGGTTTATGTCAGTGGCATGTGATGAAGTATAGACATAGAGAGTTGAAGCAAAGAAAGGATTGTTCAGTTTTCAACTGAATATAGACAAAATATCATTAAAGGAGGATTTACTGAGTTGAAAGTCTAAAACTACTTCTTAGTTTCAGCTTTTCAGGCAGAAAAAATGGCTTCAGGGCAAAGTTCAAATCCAGGGCATAAATAGTAAAAGCTTGATTTCAGGGTCAAGATTTCAAGGGTGCAGGTATAAGACCTTTTGTTAAAATCCCAGAAAGATTTAAATTAGGGCCCTATAGACCCTCCCCGCTGAATATAAAGTCTTCTAAAAATCTTCAGATCTTTCTTTTTCTATCACTTGGCTAGTTAATTGGGCTTCTAAGATTTTTTAAGGCATTGTCCCAAAGGACCCTGACTTTCAGCTGAAAGTAGAGAGATGTGTGTTTTGAAGATATTTGCAGGTATAAATTTTGTTTGCATGACAAAGGAATTATACACAAATGTTTAGAAGAATAAAAAGCAAGAGAGGCCAGCCAAGTGCTGTAGTGGTTAAGTTCGCACACGGCATTTAGAATTTAACCCAGGAAGTTAAGTTCGTGGGTTTGGATCCTGGGCATGGACCTACACACTGCTAATCAAGCCACACTGTGGCAGCATCCCACATAGAAAATAGAGGAAGATTGGCACAGATGTTAGTTCTGGGCCAATCTTCCTTACCAAAAAAAAAAAAAACCCCAAAAACAAGACACAGATAAATACTGTTTTTAAGGAAGACAATTTAAGTGTAAATAAAGTGATTGGTTGAAAGTACAAAGAAAGAAAAAAGATATACAATGGCAACAGGTTAATAAGGGTGGAATAGCTTTATAAATTTACAACAGAGTATATTTTCAAGATAAGGAACAGTGCCAGAGATAAAGAACAGCATTCTCCTAATGAGAAAAGTTCAAGTCATCAGAAAGACATAATGATCTAAAACATTTATGTACAAAAAACAGAGTCTAGAGATATAAGAAGCAAAAAAAGGGCAGAACTAAAGGGAGAAAAGGACATATACAGAATTATATTTGAAATGTTAGTCCCCTTTTCTCAATATTTTATAGAAAAGAACTTAAGAATCAATAATAGAAAATTTGGGCAACGCTCTCCTGCAATTTAACCTAATTGACATTTATAGGACACTACACCCCACATCCACAGTATACTCAGTCTTTTCAAGTACACGTGGAAAACCCACCAAGGCAGACTATATACTGGGCCATAAAGTGTCTGATAAATTTCAAGAGAATTAAATAATCAAGAGTATTTTTTTTTTACCATAACAGAATTAAATTAGGGGAAAAAATTATGAACCAATCTTCTGGAATATCTTCCAAAATATTTGAAAATTACACTTCTAAATGATCCCCAAATCAAAGAAGAAATCACAAGAGAAATTAGAAAATATTTTGAATTAAATTATAATTAAAACACAACATATCAAAAATTTTAGAATAATTATAAAGCAATTATTGGGGGAAAGTTAGGTATCTATAAGCTTATATGAGGAAAACATGAGTTTGTTTTATATTGATGTTATTTCTTCTTTAAAATATTTGGTAGATTTTTGCAGTCAATCTATCTAGACCTGGAACTTTTAGTTGTGGAAAGGTTCATATTACAGAATTGAATTTCTTACAGATAAAGAGATTTTCAGATTTCCTCTTTCTTTTTATGTCACTTCTGGTAATATGAGTATTTCAAAATTTTTCTATTTTATCTATGTAGTAAAATTGCTAGCATAAAATCATTGATGGTATTTCTTTTTAACCCTTTTAATCTCTATAGTATTTATAGTAGAATCTAAAAGTTTCTTTATTATAACTGCCAGCTCCAGGGTGTACCAATGCTAAGTTATCACAGTCTTGCAGTCAAGAAAGATCATTCCTGCTCCTCTTCCCTCTTCTTCTTCATGTGCTATAACATAGGAGAAGTCTATAATGACGGGTACTCAAGTTGGGTACAGATAGCTGATGCAGACAACTCTATTGCAGCACTTCAGATACTCTTGGCCTCATCATCTGTGTGCTTTGTCTGATTGATTTCAATCAAGACTAAACTGACAGAAACTTGCTTCCTGCTTGCACAGGATGGTTCTAACCTCCAGCACAAAGGCTTTGCATTGATATCACTACGGGTCTACCCTCCTTCATGGCCATGCTCATCACAGACAGCACTAAAATATAGAATAGTTAACTCCTTGGTTAAAGAGCCTCTGATTGATTGTAGGTGGAAGTCCCTTTATTCTTCTCTCTTATCCAAAGGTGTTGAGATATGATTTCTACAGCCCAAACAAGAAATTATTGAACAGTTAGTCATACTTGAAAGAACCTGAAGCTTGATATCTCTTATTACAGATGATTGGGAAGTGGCTGCTTTCCAATCACTTCCAGTCCCTTCCTTCTCCCATCATTGAGGTAGATATTTCTCAAGATATTACCACCTAGGTTAACATGGCAATGACATGATTGTGTCAAACACTTTCATGTGGAATACAGCAGGTGGAAGATTTTTTTCTTCGCAATGGGTTTGGGAAGAAGGTGCTAGCATGGAGAGATGATAAAGTTCTGACTGAGCTGCACATATTCAAGTAAAGATATGCAGTAGTTAGGTGGATATAAGGATTTGGATCAAAAATAAGATGTTTGGCAAAAGGTAGTTAAAGTTTGGAAGGGTAATAAAGCACAAATGAATAGAAAAAAGAATCTCATTTAGAACCCTAAAACCAATCCCACAAAGTCAATGAATAGAGACAGAAAATCTCACAAGCATATTAAAAAGTAATAATCACTAAAATAGAAGCAAACTCCAAAAAAGCCTACTGTTGAAGATCAAAGAGAATTTTAAGGAGAAATGAAATGTCAGTTGTGTCGAAGGACATGGAAATGACATGTGGACATCTGTCAGCTCAAAGAATTTTAAAATCTCTAGTGACATTTCATTGTTTTCCTGGGAGCAATAGGAATGACAAAAATCTGATTCCAACAGGGCTTGGGAAAGGATACTGTCAAAGAAATAATGAAATGAAGATTGGCTTAAACTATTAAGAATCTTGATTTTAAAGACAAGAAAAATAGCAGTACGCATAGAGATGCATGGTTTTAAAAGGAGGCTTCTTATTCTAGTATTCAAAGGATATGAACCTGCTTTTATGTTCAGAAAGTAGTGAAGAGACAAATAGAAGAGGTTTACAGAGGAAAGAGAGAGGTTAATGGTTCTATTGAGATCTTGGAGGATAACATGGTAAGTGTAGATGAAAATGAGTTTGTAGGTAATGACAGGAAGATGAGTGTATAATATCCTGATGTTTTCATCATCCCTCACAGACAAATTTTTTATTAATGTACTAAGTTTTAGGATGGGAGTTTTAAAGAGTGTGACAAAAATTTATCTTTTGAGAAGAATGGGAGAATTGACCAGGACTATGTAAGAATCTTGCCAGATAACAATGAAGATCCAGCTGCGATTAGATAATAAACTTTTTCTGTGATGTGTGTGGTACTTTCCCCTCAACTAGCTCCCAGGGAGAGAGAGAGAGAGGAATTAAATTTTATAGTCTATTGAAGATCAGAAATTTTAAGACAGAATAAATGAAACTCAGGATTTGGTGGAGTTAGTAAAATTTTCAGAATATTAAACTTTGGACCCAGCTACCTAAGGGTAAAATATTGGCATGATGGCACTGACTCAATGAGAAGAAGAATGGTTACAAATAAAAGTGGCATAAAATGAAGGTATCAGAAATATCGATATCAAAGAAAATTTAAGATGAAGGATAGAGTGGAATGATAAGTGATCATGGTCAAAGAATGAGATTGAGGGTTTAGAGATGGAACAAGCAATAGTGGTTATGGGGAAGGTCATCCTGGAAGCAAAGCCAGTTGATTAGTGGGAGGAAATAGCCAGGATCTTAGGAAGTAACAAGTGAACAGATATTGAATGTTGGTTGACTGAACTTGAATCCAAAGGAATAAGAGCTTTCCCTATGAGAGTAGAGAAAGAGTCCACCAGATCTGATGGTGGTATTTCAGCTATTATTGTTTTGTTTATTCTGTAGGGAGGAAAACTGGAGTCATGACCAAGCAGTCAGAGGCTAGATGTAGCTGACAGCCTTCCTGTCCTGACTTGTCTGGCTGTGTCTGCGCTGAGCAGTACAGATAAATTATATTATAAGTAGATGAGACATTTGATGAGGGATTAAAATAGTGTTCAATAATGAAGTCCTTTGAATAGACAAAGTTATTTTAAAATCAAAGACAGAGCAACGGCATTGTAAACACTTACAGAACAAATGAACTTGTATTCTTCCCATTCCAAAATCAGAGAGCTATAAATGGCACAGTTAACAAAACACACAGTTTAGTCATCACTTCAATTGCAAAAGGCATATTTATCAAGTGTCATTAATTTGCATGATTAAGTGTCAAGTGAGTGATTCATAAATTTAGGCTCATTTTAAAAGGCAAACACATCTCTCAGTAGGGGTCAAGGAGCTGAGTAGGAAAAACTAAATTAAATTGCATCTAATCGTTCTAAGAAGTTTTAGCTTTGTTATCAACAATTTAATCCAGAGTTGTGATTGATGATGTATGGATCATCTAGAAACACCTTAAAACTCAAGTAAAAATAGAATAATGACCCTGCATTCTTGGGGAAATGTTGTATCCTTAGGCATTTAATATATGTTATTTAAAAAATTCTCATTTCATTAAAATAACTTGGTTTGGCCTAAAGATGATGCCTTAGGATAGCTTGCTTGAGTGAAAAGAAAGGGGAAACACGAATAGGAATGCACATAGTGAGAGGAGATCCCCAGACAAAGTGAGAGTTTTCAAAACCTCTTTTATATTCATCTTGTATTCTTTCACAGGGCACACATTCCTATTCACCCAGGATGTAATAGACACTCAGCGAATATTGCATTTTGTAGCCTTCCTCTGTTGATAGACTTAGGGATTTTTTAATTACTATGTTGTTTATTTATCAAAGGCAATTTCTAGATTTTGGCTGAAGAATTTCAACGTATGAGAGACATATAGCTGGCAATTTATAGGAGAAAAAGGGGAATGAGACATTTTAGAATATTTAAACCCAGGTATTTTTGAATCCAAGGAAATACTGCAGAGTTGCAATATACTGGCTAAACTACTACTGGGAACCTCAGGGGATGCCTACATTGGAAGCAACTCTCTGGTTTTACTTTTATGCATCTGATTACCAAAAACAAAGCTATTTTTTCTTTTAAAGCTATGCTGTGGTACATGAGGAGTTAATTTATTTTCTGTCTCCTGTTCCATCTTTATTCTCCATCATCTTCCAGTTCTAAAAGGACAGATATTGTAGTCTTACCGATTAAAGTTTATGAAAGGTTTTGATTTCAGCCAAAATTGTCCATTATTTTTTGAAAGGCAACTCTTCTCTCCTTCCTTCGCTGTCTCCCACCTTCCCTGTGGCTCTCCCTCACGCTCTACTCCTATCCATTTTTCCTTTTTCCTGTGTAGAGCTGTCACAGAAATGTAAACCAATGGGAAAGGAGTGTAGAAAACAGGAAGCAAAATGTGTTGAACGGTAATTGAGTAGATCCGTTGGATGGAAATACTTTCCAAGGAGCTCCAATTAGTTCTTAGTAAGAGCCCATTGAATCCAGACACACAAATTCCTGAGTCTGTAGAGATGATTTGTATACTGGCCTACTCCTGGAGTGCTCTGATTATAGACTTTGGTAGTGAGGTATTTCTAAATAAAAAGGAATGGTGAGACCCTTGGTGATGAAAAGTTCAGCAAAAACAGGATTGAGTCAGAAAACAAGGACATCTGGTTTAACAAATAAGCAGCTCAGAAAAGGACTTTTCTGCCACTGTCGGGCTTCCTGAAAGCATTTTTGAATGTTTCACCTGGTGCATTAGTTTCCAGGGGCTATTGTAACTAGGTGGCTTAACAACAGAATTTTATTCTCTGACAGTTCTCGAAGCAAGAAATCAAGCTGTCTCAGGGACACGCTCTGAAAGCTCTAAAGGAGAATCCTTCCTTACCTCTTCATACTTTCTGGGGGGTTCCAGAAATCCCTGCTGTTCCTTGGCTTGTAGAAACATCACTCCAATTTCTGCCTCTGTCATCACGGAACTTTCTCTCTGTGTGCGTTCTGTGGCAAATTTCTTCAATTTTATAAGGACGTGAGTCACTAGATAAGCAACTTTTCTTTTGAAAGTGACAAATTAAGACAAAACTTATTGGAAACCTGAAGCGTATCTCTTTCTTTTACATCACATTTAACTTTTTTTCCTCCATCCCAAGGCTTTCTACCATTGTAGGTCTTACCATTCCTCATCTTGTTTATGCTTCTAGACATTTTCTACATTTTAATAAAGTGCACATTTTCTTTTTTCCCCTTATTCTTTCTCCATTACTCAACTCCTACCTCCAAGCAATTTTCCAAGAGTTAGCCTTTATAGAAACACAATTTAGCATTTCTGCCAAATATTTAAGTAGAGAATCTTTTACAAATTAACAAATAAACTACCATGCAAAGGAGAAATATAAACATAGATGTACAGACACATGTAATTCCAATACAATATACAATTCCAAATTTCTTGGATGGAGCAATTTTCATCAACTGCCTTAGCATCCTGCTGATTTATCATACAAAGATTCTGAAGCTGGAATTTGTTATTTCATATATAATGTGAGTAATCTATGTTAATTTTAAATCAGGTAGAGTAAAAGATTTCAGCAATGATAACTCAGCTGCCCTGAGTGATGCACATTTTTATTCTTCACCATAGTTATTTAGCTGTTTCCAACTTGCTCCATTCTCCCCAATCTCCTACCTAGCCACATCCTCCATCATTCTCAGGGACTTCAATGTTCCCACCTCAAGTAGAAAATGAAAGTTGTTAGGAAGGAACTTGCTCAATTTCATGACAAGCAACCTGCAAATGTTTTTACATTCGTGTGCATGCTCCCTTCTCTTTATCCTTCCCCATCTCATATCCATATAGCAGAGTGCCTACATTTTTTCATTTTCTCCAAAATTAAATTTGTTTCCTTCCTCACCTACCCTCACCCTTACCATCACCAAACAAATAAAAAAGCATAAAACAAATCCATTTTTCCTTGAGTATTTTCTTGATCAATAATGGGAAAAACTGTTACCTAGTGCCTCAAGTTTCACCTATATCTGATTTACATGTTTAGATGAGACTTTAGACATAGACTTTAGAATTGATGCTGGAATGAGTTAATATTTTGGGGGGCTACGGGAATGGGATGAAAGTACTTTGCTTATGAGAATACAAGTTTGGGGGGGCAGGGGAAGAAGGTTATAGACTGAATGTTGTGTCCCGCCCAAAATCACATGTTGAAATCCTAACAACCAATTTAATAATATTAGGAAGTGGGACCTTTGGGAAATGAGTAGATCATGAAGGTGGAGCCCTCATGAGTGGGATTAGTGCCCCTATAAAAGGGACCCCAGAAATTTCTCTAGCTAATTTCCTTCTAGCATGTGAGGACACAGCAGGAAAATGGCCATCTATGAAGCAGGAAGCATGCCTCACCAGACACTGAATCTGCAAGTGCCTTGATCTTGGACTTCACAGGCTCCAGGATTGTGAGAAATAAATGTTGTATAAGCTACCTAGTCTATGGTATTCTTTTTGTGCTGCCCAAATGGAACCCTTAGTTCCTGTGAGAAGACGTGATTGGCTTGTTGGAACAACTCCGTGAGCTGGTAGGAAACCAAAGACTTCTGCATAAAGACAAGCAGGCACTGTGCTTGATCTCCATGATAAGGAAGTTTGTTTGGCTATAGGACCTTATCCACAAGAGTACAATGGTGAGATGAACTTGCAGTTAGGACATTCAAGTTCCTCTCCATCTTCCCCAGATGTCAAGGCATACATAATATGGAGCTTTAACTTTAGACCATATCCCTCAGCTAAGTCATTCTTGAATTCACCTTTCCCTGCCCCCTTCAATATCCAATCATGTCACATACTCTATCAATTCAACTATTATAATAACTCTTAAATGTTTCCATGATCACCCCACTTCTGCCTACCACTTTATCTGGCTTAGCCCTGATCATCCATTGGAACTTGACTTACCAGTCACCTCTCTTGGGTCTCTTCTATGAACTCCCTTGAGACTGTGAGAAGTGCCCCTCTTGTTGCTCTCACAGCATACTTTGCTTAACTTACCATCAAATGCACCATCTGGAAACTATTATTTATTCATTTGTTTTTCCAAAATGAACTTCAAGATTGAGAGGTCAGAAACTGTGTTTTGTGCACTATATTCCTAAGTTGTGTCACATAGCAGGTGCACAGTATATAGATGTTGTTAAAAAAAATGACATAGAACCAAATGTAAATCTATCCTAAAATAGTTAAATTAGCATGGGTAAAATTGTTCATTTTAGTTTCAAGACAGTTCTGGATTCTTATTACCAGTTTTCTTCCTCACTCCCTCTCATCATGCTACTCGCTAAGTTTTGTTTTCATCCAGAAAACTAGCTGGCACCGTCAGTGATATGTTGGTTCTCCCAGGTTCCTAGGAAGTGCTTTGGTCTTCATGGAGCAACATTAATTCTTGCTATTGGTCTGAGAACCCAATAGAGTAATGTGATTTATTTCCG
Organism: Equus caballus; assembly: GCF_041296265.1. Classification (NCBI taxonomy): domain Eukaryota; kingdom Metazoa; phylum Chordata; class Mammalia; order Perissodactyla; family Equidae; genus Equus; species Equus caballus. The sequence goes on along the minus strand of NC_091707.1, from coordinate 41,233,319 downwards.
CTTTCATTCCTCTGGCAGTCCCAGGCAACACCTGCTAGGATATGGCTGCTGTATCAGCAACCCAAATGGGAAGCAAATGAATGTATATTTTCGTCCCCAAAGAGAAACCCATTTCCACTGCAGCTAAACTTGACAGTTTAGGGCTCCCATTTGACTCCAAAGAACATGAAATGCTCCACTACTTTTTGAAATCATTTGCTTATACGTGGTTGCAGTTCACACATTTAAGTGTGTCCTTTTCCGTCATACCCCAAAGGGAAGAGAAATATGAACCTCTTTTATTCAGAGATCACTGAATAACGTTTGCTACTATCAGATTTCATTGGCTTCAACACTGCTGTTTGTTGAAAACATGTGGTTGAATCTCAAAGCCAACAACATTCCCCCAGGGTACCCATTAGGCAGAAGGGGAGTACAGTTGTAAACAATCTGTTTTGTAAAATTGAGATCTCTAGAAGAGAGGGCATCAAAATTGTGTTTGTTGAATATTTCATTGCCTAGAATATACAATTTACAGACAGGGAGGGAAATGTACAGGATAATCACTCAAGAACACAATTTCCAGGAAGGACATTTTCTCCTTTCTTTCAATGATTTTATAAGGGAGGCTAGAATAGGAGGGAGCAGAGAAAAAGAGAAAATAAATAACCTGAGTAAAAAGTGGAGAAAAGGGCCAACCCAGTGGCCCAGCGGTTAAGTGCACACATTCCACTTTGGGGTCCCAGAGTTCACCAGTTCAGATCCCGGGTGTGGACATGGCACCTCTTGGCAAGCCATGCTGTGGTAGGCGTCCCACATATAAAGTAGAGGAAGATGGGCATGGATGTTAGCTCAAGGCCAGTCTTCCTCAGCAAAACATAAGAGGAGGATTTGCAGCAGATGTTAGCTCAGGGCTAAACTTCCGAAAAACAAAAGGAAAAAAAAAGTGAAGAAAAAATATTTCCGAATTTCTTGAATGATATTCTTATCCCTGTTTACCCATGAAATGGTTTTATACGTATGTGCTTTGCCATAGGCTTAAGATAATTGGTTTCAAGTTATCTAGTAAACAACACAGATGGACAGAAATTGTAATCAAAGAGGAACCATCTGTGTAGGATTGCAAAAGTACTTCTTTTTTTTTGGAGAGGTGGGAAGATGACTTGAACAGGGAGCTACTAGATTCGCAGGCTTTGCTACAGTATCCATGTCATCTCCAGGTTTCAAAAGATAGGCAAAATCTCTAAAATTACACACCAAAATGTGTGCTTATGTGTCCATATGCATATAGTTTTTATGGAAAGACAGTACGTAACTTTAATCACATTCTTTTATCTCCTTATTGCTACCTTAACCAAATTTGTGTAACAGTTACATAGAGAGAGATGGATCTAGCCAAACTCACATTGCTGTGTAGGCATTGATTACTTTGTTTCTACTTTCAGCCAGACTATGACTCTTTAGTTATTCCATTTAAATGTTTTAAATGTTTGCTTTTATAAATTGTAGAAAATATATAATTTTTGATTAATAGTATTGGTTTTCCAATTATGAAACCTGTTTTCACTATATTTATTTTTATTTTATATGTATTGCCTTACTTTAGAAAAATAGGGGTTTTTTTGAAGGCCCAGTACAAGTAAGAGGGTAAAAAAGTAACCCATAATCTGGGAGAAACATTTGCAACATTTATATCTGATGATTCATATGCAAAACATTTTTTTAAAAAACACCTACAGATCAACAAGAAAAATTAGACAGCTTAACAGAAAATAGGCAAAATATGGTGTTACTTTACAAAAGAGAGTGTAGAAATGACCATTGAACATAAAACAGATGCTTGATATCATTAATCATCAGGAAATAAGAGTTTAAAATCATAATGGGATATTATCACACCTCCACCAGAAGGCTAAAATGAAAAATAGATAATACAAAGTGTTGATGAGAATGTGGAGCAACTGGAACTCTCTACTGCTGGTGAGAGTGTGAATTGGTGCAGTCTCTTGAGAAAATTGACATATGACTATGGCTCAGGAATTTCACTTGTGGGCACATGTTAAACAGAAATAAGTATATAGGTTCGCTAAAAGACATGGACAAAAACGTTCATAGTCTAAAAGTGGAAACTAGCCAAATTTCTATCAATGGTCAAGTGATTAAATTTTGCATCACACTGTAGAATAAAATGTAAAAGGTGACAAAATGAAAAGACAGAATGAACAATTATGGCAAAAAAAAAAAAATAGCAAATGCCCTACTCAATAACATGACTGAGTCACACCACCATAATGTTACATAAAAGAAGGCTCAAATGATGGGGTCAACCCCACGGTCTAGTGGTTAAGTTCAGTACGCTCTGCTTTGGTGGCCCAGGTTCAGATGCTGGGCATGGACCTACACCACTCATCAGTGGCCATGCTGTGGCAGTGGCTCACATAAAAAAATAGAGGAAGATTGGCACAGATGTTCGCTCAGGGCCAATCTTCCTCAGCAAAAATAAAACAAAAACAAAAAAGATGGCACAAATGAGCATATATTGTAAAATTTCATTTATTTAAATTTTTAAAATAGGCAAAATTAATGTGTGTGTTTAGAAGTCAGTATAGTGGTTCCCCTTAGAGGTAGTTACTTGGAAAGGGAATGAAGGTCTTCTGGGTCCTGATAATATTCTGTTTATTGATCTGAAGGCTGGTTACATGAATAATATCACTTTGGAAAACTAATTGATGTGGTATACTTAATTTGTACACTTTTTATACTTGTATGATATGCTTCAGTAAACAGTTTACTTAAAAAGAAAGCTTTTTGGCTACCCCATATTCTCTTTCTTTCTGCCCAGAGACAGAATATGATGGCTGGAGTTATAGGAACTATTTGGCAACCATGAGATGATCCTGAACATGTGAGCCACGGGTAAAAGGTGACGAAATGAAAAGACAGAATGAACTCAGGGCAACGAGGACATTGTGGGTCCTCTGAACTTGCCTTGGCTACCCCATAGTTTTACACGAGAAAAAAAAAAATCCTTTCTTGCTTAAGCTGTTCTCCCACCAAATAGATAGACAGATAGATACATACATACATACATACATACATACATAGATGGATAAGCATTCAGTACTCCCAAAATCGTCTACCTCTGGAAAGTGAGAGATGTTAATCATGTAGAGAGTAGTTTATGCAGAAACAAGGTTTTTGTTAGAAGGGTATTCTCTGACATTGCCACATTTGTATTTTAAATTGGTTTGAAGGCTTTATTTATCCCCACCGACGCATTTAGGTAGCCTCCATTCATGGGTAAAGCTTTTATTACTGTATAAATTCCATTACATTGTAATTCATTTGTGTATATTTTAGTCTCCCCTACTACATTATGAGCTTGTTCAGGAAAAGGATTCTGTCACATTTACCATTATATCACAGTCTATGGATTAACAGCACTTTGAAATTTGTGAAATTAATTCAAATGATTTGAGACTATACCTCGGCTTCAAAATTATAGGAATCAATCCCAATAAAATATATAAAATTAATACACATTCATTTTTTTATTTGAGATCATTTAAAATATTGTTTCACAAGGGAGAATAAAAACAGTGATGTTTATGGGTTCCATAATTTTTCAAATATTTATTTATTTGTAAAAACAATTTTTTATTTTTTAAAGATTGGCACCTGGGCTAACAACTGTTGCCAATCTTCCTTTATTTTTTTTTTAAGGATTGGCACCTGGGCTAACAACTGTTGCCAATCTTTTTTTTTTCTGCTTTATCTCCCCAAACCCCCCATGTACACAGCTGTATATCTTAGTTGCAGGTCCTTCTAGTTGTGGGATGTGGGATGCCGCCTCAACGTGGCCTGACAAGCGGTGCCATGTCTGTGCCGCCGCAGCAGAGCGTGCTAACTTAACCATCGGCCACGGAGCCGGCCCCTATTTGTAAAAATAATGTTTTAGAGCACTTTTAGGTTCACAGAAAAAATGAGCATAAATTACAGAGATTTCTCATGTACTGCCTGCCCCCACATACTTACAACCTACCCTACTAGCAACATCCCTCACCACAGTGATACATTTATTACAATCAAAGAACCTGCATTGATACTTCATTATCACTCACAATTTGTAGTTTACATTAGGGTTCTCTCATGGTGTTGTGCATTCTGAGTTTTGATGAATATTTAATGATATTTATCCACCATTTCAGTCTCCTACAGAATAGTTTACTGCCCTAAAAATACCCTGTATTCTGCCTATTTATCCCTTCCTTTCCCCTAATCTTGGAAGCCACAAATCTTCTACTGTCTCCATTGTTTTGTCTTTACTATAATGTCATATATATGCAGCCTCTTCTGATTGGCTTTTCTCACTTAGTAATATGTAAGTTTCCTCCATGTCTTTCTATGGTTTGATAGCTCATTTCCTTTTAGTGCTGAATAATATTCCATTGTCTGGATGTACCACAGTTTTTTTATCCATTCACCTATTGAAGAATATGCTAATTGCTTCTGAGTTTTGGTGATTGTGAATAAAGCTGCTATAAGCATCCATAGGCCAGTTTTGCAGGGACATGAGTTTCAACAGCAAGGAAACACGAAGGAGTGCAATTGGGGATCATATGGTAAAAGTACATTTAGTTTTGTAAGAATCTGCCAAACCGTCCTCCAAGTGCCAGTGCCATTTTGCATTCCCACCAGCAATGAATGAGATTTCCTGTTGCTCCACATCCTCTCCAGCATTTGCTGTTGTCAGTGTTTTGAATTTTGACCATTCTAATAGGTATGTAGTAGAATGTCATTGTTGTTTTAATTTGCAATTTCCTAATGACAAATGATGTTGAGCCTCTTTTCTTGTTTGCTTTGCTTACTTTCCATCTGTCAATCTTCTTCCATGAGGTGTCAGTTCAAGGTTTTCCTCTATTTTTTAATCAAGTTGTTTGTTTTCTTATTGTTGTGTTTTAAGAGTTTTTGTAGGTTCCATGATTTCTTTGTTTTGCCTATATTAACGTTTAATCTTCTTACACATGTTTGAAGTGATTTCTTCTTTTCTGAGCATGAAAGTTATAATACTCATTTTAGATATTTTAGATAATATACAAAAGGATGAAAGCCGTGTTAAAATGTGCTATAATACTAACACTTAGAGATAATTTCTAACATGTTAGAAACATCTTAAAAACATACTACGTTTTTAAAACATACTATATATTACCTTCAGAGGCAAAACTAACTTTCTTGTCTGTATTTTTTCCTTTCTACCTTCCTGCCTTCTTGATATAAACATGTCTAGCTTCTTCTGTTTCTGGAGACAAAGACATCATGTAACCTAGAAATGTTTGCCTGTGGATAAAGCTTCTTGAGATGCCCCTTCATCTAAGGCAATGGGTATCTGCTTATAGGGTCAAAAGAGCAGTAAGAGAAAATGTTTTGCTTTTACAAAGATGATCCTCTCAGTGACTTATATTAGCCTCAAATATTTTATTTTGTTTTTTCAAATAACAAATGGAGATATTCGCTTTAAGAACAGTACATAGCAATATGGCTAAAAGCCCAGCTCCTTCTACAATATTTCCCACCTGTCTCATAGAAATTTAAGATCCTGAGTTTGGCGTACATCATTCCCAAGGAGTACTATGTAATTTTAGTACATATGTCTGTATCAATAAATAATATACATTTTGCTTTGGGCATATTAAAATTTAGATGACACCTTAGATGACATCCAAGTTGAAGAATAATTTTCAACTTTTTCTTCATGCAACATTGCGATTTTGAAGTTTATCTATGTTGACACAAATAGATAAGGTTTTATGAGTACTTTCCCATGACAGTCCTCAAAAATTTATTCTACACAAGCATACACAATATATGTATTGTTAACTGTCTGAATCACAAAGCATGTTGTTGTTTCAAAGAAACTTTTTTTCTTACTAACATATTTGAGGCATATCTTTCAATCAAATTCCCACCATTAACTGAAAAACTGTAGTTTGAGTTTCTGTATTACCTTCTTGAAATTTTCTTGTCACTAGGTAGCTTTAGCTCAAGCCTCACTTTCTGATTTCAACCGAAGATATGATACTTAATATATTTAACTAAATGGTATCTTCAAAATATATCAAAGTAAGAAAAAAATTCTCTTAGTCAATTAAGTCTATTCAAGTTTATTTAAACATAATCATTTGAGCTAATATATCTGGACATCAACAAGATTCTATCCTATGCCTTTTCCAAATTACACACAGTTAACAGATTATGCCAGAGGCCATGGAGAATCATAGAGTGTTGTTTCAGAGCTGTAACGATTAAGGTTGAGATTCCCTAGCCTTGCATTTATGAGCCTCCACAATGTAAACGGGACTTGCCTGTTAAAATTCTAATGTATTCATGTTCGTATATACTAGACCTTAGCCAAATGGGCTTGTTTGCAATTTCAGCACATATTCCTTTCCTCACATGTGTGCTTTAGTCTTAATTTTCCATCTGCCTGGTATTTTCTCTTCTCATCATATTTTCTTGTCTATACCCTCCCCTTATGCAAAGCTCTGCATGAATACTGAGTTCTTCATGATTTTTACCTACTATTCACCTTCTTTCATTTAGAATAACTAATTCACTATTTTATTTATATTGCATCTGACTCATGCTGACCACTGTGCTAGGTTCTGATCATATAAAAAAGAAAACACAATTCTTGTAAGAATTCACATATTGGAAAATGTGGCAGAGAAGACAGTAATCATTACATGGGATGATTAAGTGAAATGACTAAGGTAAGCACAGCTTCTATGCAAATATAAACAAGTGGGACTAATTCTGTCTGGAGGCACCCAGAAAGCACTCTTCTACATCCCAATATTTCCACAGTGATTAAACAGGGGAAGTATACGAAAATTACTCAAGAGGACAGTACTAACCACAGCTTCATCCATTGCTCTTCCATTCACATGCCTAAATGGAGAGTCTCATATCAAACCTGACATACATGAAGCTGTAAATAAAGATGTGGTGATTTAATATATTAATTCAAAAAGCGATCACTTGTTAAAGGATCTAAGCATGCAGGTCACATGATTTAGAAAAGCTTCCTCTGAGGAGCACAGGTAGAGTGGGGAAGTCAGAATGCAGGCACAGGTGAGAGACAGGTGTCCAATCCAGATGTGGGATTCATCTGCAACAGCAGTTCTCTTGTAGTAGGAATTATTCGTTTGTGTTAGATCTGTGTGTATACACGTGCTAACTCTGTAACTAGACCTCAGTATCTCATCACTAAGATGATTAACTAATGCATCTTTTCCTTGAGAGAAGGAAGGACAATGCATGGTTCACACGTATTGTTTAATGAAGAAGGCACTGAGAGAGTTGTCGTTGAAGTAAATAACATGGCGCCAAGTGTTGGTAAAGTCTCCCCATGAGAAGTGGTTTATCTGCAAGTCTTAACTTTTAGAAATCCGGCAAGCAGATCCCTGGCTATCTTTCACAATGGTTAAAACTTCAATAGTAATTTGTATGGATAAATTTTCAACTTTATGGCCACTAAAATTTATGGAGTGCTAACTAGAGACCATGCACTTGTACCAGCACTTTATATATTTCATCTATTTTAATCCTCACAACCACTCTTGTGAGTCAGGAAGTACTATCATTTCTATTTTATTAATGATAAATCTGAGGCACATGGAAGTTGACCAAACTGTCCAGTGTTTCGCAGCTACAGGACAAGTGTGTTGGATCCTAAAGCCCAATACTCTTAGTGCTTATACTCTACTTCTGAAGCATATTATACATTCTCAACAGCACAATTAACTGGCAATTAAGGGACAGTTTTAAAACATTGTGATTGAAAATACACTGTGTGGCACTAAATACATTTCTTTATTAGTTTGCTAAGACTGTCATAAGAAAGTACCACAATTGGGAGGCTTAAACAATAGAATATTGTTGTCTCGTAGTTCTGGAAGCTGGACGTCTGAGATCAAAGTGTGGGCAGTGTTGGTTTCTCCTGAGGGTTATGAGGGAAGCATCTGTCCCAGGCATCTCTCTTTAAATGACCATCTTCTCCCTGTGTCTTCAGATGGTCTTTCCTCTATGTGTATCTCTCTGTGTCTTAATTCCCCTTTCTATAAGGACACCACTCATATTGGATTAGGATCCACTCTAAAGACCTCACTTCAAGTTGATTACCTCTTTAGAGATCCCATCTGTAAATAAGGTCTGAGGTACTGGAGGCTAAGCATTTAACATATGAATCTTGGGGGAAACAATTCAACTCAGAACCATTGTTATGGATTAAAAAGAAACTGTATAGTAGTGACATTTATATTTGGATTTTTGTTCCTTTTAAAGGGAATATTCACCACATTTAAGAAACCAGGCTAAATGAAATTTTCAATGAGCACTATTTAAAACTGAAAGTAATTTAGAACACTTAAGTCCCTCAAAAAATCATATTTTGCTATTAAAAACTGCTCAGTAAAGTCTATCTATTTTCAAATGAGGATGTAACTCTTTGTATATCAACGCTATATATTATTTGTATATCTTAGATTTATTTGGGCTGAATTTAACTCTTGTTCAAAGGATATAATTTAGTTAATTTAAAACAAAGGCTGATCTAATACTAATTTTATTTGAACATATTTTTAGCCTGTTTTGTGAGGTCAAAAAATAGCAGACAGTTGTTTTCTGTCTAAAAGTCACTTATCATTAAAGTAATAGAAATGAATGATACACAGAAAGGGAAAAGGGAGACAAATAATCAACAGAGCAACTAATATTCCACTTATGCAAATCACTCTCATTTCTATTTCAATGCCAAAAAACAAGCATGTCTGCAAGGCTGTTCCATAAACAATAGATAACACATCTGTTCCTCAGAAAGCCAATTTGAAATTCAGTTTTATTAATTAGGAAGCTAATTCTAGAAAGAAAAAAGAACTCTTTAACCTCCACTGATCACCTAAGAACACGCTCCTGTAATTGGTGATGAACCCCCTTAATCATGGTAGAATAATGGATTTCACGCTAAGAATTCCAGTGCCCCTGAGCTCGAACATTCTTCATAGATTCCCTCTACAGCATTTGGGTCTCTCAATTTCCTTCAGAGTTGATTTGTTTAAAAAGGACTTTACTGCTAAAGCAACTGGTTCCATTTCCCAAGTGCACAGAAGACCAAAAATAAAAGGCTTTATGCTTGGTTAGCCTTGTATCCATCGTTTTGGAAGCTGTTACTCCTCAGGAGAATAATCCTTTTCTTGGAACAATCTAAACTACTGCTATACCTCAAAGTAATTAGTATAAGCTTTAGGTCTTCTTCCAACTGCATCTCACTCTGAAACTGGAATTATAGGATTATTCAGAAGTAGTCTTTGTTTTGCAAACACACAATATTGAATATTGTGAACATTGTGAAATAATGTGAAATGGTACAGAGATTGCACAATAAAGCTAAATTCAAGGTTACATTTCATATTTTGAAAATGTGTATGCCCAACTTTAGGCCCTTAGATACTTTATATTCATAATGTTCTCAAAAAGCACTGGAATTGTTACCACAAATGTTTGACATTTAATGAGATAAAAAATCAACAGAGAACAGCGACTGTCTAAAGATAATTAAAGATCTTACCCTTTGAGTTTTTCGCAGAATAGCTAGTGTTCACGAAAACAAGATAAATGCCTAAACTAATATTGCCATTCAAATGCAACTCTAAAAGCATTAACCCTACACTATTTTTGTGGAAATATTTTCAGACGAAATTTGTGAGTGAATGAATGAAATAGAGGAGAGGGATGAAATTCTCTACTGATTACAATTAAGACTAACATTTTAGGATGGGAAAAAAAGAGCAAATAGTTCTAATACTTGGGCCAGCCAGTTGTTTTCCAGTTTTTTTGTTAAACTTTCAAATTTGATTTCCTTACTAAATCATGATGGTCCGTAAATCAAGCATGAATTCCTCTTCTAAAATAACTGTTTGATGGGCTAAAATGGGGCTAAGTGCAAGATGCATATTATTTTCAGATAGCTTAAATCTATGGATTATTCATACTTTCACATTAGTGAAAGCTTTTTCTTGTTAAAGCTGTACTTAACATTTTTTTTAACAGGTGGTTTGAATTACAGAAAGCCCTGCAATAATTTAATCTTCCTTTAAGGTAAATAAATTAAATTAGCTTTCTTATAGGTAGGCATAAGATTTTTAAAAATATATGGACAGTTTCTCATATCCCCTGAGACAATGTGCTTACTTGATCTTTCATATTAAATTTTGGCCCCTGGAAAAAAAATTAAAAATCAGCAAATGAAATTAAATTCCTGAAAATCTGCAGGGCTGGATGGGGAGTGAGAGAACCCTGCTCTTGTTTCATCCTGAAATATCAATTAGTATTGCAACTTTCTTCTCCTTATGAAGTATTCAGAACTATTTGGGAACTTCCTGTGGACTAATAATACAAAAATTTATTGATTCACCAAAACAAACCTAAAACAAAGACAGTGCAATTTACACATGGCTCTGCCAATTATAGACATGTTTTTATTGCACTGGCATTCTGGGTCCCTCTTGGTAGTGAGTCTGTCTTCTGATGGATTATTGAGCATGAGCCCGTGTGCTTCAATGTCATAGCTCAGATTCTTTCCTCAGACTGAACAGCTCTTTCCTCTTGAGTTACACCAGCTTCTGACTTTAGGTTCCACTCTCGCTCCCAAACTTTCTGCACTTTTTCTTCTTATCCTCATAAGTCCTGCCTCTCAACCTTCACAATTCTCTTCTAGGGGTTTCCCAAGAGAATAAAAATAAACCTTGCCAATGGATTGCTCTCAGTCTGCACTAAGTTTAAATGGAGATAGTTAATGGGTCTTTTTTTTCCCCTGCAGAGGATGTGAATACATTATAATCTCATATCACTTTTAAGACAAAATCAAATTTAGCCTTACCAGATCAACCAACAGCAGATTACAATCCTAGAAATGCTAGCCTGTATGAAAGTTCATAGAACATTTTGCTTTGGCATATTACCTTTGTTCAAGGAAAGCACATGATTTTTATCAAATACTGATTGAGTCTCAAAGCTATTTGTGAGAGTGAAATGCGCTCCATGATTTACATGCCAAATTCAAATGTAAACCTGAACTACTTTGCTTCAAGGGAATGTGATCTTCCTGTGTAGTAGTCTTGAAAGGTCAAACAATGGTCTTTCAATTATTCAGCAAATTTTTATTCAGTGATTGCTACGTACCAGCCACTGAGATTGGTGTTCTGAGTGCAACAGTGACTAATTCAGGAACTTCATTCCTTTATGGATTTTTTTAATCTAGTCAAGAAGATGCATGTAAAATAAGTAAAGACTAATCTAATAAACGAAATGTTAAGGGAAGTACAGGAATTAGAGATATTAATATCAAGATACCAACTTAGTTGAGTAGGAAGTAGAAGAGAAGGTTCTCCCTAGGGAGATGATTTATTTTGAAACTCGAATGATGATTAATAAGCCACTGGGGAAAAGATGAGAGAACCATATACGAGGGAGGAGTGGAAAGAGTGTTCCATGCAGAAAACACTTGCCAGAGGCCTGGGGTGGGGTTGAACAAGGCAATGTGCAACTTCATGAGTTTCTTTTTCTACCAAACTCAAGCCTAGATGGATGTCACAGTGAAGCAAGAAACAGAGGGATGTTTTTCTCTAATTTGACTTCCTGTAGGATGGATGGCATGCCAGAGAATTGAGCACTGAGAACAATGCAGAAGATTAAACAGTTCATGATCTCAAAGGCAATGGTGTATGAAAGCCAGAAATAAATGTAAAAGCAAATGAACTATTTTCACCTTCATTACATAAGTTGGAATGACTCTAAATGTTGCATATACTGTGCTCAGTGGATGAAATGGGGTATATCATTTGCCAATTCATTGATATTCTTATTAAATCTTATTCAACAGTGTATATTCAATAACATGATAGCATTTAAAAAATGTATGTACAACTAAATTTAAAGCTTCAGATGAGAACAAGAGAAAGCACACACAACTTGATTAATTTGAGAAATTAAAATGGAAAACGCTACCCCATTCAAAGAAGATATGTGGTCATTGCTTTCCAATATAAAAGAAAAATAATTCCAAATCATTTAGCCAATTCGTCCTTAGCATGAGAGTGGTGTCTTTGCTGGCAATCTTTCTCCACTGTTTATTATTTATTGAACACCAAGTCTGCAGCACTATATAAATCATCACAGGCAGTTCCTACCCTAAAGGCATACAATCTAAGTCAGACAGAGAAGACAACTCAGACATGAAATATGTCAAATGTGTTGATTAAGCTCTGAAGATTGAGATTCTTAATTATAAATATGTCTTCGTAGCTTAGGAAGTGAAAACTATAAATAAGACCAAAGGCAAAAAGATAGGGAAATCATATTCTAGGTGTGTTTTATATCTACAGTTTGCCATTATTTAAGAACTAATATTATATTTTAGTTGAGTACAATCTTATTAGAGAAAAATAAAAAGAAACGTTATATAGAGTTTTGGGGAAGATGATGCCAAGATTAACTTCTATTTTCCATTAACCACTTTCATTCTCTTATTTCCTCAGAAAGCAAACCAAAATTCTGATTCGTAATAACCCTTGATTATATTCTCATCAACGTAATGCTTTTATTTTATTAATGCATATGGCTTTTCAAAAGAAAATAGTAGAAGTAAAAGGAGCTTAGATTTCCATTGAAATCTCACTTTGCTTTCAACTTGCCCAGGACTTCCTGGTTCTGGGCCCTATATTATTATAGGCTCAAAGACGATATTTAAAGATTGTCCCTCACACAATCCTAATCTCCTATTATATAATTGGAAGATCATCACATTTGCCCAACGTGCAATGCCAAGTAGATGGATGGACAGACTATGTATATACATACGTCTATATAATATATTTATCCATCTGTGTATCTTCAACACCTGGCACATGGTTTTTCCTCAATGTATATTTGTTTATTTGAATCCAATCTTATCTTTCTGGTTGCATTTTAAATATAAGTCCCACTTATAAAACTTGAATTCAAACATATGAAATTATAGAAATTAAATTAGGGTACACTATTCAAAGGGTACAAAGATTCAGAATTGGAGAACCTTTCTGTAAACAAAATATATGACTAGGTTTTTAAAATTCAATTTAAAGGCAACTTATTGGGATAGGTCAAGTACATTCGAGAATTTACAAAAAGCTTAGTGTCATTTGAGCTTTTAGTTCTAAAAGCAAGTTATGCCAGAACCTGAGGGAATGAATTTATGTTTGTGTAGTTTGTCATTGATATCTTTGGAATATATGTGAAAAGACTTCTAAGACTTGTTCACAAAAGTTATCTTTCTGCTTTTTAATGAATCTTACACTGAATTTCAAATGTATGAAAAGTAACCATCTGTTGATCCACTGGTTTGAAAGTCACATATATATGTCTGACTTGAGACCATTCTGGATTAACAGAATCCAAGACTAGAAGTTAAGCTGAGACAATCTAATTATCAAAACTGTTCAGTAGTCAATCTGGGTTTCACCACGTTGTAATAAAGGGCACTATTGGATATCTGATTTCCATCTCTTTCTGTGCAGGAGAAAACATTCGTCAATAAGCTGAGGCATTAGAGTCATACTGATCTGGGTTCAAATTTTATTCCAACTATTTACTTTGAGACATTGGACAGTATGAACCTTCCCAAACCTCTTTTTTTCCCCTTAGGTTTTAATAATAATCTTAATACTTACCTAAAAGAGTTGCTCTGGGTATTAAATCTGATAGTACACATGAAATACTTAGATCAGAACCTGAAGTGTTATTAATAAGACTTGGAGGAGCCAGACCTGGGATCATCTAGCTTTTTGTCAGGACCAGAGACAATCAGTACTGATTGATTATAGAGAAAGTGCCGTAAGAGTTGAGGCAAGCATAAATGAGTGCACTCCCAGTGCAAAAACTTGGGAAAGAAATTATTAGGTCGAGTTGGCATCTATGAAATGTTTTTGAAGTAGTTAGGTATGAAAGCAGGGACTTTGAACTTTGAGGGGACACATAGTGCAATGTGTCCCACCTCTATTCTCTTTTTAAGGATTGGTTCCTTTACTTTGTATCTGGGTTGTTCCATGAGACTGGGTTAGAGAGATGAAAGTAGAGGGTCCAAATGACTCTCTGATGAGGCTGATACCTCATTTCAGAGATAAAAAGCAGTTGGAATTTGAACGTCTTTTATGATCACCTGGAGCATCTGCACGACTTGAATCCTTGCCCTCTTTGGCAGGATTATCCTCATATTTCAAACAAAGGTGAATCTGTGTCTCAATATTTTCCAAATTTGCTGTGTGTTCTTCGTTGGAATTGTAAGCATTCATAGTCAAAGTGTATGGACTACTACGTCTATTTGGAAGGCAATTTATTTCTTCAATAATGTTTTATAATAAATATATATGTGTATATTTGCAAAGTGGCTAAGTACTTAAAATGGTAGATGCTATTATTTCCTTTTTATAGTTGAGGAAACACAGGTCACAGAGCTAGGAAGTGCCAACACCAGGATGCAAATCCAGGTGGTATGCCCCCAGAACCAATAAGTAAAACCTCTAAGTTCTATGCCCCAGGAGTTCTACTCCATTAGGTAGAGTTGAACTAATTTATCTTTTAGTAATAGAAAAATAAGGGAGGAAAGGCAGCATGATATGGAGGAAATGGATCATGTTACAGCCCCTGCCAAATTGCTATGTTGAAAATCCTAATCACTCAGTACTTCACAATATGACCTGATTTAGAAATAGGATCCTTGCAGATGTAATTAATTAAATTTAAGTGAGGTCATTAGGGTGGGCCCTAATCCAATATTACTAGTGAAATTATAAAAAGATTGGTATATGAAGAGAAAAAGACACAGATAGAGAAAAGACAATGTGAAAACACAGGGAGAAGATGGCCATCTCCAACCAAAGATAGAGGCCTGGGACAGATTCTCCATCACAGCTCTCAGAAGGAATCAACCCAACTGACTCCTTGATCTGAGACTTCTACACTCAAGAACTGTCAGAGAATAAACCCTTGTTGTTTAAGCCACCCAGTTTGTGTACGACAACCTTAGCAAACTAATACAAATGATCATACGAAGGCACCATTTTCATTCTCCTAGTGAGAAGTGAAAAAGGAACAATTCAATTCAGAACAAAGTATTCTGCACTCAGGAGCCCAGCATAGGCTTTGGGATCAGAAATATCATAGCAGAGGAAGCTGATGTACTTTCTCTTAATAAATGTATTTTTAGGGGCTGGCCCAGTAGCATAGTGGTTTTGTTTGCACACTCTGCTTCAGTGGTCCGGGGTTGACACATTCAGATCCCAGGCACCGACCTACACACCAGTCATCAAGCCATGCTGTGGCAGTGTCCTATATACAAAGTAGAGGAAGACTGGCAACAGATGTTAGCCTAGTGCCAATCTTCTTCACACACAAATAAATAAATGTATTTTAATTGAATGCATTCTGTGGATGCTCTGTTTTATTGGTGGGCAAAAAGACTTTGGATGGTCCCCAATTTCTTTCAGTGCTCCCATGGCTCACTGCAATAATCTCCCTAGGAATTTCACGTATGCTTCCACCCTTACTCCATTCTCCTCTGCATCAGTAACATGTACCTTCATCTACTGCTGCTGCTTTTCTCTCCTTTCTGCACTACATTACTGTTCATGCCAGGAGTTTAAGCAAATCAATAGCTAGGCTTTTGAGAAAAAGATGAGCACATGGACTCTGAAAAATTTGTATTAATCCTGTTTCAATTGATAAATGAACTACAGTATTCTCAAATAAATATCCAGAGTTTTTTTAAAAATGGAAAAAATCATCTCAGTTAAATTTGTGGCCAATTTTTTATTTTTAGACATTAGAATTTTTAAACCATATACATTTCTTCATAAGCAAGTTTATTTATTTTTTTTTTCGGTGAGGAAAATTGGCCCTAATGCCTATTGCCAATCTTCCTCTTTTTGCTTGAGGAAGAGTGGCCCTGAGCTAACATCTGTGCCCATCTCCCTCTATTTTGTATGTGAGCCACTGCCACAGCATGGTTTGATGAGTGGTGTAGGTCCATGCCCGGGATCTGAACCTGCGAACCCTGGGATGCTGAGGTGGAGCACACTGCGCTTAACCACTATGCCACCAGGCTGGCCCCAGCGAGTTGAATTTTTCAGAGTATTGGTTTTATTAGCTAAAGACTAGTACAGCTCAGGATGGTTAGACCAGGGAGGAAGCAAGCTTTTCTGAAACTCAGCTTAGGGGAACTCAGTCCAACTCTCCCTTAATAGAGGGAGCACTCTTCAAGTAGGGGGAGAATATATAGATTAGTTAGTTAGCTATGAGAGGAAAGTATAGGATATACTCTTCTCTTCTCCGATGCCTAGATAACCTTATTTGCAGAACAGTTCCATTTTGTAGAGTTGAGCTCCATCTTATCTCCCAGATAGGTAAAGATAACCAGAGTCCAAGAGTAGACATGTGTTGCTTCTATTCACTCAACTAGAGTGTACTAACTACCAGATTACATAGCACTCAAGATCCAGTGAAGAACAAAACTATTAGATCTTACACATAAATTCAGCAATTACAATACAACGTTGTGGGAGATTATGAACATTTCTCAACACATTTCCAGAAAGGTTTCCTTTAGGTTGAGATTCAGCAGAAAAAGAGTAGATCCTAAGAGAAGTATTGAATGTAGGGGTTTTCAAGAGAGAAAGCTACAAGGTTATTTCATAGGTGCAACCAGACACTTCATAACAGAAATGTAAGCATTCCTGTTTGAACTAAAAATATTGTGTAAATTATCCACTATTGCATTTGGTAATAATCAAGCATAGTTGCAAGCTTTGTGAATAAATCATTTCATTGATGAAGACAAGGTGAACTGTGTCTCTGTCTTCTCGTTAATAAAGTCCTTAGGAATCCTGTCAATGAATCAATGAATCAAAAACAATCTGCACTGGCTACCAGCTCCTTAATCATCTACCTGCTCAGGGAGAAAACACTTAACCGCCATCCAGTGGCCAGATAAAACAAATGCTCTTTAATTGCGGTGCGGGGGAAAAAAGTGTTACCTGTTGGGGGAAGGGCACACACACACGTGTGTGCACATATGTTCACACATGTGCACAAAGCAAACTAAAACAAAACAAAACAAATAAATAAAACTGAGTCCTACAGATGACCATGTAAAGCCTTGTTTGTGAAACATGTGCTCTGGAAATATGGGAAGCAGAGTGAAATTTCTCACGAGCAGGACAAGACAGGACATATATAAATCACAAACACATTAATTAACCACAACTGATCTGGAACAATTTCTTCTTATTTCTTTGTTTTTTTTTTGAGGAATGTTAGCCCTGAGCTAACATCTGCTGCCAATGCTCCTCTTTTTGCTGAGGAAGACTGGCCCTGAGCTCACATCCGTGACCATGTTCCTCCACTTTATATGTGGGATGCCTACCACAGCATGGCTTGCCAAGTGGTGCCATGTCCGCACCCTGGATCCGAACCAGAGAACCCCCGGCCACTGAAGCAGAACATGCACACTTAACCACTGTGCCACTGGGCCGGACCCTGGAATAATTTCTAAACAATACCTCACAGCTAAAATTCAGAAGCTTAGAGTTTCAACACAGGAAGAAAATTCACTGCAATTCTAACCTAGTTGATTCTCCGTGTGACACCATCAGTTCTACAGTGACCCACAACTACAGAAGTTTCAGGTCAAATAGTGTGTATTACGTTTATAATGGTCAACTTAGAAATAAATTCAAACTATAGCATTTTTGTAATTATCAGGTTTAGAAGAGATTTCACCTCTAATGACAGAAGTACAGGAGGAGTACTCATAATGGACAAAAGAGTTAAATGAACAATGAAAAAGTTATGTAAGTCTGGAGTCTGGTGTCTTAAAACTGACTACTCTCTTCTCCATCAGAAATGGTCTCAATAACCAATTAAATAAATAAATAAATAAACAGAAGGTTCAATTTTGTTGGTCTTTACCTAGGAAGAGAATTCTCCACATCGCGGAGCCTCAGTGGCTGTGTGTAAATGGTCCTATATATTGCAGATGCCTCTGTAAGAATTTCATCTGTAGGCAAGGAAGCTCCTTATCTGCTCAATCTTTTCTAATGATTGCATTTAAAATGTGTACTGTTCACATGACACTCTTAAGAATAACATTCTGAGGGGTTCTTTCTTGGAGGTTTTAGTTTAATTCTGAGTCATGGTGTCAACTTGAATACAGAGTTAGACGTAATGAGGTCTTATGATGCTAATGGAATAAATAGAAGCAAATAGATTGTTTCCTCTCCCCTCCCCAACAGGAGGATGAATATGACTAGAAAATATACCATAATTTATATCCATCAATCATTATCTCAAACATTTTTGGGGGAATTAAATGCCTCCTTTCTAATTCTCAACTATGGACAAAAAAACATAAGCAAATAAACAAAAAATGTTACATACAAGTCACTCCAAAAACTAAAACACTCTTAAGGAAAAAAACAAGGATAAGTACTTAGATCTTCTATTTGTAGCAGCTCGGGTTGCTATCAACTCATGAATGTACATGAAAGAAACTGGATCAAAGCTTTGGAATTTAGTAATGACTATTAAAGAAGAGGTGTGGTAAATAATAAAACAAACTACCCAAACCTTGTGCAATGGATTATATTTAACGAACTACACAACCATGCGTTCTTTTAAAAAGCATTTGTTAAGCATCAATAATATACAGGAAGATATGCAGTTAAATGATGAAAACATCTTCCCTCTTTATGGATCTCAAGATCTGGTCAGTAGTTATGAAACCAAACAGCAATAATTTGTTTACCAGTTACATACAATAGAGATATATACAAAATACTGAGTGAGTGCAAAGGAGAATGTAATTAATTGTAGAGGATTATGGCATGTTTTCATTTGAGCTAAATCTTGAAGGATAACGGAGTTTTTTGGAAACTCAAAGGACTCTTAGCCAAAAATACTTAATTTTTTCTTAGGTATTAATTACAGTAGATTGTATATATTATGGCTCAAAAATAATAGATGTTTTTTTCTCACTCAAATAACAGTCCACCATGATGATTCAGGTCTTTATCTATTCTCTGAGCAGTGATTCAGGACCCAGATTCCTTTGAACAGACTTTGGCCTCTGTGTTCTAATTCTCTCAATTGTAAAATGAATTTTCTTATTGGTAAAGCCTATGCTTTAGCCTCTGGTGATTCAGGTCACAGGATATAGTAGATCATGCTATATTTTAGAAAGTTCTTTATAAGGTGAAAAAGCTGGTTTCTTTAAGCTAGAGTCACACACATCCTTATAAATAAATTTCCAAATACTTCAACTGGGAGAGAACTATAAAAGTATACCAAGTTTCGTTTCGGTGCTTTTTCTTTCCTAAATATGTTTGCATCATTCCTCTGCTTCCATTTTTCATCTGTCCATTGCTTGTTCAGTGTCCTTGTGAAATTTATTTGCTAAGCAGGCTAGTTTGGAAGATGCTTCACAATTCTTCAGATTCTACACCTAAAGCTTCTCTCCTCTAATCGAAATATATGTGTTCTAATTTCCATAAGATCGTCGCCTTTGTGAACTGCTTTGATATAACAAAAACACAAGATAACAAAATGATTCCAAATACATGTTTTTAATTATTATTTTTGTAACAGTCAATATATTATCATACTCAACTTATAGCTACATTTAATCCATAGTCTCCCATGCCTTAAACTATAGAATGCTAAAACGCTCAAAGGAAGTTTTGTTTGGAACAGACTGATCATAGAGTGATCACTCAGAAAATCACATCATGAAGAAAAATTTACGAATCTCCTGTAGGGTTTATTGCTTATTCTTATTGACCAACTTTTATGATATGGTAGACATTTGAGTGAATATTAAAGTGTATTTTAAAAAAAATCATATTGATTTTTTGGTAATATTGTTTGTATAATTCAATTCAATTTGACTTAATGGTCTTTGAAAGCTTTCGTGCATCTCTTGATCTTGTTCCAGAACACTTAGCTTATTCTACTTTTTATTTTCGTTGGAGAAGTTGGAGGATTTTCTTACAGCTAGAGCACAGCAGATCTGTTACTAATAGAAACCCAGGAAGAGAAGAGTTAGTTGTGTAGTTTTGTCTGTATATGTGTGCATGTATATGTGTGTATAAATATGTAATATATAATTAAATGTATAAATATATTATATTAAATATCAATTAATAAATTATATTTAATATTATATTTGTATTAAATTAATATTAAATATAAATATATGTATATAAAGTGAAATTGTTCCAAAAGATTAGATGAAGCTACTCAACTAAAATTTTCTCTAAATGGAAAACCTGCAGATTTGTCCCAGGATCCCTTCAGGAATCACTGAGTTGTATGGATATGTGAGAATAGTTCTAATCCCATGGAATTGCCTCTATCTTTTCAAAAAAGATAACACATATTTGTAATTTGAAGTTAAAATGTAAAAGAGATGCTGTCGACCCCTGGTTTGAGTTGTCCGCCACGGGTAATAAAGGATTTTCACTTACCAACATTCTTTTTTAAAGTGTGGGCTTCATTTTCAGATTCAACATTATATTCTTGGAACCTTCAGGCTCAAATTATTACTAAACCAAGTGTAGTGAAAGTGACTTTATTGTCACTGTGTAGCTCAAAGAAACATCCCAGAATCAAGTCTCATTGACCCTCTCTGGTTGACTTAGATCAAGCATCTGTCCTTGAACCAGTCCCTGTGGCCAGGGGAAAGGACTATTCTGACTTAAATCATGTTCTCCAGCCCGAGATAAGGAAATAGTGGTGGTCTCATCAAAGCAAGACTGAGTATGGATCAAGGCATTGGAGGTAGATGCTAGACAGGAATTAATGCACTGCTTAAGAAAAAAGAAAAATGTATGTTGGAAAGAAAATCAACAAATGTCCAATATAATTTGTTAGCTTGATTATGTCATATCATATAACACGTGATCTTAGTCTTCTTATCATTATAACCTAAATAACAGAGCTGCAAAATAATGAAGCATGTTAATAACAGAAACGATTATAGCTTAAACACCTCCTCCAGTAAGTTGCAACTATAGGTTACAAAAGAAAAAAAATAATAACCAAAACAATTAAATCCCCATCTATGCTATTTCCAAATAATAAGCTTTCCTCCACACAATATTCTGGAATCAAATTTGTGTGTTCTATGGCTTTTCTTAATTAAAGAGAATAATTATATTCAGCATCATAAACATACTGACAACAAGGCTTCTGCTTTAAAAGGTGGGGAAAATGTTTCTATTTTCTAAATATTGTAATTGAACAATTGAACACATTTCGTTTATCTCTGTTGACACATTCCCATTTTCCTACTCCAAAGGACTTTGGGTCAGAAAAACAAAATTTTTACCAGGAAACAAAACCACTCTTTATTGATATGGTTACAACGGATGAAAAACTAGGGACTCTAACAAATATTATTTAGCAACTTTTCAATAACATTTCTAACTGCAAGTGCTAAGTTGCTGACTACAAGACAATTTGGAAATGGGTAGAAAACACATTTCAAATGTTCAGTGGTATTTTTCCAAGAAGAAACAGGAATTTCAAAGGAGAATTTATAACTATAAACATATTTCTGATGTTGTATTTTTAACGCACATGTGCATAAAAATCCCTTACATGGACAGAAGGGTAATATAACCAGTGCTCATTGAGAGAAAATAATGAATGAAATGGACTAGAAAGCAGAACCCAGAATGTAGGCTGTATTTTATATCTTGGGAGTTTTCTGGTCAGAGAGATTAAAAAGAAGGTCAACAAATGTGAGCAAGGATGAGTTCAATTAACTGCTTACCAATTGAAACCAACTTCCCCAGTCAGTACGTAAAGTCTGTGGCCAAGGATCACACATGTAGATAATCTTTGAGCTATCTTGTGGACAGAAGTGAGTGTTGTTCTGGCTGATCTTCTGAGCTTCACAGATGAGTCTCATATCTGGTACAGGAGGGCTCCACTAAACCAGTTTCTTTGGAAAGTCAGATAGATCTGTGAAAGGGCTCTGGGCCAAGGCTCTGTGTGTGGTGTGGGCAGGGATGGGGTATTGGGGACGTTGGCACCCAGAACTTTGAACTGCATGATTCAGCCCACAGGCCTGGAACAGTAATGCCTCTTTGCAAACAAGCAGCATTTCCCAGTTCATGGTTTTCCGCTTGACTTTCCTGTAAATGTAAATCAGAATTAAGAAGGGAGCGAGAAAATGACCTTCGATGTTTACACTCATCTGTAGCATGAGATGCATTTTTCAAGAGAGAAGGGCAAACCTCAGATGATCTGAGGTTTACATTAGTGCACCGAAGCAGCACTATTAATTGGCATCTTCTGCAAACTAAGGCCTCTTTCAGATGCAAAGCCTCTCTGGAAATCTCTAGAGTGCAGGCTTTCTTGCCTCCTCTCTGGGAGCTCCCATTCGGGCACTGGAAATGGCCCAAGAACAGATTTCTCTTGTGGTTCCAGTACTTCTGTTTCTCCACTTCCTATCTGTAAAACCAGAATCCATAGAAACTAATTTATGAAAAAAGAACAATTAAAACTATAGGTATAATTCAATGCAAATCTTCTCTCCCACTGATATTTTTACCCACTGTTCTATCTTTGTAAGAGTTCACACTTGAGTATGTTCACAGAGCTGTGTGCGCCCAATCCCAGCTGTGATGTTTAGTCTGGTGTGCTTGCCCAGTCATTTCTCTATGCGAGAAACACTTCAAACGCCTGTCCTCTGAAGTCAGGCTGGGGCAGAGGAAATCTCCAGCTGCTCTATAGAGGAAGTAGCACCGCCTGCAAACCCAGCCGGCACAGCCTTGGCTCAGACGCTATTCACTAACAGGCTAGGGCTCCTATAGACCAGGTTATGGAGCAGAGGGTTTAGAATTCTTTCCAGCACCTGTTTGCCTATGGCTTTGCTATGGAAATTAAGCTAGGAATTTTTTCTATAAGTCTGGAAACTCGAGTTTAAATTTACCCACTTTTGAAACTGTACAGAGAACCTGAAGGTTTCTTGCTTTCCCTTTCTCTGAAAGGTTTTATTACTTCTAACTAATGGTGTTGGTGCCCTCAGGGGAAATGCTATTATGAACCTCTTTGAGACCTGTCAGGAAGCACACTGGAAAAATGTACTGATGGATTACTCAATGTGCACTGAGCTATATGTGTTCCCGTTCATGTGAAGATGGTGGGGAGGGAGGTTGGAGGATGGCGATGGTGGATGGAGGGTTGGAATGGGGGAATGTTAGAAATGTTTTCAGTAAATGGAAAGCAACACATTGAACAATTCTCAATTGTTAATAATTCTTAATAATTCTATGCAACAAGCATTTTGGAATGAAATGAAAATTATATATGTGTGCATGTGTGTACGCATATGTAGTATGCATGTGTGTATATATACAATGCATGTATATGTGTATATATACACACACGTGCATATATATATATATATATACACATGCACATATATATGTATCACTGTATCAACCATGGTATCTCTAAGCTCAGGATCTCTCTAGAAAACAGAGCCTGAAACAGGTGTTTGCAAGAGGGAGTTTATTTAGGGATGCTTTCAAAGTACAGGGTTTAGGGACCTGGAAGAATGAAACAAAGATGGAGGGAAGCCAATCCAAAGCCATGGACAACCAGGGTTTAATCCTGCCAGGACACTGCAAGATCTAAGTAAAATTTGTGCTTCAGAATTGTTGATTCGAAAGAAAGGAAGAAGAAGTATTTTTCACCAGCTCCTGTTCCTTATTGGTCAGAGATTACCTCTTGGTTTGTTAACTCCTTCTCAATTCCAAATTTATTCATGCATCAGAATTATTGAGTAGATTCCTAAACACATTCCATTCCATGAAAGTCCAGAGCCCAGGGGCTGAAGGAAGGAAGCATGTGGTGCAACTCATGTGAAGTGATGCAAGGTTACCATAGGGTAGCTTATTGCCTCAGGAATGCTTCCAGTAAATGGGTGGGCTGAGGGGATGTGAGGCTGGGCACCAGAGTGGTCTCATTCAGGGTCCTTATAAGAAACAAATAACATAGATGGGATATAATAATTTGAAAATATTCCATTTACCAAGATTTGATATAGGAGGACCACATGGATGGACTAGTAATGAGGACTTAGTGACAGTTGAGCTCTTGCTTACTGAACAAGAACAGGAAATGAGCAGATACTGGAACCCAGGCAGAGATGAGTAGGCTCCGCTTTCTCTAGAGAAGCAGTGACCTTCCAATGGAGGGCGGCCAGGAATAGGCTACTAGACAGGGGGCAGCCCAGGGAATGGATAGCTCTCCTCTGACCCTCAGTGTGCTACTGGCATTCCCCTTCACTGAAACTAAGCACAAAATGGCATGGACGCTGGTTGATGTGGTCTCTACACCTCAGCCTTCTGAGGAAGAGAGCAAGGTGAAGAAGCGAGAAGAATAGACCTGGAAGAGCAAACTGCAGATCTCTGGCGCAATGATTCAACGTGGGCATTTGACTGAATGGCCATTTTTGCATCAATCTTGAATAGTCTTGACCAGTTCTACGGATGGAAAGCTGGTCAGGACTAAACTTCATTTCAGATCTCTGACTGAGGATTTTTTTTTTTTACTTAACATTAAAGGATAATAGAAATTTTGCATGATAAAGAAGTTTATACAAAAGAAACCAAAGTCACTCATAATATTATAGCTCAGAAATAATCACTACAAAGTTTTGTGTGTTGGTATGAGAATAGTTCTAAATTGAATCAACTACTATAAGCATATTAAATTATGATAATACAGCTAATATTAAACAATTGATTATTTACATTAGTAAATATCTTTGAAAATATAAAATATAATTTGTAATATTTCATTCAACTTAATTATTTTTAGTTTTGCTTATTTAGGTTAATTCTTATGTTTCTGTATTAACTAATTCACTTATTTACTTAATCAATTTTATCGAGTACATAGAAAAAGACGGAAAAATACCTGCCTTCATTGATCTTAGACTCTAGTGAGAGAGACAGACAATAAAGAAGTAAACTGGCATATATATTATAATGTAAGATTATGGTGAATGCCAGAAAAAATATTAAAGCTGTGTAAGGAGACAGAGCAGGACAGACACGCCTCTCTGAGCAGGGTATTTGTGATCAGAGAGGTGAATATATTAAGAGAGTGAGGGACAAATATATACAGGGGGAAAGTCCTCCAGACTGAAAGAATAAAAACAAAAACTACTCTAACGTCATGCTTAAAGGTGTGTAGGAAGAGTGCTGGAGCCAGAGTAATAAGCAAGGGAAAGAAACTTTAGATGGGGTCCACAAGAAAGTCAGGACTGGATTGGGGCCGCCCTGGTGGCGAGGCGGTTAAGTTCGCACGTTCCACTTCAGTAGCCCGGGGTTCTCAGGTTCAGATCCCCGGTGTGGACCTGTGCCCACTTGGCAAGTCATACTGTGGCAGGCGTCCCACATATAAAGCAGAGGAAGATGGGCATGGATGTTAGCTCAGGGCCAGTCTTCCTCAGCAAAAAGAGGAGGATTGGCAGCAGATGTTAGCTCAGGGCTAATCTTCCTCAAAAAAAAAAAAGAAAAAAGAAAGAAAAAAAAAATCAGTACTGGATCATGCAGAGCCTTACAGGTTAGGGTACAACTTGAGATTTCATGCTTATCATGATGTAAAGCCACAGACAGATTCTGAATACAGAGATCGTATGGTCTGGCTTGAATTTTTAAAAGATGGCTTTGTTGTTGGTTGGAAATTGATAGTAGAGGAGCCCAATGTGTTTCCTTCCAATTAAATGGTTATCATAAGTGCCAAGGTATGGTGCAGATGGTGTTGCCTGCACTAGGGCAGTGGCCATCGGGAAGAGAGATGTTGTCATAACAGATACAAGACACAAAATTTGCCTGTGGATTAGGTGACATGGATAACTAGAAGACGTATGCTGACATTTATTGATATAAGTGATATTTTAAAAGGTGCGTGTGTTGTAGGGGAAAGGGAGCTCAATTTTAGGTATTTTATGCTTGAAATTCCTATGAGACATCCAAGAAAGAGGGAGAACAAGTTAATGAATTTATTAACACTTTGATCAGGACCGGCGAATTGCAACTCAGAAAACTGAAGTCATTTCCTCACCTACCTACATGGAATCACAGACTTCACAAAATTTTACCCTTTTAGTAGGAAACCGCTTATATTTTGTCATTTTAAAGCCCTTCTCTTTGATCACTGATGAACCTGAAATTTTCACTTTTTTGAGGCATTTTTTTTTTGTTCTGTGAATTGTCTGATCATTTTCTTATCTATTGCCTACTAAGATTTTAGTACAGGTTATTAATACTGAACCTGTGTGTCTTATTTGTAAGAATGTCTTTCCTGCAGATATTATTCACCTTTTAATTTTATGATGCTTTGAGGAATGGTTACTTTTAAATCTGTAAAAAGCCAATTTTATAATTGTGATTTGTTTCCATTGCTTTTAAGTTTAGAAAATTCTTTCACTTCCACATTTTTCTATATTGTTGCTGTTTTATTGATTAAAAACTTATTTTGCCTATTGAATTAAATGCAGCGAACAGTATAAAGTATTATTTAATTAATTTAGACGTAGTTTCTCAGTGATTCATGATTTTTTGGAAGGACACTGTCAACAGTCCTTATAAAATAATAAAGTTTTTTTTCCCTTCTTAGGTATAAGCACTAATGCAAAAGTTTCAGCTTGGCGAAGCTGAGGAGAACTCTATCCAGGTGGGTGAATATATTAGCAGGCTTACAGCTACCGGACAGCAGAGTTGGAAATTATGGCAATGAACTCAGTACTATTTGTGACTGATATATAGCTATGAGCCTCGTATTGTATGTGTCTAAACTTATCTCTGGACACTTGTGGACCAGGTAAGCCCATTGTATGACTCAGCTCTGAGTCTGTAAATTATGGTCAGCACCACATTCCTCTGCGAGGACAAGCTCAATGCTTTGCAGCTCAGACTACTTAGCCAGGACCCTGATATGTTGCCTGATTGGCTAGTGTCCTCTGCTCATTCTGAGGGGCTGCAGAATTCCTATAATTGTTCTCCTAGCCTCTGACTAACACCCAGATCCAAAGGAGCTAACCCACGGCTTTTGCATTCAGCCTCTTTTCCCTTTTTGTTGCCATAATTTCTGTGCTATACAAAGTTATTTTCTCTATTTTCTCTTATATTGTCACATCAGTGTTCTCATCATCAATAAGTATATATCAATCCTCCAAAATATGCTAAACAATTGATGGTACCAATTGATCAAGAAGATCATCCATGATAATCCAAAAGGACACATAACTCAACTATCAGCAGTGTTTGCCAGAGCGGTGGTATACGTGTGGATGTGCTCACAAGTGAAGGTGTGTGAGTGTAATAAAAAGTATTCTCTACTGGCATAAATTCACATTTCAAAGATCCTATTAAAAATAACCACTTATAAAAGTTTGGTGTGGGTGAACTGGAGATATTTCAGCTGACAGTGACATGTGGCAGATGCTCATTTTTTGCGCTTGTTTGTTTTTTTGTTTGTTTGTTTTTCTAGGAAGATTAGCCCTGAGCTAACATCTGCTGCAATCCTCCTCTTTTTGCTGAGGAAGACTGGCCCTGAGCTAACATCCATGCCCATCTTCCTCTACTTTATACGTGGGACGCCTACCACAGCATGGCTTGCCAAGCGGTGCCATGTTTGCACCCGGGATCCGAACCAGCGAACCCCAGGCCACAGCAGCAGAACGTGCGCACCTAATCACTGCGCCACCAGGCCGGCCCCAGATCCTCATTTTATATTGAAGAAAGGCAGCAACACTCTTTTGATTTGTACAAAAACTCACTAAGGGGACCTGGAAAAGTATACTGGCTCTTTCTGAGCTAGTGACTGTCTGCTTTACAACAATCTCAAATGAAAAACAAAAGTACCTTGGGATCAAAAGTCGCTAAGATCCAAGAAATGAAAGACAACACATTGTCACATATTAACCATAATAATGATATTGGGCTTTTCCCTCAAATTAGAACAGTATATCCTGCCCAATCACTGAACTAAATAAAAATAAACAAGGAGTAAGACATAACAGACGTCAAAATATCAACTTTATGTCTGATAAAATGGATCCCTAAACTTAAACCCCAAAAGTAGGCTGCTTATCTACCCAATACTAGACATCCCTTCACAACCACGAGCTGTCTCTGTGATGTCTAAAACAGTACCAGGCACACAGTTGGTGCTCAATATGTACCGAGTGAATGGCAGTAAGGAGAGCAGGATACAAATTCTCTACAAGCCACCAAGACTCAAGAGCAAGGATTATCTGACTAAGCATGCAGGTTTGTTATTCCCACATTAAAGTATTATCAGTAATGAGCAGGAACCATTTCTCCCAACTCAACAAATATTAAACTATTTATGGTGTAAAAAATATACAGCATACTTTTTGTTTTGTAAAATGAACTCTTCTTAGATAGATATCTTCCTATATAAAATATTAAGAAAATTATTGATTAAGAACTTGGAGCTGAAACTGAAAACCTAAGGAGCTTGCCTATGAGTAAAATTAAATAGCTTGAGCCAAAAAAAAAAATGATTTTTAGTCTGCCATTGCCAACGTGTAGAAGACCACATGGCTGTAGTCACAAGAATTAGCAAAATGACGTAAGATAGGTAATCTGTCATTAAATTCATTGAGACTTTTGTGTGTAGAATTCTCTGTGTAAAAGTCAATGAACTTGGTACCCATTTGACCAAGAACAAATCTGAGAAAGCACGTAAGGATAAAGCAGCTGAGAAAGCAAAAGCCATGAAGAAGTAAGCTATCAGAAATGTTCTGGAATTATGCAATGATTTCTGCACTCTCATCTTTAACGAAATTGTGAGCTTGAACCAAGGTTACTGAAACCTCAAAAGTGAAGAGAATTTCTAGATATCTGTGTTATTGACATCTGATATTTGTTAACTCATTGGAATACATTAGTAACCCTGTAATTTAAGTAGTGGTTTCTTTTTTTTTTTTACAAATGAGAAAGCTTAAATTAGTGATGGAAAACCTAACCAGGACATATGGATACCGATTATAAGAGAAAATTTTAAAATGTATAAATATGCGTAACTGATTTCAAAGCTTATCCTTTTAACTACTGTACTTCATATCTTCAAATAAGTAAATGAAATTTTAAAAAGAAGTTGAAATGAAGTGCCTAACACAGCAACAATCCCTCAGGATATGATCCAGTGCTGTGTTAGGTAAAAAGAAATCTTGTGCATTCACACCACTTTCCTGTAATTCCAAGTGAAATGTACCCCATGGTCCGTTAAATGCTTTATGCGTCCCTAATAAGTGATCTGACACCCTGAGTGCTTCATTGTTCTGCATCACATCTACAGCAGAGCCAACATGGACACAATGAAGGCTTACAGCATAGTTTCTTCACTAACCCGGGTGATAGAATTGTGTGTGTGTGTGTGTTGTGTGTCTGCTTATTCTACTGCACCTTTTATGAAATGGTCACGTAAAGCAAAGGTATGTAAGTTAGTTTATTTGTTGATCTTAAAAACAAAAACTACACAAAAAGAACAAGGACAGGATTTATACAGCAAACCAAATTTACAGAGCCCAAATACCACCTGAATAAAAAAATAAAAAGTAAACAGTCACCCCTATAAACTGTGACACCCTCATCTCCACTTTTTGAAGGCATGATGCTGAAGCTGTGTTTTTTGTTTTCCATATATCTCCTCCTCCAGTCTGATCCTTCTAGAGCAGATTTCTACGTCTTGAGAAGAACCCTTTATCACATTTTCTAAGAAATCATTTAAAAACAGTTCCTAGAATAGTAAGGCACATTCTATTTCAAAGATGGTGATTTTCTAACCAAAACAAAGAGCGCCTGTTTTTGCGGTCCAAATCTAACACTCTTATAGAAGCTTATCATTCAAGAAGAAAACTGTAACAGAATGTCTTCAAAAATATAAACATCCTTCTTGATTTATGAGACGTATAAAATATTTATCTCAATCACTTGAAATGCTGGAGTATTTTGCTATATCCTCTTGAAAAAACAAATCTCTACTGTAGTTAAAATATTAACACTTCAGCAAAGTCAAAATAATTATTATTTCTCTGCATGATTATGAAATCCCCTTATTCCCCACCCAACAACCCCTGTTTATACACAATGCATTTCTACCTAATCGACTTGTATTGCTTTGCAACTTCACAAACTAAAATGATACTCTTTCATACTCATGATACTCTTTCATAC
The DNA here is from genome assembly GCF_041296265.1 of Equus caballus. NCBI lineage: Eukaryota > Metazoa > Chordata > Mammalia > Perissodactyla > Equidae > Equus > Equus caballus. The sequence goes on along the minus strand of NC_091707.1, from coordinate 41,202,966 downwards.
TCTGTTCAACTCCTGTAACTTTATATTTTTACTGAACATAAAGGCAATTTTAAAATGGGAACTTTGACCTGGAGACTAAAAGAAAATTAAAGTATTTACTGTAGCTTAATCCTCACTTTTTCATGCTCCTTGAAGAAAATAGATAATACTACCTCTCTCACTGTGAGGACAATATCTGGGAGACAAAAAAATAATAATATATGATAGGAAAAGATGGGAAGGGAAGGGAAGAGAAGACAGGGGGAAGGGAGAGAGGTGTGGCATAATTTCTTCCAGGTCTCCAATTTGATATAGAAGCTGACTTTAAAAAAAGTATCAAGGGACCGGCCAGTGGCACAGCGGTTAAGTTCGCACATTCCCCTTCTGTGGCCCAGGGTTCCCTGGTTCAGATCCCGGCAGCAGACATGGCACCGCTTGGCACGCCGTGCTGTGGCAGGCCTCTCACACATAAAGTAGAGGAAGATGGGCACGGATTTTAGCTCTGGGCCAATCTTCCTCAGGAAAAAAGAGTAGTATTGGTGGCAGGTTAGCTCAGGGCTAATCTTCCTCAAAAAAAAAAAAGTATAGAAAGCAATTCTTTGATTCTGAGTGTAGGCATATCAAGGCACATACTGAAGAATCAGTTAAATTGCTTCAGTTCTTCTACTGATATTTATCAACTAATTGATATGGGGCAAGAGATCTAAGTTTCTGAACCACAATTTATTAATCTGCAATATGGGTATAATAATAAATGTGTTTATGGACACAGAATGAAAATTGCCCTGTTGGCTCTCCTAGGAGCAAGGCAGTAGAAGAGTTGAAATCAAGCCTAAGTTGAATGGTTGGAGAGAAAAAATGGAGAAAAATGGGGAAGTCGGTTGTAAGGAGACACATTTTGGAGTGACAGCAGCTGCACGGAATGGCAGTTGAATTAATGTGTTCTCTCTATGCAGAGCTGTGGATTTAGTGAAAAGAGATCTAGTAATGGGCTAGATCAGAAACTCTATTTTTCAGTCTCCTTTTATCCAGCACAGGGGTGAAGGGATGTCTATAGCTTACAAGAAAGCAAGTAGAAGACACTGGGCAGCATTGGCGGAAATGTGTGTAGCTGAATCTGTCTGGGGAGCAATCTCATCAGCCCAAATCACGGAAGCATGCCATGCACTCCTAGAAACACTGTTAATCGTGGCAGAATAGCAGAATTCACGGAAATAGTTAGAGGTCATATAAGCCCCCTTCCTACCCATTAAAAATATTTATTATCCAGGGATGTAAATGACATTAAAAATTGCTCCTAGGGGAATACTGTGGTATTGCAAATTATGCTGTAGTATAACTGGCCTGCCACTAAATATAGCTCTTTCCCTTCCTTTCTTCCTTCCTACCCTCCCTTCTTCCTCCCTTCCCTCCCTCCCTCCTTCCTTCCTTCTTTTTTTCTGCATTCCTTCAGCCCTCCCTGCTTTTTCCTTCTCTCTGTCTCATTCTCTCCCTTTCTTTCTGTTTTTTCTCTCTTCCTCCTTCTCCTTCTCTTTCACTAAAACAAATTTTTTTCTGCCATTGTGATTAGCTTCCTCACATTTTGGGAATCTGCTGCTGGGCTGCACAGATGCTCAGAAGTGAGATTTTTTTTCCTGCCTAAATTTCTTAGTGGAACTGATGCATCAAGAACTATGAAAACCTCAAAAATCACTCAAGATTTCCTGGCAGACACCAATCTCATAACCATCTAAAAACTATGAGAATCATGGTGCAATGTTCCTGATAGGGGAAGTTAGAGATTAAATAAAATCAGATTCGTATACAGCTCTATTGCATTCTTTTAGGGAGCTTTGCTTTTAAAGCCAGAGACAGACAGGATATTGTTGATTGGATATTATGGGAAGGTCACATGTTGAAAGTCTGTCTCCCACACATTAAAAAACCCACAAGAAAATATCTTGTTGAAGTTCAATTCCCAATACCTCAGAAAGTCCTAACTCCTTACTGCTTCAATCCCTTGGCACATTCTTACCACCCCAATAGCCACAGAAAACCAACAGCTGCTTAGGATGGAATTGACTGAAATTCTCAGACAGCTGTTGGGGATAGTTTTCAACCACAAAGAAATGTGAGTTGAAAAGTTCACAGCAAAATTTCTCCCATTCTCAAAGAGAGAGACCACTATACTTCTAATAACCATATAAAGAAGAGATCACTGGATAAGAAAGAAACCATGTTTGAAAGTCATAAAATCCAACTGTCACAAATTAGCAAAATTTTTAAGGATGTAATGCTGAGTTATGAAGAAGCCATTGGTGGTTTTACTAACTGCTAGTTGGAATTTCAATAAGAACATTTCTTAGGTTCAAGAATGTTTCTTGTAGTTGAAAATAGAAAAAAAAAGTCTTATATTACTGACTAAAGTTCTGTATATAGAGCAGGTTAAATTGCAGTTAGAAAAGCAATATTACAAAATAGTATTTGAAGACTCTAAAGGATGTTTATAACATATTAAGTAAAAACAGTATAAAAGACTAGTACGTATAATGGTTGTATTTTGCAAACATATATGTGTATCTATATCTATGTTCACCAATATGTAAATAATGGTTATTTCTAGTTGGTAAAATTTAGAGGTTGATAGTTATTTTTTTCTTCTTGCCTTTATTTCAATATATCTTACAATGAACTTGTACTATTCTTAAAATGTTATGGTACCAAAATACTTTAAAAAGTAGCAATGAAGTCACAGGTAAAGATACAGTTGGAGCAGAAGCCATGGATCCGGCTGGATCTTTCTGCTTGCTGTGGAATCTTTGGATTCAGGGTCAGTTGATAGGTATAGCATGTGAGAAATACTCAACTTAACAGTGCAAATTGATTTGGGTTCAAGTAGTATATTTGCAGGTGAGGGAGAGGAGAATTGAGACAAGGAAAGGGTGTTCTAATGAGTGGGCCACTGCTGTGTACAGCTGAGGCTCAGTCCAATAAAGACCCTTTGAGAAACTGTGTTGAACATGCATTGGAATTGTACCACTGAAAGGTGATGAAACCGTGGTATCTGTCCACCAATTTCTATCCTTCACTGGTTGAGGGTCACTCCTGGATTGTTAAAGTTTGCTTCCAACCTGTGCACCACAAAATGTCACAGACAACTGGCCAGGGAGATGTGTGGGGCACCAACAGAATCCTCTCCATTAGCCTTGTAGATACTTGTATTTATGGGTGAATATGCTCTTGAGCTGGGGAAGATATTCCTACAACAAGAGGATGAGATGGGAGCGAAGAAAGCAGACGCTGATTTCCAATTCTGCTGCTTGCTGGCTACCTGGACTTTGACAGACAGTGAACATCTCTGGGTCTTAATGTCCTCATCTGTGAAATATCAACAGCACTGCCCACCATCTTTCCCTAAAATGATGCCAAACATACTTGTGTTTTGATAAGATAAAAAGGAACTATGGTGCGCCTCATATTTCCTCCTCCATTTACCCATTGGTATTGGAAAATAGAGACCACAAAATTAAAAGTAAATTTGAAACTTGTGCCCTGGACAGAACCAGGGTTAACAGAAGGTCACAAATTTTCTTAAAAATTCAAAATTTCCTATTCGCTGACTGTGATAAGAGAGTATTATCATCACAGCTCTAGCCATTGGCATTTTGGTCTCAGCAGATTCCTGAACCTTAAGGTCTCTGGCCTATCTGGGGCCAAAATAAATGAAATCCTCTTTAATATGTTTTTTGGCTAACATTACTAGATCTGCTCTTTCCTTAAAAAATAAAATTCCTTCTCCAAGAGTGTGATGTTTCTACTGTGGTTGCATTCAGTCAATAACATTTAAATTCCATTTACTCGCTGCAGGGGGAGAATGTGACCCTCAGGTATATGAAGAAGCATCCAGCTTTCTTTTCTCCAGGGCCCTCAAAGTTGTCAGCTTTTCCTACCTCACCTCCGTGCTCTTTTTTGCACGTGCAGCCACACTCACCACATTGGGGCTCAGCTCATCTTTCATGCCTGGCAGCCAGCCAATACTGCTTTGAACAGTGGAAAATCTGAGAAGTTCTTGATAGCTTTTTATATAGCTTGGTTTGATACCAATAACTCTTGAGTGTGGATGTCAAGGCAACAAAGCTGCAGCTCACAAAGAAAGACAAATAATAATAAAATAAATCCCCAAAGATTATAAGTGAATAATCTGTGAAATGCTCAGAAGAATTTTCCTATTGTTTCTCAGAGGGCCTTGTTAATTAAGGTTCAGGACCAAGAAGGGAATCTGTCATCAAGTTGCCATTCTTCCTGCATGCATAACAAATTGCTTACATAAACTGTCCCCAGATCTCATCATCTCTCACTTCCCTTCTCCCGGAACTTGAAAGCTGTGCACTGTTATACTAGCCTGCAGTTCTATTATGTGAGAAGGACAATTTAGCTTTAACCGTAGTTTTCAAATATTTATGAGAGCAAGATTAGGGGCAGAATGAAACAGATCTGTGAATATATCTTTTGAATTAATAGCTTCAGTATTTTAGGTGGTTGGAGGAGCAGGGAGATAGGTGGAAAAAGGTGGGCACAGCGTCCCCTCCCAGGTTTACACAATAAACTGTTATCCATTTTATTAGGATAATTTCTCTACAGAAGCTGGTAAACAGAGGATCTAAACCTCAGACTGACATCACTTCTCTTCTCAAATCACGGAATCCACAACAGGCTCAGCATTTGGTCCCTGTGTGTTTTCTTCCCTCAAAGGTCCCCAGAGAGAGAAAGGAAAGCATAGCTGAGCTTTAAATAAATGGAGCCGTGCCAAAGAATTCAGTGTAGTCATTTGTCTTTGGTACTTAAACAGAGCAGAGAAGGAAGTTCTTGGAGTCAACTTTAGGCTGTGCAGAACAATGTCAATTCAAAATAATTGGAATTTATTACCATAAACTAAATAGAATAGGCAAGTGCTTTCTTACTCCTTCTTAAACTTTTCTTTTGTTGTAGTTAATCCTATGAAAGTATAGAAGAAAATCTATGTATTAGTAAGTTTACAACCATCTTGGGGTAATTTTATGAGCTGTATTCAATCTGTGGTACTTGATTTTTCTTTTAGCTTTCCCCATGATTGCCCACTTTGTCCTTATTTCCCCATCATTCAGCTCTCTTTGACTCATGCCTGTTAGCACTTTCCCATCTTTCCCTAGCAGCCTGGTATGGCAAAAAAGACATTGAATGCAGTCATGCATCGCATTACAGTGTTTCAGTCAGTGATGGACCGCATGTAGGATGATGGTCTCGTAAGATTAGCACCATATAGCCCAGGAGTGTAGTAGGCTATACCGTCTAGGATTCTGAAAGTACATTCGATGATGTTCACATAATGATGCACTCTCCTAACGATGCGTTTCTCAGGACACCTCCCTGTTGTTAATCAACTCATGACTGTAGTAAAGTCGAGAGCTGTGGATTTTTATGTTTTGGGTTGAATTGTGTCCCCCTAAATTTGCACGTTGAAGTCTTAACCTCCAGTACTTCAGAAAGTGACTTTATTTGGACATAGGGTCTCTATAGAAGTTATTGACTTAAAGTGAGGTCATTAGGTGGAACACTAATACAATATGACTGGTGTTCTCATAAGAAAGTGATATTTGGACACAGGCATGCATTTGGGCAGAATGCCATTGGAACATGAAGGCAGCCATCTACAAGTCAAAGAGTGAGGCCTGGAACAGATTCTTCCTTCGTGGCCCTCAGAAGGAACCAACCCTGCCAACACCTTGATTTCAGACTTCCAGCCTCCAGAAATGTAAGATGATAAATTTCTGTTGTCTATGCCATCCAGTTTGTGGTACATTACTACAGCAGCCCTAGACAAAGTAAGAAACAGAACTATCAGTTATTTCTTGGGAAGACTGGGACATGCCACTTCTTGCCTCTGGGCCCTTCTTTACTTAAATGTACTATAGCATAATTATACCTGCTTCATCTAGTTTAAAGATAATAAGGTAATGGCTATAGAAATACCTGCAAATGCATGCTACTGTGTATACTACATGAGGCAAGTGTTACAAGGAAGTGTTTTTATGAGTAAAATTGGATGGTGTTCAAGATTATCATTGTACTACCTAAGTATCTGAAATTTTGTATTATTTTTTTCTATGGTCTAGAGACCTTGTTAAACTACAGATGATCTTCAGAATGGCACTAGGAATAGTTTGGAGGCCATGGCAGTACTCTAGAGAGAGAAATGTGAACTGAAATAGAATAATGGATACAGTCATTTCAGAATAGTAGTGACAGAACATTCAACAAATAATGGAGAGAGGAAAGTTAATTACCATGAAAGTAATTTGAACAACCTTGTGTTTAAGAACCTGGTTCTTGGGCCAGACCAGTGGTGCAGCAGTTAAGTTCCCACGTTCTGCTTCGGCTGCCAGGGGTCTGCCAGTTCGGATCCCAGGGGCAGACATGGCATCGCTCATCAAGCCATGCTGTGGAAGGTGTCCCACATATAAATTAGTGGAAGATGGGCCTGGATGTTAGCTCAGGGCCAGTCTTCCTCAGCAAAAAGAGGAAGATTGGCAGCCAATGTTAGCTCAGGGCTGATCGTCCTCAAAAAAAAAAAAAAAAAAAGAAAGAAAAAAAAGAGCCTTGTTCTTGATTCAAATCTATACCTGGATCTAATTCACATATATTTGCGTAGAGTCCCATATTCCAAGTCTAAAATTAGTCAGGAAAATTACACTGGTTTTCTTTCTACTCACTGAAATGCACGAAGTATTTTGAAAGCTCCTACAGTTTACCTATCCAACGATTGGAGGAAACTCCATGGGGAATAAAACATTGCCTCTTTTTCACCCCAAGGGAGGAGAATGCATGTATAATGAGAGCTCAGTACATGCCCATCAAAGGAAAGAACAGAAAAGAAGAGAAGGGAAGGGAAAGCAGGAATTATTTAAACTCAATCTTCAGACAGATTTTCTCAACCCACATTTCCACTCAAGCTCTATTGCTTCCTTCCCCAATCTTCAAGAATTACTCAAAGTGCCACTAAAAATCAGTTATGCATTCTTCCCAACAAGAAGTTTCAAATGTGCAGACTACCATTTCCTCGCTCAGATTGAGAAATTTGAATGTATGAATATTCTCCAGTGCTTGATTAGATGTATAAGTTTTCAAAAGGAGTCAATATTTTATTGCCTTAAGATTCTTACTAAAAGACGTCATCAATATATTTATGATAAAGTCTTCATAAATTAAAACTAAAGTATTATGATTACATGTATTTTGATTAGCTCAACGATTTTACTCATCAACCCAATATTGCAAAACAAGATCCCCCTGTACCGTTTCTCTGAGGAACAGCTAACCGACTTAATTACAGGCCTGAAAGGCAGAACTCATTGCTAGAGGATATTCCTAGGGCACACAGTTTTATGAGAGGAGGCTGCAGAGAGAAGTAGCCTGACAACATGAAGAAGGTGACCCTTACAGCTTTTCTTCGAAACTCGTAAGAGCAGCATTACAGAGGAGGAGGATGTTACGGAGTCTTTCTGCATGGTGGGTAAAGTGCTGCAGCTCGTGACTGCTCCTCCCCCTCTTTGGGTTAATTTGTTTTCCGCACTGATAAATGCTGACTTTGGTTCTAAACCCACTTGCCAATACTGAAACAGCTTAGATGCTCTCCACTGTCATGTTCACTCAGCCAAACTGTCATTTGCAGAAACCTTTGCAAATTTACTTTGTATTGAGCTGGTAACATCTGACTAATTTCTACTAATACTGCAGAGCAGCTATAACCACTTTTGCAGAGCACATTAGCCTTGTTTAACTGGCATCATAAATAATAAATTCAAACTGCTGGGAATTGGCTTATAGTCTATATTCCTTTTTGACGTACTTTTGGAGTCAGGTACAGTATTTCACACTAATCATTCTGCTAAACCCAGAAGCTTTTGCCTGTTATTCTTACATCCCATTCAAATATTTTAAAGAAATAATGCATCATTCATTCTTTTCTCATATTCGCAATATTCCAATCTCGTCTCCAGAAAATCAAAATGTGCAATTATCTAACAGTTCTTTGGCAAGTCATTTGAATTGAGCCCTTGGCTGAGCTTTCAAATCTCCTTCAACCCATCCCCACCCCTATCTCCTTTTATCTTGGTTAGCATGGCAGGCTTGGCCTCAAGGTCTAAGGAATTCTCAAACTTCTGTCAAGGAAACAAAATAAAGGCAGCAGTTAAGAGAGACCAGAGAGATAAATTACTTCCAACAAACTGAGAGTCAACTCTGGGCACATTCACTTGCTAAAGCATAGAGGGGAAGCTTTCTGACTTAACTTTGCTCTTAGTGATGCTATGCTTGGGGTAATATTTGCCCAGGATACGTCCTTTAAAGAAATAAAGAGTAAATAAAGACGATGTCTTTCGAAGAGGGAGCATTATAAGGAGAATCAATTAATCTTGTAACCTGAGTTATAGTAATATGAAAGATTGATGTCAATAGTGCAGGGGTTTTAAAACAGCCACTCATTAATACAAATTACTGGGTTAAGAAAAACACTTATTTTTAAAAATTATTAAATACAGGGGCAAAAGCAAATAGTGCCAGTCCCTCACCCCAAACTACATGTTCCTCAGCTCAGGGCATGAGATCAGGATGGAGGGCGCTGGCTGTGGATCTGAACTTCATGGCACCTCCAGCAGCATGAGTGGGCTCTTGTTAGGTCTATGTATTTTTGTTTGGGTTTGTCTTACAGGGAGGCACTCTTAGAGTGGAATTGATCACAAAGCATCACAGCAGCTCCATCTCCCGTCGGCAGACCCGCCAGCCTCCTTCATTTATAATACAGCACTCCCTTTCACTCTCAGCGCCTGGTCCTTGGAATGAGATCCTGTTTCATTTATCCTAAGATTCAATCATAGGAAATGACAATCAAATTATCACTTGTTCAGACACATAACCTTACATAGGAGGAAAAGATGCAGCAATACCAGCGAAAAATATTTTTGTGTATTTGTGTGTAATTTCACACTGAGTCTCACACAGAGGATGGGCTTTGTATGAGAACTTGATATGGCTCTGCAGATGTTGAGGAACTACGATGGAGAATTAGGAGTCTGCAAACTATGTTTTCCACTTTCCTTTATCAGTCAGCTTATTGTTAGATTCTATCAGCAAGAGGTACTGGGGGCAGATTAGAAGGCAAGAAGAGGGAGAAATATTTTTGTCCACTTCTTCATTCTCCTTTCCTTTCTTTCTTAGAGTCTCTGCAAATGGTACATGACTTCTTCAGTCCCAGCATCATCGGGAGGAGTGGCCATTCCTCCCAGATCTCAGCGACGGAGGTGGTGGCAGACCTTGAAGTGGGGATCTTCTTCTGCTGGTCCCAACACCTTTTCCTTTTGTTCTCCAGTCTTGCTGGAATTAATAATATTTGGTTTACCTCCTTTTCCTCTATTTTCTCTTCAAGTTTCGCCCCACCTCTGTAATCAATCTTCATACTACATCACTTCTCTTTGAGATGTTCATTTTCCTTTTTTGCTGACTACATTGTAATTAATACAAAAAGAAGATGTAAGAGAAAAAAATAGGAGACTTTCTGGTTGACTGACACATGGGGGTAACATGCAAAATAGAACCTTCCTTAATCTCTCCTGTAGTAACTTTAATAAAGGTTTTCCTTTCTTGCAAATGATTTTGCTGCAAAATGATTTTTTGTTACTATTATGAGTTAATTAATACATATAAATAGATATATAGATACATATAAATCTACACAATTTGTAGCTATACAATAGTAACAAACAAATATGTCTTTGCCCATCACCCTGATTAGGACTAGAATAATCTACATGCCAAATTGATCACATTTCCTTCCCTCCCTCTAATAGAAAAACACTATTCCAAGTTTTGTTTATCCTTCCCTTGGCTGTCTTAGTAGTTTTATCACATATGCATTTATGCATATACTACATATTGCTTAGATACTTATGTTTTATGTTCTTGAACATTATGCAACTAATTTAATTCTGTAAGTATCCTTCTGTGAGTTTCTCAATTTTATTCAAAATTAAGTTTGTTGGAAGCAACCACATTAATATGTTTAGCTATGGCCCTCTTCTCTATAGTATTGCATTGTGTAAATATATTCTAATTTATTTAACATTTTTCTTATTGATGGGCATTTAATTGCTTTCAGAAAGAGAGCTGCTAAAAGTCTTTTTGTGCTTTTTGGTGCACAGGTATGAGAATTTCTCTGAGGTATGTACCTAAGAGTAGTACTGTTGAGTCACAAGATATACGCATCTTCTATTTTATTAGATAATATGATTATGTTTCAATGTAAGTTGCAGCAATGTATTTTCCTTCTATGAGTACATGGGTTCCAATCTTCTTATCAATCTATATTATTTCCATGACTCGATGCTGTCAGATTTTTTTTGACCTATCTGATAAGTAAAAATGAGACCTCATTATTTTAATTTGCATTCCACTCCTTGCTAGTGAAGTAAAAGATTTCCATGTCTATGACCATTAGTCTTTCTTCCTTTGTCAAATCAAGTTTACGTATTTTTCCCATTTTTCTATTTTTTTCTTAAAATGTTTTCTTAATGGTTTCTTTATATATGTTGCATACAATCTTTTGTTAATTACATATGCTATAAATGTTTTGTCTTTTTATTTTATTTGTGGTGTTGAACGAGAAATAGACAATGCTAATTTTAAAGGACATGGATTTATAATTTCCTTTAGTATTACTTTTTGGTTTAAAAAATCTTTTTCTATTTTTATCATAACAAAGATGGAAAGATATTCTCCTATTCCTTTTCCTAAGTTTAGAGTTCTGCCTTCCACATGTTAAGTCAACAATTTATTTGAATATATATATATGTGTGTGTGTAAACTATATATATATCTCTCAAATAAAATTTTCTATTTTTTAAAAAATTCTATTCTGTGTCATTCACTTATTAGTTTATGCTTCTGCCAGTCCCGGTTGTCCTAGTAATATTACTTCATGATAAATACTATTTTCTAATAGAGGAAGTCTGCCATTCTCATTTTGTTCTTCAGTAATATGTTCCCTATAAGAGCTCCTGTGCAATTCCACATAAATTTCGTAATCCATATGAAGGTCCCTGAAAAACTCCTTTGGGATTTTGATTAACATTTCATTGATCAATGTGGGTGGAATTGATATCAGTAGTAGATATGATGGAAAGGCTCGCTCAACCCCTGTTCTAACCTTTCAGAACACTGGTCTCTACTACAAATAAACTGTATTTCACAAAGAAACTATATTTCCCTGAAATCCTTTGCCATTACTGTCCTGGGAATAATTCAGCTTTATCAACAAGACACATGCCTTATCAAATTAAATTTGGAAGTAAGTTAATTGAGAGGAAGGGCAGTGCAAATGAAGCATACATTTTGCTGATGTGGAGTTAGCAAGCGTGGCTCTGGAACCAATAGACCCAGAAGCTGCTTCCTGACCTCTGCACCAGAGTTAAGATGCGATCCTGGACCAAGATCTAGGACACTGGCTTCTTCATCTCCCAGCCTCCTCAGTGTGGCAGAGGCAGCAGGGCCTTGATAGGGCAATTATGAATGCTATTTGAGGAACAGTTTCCAGAAGATTCTATGGAAATAGCTCCTCCAGCTTTTCTAATAATATTTTAAGCATCAAAATTCCCCTTTAAATTCCATTCTACGCTGATAAAATCCTATTCTGAGGCCCAGGAATGCAAGGCCTATTTAAAACTGAGGATGGGTGAAAACAACAGGACAAGAGCATGAAGCTAGGTTCTCTCCATGGTGCACAGGATTGTCTGAGAACTGAGAGTGGAGAGCAAATACTGAGAATACTCTCTGGGATACCAGTCCTGACCTAAGGAGAAGGCATTGTTAGAAGAATTTGAATTCTCTGGTGTACCAAGGTATGTATAGTAACGACAAAACCCCAAGTCAGCTCAACTAACAAGATTGACTCATCCCCCACGCTAACTGCCTGAGAAGAGGTGTATTCATTTCCACATGTGAATCCTGTTTACCTCAGTGTCTCCTTTTCTATAAGATATCTAAGACACAAAAAATATTAAACACACGCACACACAAAAAAAAATCAAGAAAAAACAACTCACTGTCAATATTCAAAGCAATAATAGAACTAGACTCAGATAAAACAGTGTTGGAATTACCACACAAAGAATTTTATATGACTGTGATTAGCATGTTAAAAGATCTGGTGGAGGGTCAACCTGGTGGCATAGTGGATAAATTCCTATGCTACACTTTGGCTGTCCAGGGTTTGCAGGTTTGGATCACAGGTGCGGACCTACACACCTCTCGTTAACCGAGGCTGTGGCAGCGTCCCACATACAAAATAGAGGTAGATGGGGGCCAGCATGGTTGTGGGGTGGTTAAGTGCACACATTCCACTTCTCAGCAGCCCGGGGTGCGCCAGTTCGGATCCCGGGTACGGACACGGCACTGCTTGGCAAAAGCCATGCTGTGGCAGGCATCCCACGTATAAAGTGGAGGAAGATGGGCATGGATGTTAGTTCAGGGCCAGTCTTCCTTAGCAAAAAGAGGAGAATTGGCAGCAGTTAGCTCAGGGCTAATCTTCCTCAAAAAAAAAAAAGAAAAAAAAATAGAGGAAGATGGACAAAGACGTTAACTCAGCAACAATCTTCCTCAAGCAAAAGAAAGAGGAAGATTGGCAACAGATGTTAGCTCAGGGCCAATCTTCCTCACACACACAAAAATAAGATCTAGTGGAAAAAGTTAATTGTGTGAAGTGATGGGAGATTTCAGAGGAGAGAAAGAAACTGCTGAAGATGAAGCTGGACACTAGTTCAACTCCTAAGTACACATTTTAATCAGTAATATACTATTGGAATAAGGAAGAGGCTACAGCATGAACTGAATTCAGCTTTGATTTGAACAGAATGGCTAAGAGTTTTAAAGGAAGAATGAGGCAGTGGGGAAGAGGGCAAGCAGAGGTCAGTAGAGTGAGGGAAGTGGAAAATTATGAAAACTTGGTCCGTGTAAATGCTGCTCTGTGTCTGCAAGCTAGCAATGACCAAAGTTAGGATTCTGTCCCTCACAGAGGGTGGGAAATGGAGGCTCCATCCTTTCTGATAATTACATTTAAAGAAATGGCTTTTAGATGCTTGAGAAAGACTGTTTCTTGGCAATGTCTAATCTACTGACTATAAAGAAATAGTCAGTGAATTTGAATTTCAGTCAATAAAAATCATCCAGGGTCTGTCCTGGTGGCATAGTAGTTAAGTTGACAACTCTGCTTTGGTGGCCTGGGGTTCGTGGGTTTGGATCCTGGGTGTGGACCTAACACCACTCATCAAGCCATTTTATGGCAGCAACCCACAAACAAAATAGAGGAAGATTGCCACAGATGTTAGCTCAGGGACAATCTTCCTCAGCAAAAATAAATACATAAATAAATAAAAGAAAAATCAACCAGACTGAAACACAAAGAGCGATGAGAATGGAGCATCCAAGAGCAGTGAGACAATTTCATATAGTCTATTTAAATACGTCACTGAAATCCCAGAAGAGGAAGAGAGAAAGAGCAGAGCTCAAAAAATATTTACAAAAATAATTGCCCAAAATTTTTAAAACAATCAAAGATCTGAGATCTGAGAAACTCAGAGAACCCTAAGCAGGATACATTTACATATGTAAAAATGAAACACGTTAGGAAGGTGACACAAAGCATGGAAGGGAGGAACTGATATATCTAATACTTGAAGGTAAACGGTGATAAGTTAAGATGTATGTTGTAAAACCTAGGGCAATCACTAAAATAAAATAGCAGAAGGGGATAACAATTAAGCCAAAAATGAAGATAAAATGGAGTCATTAAGAAATGCTCAACTAAAACTAATCCAAAAGCAGGCAGATAAAGAAGAAAAAATGAAAGAAAAAAAATAACCAGATGTGAAAAATAGAAAACCATTGGCAAGATAGTAGATTTAAATCTAACAACAATAATAATTATGTTAAACGTAAATGGTCTAAGTATCCAAAATGCAAGATAAATCGCTAGGATGCATAAAAAGCAAGGGCCAATCATACTCTATCTAAAAAAACCCACCTTATAAATAAAAATATATATGGGTTAAACGTATAGAGAATAGGTTCCACATTCCCTAGGCTATAGAAAGCTGGAAAAGCATCACTCCTACCTTAGTGACAAGAATAAAAAAACAAACTATCAGGACTACCTTCTTTTTAACCCACCCTAAAGCTGAGATTGTAGGGCAAAAACAGAGCCAAGGAAAGGCAAAGCCCCCTAAAGAAGAATGAGATGGGAGACGTGACCAAGCTATGTGGCAGAGCACAGGAGGAAAAGACACTTCATGTAACACAAGAAGGTTTAAAAACATAGTGAAATTTTTTAATAAATTGCTAACACCCTTGTGTAGGGCCCCCTGATAGTACAGAACCACAAGGATCCAGAAACAAGGAGGTTTGCCAACACTCGCTGTATCGTCTCCATAAATTCAACTGGGCGCTCACAAGAAAAATTAAAAATAGGGTGAGAGACCAGAAAAGACTTTCCTTGGTAGAGCTGACATCAAAAAGCAGATTGGGGGACCAGCCTGGTGGCACAGATGTTAAGTTTGCAAGTTCCACTTTGGCAGCCTGGGGTTTGCTGGTTCGGATGCCAGATGCAGAACTACATACCACTTATCAAGCCATGCTGTGGCACTTGTCCCACATATAAAATAGAGGAAGATGGGCATGGATGTTAGCTCAGTCCCAATCTTCCTCAGCAAAAAGAGGAGATTGGCAGTAGATGTTAGCTTAGTCTAATCTCCCCCCCCCCAAAAAAAAAAAATGGATTGGCTACCACTGCAGGAAAGGTAGAAAATCCTACTGGATCTTAGCTCTCTACAGAAAAAGGTTGTAAGCCTCTAATGGAGGGTAGTAAATTCTATTAACTCCTGGGCTCAGGTGAAGAATCTTTGCAATTGGGAGAATAGACAAAAAATTTTTAAAAAAGACCTGTACCTCCAGGGAAAGAGCAGGCAAGAACCCTGGGCTAGGATTTGATGCCAATGCCATTAGAGGTCTCCTGCCACTAGGGAGGATCAGGAAATTGTTTCTGGACAGACTTGTCAAAGATGCAAGCCACAAGATGGGCAACACCACTGAGAAACCTCTGTCCCTGACATGGAGCCAAACAGGACATGCCAATGTAACAAGCAGTAAATCAGTCTGAGTCTGGGTGAGGTGCCTGGACATGGAGAGAACACTTCTTTGTGCCTCGAGGGCACTGGTAAACTGAAGCTAAGGGTGGAGCAGGATCATTGAGGAAAACCCTCAGGCGCGCCAGCCTCTGCTCTAAGCACAAAGTAAAGTGAGCAGAATTTGATTCTGGTGGTGCAGTGAAGAGAACCAAAAGAACAACCCAACCCAAACCCGACTATAAGTTGTTTAAACACAGCAAATAAAAGTACAGCTTGTCAGGCTCTATTTTTAAAACTCTGTGTGCTGTATACAAGAAACCGGCTTTATATATGTATCTCTAAGACGTATCTAGGATAAAATAAAAGGATGGGAAAGTTTATGCCATGCAACCTTACTCAAAAGAAATCTGGAATGGTTATATTAATGTCAGAAAAATAGACTTCAGAACAAGAAATTCTACCCACAATAAAGAGAGAGAGTGTATAATGAAAAAGAAGTCAATTTTCCCTAGAAGGTACAACAGCCCTAAATGTGAATGCACCCACAACAAAGTTTTAAAATACATGAAACAAAGACTATTAGAAAATAAAGGAAAAATAGACAAATCTGCAGTCATAGTTAGAGACATCAAAACTTTTCTCTCAGTAATTGATGAAAAAAAACAGATATAAAAATCAGTAAAGGATATTTAAGATCTGACTAACAGTATCAACCCACCTGAACCATTTGGCACTAATGGAACATTCCACATACAATTAGAATACAAATAATTTCAAGTGTCCTTGGAAAATTTATCAAAATACATGATAGAAGAAATGTCCATACATTTAAAAGAATTGAAATCATACACAATTTTTTTTTACCCCACAACAGAATTAAACTAGAAAATAATAACATATAGATATCTGGAAAACCTCAAATATGTATAAATTAAACCGGACAGGAGGACACTCAACAACGTAGTCACATGCTAAATTAGAAAGTATTTTGAATTCAATACAAATCAAAGCACAGTATATAATTTGTGGAATGAGCTGAAGAAGGGCTTTGAGGGAAATAGGGCATTAAATGCATACATTAGAGAAAAGAGAAAGATCTCAAATCAGTGATGTAAATTTTCAACTAAAGAAATTAAGTAAAAAGAGGAATATAAACACAAATCAAGGGGAAGGAAGAGAATAATCATGGTAAGAGCAGAGATAAATGAATTTGAAAACAAAAGAAAGAATGAATGACCTCTGAACATTACCATCTTAGGACAGGTTTTCCAGAAGCTGATCCTGAAGCATCGTGGAAATGAGGAATTAAGAAAATGCAAAAACGTATGAAAGAGAAAGCTGTGGAGTGGGGAGAAGGACAGGGAAGGGCAAGAAGGAAAACAAAGATGTATTTTCAGGCAAAATTCTAACTTCAACCTGGGCCTGCAGGGAGTTCTGGAGCATGCATTCCACTCAGAGCTTGCTTTCCCTCCAGGCCAGGGAGCTGGGCTCTCATGTCTCATGGTCAGTCATCAACTATTTGACTATTCGGGCATGGGGCACCGAACTGATAAGTCCAAAGTAATATGGGCTGTGTCTGCTACACTTTATATGGATTATACTCCTTTTTTAAGGTGAAAAAATAGCTTAATATCTGAAGAAGATAATCTCTAATACACCAGTGGACGCACATTGCATTGTTCTTCATTATGAGCAGAAATTACAGGCTTCTAAATGTTGGCTCTATTAATGCCTTCTTCTCCTAGTCTCCTGGGCTCCTTAGGCATCACGTTCCTCTTTCATTCCTTGTATTTGCTGCACCCTTCATAGTCCAAAGACAGTAGTAACATTGATGTTTACTTCCTAAACTTAATGACATGTCCACAAGCATGGTCCTAGCTCCCCCTGGTAGTGTTGTCTTTCATTTCATTATCCTTCATCGTCCAGGGGTCTCCGCTCCTAGGAACTTGGAATAAATTCCTTCATGGCCATGTCAGGTGACAAATAGATATCACACTTAGAGCTTCTTTCAAAAAGCTGACCAATGTTACAAGCAGAGGTGACTCTTTCCTCTGAGTAATTCCTTGCCCAAACTGCACATCTGGGGAATTCGGGTTTGAAACTTAGCCCTGTCTGTCCTGGAGCAGAGGTTCTCAGTCTCAACGCTACTGACACATTGAACCAGATAATCTTTGCTGTGGAAGGCTTCTCTGTGCATTGTAGGGTATTAAGCAGCATCCTTGGCCTCTACCACTCCAGATGCGACAACCAAAATTGTCTCCAGACGTTGCCAAATATACCCTGGAGACCAAAATTGCCCCCAGTTAAGAAGTACAGTTCTAAAGTAGAGTTTATAAAAAATCTTTCTTCCCACAACTAGAAGGACCTGCAACTATGATATACAACTATGTACAGGGGGAGTTTGGGGAGATAAAGCAGGAAAAAAAAAAAGAAGATTGGCAACAGTTGTTAGCCCAAGTGCCAATCTTGAAAAAAAAAAATCTTTCTGTGATAATGGAAATGACCTGTATCTGGGTAGTCCAGTATGATAGCTATTAGCCATATGGGACTATTAAGAACTTGAAATGTGGCTACTTTTGCATGAAAATGAAACTAATATATTTAATTTTATTAATTTAGGTGTTAGATTAAATGGCCACTTGTGACCCATGACTCCTCTAGTGCAGTGCTAGAGTCTAGGTTAAAGATAGCTGGAGTTCTAACGTGCTCTCTTTCTGTTCCCCCTGAGTTCCTATAGCGTGCCCCACTTCTTATGGCAGGCAGGCAATAAGAAGTCCCCATCCTCGACCTTGGCTATAATTATAATTATTCCTAATATCCTATATTGCATTATAGTTTACAAATGTTTTCAGCATGTTATTAAACTTGGGTTTCACTATCCCTTGAAACATGCAAGTTTCTTTCTCCTGGTATATAAATGGGACTAGAAGACTTTTCCACAATCATAGCGAACACATGGCAGAACCCGATCAGAAACCATGTTTTCTGTCTCAGAATCCATAAGCCTTCATATATTTGTTCTTCTTGATAAAAGAGAATCTCAATTTTGCCAACGTTTTCTCTTATAAAAAATTTCCTCATAACCTCTATCCCTTTCTGACCACTGCTCACTTTAAGTTCCCTACCTCTCTATGGCATTGTCACATCCTTATTCATATATTGTTCTGCCATTTTTTTGAGTTACTTTAAATATGTATATGCCATTTCTAAATAGAGTGGATATTTGTTGCATGAAGATAACTGAATACATGAAATTTGTAAAACTTAAAAATCAGATTTATAAACATATGAGAAATAAATTCTGGTATTATTTCTCTTTTGGGAAATAGGCCAGTACTCCTGGTCTAATAGAAAAATCTTGATGAAGATATTTCTAACAAAGAACCATTTGGTCAAATTTGGTTTGTATTTTTAATTCAAACTCTTATTTGATAAATAAACTTAGGAACATTTATTCATTTATTTATTTTTTTGAGAAAGATTAGCCCTGAGCTAACTACTGCCAGTCCTCCTCTTTTTGCTGAGGAAGCCTGGCCCTAAGCTAACATCGTGCCCATCTTCCTCTACTTTATATGTGGGACGCCTACCACAGCATGGCTTGCCAAGTGATGCCATGTCCGTCAGCACCCAGGATCAGAACCAGGTGGTCAAGAAGCGGCTGAGCCTCCAGGCTGGCCCCCTTAGGAACATTTCTAATGGAAACTTTGCAAATGTTGATTACAACTCGAAGGCAAGTTAAGAAGAGAGTTTCAAAGAAATATTTTAAAGAGACAGTATCAATGAATCATGGAACTTAATTATTCGGAGAGCAGTTCAAACTCTTTTCTTAATTTCTTTTTTTAAAAGGTATGCTCTGAATTGTAAGCCAGGAAGTTATTTGGATCTAGTTCGAAGTCCAATGTGTCAGAAAATGTTACAGAAAGATAGAGTTTATGGTATTAGAAGGAGCATGGAATCAATCTGTGATATAGTTTTCTTTTTTTTTCTCAGTGCAGCAAACAATGACACTTTATTTTGATCCACAATATGTTTTCCACCTGAAAACTGATTGTTACCAAAAACTTAAAATATCAACAAATATGGACACTGACTGAATTGTAATTGAATCTGAAAGCATTTTCTTCTAAAATATCCAGTGGTTTTTGTAACCTCTTTTGGTCAACTATGGATGGAAACATCTATGTTAATTCTGTAAAAATATTAAGTTAATCTTAAATCTTAGAGTGTCTATTACCATGCATATCCAAAGTCACTCTCTCTTCACGCCTCTTAAAGCCAGTTAAAGCATCCTCTGATACACTCATCTGTGTTTGTAATGATATGTTAACTTGTATTACTATATACTGTTTTTTGAATGAATATTTTTCTCACCACCAATGTGTATAATATCCAGATGGCTAGAGTTGTTGTCAACTAAATTTCTTTCATGATCTAGTAAAGTGTTGTGCACTTTATGGTCACTCAGTAAACTATTATTTAATGAATGATGTATAGGAGAAATGAACAATAAATGAATCATTATGCTTAAAAATTTTATGACAAACTTTCTATGAATGCAAGGTGAGGTATTATCTCATAAATATTTGCTGCAGTTGTATATGATCATATTGATATAAGGTTTGGCATATGGTAATTATAGGAGTACTGGTAGAAACACAGAGCATATGACAATATTTTGGAGTTTTAAAATTACTCACTCTTTTCCATTTTCCTGTGTTTTTGAATTTGACAATGTCTGGAAAACATAGGCAATCAACTCATGGTTAAAAACGTACAATCTTCAACTAGTATATTTTGCCTTCATTTATATTGAATTCATCAAAATATGCTTTTATAGTATCTCTTTGATGTTCATAATGGCTTTTTGGTAAGTCATGGAAAGTTCTTCTTTTGAGAGAGGACATGACTCCTTGCCAACAGTTTATAGAACATGGTTAACTTTCTCAGAATCCATAAGAAGGCTACAAATCAAAGAACCTTCCACCATCACCCCAATGTGATCAGAGACTTTTCACCAGTCGTGAATGCCAGAGTCAGGCTCCACTCAGAGTGACTATGATTCAAAATGCAGTGTGTAGGCGTTTTTAATTAAACTGATGGAAATGGTGACAGGGTAATGGCTGTAATTGTTCACCATTTCACATAGAAAAGAATTTGCTCAGTAAATAGGACGCTTTGTTTCCAACCTAATTTAATGGAAACATAGAAGGTACAAGAAAGTAATGTGCCAACTGACACTGGGTGTAATATAAGGCATTTCAGAGACTTTTGTGCAAATGTCCATCAGCTGACATCTGTCAAAGCAAACACTTGGGCTGGTTTCAGAGCATATCCGTTTGCCAGCAGCAAACATTTAGTGAGCTTCGTTCTCTGAGGAACAGTGTTGGTTTGTTTTGCTATGTGAGCATTTGAAATAACCCACTTTTTCAAAAACCCCAAACTGCATAAATACCACATATCCTTGTTGTATAGTAAAAAGAACAGACTTTTATGCATATGGATACCAATCCTTAGACTAATTGAGAGGCTACGGGAGCACAGGAGAGAAGACTCATGAGGCACAGCTTGTTTCACTGTAGCCTGGATAAAGACATTAAGGCCTAAAGAATATTACCTCCATCAAACACATAAACTTAAATGGGCTCCACACTGCCGGCTCATGCACTCTATTAAAGCATCTTGTGTGTTTATACTTCTAGAGGCTGGCCTGATTTCCATTTCAATTTCTGTGAGTATCATAAAAGCTCATGCAATGTAAAACTACAAAATTTAACTGTATTCTGTAATTTTGAATTCACTCTTTAGAATAGTCAGGAGAAGGAAATTTCAGTCGTTTCTCCTTAGCATAGCATATCTATATTTTTCTGTATCCTTCTTTACTATAATTGGCCTATGGAATATTTATCTTTTGGATAATCTGTGGCAAATTTAAATTCCCAGTGTTCAGCAGAGTAGGCATCTCCACTTCTCTTTTCCCTCCCAGTCCAACGTCACGCCCTGACCTCAAGGTGGAGATTGAGAAGCAAAAATACAGAGAGTGTCAAGGTAGTGACCACCTAAACTAAAACTTCGCAGTGGTGATATTCAATGTCTCAATATATAATGTATTCTAAATTTAACTTTGAAAAAAATATCTAAATCTACGCACTTCTTTGAAAAAAAGTGCTGGTTTATGATTCAGGAAAATCATTTTTTAGTTCACAAAATTATTGAATTTTCTACAATCATGCAATTTTAGATTTGGCATGTACCAAGTGTCTTATTCAACATCTTCATTAACTTATGAAGAAATTAAGGCTGAAATCAGCTAATGAATGTCTTTGTGCAACGTCATCTATGGAAATATTCAAAGTTACAAAGTATATTATAAGAGAGCTATGGTGATATTGGGGTGTTGATAGCATTGTTATTATTTAGGCTCAGTTATTAGGGATAAAAACCCGATTCCTTTACACTTCTTCATTCTCTGCCATATTCATTTTGAATTCAGGTTCATAAGCACAGACTCATATCAAAATCAGCACTGTATAGCTTTTGCAAACACATGACTTCTAGTTTATCTGAAGTTTTAGATTATTTACACTTCTATTTCTACAACAACATGGTGCCTAAGAGGTGACTTTATGAAAATGTAAACAATTTAGAGAACAATTTAGATTTCCTTCATTGAGAAACATTGAGCAATCATACTGATATTCACCATGGATGCAGGATCTCTCTTTTTCTAGATATTCTGGTAAACACTTTTCAAACATAGACTTTAATTATTGCAACATTTCCAATTTGATGTTTTATGTAAAAAAAGTAAACAAGTAAATAAATTGTAGGTAGATAGCAGACATTCCTGTTTTACAGGTGTTGAAACCAAAGGTATCACTTAGCGGGAACTCAAACGTTGTCTTAATCCTAAACCCACATTTTTTCTACTCCAACATACTTCACACAAGCAGCATTATTTAAGTATTTATTACTTATTGAATAATTACACAAGCATTATTCAAGGAACTGTACTAGACTCTACTGTAGCAATCTAATTCTTCTTAATGGCTCTTTCACACCATTTGTTTGTTTCTTTCTTTTTGTACACATGTGACCCAGGTGTGTCAATTGGTTAGTGTAGTGTGTAGGGTGTCATGATTTTGATGTTTTATGGTCAATTAGCAATTCTCGGATCCTCAACTTCAGCAGCTGTTATTCACACGAGGGACAGAGTGAGTGAGTTCAGCCTGGTGCCATTCTTCCATTTCCCCTGTGCTCCTGGGAGAGCATCCTAGTGCATGCACTTCTGATACTGACCGGCACATGAGCTCTCTTATAGAAGTCCATGTGCAACAATGAATTTATACAACAAAATATCGAAAGGCCAAGATCTCAATTCTCATCTTTCCTTTTTGGGAATTGAAATGAGTCAAGGGACAAACCTTTTTCTAACCTCTATGTGAACTCTCTGGGTCACATTCTGTATGATGGCCTGGCTTAAATCTGATAACTCAGGCATTTACCCACTGGATATTCTTTTTAGTGATGATTTTCTTTTAAGTTTGTGAAAATGCTCTGGACAATGCTGCCAATCAACAAATAACAAAGCTGTGGTGAGCTAGGCAGTGATAAAAGTGAATCCTGGTAGCAACAAATCCCTCCTTTTTCATCCTGACCTGGAATTATTTTGGATGTCTAGAGTGATGGGTCCACAATACCTCTGAAAAAAGATCCACAATATATATGTCTCAAAGCTGTCATTCGTACTCCTTGAACAAGTTTGCAAGTTGTTTTTGTAACAAAATCCTGCTCTCACCATGATACTCCAAGAGTCTCAATGTCAAAAAGCAAGATTACTGTGTAGCATTAGCACGTCCATACCATGAGGCTTGAACACCAAAGGACCGCAGTCATCAATGAAGAAATATGGCTCAGGTAACAAAACTAGTAAATACAAACAGTATTAAGAGTCTGACTGTGCCAAGACTGGTTCAGAGAACTAAACCCTATCACACACAATATGCACGACAAAGTCAAACTTTTCTCTTTCACAACTATTCAGGCAGGAGATCAGTCTTCTGTTAGATTCTGGAACATTCCACTTTCACTATGCAAAGAATCACCTATGTGACCTATCCCCAATCTGAATACTTTAGCACAGGGATTTCACACAAAACTGCTGTAGCTGCAGATCTCATCTGATAAGAGAAAAGATAGACTGTCGACTGGGAATCAGGAGGAGAAGGAGTCACAATGAGTGTTCTCTTTCTGACCTGTGATAAAGCTAAGTGAACTTGACAAAGCAGGTCAAAGCTATACAGTATATCTGATCAAAATTAATTTCACTGATATATCAAAATCACAAGCTTGAGAAATGATATACATTTCTCATGAACTTAATTGTTTACAGCACAGTTAAACGTGTATTATCCCATTTATTTTAAACCTCATGACCACCTAATTTGATAGGGCTTATTATACAAATATAAGTGACATGAGGGGTACTCCACCCATAAACCTAGTTGTAACTTGCTAAGAAGCCACTAATTTGTATATCTTGCATAAGCACAAAGCTTGGCTTCTAATTTTCTGAAAATTCCAAGCAACTTAGTCACCTATGGTGGCATTTGAATCCTGGACTCTTGGCGTGTATATATTATTTTCCGAGTTTCACCTTATGAACTCATACCTTGGTTTAGGTTTTCCCAGAAGCAGACGATGAGACAAGAGTCTAAGTGCAAATAATTTATGCGGGAGTTTTTCTAAGAGAACACTGGTAAAGGAGTGAAAAAATAAGGCAGGGAAGGAAAAAGCCAATAAAGTTTATGAAATCAAACCAGTTACCACTGTGGACAACTGGAGCTCAGGTCTTCTGGGGAACCCTTGGAGACATTTAGAATATGCCTAAGAGTTGACATTCCAGTGAATGATAAGACGGCTAAGACCCTGGGCTACTTCCAAAGGTATTAACTCTCCCAAACTTTCAGTCCACTGTACACACTGGTTGACAATGTCCCTGAAGCCAGTAAAATTCCTTCTGGCACAGGTTGTAAGTGTGTACAATGTCAGCATGTAGAAGTAAATATAGAGAGCATCTGGATGATGATATGGGTACTTTCTTACTGCCTCCTGGGTTCTGATGAGTCTGATGAGGTATGTTTAGCGTGAAAAGTTTTTATTGTTTTTTTGCGGAAGACTAGCCCTGAGCTAACATCTGCTGCCAATCCTCTTCTTTTTGCTGAGGAAGACTGGCCCAGAGCTAACATCCGTGCCCATCTTCCTCTACTTTATGTGTGGGACTCCTAACCCAGCATAACTTGCCAAGTGGTGCCATGTCTGCACCCGGAATCCAAACCAGTGAACCCCGGGCCACTGAAGCGGAATGTGTGCACTTAACCACTGGACCACTGGGCCAGCCATGAGATTTATTTTTTAACTTATTAAAAGGGTAAGATTGATATCTAAACATAACATACCCCTTATATGAGTTAAAAAAGCAGTCTTTCACATCGAACACTTTGCGAGCTTAAAATATTTAAATGAAAATTTGGAAGTCATTAGCAGGGTCATATTGTGGAAGGTATAGAAACTCTGATCTCTTTTTTCCTCTCCTCTCCCTTCTTCCCAGTTCTTCTCTTTACTGATTTGATCCCCCTATTTCTCTAAAACAGAATAACTTGTTCTTTTTACTCATGCTATCAGATTTAATGCTATCTCCCTTTTTTTAAATTACTTTTTTCTGAGTTCATTTGGAGTTTATTTCCTCACCAAAAGAATTTTTCAAACAAATGTCATGCTCTCCCCATGAGGAATGCTGGTCAATAATATTTTCTTGAAATTCATCACAGTAGTTTGGCTGATAAGAAAACCCAGGCAGAGGTATTCTTATCAATTTATCTGCTATTACAAAGCTAAGAAATATCAGAGGTTTTCTCCTTCTGGAAACTGAAATTCTTCCCCACATGAGGCTGCTTCTCATCATGGGGTGGCCCATGTAAATAAATGTTGAAGAGGACTCAGTCAGATCTGAGTTAGGGTTACTCTACTTTCTCCTGCCCTATCTTACCAAAGTTGTAGCTGGATGAGCAGAATGACGAAGAGTAGCTTCTAGGCACATGAATAAAAGCCTAGAACTTACTCCTAATTAACTCCCAGTGATTCTCATATGACTTATTTGTCCTCATGTTTGGACCTCATAGGTCAACCTTGCTTGAGAGTTTTGGAGGTTTTATTCTCTCTCTGCTTCTTGCAGTTAGATTTCAAGATGAATTGTGATGAGGATCAGGAAGCATGGCTTTATAAGGAAATAAAGTTTTACAGTGACAAAAATGAAAACTATTTTAGCGCATTTTTGAAATTCTAAAATTTTCAGCTTTCATTCCTAGCCTATGAGAGTCAAATTATGGATTAGAAACTTTTTGTGAAAATTCTATGATTTTAACCTTTATTCCTGATATTAGTTACTTTTGATATTTTGGGTGGGGAATGCAAAATAATGTATTTCTCTTACTGTGAAAGATTGAGACAAGTGTGATTGTGGAAGAATATCTCTGTCATTGTGCCCTAGTGACCTTGCACACATTCACACAGAGCACCCAGGCAAAGACTTGAAGGGCAGCTTATCTGAGTCTTGGAGGAAATCCTTGTGATCCTTCCAGATCTCGAAAGCATGGGACGCTTGTGAGGAGCCATCTGCTACTCGCCTCCCTGTCTCCCCTGGGCAGCGTGGTATGATACTTTCTCATTGGCTCCTGGGTACTGATGAGTAAGGGGTTTTCTACCTCGCCTCCCTCAGAATAGAACTGCAGGATATATAACCCACTTAGCTGCAGTCTAGATGTGGCTTCTTAGCAGAGGCATATATCCCATATCTCACACTGTGGTCATCCCGTGTCTTCCTTTTAGGTAGGTGGCACGAAGACTGGGAAGCTGGCACCTTTGTGTATTCTTCCCTTAACAGTAGGTGAGGAACTATCTCAATGTAAAAATAGCTGGTATCTTTACCAGCCAAGACAGGAAAGCTTGGCATTGACTTTCTCTTCTGTTGTTCTTGATAGTGATAACCCCTTGTTCCAAAGGGAAAGCCTCGCATCTACCTCCAAGACCCTTGCTGAAAAGCAGTGCTTCATTTTCAGAGTTACTGCCATTTTGTGATGATCTAGCAAAAGCAACATTTTTACCATATTCCTTTATTTGAGGGGGAGAACTTGAACTTTATTGAAATTCTTGAATTTAGCAAAGATTTGCATGGTTCTCTTCCCTTCATCAGTAATTCCCCTTAAAATAGAATGATAGTATGCACTCTGGGGAGCTCTTACATTAAGAGTTTGCTAAATGGATCCAAATCCTGCCTGGGAGTGTTCGGTGACCCTTTTTTCATGACAACATTTTGAATCAAGTCATCTGCACACGCATTAACTCCTAGGTACCAAATCCAAGTCCGTCTTCTCAAAATAACTATCCCGCTTTAAAATTTCTTTTTATATAGATGTCCAGGGATTTTATCTGACATAAATATTTCATATATAGACTTGGATAAGAATGCATATCGAATTTGGCTTTAGCTCATCTTTTAAGACCCTTTAAAATTCCCTAAATAGCCCATCCCTCTAAATAACCCTACATTATAATCTGAGGTCCACTCCTACTAACCCCCTGTGGATATACATTGATTTGAGAATGACTATGTACCAAGACCTTTAATATGTAATCATTTATTTGGTATCACATAATCATTGCAACAATCCCTGGAGGTATAAATTATTGCATATAGTTTTATGCAAAGAGAAACTGGAGCCAAAAGATGTTAGGCATCCTGGACAAGGTCCTAAGCTAATCAAGGGTACAGGTGGGATCGCAATTCCTGACACCAGCCTGTTTTCTTCCCACTCAGCTTCACTTCCATTCATGCAACACCTGTGCTCAACGATGATGTAATTGGATATTTTTATAGTTATCTTTATTATAGTGAGGGTAAAGTTGACTTTATTTTCAATGGGCTGCTTAGAAACAATGCTGGAAGGAATCTCACAATTAAAAACTTCTAAGTAATGAGATATATTTGGTTTTCCTAAAATGTAAAAACAAATCTGAAAATCTGGATTACAAATTGGATCAACTAAATAGTTGTTCAAGTCGGGCGTTCTATCATAGATGTGACAATAGTGAATGTTTATTAAAATTTATGGAAATATTCTTACTGCATCTTAGCCTCAGATGGTTGAAGTTAGCATTCCAAACATTTCTTGGTTACAATGTGTTCCTATCAGTGACTTTGGAAGCAGACTCTATATAGTAATCTTCGTGCAATATGCCGTGATTCAAAAGAATCCTAGGAGATCTATGGTTTCAAAGCAATGGCATGCAATTAAAAAAAAAAAACCAGCCAAACAGAAAACTGCAAATCCAAATTATTTCACCTAGATGTTTATTGACTCATTACTATGGTCTCAGCAATGGACCAAGCAGGTACTAGGAGTTTGGGATTCAAAAATTACTGAATAAGGGCTGGCCTTGTGGTGTTGTGGTTAAGTTCACATGCTCCATTTTGGCAGACAGGGGTTCACAGGTTCAGATCCCGGGCACTGACCTACATACGACTTATCCAGCCACACTGTGGCAGCATCCCACATGCAAAGTAGAGGAGGATTGGCATGGATGTTAGCTCAGCAACAATTTTTCACAAGCAAAGAGAGGAAGATTATTTCTCAACAACAACAACAGCAACAAAAAATAGTGAATCAGATAAAAATTGTCCCTTACAATCACTTGTGAGGCTAAGCATTTCCCTGGGAATGGCTGTTGTCACTGCCTGAAATATTTCCAGGATTCAGTTTTTGATATTTCCCTCAGATCTTGGGGACTACACTTATATGGATCTCTGTCATCATGTCTGATCTCTGTTCTTCAAAGTTAAATTTAATTTTCCCCTATAAATAGGCTTTCATAAGTGTTTGGAGACTCTGGCAGAGGTCAGCTACCTGCTGCAAACTATTGATGGGCTGTGTCACCTCCCCTTTCTGAACAGATCATCAAGATCAGCGTTTTTGATCCTGCATCTTTAGGAGGGATGCCTGTTGAGTCGTCATGTAGGAAGGTAATATCCACTTAGTGGATGGATCATTCAAGTCAAGCCTGGCCATAAATGGGGTGACAGATTTGACAACCTGCCTGCCTGTGATTTGTGTCTGAGATTTGAATTTGGGAGGTGGTGAAAAATCATTAGGAGTAAAGGCTGTGGAATAAGGTGAGCAATCAATTCTAAGAACATTCACCTGTATAGAAGAAGGGCTCAGGAAAGATGTGCTGAAATTTTTAATTGACTTGTTGCGTATACTAATGGTAAATTTCCTTTTTCAAACATATAATCTGACTACAGTTTAAGAAGATTATTATTTAGGCAATAAATTTGGTAAGTCATTCCCTGATTTATTATACTGAGGTCTTTTCTTTGAGAAAGACCTAGATTAGGAAAATTTCAAAATGAGGTTAAAGTAATGACAGCTCATTGGAATAAGCAGATATACTAAGAGTTATTTGATGTGGACCTATCATGTACCACTGACTGTTGCTCCACGTGCTTTCTTATTTAATCCTCTCAGTAACATTGCAGGTACGTATTATTATAATTATTTAGTAATACTAGATATAAACTAAGGTTTATATAATACTAAATATAAACTAAGGTTTATAAAAGTGAAATGGTTTGTTGAAGGTTGTACATGTTGGCCCATGACAGCCTTTGATGTTGGAATTCAGGACTATCTGATTCCAAATCATGAACTCATTTTTTTATCATACTTGCTGTTTAAGATGTAACAAGAGCTTATTTACATACATAGATGTTCTGGCAAGTTCACTTTTTGAAAGTTCATTACTTTGCACTCATGCCATATATAAAGGTTACTCCAGAACCTAGGTCTATAAGATTTACCTTCTCACTTCTTTTTCCCATGCGTTTGTAAGTTTTCTTCCTTATTTCTAAATGAGATACATAATAAATGTTGGAAATTAGAACATAGATTTAATATAAAAATATCTTCAGTCTTGGAAGTAGAGGCTACTTTCACTTCTGAAGTGTTGCTGAGGAATGTTAAACGCTTTAAAGACTGAATGCCCTCCTTTTAAAATGCAACATTCCCTCCAGCTCTCAGGTTGTCATCTATTCTCTGACACAAACAGCCTGATTCCCGTATGACATATTCAGAGCCTGCCCTGTGCAGACTCATTTACAGTGACTCCATTTAAGTCACACTTTTTAAATTGTTCCCAAGAGACGCGGCTCAAATAGAGCGGAGCCGTCCGCATTAGCCACCACACACAGCCGGGCTGAGTGACAGGCATGTTAAATCTGTTCATTTTAAATCTCTGTGGTGCTTTGCCTCTTAATGATAGCACTGTCTATAAAACTAAGACTGTAAGTCCCTTAACTTGACTCAGTACAGGGCTAGGGAAGTATCTAAGGCAAGGCAAAACAACACGGTGCTGTTATGCCCAGATGCTGAGCTCTCCTCTCTTGGAAGATGCTCATTTTGGCCAAGGCAAGGACTGCAGATGATGAGACTAGGGTTGATGCTACTTTGTCCGGAATTTAAAGCCCTTCACAATCTGTCCAACTACACTTTGTGTCTCTCTCACCCAGAATCCCCTACTCCATGTGACTTTATCATTATTCCTTTCACCTCACAGTTTCTCATCCTTGCCTCTCCATCTCATGTTGCTCCTTTATAATATTCCTGCAGTCAGTGTGAGTTTTGTTAGATGGCCCCAAAGATTATTTCTAACATGACACTGACGGTGTTCCCTGGCATTCCTTGCACTGATCTATAACCACCATGCCCCCCTTTGGAATGTTAACCTGGTGGTGTTACTGTATGTTAACCTGGAAGGGCTAAGTAAGAAGGCAAATAAAAGTATGTAAAGTTGACAACTTCAACTCAGCTATCTCCCTTCTCTAAATTCTAGAATGTCGTTTTCACTCTTCGTGTATTTAATCCCATGAAGCTCTCTACTTATGATAGGACCATGGGTTTTATATCCATGCTTGGTCTCTGCAACAAGACTGAGTCTCCTTGAAAAGCAGTGTCTGCCTTTTCTGATTTTCATATTCCCACACTACTCTTTATATACTCCTGGTAACTGGGAAACCCTTAGGCCAACATTATCAAGTGTTGATTTTCTTTTCTGTCTCCTAATATCCCCCCGTGTCTTTGTCTCGATTCTCTACAGCATGCAATGACTTCAAATTCCATATCATTAAAAGCAGATTTTTAACCAGGGGAAAATGTAAGGAGAAAAAAGCAGCAACAAAACTTTGAAATGTGTTGACTTTACTTACCATCCTCTCATCCCGGTAGGATTGATGTCCTAAGGAAAATACATTTACATATTTAGGGACCAACTCTTGAATCTACTAGATAAGAGAATCTTTGCTAAGAGAGACAAGGACTTATAACTACCCTGAGACTTCATGGATCTCCACTTGGACTTCTCCTGCCCTGGAGAAAAATAATTGCCTCCAAAAAATTAATCAAATACAGCAATTTCAAGAATCATCTTATACAGTTTCATAGATTTTTTAAGAACAAAAGCAACTGTAGTATTCTAGTATGCTCAAATTTAACAGAAGATTACCTTGGTTCAATTTCTGAAACTTCAGCTTCTAGATACACGCTCTTGGGTACATTATCTCACTTCTCTCTTCTTCAGTTTTATCATTTGTGAGATAGGCATAGCGATAGCATTTACCTCCTAGGATTGCTGTAAGCATTAAAATTAATATCACAGTAATGTGTTTAGAGCAGTGCCTACACGAAATAAGAATTCAACTGGTATTAGGTATAATTTA
The DNA here is from genome assembly GCF_041296265.1 of Equus caballus. Lineage (NCBI taxonomy): Eukaryota > Metazoa > Chordata > Mammalia > Perissodactyla > Equidae > Equus > Equus caballus. The sequence goes on along the minus strand of NC_091707.1, from coordinate 41,171,976 downwards.
TATTTGTTTCTCATGAATATTATGCTTTCACATAATTTTGATTTCTCCATTTTACAGATGAAAATATGAAGGAGCCTACATCAATTTTGCAACAACACATTGAGTGATAATGTGTATCTGAACAACTAAGGCTTTTTGACTTCAAAGCCTGTGTTCTTCTCTCACTGGGTAAAATTTTGTTGAATTTCCATTTTTGTTTTAATAGCAATTATCGTTCTGTGAAATTACTTTTTATATCATAATGTCTGTTGCCCCCACATCTCCATTAAGATGTAATCTTGATGATGGCATGACATGTGCCTGTCTTGTTCACTGAAATATCCATAGGAACTCAAACAGTGCCTGTCATATAAATATTTGTAGAGTGAATAAATAAGTAAACTATAGAGTGTGTCTGTGTGGGGAGGTATTTTCAGGCTTCTCTCTCTTTATAAGGGAGCTTATACCACCTCTGCCAGATACCTCTTCACATGCCCAAGGTACATGCAAAAGAGGAATTCTTGATATCAGGATTGGCCAGAACTTGACATATTAAATAACAGATTATTGTTAAGGGGGAATCTTCGCTCTTTCTCACTTCCTCATGCATTGCATGCACTAATAAGTCAGATGGATCAGAGGCTCTTTGGATCCTCTTTTCTTTGTCTCTGTTGATTCCATGTCATTATGAAGGTGAGTGTACTTGAGCACTAACCTTCAGGCACTACACTTATTCTAAGTCTTAACAAGTGTTTAGATTGGGGCTAAGGAAAAGGTTAGAATTGGGACTGGGGTCAGGGTGAAGTTTGAGACCCATTTAGGCTGGAACATCAGGCGTAGCATTAAGAAACCTGGTATCCGAGCTCTACAGCTAGTAACGAAGCAGCTCTCGGCTTCTTGTTTTGCCATTGTTCTTTGCATTTGGATTCCTTGGGACATCAGGAGAGGTGAAGGGATGATTGGCTGGACAGGAAAGAATCTGAACTATCATGGGTCCTTGACCGTAATGCCTTAAATATTTAGCTTTGTCCTCTAGCAGGCCGTCTCTCCTGCATTGCTATCACCCAGCTGAGAGTTGCACCAAACTTTTGAGAAAACAGAGAACATTGCTCCTTTTGAGTAATTCAGTGCTGGTTTTGTTGAAGCTATTTATCAAAGTCCATGTGTTCCTGAATTGTATAGAGTTCCAGGTTTGTGAAACACCTGTGTGAATCCACACACAGGTATTCTAGGTGTGTGGGGATGTGTGTAACTTCATGATGAAAAGCTTGGGGCTTTGATATTAAAAATTATTGTGACTCTACCACTATATAGGACGTGATATTGGGAAAGAAACAAAGATACTTTCTTCCTCAGTAAAATGTCAGCAATGTCTGAAAAAAATAAATTGGGCAATGTTTGTAAAATGCTTAGCATAGTGCCTGGTGCTTTCTAAAGGGAATCAGACTGAGGAGTAACCGTGAAGCCTGTACTTGTGTGTATATGTACAGCTGAGGGTGGAGGTGAGAGGCTTATAATTTGCCAGCATGTGGCAACATGCTTCTACCAGAATCACAAGGAAAATGGGAAAATCTTAACAGGCAGTAGCAAAGAACTGGCCTGGCATAAATCACTTTATATAGATAAAAGGAAAGCAGATCACTGTTCTTTTTAAAGTATCTCTTACTTTGCTTTCCCAAGCAGAATAGGTGAAATCAGCTCAGAGACATGGCCAGCCCCAGCATATCGTTCAGAGGATAAATAGGAAAAGGATCAAAGAAGTAACCACTATCAGAACCCAAGATGCTCGATGGGGATTTAAACTGGTATATCTCCTGAATTTTGACTACTAATATGTAAAGAAGAAGCATCTGGAAACTGTAGGGCCATCAAAATGTTTTTGTAGGAAACACAGCCATGTCTTGGCTCTAAATCATTGAATGTCTGGTGGGGTGGGCACCACAATCATGGGTACACGTTTTCCTCAGCTCTATTGATCAGTTGTAACCTTTAGGTTCTGTTTCCAAATGTTTTCAGTATGCGACCAGAGAATTTTGTGCTTTGGGCGTGGGTAGGTTTGAAAATGATTATATAAGTCTATCGGGTTTCTTAAATTTCATGGGCCTTAGCTTTGTTTGTTTACACTTTTGCACTTCTTCTTGTTTCAGTGATGCAATGTGTCAGCACCTCTGAGAGAGTTCCTTGAGGGACTTCTCTGAGAGTCAAATTGTGAACTTGAAGGCAGCTCTCCTGGAGAATTGTTGACCATTACCACCTGAGCCCTCTAATCTGCTTTATGTGGGTTCCACGAATATTTATGGAAATAGTCATCATGCCAGTCAGAGTGCGAGATGTTTCAGGAGAATTTTGTCACTCATTTCTTATAACAACACTGTGTGAGAGGTGGCATTGCTGTTTTCTGAGCTAAAGATTCAGAAACAGCCTTGAACAGGATGAACACTTTGTCCAAGGTCACACAGCAAACTTGGACTTGGACTAGGTCTGCTATCAAAATGTTATTTTCCTAAGTTTACTGTTCTGATCATTTCCTAATCAAACTGAGAATTGGCTTTAAGTTCTTGAGTCATAGTATTTCTTGGAAATGTAATCTTTATTTTTACTGTTTACTTCAATTAAAACCCTATATTAATAGCGTTTCAAAATGTGGAAAGGAAGCCCTAGATTACTACGTCTTAATTTGAGGGTTTGGGCTCTTCCATGGATGAACTTCAGGATGCCTGAAATTATCTTCATTTTATTTCATCTGTGTGCATTTGTGCATTGTGTGAAGGGAGTGTTGTTATTCAAATTCTCTGACAGTTTCTAACTCCATGAAACAGATAGCAATTGTTAACTTTTGTCAAAAATTAATTGAAAATAATTCTCTATTTCTTTACTAATTAAACATCTCTGTTCATTTGACCCAAAGAGGAATGACACATAGCAAAGTAAAAGATATTATTCTCATTATCTTTGTTCCATTCTGGAAGAAATGTGAGTCCCAAGGCATCTAGAGAGTTGACTTCCTTATTAACTATTGCTTATAGAAGATCATTTAGGGGCTGGCCCCGTGGTTGAGTGGTTAGGTCCTCATGCTCCGTTGCAGCGGCCCAGGATTTTGCTGATTCGGGTCCTGGGTGCAGAAATGGCACCGCTCGTCAGGCATCCTACATGCCACAACCAGAAAAAACTGCAACCAAGATATACAACTATGTACGGGGGTGGGGGGGATTTGGGGTGATAAAGCAGAAAAAAGAAAAAGGAGATTGGCAACAGTTGTTAGCTTAGGTGCCAATCTTTAAGAAATAAAAGAAGGTCATTTAAATATGAATTGCCTTCATTCCTAGTCAACCTGAACATTGACTTAAGTCCATGGAGTTCAATCTAAACTTGAGAAGTAAAAATAACGATTCTGACTTCAACTGGAAAATAAGAGTCTCATTATGTATCAAAATCATGTCTGGTTAAAATTAATAGAATTTCCTATCTCTCTGGGATCTTGAAAGTTGGGAAGTTCCAACTGATTTTTGTCATGTCATTTTAGTGTAGTAGGTTGGAATGTTGAGTAAACAATGAAATAAAAGCAATACATTCAAGGAAGTACCATCAGGAGAAATGATTAAGTCAGTAAAGATTAATTCCATGCTAATCCATGATGATTTGGAAGGCTGCTAATTAGATATTGAGATTCACAATTAATGAGATACAGAGCAAGACCTTGATGACCTTCATCAAAGGAAGACAGATCACTTTTCAATATTATTTCAAAAGAACAGAAGTTTATTGTAGTCTAATATTTTTTTAAAGGTGTGTGCATTCAGTGTTATTGGTCTGTACTTACATCTTTGTCAGGTTTTGGAGTCACAGTTATTCTAGCTAAAGAAATAAATCATGAAATATTATCTCCTCTATTTTTTGGGGGGTATTATTTTACACTTAAATGTTTGACAGAATTTACAAGCAAAACCAGCTAGACCTAGAGTGTTTTTTATCAAAAGGTTATTGACTGCAAATCATTTTTGTATAATATAGGAGCTATTCAGATTAGATATTTTGTCTTGAGTTAGTTTTGGTAACTTAAGCTTTTAAACAAATGTCCATTTCATCAGAATTGTTGAAATAATTGGAATAAAGTTGCTAATAATATTTACTTACTCTTTAATTTCTGAAGATGATATAATGACACTTCCTCTTTGACTCCTGATATCGTAACACTTTTTTCTTTCTTTCCCTTCCTTCTTTCCTTTCTTCCTTCTTTTCTTTAATTAGTCTGGTAGGGTTTCCTAATTTTGAAAATTTTCAAAATTGTGAGTGAAAAATGAATTGTGAGTTTTGTTAATTTTCTTTATTGTTTACTCTAGATTTCATTGATTTCTGCTTTTATTTTGTTATTTTCCATCTTCTACTTACTTTGGTTTTAGTTATTCTAAAACTTTTTCTGGCTTTTTAGAATAGAAGTTTAAATAATTGATTTTAATGTCTTTTCTTTTCTAATATAGACATTTTGAGGTTATAATTTTCCCTAAATTACCTGTGCCTAAAAAATTGTGTATGTCATATCTACATTATACTACAGTTCAGAACTTCCCTTGTGATATGACTGTGTCATCAGCTACTTAGAAGCGTTATTAAAATTTCAAATATCCTCATCTCCTTTTAATATCTTATTGTCATTGATGTCTAAATTAATTTTGAGACATTTTGTGGCCCAGCATATGGTCTGTCTATCTTAGGGAATGTTCCATGTGCACTTGGAAAGAATATGTCCTCTTCAGTGGTTGGATGTAATGTTCGAACATGTTAAACAGTCAAGGTGTTTATTGTTTACATATCTGATAGCATTACTCATTTTTTGTCCACTTTTTATATCAGTTACTGAGAGATGGTTTGTTAAAATCTTCAGCTATGATTGGAATATGTCTGTATATTTAGTTAAATCATATTTGAAAATAAATTTTAGAAGATTTTGAAATGTGTCCTTTTGTACATGAATTTCTAAATATTTACTGATTATTTTGTATGTCTTGTGATATTAATAAATCATGCTCCCCCTCCTTAACATCTTATCTAACTTGCTGAACATTAACTGCGAATCCTCAAAAATAACCAAAATATATTTTAAAAGGAATTATATACAATGTACTTTTAGACTTTAGCTGTTTTATTGATCAAGGAATGCCAGATCAGTTGTTGCTGTTGCAGTTTTATCTTAACATATTGATGAAATCAGTAACTATCTCTGTTCTATGAAACTGTATTTTATGTAATCTGGAAAGTAATAATTAATTTATAAAATAACAGTTAACAAGTACAAGCTAGAAATTCCATCAGTTAAGGAACAGCAGGCTGAAACTGCCATCGCTTTTAAGATTTATTCAGCACAGGGAAGCTTCCAAGAAAATAAGAAAAAAAATTGGTTTATGGGCTCTTTCTGCATTAGTATCTATTATTTTCAAGATTTACTCAAATGTTCCAAAAGGACACATTAGTCAAAGTGAGCACTCAGGTATAAATCAAAATTGTCTCCTTTAGGCTATCTAATATCCTACTGCAATACTAATATGGTTCATAAAAACGTTTTATACTGAAAATGAATGAATATTGCTGGAAATGGAAAGTACAAGAGCCTTTTCTTTGCCAATCATCCAAGCCTTAAAAAAAACAGATTCATTATCTAACATTTTTGAATCACTAGATAGTGTCAGTGTCTTTGATATTCACATAGTTTCTGGAATTCAACATTTTCTGCACTCCCTGTAGATTATATAAACCACTGATTGTCTATGATAATGGGGAACTCAAGATTGTGTAATTGAAATCCATAAACAACATAAAAAATCATCAACAGAAAAATTGATTGATTATAATTTTACCTCTCAGCCAATTCTTCATTTATAAGAAAGGACTGACAGTTGGTCAAGATCTTTTTCAGATATTGTTTACCATATTCAAAAGGTAGAAAGGAAGCATTTTGTATAATTTGCAAATTGAATCACTAGTTCCTAAGTAATTCAATGTTGACTATATGAAAATTATCTTCTGTATTTTTTCCTACTGTTATATTATTTATAGTCACTGAACTTATTACCATTCAGAATTTTAGAGCTGAAAAAGATTTTACTAACCATTCAATTCAAATTTCTCCTTAAAAAATAAACAAAATTAACAATAGTCACAGATCCTGTGCATGAAAATTTAGTTTTTCTACTCTCAAATTTTTCCATGTATTTTTCTGTTGTATGTTCTAATGATAATTTTCTGTCTCTGTTAAGTGTGATGGCTAATTTTATTTGTCAATTTGAAGGGTGTTTTGGGACAAAATAAGCATTTAAATCAGTGAACTCTGGATAAAGCAAATTGCCCTCCATAATGTGGGTGGGTCACATCCAATCAGTTGATGGCCTAAAAATATAGACCATCTAGAGCAAGATGGAGTTCTCCATCTTTCCATTCTTTGGACTAGAATTGGAACATCGGCTCTACTTGGTTTCTAGTATACTTATATATGTATACATATATATATATATATATATGCTTATATAATATATCATATATAATATATATAATTATAGTATATATGAGATTTATTATAAAGTATCGTGATTATGGAGGCTGAGAAGTCCTACAATCTGCCCTCTGAAAGCTGGAGACCCATGAAAGCCAGCAGTGTTGTTTGAAGTTCTGAGAGTTAGAGAAACAATGGTATAGATTCCAGTCTATTCTGAAATCCTGAGCACCAGAAGTGCTGGGGCAAGAAGAGATTGGTGTTTCAGCTCAAGTAGTTAGGCTGAGAGAAAAAGAATCCTCCCTTCCCCAACCTTTTTGTTCTGTTCAGGCCCTCTACAGATTGGATGATGCCCATCCACAGCGGGGAAGGCAATCCTCTTTAATCTGTTTACTGATTTCATATGCACCTGGAAATAATGTTAACTAGATATCTAGGCATTCTGTGATCCAATCAAGTTGACACATAAAATTAACTATCCCAATATCCTATCGGTTCTGTTTTTCTGGAGAACCCTGACTAATATAATGAGTTTATGAAACAGAATCTCTTAACACTATTGATAGGTTTAGACAAAGTCGTCTTCCAATTTAATTTAAAGGTATTTGACTTCCTGATGGAGATCGTGTTCTCAAGTCCAGCAGAAATCCTCATTTTCAGGACCTGCCCTTGAACATGGCTCTATCTCCTCAGATTCATGTTTGGGTAAAAAGGTGGTTTGAACGAGATGATTTGTAAGGCTGTGACCCAGGGAGCCAGAAATCCTCCTGAAACCGAGCTTTGGCTAATAACGCTATTTTAATATACTTGGGCAACTTTTCAATTTTTGGAAGTTATTTGGCCTTTGAAATATGAAATGACATCAGTAGTTTTACTTTTAATGACTTGACTGATATTCATGCAGTAGAGCAGACATAAAGATTAGTTCTCACAAACTTAATTTCAACAAATAGATGGTGCAATTTGCAGCACTGTATCATATATCTATTCCTATAACATAGGCAATTTCTCCAAGCTCGTATTATACCATAGATTTTGACCATCAGACCCGGACTATACAGGATTGGATAAAGTCAAAATACTCAGAGTACAATGAAGATGTGGTTATCCTGAACACAAGTTTTGACAACAATATCTGAAGATGGAGATCTTTTCAGGAAGCCAACTTTTCCTATGAAGAAAAACGAGAAAGAGAAAATGATCACTAAATCTGAAAATCCTCTGGTAGCAACATGTACTCATGTCTTCCTTGCTCAGAGGGAAACAGAAGGAATTAACAGACTGTTACTATCTCTTATTCTTGTTCAATATGCGCTACAAGTTTCTGTGGATCTTTTCTGCGAAGGGATTTTGTATATTTGTAGTAACAAAGGAAAACATATCCTATGAAGTTTCTCTTTGGTTAGAAAATTATATGGCTTATTTCCTATGCTTCAGTAATAACAGGAAAGTAATTGTCCCTCAAGTCCAAAATGAAACAATGTTTAGGTGAATACTGCCACTTGACCTGGTAGAGACTGGTTACAAATAGGCAGATATGGACCCCCATTCTGCACACTGCCCTTGACGACTAAAAGAATGGAATTAGAACTGGGATAAAAAAAGCAGTCTTCACAGAACCAATTAAGACTTCAGTTTTTAGGCAGAGTCTAGAATCTATAAGCGTTAACGTTTACCTTGCATTTTCAAAGATAAAAGGGCAGCAAAATACTTTGGGTTGATTTTTTCTCTTGGATGTCTTAAGATTTCCTTCTCTACAAGTAAAACCTTAAGACCTAGTACAGAAAAGAGAAGCATACTGGCAAGTTGTGAAACTCAGTATTGTTAAAATCTGTCTGTGGAATTCACCCAGGAAGAAAAGCCAAGTGCAGTCTGCTTAATAGACTTTGCACATTTCCCTGATGACGGATTTTATCATCAAATCACAGCAAGAAATTGTTACAGATGATGAAAAAAGATGCATCCGAAATTCACAGAACATTTATTGATCATGAAAAACGTAAAAGAGGTGATCAATATGCAATTTTATTTTCTTTCTTACCAGTCCTCTGAAATTTTCCCTTATTAAGGGTATTCTTTTCATCTGCTAGATGAAAACCCAAAGACTCACATTTGTTCTGCACATTCTCTGGTAAAGATTTAAGTGGACTTTCAATTGCAATTAAAGTCTCTATTGGAATGCCTAGTTCCATGCAATAATTAAAATGTCCTATGTCTTGTCAAGTGCAAAAATCTTCTATTAATTTTCCTAATCCTTATAATGAAGGTCCAATCACCAGGCTTACTTTGCAATAGTAGATATGTCATCCTCTCCTTCTTTTGGAAGAAGAATTTTCTTCCAGAAGATAACAGTCACAAATTTATCAGACTTTTTTGTATATTTTTCAGGTGATCAAGAGGCATTAATATATTTGAAGCCATTAATGTGTCTTTTGCTTTGAATATTTGTATTTTGTTCTGGCATCTAAATTTGGTATCCACAACTATTGAATCCTCAGATCTCAGCTGAAAGTTAAATGCAATCATTCCATTTCATAACAAGAAGTTATCTGAAACTAAGACACTCTTAACAAAGTATGGAATTTCTGGAAAATGAGCACTAGGGGAAATATTCACAAAGTGAGTTCTTTAGATTAGGAGAATTCTGGAGATGTGCTTATTGCTCATAAACTTGAAGCAAATCGCAATTCCCCAGAAGAAAGAAACCTTTGGAAACATGAGATCAATTTCAGAGTCAGATCAATTTCTCTTACAAAGGAGACAGTTGCTACAAGAAAGAAGTCCTACATATGTGAGACACATGGAAAAGCACGTTAAACACATTTCATGTCAAACTAAACATCAGAGCATCTAAGTAGGCAAAATTGCATGGAAATAATGAATGTGGGAACTCTCTCACCAAGAATTCATGCCTTACAACATCAGAGGATCCGTACTGGGGATAAATGTTATGAATGCCATGAAAACCGGTAAGCCCTAAATCAAAAGAAGCAGCTTTTCTAAGATGAGAGAATCCATACTAGGGACAAGCCCCATGAATGCAATGCACATAGAAAAGTCTTCATTGTGAAAAAATTTCCTCATGAAAAGATGGAGATGAGGAGGACTTGGGGCATGTGAGTGGACATATGGGAGTGTCCATGAAATGAGAATAATGTCTCTTTCATAATTATATAATTTCATATTTGTGCTTGTGATTATTTGATTAATATCTGTCTTTCCCCTTAGACCAAGGACTCAATGAGGCCAGGAATTAAGCATCACAGGATCCACAATGTATTAATATATATTAGTTTTATTTTCATAATACTATTCTACCGTCTTTAAAAAGTGAGTCTAGACCAATAATCTCACTAGGCATAATAGGATGATAAGGATTATTGATCCGCAAACCACTTTATCTAAGAATTAAACTTTATTCTGGAAAGATGCCAGTGGGACTGGTGTTTTCAGCTATAAAAGAGTTTTGATGAATGGGGATACCAAGTATCCGTCTTTATTTTTTAGTGTCATTAACATTAATGTGGAAAAATATAAATTATTGATGCAATCATTGATTTGATGCCTTTTTATGCAGTGGTTGCTCGTGTGCCAGGCATTGTATGAGCAGGCAAGACACTGTTACCACATCTTAAACAAACTCAGAACATATTAGCAGGATCTTATTGACTTTTTCCTTTTTCTAAGAGATTTCTCAAGTCATTTCCAACTCGGCAATGATAACCCACTTACATTTTGGTAAATTAGCTGTAAGGGACAAAGAATAACCAAACAGAAAGGGTGTGGGTAAGAAGGTGGACTCTGTCCCATTTTGATTTTAAGCAGTTTCCTAGGTTCCATAATGGATTCATTGAATCAGAATCTCTGGAGACACAGCTGCATTTTACCACTTTACCACAAATCCGCATTTTACCAAGCAACTGTGGTGAGGCTGAGAAAAATGGCCGAGAAAAGGCTCTTAAGACATTGCACACTGCTTTTTGAAGCTCCACAAGCTAATTTAGGACAAGAGTGGCCCTGAGCACTGAAGGAAACCATTGAAATCCTTTATAAAATGCTGCCTCAGTGATTCAGAGTTTACTAAGTAGTCAGGATGGGCAGACCAGGAAAGAACTGGGAGTAAAAGCATCAGTGGAGTAGAGAGGGAGGTAAATATTTAAAGCACACATTTCTGGAGTTTTCAAGTCAAGACTCTGCAACTAACATATTATGCTAAGGTGTTTTTGTTTATTTGTTTTGTCTTCTGATTTTTCCAAATTATATAATGCAGTGGTTCTGAGTGTAAAATGTTTATTGAATTTTATTCCTATTTTTATGTACAATAGTGATGTAACAATGAAGTTCTTCCATAATCTGGCATTGAGTGTAGAACCCACGGTCATGCATCCTAATTCTCTGTTCCAGTGTCCTTCTTGCCATCTAAGTACAAGGCTTAGCCCTGACTTCATTCTCTTGCTTATAAATCCTTCCAATCAGGAATGGTTTTCCCTTACCTCTCTGACTGTCAATATCCTACCATCCTTGAAAGCCATTGTGGGAGGAGATTCCCCCGAGTGACTGCAGCTCTCTTTCTCCTCTGAAGTGTGGTGCCGAAAATATGTCCCCATGTGATATTATACTATGCTATATTTCTCTCTTGTACTTTCCTATTTTGTCAAGTTTTTATTTTTACACCATTTTGACTTCTTTGAGGCAGAAATGACCCCGTCTTTTAGTTCCTTCAGATTTCTGATAGTTTGTACAATATACTTGGCATATTTGCTTAATCCAAGCAATTACATATTCCTAGTTTTGCTTGTTCTTATAATTGTGTTTTTCATTGACTTATCATAATATATTTAAACATTCTCAGACCCCTGAATCAGAAAGGTAAGAGTTTATTGAAATATCCTATTAATTAAATTAAACATTAATAATATTGAATAATCAAAACACCTATTTCAATAAACTACACACTCTTATGGTCAAATAATCAGGATGGAAGGAATTATCAAAAATCTTTGACATCATATAGTCGCTTTGCTTTGTATACTCACAGCTAGCTATGTCTTAAAAACAGAGAAGGGGTGACCGGTACAATTCAAACATAAGCAAGCCTCAGAAAAACAGACTCTTCCTATTAGGTCTCAATTAGCTAGTGGTATTATTTCTAATCTAGTTTTAGAAGATTATTTTGAGATATTTAGAAAGCGCAGTCATTTAAGTATGATTTGATGTGTTATTTAATAGCAGGATTGATCTATTGACATAAGATGTGGATGTCCTAGTTGATGAATTGTAAACAACTTGATATTGGCCTCAGAAGCACTTAATATTTATTTTATCTACTATATAAACAGGATCTTGTTTTCCCTTCTCTGGTAGTAATTATGGAGAATCAGATGTTTACGAACAGTCTATAGACGTCTTTATTTCAAGGTAACAGCATCAAAGCCCTACGAAGGTTACCCTCCAGAAACACAATTTCCTGCACTTCTTTAAAACTGAAGCGAAGGAATGAAATGAAGACAGCATCCGATACAAGAAATGTACGTTTCACTTACCAAAAATGCAACATCTATTTGTACAGCCCTAGCACTTAAGATCTGGCTCACAGATTTGACTCTCTAATCGAAGGAGGCAAGAGAGCTCCACCGATGGTTTCCTGAAATGCAATACAAATAATTGGTGCGAGTGAGTAGACATTGAAGCAAGACTCTGAGATTAGGCATTGCCATTGAAGTTAAACATAGGAGGAAATTCAATAAAAATGCAATCTGACAAGAAATTACTTTTTATGGTGTTTTAAGTTAGGAATAACACTGGAAGGAATGCAGAACTAATTAAGCATCACATTTGGGGTTTTTCCCTCCCCATCCCGGTAAGAGGAGTATAGCTGAATGGATGGATAAAATAAGTACAGACAGGTGTTTAGAAGTGGTAATAGTAAAAAAAGAATCGCTAATGAAACAACTTCTGAAATGAGAAGACAGTGGAATTCAAAACCCAGCCTCAAACAGTCTGAACACAGTGGTGGAAAACAAATGGTATAAGAACCATAGTTTCATCAAAATAAAGAATGCATGTAATAACTGGACCTGACAACATCTGTGCCATCCTAAGTTGGCACACCAGCCTTCCATACTTAAAAATTCCTCAGCAGTTCCCACTATGCTTAGACAATCAATAACTAGTAGCATAGCTGAAGTATTCTGCTAGTTTCTATATTAAACCATTATTAAAATGTTTTTTAAGTATTCTTGCTTTTACCTTTTATTTTAGGGCTAACTGAGGATGATACAGTCTGCTGGTAAGGTAAATAATAGTGGAATCTTTTAAATGTTAGATAATGAATCAACTTAATAGGAGACTACTGTTTGAAGATCAAAGTCTCTCATTAAACTTTGTAAATATCACCCTTGATCAGTAAATAATTTATAAATCTGGATTTTAATTAAAAGGAATCAAAAACTTTTAGTTCTGCTTAGGTATGGTATTTAACACAGTGGGCTTCAAAAAATAACTTTAAATGATCCATAGCTGATCTAGGCAGGCACTGGGACTTCTATAATGTAGGGAAAGAGCCAAGGGCCATTTTATATAACTTCTTTATAAATTTGAGAACATGCAACAAGTCTGGGGTCGTAGAAAACTCCCTCTATTCTACTTACCTGCTGCTTGCCTTCCAATCCCCAGAGCAATACCAAAAGAAGGCACACTGTAAATCCCTAGCGTTACTTCTGCATGTTAGGGGCCATGGAGCTGTCAGGGCAGGTATTTCAGAAAGGGCAAGGCCATAATAAGGGGAGCCAACTCAAAATGAACGATCAAAAGTTCAGAGAGCTCACTTCCTTTACCTTACCTTCACACAGAGGGAGGCCATTAAACTCTGACAAACAAAATGGTTTATAGGCACCTGGCATTTTAGATTCAGGAAATCCCATTTTGAAGCTTTGGAACATATTCAAAAATGCACACAAGAAATCCCCATGGTGCCAGCTGTGTAGGCAGAGTCAATTCTCCCTTCCTTTCTTTGTCAATCTTTCTGTCTCTCTGGTGTTCAGTATACCTAAAGACTTTCAGTTAAATGTGTTTAGACGCTATAGTGAAATGCAACTTCAAACTCCAAGGATGTCCTCTCATTTGCCTTGAAAAGTAAACATCTCTTGGCTCTATAAGAATTCTTATTATTAGGTGACTCTCTTGTATTTCACTTGGGGTCATTCAGTCAGAAGGGCTGCCAAGTTGATTTTGGCAGCCTCCACATAAAAGCTAAACCACTGCAAGTTTGAGCAGTTGTGTATTTTATCAAAGAACTTTGTGCCCCTCGGGTGTCTACAATGTTGACCCGAATATCTTGGTGCTGTTTCTCTGAGAGAGCTCCAAATGTTGGGGAAGTTCAACATAAAGTCTATAATGTATAAGTTACAGAACAGCCTTTTTTTGAAAGCCTGGAGAGAGATGAGTCACCTTCCTGGGTCAGAAAATACAATAGGGTGAGAAGGAATTGGGGGGTGACCATGTGTTACACTCTGGTGACATTCAGCTGGAACAGGTACAGAAAATTGGACTAGCAAGTCCAGGAGGCATGCGTATCTGCAGATAAAGAGAAGAGCTTGGGATAGGGATTTATATTTTAGGATCATTGATAACACAGATACTGATAGACAGCATATACTTAGACAACATCATCCAAAGGAAATGTATAGAATGATAAAACATCTGAGAAAAGATGCCTGAGAGACCCTGATGTTTAGGAGGAGTAAGCTGAGGAACAGAATCACAGGAAGAAATCAGAATGGAAATTATTAAAAATACAAGAGTACCAGAATTAAAAAAGAAGAAGAAAGAAAGAAAAGAATTCAGTCAACAACGAATAAGGCTAGAGAATTTCCGTAAGTAAAGAAATAACTAAATATTGGATTTGACAATAAGGCACCACTGATTTTGAAAGCATTTCTAGAATAATATATGTGGAGAAGCTGGACACTGGGAATACATTTTCCTACTCAGCTGAGAGAGTAGCCTAGAAAGGCAAACACCCATCTAAGTGATAAAATACCTAAATACTAACACTGAGATACAGATAAGTGTAAGATTTCTCTTCAGTGCATTCTAATGGAGAGAGAGGAGACTGAATCTTGTCAGGGAGAAGAAAGGAGTTGAGGTTTTCTGGATCCCGGATCCTGAGAGTAGAAAAAAGTACATTTTGCCCTTTCATGCACCAATTGTAGGCAAGATATGAAGGGCCTTTCCAATTTCTAAACAAACATCGTTCATTTTCTTTTGCTTGCCTTTAAAAGATGTACTAGACAATAAACAAAGGAGAGAGGAAGCAGTACTTTAATCAGGTGCTTTACTCTTAGTGTATTCAAGTTTATAGTTAGTGCATAAATCCCTTCTATCTTCTCTATATGCCTTTGACTAGATTCTGCTTTATATTATCATACAGGCTTTTTATGTCCTTTAAATTTACATTTTACAGATGCTTGGATTTATAGTAGCTGTTCCTTTTGACAAGACACTATAAGATGTGATATGTCAGCTATTGATTTTATGAGAACATATGTTTATCTGGTTAATTTTCTCCAAAAGATAATGCATACTCTCAGAGTGAGGTCAAGGTCACCAAAATTTTCCGCATCTTTGAAGATCAAGCCATTTCTATCTTCAAAGATTATATGCAAAGAGATGTAAAAAGAAAACACTCAGATGTTTGCTGCATAAGAGAATACCCACAATGGAGCCATAAAAGGGTAAGTTAACACTGCATGGAGACGGGTAGAAGGAGTCAGTTGGGAGAAGTAAGAGAAAATCTGGACCTAGAAGTAAAAATCAGACTCAAGTCTAAACTCTCTCATGAATCTCACCTGAGCCTCCGGGCTGTAGTGTAGCTTTGATTCTTTGAATATTAACTGTATTTCTGTGTGGTAAGCCAATAACAGCCCAGACTGTTACGTTATATTATCCAGGTTACCTCTTTTTACAGGGTAGTGATTAAGAGCATTACTCTGGAACCATGGACTGCCTGAGTTCAAACTTCTACTCTAAACACATAGTTAAGTCTCTGAAACCTTCTGAACTTTAATTTCCTAGGTGTCATGTACAATAAATATTTCATGATGACTTGGAAAATTATATGCAGTAATACATGCAAGGTGCCTAGTGTTTAGACAGTATACAATAACAGGTTATTATTATGTATCTCGAATATATCTTATCCTCTTAAGTATGTGAACAATGCATTTCTTAAAACCATATGATGAGCCAGGCAATGTGTTAGACACTACAGATATAAAAACAAATTAAGCACATTCTCTCTTCTCAAAAAGCTCATTGTCTAGTGAGGCAGACACACCTTACACAGGTATGCACCATTGTGTCAAAGAACAAGGTCAGAGGTATTAAGAACGTATTATGGAGTCTCAAAAACTCACGTGACTCAGTGAGGGAGATTCAGGGTAGGCTGAGGAATGAGACTGCTGACCACTGAATAAAATGAGTCAGTGTGGTGAAAGAGAGGTGGGCAGTGGAGAGGGCAACCCAGGCTGACAGAACACATTGAGAAAAGCACAAGAGATTGCAAGTAATTAACTATTGCAATTAACTATTCCAAATGTGTAACCTGCAAGCCAGGATGTGTTGCAGATTCATTTTCACTTATAAGCGAGACTTTTGGTTTCCATATTAAGGAGTTTGGATTTTACTTCATATAAAATGAGAAGTCGTTGGAGTGATTAAGCAGGGGAAGGGAGTCACTTGGACAGATTGGTTTTAAGAAATAAACTGCATGAAGAATTAACAATGGGTTGTGAAGGCAGGTTGGTTAGAAAGCAAGAGTAGCAGGCCAAGTGAATGGAGCATCAGGTAGAGAAAGAGCATGTTTTTAGAAAAGTCTGTTCTGGAATCTTTTTCTTCACTTGTGCCTGTAATAATGGTCTTCAGGAGGCAGAATTAGTAATTAATGATTATTTCTTGGACGTAGGAGGATGAAGAATGGCAGATAGCTCTCAGTTCTCACATTTAGGTTGCCTGTTATGTTCTTGCTCCCTTTCAATAAGTAGAAGCTCGATAAACGTGGAAGATAAAAAGGAGGAGAGTGGGCAGAAGAATCCTTTTCATCCCCAGGGATGTTGAACTTAGAAAGTCCTGCCAGGTGCTGGCCTCATGGCCGAGTGGTTAAATTCACGAGCTCCGCTGCAGGCAGCCCAGTGTTTCGTTGGTTCGAGTCCTGGGCACGGACATGGCACTGCTCATCAAAACACGCTGAGGCAGCGTCCCACATGCCACAACTAGAAGGACCTACAACAAACAATATACAACTATGTACTGGGGGGCTTTGGGGAGAAAAAGGAAAAAAATAAAATCTTTAAAAAAAAAAAAGAAAGTCCTGCCAATTCTCCATGGAGATCTAAAATCGTATTAAGTGGACATGTCTGTAGAATTGGCATTACTCTTGGTGTAGATGATGTTTATAATACACCCTAACTTAATATAGCTAGATAGAAGAGGAATACAGTGGGGAGGCAAAAAAAGCTACTCATGATAAGAAATCGTTCCTGTAGGTAAGGTCTTTGAAATTACAATAAACAAACACACATTTTACCACTAAATTACTTTCTCAGTGTATTTGAAATGCTTAGGGCTATGGTGCTGATTAACTTTGGGCCTTTCTTGGTAAGGAGGCAACTTAGTTTAATTAAATCAGTAGCATTGTGTATTAATTATGGTACAGACTTAAATAATTTAAGAAGCACTTACCCTTCCCTCAAAATCTTGTTTATTTTTTGGTCTAAGGTGGCAGGATTAATTTGCTTAAATTTAACAACTGTTACTAATGATTCACCCTCTCTCTCTTCCCTCCTGTCTGCCATCACAACAGTCTGGATGTGAAAGTTGGGGTCTTACCTTTGCAACAAAGATTAGGTTCAATTCCATGACAGCAAAGTCACTGGAAGAGAAATTATATTCTTTTGCTGTAGATAATTCTCTATTTAACTTTACAAATTTATTTAGTTTTACTACTCTCGATTTTACAGGTACATTTGGCTCCACTCCTAAAATAAATGAATTTGGTCTAGAGGTCTTTTGAATTAAATTTTGCCTACCCAGTCATAAGCAACTACAGTGTGGAATAAACTATGGTTATCCAGAAGTCTTAAATTCAAGTAGCCCACATATATGATTTAATATGAAGAGTCCGTCACTTCCGGAGAAACACATTCTTTTTTGAAATAACCCACATTTGCTCTGCCTTGAAATACAAAAATAGAATAATATATTTCAAAGGAATAAGAAAGCCATCTGGTATAGCACACTTCCTCAGAGCATCTAATTTATTAATTGTTGATTATCAATTGAAAACCTACTAAATTCTAAACTCTCATAGGTGCGAAGTGAAAGGGATGCAGTCTTATATCTCAAACAGTTTTATTCTTAGTGGGAGATTAAAATAAATAAAGCTCATGACAACACATAAAGAGACAAGAAATTGATATGAATGCTATAAGAATTCAGAAAGGGAGAAATATACTTAGATCGGGCTATCTAAGACAGATAAGTGTCTAATTTCATCTCAAGGAGATGTAGATAGAAACTTGGTGACATCTTTCCATGATAATTTTTGGGGTGTATTACCCTAATGACCAATATTGGACCATGATAAGTTAAGATGTGAAAATAGATCTCATAATCATTTTAGTTAGCACAAGTCTTATAAAAAGAAGACTGGAAAGGAACTTCAGATCTTGGAACAATCCTTATTTGTTGATTATATTATACACCTACGGATTGTTAGATGAATGAGAATACAGTACAAATATATTTGGCTAAGTGGCTGGGCTCCGTAAAGGTAATTGACTCCTACTCCAGTGATGATGATCATATTAGAGAAAAGGGAGAAATGATTTCTGCATGGGCTGAGGTCTTGGGATGAAAGTCATAATCTAAATGCCAGTTTTTATTATCATTTTAGTGTGAGCTGAAGAGGTGATGTTTTGATATGCTTTCTCATTTTCTTATGCAGTCAAACTTTGCTGGATTGGCTGTCCTATGGTCACCTTCTAATAACAGAGGAAGTTGAGTTTCAGACCTCAAGAAGGATGTATGCTGCCTGCATTATTTTAGATGAAATGTGTCCTTTCCTAGAGCACTCAGGGCTGCACCTTTTCTGGTGAACACTAATTCAGCAAGTAAACAGTCAGGCTTCATTGATAGGCTATCCTGTTTTAAATATTTCATTTATAGCTCAGCAAATAGAAGCCAGTTCTAGTCTACATATTTTCAAACTACAATGGTATAAAGAGAGAGTTATAATAATACCCAACAGAATAGTTACCCAAAGACAGATACTGCCATGTAAAAAATATTTAGTAACTGTATTATGATTATGTTAGTGGGGTGAGGAATTATATTGCTAGAAGCAATTACAGCCTGCAATACGTCAGAGCAATGACTTTAAATGAAGAGAATGATCTAAAGACCTGAAGTGCATGCATGTCTGTGCGAGGCGGTGTTTGCTTCTCAGGGAGGGGTGAACGCAGGAGTTTAATTTAGCACATAAAAAAGTGGGTAACATTTTTCTGTATGGAGCACTGACTTTTCAATGACAGAAAACTTTATAAATAAGCAAGAGGTTTAAGCAGGAAATGTAGAATGAGTTATCTTCTAGAAAAATGTCATAATAATAATTAAAAGGGATAATTAAAATTAAAAAACAATAATAACATCAATAAAGTTCCTCTCACAAAAACTTTGTGTTTCGTATTCCACCAGTGTTTAGATACTAGTATTTGATGAACGAAATTCCAGGCATTACTTTCTGCTTTTCTGTGGCCTGATGAATGAATAGAGTGGAAACTGAGGATGAGGTGAGTGCATGAACTTAAAGCATAGCTCTCCCTTCTCCTTCCCAATAGCAAAAGACATCACAGAACAAAAGAGGGCAGCCTGTTGTAGAAGCTATCTGGGACCACAACATACGGTAAAAATGCCTGATAACATCTCCCAATAGTAATTTTTAATTATTCCTATTTTATCCAACACCCAGAAAGCTAATGACAACTCACACTGCTGGTAGAATTCACCATTTGCTCGCCCTGTACATTCACCTTCCTGAACTTCCTACCATTCACCAAACACACGAGCCCTCTTAGCTTTCTGTAATCTGAGGCTCTTGCACACCTGAGCCACGTCCTGTTGGGCCTCTGCCCACACACAGGCCTCCGCTTACCTGGGTGCAATCTTCTACTTCAGCTTTGATTTTCAAACTTGAGTGTATATATGACAGCCCTTCTTCTTGGTCTTCTAATTTTACTAGAGGATTTAGATAATTTTATACCTGAAATGAAACACATATAAATTATAGATAATAGTAAAGCTGCTGCATTAAATTTAAAATGAAATGAGTAATTACAAGGCAAATTTTAAAAGCAAAGTAGTAACAGTCACAGGTCCAGATGTCCTACCCTAAACCTCCAGAAGAGCACTGGTGACAGCTCCACTGCTACAAAGTCTTTCTTGATTTCTTTGGGCTAAATTATTAATTTACTCTTGTGGGCTCAAAGTGCTTCATATCTACATTATTTAACCTATCTTGTATCTTACCACTATTTTCAATTTTCTTTCTTCTATTGACAGTGAACTCTTTCCTGTAGGAGCGGTGGTTTTGCCCTGAGTCCGGAGAATGAATTAATAAAAATTAAATTGCATATGTTGGCATTCATTGAAAGGAATGAATTGGAAGATCTGGGTACTTAAACTGTCAATGACACTAACTTGGTGGTGTTTGGAGTCGTAATTCCATATTCTCATATTGTTGTTATGTGCCATCAAGTTGACTCTGACTCCTGGTGACCCTATAAATGAGTGAGGTCGACAATGTCCTGTCCTCAACAGCCCTACTCAGCTCCCGTAGACTCATACCTGTGGCTTCCTTTATGGAGTCAATCCATCTCATATTTCATCTTCCTCTTTTCCTGCTGCCTTCTACTTTTCCCAGCATTATTGTCTTTTCCAAAGAATCCTGCCTTCTCATAATGTGCCCAAAGTAGGACAGCCTCAGTGTTATCATTTTTGTCCCCAGTGACAGTTTAGGCTTAATTTGATCTAGGACCCATTTGTTCATCTTTCTGGCAGTCCAGGGTATCCATATTTCAAATAAATCAATTTTTTTGCCGTCTACCTTCTTCACTATCCAGCTTTCACATCCGCGCATAGTAATTGGGAATATGAAGTTGTGGACAATCTTGACCTTAGTCTCTAATGACACTTCCTTGCTCTTGTTGATCTTTCCAATTCTCTCGGTGCTACCACTCCAAGTTTCAGTCTTCTTTTGATTTCTTAGCTGCAGTCTTCATTTAGACTGATGACTCAACCAAGGTAAACGAAATCTTTAAAAATGTCAATGTCTTCATTGTTTACATTAAAGTTGTGTAGTTCTTATGTAGTCATGATTTTTGTCTTCTTGATATTCAACTGCAGTCCTGCTTTGGACTTTCTTCTTTCACTTTCCTCAGAAGTTTCACGTCGTTGCTGCTTTTTGCCAGTAAGATGGTGTCATCTGCATATCTTGGATTGTTGATATTTCTTCCACCAATTCTCACTCCTTCTTTATCTGAATCGAACCTGAGTTTTTCGTATGATGCATTCTGTGCACAGATTCGAAAAGGAGGGAAATAAAATGCATCCCTGTCTGAAGCCTTTGCCTGTAGGAAAACATTCGTTCTCTTCATAGTCTGTCCTGACAGTGGCTTCTTGTCCACAATACAGGTTATACATCAGGAGAATCAAGTGCTGAGGCACAACCATTTCTTTCAAAGCAGCCCAGAGCTTTTCATTATCCACACAGTCAAAGGCTTTCCTGTAATCTCATATAGTATTCAAAATAAGCATGGTCCATGATGAGGGACAATATAAACAGGGGTGAGGAGAAAGAGGACAGACATGTTTTGCATGTAAAATGGAAGAATCTCCTTAGAGGGCAGGGCAATGTGTGATCATCCTTCTAAAATCACATTATAAATGGTTGAAGGCATTCTAGGTCCATAGTTGTCTTTGCACTTTTGGTAAAGCCCTAATCTTTTTAACCTAAGTAGTGAAAAGTGCATAGAAGCCATCAGGGCATCTGCCTGTCATCATAACTCCTTGAAGGTACTCCTGTTTTCCCCATGTTTCTTTAGCTTTTTCTTTGTTATTTTTGTATTCCCATGCTATTATCATATTTAAAAGCATTTTTGAAATAACTTGCTCCTTCTTCCAAAGCATAATCTTTAATTTATTTTGTTTTCTAAATTAGAGTAAATAGATCTGAAATTTAATTTTGACAATTAACTAAATAATTTCATGATTTAGGGCAAGGGTCTTTTTCAATTTGAGTTGTGTTTTTAACGTTTATATAGTAAACAAAATTCTAGTAAACTTCAAATGAGGTAATATTAATAGAAATTACTGGGTTTTGAGCCTCGTGCACAGTGGTATATAGATATTAGTACAGTAGAAACATAGAAATATTATTGCCACAGTAACTAAGAACAAGGACTCTGGGCTCTTCTTGCTTCAAAATCCTGACTCCATCTCTTATCAGATGCATGCTCTTGGGCAATAAATTTAAAACCTCTTGCCTTAACTTCCTCATCTATAAAGTGTGCATCTATTAGAACCTAATTGTTGGCATTTTTGGCAATACTAAATGAGATAGTATATGTCAGTACCTGGCATACTGTAAAATTCTGATAATTTCGATCTGTTACTATTGTTACAGTCAAGAAAATTTTACAAATATGCAGTGATATTGGAATAGACAATAAGCATAGACAATTGGAATAGAAAATGAGAAGTTTGCAACTTCAAGCTCCAAATTAGGAAAAAAATATATATACTTCCACTTCACCCCAGACGTAAAGTCTCTGTCTGAAAACTGTTAGCAAGATCTACTACATTTCACCTCAGGCTCTCCTCTCCTGAAACTTTCTCTTATTAGGCCCCCAGGGATAATAAATGAGCTGTGTCTGATGAAGATTCAGCACAGCGGAGGAGGCAGTCATCACTGCAAGTCCAGGGGTTATTTAAATTTGGCATCTTTTAATGACCTTCAACAACACCCTTAAACTCACAAATAAAATCTAATGCTGTCTCGTTTTTCCATTTCACCAATGTTTATGGAAAGCTTTCATTGTGTTGGGCACTGTGAATGTGTTGGGATGTATTATCTCTATTGAGATCACCATTCTTGGTAAAGCAAAGAGCGTATTTAAAGATGTGGACATATGACAAAGCTCAATGAATTTGGAATTTCAAGGGGGTCACCACAGTGGAAATATACTAAGTTAGTGTTGGGGGATAGGGAAAATACAGGCTGGACAGACAGGATTCAGATGATGAAGATTTCTGTATGCCATAATAAAAAGTTTCACTTTGTTATGTATACAAATGGAAGCCTTCTGGAGGGAGTTGGTATATTTGCAGTGTGATATAATTTAAGATTAACTAAAACATTTTCATGAGAACTGCTCTTCTAATTATTCAACTAAACTTTCAGCCCACTGGACCCTCAAGGAAACTCCTACTTCCAGTGATAATTTTTTTAGGGAGTTGATTTAAACATGTGTATCTACCTGTTGAAGCCCTGGCAGAATACTGAGTATTTTTGAAACACTTCTCTCCAGAGAAGTTTTTTCGTTTTGTTAGTTTGTTTGCTTTTAAATTTTTTCTCACGTACCACAAGTATTGACAGGTTTTCTTTGTGTTTGCCTAGAAAAGAAGAAACATTTTTTGAGGCTACTTCTGAAACTCTGCTAATGAGTCACTCTGATCCTAATTTGGCCAATAGCCAAGGCTGAAAAGCTAAAATTCTTAGCTTCAAGTGCCATGCTTTAGAATTCCTGCTGTCTCAATTACTTCGAGGGTCTGAGCTAGTTTTATGTTAGGTACATGTAGATGGTGAATTGAGATTCCTATATACTGGTGATGGTGTTGATCCAAATGCTAGAAACTTCATGACTGGAATATGTAGAAGAATGGCTCTTTGAGGAGCGGCTCTTCTGCCCCCCTCCCCATTCCTTGATATTCCATTCCACATGTGCCACAGTATGCTTCCGTTAGGGTAGGAATTAATTGCCTTTAAAATACCTTCCTTGGGGCTCTTCATTTTATCCTTCTCTCACACTCATGTCCTACTGGTCACCATCATTTGGGACACCGAGAAGGCACACACATTCTCTTTTTTTGTCCTTATCTTTAGGAAGACTCATTAGGCTCCTATCTGGAGTTCAATGGAGAAAATATTGAGAGTAATGCCTTTTGGGGACTGTATTTAGATATCTATCACATGTTACCAATTGGATACCTGCAGGATGTTTAGAGCGCCCTTTGTCTGCTTGGCTAACTCAGACTCTTTCCAACAGGCAACTCAAAGATCAGCTCTTTTTGAAATGTTTTTGTTCCACTCAGGCTTATTTGTGTGCAGCTCTATGTGTTTCTCCTCACAATTCCAATATTGCCACATGCAATACAATCTTATTAGTTGTATCATACTAAAAGTATTAATTCCCCCTTGGTTTTTGCTCTTGTCTTTTCCACTAGATTAGAAGCTCCTTGCAGGAAGGACTCCCTTTTATGCACTTCTGTGTTTCCCAAACCTGGCAGGATATTGTTATACAAATACCAAATATTAAGAAATATTTGAAGAATAATTAGGAATTTTTCATTGTTTTATGCTAAATCTTGTTCCCTTACCTTATATCGTATTGAAATGGTCTTTTCATAAAATGCAATTGTCTGTGCCTTTCAAAAGAGGTAAAATAAAAAAAACCTGCACCTCTATGAATGAGAGTTGTACATTTGATTCTCTAGATGAAATACTTTCTATAACATTTTGTTAAATTGAAATGTACATAAAGGACTATGCCATAATAGTACAACTTGATGAATTTTCACAGTGACCACATGCATATCCAAGGACCCATATCTAGAAATACCTCTCATATTCTTGTCCAATTATTACTGCCTTGCCAAAGCTAACTACTAGCATGACCCCCAACAGCATACATTGGTGCAAAATGGGATCATAACTAATGTACTCTTTTACCTCTAACTCCTTTGGCTCTATATTATGCTTGTAGTATTCATCCATCATGATGCATCCAGATTTGGCTTTTTAATCATGTGACCTGGTCATAGCACCAACTTCTTGTCTTAATATAGGCGTCAATAGAAACTTACATGAGAAATGGTATATAAATATGCAAAATATATAAATATATACAAATATAAATATTAAGGATTAAAAAACACATATATAGAGAGAGAGATAGAAAAATTCAAAGATAGCCTGAATGATTGAGTCTTATCAATCTGCCTTTCCTTCATTCATAAAATAATCTGTGTTCTCATTTTTCTTGCTCTATCTAATTTTCCCCAGAGTAAAATAGCTTTCAGGAACCACAAAGGGACATGGTAGAGTGAATGGCCCAGAAGGTCAGGATTTCTGTCCTGAGGCAAATAAAGCAGACAAACACAACACACTTTAAGTATGAGATTTCAGGAACGGAGAAGTGAAAAGGCACGCTGGTTTGACTTTCAGGAATGTTGCAATGCACTTAAGATTAAGGTCAAAAGGCCCTCATGCCGGATACCCCTTACTGTTCCGTGCAGCAGGATTAGGAAAGAACAGATAATGCATTCATTAGGGTGAAAGTTAGGACAAGAATAAATAAACTTGCAGAACAGTCACACAGGGAGCAAAATAATACTGGGTATTTTACCCTGAAAATCAAACAACTTGTGGTTATGATTAAATAATAAAAAAGACTGGTATTTTCAGAAAAACGACACCAGAAAGACATTGCTTCCTACTCAAACTCCTAATTATTATAAATTGATTCCAATGCATATTTTAAAGTTTTGTGTTTAGACACCATAACTTTATGTAACGGAATATGTGTGCTTGCGTTTACAACTAGAAAAGAAAATAGATCTCTTTTCTTAGTTTTCATAAATAATGACCAAAATATGAATTTGGGATATAATTTTTCCCAGACCTTTCAAAAATAAAAGTAAGGAATTTTATTACTCGCTCTCACACTTCTTAAATATATCATATTAGAAAACATTCTTGGCAATAGCCTGGTTTGACAACTTTAGTTAGTCTTTTATTTACATCTTAAAAGAAAATGGAATTTTCAAAATGACTCCTTATGGCTTAGGGAAATTCTGTAATTGGCACCTGACTTTCAGCGGCCAGTATTAAAGCATTATGGGGATAAATATTCTACATGTTACGTCACTAAAAATATTCATACTCTTTTCAAAATTGTAAATCGATCGGTATTTTAAATTACACATTTCAAGTAGTCGAAATGACATGGTCATAAGTACTTCTTATGGGAACAATAATAGCAATAGCAATTATCACTTATTATTCTCAGTTATTAGTAGTTGTAATTGTTATTAATTATTAAAAAATAATAAATATCTATATATATATAGATTGATTGATTGATATCATCTGTACCAGGCACTGTGCCAAGCAATTTTTATGTAATACTTCCACTATTTTTCACAATCACACTATGAAGTAGATATTATTACAGCCTCTGTTTTAAAGTCTTAGAGAGGTTAAGTCATATACCTTCAAGGTTATACAACCCATCACCATTTGACACTAAAACCTGTGCTCAGAAACAGCATGCTATATTATACCTATCATGCTGAGTGGTAGATGTATGGCTAGTCTCTCAAATTATTATTTCTAATAATAAGGATATTATTTCTAATCCTTACTACTATACATTCATAGATGCAGAAGCTGAAATTCAGAGTGCCTCTACATACGTTATTCAAGATCACATAGGCAGGAAGTTACTGACCCATGGTTTGAACCCATGGATTTTTTTCTTTTAAATATCACACGATTGAAACACAACAAAGATGATCTTTCCATTTGCACAGTCCCCCAAATTATAAACAATCTTCGAAACGACCTCAATTATTTTACTTTCTCCAAAAATGACCATACCAAACACCAGTCAAGAGCATGGTAAAATAGCTAAAACTCACATTTCCTTCTGGTGGTAAGTACGTTATTGTAGCTTCATAGATTTGGCAAGGAATTTCAAGATAATTGAGTTTAAAGATTCTTGTATTTCAAATGAAGAAACTGAGGTTCAGGAAAGTTGTGACTTCAGTAAAGTACCCACTAGCTAAAGGTTATGGATCTAAGTCTGGTTCTGCCAGTAACCCTCAGAAAAATGGTTATGAAATTCTGGTTATCAAGAGCAATTTTATGAATCTGTTCTTAGACTGTGTATTTGTTCTGAAACAGAGACTCTATTTATAAATCATGAAAAGGGGAATAAGCTATGAGAAGAACTTGAATAAAAAATTGTTTACTTGTCAATGCACATCATGGAGCTTTTACTGCTCAGAAGCAGAGGGTGAGTCATGACAGACAGAGTATGAATCATACTTCTGTGACTTTAGCCAGTGACTTAATGTTTCTGTTTGTCAGTTTTCTGATTTGTAAAATATGGATAGTAAAATCTATCTAACAATGTGCTTTTTCTTTTCAGTTTAAATGATGCATAATATTCAGAACAATATGCTATATGCATGTGTGTATGCATACACATACATATACATATATATGAAATACTATATATATTAGTCATGTAATATGTCACATTAATAATAATACCAATATAATATATATACTATCACAGCAGCAGTAATAATGATGATGACATATATTATATAATGACAATTCATTATACATTATAGTAACTGAATATATATATACATGTAATAGTTACATGTCCTTAAAAATAATAATAGAATCCCTTACTGCAGATTTCCAAATCCCATAGGCTGGTGTTTAAACTATTGCATGGTTCACTACCCAACCCTAATTACAGCCTTCTTTTCTTCTAAGCCGATTCCTGTACCCTGTACATTAAGAGCCATGTGCAATCCCCTGCTGCTGCCCAGCGCTTTTCTGGCATATCTTTGTTAATGTCTTTCCTGCCATCAGAAACCTTTGGAAACATCTTCTCCCAAAACCTGATAATATTCACTAGACTAAATGTTTAATCTGTCATTTAAATGTCTTGGAAAAACTCTACCTTATTTCTCAATTCTTTCCTTATCCCCTAATCAGAAGTATGTTTCCGTCTTCTACATTCCCTTACAACTTTATCTACACTCTCTTAGTTTCTTGTAACATGGTAATTTGTGTCTCTGATGTCTTAAAAGCTCTTAGAAAATGGATACCAAGCCATGTTCTCATATGATTCCCTGATGTAAGAAAGTACTCCCTTACACATTAGGGGTTGAGCACCTTTCTGCTGAATGAATTTAAGTGCTTTTCACAAGTTTACAACAGGGGAGTACAATTGAGCGTGATGTCAACATGGATTTAGGAAGAATCCTACCTTACTGCCAATTTTGATTTGGGAGTCAGTGTATTTCAAAATATGATACACTGTAGTAGAGATTGTTTTCAATGATTCAGATATACAAACATCCTGTGTTTTAATATTTAAGTGGCTATATTACTGTGAAACAGGTATTATTAGCACATGTAGATTTGTTTAGCTAAAATTTGTGGATTTAATGAAAATAATTAAATAATACTACAAGTGGTGAAATGTGAATGACACATGGATAACTGAAGCTTGGGAAATACAGTTTCAGAATAATTTGGTTAGAGAAGAGTAGTGTGAGGGAGAGAACTGATAAATTGAGTCATTCTACAGGTAGATTGCTCATGGTTTGAAGGTAGTTACTGTGAGTGAATATATGCATTATTTCTCAGACTCTGGGGCCATAGTAGTTTGGGGACAGGCTAACAGAGCTCTCTAACATTCATTTCATGGTAGACAAAAGTCAGTAGACTGTAATGGAGCTCATGCCAACAAAGAGTACTTCTATCCACTTGTAAGGGATCTATAGAAAAGGATTACTTCTGAATCAGTGATTGGATTAAACCATTTTGATCCATTTAGTTCATTTCAAAGGTGGTTGTGCGAAAGTGAATTTCAGAAAGTACGTTTTAGGAAACCTTCTCCTAAAAATTATTCCAGCTCTGGGTCTTTAGTTACTGTCCTTGAGAATATTATTTCATACTGTAAAAGAGTCACCCTTTTAAAGTACATGTTCATCAACACACTTGCATTGTATATTATACATAATAGAATCTGTAAACTAATTTGACATGTCATTTTCTCTTTTTCACATACATACAAAAATTCGTCACATTTCTTTTAGTATTTTTTCTTCTAGAGGTAACACAATCTTGTTGAAATGCAGCTCTGTGCTTTCTCATCTTCTCTTGGTTTTCCTGTCAATGAGCATAAATAGACTTCAATGTGGCTGCCTTAGAGAATACATGTATGCGTAATCAGAGGTTTTCTATTAGTAAAATAAAAATAAAACCGTAAAAACAGGCATTTGACTGAACAAATTCCATGTATAATGTGATATCTACTCAGAAGATAGTATGTTAAAGACTGTCTTCAGGGCACCTTCCATTGAGTTACTGAGTAGAGGAAAGCAAACTATAAATAGCTCTACTGACATTGTTCATTTAATTTATGGCCGCCATATCTCTCTGGGCGACATCTGATCATTCGGTTATATAAATCAGAAACAATAGGACTATTCTCAATTAAATGCAAAAAAACACACTTGATGGATCAAGAGTTTGATAATGGTTGCATTTTTAAAACGTTGACCACGTTGGTCAGTTATTGTTGCGCCCATTTTTCATTGCACTTGAAAATCGCTGGTATCTAAAGGTTAGCTTCTAAATGGATAAAACACACCGTGATGGACCCAACCCAAGCATTAGATATCTTATCACAGGTGCTAAATCTTGTATTGTCACTTAGAATGAAAATAGATTTCAATTAGATTAAAGAGTATTACTGTGTTCACATATTATCTCCAGATGCTTTTAAAATTATCATATATATTTCATACATACTTACCTCATTCACTTTGATCTGACCTCTAAAAGTCTTCCCAATTTAATTCCTAGATAATTTCTAATTATTTTTCTTAGCTCCCTAGATTATTGGTTTGGATCACGTTGACTAGCTTTTCACAAATATAGGTATCTTGTTTCCCCTGCTTGTGACATTTACCTCACTGGAAATATGTCCCTCTGCTCTTTTCTGTCTAAATCCTCCCTGTTCTTGCAGACTCAATTTTAAACCTGCCTTGTCTATAAGGATTTTGTTTTTTTCTGAGTGAATTCATCAATACAGAAAATATTATTATGGTTGTATCAAGCTACCTGCATTCCAGAAATCCATAGTATTATTTTAGGAGTTTCTGTCTTAGACTGTTTTGGTTCAAAAATCTTGAAGTTATCTCTCTCATTTTCTCAAACACCACATCCAATCTATCACAAAATGTTCTTGGCTCTCCCTTCAAAATATATCTTGAACTTCTCACTGCCTCTGGTGAGACCGTTCCCTCTGATGAGACCACATCTACCCTTGCCACCCAGATCCGAGCCTCCATCATTACTAACCTGGATTATTGATGTATTCTCCAACTGCTTTTTTGGCAAATATCTTTGTCCCCACAGAGCTAGATAATGTTATTCTTCTGTCAATGTCGTCCCATTCAGAATAAAAGCCAGAGAATTTACAGTGACCTAAAACACCCTACAGAAATTGTCCACTAGTTAAATTTTTTACCTTATTTCTTATTAGTCACATGTTGCACACTTTGCTGCAGCATACTGTTTCTTATATACAAATATGCCAGGTGCTCCCATCTCAAAGTCTTTTCCCCATTTGCTCCATCTCTCAGTGGCACTCATCAGCAAGGTATCCACATGGGTCACATGCTGCTTTCTCATTACACCCTATCTTGACTACTCATCTAAAATTCTAACCACGTACAACCTCCAGCACTTTCCATTCACCTTAGCCTGTATGTTTTTCCATAGCACTTATAACTTCCTAAGTATGTTATTAATTACTTATCCTATTTATTTTTTATTTTTTGTGTTCTCCAATAAAATATAAAGTATATAAGAATGCAGATTTTTGTCTTTTTTGTATAATGCTGTGACCTCAGTGTCCAATACAGAGCCTATAATGTAAGCGACAGTCCAAATTTTGTTAAAATAATGTTATCTTTTTACAGGCATATTCAAGTCTCTGCAGGTGGAGTGGCTACTTTTTAAAGTTAGTCATTGGGTCTAATCTTCCTAGGGACCCACCGCATAAAGAAATGTCCTGCCTCAGACAAAGAGGGCGCTCATTAAATGTGTTAGTTAATGGATGCTGTGGGTGCTCTAGGCTTTGGGAGCTAACTCCAGAAATGCAGGCTGCCTCTTTGGAAGTCTCTCCATCCTGAGTCATGACTTGATTTGATTGGACAAATCAAAGGAATTGCTTTGCCAAAATACACAGCTTATCCTGTTAATAAATCACAGTTGAAAGGGAATGGAGGTAAAAAGTGTTAACAAGGGGAAGACATCTTGTTTGATGGTGAGTAATGAGGACTAAGTAAAAGGCCAATTGGAAAAGAAAGATAAAAAGTTATTCCAGATGACAGTAATTGCCAGGAATATGTTCACGTTGAGTCCCACTTTCAAAGGCTAAAGATGAATAAAAGGATGGAAACCGTTATCTTCCTAACAAGAATTAAATGAGAAAAAGTCTCACTTTGCCTCTTTACTTTGGCTATTAGTATTGGAGTTGGAAAAATATTCGTGGGTTTTAGAGAGAGAAGTTAAGAGGAACATAATTCTAGACACTATAAGATTTTTATACACATTTCCTTATTGTTACAACTGAGGATTTTTTTATACAGAAATCCTTGATTTTTTATGTTTATACACTATTTGTGAAAATAAATATATTAAATATTATTTTTAATACAGACCTGTGTTTTAATTCTGGCTCTGTCACTAATAGTTGAATGTCACTGGGAAATATAGCTAACCACCTAAAATTTTATCACCACCTCCAAGTTAGGAGTAGAAACACACCTCCTTGCCAGGATTGTTTTAAATTATAACGCTTGTAGTATATACAAAGCAATTCTCCCACACAGGTAATTCTCAATTATTTGTACAAAATCATAGTGTGGTTACTGAAATTTTGCGTAACATGCTCCTCTTCTTGTATACTATTCATCCTGCCATAAATAGGAAGAAAAACATCCAGGAAAATGCTTAAACAAAATACATTCCATGCAAATCAAAGGAAGAATGATGTATAGTATGTTGAATGTACTTTAAATACACTATATCTAGGCATATTTTAGGACATTACCTCATTTGATATCTTATTTCCTTTTGAGGTCTTAAGCTTATGGCTAATATTTTCTTTTCTTTTATCTCTTTCTCTTTCTTTCTTGCTTTTCCCCGTGCATATTTGTATTCCCTCTGTGGAAAGAGAATTGGGCACGTTAGACTTTCCTAAGAACTATGCTTTTGTAACTTCTCTCATAGTTAAATCTGAAGTGAAACTAAGTGTAGATAGGAATAAGAGCAGATAAGGCATCCATTCATCCAGTCAGTAATTTATTTAACACTTCCAAATGCTAATCCTCTGCTTGGTCAGATGCAAAGTGCTGAAGATACAAGGTAAAGACTCATGACCTAAGACTTCCACTACAGGGATGGAATAAGCATGAAAAAAAAAAATAAATGATAATATATATGTTGTAAGGGGTGTTATAATATATTAAAGAATCTCATAAGAGGAACACCCTGAGAATGTGCCTCCATCTTCTTTTGGGTTTTGGACAGAGGGGAGAGGTTTTATCAAAGAATAAGTGACTGGAGCATATCCAAAAGTAAAAGCAACACTAAGCAGTCAAGTAAAGATAGGAAGGTCATTCTTGATGAAGTAGATTGGGTCATGATTCCCAATCATTCACTAGTCTGGTATAGGAGTAACAACCATACCCTTTATTGTATAACTTTGTTATATTACCCAGTAGAATAGGCAGACTATGTACTTTGCTATAGTGACTGAGCTTGTTCATGTATCTTGCTTTGACGAATGGTATATAAGAAGAATAACACTTTACCATTTCTAAACTGAGACTTTAGCATGCAATACATGTTACCACTCACTCTCTTGTGAGTCTGCCTTCCACTCAGAAAAACATGTTTAGTTAGCTGTTGATTACAGATTGAGGAGAAATTTAAAGCCAGCTTCAATCCAACCCACAGCTTGGATTCATACTAAGGTCGGCAGTGCCCCAGCTGATCTGCAAAACTATGGATAAGAAATATTTTATTGCTATTATAAGCCAGAGTTTGGAGATTGTTTGTTGTACAGCATTATTTTAGCAAAGCTGAGTTAAACAGCAAATCTGTGGAAGCATCAAGATATGAAATAGGAAGAGGATTTGAATAGATATATTTCCAGAGAAGACAGACAAATGGCCAAGAAGTATATTAAAAAGTGTTCAACATCAGTAATCACCAGTGAACTGCAAATCAAAACCTCACTTGTTAGAATGGCTATTGTCAAAATACAAGAGAAAAATACTACCTAGGATGTGGAAAAAAAGGAATTGTCATGCGCTACTGGTGGGAATGTAAAGTGGTACAACCACTATGGAAAACAGCATGAAGTTTCTTCAGAAAGATTAAAGTTAGAACTACCATATAACACAACAATGCCACTTCTAACTATATATCCAATGGAAGTGGAATCACTATCTCGAAAAGATATCTGCATTTCCATGTTCATTGTAATATTATTTACAATAGCCAAGATATGAAAACAACCTAAGTGTCCATTGACAGGTGAATGGATAAAGAAAATGTGATACGAACACACACACACAATGGAATGCTATTGTGCCATAAAAAAGAAAGAATCCCTGTGATTTGAGACAACATGGATAGATCTTGAAGACATTATGCTAAGTGAAATGTCAGAGAAAGACAAATACTGTATGATCTCATTTACATGTGAAATGTAAACATATCGAACTCATAGAAACGGAGAGTAGATGGTGGCTTCCAGGGGCTAAGGGGTGGGTTTGAAGAGTTTGGCAAAAGCGTACAAGCTTTCAGTTAAAAAATGAATAAATTCCAGGATCTAATGTACATTCTAATTACTATAGTTAACAATACTATGTTGTTTACTTAAAAGTTGCAAGGAGAGTGGAGCTTTAATTTTCTCACCATAACAACAACAACTACAAAATGGTAATTATTTGAGGTGACGGATGTGTTAGCTAACCTTATTGTGGCAAACATTCAGCAGTATCTATTTATCAAATCATTACATAGTACATCCTAAACTTACACAATGTTATATGGCAATTGTTTCTCAATAAACCTGGGGAAAAAAAGAAAAGGTTAAAAAATTGTTATAATTTTTCAATAGAAATAGAAAATCATTTAATAAAATCACTACCCAATTTTTACAAAAATGCTTAGACAAAGAGGGATAGAGAACACAAGGCCTAAAGCTAACATCACATGTTATGGTGAAATATCGAATGTCGTCACTTTAATAACCAAACAAGGTAAGAATGTCCACAATCCCCAATTTTGTTCAGGATTATATTGGAATCTCCAGCCAGTGCAATAAGACAAGAATTTTTTAGTAAGTAAAAATAAAAGAAAAAAAAGCAAAGTACAAAGATTTGAAAGAAGCGTAACTAAACTGTTTTTATTCACAGATAATATGCTTGTTTACCAATAAAATCCTGATAAATCTTAAAAAAAATCTATTAGAACTAATAAGTGAATTTACCATGGTCCCCAAGATACATGGTCAATACATACACACCTACACACACACATAGACATACACATATATATTTTGATATACCAGCAAAGAATTTGGAAAATCAAATTAAATATCAATACTATTTATAATAGCATCAAAACATAAAACAATTATGAAATATGTAAGAATTGTACATTAAAAATTACAAAATATTACAAAGAAAACTTAAATAAAGCCTTAAGAGATTGCTAGATGTAGCATGCTTATTGATTAGAAGACTCAATGTTGTCAACATCGGTCCTCCCCCAAATGATTATACTCAGTTACATTCTAATCAAAACACTAGTGTGATATTTTTTCTAAAAATTGACAACATGTTTCTGAAATTTATATGGAAATGTAAAATGCTGTAATAGCCACATCAATCTTGAAACAAAAGAAAATTTTAAAAGACTTAACGCTATCTCATATCAATACTTAAAGCTTTATGGCCAGGACAGTGTGCTATTAGTGTAAGCATATTCAAACAAATCAATGTAACCGAATAGAGAGTCTCAAAGTACACCCACACATTTTTGGTCAATTAGTTTTCAACAACAGTGCTAAGATAATTTAATGGAGAAAAGAACGGCTTTTCAACAAATGATGCTGGAACAATGAGATATCCTTATGAAAAAGAGCAAAGTGAGTTTGAACTCTACATTAATTCAAACACAAAAATTAATTCTAGATAAATCAAAGGCCTCAATATAAAACTAAACTTAGCATGCTTCAATTTAAAAAAAACAAAAGAGTATAGCTTCACAGTCTTGGAATAGGCAGGGATTTCTTAGAAATAAAATAAAGAAAATTAGTCCTTGTATTAGCTGTGGCTGCCATAGGACAATACCACAGACTGGTGGCTTAAACAACAGAAATTTATTTTCTCACAGTTCTGGAGGCTGGAAGTCCAAGGTCAAAAATATTGGTCAGTTGGTTTCTTCTGAGTCCTGCCTCCTTGGCTTATAGATAATTGTCTTCTTTCTGTGTTCTCTCACATAGCCTTTTCTCTGTGCCTGTGTGTGTCTGTGTCCTTATCTGCCATAACAATACCAGTCATTTTGGATTAGATCTCACACATACGACCTTATGTTACCTTAACAACATCTTTAAAAGCCCCATCTCCAAATCCAGGCACATTCTGAAGTACTGGAGGTTAGGACTTCATCATCTGAATATTGGGGGAACAAATTTAGCCCAAAACACTCAAAAAAAAAAGGATAAGTTGTACTTTACAAAAATTAATAAATTCTGTTCATGACAGTCACTGTTCATAAAATGAATCACAATCCAATGACTTGAAGAAATATGCCCAATAAATGTGTTGGAAAAAGGACTTGTAAACAGAATCATAAATAACTCAAATAAACATATAGTGAAAAGAAAAACAGTCCAATAAAAATAAGCAAAGACCTGAATAAATTCTCGATAAAAGATGTAAATTCTACCGGGAATGTGAAAAAATGCTCAACCTCATTGGTCACCTGAGAAGCTAAAGTTAAAATCACCATAAGTTATCAGTCAGTTAAAATTAAAAATCAAAAGAAAAGAGTGAAAATATCAAGTATTGGGAGGATGAGGAGCAACTGGGACTCTCTTGCAATTTTGGTGGGAGTGTAAAATATGCAATCATGTTGCAAAATAGTTTGACAGTATTTAAAAATAACGGCAAAAATGCACATACCCTAAGGAATATCACTCCTTTATATTTACTTAGAAGTAATGAAAACTTGCGTCCAAATATGAGTGTACAAGAATGTCTTTATAGCAGCTTTATTCATATTTGCAAATATTTGGAACAACTCAAATTTCCATCAACAGGAGCGTGATTTTAAAAAAACCGTGCCATATCCATACAATGTAACACACATCAGTAATAAAAAAAGAATGTATTATTGATAAAGAATCAACAAAAGTGAATCTCAAACATTTTCTGGAACAAGTGAGGTCAGATATGTGTAGTGAATGATTCCATTTGTGCGAAATGCTAGAGCAGACACAATAAGCTATAGGGACAGAATTAAGGACAATGGTTGCCTTGGGTAGGTGAGGGAATTAGCTGAGATGAGGAACGAGGGAACTTTCTGGAATGAAGGAAATGTTCTTTAAATTGATTGGGGTAAAATAACATATAGATTTGTCTGACTCATCAACTAAACACTAAAAATCTGTGTATTTTACTTTATGTAAATTATACTTCAATGAAAATTATTAAATTTAATTTATTCTCTTTCTTCCTTCACATTCTTTTGTTATCATTTGGTTTGTTTAAGAATTGTGACAGAGGGACAATATCAATAGTGAGAGGGAGGATGAAATGTCCCTTCCAAGAAACTTGTTAAAAGTCAAGACCATAATGAGATGCTGGTCAACGATATGTCAGATCGTTTGACTAGTTCTCCATGTCAATTATCAATTGACATTAAAAATAGATTTACATTGAATTTAACTGTTCTGTCAACAACTACTTCGTGAAGATAATAAAAACAAATGGCCGACAAAATCTTTTGATGTTTAAAAATTCTTTTATGTAGATAATATTTTATTATCAAAAATACAGTCAAATAAATACACAAAAGTAAGCTAGTTATCCCAAAAGGGAAGATATTATTAATCTCCAATTTATAGATGATGAAACAATACTCAAGGAAAATAACTAAGCTACACAAAATTGCATAGCTAATATGTAGTAGAACTGAAACTGAAGTTAGATATTTTAAGATTTAATTCTCTATTTTTCAACAGTCCATTTTATTTGAATTACTTTCTTAGATAAATAACCACTCTAAAGTTACATTTGCACTATTCACGTTTCCTTTAGAAGGAAATCATCTCAGAAAGAAAAAAAAAAACAGCAAGAAAAGTTTAAGGAAAATGAAATTGGTCAAAAGGACTTAAAAAGTTGTCATATTTTTGACAGAAAAGACAGAAAATCAGAAAAGCTACATTCTAGAGATAAAATTACCTATAATATTTAGAAAGTTGTGTCCCTAGGAGCTGGGGTAGGGGATGTCTTAATTTCAGAAAATAGAGACCATACATTCTCAGCTATGCTTAGCTTCGTTTTCAGTTTTTGATTTCCATGAAAAATGTGTAATATTGCCAAACTTAATCCTTCCTGTGTCTAAGAACAGATTTCCTGTCATATGTCTCCATTTACTATCATTGTTCGCTTACAATTTGGCAGTTGATTGTCACATGTTGACAAGCTGTTTCTGTCTTCTCTTTTCTGCCATGCATTTATATTTAGATTTAAAGAAATGTCATCTTTTTATTCAGCAAAGCTCAAGATGCATAATATAAAAAAATTGTCTTTTAACTATAAAAATAGAAATCCCATTATTTAAATTATCTTTCTACACCTCTTAGTTCTTGAAAAGGTATTTTTTTCTCTCCTCTTCAGTATTTCCTCCAAACTATGGTGTTTTTTCCTAATGCATTTATTTAAAGATCTATCTAAGTTTCATCGTATGGCGTAGAAAATGGGTCTCAAATTTCTTCTTTTAGCTTATCAGTGATTATTCTTTTTTCTGAAAGGGTCCTGCCTCATTTCCATTATTTTATTAATTTAGCTATATCTGTAACATTTGTGATTATTCTGTGACTGATAAACCTATTTGGATATCTATCATTTTTTTCTTCCCAAACTTTTCCTAATCCATTCCTTATAGAGCCCTTTTGGTTTAATTTTCTGAAGAAGAATTCATTAATTTTGTACTAGTCGATAGCATGGATAAAATAATTTCTACCCCTTATTGAGATCCTATTGTTAGCTAAAATCTGTCCTATATATTTTGATATATAATAACTGAATTAAATCTACCAAAGCAGGATTTATTATCCCTGATATTCAGAAAAACAAAAACTCAGAGAAGTTAAATGAGTTAATTAATGCCACGCAGATGGTAAGTAATTGAGCAGGGACAAAATCATAGGTCTTTCTGACTTTTAAAATCGTCAAGAGTTTGGGAGCCTTTGTTGGCTGTGCATCCCTAGAGATGCTGTGTTCTATAAACCAGCTCCATAACTCTATGTGCATCAGGCCTCTTGGCTGCTACTCTAACCTTGTCACTCATTTTAAAAGTTGCAGCCTCCCGCCTTCTGGTGGTTAAGCACTACTCTCTAGTCTTTACTGTTTCTAATCCTGTCATCTCAATTGTTGTCATGAGGCCAATTCTGTAATAACCTGTCGTACAGTCTGTCCTGTCCTACCATGGCAAGCCACCACTAAAATTCTCCTGAATGCCGGAGTCTCTCTAGACTACATCAGCCTTAGCCAGACTCATAGTGAACTCTGGAACAAAACATGTCCTGCCAAAATTGTCCTACATTAGAATTAAGGGCAATGGTTTGATAATTCCAATGTCATCAGCTATTAAATATGGGCTGTCCCAGGGAAGGGTATGACCTTGGATGAAGCAGCTCTCTGCATATGAAACAACCTTGAAGGATCCAACAACTGAAGGGTCTGGCACATAATAGCTGTATAATTAATATTTAATAAATGAGTGAATGGCTGATAAAATGAAGCCAAGATAGAAAATTTTCAGTAAATAAAATACATAAAAGAAACTAATAAAATAAAAAAGAAAAAGAAATGATCTCCACCTGTTCTTATTTTTGAACTACTCATTTATGATATCAAAAACACTTCCAAATGAACTCAACCATTGCTGATGTAATGACAAAACAAAGATTAAATTGAAACATTTAGTGAGTCATTTGAAAGCTTATCAAAGACCTCATATCTGGCTATCTGGGACTCTCTTTAACTGTTGGGCTAAATGTAACTCTTCATCATGGTGTTTTGGCTCAATGTAGACACAGCTGTGTAATCCTGCTGGAAAGTTCCAACTGTGAGCACTAGATAGTGAAATCCTTATTTTCTAATAAAATATTAAGCTTCGTGCCAGCACTTCTTAAAATTTCTAGGTGACGTTTTAATTATTGAGACTTTTCATAGTTATATTCATCCTCTTTCAACTTCCTATCATCAAGAAGTAATTAAAGGAAGAAAAAAACGCTATTAAATTGAAAATGATCTCCATTTATACCTGATGTTTTCACAGGATTTTGTTATTGAAAACAAACTACTTTTCTTTTCCAAACCCAGGATCACTTCTTAAAGTTTGATGGATCATCTTCTTTAGCCTTTGAACTGTACATGTGGGCGTTTGTGGAAATATGTCTTCATCATTGACCAATGATTAGTCCATTCGGAATGTTAAAGGGAATGGATGATAGTAGAAATCTCTGATTTAAAGAGGTACTTGGATCTTTCTGAGATCATTACTGATTCCAGAAGCATTGTTGGCAACCACCAGGCATTGGCAGGTGTACTAATTTTCTAGGGCAGCTATAATAAACAACTACAAACTGGGTGGCTAAAAACAACAAGAATTTATTGTCTCACAGTTTTGGAGGCTACAAGTCCAATATTAAGGTGTCAGCAGTGCCATGGTCTGTCTGAAGTCTCTATAGTACGACCCTTTCTTGCCTCTGTCTCTTTTCCGATGATTGCCAGCAGCGTTTGGTGTTCTTTGGCTTGTAGATACATCACTCCAATATCTGCCTCTGTCATCACATGGCAGTTTTCCGTGTGTGTCTATTTGTCTAAAGCATTCTATAAGGACTCCAGTTATTGGATTAGGGCACATCCTTGTCCAGCATCTTCTTACTAGTATCATCTTAATTTGATTACATCTAAGGAGACCCTATTTCCAAATAAGGTTACATTCGCAGGTACAGGGGTTAAGACTTCAATATATTTGGGCTGGGGATAAGGGAAACAATTAAACACACAGCCGTGGACTATTCACATTTATACTTCAAAATCATGTTTAGTTTAGTTAGACAAATCATCTCCATTGTTTAGTAAGACAAGTCATGTTTCCCACACATCTTTACTTTCACTTATGGTATAGAGTTGCAAGTAGCCTTTAAATTGCTGTGCCATCTTACTCCATACTCTTTCTGAAGTCAAATCAAATTCTGTAATGAAATTTCAGTGGAGAAACAAATTGTAGCATGGAAAGAAAATCCACAAGACCTTAAAATTGCCATATTTATACATAAAAGGTAGAATGTGTCAGCTTATTCATCTTGCTATTCATTTATTTGACAAGTATTTTTGAACAAACAAAGCAACAAGATTCTTCTCTTATATGTACAGTCTAACTGAAAAAAATTAACTATTTTTTAACTGAAAAAGACATGTAAAATTACAAATTGTAATTAAGTGGGAGAACAATGGCATAGGCAGTGGTAATAGTGTGTGCAAAGTCCCCTCCATGAGAAAGTGCACAGCCTACTGAAGAAACTCAGAGAAAGCTCCTGGAGACAAAGAAGGCTGGGGTGAACCTAGAAAGGATAGAGAGGCAGGATGACAGAGAATATTTGGGGCCTAAGAAGACTGAACGTTGGCTATTTAAGTCACTATCTACAAGCTAAAGAGGAATATATAATTAAATCTTACAAAAATGATAGTATGTGAATTATTGTGAAGCCATGCAGACCTCTTTGAATGTAACACTTTTGTTTACCATAATGAAATCACATATTACAAATAAATTTTCATTATGTCAAACCAGGAATGTTTCCAGCAGTGTCCCATGTTAAAAGAAAATGTGAAATAAAGGAAAATATACATAGGTCTCTGTTCCCATTCCTGGCACAAAGATCCTAAAACCCTTGTAATTTCCTAAGTGATAAGAGCACTAGGAACTTCTGCTGTTCTAATATTTGATCTTTGGCTCTAGTTCCTGACACAGAGCTCCTAAATTCTTTGGAATTTCTTGGGCAATAGGAGTGTCTTTTATTCTAATGAGGTGACTCTTGGTGGGCTCTGGAAAGCTTCAGGATGTGGGCTGGTCACCAGAAAGATCAAGCCATGATTAGAAGTTAGGAACTTTCAGCCCCATCCTTATCCTCCAGGAAGGGGAGTAGGAAGGACTGGAGATTGAGTTAATGATCCATCATGCCTATATGGTGAAACCGCCATAAAAACCAAAGACTATGGGGTTTGGGAACTTCTGGATTGCTGAACACATGGAAGTGCTGGGAGGGTGGCTTACCTAGAGAGAGCATGGAAAAAGGTTCACACCCCTTCCCAATACCATGCTCCATGTGTCTCTTTATGTGGCTGTTTATATCCTTTCATATAGCCTTTATAATAAACTGGTAAATGTGAGTGTTTCCTTGAGTTCTGTAAGCTATTCTAGCAAATTATTGAACCCAAGGAGGGGATTGTGCTACCCTGAGTTACAGTCAGTCAGTTAGAAGTACTGGGAACAACCGAGGGGTTTGTGATTGGTGTCTGAAGTGGGCAGTCATGTGGGACTGAGCCCTTAACTTACGGGATCTGACACCAACTCCAGATAGCTAATGTCAGAATTGCTTGCTGTGGAAAAGCCACACATCTGGTGTCAGAAGAGTTGTGAACGTGAGAGTAAAGGAGAAATAGTTGAGTTTTTCTGAACAACAAATAAAGTAAAAACATTTGGAAAATATATAATAGTATAAATGAACTTCATACAAATTTTGGATTTAGCCTCCAGAATCACTTACATCATAGAAGTTATTTCTGTTGCTTTATTTTCAGATTAGTATAGTAATATACAAACAAAAGTTGCCATGATGAAATGAGTCTACTTACTTTTACACATTTCTCAGTTTAGTTACAAAGTCTCAGAATTGTATTGGACTTGTTTTCCTGTTCATTGGAACCAAATTCCATTATTTACAGATGAGAATTTAAGGCCCCTTATGAGTAAGTGAGTTTCACGAGGTTATAAATATATACATCAGGAGAACAAGGCCCACTGGTAGACAATATGCCACCTTTATGTGAACCAGAAAAAGTCATCTTTTCCTGAGGAGTTACAGACAAGGGGATGAGTGGAGCTGAAATCCAGCACACCCTCCAATCACCAAGCCACACCTCCCCCCAGTGTGGGGCTGCACGGACATCCACATATGGGACACAGTCTACCCAGCTATGTGTGCATTCCTGGGCAGAAGAAAAATGAGAACCCATGTGGCCCGACTTTCTTCCCAGTTGGTACCACAATTTCTTAGGAAACCACAACTGCTTAGGAAAACATCTTTCAGCTAGAGGATGAATGACAATGGTCACTGATATGGTAACAAAATTTTCTAAGCACTTCATTCAGTTTTTTTTAAAACAAAAACATAACTGTTCCAGCTCATACTAATTAATACATGCATTCATGTCTGCATACAGTCCTTTCCTAAGTACTGGCATTCCAAGTCTTGTCATAGATGGTGAATTAACTGTGACTCTAACTCTTCCGAGACACACAGGAGAGGCTGTGCACCTAAGAACTGGAAAAGAATTCTCCACACATAACAGCACTGCCCAAACCCTGGACTGAGAGATTTGACTAAATTTTAACATGGCTTCTAGCAGCCTGAGGTCAATCCTAGGACAACTCAGCACCCTTTTGAGTTTCTATTTGAAACAACAAAAGGTGTCAAAAGAATTTAGTGTTTGTTCTAATCAACACCTAAATATGATAGACGTTTTTCCTGTCTTTCTTAGCATTTAGTGAAAAGAGTTTACAATTGTGAGTTCTTCCTCCGTCCCTTTGAGATGTATATGCGTCTCCTCCAACTCAGGAGTGTCTTTCTCAAGGACTTGAAAGCCATTCCTTTGAAGTATAATCATCAGGAGGGATGGGGCTTCTGTCTCCCAGTCTGTGTGGGAGGTTAGAATCCTACCTTACATAATTGCCAGCTAGCAGACACAGTTAGCCTAATCAGCATTTACACTGACCAACTCTTTGTAATTTCTCACTTCCTTGACTCTAATTGAGCCCCCACTTGCTCCCTGTCGCTGCTCCAACATTCTCCCTTTAAAATGGTCAGTCACCTCTACACAAATTGGAATAGAGCTCAGCTCTTTCCCCTACTGTCAGTAGTTACTGAATAAAATCTATTTCACAGGTTTAACAAATGTCTGGCTTTGCCGATCTTTGACACCCCAATCACCTTCTGGAGGAAGCAAATATCCTTTGAAACACGTAATCTGATCATCCTGGCAGCGGGTAGTCAAAACAGAGGTAAACTACCTGGTCCCAGGACAATAAGCTATATGTTTGCTAGGTAGCCTATGGTTAGTCTGAAATGAGTGCTGTTCAAAAAAGGATGCTGATTTTTAATGAGAGTGGATGACCAATCATATTCTCACTTTGTAGTGGGATAAACACAGATCCAAAAAAGAGAGGGAGCCTACATGTAGAGCGATACAAGAGAAGATAGTAAGCTGAAACAGAGGATGGGAGGAGGAAAGCAAAGAAGTAACGAAGCCAGGAAAAACAGGAAACCATAAGAGTGAAAGAAAAGAGAAAAGAAACAGGTATAAACGATAGTTAATTGTGAGTAGAAGGGAAACAGGCAGAGAGAGAATCCAGGAAGGAGTGGGGAGCTCAGTCGCCTGTGCATACGTGTGAGAGTTCACCAGAACCGCTTTGTATACTGAGAGGAAGCCCAGGGTTTTCTGTGAGTTTAGGACACAGTTCTTCCTAATCTTTTTACTTCCCCACGTATCCTGATAATATCTCCTCCATTAACCAAAGGAAACTGCATGATTTTAAGACTTGCAACCTGACAGGCTACTTAACTCCCTTAGAATTTAAATACAAATAAGACACATCTGCTGCTCCTAAGAAGCTCTCAGGTTAGTGAGGGAGAAATTATCCTAATTATTATCAATAGGTGATTCCGCATCAGACTTGTTGGTCACTTTAGTGATTTGTCATTTTGCCCTTTAGGAAACTAGTTTCTCCATTCTGATACATTCGTCGGGATGCCTGCAGAGCAACTGATGATTTGGAGTTGGGGAGATATGATGCCTGTTTGATTGTGCAAAGCAGCTCATAGCTCAGATAAAAGGTCAGTCTAACTCACAATAATTATTCAGTCTCTTTTTATAGCCTTCATGCTTTATTGTTGATTTTAAAAGTATGACAAGAGCCTATGAAGATGTCAGAAATATGCAGATTTCATATTTTGATCACTTGCTTACCTATCTAATCTCACCAAATTTTTGGAAAACAAAAACTTTAAATGTCTAGCTACCCAAAACAGAGTACCAATCTTAACCAAAATTCTGATTTGCTTGAAATGTCTTCAGTATTCTTTAAAAAAATTCTTCAATCTCTTTTCTCTCTCAAGGTAATGGCCACAAATTAACACTGAGTTATGGCCCCAAATCTGACCTCTCCAGTTTCTTTCAATAAAAACTCACCCTTATTCCTTCAGATGTTAAATCATTGGACAATTTCAGGATTGACAAATCTTGACGTTCTCATGGAGATAATCTCTTCAGAGAGATATTTGGCTTTATCAGTGACCTTTAAAGCTCTAAATCAAAGGAATAATAGTTGGAACTTAAGCTCCCATGAAAAGGTGTTGTTGGGGCGGGCCTCGTGGCATTGCAGTTAACTTCAGCATGG
Source organism: Equus caballus (assembly GCF_041296265.1). NCBI lineage: Eukaryota > Metazoa > Chordata > Mammalia > Perissodactyla > Equidae > Equus > Equus caballus. Next base: position 41,127,304 of record NC_091707.1, on the reverse strand, counting down.
GTGGCTGGAGTTTGCGTGTTCAGATCCCTGGTGTGGACCTACACTGCTCCTCAGCCATGCGATTGGCAGTGATTCATGTATAAAGTGGAGGAAGATTGGCAAAGATGTTAGCTCAGGGGTAAGCTTCCTCAGTTAAGAAAAGAAAAACAGATGTTGTTTACCAGGATCTGAACATATCAGGTTAAATAATACTGAGTCTGAAAAATCATATCTCAAAATGAAGCCTCATTTGCCTATTGACTACAGCAAGCAAATTTATCTTTTGAATTCTGTGAAAGGCATTTCTACAAGCACTCTAGTATTATCGTTATGATCAACATTAGTCAAAAGACCTATTTATGTTATTCATCATTTTCATTACTAATTATATTTCACCTATGAATCTTCATATGATAATTTTTTAAATTCTCATTTGGAAAGAGTCAAACCGAGGTACAAGAGAGGTCTAAAGTGTTTTGGAGGTCATAAAATTAGGAGTTAGAGCCATAAATCCAACTTTTATTTTTCTGGTATTTACGACAAAAGGTTTTATCAGGGCACAGTAACTTTCCTCAGGCTTAGAATTAATGATCTAATAAAGTTGGAACTATACGCTTCTTTTGTACAAGCAAACAGACCGTTCTGTAGGAGAGAGAGGCAGAACAAAAGATTATATTTTAGTTACTTTTATATTTTTCAGATCCAATGGATAAGAAAGGTATGGATTGCTCCAAATAACTGCCTATTTTTTAAAAAGTCAATGGAATTTTAGAGACAATTAATACTCCAACTATTGATGACTGAAAATCTATCAAGTGAATGTGAATAAAGCAGTAAAGTGGAAATCTGAAGTAAAATGTCAGTTGAAGCAAAGTCTCAATTGAGCCAAGCTGCCTTATCCCAAGGAGTTTCACAGAAACATAATGCAAACTTCTCCAGGTTACAAAGCATTTCTTTTATATTATTTTATTCTTATAGTTTTTATAGGGGCTATGTGAGGCAGAGATTTGATTGCCCAATTGCAGAGATGAAGAAATAGATGAAAGGAGGCTGAGAAACTGATTCAATCAAGTCATGACAGAGATGGGAGAACTCTGGTCTCCAGACTCCAAGGTCAGTGCTCTTTCTTACAGCCCATCCAGAGTAAAGTGGGTCTCGGTCAGTGGTGACCCAGGAACTTGCAGCAGTGATGTTCACACCATCTGAAAGCTGCTGCCTTCCAAGTATAGAAATGTCCACTGCACAGTGACACATTCTTTTACCTTGGGATCAGAACCATTTTTAAATGGTTCTCCAGCCATTGTCCATTTTGAGTCTATGGGTGCAACCAGATGCAGTTCTCTGACTCTGTGACTATCTCATTCTCCCTGAGTCAGAAAATAAAGGAAGAAGTCCTATGTAGTGGAAGCTGTGTTGTGCCACCCAGATACCTACCACTTCAGGAGTGAAGAAATTATCCTGGAATAACCTGGAATTGCCATGGGCAGACAGCTCTCATCTGTTAGATCCATCAAGGTTGCCTCAGTTGAATACTACCACTTGCCCAAGATCACTCCATTTTTACAGGGCAATGGCATTCAAGGATGGCTCAGTGAAGGAGTGTAGGAGGATAAAGTCTTGGCTCTCTCACTCAGGACAGCTATGAATGATTATTTCATCTTCAGAATCCCCTCTAAGGCTTGCTGAGGCTTCCACTGAGACAGCATTGCAGCTTGACTTCTCCTTCTGCCTACACTTGCTTCCTTCCCTTCCCTGAATGTTGTTCCCAAGAGTCTTCCCTAACAAACTCCCTATATACTCTGTCTTGTTCTGTTCCACTTAGGACCCAAACTGTGGCAGGATAGGGAAACCAAGGGTCATGAGTGAAGGCAGCTCATCTATACCTTATGAAACGCTACAAGTCACTTGATCTCTCTGAGTCTACATTTTCTTATTCATTGATATACGTGTTAGATCAAATGATGTGTAATATACAGTGGCCCAAAAAAGCGGCAAAATTTTATGTTCTGTACTATGAGCAGGACGAACTCTTAGCAAAACTGAGAAACATATATATCCAGTGCTTTATTTGGACCAGGGAGCAAAGGGGAAAGAGTGGAAGAGGAGCTCTTTCCTCCTTTATTTTCCTTTCCTCTTTCTCTACCTAGTTATCCCCGTGTCTGCCTAATCCAAATCCCCATTTACATTGTGCCCTCACCTGGGTCCCAGCCAGACACAGTCTCTATCTTTCCCAATCTCACTCAGCCACCAGCCCTGGTGATCAGTGGCAGATTCAGTGCAAGCCAGCTCCCAACTCATTCTGAACAAAGCTGGTGCTATACAGGATGCTCTCGTCTTGATTTGGAGGTTAGGCTAGGTAGGGTGTAGACATAAAATGAGTCTGAGTAACTTAAGCCTGGCTTGTAGGTTGCCTAATGTAGGACTGTAGACCTCACACACTTTTCATGCCTTCCTTCTTCCTACCCCTTCTCCCACACCCATGTTCCTGGATTTCTGCCTTTTCTTCTATGAATTATAGCCTAATTTCTTTTCCCTGAAAATAAAGCTTTATTGTAAATTCTAGTTTAGCTGTCTGATGCCATGATAACTTTACGGAAAAGCAGCATTTACTTGAGGAAGGGTTTCTGTTCTTTCCCACCCCATTTAACTGTATTAGTTTTAGTTAGATGTTTACATTTGTTGAAATATGAATATAAATTATGTTGAACTATGTTCTTATTTAAAGAATAATAGAAACAATATGCCTGATTCTGAGGTTTATCTTTGAGTAGGAGTGGTCCCATTATCGCCACCCACCAGCTCAGACCTACGTAGATTTAGCCCTGGTAATACCATGATTTAGATAGTGGACCTCTCCTCCACAGGGGATTCCTATAGTGTTATTAGCTTTCGTGAGCTCTCTTCTCTTTAGTCCCATGTTTACAGTTAATTTTATAACATTAAAGGAGCAATATTTCATAACAAAACATAAATGATTAGTGTGAACTTTGCCAATTTCTGCTTCTAGGCAGGCATCTATTTTATATGAGATTGATTAGACACTGGTACTTCAAATAAAAAACCTTCCTCTCCATTGGTAGAATTTCAGGCACAGTGGTACTTGAAGAAAGAGTAATATTGCAGGATGTGTGATTTGCTGCCTACCCTGGACCAGCATCAGTTTATAGTGCAGAAGAGGAAGGCAAACACATGTAGATGCTCAGAGAACTGGGTATGGGGAAGAAAGAAATCTTTGGAATTGTAGCCCCAACACAAAACATCACTAATCAAAAGAGTATATTTGCATTCAACCAAGAGGGCTAGAAATTCAGCCTATTGTAATACCAGGAACAGAAACGTTTACGGTTTTGGAGGAAGAAAGTAAATAAACATAGCTTTATTTTGCAGGGATGAGTTTGGTCAAGGTAGTTGCTAATACAGACAACAATTTTCTTACTTTGATCTTTTGAAAATGTGGGTCAACAGTTTTAATCAATGCATTAGAGAAGTTACCTCATACAGGCATAAGTTAGCACTTTCACGACTTCTGCTCAAAGGTAATGCTGAATTTAGAGGGAATAAAACTTTTCTACCTCTATATGACCTATCTCGTCTTCTAGATGCTAAAAACATGGCTAGAAATATGAGGGCATTTGTGCATATGGGCAATCGCTAAAAAAAATATTACTGATAATCTCATTCTTGTCTTAGGAAATGAAAGAGAGCCTCTGTGAGTACTGACCTACGTGCATCCATCAGTTTGATCCAAGTCTTTGTCCCTTTTAAAAGAATGGCTAATCCTCAAGGGGAAATGCTCAAGAGTACCATGGGGGCTGATAATCACACATTGTTCATCATGTCAGCTTTGGGAGAGGGAAGTGTAATCTTAACTTTAATCTAGACTCCATCTTCAATAAAGTCTGACTTTGCATAATTACATGGGCTGGAACAAGGGAGCGTAACTCTTTGGCTCTTTCACTATTTTGCGACTGCTCACTGGGGACAGATAAACATTTTCTGTACAGTAACCGCAGACAATTCCCCCACTGTCTGGTTTTACAGACTTGTGTCTACTATAGGGTTCCAAACATTTTCTTGCTTTTAACATGACCTGGCACGGTGCAGGAAGCTAAGGGAGAAAAGACAGACCTTTTTGAGGGTAAGAGAAAAAATCAGAGGACACAATATGGAAATCCCTTCAGTAACAAAACGATAGATCAAGGGTGAAACTCTCCATAGCAGAAAATCTCAGTTCCAAAGGAAAATGTGGTGCTAAAGAAAAAGTACAGTCTCAATACTCATGTTAAAAAGATACAGAGCCTCTGCATAACACGGCCACAGCCAGCAGCTTGCAGAGCATATTAGAAGGAAGGAAAAAACCAAAAATACAAACAGAGCTACTTAAAGCAAAAGCATTAGTAAAGGCACAGGTTTTCACAAAAGAAGCAAACATCCTTGGCCAAAGCAACATGGAATTCACAGAAGAGGACTCAATGGAGTTAGAAATGAGGATGATATGCTTGGGTGAAAATCAACCACGTGTTTAACTGTTTCCTATTCATTTCATTTGTCTTTTCTTTGTTTGTTGTCGTTGTTTTCATCTTTTCCTCCTTTTACCTTCTCTGATTTTAACTGAGCATTTGATATGATTCCATTTTCTCTCCTCTCTTAGCATATCCATTAAACTTATTTTTATAAATTTTTAGTGATTTCCATAGAGTTTGCAATTTACATTTGCAGCTATGTGAAATCCACTTTCAAATAATGCCTGATCACCTCACAGTTGAAATCCTATAATGGAGTATTTCCAGTTTCTCCCTCCTGTCCCTTAAAACACGGCTCTGAATCATTTTACGATTCCAAGTGATCATTTTAGGTGCGTGGCCAATTAAAGGACAGAGACTCTTACTGTGGATAAAAAACAAGTTGCAACTATATGTTGTCTACAAGAAACCTACTTTACCTATTTAAAGGGGTCGATACTCTAGGAAGACAAAATAATGCTTAATGTCTATGTATCTAACAACCAAGTGTCAAATATATGAGGCGAAAACTGGTAGAATTGCAAGGAGAAAGAGAAAACTTGCAGGGAAAAATATAGAGGCAATAAGATTTTTAAAAAATCAAATAAAACATATATCTATTGGAAGGAAAAAGAAATTAAACTATCTTTGCTCATAGATGACATGATTGTTTACATAGAGACAACAAATTGACAAAATTTTCAATCTCAACGAATGGACAGAAAAGTACTTATAACTAGCTAGTGATTATAGCAATGTCACATGATATAAAATTAATATGCAAAGGTGAATTGCTTTTTTATACCATCAATGAGCATTTGAAATTTGAAACGTAAACAATACCACTTACATTCTCATAAAAACGAAATACTTAAGTATAAATTTAACAAAATATATATGGGATCTTTGTGCAAAAAAACAAAAGCAAAAAAAAAAAAAACCCACAAAATATATGAAACCCTGATCAAAGAGGATCTAAATAAATGGAAAGATATGCCATGTTCATGGATCTGAAGACTCAATATTGTTAAAATGTCAATTCTTCACAACTGATCTATAGATTCGCTATAATCCCAGTCGTAATCCCAGCAAGTTATTTTAAAGGTATTGACAAAATGATTGTAAAATTTATATGAAAAGGTAAAAAATACAGGACAGCTAGTAAACACTAAATGAAAAGAACAAAGTTGAAGGACTGATGATCACATGACTTCAAGACTTACTGTAAAGCTATAGTGATCAAGAAAATGTGATTTTTAACTTTTATTATTATTATTTTTTTTTGAGGAAGATTAGCCCTGAGCTAACTGTTGCCAATCCTCCTCTTTTTGCTGAGGAAGACTGGCCCTGAGCTAACATCTGTGCTCATCTTCCTCTATTTTATATATGGGACGCCTACCACAGCATGGCTTGCCAAGCGGTGCCACATCCGTACCCGGGATCCAAACCTGCAAACCCTGGGCCGCTGAAGTGGAACGTGCACATTTAACTGTTGCACCACCAGGCCGGCCCCAACAATGTGATTTTAACTGAGCATTTGATATGATCCATTTTCTCTCCTCTCTTGGTGAAAAAATAGACAAATGCATTAGTGGAATAGAACAGAGAGCTCAGAAATTTGTCAATACAAGTATAATGAACTTTTTTTCAAAGGCGCAAAGACAAGTCACTAGAGAAAGGATGAATTTGTCAACAAACGGTGCTGAACAGTTGGATGTCCCTGTTAAAAAAAGAAAAAGTATCTAGACACAGAGTTTTCACTTTTCGCAATTATTAACTCAAAACAAATCCTATACCTAAACGTAAAATGCAAAACTATAAAACTTCTTAAAGATAGGAGAAAATCTATGTGATCCTGAGTTTGATTATGAGTATTTTGATATAGCACCAAATGCATGATCAATGATAGAAAAAGTATATATGTTGGACTGTATTAAATCTAAAGGCTTCTACTCTGTACAAGACACTGTGAAGAGAATGAAAAGACAAGCCACAAACTGAGAAAAAATACTCACTAAACCCAGATCCGATAAAGGATTTGGATCCAAAATATACAAATAACCATTAAAACTCAAAAATAAGAAAACAGAAAACTCAATTAGAAGATGGACAAAAGATGTAAACAAGCACCTCAGCAAAGATGATATCTACATCCACGTGTATATCATCTCTCTATCTATGTATGTTATATGTATACATATTATATATAGATATGAAAAATTCATGTCATTTGTCATTAGAAAATTTCAATAAAAAATAAACAACCAATGATATACCACTACACACATATTGCCTAAAATCCAAAATACTAACAATACCAAGTACTGACAATTCATTAAATCAGTAATCATGTTCACAGGTATTTAACCATTTGAGCTGAAAACTTATGTCCACACAAAGACCTGCACATGAATGTTTATAGCAGCTTTATTCATAATTGCAAAAAACGGAGAAGCAAACAAGTTGTTGTTTAATCCATGAATGGATAGACAAATTCTGATACGTTGATACAATGGAATGTTATATTATTCAGCCATAAAAAGAAATGAGTTATCAAGCCACAAAAGGACATGGAGGAGTCTTTAACACATATGGCTAAGTGAAAGAAATCAGTCTGAAAAGTGACATCGTACGAGATTCTACTTATCTAACGTTCTAGAAAAGGCAAAATATACAGCCAGTAAAATGATAAGTGGTTGGAGGGATGTAACAGGTGAAGGAGTAAGTATGAATAGGTAACTCGTAAGTATGTATGTATGAATAAGTAAGTGTGAATAAGTATGAATAAGTAAATCGCAGAGATTTTTAGGATCTTGGAACTATTCTGCATGTTATTATGATGGTAAATGTATGACATTATGCATTTGTTAAAACTTATAAAACTTTACAACACAAATAGAGAACCTTAATGTATGCAAATTTAACAAATTATTTAGGAACCCAGGGGCTCCACAGAAACAATGTATCATGCGACAAGAGAATCTAAAGGTGTTAAAAATGTACGAAAGGGCCCCACTGAATGGGGTGGTAGGAAAGCTGCTGGCACAAGTTACTTTGGAAATGAATTGAGTCTGCAAGTTTAAAGGCAAAAGGAACTGCACATAAGTTCTACATTAAGATCAACAAAGTTGTTCCCCATGAGGGTACAGGTTAACCATTCTGATACAGCTATACGTGTATACTGGAACTGAACAATTAAGTATATGGAAGGTGGGTAGTGAAAGCCAGGGTCCTCACTGTTGGGGATGAAATTTACAGATCAGCAAGGAGAGATGGCTAGAGTGAGCCATGTGATGATGGATCAGAGTGGAGACATCAGTAACAATTCATATTTAACTTAATATCGATATAAATGACCATGTATGGAAATATTTATAGATATACATATATACATAGGTTATATACACATGTATTTCTTTGTTCTGTCAGCTAAGAGGGCCCAAAAGAAATGACATCCCTGTAACAGCAATTATGGCCAGAATCAAGTTCTTCATTTTTAATACAATTTCCAATAAAAGCAGTCATATATTTATAGTGTTGAGAAACTACTAAAAATATTTATTTATAGCTTTTTTCCATTGGAGAAATGATTGATTATAGGACTATGTAGTAAATATATAAAATGAGCTAGTGCCAGAAAGCAAGGAAGTGCTCAAAACACAGAGACATACATACACATAAATGAAGGTTTTTCAAATGAGCACAGAAGCCAGTTAAAAGAGCTGCCAATGGCAAAAACTGGAACACTTTGGGCAACAAAATACGTGTATAAAACATATATCACAACTCCATGCCATATAAATAAATAATTGAATAAATTAATATGTAAGAGAAAAGAGACAAATCTCCCATGCAGAAGAATCCAAATAAATTAAAGGAGACGAAATATAACTTCCTATGCATTGTCTGACCTACGCATAGAGACTTCCTTCTAAAGAGTACAGTACGAAAGGGGGAAAAATGAGTACTTGGTTACAGAGGAATCTGATAAACATTTACTTTATGCAGGAAGGCAAGGACAACATCTACAGTCATAAATCGTATTGATATGACTTATCTTTGATAAGATGTGATGAAAATTCCTTATTACTGCTGTGAACTTTCTCTCCCCAACTCACAGCACCAGTCCCATCATGGGAAAATCATCATATTCCAATAGAGAATTTAACTGATGTAATTACAATATCATTGATCAGCACTTCTCAGGACCATCTAGGTCATCAAAAACAAGGCAAATCTAAGAAAGTTTTATTGCTAAGAGGGACCTAAGGTGACATGACAACTAAGGCAATGTGGTATCCTGGATGGGATACTGGAACGAAAAAGGACATTCAGTGCAGACTAAGAAAATCTGAGTACACTATTGATGTTAGTTAATAATAATGTGTGACTGTTGCTTTATAAATTCTAACAAATTAGTAATACCATACTAATATAAGGTATTAATAATAAGGGAAATTGGGTGTGGGACATATGGGAACTCTCTGTACTATCTGTTAACATTTCTGTAAGTCTGAAACTATTATAAAAATAGTCTATTAACAAAAAATCAATAGCTAATTACGATACTGCCCATATACTACTAATAAAAAACAATGTGTATATTATCAGAAAGAATATCTTTAAAAATACTAGAAGGAATAATCAGTGAAAGGATATTAAACATTTCCACTTGATGTCAAGAACAAGACAACGATATTCTCTTTCATGATATCCTAACAGTGATATTCTAGACAATGTAAATGGCAAGATAAAGAAATAAAGCTTATTAATATTGAAAAGAAAGTAAAATTTTCTTCATTTGAACATGACAGAGAACATCCAAAATAACCTAAAATCAATTAGTGGAAATAAAGGTATTTGTTCAGGTAACTGGATGTGAAGTCAATATTTAACATTCAGGCAAAAAATTGAGCAACAGATGAGTGGCACATAAGAATTTTTTTAATACCATCCAAAAAGCATCAAAAATATCAACTGATATCAAATGCATGAACATAGGTCTAACAAAAGTTTCACCTAATATCTTCCCCCCACACTAGAAAATATTGCTGAGAAAAATAAATGAGGAGGCGTTCTAAGTTCATGAGTCGAAAGTTTTACTGTTTTTAATTTTATTTATAAATTTGCTGTCAATTTTCAGCAAATTGATCTCTAGTTTTAAACGTAAACTCTATAGACATGCAAGAAAGTTTTTTTTAATGGAAATGGATAAACTGATTCTAAAATTTATTTTGAAATGCAAAGGACCCAAAAGAACCAAAAGAATCTTAAATAGAAAACATAGTCATAAGAGCAAATTTAAAGAATTTCAAGAATTACTGTAAAGCTACAGTATATATATATATATATACACACACACAGAAATAGAGCAATAGATGAACATAAAATCTAGAAATATTATAGCACATATAAAATCACTTGATTTATGACAAACACCACAGCAACTTAATAAGAAAAAGATGTGCCTTGTTTTGTTTTGTTCTGTGTTGTTTTGTTTTTTAATAAATGATGTTGGGGCAATCAGATCTTTATGTGGAAAAGGAGAACAGTGACCCATTTCTGAAAACATAACCAGATACTAATTTGAGTTGGATCATAGATTTAAAAGTGCAGATAAAACAATTAAGATATAAACATAGGAACATCTTCATGACAATGGGGTAGACATAAGACAATTAGCACTCATATAGCATTAATCCTAAAACAAAAAGTAATAAATTTGATTTAATTAGAATTAATAACGTTTAGGAAAAAAAAAAAAGGAAGGTGAATTAGCAAGCCAGAGGTTAGAATAAAATATGTGCAATATATCCATTGATTTATGTACACAACTCCAAACAAATCAATAATGAAAAGATAAACAAGACAATATAAAAATGGTGAGGGCCAGCCTGGTGGCGCAGTGGTTAACTGCACACGTTCCACTTCGGCGGCCCTGGGTTTTCCCGTTCAGATCCTGGGTGCGGACATGGCACTACTTGGCAAGCCATGCTGTGGTAGGCATCCCACATATAAAGTAGAGGAAGATGGGCACGGATGTTAGCTCAGGGCCAGTCTTCCTCAGCAAAAAGAGGAGGATTGGCAACAGATGTTAGGTCAGGGCTAATCTTCCTCAAAAAAAAAAAAAAAAAAGTGAGATTTCTTGAATAGCTAATAAGTATATGAAAATGGATTCGATATAATTAATGCAAATTAAATGCAGTATGAAACAATGAGATATCACCACACATCCAACAGAAAGCTAAAATTCAATCCAAGTATTGGAGAGGATGTAGAACAACCGGAACCCTCAGTCCTTGCTGGTGGCAGGGATAACTGGTTAAAGGACTTTGAAAAATTGACGTGTCTGCTGAGCCTAAACATACATCTACTGTATAACAAAGTGTTCCACTCATAGATATTTACCAAAGATAAATGGGTCCATATGGTTACCGAAATCCAGTCACAGAATGTATACAGCATCTCCATTCAGTGGTGCCAAAAACTGTAAATATCCCAGATATCTATCAACAAGAAATGGGTAAACTATTTGCGATTTACTCATTGAATGGAATACTACATGACGGTCAAAAAAAAAACCTATGATGTTACAGAGATGGATCTCAAAACATATTGGTTCAGTGAAATGAGTCAGATACAAAAACATATATGTTGTACGAGTGCGTTCATAGGAAAGCAGTCTAAGAGCAGGAAACTAGTATAGAAGAAGTAGGAATGGTGATTACTTCTTGGGTGGGGATATTGATCTGGAAGGAGCAGGAAGGAAACCTCTTGGGTGCTGGAAATTTCTATACCTTGGTCTGGGTGAGGAAGTCCATGTTTGTGTACATTTGTGTACTCTGTGAGTAATCACGGAGTTATATGTGCATTTCACCTTAGTGAAAGGGACTTAGAAACAGTTAAGATGCAAAATTCTGGGCAAGAGGATCATTATGGTCAAGCTAAAGTCACATCCCCTTCTTTCCCAAGGTGGAAACAAGGGCACTATGAGTACCTCGTCTTCCAAGGTGGATGTGAAATGGTCCTTCACCAACATAGAGGGGGACAGGTTATTCAAGACAAGGAATTTGCATGGTTATTAGAAAAGGGACACTCTTCTGCTTAGTCCAAGTCATAAGGTCTCTATAGCTACCGTAGTAAATTACTTCAAAAGAGCACACTCAAATATTATTTTGATTTAAATAATAAGTAGTTTTCTAGACCAAAAACAATCCTTATTTTCACAAATACTCAAATTTGAGAAATCTTTCTATGTGGAGACACTGGAAATTTTGCTGTGACCTTGTACTAGAGATCATTAAACTGGGTATTCCTAATAAAATTGTGATTTGACCGCTATTAGAAATAAAATGTCACAACTAGAAGGACCTGCAACTATGTATGGGGGGAATTTGGGGAGATAAAGTAGAAAAAAAAAAGAAAGAAAATGTATCATTAGAAATCTAATAATACTGCTGGGCAGAGCTAAACAGCATTAAAATTCATCCCAGCTCATGCATACTTCCACATTTTCTTCTCTCTTCCTTGATGTTGTGTTTGTCCTATTCAACAAGAAAGCTGGACAAGACCAGGGCCAGTTATTCCACACACAGAAGATAGAAGGATGTCCATTCCTCCTCTGCATCACGTACTGCCATGATGTGGGTTTGCCAGCCAGATTCTGAGGGCGTGTAAATTATATACACTTCTGGATAATATGTCTCATTGGGATAGTCAAACTACAGTGTATCCCCTGAAGAGCTGTTACATAATACAGTTCCCAGTGCTTGATTTTTGATATGCTTTCAGGAGCTATAGACAGGTTCAATGCCTAGTGGGATGCTAATCCCACTACTCCCCGCATTGAAAATGCAATCTTAATTTAAAACAAACATACTGTAATATACAACACGATATATAATTAGACATAGATGCGTACTTCAAGGTCTCCATGCCTTAAGTTCCTCATTATTTGACCACTTTCATCTCTAGAATATCTTTCATCCTCTTAGTGAACTTCTTAGTGAACACTTTTGACAACACAATGTTGGCTCCAACCCTTCTCTAGTTTATTTTGCTTGTTTATTCAGCTTTCTCTGCTAGGAGCTAATTTCCCTAGAGTGAGAACACATGTTTTGTTTTTAAATCCCTTCTATTTGGACTTAGGTCCACAACTGGACTCACTACTTGAATTTCTTGATTGTTCACACGCATTGTTTCTCTTTCACAGTTCCTGATGGAAATGCCAATCCACTTCATTGTCTTAGTAGTGGCAGAAAATATTTCAATGACACACTACCAAGGCTTACGTCACGACCACTACCACCACCATAATGTCTAGAATCTTTTTGTGGCATAAGAAACACCTTCAAAATAAGTAAATTTTCCCTAATGTGACTGTGCTAGGCAGAGTTTTAAAAATCCTCCCTCAAGATTTCCATCTTTGGGTTCTTCATTTAAACACTAACTAGGTACTGCTGTAAAAAGACTCTGCTGATGTAATTAATTTACTCATCAGCTGACTTTAAGATGGGGATAGAATCATGGATTACCCAGGTGGGCCCAATGTAATCACATGAACCCTTAAAAGTTGAAGAGGAAAGCAGAGGGTCAGTCAGACAGATACTCCTGAAGAGAAAGTCAGACGGTTGCAAAGCATAACAGAGCCTTGACTCATGGGTCCTGGAAGGGGATATGTGGGAAAAATGAGAAGAGATGCAGGTGGCCTTTGGAGCAAAGACCGGCATCCAGCTGACAGCCAACAAGGAAACAGGACTTCCATCCTATAGCTGCAAGGAACTGAATTCTGCTAATGACCTGAATGATCTTGGAAGCAGATTCTCTTCCAGGGCTCCAATAGGGAATACAGGCTGACACTGATTTCCACTTAGCTAGACTCCAAGCGAGTATCCAGCCAAGTCCACCAGACTTCTGACTACAAAACTGTGAGTTCATAAATGGTTGTTTTTAAAGTTTCTAGGTTTGTGCTAGTTTGTTATGTAGCAAGACAGAATTAATATAATGACCTATAATTAGAAGAAAAGTCTGGCCCCTACAGCCCATTCGTATCCTCACTCCTTCTAAAAGAACCACTCCAGTCTTCTTCCTCGCACTCTTCTTAGCCACAGATGTATTCGTTTGTTCTGATTGGAATATTCTCCTGACTTCTTCATATGGTTAGCCTGTGTCCATTCTTCAGGTCATAGCTCAGGGTTAGAAATTCAGGAGTGGAATTTTGTTAAATTGAATGATAAAAAAGTTGAATCTTGCTATTATGTTGTCATGTCACCATATGCTCTCCTTGTCAGTACTTTGATAAGTTGTAAATATATGTTTAGCAGGCAATTATCTTACTGCTCGATCCTCTTAACTAGACTGCAGGCCTCAGAAAGAGAAGATCATCTGCTTTTAATCACCGTTGCACCTTCAGCATTTCATATGGGTTGAGGAAATCTGAGGTACCTGAATGAGTGAGGTACCTAATGAGTTGAGGTACTTTATATAAAATTTGCAAAACCAGATCCATCTAACACTAATTTAAATTAAGTCCCTACTCTAAGAAGTCATCGTATTAGAGAAGATGCAAATTCTATCGTCTATGATCTGATAAGCTTTACATCTTTTAGGTTACATATTTGAAAAGAATATCCAGGCATAAGTTTAAAAAACTACATCAGGTGTATCTATTCTTCCTAGTAAAATGACTGCACAATCAGAGGAAGAAAATGAATTAAGCACAACCTTATTTTACATTGGTACCAGGTTAATATTCATATCCCTCACATATTCCCTAACGACATAGTACATAAGATTTCCATTGTGAACATATAGACACAGTGTCCTTGACATCAGAGGGGCTGATGGAAGTAGAGAGATACACTGGGGAGAGGGGAGAAGCAACCCAAACGAACTAACTAAAATATTGACTGATGTATATGTCAAGGTCCAAACAAGCAAATATCAATTATTCTGTATATTTAAAGCAGGAAAAAAAAAATAGAGCCAACTACAGACAGTGAGCAACCCATCAATCAGCAAGAGCATGCTGGAGGACCAAAGGAGGTGTGTTGTTGGGGTCCAGGGCCTTGGGTCGCCTGGCAGGAGCAGGAGCCATAGAAGTGTTGCCAGTGCTCCTGCAAACCCTTGAGGGAAGGGAAAAAAGTACTAGATTACTCCTTTTCCCCCAAATTCCAACCTCCACCAGTACCTCTCACTGGCCAAATCCAGACAAAAACAAGCTGACACAGGAGCATGACGGGAGCAAGGAAGGCTTACAGAACTCAATTTTCCTCCAACATGAAGCAGTATAGGGAGAGGAAGAGTAATGGATCCAGCACAAATGGGCTTATGCCTGGAACAGCTGACCGATGACTTCCGACAGCAAGATCCTGGCCTCTCATCTTGTGAGTCCAAGAACAAGAAAAGCCGTTTGTTTATAGTTTAAATGCAACAGAGATAGGATTAACTTGAAAATTGATATTTTCTCTTTATCTCCTTGGGAAGGATTAATTGTAATCTAGCAACTGTTAATGATAACATATTGCTATTATTCAGCTAAGACTGGATCAACAATAACCTGATTCACCAAAGTACGCTTTGAACTTTGATGAAAAGAAATAGGTGATAACTCCCAGGAAAACTGGTAATTATTACACAGGATTAGATACTATTAGTACTATCTAGAGAGGATTTTATAAATAAAAAGGTAAATATTTGATATTTACAGTAACTAGTGTATTTCCTTAGCGGAAGAGGAGAATGTTTTCTAGCATTAGGAATGAACTGAAGTAAGAAGAGAATAAAGTGAGAAAAGAGTCTTTGTATTTAAATTTTATACTACTCTTTAAATCAAGTTTCCCCTCTTAATGCTCATATGCATTATGTAGTATGAGATATTTCACATTTTGTTTCAAAATATTTCCTTTTTTAAAAAGACTTTATTTAGAGTAGTTTTAGATTCACTGCAAAACTGAGAGGAAGATACAGAGATTCCCCATATATCTCCTGCCCCTATACATGCATAGCCTCCCTCATTATCAACATCCTCCTGCCACACTGGTACATTTGTTACAATTGAGGAAACTACGTGGACACACACAGTCCATAGTTTACATACACAGTCCATAGTTTACATTATGGTTCATTCTTGGTGGTGTACATTCATTCCACGGCTTTGGACAAAGGTGTGATATGTATCCATCATTATGGCATCACATAGTATTTTCACTGCCCTAAAAATCTCTGGGCTCTGCCTCTTCATCCCTCCCCTACCCCCGATTCCTGGAAACCACTGATATTTTTACTGTCTGTATTTCTGCCTTATACAGAACGTCATATAGTTGGAATCAGACAGTATATAGTCATTTCAGATTGGCTTCTTTCACTTAGTAATATGTATTTAAGTTCCCTCCATGTTTTTCACTGCTTGATAGCTCGTTTCTTTTTAGTGCTGAATAATACTCCCTTGTCGGAATGTATCACAATTTATTTATCCATTTATACACTGAAGGACGTTTTGGTTGCTTCCAAGTTTTGGTAACTGTGAATAAAGCTGCTATAAACATGTGTGTGCAGATTTTTGTGTGAACGTAAGTTTTCAATCGGTTTGGTTAAACACAAAGGAGTTCAACTGCTGGGTCATATGGTTGGAGTAGTATGTTTAGCTTTTTAAGAAACCACTAAACTGTCTTCTGAAGTGGCTATACCATCTTGCATTCCGCCAGCAATGAACGAAAATTCTTCTTGCTCCACATCCTCACTAGCATTTGATGGTGTTAGTGTTCTGGATTTTGGTCATTCTAATAGATATGCAGTAGTCTTGTTGCCATTTTCATTTGCATTTCTCTGATACCATATGACTTGGAGCATCTTTTCATATGCTTATTTGCCATCTGTATATCTTATTTGGTGAGGAGTCTGTTAAGGCCTGTGGCCCAGTTTTTAATCAGGTTGTTTGCTTCTTTTTGAGCTTTAAATATTCTTTGTACAGTTAGATAACAGGTTTTTAGTAGATATGTCTTTTGCAAATATGTTCTCCCAGTCTGTAGCTTTTCTTCTCCTTCTCTTGACTTTGTCTTTTGTAGAATAGAAAATTTAAGTTTTAATTAAGTGCAGCCTATCAATTCCTTTTTTCATAGACTGTGCATTTTTATGGTATCTAAAAATTTATCACCAAACCCAAGGTCATCTAGATTTTCTCCTATGTTATCTTCTGAGAGTTCTATAGTTTCACATTTTACATTTAGGTCTGTGATCCATTTTGAGTTAATTTTTGTAAAGAGTGTAAGATCTATGTCTAGCTTTATTTCCCTTTTTTTTTTTTTTTTTTCCATGTGGCGATCCTGTTGTTCCAGCATCATCTGTTGAAAAGACTATCTTGTTCCATTTTGTTGCCTTTGCTCCTTTGTCAAAAATCAGTTCGCTATATTTATTTGGCTCTATTTCTGGGCGCTCTGTTCTGTTCTATTGACCTTTGTGTCTGTTTTTTCATCAATCCCACACTGTCTTGATTGCTCTAACTTTCTAGTAAGTCTTGAAGTCAGGTGGTGTCAGCCTCCAAATACGTTCTTCCCTTGAGTCTATAGATCAAGTTGGGAAGAATTGACATCTTGACAGTATTGAGTGTTTCTTTAGTTGAACAGGAATATCTCTCCATTTATTTAGTTCTTCTTTCGTTTCACTCATTAGAGTTTTGTAGTTTTCCTCATATAGATTTTGTACATATTTTGTTACATTTATACCTAATATTTCATTTTGGAGCGTGCTAATGTAAATGGTATTGTGTTCTAATTTCAACTTCCACTTAGTCATTGCTGTTATATAGGAAAGTCATTGACTTTTGTGTTTGAATCTTGTATCTTGCAACATTACTATAATCAATTATTAGTTCCAGGAAACTTTTTGTTGATTCTTTCCATTTTTCTATGTAATCAATCGTTATTTGCAACCAATTGTTATTTGCAACCAAAGACAGTGTTATGTCTTCCGCCCCAATCTGTATGCCTTTTATTTCCTTTTCTGGTCTTATTAAATTAGCTGAAACTTCAAGTATGATGTTGAAAAGGTGGTGGGAGTGGACATCCTTGCTTTCTTCCTAATCTTAGTGGGAGAGCTTCTAGCATCTCATTCTGATTTCTGAGAGTTTTTAACATGAGTGGGTATTAGATTTTATCAAATGCTTTTTCTGCATTTGTTGATATGATCATGTGATTTTTCTCTTTACACTGTCGATGCGATCATTACATTCATTGATTTTCGAATGTTGAGCCAGCCTTGTGTACTTGGGATACCACTTGGCTGTGGTGTGTAATTCTTTTTATACATTGTTTGGTTTTATTTGTTAATATTTTTTGAGAATTCTTGCATCTATATTTATAAGAGAGATTGGTTCATGGTTTCTTTTCTTGTAATGTCTTTCCTTGGTTTTGGTAGTAGAGTGAAACTGGCCTCATAGAATGCGTTAAGAAGGATTACCTCTGCTTCTGTCTTCTGAAGGAGATTGTAGACCATTGGTACAAATGTTTTTTCCTTAAATATTTGTTAGAATTCACCAGTGAATCCATCTGGGCCTGGTGCTTTCTTTTTTGGAAAATTATTAATTATTGATTCAATTTCTTCAATGCTTATAGGCCTATTCAGATTGTCTATTTCTCCTTTATGAGTTTGGCAGATTGTATCTTTCAAATAATTGGTCTATTTCATCAAGATTATCAAACTTGCAGGCATAGAGTTACTCATGGTTTTCCATTCATGTCCTTTTAATGTCCATGGATCTGTAATTATATTCCATCTTTCATTTCTGATATTAGTAATTTGAGTCTTCTTTTTTTCTTCTTAGTTCCTTTGGCTAGAGGCTTATAGATTTTATTGCTACTTACTAAGAACCAACTATTGGTTTAGCTAATTTACTTTATTGATTTCTTATTTTCAATTGCATTGATTTCTGCTCTAATTCTTATTGGTTTTTTTTCCTGCTTACTTTGGATTTAATTTGTTCTTCTTTTTCTAGTGTCCTAAGGTGGAAGCTTTGATGATTGATTTTAGATCTTTCTTGTTCTCTAATATACGCATTCAATGCTATAGAATTCCATCTAAGAATGCTTTTGCTGCATCCCCAAAATTTGATGTTACATTTTGTTTTCATTTTGTTAAAAATATTTCAAAATTTCTCTTGAGATTTCTTCCTTGAGTGATGTGTTATTTAAAAGTGTGCTGTTTAATCTCTATGTATTTGGGGATTTCCAGTTATCTTTCTGTTATTCATTTCTAGTTTAATTTCATGTTGGTCTGAGACCAGATATTGTATGATTTCTATTCTTTTAAATTTGTTAAGGTGTGTTTTATGGCCCAGAATGTGGTCCATCTTCATGAATGTTCCATAGGAACTTGAGATGAATGTGTACTCTGCTGTTGTTGGATGAAGTAGACTATAGATCTTAATTACATACAATTGAGTGATGATGTGTTTGAGTTCAACTATGTCCTTACTGATATTCTACCTGCTGGATCTATCTGTTTCTGATAGAGGGGTGTTAAAGTCTCCAACTATAGTAGTGGGTTCATCTATTTCTCTTTGCAGTTCTATCAGCTTTTGCCCTACATATTTTGATGCTTTCTTAATAGGCATTGTTATGTTTTCTTGCAGAATTCACCCACTTATTATTTTGTAATGCCCCTCTTTATCCCTGATAAATTTCCTTCCTGGGAAGTTTGCTGTCTGAAATTAATACAGCTATTCCTGCTTTCTTTTGATTAGAATTAGCATAGTATACCTTTCTCCATTCCTTCATCTTTTTGTATTTAAAGTGGGTTTCTTGTAATTCACATATAGTTGAGTGGTGTTTTTTGATCCACTCTGACAATCTCTGTCTTCTAATTAGGACATTTAGATCTCTCACATTCCAAGTAGTTATTGATATAGTTGGATAATATCTACCATATTTGTTAATGTTTTCTATTTTTTGCCCCTGTTCTTCATTTCTATTTTTGTCTTTCACTCATTTCCTGCCTTCTGTGGTTTTAGTTGAGCATAATATATGGTTTCATTTCCTCTCCTTTCTTAGCATATCAGTTATGCCTCTTTTTTTTTTACTTTGTTTAGTAGTTTCCCTAGAGTTTGAAATATATATTTACAACTAATCCAAGTTCATTTTCAAATAACAGTAAACTGCTTCTCAGGTAGTGTGAGTACCTTGTAACAACAAATTATCCTTATTCTTCCCTCTTGTCCCTTGTATCATTTTCACATAATTCATTTCACTTATATATAAGCATACATAGCATATATATGATTTGCATATGAGCATAAATTACTACATTATTATTTTGAAAAAACTATTATGTGTTAGATCTATTAAGAATAAGAAAAGTAAAAATTTTTTTCTTCATTTATCCCTTCTTTAATGCTCTTCCTTTAGTTATGTAGATCTGAGTTTCTGAACTATATTATTTTCCTTCTCCCTGTGAACTTCTTTTAACATTTCTTGCAAGCCAAGTGTGCAAGTGACAAATTCCCTCAATTTTTGTTTGTCTGAGAAAGTCTTGATTTCTCATTTTTTTCATTTATTTTATTGAAGTCATGTTGGTTTATATCATTGTGTAATTTCAGGTATATATTATTATTTATCAGTTTCTGTATAGACTGCACTGTGTTTACCGCCAATAGTCTGATTTTTATCCATCCCATACATATGTGACCCTTTACTCCTTTCTGCCATCCTCCTACCCTCCTCTCTTCTGGTAACCACTAATCTGTTCTCTTTATTCATGAGTTTGATAATCTTCCACATACACGTGAAATCATACAATGTTTGTGTTTTTCTGTCCGGCTTATTTTGCTTAACATAATATCCTCAAGGTCCATCCATATTGTTGCAAATAGGATGATTTTTTTTAAATAGCTTCATAGTATTCCAGTGTATGTATATACCATATCTTCTTTACCGGTTCATCAGTTGATGGGTACTTGGGTTGCTTCCACATCTTGGCTGTTGTGAATAACGCTGCAATGAGCAAAGGGGTGCATAAATCTCTTTGAATTGTTGATGTCACGTTCTTTGGATAAATACCCACTAGTAGGATAGCTGGGTTATATGGTAGTTCTATTTTTAATTTTTTGAGAAATCTCCATCCTGTTTTCCACAGTGGTGGCACCAGTTTGCATTCTCACCAGCAGTGTAGGAGGGTTCCCTTTTCTTCAAATCCTCTCCAACATTTGTTATTTTTGGCCTTAACTTTTGAAGGATAATTTCACAAGGTACAGAATTCTAAGTTGGTGTCTTTTTTCTCTCAACACTTTAAAAATTTTAATCCACTCTCTTCTTGCTTGTATGGTTTCTGAAGTGAAGTCAGATTAATTCTTCTCTTTGCTCATCTATAGGTGAGGATTTTCTTTTCCTTTGGCTTCATTCAAGATTTTTTTCTTTTAATTTTTTATAGCTTGAAAATGATATATGTAAGTATAGTGTTTTTGGCATTCATTCTACTTGGTGTTTTCTGAGCTTCCTGGGTTGCAGTTTGGTCTGATATTAATTTGGCAAAGTTCTTAGTCATTATTGTTTAAATATTTCTTTTGTTCCTTTCTCTTTCTTTTGCTGGTATTCTCATTATTTGTAAGTTACATCTTTTGTAGTTGTTCCACAGCTCTTGGATATTCTGTTCTGTTTTTTTTAAGTCTTTGTTCTCTTTGCCTTTCAGTTTTGGAAGTTTCTATTGAGATATAATCAAGCTTGGAGATTCTTTCCTCAGTTATATCCAGTCTATGAATAAGTCCATCAAAGCCATTCATTGTTTCTGTTATAGTGTTTATCGCTAGTATTTCTTTTTCGCTCTTTCTTAAAGTTTCCATCTTTAGCATTCATTGTCCATCTGTTCTTACATGCTGTCTGCTTGATCTATTAGAGCCCTTAGAATATTAATCATAATTGCTTTAAATCCCCAGTCTGAGCATTCCAACAGCAGTGACATGTCTGATTCTAATGTTTACTCTGCTACTTCAAACTGGGGTTTTTGTGTTTTGATATGCCTTGTAAGTGTTTATGATAGCTAGACATTGTGTACCAAGTAAAAGAAAGTGCTGTAAATAGGACTTTATTAATGTAGCAGTGAGGTGTTGGGGAGAGGAGACATTCTATAGTTCTATGATTTGGTGTCCATCTTTTAGTGAACGTGTGCCTCTGGACCGTGAACTTCACAAGTGTTCTTAATATTTTTCTCCCCACTCAGGTGGGACAGGATGGCTAGAGCGGGCTGGAGTTGGTAATTCCCTTCCCTCTAGTCAGTTATCTCTGATAAAATCTCAGCAGTTTAGGCTCTATTCAAGTAGTTTCTCCTGAGGGCAGACTTGTTAAAAAGAATTGAGTTCTCTGGTGTATTTCAAAATGACTCCTTATTCCTTCGCCTGCCAGAAGCCCCAGAGGAATTTTCTCCATTATTTACACAAGAAAATGGTTGACCTCAGAGAGGTAAATCTCACAAAAGCATGGTGGTTCTCCTATGACTGGGTACCCTTGGAGTTTTTAACTCTCAAACTGTCCATAACAAGCCTCCAACAATTATTCAGTGACAGTTCAAGTTTTCCTGATCAGTCACTGATTGAAGAGGCTTCTGTTCTGGTGAGATCCTTTGTATTCACCTGACTCTCCCTCCAATTTTGGTGGCAGCAGTTTTTCCTGTGACCTCACTTCTTTGAAGGGTCTGAGAAGAGTTGCTGATTTTTCAGTCTGTTTAGATTTTTACTTGTTAGAGTGGCAACTTCCAAATTCCTTACACGTGGTACTGAAAATGGGAAGCTCCAAAATATTTACTTTTAAAACCATTTTAATGTTAAGAATATTCTACTTAAATATGAATAATGTAGTACGGATCATCTGCCTTGCTCTACTTGCTGGTGGTAATTAGCCTTATGTCATTTGTTTGCCACTTTCAAATCCTAGAGGGAATTATTTAATTTCTTTTTGTAACTAACGAAGTTTATCACAACCGCAAGTCTCATCATCTCTTCTCTAGTTGACTAACCAGTCTCTTGACTTCCGCTTTTGACCCTTCTCTGGGTCCTTTGCCCACATAGCAGCTAAAGTAATCTTTTAAAAATATGCATGAGAGCCTGTCACTCTGTGACTCAAACTCCTTCAGTCACTTCTCTTGACACATACACTGAATCTGTAATCCTCACCCGGCATCTAAAGCCCACAAGACTAGCCTCTGCCTACCACTCTGGTCTCATTCTCCAGCACTCTGGACCTGGTTTTCTACCTACCAGCCACGCTCATGATTTTCTTTTCCTTACACTGGGCAGTTCAAAGTACTGCCTTAGGGGCACTGAACTAGCTGTTTCCTCTCCCAGGAATGCTCTTCCCTCAGATTATCTTGTTTTCCTATGTGTAAGTGCCTACCATCTCTCATACTCCTTAACTAGAGTCACAGTCAGCCCAAGTTGTATTATTTTGCTTATAGCAAGTACATTTGATCACCTGATAATATCTTATTGCAAATATATATTTATACCTCAACCAGTGAGAGTAGAAGCTTTATATGTCTTGGTTTAGTCCTTTATGTCAGCTCCAAAAACAGTGCCTGGCATACCATAGACTCCCAATAACTGTTTGTTAACTAAATAAATACATTAAAAATCCTAGTAAGCAACTTATGATATCTCATCCAGAGGCAATTTCAATAAACAGCTAATCATAAATCTGAATTCCAATATATTATCCTTTTTACTTCTCCTTGATGAATTTTACTTTCACAAGGAAGGAAAAAAATTATTATTTAATTTTGGAAAGCTACTACAATTTACACCAGCCTCGGGAGCTGACCCCGTGGCAGAGTGGTTAAGTTCGTGCGCTCCACTTTGGCGGCCCAGGGTTCTGATCCTGGGCACAAACATGGCACCACTCATTAGGCCACGTTGAGATGGTGTCCCACATGCCACAACTAGAAGGACCCACAACTAAAATATACAACTACGTACTGGGGGTATTTGGGGAGAAAAAGCAGGGGAAAAAAAAAAAAAGATTGGCAACAGTTGTTAACTCAGGTGACAATCTTTAAAAAAAAAAAACTTAGAGGTTACACCCGCCTCTTTGTTAGGGTGTAGCTATGTTTCAATGTAACCATTATTATTTCTATTTATTAGGGATGGTGTAACAATAATTTGTTTCTGATAATATTAGTGGATTCAACCTGGCCCCTTATCCCTTTTTTGTTTTTGTTTTTGAGGAAGATTAGCCCTGAGCTAACATCTGCTGCCAATGCTCCTCTTTTTGCTGAGGAAGACTGGCCCTGAACTAATATCCGTGACCATCTTCCTCTAGTTTATATGTGGGATGCCTACCACATCATGGCTTGCTAAGCAGTGCTATTTCCGCACCCGGGATCCGAACCAGCAAACCCTGGGCTGCCAAAGTGGAACATGCACACATAACCACTGCACCACCAGGCCAGCCCCCACCTCATCCATGGACACCTTTAAAAAGCCAAACCTAGGGACTGGCCTCGTGGCAGAGTGGTTAAGTTCATCCGTTCTGCCTTGTTGGCCCAGGATTCGCCAGTTCAGACCCCGGGTGTGGACCTACACACCAGTTATCAAAACATGCTGTGGTAGGCGTCCCACATATGAAGTAGAGGAAGATGGGCACAGATGTTAGCTCAGGGCCCACCTTCCTCAGCAAAAAGAGGAGGATTGGTGGTAGATGTTAGCTCATGGCTAATTGTCCTCAAAAAACAAAAAAGAGCCAAACCTTCTCTGGGGAAGTTGAATAGACAATCAAGCAACATATCTCTTCTCCTTTCCCTTCCCATCTGTACAAAATCTAAGGAATTTTTGATGACACATTCAGTTGCATAAGAAGAAACATATTGCATTATCATAAGATAAGACATAGCTATTGTTTTATTTCTCCATGAAGATACACATATATGTCAATCTCTCATCCTAACATTTGCCAATAAGAATTTTTGTTTTTTTAG
This sequence comes from Equus caballus, assembly GCF_041296265.1. NCBI lineage: Eukaryota > Metazoa > Chordata > Mammalia > Perissodactyla > Equidae > Equus > Equus caballus. The sequence goes on along the minus strand of NC_091707.1, from coordinate 41,102,873 downwards.
ATTTCACATATAAGTGAAATCATAAGATATTCTTCATTCTCTGTACGACTTATTTCACTTAGCATAATACCCTCTAGATCCATCCATGTTGTTGCAAATGGCAGGATTTCAGTCTTTTTTGTGGCTGAATAATAATCCATCATATATATAGGTGTATATATATATATATATATATATATATATATATATATATACATCTTCTTTATCCACTCATCTACTGATGAATACTTGGCTTGCTTTCATATCTTGGCTATTGTAAATAATACTGAAGTGAACAAAGGGGTGCATGTATCTTTTCAAATTAATGTCTTTGTTTTCTTGAGAAGAATAACCCAGAAGCGGTTTTGCTGGATGATAGGTAATTGCCAGAGGGGGGAGGTGTAAGGGGAAGGGCAAAATAGGTGAAGGTGAAGTACAAACTTCCCATCACGAAATAAATAAATCATAGGGATGTAATGTACAACATGGGGAATGTAGTCAACAATATTGTAATAACTTTGACACGGTTAGTAGTCTTCTCAGGCCGAACGCTTTGTAATGCATATAAATGTCGAATCACTAGGTTGTACACCTGAAAGTAATACAACATTGTGTGTCAACTATACTTCAATAAAAATATTAAATTAAATTTTCAAAATTTTGGAAGCTGATGTATATTTGTTCTGCTACTTTCCTAGTTATTAAAGTGCTCAATAATTTATTTCACCCACACACCAGAATTTATTTGTTTCAAAAGCCCTGCCTACTTCCAAAACGACTTGAAAGAGCTTGTACTTTAAAATAGGATTCAGAGCCAGACAATGAGGAATAAAATAGAGCTCCTCTACAAAAAACTCCAGATCTATGAATTTCCAGATTTCTAAGATGAAAAGGTTACTGTGCTGTGCTGTACTTTGACTCTGGATGTGCACTCGGTTTGGTGGCAATTAAGGAAAATTTTTGTCTTCACCAAGGAAATATATTGACTTACAATCTTTCTTTTTTCTGACAAGAGATAGCCCAGAAATTCCTGCACTCAGCAGTCAATATTTTCTTTTAGCAAGACAATTCCAGCAGGAAGTGAGCTCTGCAGTAGCTTGCACTATTAGTCTCAAATTTTCACTCCTTGTAAGAATGATACATCCATACTGTTTCCATAGCCTCATGGTAGGCAGATCATTCTCCTCTGTATCCTTCTTTCTCTGTATACTTGAATTTCTTTGTAGCCTTTGGACATGCTCTGTTCAGTGGGATGGTAGGACATAATGAAATATTGCCTTCTTGCACTTGTGTGACTGTTATGAGAAGAATATAAAGGAAATACCACACCAGCCTGGGTCTAAAGAACCATGAAATAGAGCAACCTGACAACCTGTGGCCCTACAGCTCAGAGCGGAGTGGATGCAGCCAGTGAACAATGCATAAGGGCAGCATGATTGTGGCAATAGCTAAGTAATACAAGTTCCTTCCTAGGCACAAATGGGTATTATACAAAGGAAATTGGGTAATAAAGCAATCTCTTTTTCTATGTATTTTAAAAACTTCAAGCTAGTATCTTCAGATCAATGTCAAAAAGGTTAACATGAAATTTCTATGTGACCACAGAGTTCAGGGCATATTGATATTATAAAACCATATTTCTACCATTGAAATGCTTACAATCTATCAAAGTTAAGTTCGAATTCAGGAAAGGTTGACTTAGAGAATAAGGAAGAGATTAGCCCACAGCCCACAGGTCTTTATACACAAATACTCTGCATATTGGTGGTAGACATATAAGGGCCCTGAAGCAAGCACTTAGGATTATATAGTGCCGTTCTTCTTGGAGTGCAAGAAAAACTCAGTTTCTGAGGAACGACCCTGAATTTTGGTTTAACAGATGAAATAGGAATCTCGCAGGAACCAAGCATAGGAGGAATATGTCATATATCGGTCTGAACTGATCAAAGTCTTAGAGGAGGCAATAGTAAGCAAATATTAACTATTTACAGAGGAAAAAAAAGCAAACAGGAGTTTTTTTTTAGTCTCAAAGAAAGGTTCAGGGTTAAGGCCTAACATAACCAAGAGAAGTGATTTTGTAAGTGGTTTTGAATGTTTCTCTCTCACACCAAGAGATAAATATTGTCTCCTAATTTAAAACATCCAAATTTGTAATTTTAATTATGATCCATATGCATAAGTGTAAGCCCCTATACACATACCACGTTTTACTTATATATTAAGTTGTTTTTTTTTTTTTCTCATCAGAAAAGGAACACTATCAGTATTATGTTTTCAGGGTTTCTTCTTGTTGATTCGTATGGGTCTAGTTCATTCGTTAACACTGTAGAGTAGTCCATTGTATATATAGAACTGTTTTTCCTTCTCCTCTCACATCAATGTGCATATTAAAGTAGTTTATAAATTGTTTTCTGATTACATACAGTGGCGCAATAAAGCCCCTCATATAATTTCCTAGTGCAGAATTATATACCCAATATAGAGGACTTTAGGTGAAATTTAAAATAAGACACACAAAATACTACATGTTACATTGCTTATGCATTGTTAAATATATGGTAGAAATAAAACAACAGGCAGGAACGAAGCACACAAAATTTATTACAGTGGTTGTTGCTTCTGAGGAGAGGAAAGGAGACAGTAACTACACAAGTGAGCAAGATAGATTTCAGCAGGGCCGGCCTGGTGGCACAGTGGTTAAGCGCACACATTCTGCTTCAGAGGCTGGGTGTTCACTGGTTCAGATCCTGGTTGCGGACATGGCACCATTTTGCAAGCCATGCTGTGGTAGGCATCCCACATATAAAGTAGAGGAGGATGGGCACAGATGTTAGCTCAGGGCCAGTCTTCCTCAGCAAAAAGAGGAGGATAGGCAGCAGTTAGCTCAGGGCTAATCTTCCTCAAAAACAAGAAAAAAAAAAAGATTTCAGCAGTATGCGTAGTGGTGTAACTATTTACTCTAAAATATCTGAAGAAATAGGGCTATGAACCATAGCTAAGTCAGAGTTAGTGAATAGGTATGTGCCTGTCACTTTATTCTCTAAAATTTTTTTGAATTTTAAAGTTTTGAAATGTATTAAAAACAAAAAGGTATATATCTTAGGGCTTAAAATTTCACTTCTAGGGCCCGGCCCTGTGGCTCAGTGGTTAGGTTCGAACTTTCTGCTTTGGCGGCCCGGGCTTCACTTGTTCCCATCCCAGGTGCGGACCTATGCACTGCTTGTCAAGCCACGCTGTGGCAGGCATCCCACCTAAAATAGACGAAGATAGGCACAGATGTTAACTCAAGGCCAGTCTTCCTCAGCAAAAAGGGGAGGATTGGTGGCAGATGTTAGCTCAGGGCTAATCTTCCTCAAAAAAAAAGAAAGAAAGAAAAAATTCACTTCTAGTGTATAGCCTGTAAGAAACTCTTGCTAATGTACACAAAAACCTGTACAAACAATGCCTGTCATTTTCTAATGGTTATAAAATGGAAAAAAGAAAAGTCCAAAAGTGAATAAATGAATTATGGGGCATGCAAGAAATATAAATAAAAAAATATATACATCTAATCCATACTCATTGAACAAAATTTGAAAAATGAGAATTATGTGAGCAAAATGAAGTGCTGTATTTCTATCTTCCAGAGTTAATCAGTGTCAATATCCTGTTATATTTCCTTTCTGGCTTCTTTTTGGACACTTGGGCAGCAGAGTAATACAATAGATATAATCTGGCAACTTACTTTTTCACTTAAAATTTTAGCACTTACTTTTAGCCCACAATTTGTAAATAGTGTTTTTAGTTGGCAGGAAATGCTAATATGTTTCTCTGATCAGCTTGATCTCTTACTTTTTACAATGACTATTTCAACTTTTCTTCATTCTCTTCAAATGTCTGACTTTCCTATGCTTTCTCTCACCATTCCATTTTCTGCAGATCACTTTATCTCAGATTGGAATCCTAATTACCTTAGCATCAAATACATATGGGTGTCCTTCTTATCACTCTTGCCTTTTGTTATGGTGAAGGTGCTATTGGTAAATCTATGTGATGTTCATCCCTACTGGCTTCATTAATGTACACTAATAATTATGATCATCCCTTCTTTCCTTGTGTATTCAACCTCAGCTGGGTAACTGATCATTCCTAGAGCTGTTAAAAATGCTCAAATGCCTCACCTTAACATAAAAACTACCTCTTTATAAACACCCCGTCTATTTTACCATTCCTCCCCCCACAATATGCACCCTTCACAGCCAAACCACTTAGAAAATCAATCCACTCACACTATCTCCTTTTCATCACCAACCACTCACTCTTCAAAACACTGCAATCTAGCCCCTGGCTCTATCACTTCGCTGATATGACTGTCCAACCACTCTTAGTAACTGAATCAAACAGGTCGCATATGTAACTGAATAAGTAAATATGCATATCGCACCAACAGTTCAAAAGTACCCTATGACTGAACACTCTATGTAGCCAATTAATACAATGCAACAACTTGACATCTAAAAATTTCCTTAAGGTCTTTTATATAGTTCAGAAACTTTTTACTGTTATAAAAGGAAATTGTGTATTTCAGGGTATTGACTCACTTTAGTCCCTCAACTCTGGTTCATTCCATTCTTAGTTGAGAACCTCTGTCCTTCCCCTGGAATAGGAAGAAAAACAAATTTTTCATTGTAGAATATGGGGCCCTCCACAAACTTGCACATCACGATATTTTTTAGGCTTATCTCTTTCTGAATTCTGTCCAGCCTTACTTTTTGTTCTTAAATTGAAAAACAACTTCTTGTGGTTACCCACATGTACTATAATGCCATGAACATCATCAAGCTTATCAGGTCCTATTTTGTGTTTTTATGTGTCCGTTTTCTTATGTTTATCATTAGAACTTGAGGATCTTGCTTATCCCATATGGATGCTGAATAAATATTTACTATATAAATAAGTAAACAAATGAATCTTGCATTAACTCTGGAATGGAAGCAGTTGTAAAATTTACTAAGATTTATATGAACAGACAAACAGATCTATGACATTAATAAGGTGATAGGATGAGCGTTAGAATCTATAGTTCCATGGATGTTTTCAGAATCCTTTCTTGTCACTATATCCTGCCATTTGCCCCTTTCCCTTGCCCTGCCACTTTTTACAGTGTTCCTGGCACTTGTTACCCATTTTATGAATTTCTGGGAGCTAATTTATTAATATTTTATGTTGTAGATTTAACCCTCGTCTTTTATGAAACATGAAGACAAGCAACAGAAGCAAAAATATTTTGTATTCATGAAATATGAATTACTTAATGGAAAAAGTATAGCTTAGTGATTAAGCATAACATTTGGAATTAAGCTGCCTGGATTTAAATGTCAGCTCTACCATCATCTTGCTATGTGACTTTCTGGAATTACTTATCCCTTCTCTTCCCTAGTTTCCTCGCTTGTGAAATGGAAGATTTTAGAATACTTAACCCCCTCGTAATTAAACAGCGCAGAAACCAACAATAGCAAAAGGAAAAAGAAATCAGCTCACATTATTTGCATTCCCATTTGTGAACTATTTATTAAACTATAATGAACCAGCACCTGAAATAAAAAAGGTTTTTGGTTTGGCGGATCTCATTTAATTTCCAGATTATACCAGTTTATAAGTGCTATTTAAGTATGACCTTTGTAGACTAACGTCTGATTCTACTGAGTGTCCAAAATCCCTATATGCTGAAGAATTAATGTTATAGAAAGTTATAAATGGGAAAATTGGAAAATTAATTAAATAGAAATATATCGTTTATCCTGAGGGAAAGGGAAGAAGATAGGCCCCCTTGAGAGCAAGATTTCTCTCTGAATCATCTGCACTGACTCATTCCACAAAGTGCCTTTGGTTTAGTCATATCTTATCTCCAATGTGAGTAACTCATTGGTTTTAGCAGTGACCATGTGTCTTGTTAATTAATGGTATAGTTTGGCCTGCTTTTGCTTTAAATCATCTGGTTGTAGCTTTTGTGAAAAGATAAAATCTTTTAATATATCATAAAGATCTCTTCAATTTAGACAATTCCAAAAATGAAGAAATAGCCTTGGCTTTTATGCCGGAGGAAACAATTAATTTGCAGCGCCATGGTTCTTAATAAGCAAATTCATCTTTCACGCCATTAAAGCAAAAAGAACTGAGTGACTAACTGTAACAATTTCCCCATAATGAGACTTAAAGTTACAAATTTTGCCAAAATTTAAATTAACATGTTATCTAAACTGTGATGGGAACAGCTTTGTTATGTTAAGTTGCTTTAATGCTGCCAACATGGCTTACCATGCATTAATGATAAAGGGGTTTCTGTCAAATGAAGAAGAGTACCTCAATAGCTCAGACGCCTGCATTTATTTTGCTGAAAATGTTATAGCTCCGTACTCAGCTTAGGTCTACCTCTGTAGACATTAACATCTAGGAGATGACAAAAGGGAATTTGTATATTTTCAAGAAGATGATTGGTGTGCTGCATCCTCTCAGCACAAGGCTCTCAATTATTCTTTTTCTTTTTATTATAGCACAGGTAATTTTACAAAATTAATTTTTCTATGAGCCAAGGGAATAAGTGGAAAATAAGGGAATATTTGTTTTATTTCTATATTTACTACTCAAACGTGATTCCTCAACTCTTGTAGAAAAAAAATGTTGATGACTAACAGGAGTGCAGGTGTAGCATAGTCAAGAGCGTGGGCATAGACCACACTAGCTTAGTTTTAAAACCTATACCAGCTCTATGATTTGGGCAAATAATTCAATTTCCTCATGCGTAAAATGGGAAAGACACTAATAGACTTCATTTCATACGGTTTCCATTATGAACTTAAAAAAATACATTTAGAATGTTTAGAAGTCTTCCTGGAATACATTTTTGTTGCTACAAAACTCAGTAGAGAAGAGATACCAGAGACTGTTTTGTCTCTGGCACCCCCGCCAACTGCTGGATATTAATGATAACAGCAAAGAAAACAACAGAGCCAGTGTTAACTGAATGCGCATGATTTACTGGCTACTTTGTTACGCACTATACAAATATTAATTCATTAACGCACATAAAACAGGGCTGCTTCTTTGCTCTTTCCATCCCCATTTTGTCAATGAAAAATATAAACACTTAGAAAATTTAGCTAAATAGACAATTGTCCTCCAGTAAATTAATGGGAAAAATAGAACTGGAATCCTTTTCTAAGTTTTTTAATCCCTTCTGAATGTTTGTACTAAATTCATTCCCATAAATCCCTGGAGACAGCTGATATTTGACTTTAATTAGGCTGTTCGTCAGTTTTGTTCTTGCATCTGGACCTCTTGCAAGAGGAACAGAGAAGGCAAAGGCGATTCTCTTGATAGGGAGGGGAGAGGATAGACTTGCCATCCTTCCAGACTCTCCACACTTGCCTTGTTCACTGAGCAGGAGAGTGCAGTGAAAAGTGAAAGAATAGGCAAGTGTATCTCTACCTTAAATGTTGATAGCACATCTTTGACTCAATTATTGTTTTTGTTTTTGTTTTTTCTTTTGAGGAAGTTTAGCCCCGAGCTAACATCTGCTGCCAATCCTCCCCTTTTTGCTGAGGAAGACTGGCCCTGAGCTAACATCCGTGCCCATCTTCCTCCACTCTACATGTGGGACGCCTACCACAGCATGGCTTGCCAAGCGGTGCCATATCCGCAGCTGGGATGGGAACTGGCGAACCCCGGGCGGGCCAAGCGGAACGTGCGAACTTAACCACTGCACCACTGGGCCGGCTCCTCAATTATTGTTATAATAAATATTTTCCAGGCATATTCTTTGTGTTTCTAGCTATGCCTGGCAGGAATGTGAATTAGGACAGTCTGACTCGTGGGACTTATATTTAACATGCAGTGTGGTAAGGACAATGATAAGATATGAAGATATATGGAAGCACAGAAAAAGCATCTGTCAATATAATTATTAGAGGAAAGGGTGATATTCGAGGTCAGTCTTCTCAAGTCAAGAATTTCTTAATAATGTAAGGTAAGAAAAGTAGCAGAGAGTAGTTCGCTCAAAGCCCTGGCACACAGAATGCAATATGAGCAATTTAGGAAGCTAAAGGATCTTTGAAGGGAAAGAGGATGGACCAAGGCCTTGCCACGGTAGAGAGATGGGCGAGAGAAGTAGGCAGGGAAACTGATGAACAGCCGTAAACAGCACACAGAACATTTTCTTATTTGATCCTGTTGGTTATGGGAAGTGAATGAAGAGTGTGAAGGAGAGAAATAAAGTGATCAGTTTGAATTTTAGAAATATAATCCTGGTGAGAGGGTTTAAAGGTGAACATTTGGAGAGTGTGAAGTATTGAAAACCTTTGAAAATATCTTCTTAAAATAGTCTATTCCTAATATGGTAACACATAAGATACACAAATATATTGGCTGGGAGTCGAAAATCTCTACAGATTACTGTGGTTTATCTATGTGACCAGTCAGGGCTCCTCTAATCTGGAATTTCTTTGGTTAATTATGAACTGCAGCAAAGCACATTTCCAATTTTGTCTACAGGTACAAGAACAGAATTTATTATGATTATTTCAAACATATAAATGATAAAATGAATAATTTTTACACCTTTAAGCTTAGAAAGCAAATTGGTACAAATACAGGTAATGTCCCGTGTATCTCTTGCTGATATGTGTAACCCTCCCTAACCGCCGTGAACAATGTGGTGGTTTTCATTCCCATGCACGCCATTATACTTTTGGTGCATGTCTGTGCATCCATAGAAAATAATACTTTTTCATTCAATACTATGTTTGTGATAGTTATACTTGTTGTTAAAAGCAGTTCCAATTCATTCATTTGCACTTCTGTATAGTATTTTCCATTTTATAAATATAATATACATGTTTACATTCCATTCTCCTATGTATATTTATTAAGATAGTTAACAAGTTCTCCCTTTAATAGTGTTGCAATGAGTAATCAAGTACATGTTAACTGGTGCAATGTTCTAGAATGTTTTAAATGCATATGCCAGTGAGTAAAGTTTCTAAACCATAGCGTATGGGTATCTTGCAATTTGCTAGGTATAACTAAACTTTTTCAAAGTAGTTATACAAATTTACTCTTCTTTGGGCGATGATAAATTTATGATGCTCAGCATTTTTGGCAGAACTTGATATCATCACACTTTTAAGTGTTCATCAACCTCTTATATGTAAAAGAGAGTACACCTTTTCATTATAGATCTTTTAAAAACTTTTTAATTTTACTCAGCTCCCAGTGGAATGAACATATCCAGCCAAAATCTGGTAAAAATTTACCAATCTATCAATCCATCCAGTAAAACACCTTTCACATTCCTTTTCATGCTTTATGAAAGGAAAAGTCCACAGGTGGTTGGATGTAGAATTCATTTAGACTGTTATTCGATAATTCATATAACAACAATTTAGATTCATTTTTTATTAAGAAAAAATCTTAGTAAAGTAGTGGCCATTGAGTGCTGGGATTTATTTAATGGAAATTTTTATTTCTCAGATATTCATTTTAACTCAGTAGAAAAACGTCGATCTATCCTACTGTGAAAATTGATACATATTTTTTATGATGGGCTTCAGATTAATATTTTGTGGCAGAAGCATCAATGTTAAACAATCTTATTAAACTCTGAATTAAAAAAGTGATGATGCAGAAGCAGCAGATTCGTGCATACAGATAGTGCATTAGCTTAAAACTGAGATAATGGTGATGATTGTGTTTATTTTTATGTAAGATTTGCCACTATCCTTATGAAAGTTGACATTTGTCTACTTTGTGTTATACTCTGCAGTTGTTTTTTTTTTAATTATTCAACAACTACTTAAAACACATAGTTCTACTCTTATCCTAGCATGTTGCTACTGACAGGAGAATTAACTTTTGAGGTTGTGTGTGTGTATGTTAGTGTCGTATTTTAGGCAATGTATTGTGATGGTTTTGGGGTCTGTAACATCACGTGTTCACTCAGATGATATAAAAATGCGCCAGAGTCAGCACCATTTGGAAATGAGCACTGTTTTTTTTGTAGGAAGAGTTTCCTGAGAGAAGGCGTAGAGATAGAGGAGAAAAAGATTGAACATGAAATTCAAATGACTTGCCGTTTGAGTTACCTATGGCCAATAGTTCAATATCTCACCCACTACTGCTTTTCTGAAAATGAGGATGATGCTGAGTTCCACAAAGTTTTGTGATGAGTTTCTTCAGTGCCTTTTTCATGAGTGATCTACTCTGAATGCTTGTCCAATGTGAACTAATATTGTTAATAACCAACAACAAAGCAGAACAAAACTTCAACATGATGCCTCATTATGCTGCGTAATACCTTTGAATGCAAAAGGGTTTATGTATAACAGAAGTTTATAAGCTACTACTTCTTCAACAGGCCTGTGAGACTCTAAGGATCTGACAATGTTTCATACTTTCATTTCCATACAATTTAGACCAAACTTTAATAATAATATAAGTGCATTCTGGATCATCTGATAACTCCTATATATGTTCATATAATTACGCTGGTCACTTGTATATTTTGGCGGTTTTTGAGTTGGATATAAATAGCATTAATTTTATTGGCACAGGTTAATAATAGAACAGAAGAGAGAATTCATGCTGAGTCTTGGCCGGGTGATTTCGTAAAGTTTGAACTGCACAAAGATAATTTTGCAACAGTTTGAATTAGAAAATATGGTAGAAAAATTGAATTTCACATAGCATAAGCCAAATGAACATACAGAACTCAAACAATCATGCATTTTCTCCACCATTGCTGTTAGCATATTCGTGTATCAACTTAGATTCAACAAAACAACTAAACTATCTCAGTAAAAACATTGCAGGAGCCAGTTTGAAGGGAATCATCATGGTCAAATTTGGGAAAACTTGAGCCCCAACGTAATTGAGAATCATAATGAATAAGTCTATAGAAAAATTATGAAGGTATGAATCTATAACAGTAATAAGGAAAATTAATAAATAGGGGAGAAGGAAGAACTCTTGCTATAGTATAATGCTGAGTACTGGAGTTGGTGCCTTATCAGTTTGTATATGTTTATATGAAAACTTTTTCAATCAAACTATTACAATCATCACAGTAAAGACTGGATAACAAAAGAATAATAAATGAGTGCTTAGTCTAGGGGAAAAGTTTGGTGAGGAGCATGGCTCAAATCTCTTTGAACTTGAGTTTTGATAGCATGATGGGAGTTAAGCATGATAGTATAAAAGAGTGCGTTAGATAAACCCGGAATAATTAATTCATTTTCATTCATCCAAGTCACTTACTTCAAAATATTTATTGAGTACTTAGATGTACCATGAATTGTTCTAACCAGTGGATACCAGAATTTTGTGTTTTTAACACTCATTATTTTGTAGCTAGGTCCTGGCTCGAGATCAGGAAAGATCTTGTCTTCAGCTCTTTCTCAGAATACTTGGGAATATATTCTTTAGAAGAGGCATTCTGTTGTTAATTTTGCCTGTTTGTTTTAAGGGTCTATTCCACAATTCTTTCAGTGAGGAAGCAAGACATACACCTGAGGCAGTATACTTATATGTGCCAATGAATTGTAAAGACAAAACACAACAAAAACTGATAGTGTTCATAAAACAAGATGATCTTTATTGACTCTAGTCTACCTTGAATACTTGAGATAAATACTGCACATGCATGTGCCTGGTAGAATTTGATTTTAAAGCCTCTGCATTGTATGCAGTGATGGACAGAGTGAATGGGTTCAATTTATATGAAATGGCTGTTATCTAAGTTGTCCACAAGTGCTTCCAGCTCTCATTCCTGTTCCCACACAGCACAGTTTACCTTTTGAGGGGGCAGAAATCATTAGTCATTCTGGTTGCAAACTAATGCATTGGATTTAGGCAAAAATTATCATAATGCAAAGTTCTAAAAAGCAATATTCTTCTAATCAGTCTTAAGGTAAATATGCATAATGCTGATTAAACAATGAGTGTAAAAAATGCTGCTGCCTGAGTATAAAATTCACAGAGAGCTTGGGGAGACTGTCATCAGCCAGCTGATAGAATTAAGTAGTACAAAAAGTGTAAAAGAAGACACACCATGAAAGCTGTAATTGCATTTTGCTTTTAATTGAGTTAATAAGAACCAGCATATAGTTTTCTGATTTACCAGAAAGGAAAGAAGTTTACTTTTCTGCTGTTTAACTTGTGTTCTGCCGATGGCCTTTCCACTTACATGCTGAGTTCATCACCTCCTTGTTCTTCTCCCTTCGTTTTTCTTCACTAATAATCCATTAGAATGCATTTGTTATCTTACAAATTACACGAAATTATAGTTTGACATCTTTGACATTTTTGTAGTGGCATTAAATATTAAGAATGTTTCAGATTCCTTCCAGACTGTGTGTAATGAGTGAAATATTCTAACCTTTCTTTATTCATACAAGTTTAGTAGAGAAAATTTACTAACTGATTTTTAGTAGGGCCAATAAAACATCAACATTACTTATAGCTATAGCATAACCAAAATGATGCATTCATTGATAAATAAGTATATATACATATTAATCCACATCCATATATATCATATACATGCATATACTATTTAAAATTATTTTAAACATCTAAAGAGTTATTCAGTCATACATATTTCCTTCTTGTCCTCCTTTATGTGCTAAACTACTCCAGGACACTCCTTTACCCCCAAACAAAGAGAAGAGCTTTCCTATGTTCTGTTACACATTTTTCAATTTAGTAGTATACATAATTCATAGAGGAAATGAGTCTCCTGTATTTTTCTGTTCCATGTGAATACCATATAGAAAATCCTGTCCTATTTATGGTTATACCCTCACATTGAGAAAAATAAACAAAAAATTGAGTTATACAATAATAAAGCAAAATGTTCTTTTTTATTCGATAGAAATTAGATTCCAAATCACAGCTTCTGGAATGAGAAAAAGCTCCATTACAGATTTTGGTGAATATGGCCCTAGATGTTCATTACAAAGTAAGATTCAAGTGGGCTTTATATATCTCCACAGAGATGCCAAATCTGAATCCCCAGGGAAATCAACTAAATAAGTAATATTATGAGAATTATTTTCTTTAGCTGTAAATATTTTTTTAAAAGATGTAAAGGGTAGAGCAAATACATTAACTTCAGTAAAGACTCACTCAAGTGGCTCAGGAACATTACTGGAATCCTACTTCCATTCTGCCTTAACTGTGCATGCCTATGTAGATTCCAGGTGTATTTTATTAAATCTAGTGGTACATACTTTCTTGTTCATGTCCAGCAGGATATAGAAAGAATATTTGTCTTCAACATTACCTTCAACAATGCTGTGATTGATTGGTCCAGAATGAGTTTGTCCTGTGCATTATCAAAATATGATTAGCCAGCATATTGCAACATGTTGATTCGTTTTGTCCCAATACACTTCCTACCTACTATAATTGGTGGGTAAAGATTGTGTCCCCTAGAACCACACAAGGCCTGAAATGGACATTGGAGGTGTTAGGAAGAAGAAGGGGAGCATGAATTCAACAAAATGCTTCTACAATAGGTGTCACTTAACAAGGCATGTGCTATATGGTCATGCTCACTTGTAGAAGCCAAAGCACATTTCATTCATAAAAGGGAGGCCCAATTCATAAATTATTTGTGCATGATACAGTACAACATAGCCCAGCTTATAGGGCTCGGCAAGACCTCAGAGGTCATCTAAACATGTCACATGATTGATGAGAAAAGGAGTCAAAAATCCAGAAAGAAAAAATGATTTGTCTAATGCCACATATCTGGATGGTGACAGATTGGAACCTAGGTAACTTCATTCCCAGTTCTATACTCCTCATATTAATTATTAATTGTCTCTAGAAATTTGTGGAAGCAGTGAAGACAAGGTAGAAAATTTCTTCTGCTGTAAATGGTGAGAGCAAAAATACTTATATCTTCTCATTGCTATTAGGAACTGGAGTTCAAAGGGTAAGTCCCTCACATAGTGGTTTCCTAGCTTGAAATTAACTCTAAGTGTAACTTTTCAAGTTAAGAGCATCCCATTTAAAATAATGAAACCAGGTGCCCTTTTTAATGAAATCCAAGCAATTATTATGAAAACACATTGCTCTGTACTTGGGAATTGACTTGTGCTAGTAGGAGATCCATTATAAAAACACATCATTCTTTACTTGGGGATTAAATAGTGTAAGGAGAAGAGAGGATTTTCCATTAAACTGATCTCTTTGGTAACTGTAACAGCATCACTTTGAAAAAGACATGTACTATTTCAAAGCACAAAAGACAGATGGTTAATAAATGATTCTCTTGAGCAGTGATCCCCAACCTTTATGGAGTTGCCTGGAGATAATTTATCATAATTTGTTTGATTTTGTGATTTTATTCAGCCTTTCTCTCAGGTCCAGCTGAAATTCTCCTTCCCCATGAAGCTTTTTAAAAAATTTTTTTAACTGTCAATTCCCAATGTCTCTGATCTCTCCCATATCTAAACTTTGACTATACTTGGATTCAGTACCACACAGCTTGGCATTTAATTGTTCCCTAATGACCTCAGGGACAAATCTTCGTTCCAAAATATGATCATTAGCTACCCCATTTTAGAGAAACTGAATTGTGTCTCTTTCCAACCCAGTAGCTCTTAGATTTGCACAACATTTAGAACTTAATATATAATGAATATATGGTGGATGACAAATAGAGTACAGAGAAAGGGAAAGTTTTTGGCAAAAAGATAATAATTGCTTCATGATACTTATTATTTTAGGATTTTTGTGACCTGAGAGAAATGAATAAGTTGAAAAGTAGACGCGTTGTCACAGAAGTAGACGAGGCGCTCTTAACTAAAAAGCTGGAAATTGTCTATGGGTGCAAATGCATGCATGTTTTTAAAGTATTTTTCAAAATTGGGAACTGTAATGCACATGCAGAAACGTGCATAAATATAAATGTAGACTTTAATGAATCATTTAAAACTGAACACTTGAATAACAGCCTCCCTTGAGAAGAAATAGAATATTGCTAGAATCCCGAAGCCTTACATGTCCCCTTCGCATCACAACCTCTCTCTCTACTACTGACTTTTAAATTCTACTTCCCACCCTTATTTTTCTCGTTATTTTTGCCACATAAATATGCATGACTGAACACTAACAGCATACGTTGTTTTCTGCCTCTCTTATTTTGATCAAGGTTATGTTTGTGAGATAAAATCGTAGTTGTATGTAGCTGTGGTTTGTTCATTTTTCTGGTTGTGTAGAATACTGTAAGTGTGAATATACTATAATTTGTTTACCTATTCTACACTCATTAGACAATTTGTTTCCAAATTTAGATTATCATAAACATTTAACATACTTCTACATGTCTCACGAAGCATGTATACATGCACTTTTGTAGGTTTCCAACTTAGAGCAAGTTTTCTCAACAGAGGCACAGTTGAATATTTGGGGCTAGAAAATTCTTTTTCCTGGTTGGCTATCCTGTGAATTATAGAATGTTTGGCTACATCCTTGTCCTCCACCCACTGGATGCCAGTATCACTACCACCACCACCACCACCCCAGATGTGAACAATTAAAAATGTCTCAAGATTTTGGCAGATGTGCTGAGGGAGGAGGGGCAATTGCCCTGGGTTGAGAAACACTGACCTAGGAGTATGTCCTATTTCTGTAAATAAATAGCAAACATTTTTTCAAAGCAGAATTTCCAGTTTTCACTTCAACTGGAGACTTCCCATTACTCACCATTCTCGCCAATAATTGGTGTATTGGTTTTCTAGGGCTGTCGTAACAAAACCCACACACTAGATGGCTTAAACAACAGAAATCTGTTTTCTCAGGTTCTGGGGGCTGAAAGTCCAAGATCAAGGTGCTGGCAGGTTTGGTTCTCCTGAGTCCCCTCTCCTTGGCTTGCAGATGGCCACATTCTCACTGTGTCCTCAAGTGTCTTTCTTTTCTGTGCACAAGCACCACTGGCATCTCTTGTTCTTCTTATAAGGACACAGTCCTATTGGATTAGAGCCCTACCTTTAAGACCTCATTTAAACTTAACTATATCTTTAAAGGCCTGCTCTCCAATTACAGTCACCTTGGGGGTTAGGGCTTAAACACACACTTTCTGTTGAGGGGGAACAAATCAGTGCATAACTCTTGGTATTATCAATTTTTCAATCTTTGCAGTTCTGGAGATGTGTTTCATACACGTGGTAGCTTCAATTTTGTTTTGTCAACAATGAATGGTTTGACCGATTTTCAAATGTCAGTTGGCTACGCAAATCCTTAAGTTGGTGAAGTTCCTGTTCAAGTCTTTTAGCCAATTTTTTGTTGTTGTTTTAGTTTTTTCTTACTGATTTGTTAAAGTTCTTTAAATGTTCCCTTTGTCAGTTATTATCATTGCAAGTATCTTCTCCCATTTCAAGACTTTGATTTCAATCTCTTAATGGTGTTATTGATAAAATAACATTTTTAGTTTTAATGTAGCTAAATTTATCAATCTTTCTCATTCTGACCTGTGATTTGTGTATGTGGCATGGTGTGAACTTAAGGTCAATTTAATTTTTCTTTGTGGATGCCAAATTGACTAAGATTATTTATTGCAAGACTATCCTAGCACGTTTTTCTATTGTGCAAATTGTCATAAATCAAATTGAAATTAGTCTGTGTTCTATTTTGGAAACATACTATATATTAAATTATAATCCATTGGAAAGTGAAACCTCTCTTTAACTTGCTTTGAACAACATTTAGCATATACTGCTATGCGGAAGTGTTTTGGGAAGCACGACTAGGTGGAGAAATTTGATAAATTAGTGAGAGTGTTTCTCCTTCTTTTACATGCTCAGTCTCTGAGCTCAGAGTTCTGCTTTATTTCAACAGCACTGGCCAAAAGTTAAATTCCTGACAATTGCAAACTGTGTGGAAATTCCATCCCCCAGAGATTAGACCAAACTACTATAGATCAATTTACTTACATGTCACGAAAGGTCGTATTTGAAGGAAATATCTAGAGCTCATATCATGTCAGAAATTAAGAAAGTTAGAATGATTTAATATAATCTTAATATTTACTAGGCACCTACTGTGTCTCCAATTAGTTCTTAATATACACATTTTTTAAAATCAGTAAAGCATGCCAGTAAGCTAGGTCGTGTTACTTGTCTTACTCATTTGATGAGAAACTTGTGTGCCCAAAGTTTCCTAGCCAGTAGTGCTAAAGTCAGGATTTGAATTCTTTTCCATCTGAATCCAAAGTCTACACCTTTTAACAGTTAGTTACAGTGTATCTGAGCTGATGGAGAAAGGACTAGAGGAAACCACATTAGATGTTTTCAAATATTTGAAGTTTATCGGTGGGAAGCAGAAGACAAATTCTGTAGCACTCTAAGAATTGAGGACCAGCTCTTAAGAGTTTTAAGGTACTAGATTTTGTCTCTATGCTGGAAAAAATTCACACTTAATTGAACACCCATTCTGCTGAAAAATAAAATAACTCTCTTCGGACTTAAGAGATTTTTTTTCTTTTTTTTTTGAGCACTGGTGGTGTTTAAATTAAAAAGCTAGAAGAGATTTCTGCATTAGATCGGATGTTGGACTACAAGACTCTAAATGTTCCTCCAGATAAAAGATGTTGCAATTTATGTTATTAAATACTTACTACATATATAATGTTTTGTTTAGCCTGTTTTTGTGCATGGAATATAAATTGTGTAAAAGACAGGTAGGAAGACATCTACCTTCCATTAGCTTATGATAAAAAAATGAACAAATATAAGCAGTAGATTATAAATTTTAACTGAAAAAAATTAAAAATATCTGCTATACTTGACTGCCCTTATAAAAGATAATTTTTAAAATTTTAGTTTATGTGATTGAGAGATAATGGTTTCTCATTTCTTCTGTTTGTGCAGTTTAGAAAATATTTATTCTGCTCAAAGTATAAACCAAAACCCCATGTCATTATTACCATGTTTATAAAGCTAGAAAGTTCATTTTAATTAAGACAGTGATCAGCTGTAGATATTATACAAAGTAGAATTCTGATTCAAAAGGAGTACAACAAAATCTGCCCCAAACAGGTTTTCTCTAACCCCTAAGGTTGTCATCTGTAAGGATGGCAAACATGACACTCATAAATGTTTAAACTCTCAAGCATTTCTGAACATTGGTAATACTGTGTCATTTTTCTAATAATTACCATCTACACATTTATTCCATATTGGTTATTCCATTAGCTGCTGCAACCCTATTGAAGGACGTTGATACGATTAAGAAAGACTATACTGTTGTAACAAACAACTTGTGAATCTAAGTATCTTTATAAAAATGTATCACTTTCATGGTGTCCACTGTAAATTGGGACTTCTCTATAGGACAGCTCTCCCTTTTTCAGTAACTACATGATTGAGTCAGCCTTACATTTTGGTTCCATTACCTCAAGCATGGCCATAGCAGGTAACGTGATAAATGTCTGTCAATTACAATTACTTATGCAACTCAATAATAAGTGCCTAGACGAGATAATAAAGAACATTTTATAAATGAGGATGCATCTATTCCATATTAAATTGCTAAAAATGTGGTCAAAATCAGTGATTTTGATTGTTTTAAATAAGACAATAAAAATTTCATCTGTATCCCATATATTGTGCTTGAACATTAAAGGAAAATGCAAGAGTCTTTAATAATTAAATTCTGTGCATCAAGAAGAAAATGACCACATTAGCAGCTGTAAACACTATGTGTCAAATGTATTCAGAAATTCTCAGGAAAGCCATACTGTTTAGGGTTATGTTCATGGAATTGTACTTATCCTAAATAATAATAATAATGAAAATAATTTTAAA
This sequence comes from Equus caballus, assembly GCF_041296265.1. NCBI lineage: Eukaryota > Metazoa > Chordata > Mammalia > Perissodactyla > Equidae > Equus > Equus caballus. The sequence goes on along the minus strand of NC_091707.1, from coordinate 41,084,049 downwards.
ATAATCCCAAATAGTAATGACATCATTAGACTAAATTTCTGTAACCTAGTTATGCTAAAAATTTAATTGTTTTGTCACACAAAGTTCAGCTAAGCTTTCATTCATCATTTTTTTCCAAATATTCCCCTTGAGTGCTAATTAGGTAAAAAGATATATGAAATTTAGGTACACTTTAATTTTATTCTAGAGGAGACAACTTACTTAGATTTAAGGGAGACATAAAAGTGGAATGTGCCACCCTATGAGGCAATGATTTGAGAAATAATTTTGATAAGGAAAGTATCATTTCAGTAGAGAAAAATATGAGTAGGGAATCAGTAAATACTAGTCCACAATCCCAGTCTAGAAATCAGACCTAATGTGTTTCAGAATTTAGAGTTTTTCTGATTTGAGGAAGGTTATGTTGTATACCATAGAACTCTACAAACACTTTCAAATTTATCCAGCAAAAATAAGAATAAGAAAAATAAGAATATTCAAACTAAAAGTCATACATAAAGAACGTGTGTTGCCTCCTATCTGTGCAGGACAGGTTTTTGCACCATGAGTTCAGGTCAGGTCAGATTTGCCAACAAATGAGTTAAAAAGAAAAAAGAACTCTGGACTTTTTGAGATTTTGGATTTTAGAATGATGGATAAAAACTGTAGGTGTGAATTAACTAATTTATAACTGCTGTCTAGTATACACATAAATAAATGTATACATATTTTTTTCACTGCATAGAGAGTACTGATCAATTCCTATGCTTGGTCAGTGAGCTGTATTGTCCTTGGTGTCAGTGAGCATCACTTTCACCTCTACCTTGTAAATCTAAGACTTTCTCACTTCTTTCAGAGGAGAACCTGAAACTACGTGAATCCCCTTCTGCCACTGAGAAGTGGTCATGCAACACTTGTAAGTTGGAAGAGAGAGAAACGTGATTATTCTGAGGCAATTGCCAGTGTGTGGGTGAATGAATGACAGAGGTAAGGCTCAAGGCGGTTTGGTGATGAGCGCCTGAGAATCGTGCATTCAGGTGTTGCACGCACGGCAAGATAGTCTAAGAACTTCCTAGAGGGTCTGGGGGATCAGAGGAGTTTCTGTGTGAGCTCTGGAGAGGAACTCCCCCCACCTTTGGTGCTGTAGGTTGAGATCCTTGGTGATAGCTTTCCTGCAAATCTGTGAAAGTCCTTAAAACCAAAGAACCTAAAGCAACTTCTGTTTTCTTGAGTGAATTCTAAGACAGTTGAATGCATTCAAAGAAGAATGAGTTTCAAATAGTCGAAAAGTGCTGCAATTTGTTAGAATTGCTTGTGAAACTTATTTAAAAGCAAATATAATGTGTAACGTAATGAAATATACCAATGATACATTCCTAATTATCTGTATCTAAGCTTATCTAAACTGTTTAAATAAGGCTATTTTCATTGAGCATTCTTTCATACATACAATCATCTATACTGTAGGCGCAGTCCTGCCTTGTAAAAATGTGTCTAATATATTGTGGCATTTCAAACAAATAAACAAGAAATTGTTAGGATTATAAGTATTCTGCTTTCCCAAAATATGTCTTTATTATTATTATTACATAACTAAGCACCCTTTTGTCATTAATTTTTGCTGACTATTCCATGATGAGTCTGAAATAAAAGACTTCCATGTTATATTTAGGTTCTTTAAGGTTAACTTGGTTAGTCAAAAAGAGGGTTGCTGAATGTCATGATTTTGTTAAATATCTGAAAGTTTGAACACATAAGTTCTTGGGATTTATCTTGTAATCTTTTGAGTTCAGGCATTTATATAAATCTGAACCTATATTTTCTGCCTACTTTTGTCATTTGGAAGGACATTTATGAAAGTGTATTGTTCTATTTCCAAAATGAGAGTTTGTATAAGAGAATGTTATCATTCTGAGTTAAATGCTTCCAAAGGCCTCCCTGTGATTTTGCTACTAATTTCAAGATTTATGTTACTAAATATATGCTGACTAATAAACCCATCCTGGAATGATAACTCAACAGACTATTTGGCATGGGGACAATTGTTCACAGCTGCATGCAAGATGCTATTAAATGCAAAATGGCACAACTACTTATCTTTGGCATACTGTTAACCACCTCGCCTCAAAAAAAACAAACAAAAGAAGTCTACTGAATCCTCATTGTTCAATTAATTTGAGAGAGGAGAAGAATAGGAGAATGAAGCATAGCTGAAGGAAAAAATAAAATGGAAAAGCTAGGCTATACAGACGTTGGAGAGAATGATACATCCCGGTGTCCGCAGAGTTCACAGACACCATCTCTTTCTTTCATGCTGGATTCAGAGGCTGGCCCTGTGTCCTAATGGTTAAGTTCGCCACACTCCACTTCGGCACCCCAGGTTTGGCTCCTGATGTGGACATACACCACTAGTTGTCAACCACGTTGTGGTGGTGACCCACATACAAAACAGAGGAAGACTGGCACAGATGCTGGCTCAGGGTGAATCTTCCTCAGCAAAATATATATATATATATATATATTTGTATGTTGGATTCAAACCATAGGTGTGAAACTGTAACCTGAAATTAGAGACTAGCAAAAATGAGTGAACAAGCCTACCCTGGGGTAAATGTCACTTAGTTTCAAGTAAGTGGACTCATTGTTTATCCCATACAATCTTCACAACTTGATGGATGAATTATGCTCGGTGTATATAATCTTAATTTATTCCTAGAGATTATCACTTATTTCCATTTCTTTCCAGATTTCTTTTGTCATATCATTTTTGTATCCCCTTATTCATCTGTAAATTTCACTGTGATCTTTTAAAAAATATGGAAGAGTTTCCATTGAAAAAATATTTGTTCTGTGTTATTTCCTTTTTGTTTTATTTGAGTTTAGGGAATAAACTAAAAAATGTATTTCAATAATCTTTTAATGGAGCTTAAAACCTAGTCAAAACCAGCTAGTACCTTTTGAAATATATTCTTAAAAAGCAAACAATAGGGGGCCGGCCTGCTGGTGCAGCAGTTAAGTTCGCACGTTTAGCTTCTCTGAGGCCCTGGTTTCGCCGGATCAGATCCCAGGTGCGGACATGGCACCACTTGGCAAAAGCCATGCTGTGGCAGGCGTCCCAAGTATAAAATAGAGGAGTGTGGGCATGGATGTTAGCTCATGGCCAGTCTTCCTCAGCAAAAAGAGGAGGATTGGCAGTAATTAGCTCAGGGCTAATCTTCCTCAAAAAAAAAAAAAAAAGCAAACGAGCCAAGTGTTTAGCTGTCAACTTCAAACAAAGAACTTATTCCAAGCAACAAGATGAGCTTTAGAACTTAACTCTTTTAAATATCTTACAACCTATTGCATAGGTATTAACCATTATAAGATAAATCAGTTTCATGTTTCAAAATCTTGTCACCCTGAAAGCTTCAACCAAATAGCATAGTTACCAATTTAATTAGTACTTAATTATAACATTAAATTGTATCCTATATTCCAAGCACCTGCTTTTCTGATGAACTGATCTTGTGTTTGAGGGGAAAAAAAACAAACAAATAGAAACATATACTGATTTTGGGGGTTAAATAGTAGAAAACAAAATAAGACCTATGAAAATTAACGTCTTTCTAAGGCAGTAAATTTACAGAACCTAAGTGAGAGTTGGCAGTCAACAAACTGTTAGAGTTTTACTGCATGCTGAACTTTGCATTATCTCTTTCCTGAGATAAACTCAATGGAAAATACACCTATAAAAGTTCAGAGTAGTTAAACAGAAATAATGTTATATACAAATTAGATTTTATGTTTTTAAATGGCAGTATCAAATAGAAAAAAATAAAGATAAAATAGTAATTCTTTTTGCCAATAGCATATGGTTTTCTTGAGAAGGGAATTTTCAAGAGGACCGCCTTATACAGAAAATAATATTCCTCAGGATTTGGCTTAGATTAACTTATCATGCACAGGGAAAAGCAGGAAAGCATAGATGGGCTATTGGAAAAATATAGATCATATATGTATAGTGTTTCTAGCTGAAAATAGCATTTTTCTCAAGATTCAAGATAATTTAATGAATTTAGTGTTGAGGATAGGATAAGAATAATGTGTGAATATACGTTTGTGTTGCAGGCTGGGCATCTTGGCAGTTGTGAAATAATCTTTGATGGTGGCACTTCACTCTCAAGAAAGTGTCCCTTTTCTCAGTCCAGTCAAACTCAGTATTTATCTTTTTTTTCCTATGTGAAAGAAAATTCTTAGCTAGCTGCTTTACAAACATTGATCTGACACCTTCCTGGTGACTCTTTTAATAAACTTAAAAAAAAATTGTGACAGTGCGAATAGTAGAAACACAGATAGGTGGCACTCACCTATTTTACATTCCTAAACATTACTGATTTTTCTCTTTTTAATTTTTATAATAAAGATGAATAGGCAAAAAAGGTAAGACAATTATTAAAAACTACTTTATTGAAAATAAATCTTGGTTAGCGCTAATGTCATACATAATGTGTTTTTATATCACCATGGATGATAAAACAGAACTTGATGTTCATAACCTGCTATGAATAGGACAGGTATTATTTTTCCCAGTTTTTGTAACACCCCTGGACTCCACCTCTAGGAAAGATCAACGTTTCGTAAATGGCAAGTTTGAGTGAAGACGAATTTCACAGAAAAGTTTCCTATACCTTCTGGATATTAAATTGCCCCATTCACAATATATTCTAATCAACTGAACTCTTTAGGCATGAATTAAAGTTTAAATAGGACATGAATTCATTTATTTCATTCTCATATAGATTTACTGAGTCCCTGACTCTGTGCTTGGCATTAAGGACACAGAGGTTAAAGTCACAAATATCTTAGTTTTAAAGGGAACTTAGAGCATATCTAGATAGATGAACTTCTATCATTGGAAGTTCTCTCTACACCATCCCTGACAGGTAGTTATCAAGTTCCTTTTGAAAAATATATAGTACCAAGATATTGGCTAACTCACAAAGCAGTATGCTCCTTTTTCATTGCAATTTATTTTTGAAAGTTGTGCTGATATATACCTATGGTAACTTTTGGCCATTGATCATTAGTCCTCTCATTTGACTATACGTTATGGTTCTATCACTTCCAATGACTCCTCACATATTTGATGAGTTGGTATGCTTCTCTGTGCCAAGTTTTAACTAACTTTGGCAAAAAAAATAAAAAGAATTAAAATGAGGAAACATTGGCTCACAGAGCCCAATGCAGGCAGGCCAATGATGCCTCTATTAGGGAATTGCATGAACAGGAACTGAGTGTCACCGGGGCTCTTTCTCTGGCCTCTGCTTCTCTACTTGGATGAGTTTCGTTCTTATACCTATTCAAATATGTAAAGAAGGTATTCTTGCCATGTTATTAACTCATGGGGAATTTGTATTCAACTGAAAACCTGGTCTTCTTCATATAAATTTTTGTGAATTCTAACATATGTGATTATTTAACCCAGAAGTAGGAATTTGCATTTATCCTTTATCACAATTTAGCCACCTTGATAGGAAAAAATCAAAACAAATTAACAGTGGCTGAAATGAGAGAAATTTATGTCTTTACCTAGTGAAAAAAAAACTTCAGATGTCATTGATATAGGCATGGTGTGATCAATCCACATTTATCAGAACCACAGGCCGCTAGTCCAAGAAGGCTGCTGGATCTCCAGCCATCAAATCTGTATTCCTGCCAGCAGTATGGAAGCACCAGAAGTACAGCATGTCCTTTTTATATTTTATTTTTTATTAAGATTATGATAGTTTACAATCTTGTGAACATTCAGTTGTAGATTATTGTTTGTCAGTCATGTTGAAAGTGCACCCCTTCACCCTTTGTGCCCACCCCCACCTGCCCTTTTCTCTGCTAACCATTAATCTGTTCTCTCTGTCTATATGTTTAACTTCCACATATGAGTGGAGTCATAGAGAGATTGCCTTTCTCTATTTGGCTAGTTTCACTTAACATAATACCCTCAAGGTCCATATATGTTGTTGTGAATGTGACGATTTCATCCTTTTTTATGGCTGAGTAGTATTCCATGGTATATAGATATACCATATTTTCTTTATCCAATCATTAGTTGATGGGCACTTAGGTTGCTTCCACATCTTGGCTATTGTAAATAATGCTGCAATGAACACAGGGGTGCATGGGACTTTTGGAATTGCTGATTTCAGTTTCTTAGGGTAGATACCCAGTAGTGGGATGGCTGGATCATATGGTATTTCTATTTTTAGTTTTTTGAGAAATCTCCATAGTTTTCCATAGTGTCTGCACCAGTTTGCATTCTCACCAGCAGTGTATGAGGGTTACTTTTTCTCCACAACCTCTCCAACATTTGTCACTTTTTTTTGTGGTTATTTTTGCCATTCTATTGGGGGTAAGGCGGTATCGTAGCTGTTTTGATTTGCATTTCCCTTATGATTAGTGATGATGAGCATCTTTTCATGTGTCTATGAGCCATCTGTATATCTTCTTTGGAGAAATGTCTGTTCATGTCTCCTGCCCATTTTTTGATCAGGTTGTTTGATTTTTTGTTGTTGAGTTGTCTGAGTTCCTTTTATACTATAGAGATTAACCTTTTGTCGGACATATGACTTGCAAATATTATCTCCCAATTGGTCTGTTGTTTTTTTGTTTCAATCCTCTTTTCCCTTGCCTTGAAGAAGCTCTTTAGTTTGATGAAGTCCCATTTGTTTATTCTTTCTATTGTTTCTCTTGTCTGAGAAGACATGGTGTCCAAAAAGATCCTTTTGATACTGATGTCAAAGAGTGTACTGCCTATGTTTTCTTCTAGAAGGCTTATGGTTTCAGGTCTTACCTTTAGGTCTTTGGTCAATTTTGAGTTTATTTTTGTGAATGGTAAAAAAGAATGGTCAATTTTAGTTCTTTTACATGTGGCTGCCCAGTTTTCCCAGCACCATTTGTTGAAGAGACTTTCTTTTAATCCATTGTATGCCCTCAGCTCCTTTGTCAAAGATTAGCTGTCCATAAATGTGTGGTTTTATTTCTGTTGCATTGATCTGTGCACCTGTTTTTGTACCAGTGCCATGCTGTTTTGATTACTGTAGCTTTGTAGTATGTTTTGAAGTAAGGGATTGTGATGCCTCCAGCTTTGTTCTTTTTTCTCAGAATTGCTTTAGTGATTTGGGGTCTTTTGTTGCCTCATGTGAATTTTAGGATTCTTTTTACTGTTTCTGTAAAGACTGTCATTGGGATTCTGATTAGGATAGCATTGAATATGTAGATTGCTTTAGGTAGTATGGATATTTTAACTATGTTTATTCTTCCAATCCATGTGCATTGAATATCTTTCCATGTCTTTATGTCATCATCAATTTCTTTCAGGAAAGTCTTGTAGTTATCATTGTATAGGTCTTTCACTTCTTTGGTTAAATTTACCCCAAGGTATTTTATTCTTTTTGTTGCGATTGTGTCTTTGAGTTTTCTGTTAGTTCACTGTTAGTATAAAATGCTACTGATTTATGTATGTGATTTTATACCCTGAAACTTTGCTGTAGCTGTTGATTATTTCTAATAGTTTTCCAATGGATTCTTTGGGGTTTTCTATATATAAGATCATGTCATCTGCAAACAGCAAGAGTTTCACTTCTTCATTGTCTATTTAGATTCCTTTTCTTTCTTTTTCCTGTCTACTTGCTCTGACCAAAACCTCCAGTACTATGTTGAATAAGAGTGGTGAGAGGGGACACCCTTGTCTTGTTCCTGTTCTCGGAGGGATGGCTTTCAGTTTTTGCCCATTGAATATGATGTTGGCTGTGGGTTTGTCATATATGGCCTTTATTATGTTGAGGTACTTTACTTCTATACCCATTTTATTGAGAGTTTTTAACATAAATTGGTGTTGGATCTTGTCAAATGCTTTCTCTGCATCTATTGAGATGATCATGTGATTTTTGTTTCTCATTTTGTTAATGTAGTGTATCACATTGATTGACTTGCAGATGTTGAGCCATCCCTGTGTCCCTGGTATAAATCCCACTTGATCATGGAGTATGATCTTTTTAATGTATTGCTGTATTCAGTTTGCCAGAATTTTGTTGAAGATGTTTGCATCTATATTCATCAGTGATATTGGCCTGTACTTTTCCTTCTTTGTGTTGTCATTTTCTCGTTTTGGGATCACGGTTATGTTGGCTTCATAGAATGTGTTAGGGAGTGCTCCATCTTCCTCAATTTTCTGCAATAGTTTGAGAAGGATAGGTATTAAATCTTCTTTGAATGTTTGGTAGAATTCTCCAGAGAAGCCGTCTGGTCCTGGACTTTTATTTTTGGGGAGGTTTTTGATTACTGTTTCAATTTCTTTACTTGTTATTGGTGTATTCAGATTCTCAATTTCTTCCTGCTTCAGTTTTGGGAGGTTGTAAGAGTCTAAGAGTTTAGCCATTTCTTCTAGGTTGTCCAATTTGTTGGCATATAATTTTTCATAGTATTCTCTTATAATCTTTTGTATATCCTGGGTATCCATTGTGATTTCTCCTCTTTCATTTCTAATTTTATTTATTTGAGTCTTCTCTCTTTTTTTCATAGTGAGCCTGGCTAAGGGTTTGTCAATTTTGTTTATTTTCTCAAAGAACCAACTCTTTGTTTCATTGACACTTTCAATTGTCTTTTTTGTTGCAATTTCATTTATTTCTGCTCTAATTTTTATTATTTCCCTCCTTCTACTGACTTTGGGCTCTGTTGTTCTTCTTTTTCTAGTTCTGTTAGGTGTCGTTTGAGATTGCTTATCTGATAATTTTCTTGTTTATTGAGGTGAGCCTGTATTGCAATGAAGTTCTCTCTCAGGACTGCTTTTGCTGCATCCAAAATGAGTTGGTATGGTGTGTTTTCATTTTCATTTGTATCCAGATAATATTTGATTTTTTTCTTTAATTTCTTCAATAACCCATTGGTTATTCAGTAGCATGTTGTTTAATCTTCACATTTTTGCCCCTTTCCCAACTTTTTTCTTGTAGTTGACTTCCAGTTTCATAGCATTGTGGTTGGAAAAGATGCTTGATATTATTTCAACCCTCTTGAATTTGTTGAGGCTTGCTTTGTTTCCCAAGATATGGTCTATCCTTGAGAATGTTCCATGCGCACTTGAGAAAAATGTGTGACCTGCTGTTTTTGGATGGAGTTTTCTATATATATCTATTAAGATCATCCGGTCTAGTTTTTCATTTAATTATACAATTTCCTTGTTGACTTTCTGTCTGGATGATCTATCCATTGGTATTAGTGGGGTGTTGAGGTCACCTACTATTATTGTATTGTTGTTGATATCTCCTTTTAGTTTTGTTAATAGTTGCTTTACATAATTTGGTGCTCCTGTGGTGGGTGCATATATATTTACAGGTGTTATGTGTTCTTGGTGGAATGTCCCTTTTATCATTATAAACTGCCCCTCTTTGTCTCTCTTTATCTGTTTTGCTTTGAGGTCTACTTTGTCTGATATAAGTATGGAGACACCTTCTTTCTTATGTTCATTATTAGCTTGGAGTATCGTCTTCCATCCCTTTACTCTGAGTCTGTGTTTTTCTTTGAGGCCGAGGTGTGTTTCCTGGAGGCAGCATATTGTTGGGTCTTGTTCTTTAATCCATCTTGCCACTCTGTGTCTTTTGATTGGAGAGTTCAATCCATTTACATTTAGAGTGATTATTGAAATGTGGGGGCCTAATGCTGCCATTTTATTGCTTGTTTTCCTGTTCTCTTACAATTCCTTTGTTTCTCATCCCATGATTTTTGGACTACCAGTTCACATAGGTAGTTTTCTGTATTGGCTTTCTTCTTATTTGTAATTTGTGTCTTTATTCTTGTTATTTGTTTAGTCATTACCATGTGGTTTGTATAAAACATTTCATAAATGAGATAGTCCATTTTCTGATAGCCTCTTATTTCCTTAGATTAAGTCATTCCATCCCTTTCCTCTTCCCTTTCCAGGTTGTTATTGTCAGATTTTTTTTCTTCCTGTGTTGTAAGTTTATGGTTAAAATGACAAGATTATATTTATTGTTGGTATTTCCATTCCTTTTATCTTTAATGTTATACTTAGCCATTGCTAACCTGTCCTGATGGAGAGATGAAACTTTCTACTGATCTCCTTTGCTCTGGGTTTTGTAGCCCCTTTCCTTTTTTTGTTTTTTCAGGTATGAGGGTCTTCCTGTGCATTTCTTGTAGGAGGAGTCTTGTGGCGATGAACTCCTTGTCTATCTGTATTCTCTTTTAACTCGTTGAGTTTTTTAATGATGGCTATTTTTAATTCATTGTCGTTTAGGTTATAGATTTCAGTGTCTTTGGGATCGTTTTCTGGGTGTTTGTCATTTTCCTTCTGTTCTGGAGATTTAATATATTTTTTCATACTGCTCGATGGGATGGATTTGTGCCTCCACATAGAGATAGAGTTTGGTCACTGCTTCCACTTGCTTCTCCTGGTGGGGAGGGACAGCAGCTGTGTAATCTGTACTAACCAGGATCTCTGTCAGCCATTCCTGACCAAGCCTGGGCCCCTTCTTGTGATCACAGTGGCCCTGTGGGGTCACTCATCAGCTGTGGTGACAATCACGATGGGGCCTAGGGTTGCTGGTGACTACTCTCACAGACCACCTAGATACACTCCCTGCTTAGGGTCTGCAGCAGTGTTATGGGCTTTCACAGCAGCCAGGAACAGGTTCACCTAGACTTGCAGCTCTGCACTGTCAGGTTCCCCAAGTTCTCACTTGTCCACTATAGGCTGCAGCAGAGCTAAGGCTATCTACTACAGCCTATGGTTAGCTCAGCTGGCTGTGCCCCTTTTGCCCCAGTGCCTCCCAGCTGTTGGATTGCTGGGCGGGGCCTCTCCACCAAGGCTGAGTAGAGGCTTTCCCTGTGGCTGCTGTGGGACCATGGATTTTCCCCCCTGGACCAAGGCTCAGTCTCGCTGGGGCTCCAACTTGTCACCGCCCACTCACGCAGTCCCTCTGGGTCTCCCTTGCCCCCTTGGGGCCACAGCAGAGCTTTGTGTGTTAAGTCCAGTCAGGAGGTTGCTCATTTGGTCAAGCCCCCTTTTACCCCAGGGCCTCCCAGCAGTCTGATTGCTGGGCGGGGCCTCTCTGCTAAGGCCGAGTAGAGGCTTCCCCTCTGGCTGCTTTGGGACTGTGGATTTTCCCACTGGGCTAAGGAGCAATCACGGGGGCCTTAGGGCTGTAGTCACCTGTTTCCACAGTTGTGCTGCCAATGCACGCACATGCCCGTTCTTGGTGCCATGGCAAATCTATGAGTGTGTCAGCCGGTACAAAGTTGCTTGCAGGTATTAGGCTGTCTGGGGGTTGGAGAATTTTCACCTATCTCCACCTCCTCCTTGGGGGAAGTCCGGGTCCGTCCATCTTCTGATGTATAGCAGCGCGGGTCTCTCAGGCATCCTGAGGTGCTGTGTGGATATCCTTTGTTGATTGATGAATGTCCAATTAGTTGTAGTTTGAAGAGAGAGAGACAAAGAAAACTGCTCACTCCACCATGTTGCTGATGTCACTCCCACAACGTGCCTTTTTTGATGGAGAATTCAAAGAAGCTTCATAGATCATACCTGTCAGCTCTTATAGCTATGAGGGAGGCTAATGAGTGTCACATTTTAGCCGGAGAGCAATGTACTGGTTATAAATTGATGTTCTGCTGCTAAGGAAGGAAAAGGGAATAGATGTTGTGATATCAATGAGTAGTCTCTGCAATGCAAAAATGTGTGTGTGCGCCCTAACTTTTTTTTGATGAAGCTCTTATTAAAAAGTTGTAGTGAAAATGTATAATTGAAATTTCAGTGACATTTATTGAGAAATTTAAAGTAAAGTCACTCTGAGAAAGGAATTTTTGAGAAAGCAAAGCACTGAGTTCTTTACTAGTTTTGCTCAGATGGAAAAGAAGTCTTGAAAATATTTGCATTTTAGTTACCAGAAAATTTAAGTGAAATCTCTACCAATTTTTATATTTTGTATCATTAACTTGACTTTTCTGGATATTTTCTTAAATGTGCAATATCTTTTCTATAAAAATGGAAAAAAAAAACGTTTAAATACTTCCAAGGATTATGAATTTGTCAACTGGAGACTATGATATTTTAGGGCATTAAGTTTGTTAGAATATGTGTAGAGAAAACTTTGCATATTAACTTATAGTTGGGACAAAATTTGTAATAGGTTTATGTTACTCAGATTTCATATAATTAACCTGCTTAGTATAAACTCATTAATTATTATAAGTGGCAAATGTTATATAGCATTAGAAAATATTGCAGAATTAGGAATCTATGTACATATATATAATTTTTCAAGTAAAATATACATCAATCTAATATATTAATTTAAAAACACAATGCAGAATCTTGATTTCCTTCAAAATTCATTGTTAGTTTGGAAACATCATTATGATTTTCATTGTGTTGTCAAATATACTAAGGATCCTTAGCATGAGAAAGAGAGAAAGTCAAAATTCCTGGGATTCATTTGTCAATATGCATTGATTATAATCAGTCAACTAGTTCTGACTCTTTGCAACTATACTATCCTTCATCCCAGATTACTCCTTCTTATTCAACAGTTTATCATGATTTAGTTTATGAAATGTCTTGTTAAAACAAAGATGAATTATATGTCATTTTTTCTAATAAAATATTACATCTTTCCAAAAGAAACAAGGTTAATTTGACTTTTTCTTAGTGAATCAATGACAACTCCTAGAAATTGAACTTTAATTTCAAGCCGTCATAAAACATGAGTTCACAGTCCATTTCATCATCTTGCCAGGCTTTATCCACTGAATTACTGGTCTGCATCTGAGGGTTTATCCACTTCTTGTCTCCTACTGTTGTAAACACTGTGTGCAATGCCCACAATCCCCCTTTAGGACAAAAGGACTTACTCTACCAGTGGTCAGGACTCTTATAAGATGATGGCTGCAACTTTCAGCTTCTCTTGGAGAACTGTCCTTGGCTGAAGAGGAAAAACTGGTCCAAAGTCATGCCCCTATTTCCACGGGCAGCATGTTTCCAATGAATGGTTCATGTGGTGAAATAAAGGCCCAAAAGTTTGTACCTCTAGCCCCAAATGGAGATAACTCTGAAGGACTATGCCAGCTTCAGAGTTCACTAGAAAATTATCTGAGGCCTCGTGGGGACCAGATACCCGCTCTGCTCAATTCTGCCTCCTTCTCTTCCCCAACAGGTACTAATCTTAAAAGCACTCCCTAATAAATCAGTTTCAGTGTCTGCTTCCCAGAATATCCAACCTACAACACCCACCATCTCTAATTTTCTATGATTACAACTGAAGTTTCCTTTATTACTTAGATTTAATTTTCCTAGACGTGGAAACTAAAACTAATTTAATATAATAGCAACTTGACTTATTATTTCCTCATAATTATGTCTATTCTTAACTTTGTGACTTCAAGTTAATTTTACTTTATCTTGAAGATGAAAGCAAAAAGCAGGTTAAACTGTTCTGCCTTATTCTAATAGGAAATATATATCCTCTCTCCTCTATGCATTATATAAGGAGATGTTTTCCAAGGAATTAAAAGTTGGTTTAACATCTGAAAATCAATTAATAATTTACCATATCAAGAGAATAAAAAAGAAAACCTGGTTACTTCCATACATGCCCCCAAAAAAGCATGTCCTATGTCCATTTCTCTCTCTCTCACACAAACACACACACACACACACACAAAGAAAAATATCTTAGTAAACAAAGAATAGAAGGGAACTTTATAAACTTGATAAAGTGCACCTACAAAAACCCGTAGGTAATGTCATACTTAATAGCGAAAGGTTGAATGCTTTCCCCTTGAGATCAGGAACAAGACTAGAATGTCTGTTCTCACTATCACTATTATTCTACTTGTGGTTCTAGACATCACAATAAGGCAAGAAAAAGAAATAAGGGGTATTTTGCTTGTAAAGGAAAAAATAGCACTGTCTTGAATTTTCTATTTGGAAAATTTATGATATCTATAGAAACACAACTATTAGAAGATAATAATTGAGTTTACGGGATGCAAAATCAGTATATAAAAAGTCAATTGCATATCTAGATACTTGTAACAGCCCAAATTAAAAAATTTAATTAAAAAAATGCCATGTAAAATAGAATAAAACCGAAATTCTAAGATATAAATCTGATCATGGATGTGCAAGAGTTGTGCACTGAAAGAAGACATAAATAAATGGAGAGGATGGAATGACAATCCTCATATTGGCAGGAAGTGTTTGTAAATCACATATCTTATAAAGGATATGTGATTCAGAATACATAAAGAACAACCAATATTCAAAAATTAAAAAAAAGCACTTACTGAATTTCCAGATGATTTAAACAGTTAACTAAGGAGGAAATGGGAAAGGCAAATAAGCACTTAAGACAGTGTTTGACATTATTAGACATTAGAGAAATACCAATGAAAACTACAAAGAGATACTATTACATACTTATTAAAATGCCTTAATTTTAAAAGATTAAACATGCCAATTGCTGGCAAGGACATGGAGGAATGGAACACTGATACTACTAGTGGGAACATAAAATAGTAAAGTCACTTTGGAAAAGAGTTTGGCAGTCTAAAAAAGGCAAGGCTCCATTTTTTTTTTTTTTTTTTTTTTTTTGCTGAGAAGATTTGCGCTGAGCTAACATCCCCTGCCAATCTTCCTCTTTTTGTATGTGAGCTGCCTCCACCGCATGGCCACTGACAGGCAAGTTGTGTAGGTCCATGCCTAGAAACTGAACCTGGGCCACTGAAGCAAAGCACACCAAACTTAACCATTAGGCCACCAGGGCTGGCCCAAAGGGTCCAATTTTGATGTTTGATCCCTGACAGCTTTCAAATCTTATCGCTTTTCATCCCCTTTGCTCCACATCTGAGGAAGCCAGTATGAAAGCCTAACTGCTCCTTTGGAGCACCCAAAAAGTCCAAACCATGCACATGCTGCCAATGGGGACCCTCACTCCAGCCCAGCCTCTTAGCTGCAATAAAAGCCAAACTTACCCACCAGCTTCACTATAGAGTAAATGGGAGTCCTTACTCTTGGGGAAACCTTTTGTTTTTATTTATTACAAGTAACAAATTATTTTGCATATCAATTGGTGCCTATGTGTCATCCATCCAGACAGTTGAATAAATTCCCGGGGCCAAGGAGAGGTAAGCAATAGGTGACCAACTAAAAAATTAAAAGATTTCTTTAAACACAAATTTACCATCTCATTAATTTCACTCTTAGGTATTTACCCAAGTGAAATGACAGCATATATCCATAACACTGATACATGAATGATCATAGCAGTTTAATTCATAATGACCCCAAACTAGAAGTAACCATCAAAGGTAAAATAGATAAATGAACTGTGGTAGAACTATACTATGATAATTATGCTTAGTGAAAATAGCCACACAAAATAAAAGTACATACTGTATGATCCATGCACATGAATTTGCAGTGACAGAAAGCAAATCAGTGGTTGCCAGGGGGTGGGGAGGTGGGTGGTGGGATCTGCTAAAAGAAAAGGATTACATTGGGGCACATGAAAACTTTTGGGAGATGGTTAAATTCATTTTCTTTATTTTGGCATGGTTTCACGGGTGATATATATGTCAAAACTTATCAAACTGTAGAACTTAAACACATACAATATATTATATTCAGTTATGTTTCAAAAGTGTTTTTAAGAATGATCCCTTTGTCTGATACTGTTCCTGCCTGCATGAACCGTTTTTTTCTTTTCATTTCTTTTCTACAAAGTATGGTTATTTCTACTTCATATTATACAAATGGTAAAAAAAAATCTCATAATTCTATACTCATAGTTTTCTTTTTCCTTTACCTTTTCTTATGGGTACCTCAATACCAAATTGCT
Organism: Equus caballus; assembly: GCF_041296265.1. Taxonomy (NCBI): domain Eukaryota; kingdom Metazoa; phylum Chordata; class Mammalia; order Perissodactyla; family Equidae; genus Equus; species Equus caballus. The sequence continues at coordinate 41,068,186 of NC_091707.1, read as the reverse complement.
TTGATTTCATATATCATGAATTGTTAGGGCTCTTGCTTTAGCTGTAGTGTTTCTTCTGTCAGTAATGCTCATCTAGCCCTATTTTTCACTTAGCCAATGCACAGTTTGTTCTTCAAGACTCAACCTATTTTTCTCCTACTCCTTTACCCAGGCTTCTGTTTTAGGTAATCCTCATTGATGTTCTATGCTCTAATAATATTCTCTGCATGTTTCTAGCAAAGATCTTAAAGGCTTTGTGTGCCTCCTCCACTGCACTCATGGCTTCTCCAAGTAGGGATCCTGGGTTTCATAGCCCCTAGCAGAGGGAAGGATGCACCATCTAAGAGTTTGTTCAGCTGAACTGAGCTCTGCTTCCTCCATGCACTGCTCTGCTCCTCAGGAGAGCCATTAAAATTGATGTGAACCATTTTTAAGGCATGTGCATCATTAAATACACAATTATTATATTCATCTGTCGACTCTTGTTTCAAAAGACAATAACCAAGAATTGGCTTAGACATAAAAACAACATAAGAGATGATGTTTAAAGTAAAACTAGACCATGGGAAGGAAACAGAAAGAGAAGAATTTCAGTCACTTTGGTTAAGCCACACACAATCAGGAAACACGTTTCATTCTCAAATGGAGTGATAAAAGAGACATTTTAGGTTGAATAGTGTTTTGATGATAGCAAGTGCCAAACATTTATGTACAAATATTTTATATTATTAATTAATTGTTACTTATTAATAAGTAATACATTATAAGTAATATATATAAGTAATACATTATAAATGTAAATACTATAGTAAATTTAATTTAAATTATAAATATTTTATAGTTTATTGAAAGTAATTCAACCTATATGCATTACTTTTTCCTTTGGAAAATGAGTGACATAGTGGAAAATAAAGGTGAATCAATAGATCTCTTCAACTGGATCATTTTTATATCAACTATACTAATAGAAAATTAAATATTGAATCATAACACTGTAAAAGCATTTCTTTAAGGTCCTGTGATCACAGCTACAGCTCTGTTATTTCTCATAATGCGACAACACAAAGGAGTCAGGGAACTGGCATAGGCTGCCAATGTCACAGGCTTGTAATTTTTTAATACCTAGAATCATAGGAGTGTGTGTTTGCATTACCTAGACTCTGTATTTTTGTACTAGAAAATCCAGGTGCCACAGGATAAAAAACAAAATTTAAATGTCTCTGTGGAAAGTAATTTACTTGACAGAAAAGAATAGAAAAGAAAACTAGTATCCTGCCATTACCAGGAGCTCCTGTCGGAGCTGCCTCTCTCATCCCAGCAGGAAGCTTGCACAAGTTTCAGGAACACCCTCGAAAGCTCCTTCTGTATATTTTTAACCAGCAAGTCCAAGCATACTAACAAGAATAATGTATTCTTATGGTCATTTATTTAACAACAATTCACCTTGGGCTGATGTTCTGGGATCTTTATTATGCTATTGCTACTGTGATCTGTTCTCCTGCAACACCATGTTGTCTCACGTCCTCTGATGACCAACTTCAACCAGGCTTCTCATGAAATCTGCTCCTACACCTCCATTGAGGCACAGTTTTATCTTTTAATCAGCATTGAATGAAATGTTAATATTGGCATGATATGACATTCTAATGAGGAAGGGGCTTTTTGACAATTGCGCTAAAACTGTCTCAATAGAAAGGACAACTATATTATTTAATCGTGTTTACTGACACACCTTCCTACTTTTAAATGTAAAATATAAATTCAGTGCAGACGGTGATGATGAATGTGTATCTGTTTCAAGTTCATAGTTCGTTACCCAGTTCTATGGAATACCCTTTGAGGAGAAGCCAGTTCAATAACACTGGATTATTTTTAATTTATCTCCAAATCCCTTAAGTAGTAATTATTGTATATTATGCCATTGCAAAAGCAAATTCTCAATAGATACAGATGAAAACTTCCTTATTTTTAAAAAATTAGATAACTGGAGCGGAGAGTGCATTATAATTTTCCTTGCTTTTTGCCTTAACTCTACAACAATGTGGAACAAGTCAAATTTAATACTAAATAAGTGTTTTTTGTGTGTGTGTGGTTGTTTCTAATAAGAAGCATTTAAATTTCTGATGAATAAATAGCAGAAATCAACTAAGTTTTCTCAAATGACTGAGATAGAGAACAGAGTTTTGAAGTTTTGAGTTTCTTAATTGTATATTCCAAGGGGAAAATGTCTAAGTGGAAACTCATCATGAATCATGATCAAAGATGTGGTAAAGACCATGTCTAAAAAAGATAAATACAACCAATGGAGAATATTCCTCTCTTATATTTTTTTTTTTACTAGGAAATAAAGTAGCACAGGAATCACTCAAGGCTAAATAATTTAATCTCATACCAGGACATGTGACACTGATACATAATTAGATATATGACAGATACTAACATAAAACACAACTATAGGTAAGAACAAATTGGGTCTATCCTTCACTCTTGCCATCCTTAATAAATAAACTACAGCCAACTTTGGAAACATGGCATCAATATTCAGTTTACTTTTAAAACAGATGGTATAACAAGAAGTAACCATAGACGCAAGGTTCATATCCTTTAACGGAACTATGAAAAAAGACAATTCCAGTAAAACTCTAAGATCTCTTTCTCATAAATCCTCTGGCTGGAGACAAATAATCAAAGGCTCCAGCCAAACTAAACTCACTAGTCAGACTACTTAAAGGATAGGAAGTTTTGCATCATAGCTGGATCTTAAAGCAGATCAGGGAGTCTCGTTGTCTGATTCCATGTTTGGGCTGGATATAAAACTCTCCTACTCCTTGACATATCATGCAGGCTCTTATACACCTGAACTGAGCCAAAAAATATTTCTCTTCCTTTTGTACACTTTTCATTAATAATAGTGTATGGATTTCTGGATTCTCTCAAGGAGATCCATTGCTATAACTGAGATACCTTGCTAGCAAAAAACAAAACAAAATGTAAACCTGGAAAACAGAGAATAATAAAAGACTTTTTCTTGACAGTTTCACATCCTGGGCAAAGACAGTCTGTTTGACGATATTTGATTTGTAGAGAATATACAATTTTCAAAACCTCTTTTTGAAAAAATTTCTATGAAATAGAGGATCAAAAGTAAATTCATCTGTCTATGTTGGACAGTTAATAAAATTAAATGTGCCTATTTGCTAGCAAGGTCGTTCAAAATCAACTCAATTGTCAAACGTCTCTGACAGAGGTTTGACTGTAATGCAGCATCCTTTACTCTGGCTCATGCCAAACTGCTCTAAAGCAGGTACACAGCCTCACATATTTATTGGAGATTAGAATTCGGGAACTTTGTCTGATAGGGCTAAATATTGGCTAAATGTATTTCCAGCTGGGTAGAGTTTTGTCATTTTAGCTTTACTTTGGTCATAATTAAGCTCTTATTATTTTAAATTGTATTAAAAGTTGAGCTGAACAAGAAGGAGCTAGACAGAGCCAACTACAGATAAATAGGCCAACAAAAGTCGTTTATTTTCCCTCCAAAAATAATTACTCTTTTAAACTTTAAACAAAACCCAAAATTTGTTGTCCTAATTTATCCATTTGAAATACCAGTTTCCGTCCTCCCAAATTTGTTCAAAACAAAGCTTGTGACATACTATAGAAAACTTCAGCTATTTTATTAGAGTAATAAATGTAATCTTTGCAATCAAATACTTTCTTATTATTTAAAATATGTCACCTAAATCTGCCACTCTGTAGTCCAAGGCCATCAGTGATTTGCTGAAACACTGCTGCACACAGGGAATAACAGAAAAGGATATCTCTAAAAACAGCAGCTTCACTCTCTTGGCCTTTGGGTATTTAAAGCTCTAACTCCTCCCAGAAAAAAAAAACGCCAGAATCATGGTTATTTTTTGTTACTGGTCCAATCCTGTCTCCCACAGAGTGAAACAGCTTGCAATAAATGTGAATGGAAGACATCTCTTCTGAATAAGCATATTTCTTCATTTTTGATCTATATTAATATTCCTGGATATGGATTCACTTGAGAATTCAAAATCAATATAAAAAGATTATTTGCCTGGCAAGAAATAGGCAAAATTTAGTAAACATCTGGTCCAGATATTAGTTAGAAATTAATAGGATGTAAGATGACGTTATAGTAAATACTCTGTAATAAATACTAAAGAAATAACACACATATTTTTCCAAGAACATGAGTTCGTTTTTACTTGGGCCTGAAGAAAGGATGAAACAAATGCAACTTGCAGCAGCAGATTAGAATGAATCTAAAATATAAAATTTACTTCTTTTTTAGTAAAAATTATTCTATCTTTCTTAATATCTTCATGTCTTTATATCTTTCTAAATAAGAAAGAAGTTAGAAGTCAGCAAGAAAAATATAATTAACATTGAAACCCATACGCTGCTTTCACATAAGTGACTGAAATATATGTACATCTTAGACTGATCAATTTATCCCACTAAAGAGGAATATTAGCTGCTACATAAGTTATTTCTTTTTGATTTCATAATCAGTCATTTGCAATGGATTATTTCAACGAGGGAAATTTGGACCACCCTGGAGGTCGAGGAAATTGCCGTCGCTTCTACCTCCCCAGAGCAATTTTAGCAGCTAAGTTGCTACCCAGGGAATGACATTTTTATATTCCATTAGTGATGTGTTATTTCTATACTGCTTAAGACCATTTCTCACTCTGCTTATACATGCATTTATCTACCTTCCCTCCCCACCCTTCCAGTATTTTTTTCAATTGCAAGAACGATGTAATACATCTAAGAAATTAAAAGGTGGTTATGGCGTGAACAGAGGACAATAGAAGGGTTGTGAATTCTTAAAAGTGAACTAGTATATGATCATTGGCATTTACTATTATCCAGTGCCTTTTGTACATAGAGTCTTAGTAGAGAAGACAGTTTTCATTTTCAAGACACGCTAGGCTCTCATTATTGGCCTGAAAATCAGTTGCAAATATAGAATTATCCAGCAGTGTAAATAATGGATTTTTTACTTCAAATGTATCATAAAATATGGATGCATATGGATAGAATAAGATAAATATTGCCTTAGGTGGACATTAAAGTGACAGCAACTTTTAAGCATCTGTAGTAGTTCAGGCTTTCTGCAGTAGGAAAGATCCTTCCTGAGGCTGTGCAGCATGGTGAACTTCCATATACACAATTGTTTATTGGACTTCTATGCCCAAATATAACACGGGCAACTCAACTCAGCAGGTACCATACTACACTCACCATTGTTATCCTCAAATATATCCTTCTTCTCATAATGCTTAACTTGTTAAATGGTTACCACCAATCACCCACTTGCCCAATGCAGAGACTTGCCCAAGGCAGAGGTGTTTCTGAACTTCTTTTCCTTCATCCCCATAGTCATTCTCTAATCAACTCCTGCTTATTCTGCCTTGTGTTTTTAAAAATAAGTCCCTGACATAATGATCAGAAGCTGTACTAAATATGTGTATTATTCCATTTAATTCTTATAGCAATCATATGATGTAGATATTATTGTTAATTTCATTTTAGATGGAGAAAGTAACGTGTAGGAAATTTAATTACCTGACCCAATGTCATATAACTAACAATGATGAATTCAGGATTTCAACTGAGTCAACTTGACTGCAGACCACATGTACTTTCCTATTAAATATAAAACTTTCAGGACTTGCCGATGGATCATAAATGGAGGCATGGTTCAGAGAGGACTCAAAAGTACCCTCAATGATTTTTGCTTGAATAACTGGATAGACTTACGCAAATGGGGACAATTAGGAGAATCAGTTTTGGGACAAGTGAAACAAGGTTTAAATTGGCCATCTTTATTGGATACACATATGAATATGCTAAGTAGACAGTTGGATATATGAGTCTGTGGTCAGTGAAGAAATCAGGGCTGAAGACAGACATTGGAAGCAAACGACATATAAACGATGTTTAACACTATGAAACTGGATGAAAGCTTTTAGAGCTAGTGTAGATGAGAAATGAATGTTTGCACTTTTAGCATTTATTCAGTTCCTAAATCATAATAGGTGCTTTCTAAATATTGTTGAATAAATGAATATATAAATAGAATCCCGTTACATGTTAGATGCTAGCCTCACACTGGGACATGAGGAGCACTTGAAGAGCTCACACCTTTAGCTGTTTCCATTTCTGTTTATAAGATAAATGGGTGAAATAAAATATGTCATAAGGTAAAATAAAAAGAGCCAGACCACAGCATTATACAATTCTACTTTAGGGTTCAGATTAGACAGTCTGATTTTAGGCAAGTCATTCAATTACCAAAATCCTGGTTTTAAACAATAAGTTGATCTGGATGGTCTTTCTAAATTTAACATTCTAAAAAACAAGGAATTAGAAAATCTAGGCAATCTAAGGTGAAATAATAAATATACACCTAGATGCTCGATGATACCATGCAAGGAAGTGAATCAGGCTCAGCTGAGATTTCAGAGGAATGAAATTAATCAACATAAAGTTTGGTTGCTATAAAATAAAAGAGACAAGAATTCCAGAAGAGTAAAGGGAGTTTTTGTTGCAATCTGCTACTCTTGCCAGTTTATCTGCCTTATTTCTTGGGACGCATACCAATAAACAATCTTTTTTTTAGCGTTAATCATTGGCAAGAAACCCTATTATCATAAAGATATTCATGCCTCCCCTGGAGAAAGTTTTCTGAATGGACAGCTACCATTTTTACTTCCATGGCTCTTAGATTTATGCACCAAGACATTTCTCAGGTTGAGTTAGCATCTATCACGCCTAATGACATTGCTGTCAATTTCCTCTCTGTGTTACTAGAGGAAGAAGACAAGGTTTTCTTGTGTCTAGTTTTCAAAGCACCTTATGTTGGTAAAATCCAGCAATTAGTAACACATGAGATAAGATAATTTTTTATCTGCTAGTGAACAGTATTAGCACTTTCTCACGTGTAGCTCACATTTGCAATAGCAGGATTACATGGCTACCAGAAAAAGAAATCCCCTCCCACCCCTGCAAACATCTCACCCGACTGGAAATCTCCCACTAATGATTTAGCAGAAAAGGGAATATTGGGCAGTTTTAGTGGTTCTTTTCTAGTTAGAGTTTTTTACATCTATTTGGAGTTTTTTTTAACATCTATTATGCTTTACTGAAAACATAAGAACTACTTACTTAAGGAACAACAAAATATCAATTCAAAAATGTTTATCACACACCAACTGTGAGAAAAGATCTGTGATAGTTCTCTATTCTTTTCATTTGGACCATAAGTTAATAACAATTTTTAATGAGGAAAATTCCAGATAGATATAGTATTTGAGTCCAAACTATTCTCTTATCCAACCCAGCTGGCAAATTCATCATAAGTCTAAGATGTATTATTTCTAATAATGCAATCATTTGTTTAGTTATTTTTCCAGCGTTATCACATGGTTAGTGAAGTGTGTCCTGCAATTTTTATTCATTTTGTGTAGGTATAAATAGATGTTAATGGCGTGGACCACAGTGACTATATTTAAAATTTATTGTACGTCTTCAATACAATACAAAAGCTCCAAAGATCAGTCAAGTATTGAAGATTCCTTTATGTTCTTCTATGAGCTTGAGAATGACTGTGGGAATCAGTGATGCACATAGATATGGCTGGATTGTACTGTTCTGCATTCGAGTATCACAGACACCCATTCCTCAAATGAATCCTGTCAGGCTAACGAGTAATTCAAATATAATTTTTGTAGACAGAGTTCACAAACTCAGATCTTGGCAAACTGAATTTCAATTGCCTTAATATTACAAACGTCTCTTCTTTCAAAGCATTTTTTTCTCTTAACACTAGGATTCATCATTAATGAAATCAAAATTTTTTTGAGACAATGTTGTGGAATTGATATACCGAATAGGAAGATTCATCAGCTCCAATTCCTCCCTATCTGGAGGAATGATGCACACACAGACCCAGATAGCCATACCTATATCTGCTCAGATTTTGGGAGAATTAGAACATTTAAATACATATTGTGGAGAAAATAAAATACACCACACAGGAAAAGAGAAAGTCCACTGAAGGCATGTATATTGATATTTAGTAGGGCAAATCTATTTACTTGGTTATATTTATTCATATGTGTCTTGACTACTCTTAGATGTTTATATCATCTGTGTATTGTTTCTTAATTTGAAAGTAATCATTGGATTCCACTGTTGAGCACGTTTTCTATAGGCTTTTTCAAGTTACGGAAATCCTTTCTTTTCCTGTGGTGCTATCAGATTTTATCTTGCATATTTCATAAAAATTGTATTGAAAGCTTTTTTCTGAATATTTTGAGATCCTTGTTTTTCTTCTTTATTCTCTTTAACTAGTGAAGTTCACTAGTTCATTTTTTTAGCCTGGAAACAGCATTAAATTACTGGAATAAACCAATTTGGTTATGATATTTTGTTTTGCTTATACATTGCTGGATGTGGTTTGTTATAATCATTTCTATCAACATTTTACTGGAAAATATATATTATATTATATATAATGTGCTATACTTTTTAAATGTTATTGTCAAGTTATAACTAACTTTATAATTTGGGGAGCATTCAAACTTCCTTTTTTCTACAGTTGCAAATTCTTTTTTTAACCCCAAATTTTTAGGTGTGCTACATGTACTAGGAGTTTTTCTGAACACCTATTTAACTATATTGTATGGAAAAATAATTTTCTTATTAGTCATTTCTGTATTTAAAATCAGATATTTGTCTCCCTTATTTCTGATGCTCAAATGTTTTCTGAACAGTTGAGAGAGCCATGCCCTACAATTCTAGAGACAGGAAGTGTTATTTTAATAAAACCGTTAAGATTTTTTTCTCATGTGTAGTTTGTTCTCTCAAAAAGCTGACATTAGTAAAAGCTTATGCTGTTCCCAAGGTAATTTGAAAGGAGCCCAATGAATCTTGCCTCAGATATTGCAAATTTACCCCCTTCTCTTTTTCTGGCATTAAGCTCTCCAGTCTTGTAAAAGCATTCATGTGTATTTTCACTGGCATACCTGGTTATAATTCATATCAGAGAAAAAAAGTTAGAAGAGAGAAGTTAAAACTTAGGTTTTAATGGGAAGAACAGGCAAGAAAGTGTTACAGTGAAAGAGAGAGTGTGTTTGTTTCTGTGTGAATAGTATGTGTGTCTACACAGGATCTAACAAGCTAATAATAGCTATATATATTGATTACCTTCTCCAAGCCAGCCACTTTGCATACATCTTTTGATTCAACTTAGGCAACAATCCTATGAGACAGTATTATTGTCATCATTTTATAAATGAAAAAACCGAGAATTGAAAACATTAAGTAAAGCACATCTAATAAAGAAAGGAACCCATCAATGTCCCAACAATCTCTCTGACCCATCCTTCAGTCTTAAAATCAAGCTCTTGGGGAACAGTAGGAAGAGATAAAAATGCCAACTTCACCCAGGGACAGATCAGTCCCTCTATCTTTGATTAAAATATTCTTTATTTTTTTCAAGTTAAGATATTATTTGATCCACAAATCTCAAATATTTACTGTCCTGTTAATTGATTTCATTGATAAATTAGCTTCCAAGCCCACTCAGCTTCACATAGTGTCATAGAAGTCCACCACAGGAGCCAACAGTGTTGCTACTCATTCCTGCATGCCGTAATTTCATCTGCAATAATAAAGAGACAAAAGAGACACATGAGACAAGGGACAGACAGATAATTTACATGGGGAGAGAGCACACAGTAGGATTGATTGTTTGAGCACTCTAAATCAGGGTTGACTACATTATTTGTGGGGGCCTGTGAAAGAGAAAATGGCCCCTGTTCAAAACATAGTCAAAAAGTGTTATCAAAGTTGCCAGAATATGCTTTATCCTTTCTTCCACGATCTCACTCTCTCAACTTGTCATGGTGTTTTGTATTTGCTATTTTATGTCATTATCAGAAAAAAAATTAAAAATTGTAACTGTTAATACAAATTTTACTATTTATTTTCATATTGCTTAATGTTGTTATAAATACAAATAGAAGAAATTATTAGTTATAGAAGAATTACTGAAATTACACAATTAGTATTTTGTAGCTCATGCATACATATAATAGAACAGTGGAAACACTGCACAAAACTAGCTCAACTCTTTTTTATTTCACTTCTTGATATGCTCACATTCTACCAACCCTTTCTACCCGAGGCTTACTAATGAGTAGGTAATGAGGCTAGTCCTGCTCTCAACCCATAAACCTTTATACAGAGAAATGCTTTGATATACTCTTCACTGTACCACTGCTTAGGGAAAAAAAGATAGATCCCATTTTTAATACCAGTATCTATCTTCCAAATCCAAAACAACAGGAAATACAGGCCAAATTTTGGGTTCCCTTCTCGGCTAGGAGGGGTGCTGTGATTTAGTTTAGCAACAAAGGACTATTTATGTAGTCATAATGACGTTATTTAAATTTTTTAGATTATCAATGCAACTTTATCCAGAAAATTCATTAAAAAGTAATATAAATCAAATGTAATCGCCAATCAAAAATATTCATAAAGCATGATTATAACAGTGGTTGCTGTTTTCAAAAGACGTTTTTCTTCATACCAGATGGAACAAAATAATGTTCTTGGGGGACTGGCCCCATAGCTGAGTGGTTAACTTTGTGCACTCCACTTTGGTGGCCCAGGGTTCACCAGCCAGGATCCTGGGCACGGACATGGCACCACTCATCAGGCCATGCTGAGGTGGCATCCCACATGCTGCAACTAGAAGGACCCACAACTAAAATAAGCAACTATGTACTGGGGGGATTTGGGGAGAAAAAGCCAGAAAAAGAAAAAGAAGATTGGCAACAGTTGTCAGCTCTTGTGCCAATCTTTAAAAAAATAAATAACTAAGGTTCTTTAACAAGTCTTTATGGAGGTAGTTAGCATTTCCTTTTAAGTGAGAGGGTTTAATTACCAAGAAGCTCCCAACAAATCTATTCCTAAATTTTTCTTCCTGATTAAAAGTTACATGTGAAATAAAAAGTTAATATCACAAGAGGAAAACCGAAGATATTAAATCCTGCTATGATTTCCTCTACGTAATCATTAAATGACTAGAGAAATATATCAGAAAACTGGTATCAAATTAAATTCCGGACACTTTACTCAAATATTCCTTCAACTTACACACTAAGGCACAAGTGCAGTGAAATGGCTCACTTTCAGTTAACTGACATATTCAGGAATTTTTCTGTTCTCTACACTTTTGCTAAAATTATGAAGCATTTATTGTGTTTAAGTTTAATTTGACAATCAATTATTCAATACCTACCCAAGTTTTCATTTGTTGTATAAATTGCTCTTTAAAGCATTAAATGTGTGTTTTATTTAAAAAACACAAGTATAAGTACCTTCATAACCAGTTCAGTTTTTCTCACTCTCTAACCCCTAAATGTCTGATTTCAAGGGTAGGCTATCTTTTCCTCTCACACTTACATATTCACTCTTTTTCAAAACTCTTTTGACTTAATATCCCCTTAACAATTTCCCTCTTTCAAAAACCTGGGGAATAAACAGCATTCTATATTCCCATAGCAAAATGCTGAGTGCCCACAGCTGGTAGGCTAAAACATCCCATACCCCTGATTCTACTCCTCCAATTGTGTTGCAAGCTTAGCAAATGCCAGTTGCGAGGGTCTATCATTTCTGGCCTTGATGGTTTAACTTGTATCAGAGCAAGTTACCATAAGAGCCGTCGTAGAAGCCACGTAAATTAACTACCACTGCTACCACCACCACAAACAACGATAACAACAGTGATGACATCAAGCAACTAAGGTGGCCAGAATGTGAATGGTCAAGATCCTCGGGCCAAAGAAAAAACAATGATGTGAGCCCAGTATTCTTGATTCTTTTTCCCACATGGTACTTACTGATAACAGTAAGCTATAGTAGGCAACAGATCACACAGAAAGCTAATGGGTTTGGGGAAAAGAACTGAGTGTTAGGGATAGCAAGGAAGGAAGGTTTTGAGATTAAAAGGTCCAAGAAAAAGAACAACTGCAAAAACGCCCAACATTCTATGTTGCTTTTCCTCTGGAATCATTTATTGATTCTCAAGCTGTGGAAGGATAAACAGGCAAGGAATTTGAAAGAGAAGAGGAAGAAGGAGCTAAGAGGAGAAATAGCTAGTGGAGTACTCCACTGTTTCATGGCTCTGAAGATTAAAAAAAAAAAGGAGGTTGAAGATTGTCAAGGAAAAGGGACCCCATAAGCTACCGAGTTTTCAGTTGAACCTAGGCAAGGCTGCAGCCTAACAGTAAGGGCAAAATGGAAAAGTAAGTACATAATAAACAATGGGAATGTAACCAGGTGATTCAGATATCAGAGTTATAAAACTAGGATTTTAAATCATGATTAATAAATTCCAAAAATTAAGAAACTGACTTTTTTATTCACCAGGGAAATAGAATTGATGAAAAAGAATAAAATGGAGTTCCAGAACTAAAAAAATAAGAAATAAATGGATTTAGCATCAGATTACACACAGCAAAAGTAGGATTAGCGAACTAGAAGATAGTTCAGTAGAAAATTCCCTACTGGAAAAAATAATTTTAAAAATCTATAAATACATAAATATATGTAAACATAGACAAAACACATGTAGAAAATATAAGGAATATATCTTTTCTCCTTTTAGCATATAACTTAAAATTAAGGTATGAAATACCTTACTATTACCTCCTCATGATTCTATAAAAGATAAACAGAAGTTTCAGAAATAAATGAATCCCTTTAATTGCAACTTTTAAAGGTTTTGTTTTAAAGTTATAAATATTTTATGAAGATTAATTATACTTAGCCCAGAAAATTAACTACATAGCCTTATATAGAGACTAGAAAATAATCATGGAGTTTAAAAATTTGCATGAAAAACATCTTCTAACATGAAACTTGCTAGCCATGAATTAATGGAGAATTTTGCTTTGTGTTTATCTTTTGTGGGGGGAAAAAGAGGGACTATAGTATTAAAAATTGAGGGTTTTCTTACTATTATTAGTTCCTTTTTGTTGAATGTATGAAAATATAATTTGTTTTATATTCAGAAATATTTAGAAGCACTTTTATAACATTTTATTTCCCTTTAGATTTTCTTAGATTCCCTTTGTGTGTAACAATACTAACTAAAAGTAACTTGGTTATAATGTGCATTTTTAAATATATGATGCTAGATTTAGTTTACTTATGTATTGTTAATGTATTTTCATCTATTTTTACAATGGATCTTGGTCTATAATTTTCATTTCTTCTATTGCCATTGTTGAGTTTTCTTATCAAATTTATGTGGGTCTCATAAAGTGAATTGATGAACGTGTTTGCTTTGACTATTCTCTAGAACAGTTGATCCAAGGTTGGAGTTGACACAACCATAGAAGATTTCTTATACATTTGGTCCATGTTGAAGGCATTTGGATGTGGAATTCTTTGTGGAAAAAATTTAAATTACTTATTTAAATTCTTACTTTGCATTTCTACTTTTATCTATTTTCATAAATTGTCTATTTCTAACACTTTGTCCATTCCAACAAATATCAAAATATTTTTCATTAAGTTGTTGATAATTTTATCTGTTTTATAATGGCTTCAGTATTTGTATTGAGTGATATGACTTTTTTAATTCCTAATGTGCTATTTGTACTGTTTCTGTCTCTGTTTTTTTAAGTAATCTCACTAAAAATTATGAATTTTATTAATCTTTTTGAAGAACCATCTATTGGTTTGTGATATTCTCTATTTTGTATTTTGATAGTCCATCCTGTTAATTTATTCTGTAGTGGTTGTTATTTTCTATCTTTCAATTTCTTAAGGGTTATTTTGGTATTATATTTTTATTAGCTTAAAACAAATATTTAGTCCACTAAGATGTTGGAATTCTTCTCTTCTAATATATACCTTGAATGTTTAAATTTTCCTCAAAGTCCTGCTTTAACTGTATAGAATACATTTTGTTATGATAATATTATCTTTTAGTTCGAAAGTTTTGATAAGTTGTGTTTTTCAGGTAATTTGTTCATTTATCTAAGTTGTCAAATATATTGGCATAAATTTGTTCTTATCTCTTTGATATGTGTAGAATTAGTAATTATGTCCTTTCTACCATTTCTGATATTGGTAATTTGAGTAAGCACTTCAGAGAGGGGAAACTTGAATTGCCAATTAAACTGTGTAAAGGTGTGTAGCATGGTCAAACAGAAATAACGTTAAAATTTTATTTAAAATGACCAGGATGGAAAAATTGAAAAGTCTAGCATTATTAAGACTTAGGATATCAAACAACTGAATGTTTTAAGCACTCAGAGTGGCACAATCATTTTTGAAAAAAGAATTGGCATCATTTCTTTGTAGATGTGCATCCCTATGATTCAGAAATTCCACTCACAGGAAACTATCTTAGAGAAAATCTTGAATATGAGATGCAGAAAACAAGTATAAAACATGAATACTTAAGAACATCAGTAAGCAACATTGTTGGACATATAAGACATTTAGCAGCAATTTAAATATCAGTCAATAATTCAAAGGATAAAATATATGGTGTACTCATATAATGAAATTGCATATAGTGATGGCCAAAAAGAATTACAGCTGGATGCAAACACGTGGTTGAATTTTGGTACTATAATTGAGCAAAAAAGCTACAGACAGAAGAAAATATACTCTATGATTACTTTTATATAATGTAAAAAGTTTGGCCAAAACTATGCAATATACTATTTGTGGATACAAGCATGTGATGAAACTATAGAGGAAAGTCAAGATTTAAATAAAGCCAAATTCAGGATGGTGGTTATCTATGAGAGAGGAAGGAAGATACGAGGTTGGGGAGGTTCACACTGGGACTTTATAGGCACTAGTAATATTTTTTCTTATATGTACGCCTGATGGGTTTTTCTTGAATCATTATTCATGTAACTTACACATATTTTGTGTGTTTATAATCAATCAATAAGAATTAGAAATAATTATTAATAGAGAGCAAGTATAGCTTCTGATCATTAATCATACTGGCAGAAATGATCAGAGATTAGGGCAGGCCCAGTGGCACAGCAGTTAGGTTCATGGGTTCTGCTTTGGTGGCCCAGGGTTTGCCACTTTGGATCCTGGGCACTGACCTATGCACAGCTCATCAAGCCATGCTTTGGCAGGAGTCCCACATATAAGATAGAGTAGGATGGGCACGGACGCTAGCTCAGCGCTGACCTTCCTCAACTAAAAAGAGGAAGATTGGTGGCAGACATTAGCTCAGAGCTAATCTTCCTCAAAAAGAAAAAGCACAAAAAAAGAAGAAAAAACCCAAGAAGCCCTCAGAATGGCTCTAGTTTCTAAGAGAGTAATTTAGATAAAGATTAAGCTTTCTAAAAGGAGATAATAAGGTGAAACATTTTTATTTGAAAATACAAAGTCCTACAGGATAATGCCATTCAAAATAAATTCAAAAGCCGTTATGGTACATGGAGTGTGGAGTACAGTACAGACTCCACATGTTGTAATATTAAGAGAGGGTATGCTTCTGTTGAGAAGAGTAATATTTAAGGAACTTAAAAAAGTGGCTCTGTACTGGAGGATAAAGAGAAAAACCTGCATGTCTGGTGTCAGTCTTTGCTCTGCCATGTACTAACTGTGAGACAATGGCAAAGTCAATGAACTGGGGAAATTTTTAAGTGTGAAGGATAATACTGGTTGCTCTTTATGGTTCATTCTTTTTAATATTTGGAATATTTAGAATTACAGGCTGTAACTTTACAACTGCAAATCAACTGATAAAAGGTTAAAACATTCGCAATATAATTAAAACAAACTCCTATAATTTCAAATTAAAGCCATCTGTTTAAACTTACTTATGAAGTGTGCATGCAAATATAATCCTAGATATTTTCAAGCGAAAATCCAGAAAATAATTCATATACAATTATTATGAAGAATGTATTTAGTGGCCTGGGATAGAAACACAGAGTGGGAAAAAAGAGAATAAATATAGGACTCAAAAGTAACCAGATCAAATAAATTTTCCTTAAAACCTCATATTAAGAAAATTAGGGGGCTGGCCTGGTGGCGCAGTGGTTAAGTTTGCATATTCCACTTTGGTGGCCCAAGGTTTGCCAATTCAGATCCTGGGTGTAGACATACGCACCACTTGTCAAGCCATGCTGTGGCAGGTGTCCCATAGGAAGATGGCACGCATATTAGCTCAGGGCCAGTCTTCCTCAGCAAAAAGAGGAGAATTGACACCAGATGTTAGCTCAGGGCTAATCTTCCTCAAAAAAGTAGAGGCCAACCCGGTGGCATAGTGTTAAGTTTGCATGCTCTGCTTTGGCAGCCTGGGGTTCATGAGTTCAGATTCCGGGTACAGACCTACACACTGCCCATCAAGACATGCTGTGGCAGCACCCCACATATAAAATAGAGGAAAATTGGCACAGAAGTTAGCTAAGGGCCAATCTTCATCACCAAAAAAAAAGAAAAAAGAAGAAGAAAAAGAAGAAAAGAAAATGGCACTGATTTTAAGGACCATCTGATCAACTACATAAAAAGAAATATAACCAGAAAAAAAATGAAATTTAGCTGTTTCAGTCACTAAAATTGATGCATTTCCTTGAGAAAGTATTACACCTCTCCATTTTGATCATTTGAGGATTTTGCTTGAGAACATTCCTTTTAATATCTCATCTTACTTGACTAGTTAAATGTAGTTCAGAATTATAAGTGAAAATATTTAATAAATTAAAGTATATCTTTCTCTTAATCTAATGACCAGGATTCACTTACCATCATCCAGCACATTAAATTCTTTTCCATCAGAATGCTGTTAGTGTATTTTCCATTTCTCTGACATTTTCATCTTTAAAAATAATTATACAACTAATTTCATAATAAAGCATAGTGCCTAAATTAGGACCAAGTGCCTTACTTTCAATTTTCAAGATCACCTAAAGAGACTGGACTCATTGCACAGTTTCATTTGCATAAAGCATCCCATTGTATAGTTCTGCATATTCTTCGTGCTGACACTATTCCCTAGCTAAATCTTCATGTAAACAAAATCAGAACAACCTGGGATCCATACACAATAGGTAATCTGAGAGCCCCTGAGGAGTTTCCAATGTTCTCTACTTTGCTCACTAAGATCATAGAAATACATTATTAAAAGCCACTTTAATGGAGACATTTGGCTTATATTCAATACCTAAGTCAAGACAGATTATCACAGCAGCTAGTCAAATAAGTAATTATCTGGCACCAACCCCTAGAGAATGAGTGGTACTATTTGATACCAGATTTTTAGTAACTGTCAATGCCCAACAGTTTTCTTTGAAAATTCAGAGTTGCTGTCAAGTAAGGACAAATGCAAATGAAAGCCATGATTTCTTAGACCTTAGTAATTTGCTTGATATTACTAAGAAAGTATCTTCAGAAGACTTAACATTTTACTGGAGTGTCCATTTAGGCTTGTGTCTGCTTGTAAAACGTATAAATGGGAAGCCTTGTATTAACTTGCTAGAGACAAGAAAAAAACTTGCAATTCAGCTTTACACAGAAGATCAATTGTGTGCTTCTAGTTGTATCATGTGTTTCCAACCGTTGTTTCGAGTTTAAACAAACAGACAAAAAAATGAAATAAACACCAAGGATAAACCAAGATATTACAGTAGGATTCAGTAACTATTAAAGGATTAAAATCTAGAAAAGTTAGCCTTAAAATGAGTCAGAAATTATCATATTTCCTAAATTCTATGATACCAAAAATTTTGACAATGACTTAACAACAGGTTTTAGAAAAAACAAACCAGAACATAGTATTAAATGAACACCTTGATGTTAAAATGTGTCTTTGGTTATAAATGTTGGAATAGGAAAAACTGCATATTATACTAAGCGGAATATTCACTTGTTATCCAAAAAAAAAGTTAGAAATTATTTTTACGCTGAATCACAAGTGTGAAAATATAAAACACAAAACTCTTTGATATACAGAGAAAAATTGAAATATGTGCAAGTTTAGTAGGAAACTGAACATTGCTCTCACAGCAAATCATAAAGATAAAATTCAGGAATCACAAAATCGTGTACACTGAGGGCACCTATAGCATCAGCAGATGAATGATTGGAAAAATGTTCAAGGTTTGAGGAAAGGAAATTTGGTAAACTGGATGCCAAGTGCCCTATCAGTGGGAAAGCCTCTGATAAATGCCAACAGCATTGCCTTAATGGAGTACGGGCCCTCTATGGGTGCTAAATAAAACATGCAAGTGAGCTAGAAAGACATGCCATTGCTCCAAGGCTGCTGCTCCTTTGGTGCTGAGATCACTTTCTGTGATGGTTAATTTTATGTGTCAACTGGACTGGCCATGGAGTACACAGATTAAAGATTATCTCTGGGTGTGTCT
This sequence comes from Equus caballus, assembly GCF_041296265.1. Lineage (NCBI taxonomy): Eukaryota > Metazoa > Chordata > Mammalia > Perissodactyla > Equidae > Equus > Equus caballus. The sequence continues at coordinate 41,049,749 of NC_091707.1, read as the reverse complement.
GTGAGACTGTTTCTGCAAGAGATTAGCTTCTGAATCAGTGGATTCAGTAAAGTAGATTCCTCTCCCAATGTGAGTGGGCATTATCCAATCCATAGAGGGCTTGAATAGAACCAAAGGCAGAAGAAGGACTTTACCCCTTTTTTCTGCCTCACTGCTTCAGCCAAGACATCTAACCTTATCTTCTCCTGCCTGTGGACTGGAATTTACACCATTGTCTCTCCTAGTTTATAAGCTGGTGGACTCAGACTTTCCCTGCCCTCCAGCTTGCAGATGGCAGATCATAAGATTTCTTAGCCTCCATAATCATGTGAGCCAATTCCTCATAACAAATCTATTTATCTAGAGAACCCTAATACACTTCTCCATCCCAAAAGGCACATTGGATGCCTTGCTAAGAATCACAGTTTCCTGCCAGGAGATGCAATATTTATAGCCACTATCAAGGTCCTTGATAGATATTGCGTTGTCACCAATTTTCTAGAATGTCATGATCTTTAGAGAGGTTGCAAATATTTCCCTTATATTGACCTACATAACAGGGGTTCTAAGTCTGTGTTCTTTGTCCATCAGTACTTGCTAGAGTTTCCAGTGAGACAAACTTTTCCCATTTTTTGACTAGCCCTTGATCTATATTCTCACACGTACACAGACAACTAGGTAAATGATTCAAGCAACAATTTCTCCAAATCTAAGTTTCTCTTTGTCCTGTTAGTCTCACTAATGCTCTTAATTTAGCCTTATCTCAGAGTGACTATTGTTCCAGCTTTATGGTTAACGTTCCTCTCATTCATACCCACATTTGTTTAATATTCGGGATCCTTTGAATATTTTCATATCTTCCTGAAATCATAAAACCAAAATTGTACACAACTTGAAAGATTAGTGGGAACAAGCGATGGAGGGGATGCTTTCTTTCTTTGAATTTCATGCAACTCACTTTAAATTTCAGTTCCTGAGAAAATTACTACCAATACACACATGTGAACTTTTTGAGAAATTGAGAAGGTGATGAGCAGTTTCTTAAAAACCATTACTGAGAATGCAGGGTCGGTGAACCGAGGAGTAGAAAGAAAGATTTCCTGTACTCTCAAGGTCTGGCAGTAGTGCTCTTTTATTTAGAGAATAGTATGGAATAGCATGGGGACAGGACCCACGGGCAGGAGGAGCTGCTGCTGCAAAAATGAGTTGAGGGTAGGGCTAAATTTAAGGCATAGTTATGTGAATTATCTCTTTATAAGACAAAGGAAAGAATATGTAAAAAGAGTTGTTAAAATCGTATCAGTGCTGGTAGGGTCTGGTTATTGGGTGGTGCTATAACTTTCAGATAAGAATTAAACCGGATTAAGTAAATGGCAGAAGCCACCACTTAAATATTATCTTCAGCTAAAGACAAAGGAGGATGTTGGGGGTGGGGTCAGTTACATGAGTTTGCCAGACAGTAAACAACTTAAGCTCTTGCCTTCCCCATTAAGAGTTTCCAGAGATAAGGCCATCCTGCCTTCCTCACGGTGCAGAGAGGGAGACACCCCCCCACAGATGGAGGCTTCCTTCACAAATGCAAATGTCTCTCATCAAAGGGCAAGCAAATTCCACTCCTCAGAGCCTCCTTCTCATCTGCAGTTTTCAAAAGTAACCAGCCCAAAATAATCCTCATCAACTGACAGCTTTGAATATAGAGCTTAAATTTGACAGAGGATTCTGCCAAATAATTGATATGTTTAAAAACTTGGCAATACATGTAGGATTGTTCTCATTTTTCCTAGCAGAATATACTGAAGCTATTCAATATGGTGGTATAAAATATAAATGAAGTTATTTATTAGGTACTGTAAGTCAAACTTTACCTCAGGTCACTAATATAAATGAGATCTATACTTTGAAGACTTTCTTACATCAGCAAAATAAAAATAATTAGATCATACTTCATCTGAAAATAATGCTAAATTCCTTTTATCAAACTTTAAAAGTTATCATTTTGCTCATAGAAAAATACCTTCTAATGTATAATTATCTACATGCTATGGAAGAAAAGGTTGAAAGGTTAAAAAATAAAACATTTTCATTTAATGTAAAATATACAAAAATGCTTACGGTAAAATTAGATTTTGAATCGATTTTTGAAAGCAGTGTTTGTGTCTATCCCGCAAGTTATTTTCTTATTTTTGTGGAAAATGGAATCCATATAAACAGCCCAAATAAGGTCTTTATCAAGGTCTTGGAATAAATGATACAAGCTTAGAAATGAAACATCAAAATGGCTACATGTCATGATCAGTCCAAATCTGTGATACTCATTGGAAGGCAGTTGATCTCAATGTATTTATATTCAAATTGAATTTGAAATACTTCCAAATAAGAATTGCCTGTTGACTGGATGAAAACCAGAACAAAAGAATAAAACCATACTTTCTGATACTGTTTTCTTTTGCTCAGTGGTTGCAGATTCATTTGTATATAAAGTTGTAAAATGGTAAATCACTTTAATTTTACAAATATTTGTCATGTACCCTAATGCATACATTTAAAACAATTTAACTCTATTTACATATACCAACCTGAGTATGTCATATCTGAGAACAGTTCCATTGAAAATTTGAGGCATATTGAAGCATAGGAAGGTAAAGTCAGACTTTTTGTTGCATTCAATCATTATGTCCATAAGTATAAAATGCTTGCTGTGTGCCAGGCACAGTGCTAGATGCAAGAGATTCTATTGTGAATGAGATATAGTTTCTGGAGTTCATAGTATTATATGGTTGCAAAAAATTAGCAAACTGAAAAACTACAGGTTGCAATAAGTGCTAAATTTAAAATAAGCTTACGTGTAATAGAGCCAGACAGTGGAGAATAGATGCACTGAAGTAGAGAATGATTCCAGGGAACTTTATGATTTATTGGAATATAAGGCCCATGAAGGTATGGACTCACTATGTGCTGTGTACCATCATATTCCTAGTGCCCTGCAGACTATCTGGCCCATAGTTGCATTCAGTTAATATTTATGAATTGAATAAATGAATGATGGCATATTTTTCCAGAATAGCAATAGATATCTTTTCTAAGAACATCACTTAAGTATAAAATTGAGAGATGAGGAGGACTCTGCCATGAGAAGAATGGGAGAAAATTTTTCAGAAAGAAGAGAAAGTAGATAAAATGGTCAAGGATAGGAAAGACCGTTTGCAAAACTGAAAGGCTAATGTGGCTTGAGCAGAATTATCGATAAGGAATACGGCAGGAGCTAGAGTTATTAGCAGAGATCACTTTACGTATTGTATCGTAAGAGATGGAAAATTTAGATTTTTTTTCAAATTCATCATATGGGAGTGAACTCCTCTGAAAAGGCTTCTGACAATTATAAACTCATGAGATGGTCCTACTGGATTATAAAAGAGAGTATCATTATACGCTTGGAGCCAAAATCCACTGCAAGTATTCCTTGCTACCTACGTCTAATGACTTCCTTTATTTGGACAGCACAAGTTTACATAGTGAGTTTGAATTAAGAGACACAAGATATTATTTAACTCTTTTTTATTTCCTTGAGTTTGAGACAGTAAGTAGTGCGATCTCAGATAGTAGAAATTTCATGTAAAAATATATCCAAATCTGTTGATCTGTGATTTCAGTTAGTGAGAGTTTAAATAACACAATATGAGATGACAAGGATTATCTGAACATAAATTAGACATAATACACATAACACACGTAATTTCACATAGAAAGAGGCTGTATCTTTGAAAAAAGTGAGATTTTCATTGAATAAGACACTATCTGAATATACTTCATAATTCAAGATGACAGCCTAGTGGGGAAACAAATACATCCTAAAGGAATCAAAGATATGTTGATATTTCGACAGCATAGAGAAAGGCACAGTAAATTTTATACAGCAATACTAATGGAAGTCTCTTGGAGAAGGCAACAATTGAGCTTGAAAGGAAGAGAACTTCTTCGGGTAGATCACCATATGGACAAGACAAGCAGAGGGAAACTCAAATTGCCTTATGGAGCAGAAGTTGCAAACTGGTTGCCCTAGGGCCAAATCTTGCTGCATTTTTTTTTTCTTTTTAAGAATTACAGCACATATGCTTAGTTAATCACAAGCCCCAGCACATTTTATTATATTATATCATTTCAGCTTTAAATATTTAGGTTACTTCCTGACTACTGTAAACACCTGAGTTTATAACACCTAAAGAGGAATGGAAAGGAAATAGGAATAGAAAGCTTTTGAATGCACTTCATGTAGTAAACTAAGTCAAAGGCACAGTCTTAAATATCTTCTTTATTTTATTCTTATAAATAATTTAAATTAGGGTTCAGCAAACTATAGCCCAAGGACATAATTGCACCTGCCATGTGTTTTTTAGATAAAATTTTATTGAGACACAGTCATGTACATTCACTTGCATGTTACCAGTGGTTGCTTTCACATTATGGTGGCAGAGACTATATGGTCCATAAAACCAAAAATATTTCATTATTTTGCCTTTTAAAGAAAGTTTGCCAATCCTTGGTCTAAATAAATGAACAATTTAGAGTAAGGTTGTTTAATTATGTATAGATCCTATCACATCAATATACAGAATACATAGGGGACTTCCTACATACTTTGTCTCATTTACACCTGCACAGATCCTTTATGCTATAACTTGTCCAAAGATGGCCTGCATGAATCCAGAGGCAGAAATGGAATCCACTTGCTGATTTATCAATAGCTACCCTATTAGCATAATTATCCAATACACTTACATGCTGTTTAGTGAAATCTGAAGGGATCATTATACAGATGATCAATCCACCCACCTGTCATCTTAAAATAACACCACCTGCACAAAAAGATAAATGGAATAAGTACCTGCAGCTCAGTATGAATAAGAATGTTGAATTTTAAGTTAAGTAAAACATAATAGGAAGAAAAGTATGGCATGAAAATAAAATAGATTTAAAAACTAAAATGTGTAACATCCTGACCCTGGCTAGATCTCCTGCAAATACTGGCAAGTAGAAGGAAAGATGAATAAATCATATCGTCCTCATTCTAACTTCATTTTCAGTGTCTGTCTGTCTATCCATTTGGCTTTAAAAAATAAAGTGCAAGCACATATTTTAAAGCAACTCACAACATGATTAATAAGGGCAGCACAGTAAAGAAACATAAAACTGGCCTGTCTCCTTCATCTGTTCTTCTGGTGCAGTGATTAACCTTTAGTTTATGAGTATTTTTGCACTTGCTTCAGATAAAGTATTTTATGAGTTCTTCCCTCCCGGGCAACTTGGATTAAACTTATCAGGCCCAGGAAGATAGTGACCCATAATGGCTGCTCCCTTTGAAATCGTAATCTTCCCCTTTGCTACATTATCTGAACATTCCTTGCACAAACCAGATGGGAACATCAAGGCAGAGACAAGACAACTTGTTAAGGTCACATTCTGCACCATATACATCATTCATGCTTAATTGATTTGCAGCCCCACCTAAAGACAGATTGCCATACATTATGAAGGCTGAGAATATGAAAAGATCATTTTTGCTTCTCATTAATTCCCATTTGGAATGGCTCCTGACTTTACAAAACTTTTTGGCAGCATGCTCACTGATGACTGATTGCTCCTTTTCAGTGTAGAAATAGGGCAGAAGCAGGAAGATTTATCTTTTAGTAAATTCCTAATGAAATAACAAAGTGGGTTGGGGTAACTCCAACTCCAAATATCGTACCACCTTCCAAAAATACCAAGTCATCAAATGACTGACTTCACCAATATTTTGACATTCTACAGACATCTCATTTAAAGGAGCACGTGACTTAGCTTCCGCGCTGACACCTCGTCCATGGTAAAGGAATCAGGGTAGCGTCTGTTTGCACATTCTCAGAGTTTACCTCTTCATGTGTGTCAGGAAAATTCATCATCCTGTTACCTCTCCCTAACCTGGGCTTTCACACCAGGATCACTGTGAACCTGATCTGAGATAACTCAGGACATCCTTCTCATGAAAGGATGCAGCATTTTGACTCTTAACTGTCCTTGTTTCTCTTCAATTTAGATTAAAAAAAAACATCACCAGCAGAAAAATAAAAATGAAAAAGAATGTCTTCTGTCCATGGACCTCTACTATAATCTGTGCTTTTTAATGAAGTAATGTTCCAGAAAACAAAAAAGAGACTGGTAGACAGATGGGATGAGCCAAATGTAGGTGAGACTTAAAAAGCAGTATTTCAGAAAATGCTGTAGCATTAGGAAAAGAAAATCAGAAGATTCCCTCGTAACACATATCATATCTTCAGAAAGAGCTTCAGTTGGGAAAACAAAACAATATACACATACCAAAAAATCTTTTTTTCTTATAAACAATTTATCATATTAAGGGGAGATGTGTGAATGAGCCAAGTGGTGGTTGCAAACCAGAGATTCAGCAACTGAGTACAAGCAGAGGACAGCATGAGTAGCATCATATGCTGATTTTCGAGATATTGACTTGACCCATTTCCAGTGGGACTGTGAGTGAGTGATATTCATTATGGTGCTTGCATTCACCATATGGTGTCATGCAGTTAATTTTTTGTTTGATGACATTTTCTGATAGTTCAACCTCTTTTAAAACATTGTTTCAAGAAATTTTGTAAATAAGGAACGCAGGTGTCTAACCAAGAGATGTACAGTCTTAGGTTCTAGTTAAGAATTTTCAGCTTCTCCATGACAAAAAAAAAAAAATCTGGATTCTGCAATCCAAGTCATGACTGACACAAGGAAACTTTGAAAATTTTTTCTAGGGCTAATTTTAAATGCACAGGGAATGACATGCACACATTTCTCAATATTCCAGTGTTTGTTTTCCAGAGAAAGATATTAAAACAGTGGTTCAAGAAAGAAACCTATAGTGCCAAAATCTGTTCTGCTAGTGTGAACACCACATACACCTACTGTTTCCATGAAGCTTTGGTTTATTGTTTGAATTGGAATCATACTGGCAGGCATGCTCCAGGAAATAAAAAGGATGAAGAGGAAACTCTCTGACTTGAAGTATGATCACCCTTTTGCTGGCCTCTGAGCCTACACAGGCAGAAAACAAGAGAAGGTCTGTGCTCTCTGAGAAACACTGCCTCTGTGTGTCTGCTACACCTCTATCAGCTGAATGAGGCGGGACCACAAAATCCTGTATGCCCTGACAGGACAACTTCCGTAACCCAACTTCAGAGTCACCCCTACTCTCTGCCTTAGAATCATCAAGATAATTATTTCTTACCTTTGTGTTTACACTAGTCATCATAAAAAAAAAAACAAAAAAAACAGGTCACTCAGAAAATGATGTCAACCATTGGACTCTATAACTGTGTACGTTCCATCTTCCACCTCTTCCTAACTCTGGAAACCCTTCTCTGTTTGTCATTTCAGTCCTTCTCTGATTGTCGTTTTCAGTAATCAGCCAAATTCTTTACATACTAGAAAATTTATCTGAAAGTTTTCTTTATCATCTTTCTCTAATGCAAAATTGATTCTCTGAGGTACATTTTGCCCTGAAGTCCTCTATATAAAAGTGACTTTTCTTCTTATTTTATTCCTGCTACTTTGCCTGAAAGAAAAATAGCAACCTTTCTTACTTCTCAGGGCCATTCACTTCCTCCTTCATAAAAATACCAATTTCGTGACATCAGGCTGTAAGACTTACCCCCCACCCCCTGCTTATAGAAGTCATCCACCAATTCCCAGGACACTTCTCTCCTCCTGTTTTAAATATTTTACTTTGCAGCTCACTGTCCCTTTCTTCCGCACCGTTTCTTCCAGAATACTTGGTGATTTCAACATCCACATTGATGAAACTTCCAGCAAATTGGCCTCTTAGTTCAGTGATTTTCTTGTCTCTCATCTCATCAAAACTACTCAATCTCATGATACTCCGGCAGAAGTTGTCTCTACCCATAACTTCAGCCCTCCTTAAACTCAATTTCAAAAACTCCACTCTCCAATAAACAATTTCTATCTATCTAGCTTGCTCCATCTACTTCCTTGTATCCAACGATCTTTGCAGCAACTGACACATAAAAAACTTCAGTTCATTTAACCTGCTAATATTTAACTCTCCCTGGTTCCGGTTATCACCTTCTCTTCTTCTCTCCTTAGGCATAAATTCGACAGTTAATTATATTAAACACTGTTTTTCTGACATCTTCAAATTTCTTACTCTGTTCTCATTTTTTACTTTATCATAACCACAACCCTGATTTCACCTATTTTTTTCTTATATTGTTCCTGTATTAGTGGCAAATGAAAGTGATGGAAAATGTATGCTGACTGCAATCACTGTAAATTTATAATCACATGTTGCGAATGAGTCACATGGGTGACTCTAAATACTATACTTATCTATTTAATTTCTAAATCTTCTAAATGATTATTTCATAAATTTTCCTTCTTACATCAAACTCCTTAAACTCTTTTGTTTAACACCTTCTCCATATTCACACTCTTAGTTGATTTCTTTGTTTCTTATTTCCCTGAACAAATGGAAAACAATCTTTATAAGCGTCCATCACATTTAGCCATCTACATGAATCCATGTCAATGCACTGTGCCTTTTCTCCTGTTTCTGGGGAACATGTACCCCTGCTCCTAGTAAAAGTAAACCCTACTACTTATGTGTTAGATTCCATCCCCTCTTACACACGCAAAGACATCACACCATCAATTTTTTCCTTACCTGTTTCATCAATTTGTTCCCTTTTAACTACGTCTTTCCATCAGTATAAAATCACTTGTATTTATCATATTAAAAAAAATCTCTTAAACTTATGTCCCTCTCCGGCATTTGCTCAATTTTCTCCTTCCCTTTATGGCAACATTTCTAGAAATGAAGTACTTTACTTAGTTCCTCTTCAGCTTCCTAAACTTTTTCTACTGTTATGCCCCAGGCCTCAGTCCTTGCGCTTCTCTACTTTTCTGTCTTCATAAACTCCCATGACAATCTCACCTCAGCTTTTTCTTTGAGATACTATCTATATGCCGATCACTAACAAACATATAGCCAAGATCGGTTTCCCCTTGAACTCCAGACTTCTATACCCAACTCCTACGTGATGGTAACCTCCACTTAATCTTGACCTTTCTAAGTTCAAAACTCAAATCTGCTCCTCTCCTCCAAATCTATTCCCTCCACACTCTTTACTGTCTCAGTTTGTGGCAACTCCTTTCTTCTAGTTGCCCAGGTCAAAAACTATGAAGTAATCTTTCCCTCCTTCCTTCCTTCTCTTTTACACTCCACATCCAATCACTTAGCACATATTGTAAGATTTTTATTCAAAATATACCAAAAATCTTACCACTTTTTACCGTCTCTATGACTATTGCCCCGGTCCCATGAACTATGATCTTTTGCTCAATTTTATGGCTTCCAAATTGATATCTGTACTTCTACCCTTGAGCACGTTTAGTTTGTTTTCAATATCGTAGCTAGAATGATCCTAGCAAGAGTAGGTCAGATCCTATTGCCTCGATGCTCAGAATCTTCCAATTGTTCTTTATCTTACTCAGAAAAAAAGCCAAATTCCTTACAATGGCAATCAAAGCCTTCCAGGGCTTGACCTCTATTCCTGTCATACTTGTATCCTACTACCAACTGCATTTCTATCTCTTCTCTGTACATGGCGGGCACATTCCAGCCTCAAGGCCATTGCGCCTGCTGTTCTCTCTGCCTGGAGTGCTCGTCCCCTAGATACTCACTTCACTTGCTTCCTCAGGATCTCCAAGTCTTTATGCCAACAGCACTTGCTCATAAAGACGTCCTGTATCTGCTACACAAAACTTGACCCCAGGCAGTGCCTAGCACACTCCTGATTTGTCTCCATAGTAACTCATCCCAATCTAATATATCTAATATACTACACATTTTATTACTTTTTTTAAAAGTATTTATCTGTCTTCTACACAATGTGAATTTTATGAGGGCAGGAATTTTAGCCTCTTGTGTTTGCCTGTGTGTCTTGCTCCCCACCCACAACCCCACCTAGAACACTGCCTGGTTCATAGTAGATTCTCAATAAATATTGGCTGAAGAAATGAGTGAATGAATAGAAATATTATTTGACCCCATTCAGTTCCAATCTAATTTTGAGTCCATGGAAAGGAAATAAAGAGACAGAACTTTTCAACTTAATATAGACTTTGTTCAACATTGACTAAAGCACACTCAAGGTGTTACAGAACCCAAGTATCAATGTATGACACACATTTGAACAGAAGGCCCTTCTCTTCATTTCTCTCTAGACCCAATAAATTATCTGGCAATTCTAAGGACCAGCATTATTTTGAAAATGGCATTCTGACAGACAGTGACCATAATGAGCTTTTCTACTTTACATTTAAGAGGAGAGAATACGACACTGAAGGAAGGAAAACAGTGTGTGGGGCCTGCAAATGACAAGCTGTGTGTTAGCACACATGAAATCCTAATTTGGAAGTCTCAGAAACAAATGGCAATCGTCTGAGGGGCAGCGATTCTCCAACAATATAACCTGTGGGGGTTCATTTCAGAGTTGGGAATAAGAGGCAAATGTGCTCCTATTTTGTAGACATGGGAAAATAGGGCCTGTGATAATTGTTTTATGCTTTATATAAACTCACTAGAATTTTAGTCATCTATACATAAAGTTAAAGATATTAGTTGAGAACACAAGTGATGTCACCCAGGCTGCTCACAGGAACTTCTCCCCAGAGGCAGGACTGATGCGTACAAGCTGGCACTGCACCTTTGGGGATGATCAAGCTCATCAAAGTCTAGTGAACTTTCAAAATGCCTGCATTAGTTGGAAAATCATCCTCTTCCTCAACAAGAAATATTTAGTTCCTTATTTAAGGAATGTAGACTCTTATAAGAATTCATTTTAGAATTGTAGTCCATAACTATAGGACACTTATTTTATAAAAAAAATTGCTTTACAGCTGTTTTTTTTCCCCTGCACATATTTTCTTCCCTAACTTAGCAAAAGTATTAAAACAAATGTTAAATCATCACTCATCTTAGAGGGTACCTCCAATTATGACATTTTTTACTCTTTGAGGAATGTTCTGATCCCTTGTGTAGAATTTATGTTCTTCTGTACTTACCAGTATCAATAACAACATCATGTACCAATAGTTGCATTTCTTTCTAGCCATCTCTCCCTCTACAAGGAGAACAACAAGCACTTTAGGAGAAGAGAACCACTCCCATTTTTGCATACCAAATATATTCTATAGTGGTTCGTGCTCAGTAGGTTTTTGTATGGAAGTTATAGGCTGTTTGAAAAAAATAATTATTTTGTTTGCCCCTTACTGTGGATTTTGTTCATTTGGAATAGCGTCCACATTTTAAATAAGGGTCATTACTATTGCAAGTTGTAAACACTATCTTAATAGCAATTTCACATTTACTTCATATTGATTAAAATGAAAATTCTGTGTACAAAGGGGGCAATTTTTGAAATAATCTTTCACAATTGCATTTAGTAAATAAGGGGCTTAAAAGCACCAGGAAGACCCAGATGCCCTCCTTAGAAGAAAACACTTTTTAAAGCAAGGTTACTTCAACTAGTAAACAAAGACATCTTCAAAACTTAAGTTTACTTTCTTTACAGAATATTTTTTTTAAAAGCACGTACTTTGTTAGATAATGGGCCTCGTGAGATGAAGGGTTGTGTTTTATTCATCATGGCTCACCCTAGTGACAAAGAGACACCTTTACCAAGACTTTGCATCAAGGAAGGAAATTGCTATCTCAGTGTCGTGTATCTGAATGGAATGACAGTTCACACAATCAGGCCAGGAGAGAGAGGGGTCCAAGTTAACATGTCTATGTCACTGGGGCAACTTGTTCTATTACATTCATCCCTTTCTGAAAATGTGAGCCAGATGTTCTCTGACCATGTAAGACCAGGACTTGGCATCCAGGAGAAATCCTTTCCTTTTGTTTCTATCTGCTGCTAACACCTGCCTCATTACCTTTAACTCCTGCAAGAGCCTTCTATGTGGCATTCAGAGACAAAAAGCAGAAAAACTGATTAGGAATTTGGAAGAAGGGAATCTGCCATTCTGCTACATTTCTGATAACTATAGAGATTAGACGCTCAGTATCACTGAGGAGAGGCAACTGTGGCCAGGATAGAACTTGTAATGAAAATAGTTTATTTATTGAGCTCTAATATTTAGATATGAGCTGTCACTGCTTCATGGCAAGATGTCCTCCCTTCCTCTCCACCTTGCTCAAAGGAGCTGTCAGGTCAGGAAAGGGGAAAAATGAAACAAATGCTTTTTCTCTTTCAATTTCCCAGCGGGGGAGCCCTGTTGAAATGCCAGGCGTGCCCCGCTGCTTTCTGCATCAACAGATGGCAGACGGCTGCATTCCTTGTGTTTGTTTCCCATTCAGCAAATTGCAGGTCACATCTGGTCCAGCCTCTGCTTGGTCTGAGCAGATGGGAGCTCACATTCTTTATAGGTGGCTGACTTAAAAAAATAAGGAAAAAGAGGAGTGAAAGAGGATGGAAATAAAAGAGAAAGACAGAGAAGCCTTGAAAATGGTGACAAGGAAATCTGAACAGCTGGTATGATTTCACTATCAGCAAACCATTTAGCCAGACCCCAGTCAACAATGAGTGGGACAGAATCACACTTAGAGACAGCCAAGCAATCCAGAAAAGAATATGCTTCCAGATGTAGCAAAGAAGACACGCACACAATTCCATTTACCCTCCAGAGATGCTATGGTTTACATTTTTTCCTACCTTGATTTTTACAAGTTTTAGGAGAATCATTTATGCTTTATAGTTTTCAAATACACTTGTACTGTATTGTTCTAAATCACTGTTACTCTCACTGGAAGATTGTTAAAATTGACCGGCGTCGCGCTAAATGACCATCCAGGCAGAACAGTTGACTAGAGATATTGTGATTATGTGCTTCAGGCAGTAAAACTGTTGCTGAGCTAAGTTTGCAATGTGAAGAAACACTTCTCATACGTGGATGTTCATGAGAATCATCAGTTGTGGTTATTAAATATGCAGACATCGGAGCCCCAGCCTCAGCTATTCTGAATCAGTGGGTCCAAAACAACATTTATTTGCATGAAAATCACCTTGCATGTTTGGTAAATACATACATTCAGGATCTTACCTATATCTTCTGTGATTCTGACAGGGCAGTACTCAAGAAAAACTTGATAATGTACATTTTTAATAAATACTCAAAGATATTTCTATGCCAGTGAAGCTTGAAGAAGACTACTTTTGAGCAAGGCTTGAAGATCTTTCTATTTAAAAAGCCACACAGATAGTTCAGGTATTAAGAGAGGATCATAAATATCTGACTTATAGGTTAATGTTTGGCAATAGTGTCTAGATTGTGCAGCATCAAACTTGATACAGATCTTTTATCATTGAAATATCAATTTTTAACTCTGATCGTCTTCAGACACCTTGATACTCCTAAAGAAGAAACAAGGAGCAGAAGATTACATTTAATAAATAAGTTACTTTGTATAAAAGGGGGATAAAAATGTATATTTGTATTCATATTTGAGTATCCAGTCAATTGTGCTATAGCACTTGTTTTGAAATTGTGAATTTGTTCCAATGTGTTTGCTATATTAGAGAACAACTTGAGCATAACGTGAATTTCACGTTTGCTTATGCATGATTTTGTCTGCAAGAAACTCTAGGAAAACATGGAAAACTGCATCCAGCTGAGCCGAGCTACATAGAAATACACAAAGCATATAGGCGCATGGGCACGCGTGAGCACATACACACAGGCACACCCCAAACAATTCCCAGCTAACCCAGTTCACCCCTTGTGTTGTGAGCCCACACCCATCCACATGTGGTGTTACAACTGCCAATCCAATTTCACATAATCTACCTTCCAGTAAATCACAATAAGTCACAAGGTACAACCCTTCAGATATAGCCCCATACTCTCTCTTCTTTTTAATTTGTCTCACTTTTTTTCTCAGCCTATATTTTTTCTTTCTTCACTGATATTTTTCTCTTGCTCTATTTCTCTCTCTCTTTCTTTCTTTCCTCTGATGCACAGAGTGGCCGGTATCAGTAGTAACAATGCCTATTTCATCTCTGATATTGATAGCTTGTGTCTACTCTCTTTTTATCTTGGTTAGTCTGATTTGAGGTTTATGAATTTATTGATTTTTTTCAAAATACCGGATTTTGCTCTTGTTGATTTTCTCTTGTTTTCCTGTTTTTTAATTTCATTGCTTCTGCTCTATTTTTAAATATTTCCTTCTCCTTCCTTTGGGCCTAAATTGCTTTTCTCTCTCCAGTTTCTTATGGTAAAAGTTTAGGATATTGGTATTAGATCTTTCTGCCTTTAAATGCTTTAAGGTTTATTATGTGGATCAGAATTTGGTCTATCTTGGTGAATGTTCCATGTGAACAAGAGAAGAAACATATTGTGAAATACATATTCTGCTCTTCTCGGCAGAGTACTCTGTGAATGTCAGTTAGATCAAGTTGATTGATAGTGATGTTTAGGTCAACTGTATTCTTACTTGCCCCTCAAAGACATTGAAGTCTCCCATTATAATCGTGAAATTTGTCTATTTCTCTTTGTCCTATTAGATGGTTTCCCTCTATGTTTTGACACTCAGATATTAGTTGAATACACATTTAAAGTAGTGTGTCTTCTTGTAGATTAGGCCCATTGAACATTATGAAGTCCTCCTCTTTTCTGCAATAATATTCCTTGTTCTGAAGTCAGCTTTGTCGGAAATTAATAAAGCTACTCCAGGTTAATTTTGATTGACATTATCATAGTATATTTTTCTCTAACCTTTTAATTTATCAGAATCTTTAAATATTTAAAGTGGCTTTCATATAGACAACCTAAAGTTGGGTTTTGTTTTTATTACTATTATTGTTTATTAATTAATAATATTAATTATTATTCAATGATTAATTTTACTAATTATTAATTTTTATAAATTATTATTATTTTATTCATTCTGAAAAATCTCTTCCTTTTAATTGTTGTATTTGGACAATTCATATTTAAAGTGATTATTTATAGAGATGAATTACTATCTACCATGTAAGTAACTGTTTTCTGCTTGTTCCATCCACTCCCCTCCCTACTTGTCCTGTGTTCTCTGGTTTTAAATTGCGTACTTTATATGATTCTATATTATTTTCTCTCTTATCACATCAATCATACTTTAAAAAAAATTAATGATTTCCCTAGAACATGTAATAATACATTTTTAACTAATCCAAGTCCATCTTGAAATAACACTGTTACCACATCACATGCAGTATAAAGCCTTAGAGCATTCCTAATTCTTCTCTCCTGTCTATCATGAGCTTGCTCTAATTCATTTTACTTATCCTTATGCTAAAATTGCAACTTAAACTTAAGTAAATGGCTCTACTAATAAATAAGATCCTTTCTTTTTTAATCAACTTTATATGTTGATATACTATGATTTTCACAGGAGCAATGTAATTGTGCAGCCAGGTAGGCAATAAGTGATAGATGACAGTGTAAACCCAAGAGCTCGCAAGTTTTTTCCTCTCAGGTCCTACATGTCCTCTCTTAAAATCACTAGCCCTCCATTTCCTTTTCAGTAAAATGGGAATAATAATAGCATCAAGTGTTTCAATAGCATCAAGAATAAAATATTCTCACAGTATAGTGCCTGATGGAATATTGCCAAACACAAAATAAACACATTATGATTATAACTATTTTATTATGATTCATCATAACTGCATAATTGGGAAAATGTTCCCTCTCCTGTAGTTCCTTCCATCAATCTTATGACTGAGGCTTATCCTTTTCCCATTGTTGCTAAATATGCCCAACTCTTCCTTTTTCCTTACCTTTGCTTCTCCTTCCACTTTCCAAGACTCAACACTCTTCAGACTACCTAATTGGGGTATTTATCTTCTGGACCACTTGTTTACCACTTGGCAAATAGTGCTTACGCACTCCATGCCTGGTCCTCATCAGTAAAATGGGAGAACTTATAAAACTTATCTCAGAAAGTTGTTCTGAAGATTAAACATAAAATGTATACAATTTGTGCTCAATACAGTATTTGGTACATAGTGAGCTCTCATAAAGGTCAACTATTATTCTATACATAATGTAACTTATCATTTTAATTTATGTGTGTGTGTTTGTATATATGTGTATCTGTGCATTTGTGTTCTCGTTTCCTTTAGGTTTTTACTTGTATGAGATATCTAGCAATACTTTACCCACACTCTTCATTCCGGTTGTATTGGGTTATTACAAGTTGACATTGTTTTAGGCTGGCTTTTCCCAAAAGCAAAACTTTTGACAAGGATTTAAGAGCAAGTGATTTATTTGGGCATTCATCCCAGGAAGCACCTGTAGGAGAGTAGATACATGAGATAGAGAAGGAAAGGAAGCCAATACAGGTTGCATAAAAGAGCAGGTTACCATGATGGACTGTCCTCTTGTGGAATTCTGGGAGACAGCATGGAACACACCTCAGAGGTGTCACATCAAAAATACAAGGAACTGATGGTATTAATCAGCCAATTCCAAGTCATTATTGCCTGCAGGATGTTCCCTGTGGCACTCATTCTGTGATCCTTCTTGTCTGCCACGTGTTGCACATATTAAGAGAGAGCCCTCAAAAACAAGTGAAAGATACTAGCCATAAGACGTAATCTGCACATACTCAAATTGAACTTGCACTGGATATGAGTGGGGCACCAACAGCATCTGATATAATCATAGTCTTTTATGCTGTGCATGAAAGTGAATACAATTCTTTCAGACTGGAATAGCCTGTGTATTTCTTATTTAATGATTAAATTTAAACTAACCCTTCATAACTCATCTCAGGAGATACCAATTCTAGAAGTCTTCATGATATAAGATCTGATGCAGGTGTCCTAATCCTTCACGATAAGGTGTAATGTGGCTGTCCTAACAGCCTGAGCATTCTTCTATAGCACAATTTAAACTACTGGATTTTAATGATCAATTAACTTCTCTCCTGCCTAACTTGACTCTAACCTCCTTAAAGGCAGAGACACCAGAGTCGCATGCCCAGATTTTCTCATGGAATTTGGCACATAGTTTCTTCTCAACAACTATTAGTTAAAGATTTTTTTGACTGCCAAATCTTAGAAACCTTTGAGCACAACCAAGGCTGATTAAAATGGTATTCACTGAATGCTTATTAAAAATCCATATCTGAGGTTAGAATGTTTGCCTTTGTTCACAAATGAGCATATATGCTCTCCAATTCAATGCTTTTCTCTTTTGTGACCACTTTTAAAATCATGAAAATGACTCCTTTAATGACAAGAAGGTAACTTTCTAAGCAACATAACAGAGATAATTTTATTTTTTTCTCCTGTGTCATTCTCTATGTTATTCTCTGTTCCAAGAGTAAACTCCCTCTTGTGTCACATTATTCTATGTTATTCCATTAATATCACTTGCAAAGGTTGAGATTGGTTCATGCTAAGTAGTTTAAAATTATTCAAGCAGAGTCTTATTTGTTGTTCACAGGAGTGAAAAGCAGCATGGAAGCTCCAACCCAGCCATCAGCTTAGCTTCTATTCTGAGTACAGGAGCTCTTTACATCCCATCAATGAAAATAGTGTATCAAAAGATGCAGTTCCTAGAACCCTAGCATTTACTACTTTTCTACATATAGTACTATAAATAAAATAACACAACCCTCTCTAAGAAGAAAGAAAAGATGTAGCTGTAGATAATACTACATTCTTTGCCTGTTTAATGATAAATGCCTTCAGAGAATCACCAAACTACCACCGGAGCCTGAGTGGAAATAATAAACTATAGATAAAGAGATGATAGATAGATTGATTGATGTTGTTTCAAAACAAGTTACCACAAAATAAAGCGGTTTAAAGTAAAAACAATTTATGCTTTCTCCTGACTCCGAGTTGACTGGTCTCAGTTGGGCAATTCTTCGGTTAGTCTCTCTTGTGCTCACTTGTGAAGTTGCAGATAAGAGCAGTTGGGCCTGGAAATCCCCAGGTGGCATTATATACAAGCCTGGCATTGATGCTGGCTATTGGATGGATACCATATGGTGACATTAGTTTTCACATATATTGTTTCAAAGTCCTTTAAAATTAGTGAATAAATGAAGTAGAACGTTAATTACATATTTCGTTTATACATTCTGTTTCAAAAGGAAATACTTGCTTTTTCTCAGAGAAAAAGCAAAAAGCGATCTTTCTGTAAATCTTTAGCTCCTATTTCTGACTTCCTATATTCTCCAAAACTCAGACTTCTAAATGTATAAACTATGAATTCTGCTAAAAATTGTGTTACACAGAGAATGTGTGTTAAATTATGTCCAATATTTTTTTTTGCTCAGTGGAAGATTAGTAGATTTACTTATAATGATAGATTTGCTTATATATAAAACTGTATTCTATAAATTCATTCAAGATTGGAAAGATCGTCTACAAAAATGGCCAGTAAAATTCTTTCCATCTTTGTGTTTTTATGTCTGTTCTTCAGTTAGAATTTGGAGACTGTTTCTCCACCAATTGAACCTGGGCTGGGCTTATGATTTGCTTTGACCATCAGAATATGGGAGAAGTGATGAAGTGTGAGTTACAGAAACAAAGTCTTAAGAGCCCCAGTGACTTCCCTTTTGCTCTCTGCAACCCAGAGAGCATCCTGTAAGGAAGTTTGTGTACATCTCCAGAGCATGAAAAGCCATATGGAAGAAAATGAAGACGCCCCATCCAATAGCCAGCATCAATGCCAGGCTTGTATATAATGCCACCTGGGGATTTCCAGGCCCAACTGCTCTTATCTGCAACTTCACAAGTGAGCACAAGAGAGACTAACCGAAGAATTGCCCAACTGAGACCAGTCAACTCGGAGTCAGGAGAAAGCATAAATTGTTTTTACTTTAAACCGCTTTATTTTGTGGTAACTTGTTTTGAAACAACACATAACTAATACAAAGATGAAGGAAAAAACAAAATATACTGTAAAATTAACTCATTCTACTTGATAGGCATCATCATAGTTTTTATTTTCTGTCACTAAGTATTCTATTTACATCTTCCCATGATTAAGTTTTAAACAATCTTTTGGCAAAGTAAGGCCCAGCTCTGAAACTAAAAGTTAAGATCAATGTATAGAAAAGTATTTTGAAAATATATAGCAAATAAATGACATTTACAAAAATACAACTATGTTGACAAAGCCTACAGTGAATTTTCTTCCCTGTGCTACTTAGAGCAAAAGCCTGTTTAGCACTCACTTCAGGGCTAAACTGTGAGTTGAATGCCTCCTGGTCATGAAGCCACTTCTGAAAACACATTTCTATTTGAGAAATTTGTGTTGGGGAGAGAAGACATGCCATATCATTACAACCTCATTGAGAGTTACTATGTCATTAAAGTATTGCCCCCATCAAACATCAAAATACAGTTAATTTTACAGTAAAAATTTGTCCTTAGTGATGTCGCAGTAATGAAGGACTTATGGTGTTATATTAGTCAAGATGAACACCCTGACTAAAGTTTTCATTCCATAGTACTTTTTCCATATATTCATAATGAGTGGAAACTTCCATTGATTTATAATTTAAAATATAAACAGAAAATTTCAAACTTGTTCTGGTCTTTGGACAAATGCCACCTGTCCTTCTCAAATTTGGATGTTCATTAGAGTCTACTACAGCAAAATAATTCCCATGAGATATTCTGATATGCTGTCAGGGTTATAAACCCCTGCCTTGTATAAAGGGTATCATCGCTTCACTGCTAAGCTCATTCCTGGTGGATCCTGAGTAAAACTATGAAGTCTCCTCTTTACACCTTGGCAGCCAGATGCTGCATCCAGGCTTTCACCATGTTAGTGTCATGCAATCTTCCTTCCTCTGCCAGAGTATCTCAGAGTGTCCTCCCTGGACCAAATGTGTCAGATTCACCTGAGATGGTTGTAAGAATTTAAATTCTCAAGCCACATCCACAAGCTACTAAATCAAAACGATTAGAAAGAGCCTGGGAATCTGTATTTTAAACAAGCCCAGCTGCTTGTCCTTCTCTTTTTCTTCAATGAAATCATCAGCAATGACTAATGTCTGAGCCATGCAATGTAGCTGAGCTAACCTGTATATAACATTCAAGTCGAGGTGTTACTGAAGGATAGATGCTTAATACGAAAAGCCCCTCCAATACCATTTACCTTTTAATGTTACCCTTCAGTGACTTACCCTTCTCATGTAGGATTTTTATACTCATGATGAGAGAGATTTGGGATTGGTACAGTTGCAGCTCCCCCTTCTACTTTTGTATTATAGCATGCAGACCAATGTTAGAAAACCTACACATCATGTCAGTGAAGAAGAAATCCTCCACTGATGATTCCTAACTGTGCAAGGGGAGAATGATTTGTAATAGATATAAATACTTATCATGGGTAAAACTGCACACAGTGAACTCTGAATTATTCCAGGTTGTATAGCCACACCATAAGTGGATTAGTACCTATTGCAGAAACAATGATGCAGCTGGTTTGATTAAGCTGAAAACACCAAGATATGTGAAAATGTATAACCTGTTCATTTTTTTCTATACTTCATCAGCCAAACATGAAAATAAATTATACTGATTTGAGCTTTCCAGCTGAAGAGTGTTTAAATTGTCAGTGTGAAGCTGAAACTTATTAACGTCAGGATAAGAGCCAGGTTTCGCTATTGGTCATAGAGTTGCCGGGGGTGGGGGTGGTAAATCCTAACCATTTCGTTTAAACTTTTCAACTTTATGTTATGCATAAGATAGAATGAAACAAAAAAGAATATAGTAATAGGGGAATAATAAAACAAAATATATTTTAAAAACTAAAGAATTATATCATTTGGAGTTAAATTTTGTGTGTGGTGTAAGACAATGATCTACTTTCATTTTTTTGCATATGGCACTCCAGTTTTCCCAACACCATTTACTGAAGAGATTTTCTCTATTGTATGTTCTTGGCTTCTTTGTTGAAAATTAGCTGTCCATAGATGTGTGGGTTTATTCCTGGACTCTTGATTCTGTTTCATTGATATATGTGTCTTTTTTTGTGCCAGCACCATCCTGTTTTGGTTGCTATAGCTTTGTAGTATATTTTGAAATCAGGGAGTATGGTACCTCCAGCTTTGTTCTTTTTTCTCAGGGTTGCTTTGTCTATTTGGGGTCTTTTGTTTTTCCATATAAATTTTAGGAGTCTTTGTTCTATTTCTATGAAAAATGTCATTGGAACTTTGATAGATATTGCATTGAATGTGTAGTTTGCTTTAGGAAGTATGGACATTTTAACTATGTTAATCCTTCTAATCCAAGAGCATGGAATATCTTTCCATTTCTTTGTGTCTTCTTCTATTTCTTTCAACAATGTTTTATAGTTTTCAGTCTTCAGATCTTTCACCTTTTTGGTTAAGTTTATTCCTAGGCATTTTATTGTTTTTGTTGCAAATGTAGATGGGATTGTATTCTTAATTTCTCTTTCTGCTACTTCATTGTTAGTGTATAGAAATGCAACTGATTTTTGTAAATTTTGTATCCTTCAAATTTACCATATTCATTTCATATTCATTGTTTCTAAAAGATTTTTGGTGGATTCTTTAGGGTTTTCTATGTATAAAATCATGTCATCTGCAAATAGTGACAGTTTCTCTCCTTCCTTTCCAACTTGGATCTCTTTTATTTCTTTTTCTTGCCTGGTGGCTTGGGCTAGGACTTCCAATGCTATGTTAAATAAGAGTGGTGAAAGTGGGTATCATTGTCTGGTTCCTGTTCTTAGAGGGAGAGCTTTCAGTTTTTCTCCATTTAGAATGATATAGGTGATTTTTATGCAGTAAATTTCAGAAACATTGTTTTGGATCCACTGAAGGATATTAACAATGGATATGTCATTTATGGCCTTTATTATATTGAGGTACTTTCCTTTTATACCCATTTTATTCAGAGTTTTATCATAAATGGATGCTGTATCTTGTCAAATGCTTTCTCTGCCTCTGTAGAGATGATCATGTGGCTTTTATTCTTCATGATCTTAACATGATGTATCTTGTTAATTGATTTGCAGATGTTGAGCCATCCCTGCATCCCTCGAATAAATCCCACTTGATCATGGTGTATGATCTTCTTAACGTATTGTTGTATTCAATTTGCTAGTATTTTGTTGAGGATCTTTGCAACAATGTTCATCAGTGATAATGGTCTGTAATGTAAGACCTGAAACCATGAAACTTCTAGAAGAAAACACAGGCAGTACGCTCTTTGACATTGGTCTTAGCAGCATATTTTCAAGTACCATGTCTGATCAGGCAAGGGAAACAATGGAAACCATAAACAAAAGGGATTAAATCAAATTAAAAAACATCTGCACAGCAAAGGGAACCATCGAAAAAATGAAAAGACAACCTAACAATTGGGAGAAGATATTTAAAAACCACATACCTAATAAGGTGTTAATATCCGAAATAAATAAAGAACTCATATATCTCAACAACAAAAATACTAACAGCCCAATTAAAAAAATGAGCAAAGGATCTGAACAGACCTTTCTCCAAAGAAGATATACAGTTGGCCAACAGGCACACAAAAGGATGTTCACCATCATTAACTATCAGAGAAATAGTAAATTCAAACTACAATGAGATATCACTTCACTCCTGTCAGAATGGCTAAAATTACCAAGAGGGGACATAACAAGTGTTGGAGAGCACGTGGTGAGAAGGGAACTTTCACACACTGCTTGTGGGAGTGTAGACAGGTGCAATCACTATGGAAAACAGTATGGAGATCCCTCAAAAAGTAAAGAATGAATCTACCATATGAATCAACTTTCCCTCTGCTGGGTACTTATCCAAAAAACTTGAAAATGCAAAGGCATAAAGATACCTGCATCCCTATGTTCATTGCAGCCTTATTCACAATAGCCAAGACTTGGAAGCGTCCTAGGTGCCCATCAAGGGACAAACGGATAAAGAAGATGTGGTATATATACACAATGGAATACTACTCAGCCATAAGAAATGATGAAATCTTGCCATTTGTGACAACATGGATGGCCCTTGAGGATATTATGCTAAGCAAAGTAAGTCAGAGGGAGAAAGTCAAATAATGTATGATCTCATTCATAAATCAAAGATAAAAAGAACAACAAATAAGCACATAGAGACAGAGGTTGAATTGGTGGTTACCAGAGGGGAAGAGGGACTGGAAGAGGACGAAAGGGGTGATTAGTCACATGTGTGTGGTGATGGATTATAATTAGTCTTTGGGTGGTGAACATGATGTAATCTACACAGGAATGGAAATATAATGATGTACAGCTGAAATTTATATAATGTTACCACAATTTAAAAATATATAAAGAAATAAATAAGAACTAAAGCATTACAAAGTTCAGCTTCTCTATGAGAAGACAAATATATCTGCATTTTAAATTAAACCATGTTGTTGGAAAAATAATTTACACACCATCTTGTCCTACCCTCAACTTATGGAAGGGATAAGAGAAATTGAGAAAACTGGATTCTCTTTCTGACTTTGTCATTACTTCTCTGTGTGATCTTTGGCAAATCACACCATTCAGACTCTGGACTGAAGTTTCCTTTTATGTACATTTAGGTCATTGAATCAGATGAATTGAAAGCCCTTAATTTTGGAAAACTCTGTTGATAATACATGGAGATTAAGTGTGTATAAATAAAGTTTTTAAAAAGTAACTAAATTTTATCTTTATAACATTTAAGATAGAAAAATAATTTATGCCAACTCAATAAATCATTAATTTTATTGAGAGCTTTCAATTTTCCAGTCTCTATTCTAAGCTACTAACATGCATTTTCTATTTTTAACATAAACTGCAACATTAGGCTGTAGTATTATTATCTTTCCCTTTGAACATAGTGGAGCTGAGGCTTAGAGAGTATAACTTGCCCAAGACCATGACTGTTGAAGCTTAGATACCCCACGGATTGTGACTACAATGCTGTGGCCTTAATGATCGTGCCATGACAAAAAATTAGCAGCATACTATATGTGTGGTGAGTTCCAGTGTCAGAAAAATAATGTCATCTGTTAATTCTCCAGTAAGTGCTTCTTGGAATAGATTGCAAATCACAGCAATTTTTCCTTCCTTGCTACCTGCTTTTATTCAAAGGCTAGTTTCTGGCAGGCATGTCCTGAAAAAGAAAGTAAAGAAGGGGGATTAACTCTACCAGATACGTAAACATTCTGTAAAGCCTTTAAAATTAAAATAGTGTAGAACCATATGGATAGACAGACCAATGGCTGGAATAAAAAACTCGGAAAGAGATACAAGAATATTTGAAAATTTCATACATGATAAGATTGGCATTTCAAATATTGCAAAATAGATGAACTCTTCAATATACAGTATTGGACAACTGTATAGACATTCATGCAAAGAAAAAATTGGATCCATAGCACAAACCATGCAACAGAATAAACCCCAACTATTTTAGCAATATAATTGTAAAAATATAATCATACAAGCATGAGAAAATTTGTTACCTGGGATTGGGGTCAGCTTTTTCTAAGTGTCTCAAAAATCCATAAAAAATAAAGATTGATAAGCTGGCTTCATCAAAACAAAAAAAAAATTTTTTTGCATGAAACACCAGAAGCAAAATCAAAAGACAGTGACAAAGTGGGAGAAAAATATCTGTAACTTTTATCTCAGATAAAGTACTCATAAAATCAAGAAGAAAAACCCAGAAGCCCCTTAGAAACAATTGTGCAAAATAATACACAGTTTCCAGAGTTTAAAAATCTTCAAAGCACCCTGGGGTTGGCCCGTGGCATAGTGATTAAGTTCAGTGTGCTCTGCTTCAGTGGCCCAGGTTCACGAGCTCTGACGCCAGGTGTGGACCTACAACACTCGTTGGCCATGCTGATGCGGTGACCCAGACTTAAAGTGAAGGAAGACTGGCATGGATTTTAGCTCAGGGATAATCTTCTTCAAGCAAAATAAGAGGAAGATAGGCAACATATGTTAGCTCAGGGCTAATCTTCCTCAGGGGGAAAAAAAATCAAAGCATCCCTAAGCATCAGAAAAGATGTTCAGATCCAAATTAATTCTTTGCAGAGATATAATTCTTTATATTTCAGATGGGCAAAATGCAAAATCTTGTCAACACACTGTTTAGAAATATGAAGGAAAAACTGATATTCTCAAAATTGTTTGTGGAATAGAAAATGAAGCAAAGACTACAGAAATGAACTTGGAAATATTTAACAAATATTCTAGTCTTTTATTATTTTATCCAGGAATCCCACTACTAGAATTTGTCATGAAAATATTATACCAAAAATACAAACAACCTATATACCAAGTTATTTGTAAAAGCAAAATATCGAAAACAACACCAACATCTGTCCACAAGAGACTAGTTGACTACACTCCAGTACGTACACACAATTAAATACTAACAAATCATTTTCAAAAAATAAATGAGGAAGGTTTATGATTTTTTAAGATGTGTGATTAACCATCCTCTCCCTCACCTTCCAATAAAACAGATTTTTAATTGTTATTCTAGAAGAGAAGTAAACATCACAATTTTCCAAATATATGCTGCCCCTTAGGTCCTGATATATCTCCTTTGCTTTTGACAAGAAATGTGAGAAGAAAAAAGAGGGAAATGACAAAGAAAGATGCCCCTTAGATATTTATGAGTGATGTGGAAAAATTAATTATAATAAATCTTAGGATAAATCAAGCTGCTATTTAAATCACAATGGCTATTGACACATATATGTAGAAAAATTGCAAGCAAATCTCCTAAATTGTGGTTTTGTAACTTCTCCCATTAACTAAATCAGTTCTGCCTATGTTCACAAATTTAGAATATTTCCAAAAACACTATTCTATCTCTATTCAGTCTTCCATTATTTTACCTTTCTGTAAATCAGTGTGAGACTAGAGATACCATAATTATTCAATGTATGTAGTTAATATAATTAAAATAGAGCCAAATTTAAGATGAGATTGCAAATGTTTAAAAGCTATTCCTGAAAAGAAATAAAAATCAATTTTAGTTGATAAAAATAGAGTTTTTGCTGCTTTTAAAGGTCACGGAAAGGATAAAGTCTAGATTTAATAAAATATTACAGAGTGATATCAATAAAGTGGCTAAGTCAGTCACTCCAAAATCCATCCCTCCATAAAAGCTACTAAAATACTGGCAAAACTATCAGAATCAACTTTTTGGAATTCTTTGGAAGTTACTAAAAGCAACTTGGGGAGTACTTACTCACCAAAAATAACTGAAGCACAGTAAAAACAACAAGGTTTGTGCTGTTTTAACTTCCTTATCCCATCTCCCACTCCGCAGCTCAGTGGTAGCCTTGAAATTACCAGCCGACATTATTCTTACCAGTAGAGAACAATTTCCTAGAAACATATACTCACCCAAAATAGACACAAGGAAAAATAGAAAATCAGAATAGACCTATAATAAGTAAGAAGATGAGCCAGTAATCAAAAAACTTCCAACAACAACAACAACAAAGCCCAGTACAAGAAATCTTTACTGTTGAATTTTACCAAATGTTTAAAGAAAAATTAATGCCAATCCTTCATAAATTCTTCAAAAGAATAGAAAACAAGGGAATACTTGCTAACTCAATCTATGAGGTCAGCATTACCCTCACACCAAAGCCAGACAAAGACATCATAAGAAAACCACAAACCAATATTCCTTATGGATATAAATGCATTAATCCTCAACAGAATATCAGCAAACCTAATCCAGAAAGATATTAAAATGATTATACAATATGAACAAGAGGGGTTTATCCTAGGAATTCAAAGTTGATTCAACATACAAAAATTGATCAGCGTAATATACCATATCAATAGAATAAAGAAAAAAAACCCAAATGATTATCTCAATCAATGCAGAAAAACACTTTGAAAAAATCCAACACACTTTCATAATAAATACACGTAACAAATAAGGAACAGAAGGAGACTTCCTCACCCTGACAAGGGGCATCTATGAAAAATTCACAGCCACCATCATATTAACTGTGAAAGACTCAAAGCTTTCCCCCTAAGATCAGAAACAGAACAAGGTCTACTTTAGCCACTTCTATTTAACATTGTACTGGAAGTTCTAACCAGAAAAATTAGGTAAGGAAAAAGAAAATAAGACATCTAAATTGGAAAGAAATAAGTAAAAGTATATCTACTTGCAGATGACATAATCTTATATACAGAAAATCCTAATAAATCTATACATTAAAAAAAATCTATTAGCTCTAATAGGTAAATTCAGCAAAGTGGTAGGATGCAAGATAAATATACAAAAATCAGTTGTATTTCTATACGCTAGAATTGAACAACCAAAAAATGACATTAAGAGAACAATTCCATTTACAATAGCATCAAAAAGAATAAAATATTTAGAATTAGGCTTAACCAGGGAAGTAAGTTAGTTTTACACTGAAACTATCAAACAATGCTGACAAAAATTTAAGAAGAGCTAAATAAATGGAAAGACCTCTGTGTTCATGGATTGGAAGACTCAGTATTGCTAAAATGGCAATACACCACAAATTTGTTAATGAATCCAATCACTATCAAAATTCCAAGTAACTTTTCTGCAGAAACCAATAATATGATCCTAAAATTCCTATGTAAATACAAGAAGCCTAAATAGTCAAAGTAATCCTGAAAAAGAAGAACAAAGTTGGGGGACTCCTGGTTCATAAATTGAAAACTTACTGCAAAGCTACAGAAATAAAAACGGTGTGGTACTAGCATAAAGAAATATATACAGATCAATGTAACAGAGTGGAAAGTCCAGCATTAAACCCATGAATTTGTGTTCAGTTGATTTTTGACAAGGACATCAAGACCATTCAATAAGGAAAGAATAGTCATTTTAACAAATGGTGCTAGGACAACTGGACATCCACATGCCAAAGTGCAAAGTTGGATCTTCTCCTCACATCGTATGCAAAAATTAAAAGGGTTCAACACCTAAATGGAAGCTTGAAAGCTGTAAACCTCTTAGAAGGAAAGGTAGGTGTAAATCTTCATGACCTTGGATTAAGAATTAGTTTCTTAAATATGACACCAACAGCACAAGCAATAAAAATAAAAATAGATAAATTGGATTTCATCAAAATTAAAAACTGTGTGTAACAAAGACACCATCGAGAAAGTGAAAGGACAACTCACAAAATGAGGTGAAATATTTGCAAATCATATATCTCCTAAGGGTCTAGTATGCAGAATATGTAAAGGATTCTTATACTGCATCACTAGAGAGAGAAATAACACAATTTAAAAGAATAGGCAGAGGACATGAATAGATATGTCTTCAAAAAAGATATACAAATAGGAACAGAAAAAAATTCTTAAAATCATTAGTCATTAGGAAATGCAAATCAAAACCATGATGAGATACTATTTCATCCCACTAGAATGACTATAACATATAAACGGAAAATAATCTTTGGTGAGGATGAGGAGAAATTGGAACTCTCAGGCATTGCTGGTGGAAATGTAAAATGGTACAGCCACTGTGCAAAGTAGTTAAAGAGGTATAGTTACCCTATGACCAAGCAAATCCATTTCTAGATATCCAGAAATACCCAAGGGAATCAAAAGCATGTGTTCAAACAAAACTTTTACAGGAATTTTCACAGGGACATTATTCATGATAGGCAATAAGTGGAAACAACCCAAATGTCCATCAACTTATGAATGGATAAATAAAATGTGATATAGCCATACAATATTTTATTTATTATTTGGTCATAAGAAAATGAAGTACTGATACATGCTACAATATTTATGAGCCTTATGCTAAGTGAAGGAAACCATACACAAAAGGGCACATATTACATGATTCCATTTATACGAAATGTCCAGAATTGACAATACTATCGAAACAGAGAGTAGATTAGTGGTTACCAGGGGATAGAGGAAGTAGTGAATTAGTCAGTACAAATATTTATATGAATATTCAATGATGCAAATATTCTGGAATTAGATAGTATTGGTGGCTGTACAACATTGAGAATATTCTAAAAACCACTGAATTGTACACACTGAAATGATTTAAATCGTGGATTTTCTATCTGAATTTTATGTCAACTAAGTATAGTATTATTTTATATGTGACATCTATTATATTTATATTACATTTAAAATATAAATGTGTGAGTTGTATGTTTTATTATTTACTTAAAACCATGAAACACAATGAACAAAATATTTTTAAGATCCAAAATTACCTTTTCCTAAATAAAATAAATTTTTAAATGATGGACAATGCTTTGACATTTTTTATTCACTATCTGTGTCTCATCCATTTCACAAGGTTGAATACTTTTGCACTTGAATCATGGTTTCACATAGTGTATTTTTTGGGCTGAAAAAGACCTAATTCCCATTGCTAATTCTCTTCAAAATAAATAAGTGAATAAGGGTAGATCTTCTGAAATAATAGCATACAGCAATGCGGAAAAATATGCAGTTATTCTCTCTTTCCTTCCCATAACACCTTTTACAGATTATCACTCCTGGAAGACATCTTGCGCTGTTTATCTGGTTCTGCTTCCCATACCAACATCCATTCTTCAGTCCATGGGCTTCTGCCAGAACTGAATTCACCCAGCTCTGGGATTGGGCAGGTAACCAAGGTCTGGGCAATCAGAGCAATATAGTATACTGGCCCAGTGATTAAGTCATGGGTGGATGTGTTTCAATCAGAGGCAATAATAGCAATTGTCATTTTGCTTGAAATGCGACTCTAGATCTGTTCTAATACGGTGGGGACTAGCCCTATGTGACTAGTTTAAATTGAAATTAATTAATTTAAATAAAATTAGCAATTTAGTTTCTCAGTCACACTAGCTACACTAGTCAAGTGCTCAATAGCCACAGTTGCTTAGGTATCATGTTGGATGGTGCAGATAAAAGAGCACTTCCAACATTACAGAAATTTCTATTGAACAGTTCTATTATAGTTCAATTAGACCAGGATCATCCAATTTAAATATAATGGTAGTTTAAAATTGTCTAGTAGCCACATTAAAAAGAAGTAAATGGAAACAAATGAAATTACTTTTAATAAGACATTTCATTTGACCCAATAAATCCAAAATAGTATCATTTTACCAGGTTATCAATGGAAGACTTTTTAATGACAGATTTTGCATTCTTTTTTTCATGATAAGTCTTCAAAATCTGGTATGGATTTTACACGTAAAGTATTTCTCAATTTGGATCAGCCCCATTTCAATTGTTCAATAGCAACATGTGATTAGTGGCTACCATGTTGAATAGTGTAGTATAGACTCTAGAGCAGGATTTCTCAACATTTGCTCTACTGGTATTTTGGGATAGATAAAGCTTTTTCTTGGGGAGCTGTCCTTTGCATGGTAGGGTGGTTAGCAGTATGCCTGGCCTCTATCCACTAGATGCCAGCAGTTTCACACCCCCATGTAACCAACAAAATATGTGCAGACATTGACAAATGTCCCCTAGGGAGCAAAACTGTCCCCAGTCAAGAACCACCATTCTGCATGAAGGATTGTTCTTTCTTCTGGGACTGCTGGCCATAAGAATGACATAAGCCTAGAGCCATTGGGGTTACCAAGTGGAAGCTGGGAATGAAGCCAAGAGAACAGGAGACAGAACACAGAAATGGGAAGATCTGAGTCCTGGTATTGTGATTTTAGTCACTTGATCAAGTCTCACCTGAATGCTGTCATACCTCTGGACATTGCAGTGACATAAAACCAATAAATTTCTTCCCATGACCAAAGCCAGTTTGATTGGCTTTTCTCTGTTTGCAACTAAAATAGGCCTAAATGATTTGTTATTACACTCTAAATACATAAAATGCACCCAATAATGCATTTACTCAATACCCAATAGTATTTCTACTTGAAAGAGTAAAGATGATTAATTTTTCCTCCCATGTGATTTATGATAGCTTTCAATTTCCTTCCAAGAATTACCCCATAAACAATGAAAGCTATTTTGCATGCTTTACATTTCAGATAAATGTATGCAACTGTAAGCCTCAATATAACTCTTCACCAATGTATCTGCATCAACTACATCCATTGTTAATAAAATCCATTCATCAAAACTCTATGATAAAATGGGCTGCTTGTATAAACTTAATCGGCTATTGCTTTATTTTGATTCCCATAATTTGCAAAAGATGAAAATTATACGGACAATGTGGCAGTTCCCAGCAGAAGTAAAATTGTAGTATTCTTTTTGTGATGTAGTTCACTTTTATCTGAGCTGTACTCAACAATCATGTCACCTTGAATGGTGCTAAAAATTAGAGATATAATCTAAATAAGGCTTTTTACCATGGGATAAACAAGCATATTCCCTTCATTGTATGCTGTTCTAGGAAAGATGCTGTGGATTTTTCTCTAAAGAATCTGTGTGATTTTCGTTAAAAGGTGAAAATATTTCTTTGAAATAGACCTAGATAAACTAATAATTATTTTAAGAAGTAAAGTAGGATAAAGGTCAGTTTGACTTGTACTAAGGAGATTTTAGCTCAATGTCAACCCTCCTTATGTCAATTTCAGGTCTTTTTAACTAAATCACATAATTTTCTCTCTGCCTAAACTCTTCCAATGCTTTCATGTACACATACTTCTCAATATTTAAAATTTGAGATCATATTTCCAAAGATGAATTAGAAAAAAAAGTAGTTGAGAGTATTTTGAATAAGAGATATGATGAGCGTTATTTTTTCTTAAATTTGACGTATCTACCCAGAGGCCAGCACACTTCCAGGCACTTCATTTCTCTGCTTATTTATTCACTCCTTTCACAGAAAAAAGTGAATATGCAAGAATCTTTACAGCAGTACTATCAGGAATAGTATTTTAGGTCAGTTCATGATCTCAAAAGAACTAATGATGGAAAAAAAACAAAATTAGTAGAATCCTTCTTTGCCAAGGAAACCTCAGAATCATTTTGCAGTAAAATAAAATCATGTCATTTCAGAGACTTTCACAATAGTTAAGGATAGAAGTTTAGTTATTTCATTCTGAAAACTGACCTGCATTTTGGAATGGCTTAGTGAAAAGAAATTGAGTATATCTAAAAAAGAAAATATTTTAAAAGTGCTTAGTAAGAACTGAAATAAAAGTGGTATCATAAAGTGTAATATGATACTTTTTTCTTGTAATAAAACTTTTGTAATTGTGGCAAAATACACACAAAATAAAATTGGCTAAACCATTTTTAAGTGTACAATTCAATGATATGAAATACATTCGTTTTGTTGTGGAATCATCACGATTGTCCATCTACAGAACTCTTTTCATCTTGCTCAAACTCTGTGCCCATTAAACAATGAATCCCCATAACTCCCACCCCTCAACCCCTCTCAACCACCATTCTGCTTTCTATCTGTATGAATTTGACTACTCTACATACCTCATATAAGTGGAATAAGACAGTATTTGTCTTGTGATTGGCTTATTTCACTTAGCATAATATCCCCAAGGTTCTTCCATGTAGTAGTATATTTCAGAATTCCTTTCCTTTTTAAGGCTGAATAATATTTTGTTGTATGTCTATACCCTGTCACCCATTAATGAACATTTGCACTGCTTCCATATTTTAGCTAATGTAAATAATGCTTCTATGAACATGGGTGTACAAATACATGTTTGAGACCCTGTTTTCAATTCTTTTGGGTATATACTCAGTAGCAGAATTGCTGGATCAAATAGTGGCTCTATATTAAATTTTTTTTTTTTTTTATTAAAAGATTTTATTTTTTCCTTTTTCTCCCCAAAGCCCCCTGGTACAGAGTTGTGTATTCTTCGTTGTGGGTTCCTCTAGTTGTGGCATGTGGGACGCTGCCTCAGTGTGGTCTGACGAGCAGTGCCATGTCCGCACCCAGGATTCGAACCGACGAAACACTGGGCCGCCTGCAGCGGAGGGCGCGAACTTAACCACTCGGCCACGGGGCCAGCCCCTTTTTTTTTTTCTTTTTTTTTTTTTTTAAAGATTTTATTTTTTCCTTTTTCTCCCCAAAGCCCCCCGGTACATAGTTGTGTATTCTTCGTTGTGGGTTCTTCTAGTTGTGACATGTGGGACGCTGCCTCAGCGTGGTCTGATGAGCAGTGCCATGTCCGCGCCCAGGATTCGAACCAGCGAAACACTGGGCCTCCTGCAGCGGAGCGCATGAACTTAACCACTCGGCCACGGGGCCAGCCCCTATATTAAATTTTTTGAGGAACTGCCATACTATTTTCTGTAGCATCTCTACCATTTTACATTCTCACTTACAGTGCAGAAGGGTTCCAATTTCTCCACATCCTTGTCAGCACTTATTATTTTCTGTTTATCGTTTGTTTGTTTGTTTTAATAGTAACCATTCTAATGTGTGTGAGGTGGTATCTCATTGTGGTATTGTTTTGAATTTCCCTAATGATTAGTGATGCTGAGCATCTTTTCATGTGCTTATTGGCCATTTGTGTATCCTCTTTTGAGAAACGTCTATTCAAGCCCTTTGCCCATTTCTTGAATTGTTTTTGGTTGTTAATGTTGTTAAGTTTTAGGAATTGTCTATATATTTTGGATGTTAATTTCTTATCAAATGTATAATTATAAACATTTTCTCCCATTCTGAGTTGTCTTTTACTCCATTATTAGTGTATTTAATGTACAAAAGGGTTTTCTTTTTAAAATTTTTATGAAGTCTAATTTGTGTATTTTGTTGTTATTGCCTGTGCCTTTGGTGTCATATCCAAGAAATCACTGAAAACTCCAATGTTGTCAAGCTTTTGCCCTATGTTTTTTACTAAGACTTTACTTTTTACTAAGACTTTAACAATTTGTTTTCATATATAGGTTTTTGATGCATTTTGAATTATATTTCGTACATTGTGTTAGATAACAGTCCGATTTTATTCTTTTACATGTGTATATCCAGTATTCCCAGCACTATTTGTTGAAAATGCTGTCCTTTCCTCATTGAATTGTCTTGAGACCCTTGTTGAAAATTACTAACTACCTATGCCAGGGATTATTTCTGGACTCTCTGTTCTATTCCATTGCTCTAGATGTCTGTCTTTATGCCGGTGCTACACTGTTGTAACTACTGTAGCCTTGTAGTGAGTCTTGACATTAGAAAGTGTGAGTATTCCTGCTTTGTTCTTCTTTTTCAAGATTGTGTTGGCTAATCCAGGTCCTTGAGATGCCATATGAAATTTTGAATGACTTTTCCTTTTCCATCAAAAGCAATTATGGAGATTTTGATAGAGATTGTGTTGAATCTGTAGATTTCTTTGGGTAATATTGATATGTTAACAATAAAATGTCTTCTGATCAATGAACATGGGATGTCTTTCTAATTATTTATGTTTTCTTTCATTTCTTTCAGTAATGTTTTGAAGTATTCTTTATAAAAATCACTCACTTTCTTGGTTAATTGCTAAGTATTGTATTATTTTTGATGCTGCTCAATCTAGAGTTTTCTTAATTTCCTTTTCAAATTTTCATTGTTAATGTACAGAAATGCAACTTATTTTTGCATGTTGACCATATCTTGGTACTTTGCTGAATTTGTTTATTACTTCTAACAGATCTTTTTTTGAAATCTTTAGAGTTTTCTAAGCATAAATTCATATCATTTGTGAAGAGAGATAAGTTTCCCTCTTCTTTTCCAATTTAAATGCTTTTTATGTCTTTTTCTTGCCTAATTGATGTGGCCAGCGCTTCCAGCACTATGTTGAATAGAAGTGGTAAAAGCAAGTATTCTTGCCTTGTCCCTGATCTTAGAAGAAAAGCTTTCAGTCCTTCACCATAGAAGATGAAGTTTTCTGTGGATTTTTAATATACTACTTTTATTATATTGAGGTAGTTTCTGGCAATTCCTATACTGTTGAGTGTTTTTATCATAAAAGGGTGTTGAATTTTGTCAAATGCTTTTTCTGCATCAACTGAGATAATTATGTGGTTTTTTCTAGTTTGTTAATATGGTGTGTTACATTGATCAGTTTTCATATGTTGAACCATCCTTGCATTCCAGAAATAATCCCAATTGATCATTGTATATAATCTTTTCATTATACAGCTAAATTCAGTTTGCTAGTTTTTTGTTGAGTATTTTTGCATCAATGTTCCTGAGGGATATTTGTCTGTAGTTTTGTTTTTGTTTTTGTTTTTGTTTTAATTTATGGTGTCTTTGACTTGGTATCAGGACAATACAGGCCATATAGAAACAGTTAGGAATTGTTCCCTCTTCTTCAATTTTTTGGTGAATTTGAGGAGGATTGGTGTTAATTCTTTAAGGTTTCATTGAATTCATCAGTGACACCATCAGGTTCATAAGCTTTTCTTTGTTGGAAGATAATTTATTACTCGTTCAATCTCGTTACCAATTATGTCCATTAATATTTTCAATTTCTTTGTTATTTAGTCTTGTTAGATTGTATGTTTCTAGGAATTTGTCCATTTCATCTAGGTTATCCAATTTGTTGGTGTATAATTGTTTATAATACATTTTTAGTAAACTTTTTATTTTTATAGCATCAGTAGTGATGTCCCCACTTTCATTTCTGATTTTAGCAATTTGAGTTATCTTTCTTCTTTTCTTAGTTCATCTAGCTAAAGGTTTTTTTCAATTTCATTGATATTTTCATAAAACTAACTTTTGGTTTTGTTGAGTTTTTCTATTGTTTTTGTATGCTCCGTTTTCTTTATCTCTGCTCTAATCTTAATTATTTTCTTCCTTCTGTTAGCTTTGGGATAAATTTGTTCTTCTTTTTCTTGTTCCTGAAGTTGTCAAGTATGGTTGTTCAGTAGAGCTCTTTTTTCTTTTAAAATGTTAGTCTGCATAGCGATACATTTTCCCATTAGCACTGCTTTCACTGTGTCCCATAAGTTTTGGTAAGTTGTGCCATTCATCTTTAAAAATTTTCTAGTTTTCCTTGTGATTTTTTTCTTTGATGCATTCACTGTTTAATTGTCTTGCTTTTTATTTTCCACAAACTTGCCAATTTTCCTTGTCACCAATTTCAAACTGCATTTCATTTGGTCAGAGAAGGTAATTTGTATGATATCTACTTTTTAAAAATAAATCTGTTGAGAAATATTTGTGGCATAGCACATGGTCGATAAACCTACATTTTTATCATTTCAAATATAATATTCCAAGAATCATTACCTTATCATTTAGATTTGCCTTTGTTGTTTATCAATTAAGAACTGGAACATCCTTCATATTTTCTGAATTTGGAAGGACAATAAGACTTCTTTATGCTACTTCAGTCTTTCATTATAGATATAACATTTAATGAAGACTTTGCCATAATTTCCCTATCTCTTTCCCAAAGATTTTGGCTGTTATGTAAAAATAAATAAAAACTGCACAGGCAGTAATTGATAATTCATGTGTCCTTTAACAGATAAATGGATACTTAAAAATCAAAGCCCCTTCAAGAAGCAAAGTTTTAACAGTGAGATAATAGGAAAATTGACAGTTTAGAATAGGAGGCATTTTTAGGTAACATCTTAGTATATTATCATTTAGGTTGATATTTATCATCTTAGTCTATTTGAGCTGCTATAACAAAAATGCCATAGACTGGTGGCTTAAACCTAGACACACTTATTTCTCACAGTTCTGGAGGCTAGGAAGTAAAAGATTTAGATGGTGGAAGATTCCACATCTGACAAGCTCCCACTTCCTGGTTCATAGAAGGACATCTTCTTTTTTTTTGAGGTAGGTTAGCCCTGAGCTAACTACTGCCAATCTTCCTTTTTTGCTGAGGAAGACTGGTCCTGAGCTAATATCCATGCCCATCTTTCTCTACTTTATATGTGGGATGCCTACCAAAGCATGGCTTTTTGCCAAGTGGTGCCATGTCTGCACCCGGAATCTGAACCGGCAAACCCTGGGCTGCCAAGAATCGGAATATGTGAACTTAACCACTGTGCCAGGGGGCCAGCCCTAGAAGGCCATCTTCTTCCTGCGTCCTGGAATTGGAGAAAGAAGACAATAAAGTTCTTTCTGGTCCCTTTAATAAGGGCACTGAGCCCATTCATGAGGGCTCCACACTTATGACCTAATTATTTCCCAAATGCCCTCCTAATACTATACATTTCAGGTTGGGGATTCAACATACAAATTGGGAAACAAAATTTTCAGTCCATTGTATTGTGAAACCATTAGAAAGAAAATAAGTTTCGTGTAAGATAAATTTTATTATAACATTTAACATAGCAAAACCTGGTATTGTATAGTGACTTCATCTTTAAATAATATTAGGCCTACAGTTAGTAGAATTGAGGTGGTGTACATAAAAGAGTGTTGTATTTTGTTGTTGTTGTCGTTTCTGCTGTTATTTTGCTTTTCTTCTTTACTATTTGAAATAATATGTTGTGTAGCTTGTGTGTAAAGACTATTTCTTATATATTCATTTGTCAAAATATTTATTTAAAAACTTGAAATAGGTTTCACTTACTGGGAAAGTTTGTCTATAAACTTGAAACGTTTTGAATAAAAATATGGGAAATGGCATTTCTGAAACTAAAGAATGTCAAAAGACACTAGAGCTAATGGTATGTTAAATTCATAAGAAGAAAATGAAGAGATCTATCTCATTTGAAAATAAACCTTCTGACCCTGAGCTATTTTTAGGTTGATCCACTATTAATTCACATTGCAAGTTGGATTCATTTGTTAGTTTGTTGTTGATTTGCTTTTGATTGTTGAATTTTTCCCTTTTTAAGGTTTAATGAAAAATCCCTGACATATCCGATCCTGCTAAACAGATAATCTCTTTAATAAGAGTCATTAAAATAGGATAGCTAGCTGGCAACGTTGTTTAAAATGTCCCTGGTTATTTGGCATCCTGTGTTAATGATGATGATTTTAGTTACATTCAGCAGATGTAAATACTTTTATAATGGAATTTGGTAACAAATTTTTTGTGTTTCTTAGATGTAAACAATTCTTACCATAAAGTTCTGCTTTTAAATATAAGAAAATATCTATAACATGGTCCATTCTGAATACAAAAAATATTTAAAACTCTATTCATAGGCAGAGCAGGCACTCATATAAGTTGTCTGCTTTGAGAAGTATACATAACTTGAATTATCTCCTCCACCAACCTATTGTTAATGGCCCCAATTCACCATATTAGAACTCTCACTTGGACTCTCAAAGATGTTGCTATCCTAAAATTCTTTTTATTCTCCAGAAACACCAAGAGTGTTAGCACTATGAGCTACTATTAACTGTTAACAAATTTGAGATCAATTACTTAATGCAATTCAGCACGTTTTGACTGAGTGCTTACTTTGTATAGTAAGGCACAGGCTAGGCACTGGGAAATGGATTAAGTATGATAAATTGGGCAAAAATTCCTCTGGAAATGAGACACAGATTCAGATAGTTCTGCTTGCAGGTGGTTGGGGAGAAATGAAATGAATGTATAAATAAACTGAATGAGTAAATAAATGTATAATTTCTATGTATGATAAATAAATGTATAAATAAATAAAATGAATGAGAAATAAATGAATGTATAAAGCTTGGTACTTTCTCCAGCATTCTGGTGAGGACAGCTAGAGTTATTCATGTATATGTGTAAGGTACAACAGAATTGTCAAAGAGAAAGAATAAGTTAAAATAAAACATTAGAGATTTCATCATGAGCAAACTGTATGGTACCAAATTCTGTGCACAATTCTGGGGATATAAAACAATATAAGAAAAAGCAATACAGGAACTGCCATTTGCCCAGTCTTTATGTGTTAGTAAACTTGCTGGAAATCTTGCATATTTACTATTTCATTTCAAGACAATCATACATAGGAAACTAAGGTTCTGAGAAATATAGTTGTTGCTACGTAAATACTTCACGATTTGAATGGATATAAATACTCCTAGATGTTAGCATAACACCAAACTAAATTTATTGTTTTACTGCTTTAGAATTTAAGGGAAGAGGAGACGTTGTCAAGATGGTGCTGTAGGCAGACTCTGAACTCACCTCCTCCTACAGACGCAACAAATTTGCAACTATTCTTGGAACAATTACCTCTGAGAGGGAGCAGCAAACTGGATAAAAAGAACATGCACAACAGGGGACAGTGCTTACTAAGTTGGAAGAGGTAGAAATTCCTTTCTGGGGAGAAAAAAGCCACCTTCAAGCCATGGAACTTCATGGTTGACTGGGAGCAATTTTAAGATACAATACTTTCCCTGGAGGAGATAGGGATCCGAGCAGGGTAGCATTACCACAATAAGCAACTTTTGGACTCAGCACAACTGAAACAGTGTCATAATATCTGGCTTTACTGGCTATTAACTACCATGGGTAATACCCCAAGAAAAGCTATTGGACATAAGGGAAAACAAAGCCTGCTCTTAAAGGGCTGACACACAAATTCACCTGCTTCTGAAAGCAACTTAAATCACCAGAAAGAAAGGTGCACAATCCTTTGGTGAAAAGAGACTCACTTGATAGGCTTTGGGTTCATCTCAGTGAGAAGTGAGACCTCTCCAGGGACTGAGACATTGGTGGCAGCCATTATTGTGACCTGGAACAGGCATGCTGACACAGATGCTGACAGACACCATAGGAGTTATTCCCCTGGCCTGTCAGTGCAGAGCACCCAGCAGAGCACCAATTTAATCAAGCACAACCAGGGCAGGCAGCCCACCCTAGGGACTGGCCTCACCCAACAGCAAGCCCTCAGGTGACTTGTAGGTCACCATAGGTGGGGTGCTGGGAACCTTTGCACCTGGGCAAGTGGGTCCACCTCTGTGGGGCAGGGCTTGTGCAAGGAGCAGGCTTTCCTTGGCAGAGTATGTGGGGCCCTTGGATTGGGGCAACTGGGTCCACTATGGTATGTTGGGTCTTGCACACAGGGCAAGGCTGTGTTGACAGGATGTGTGGCTCTGTGGGCAGTGGGGCTTGTCAGCTACAGCAGACTTGAGCTTCTCAAACAGCCACACAGGGATCAGCCCACCTTCCAAAGCCTGAAACAAGTGGGTGCTCTCATACCTGGGGATGGCCTCACTCAGCTGCAATCCTGAGAGAGCTGGCCAGAGTCTAGCAGACCAGAGGCCTACAGAAATTGGAAGTCCTGCAGCCTAGCAACCAGCCACGGGGGGGGGGGCCTACTCACTTAACAGACAAACTGCAACAGAAATATGCTATTAGACCTTGCAGCTAACTGTGCTGGGATTCCTCATGCCCGATAAAGTGACTGAAGTGTCCACAACAGCCACACACAGCTGAGCATTACAACTAGCTGGCCAAGGGGGTAGCCTAGCCTCCCCAGGCACCTGAAGCAAGAACAACTATGCCACAACAGAAGGACACACATAGGTGACCCAGGAACCTTGCTGGAGTATTTGGAACTGGTGACAAGAGGGAAGAACACTGCTGGGCCTCATAAGGCATGTCTTCATAAGGCCAGCTCTCCAAGATTCAGAGGTGTAGCTAACTTACCTAATACATAGATATAAGCACAGAGAAAGAGGCTGAAGGAGGCAACAAAGTAATACTTTTCAAGTAAGGGAACAGGACAAAACCCCAGAGAAAGAACTAAACAAAACAGATATAAACAATCTACCTGACAAAGAATACAATTAAGGGTCCTAAGGATGTTCACTGATCTTCAGAGAAGAATGGATGAACTAAGTGAAAACTTCAACAAATAATTGGAAAACATAAAAAAGAACCAATTGGAAATGAAGAATACAATGCTGGAAATGAAAAATTCACTAGAGTGACTCAATAGCAGAGTAGATGTTACATAAGAAAGGATCGATTAACAGGATGAAAGACTAGCAGAAATCGCCCAAGGTGAACAGATAAGTGAAAAAATAATTAAAAAGAACAAAGACAGCCTAAAGGACATCTGGGACAACATCAAGTGCACAAACATCCATATTATGGGTGTCCCAGAAGGAGACGATAGAGACAAAGGGGCAGATAAACTATTTGAAGAAATAATAGCTGAAAATTTTCCTAATCTAAGGAAGGAAACAGACATGCAGGTACAGGAAGCACAGGAAACACAAAACAAGATAAAACCAAAGAGATCCACAGCAAGACACGTTATACTTAAAATGTCAAGAATTAAAGATAAAGAGAAGATGCTAAAAGCCACAAGAGAAAGGCAATGTTACATACAAAAGACACCCCACCAGGCTATCAGCTGACTTCTCAGCAGAAACCGTACAGGTTAGAAGAGAGTGGCATGATATATTTAAAGAAGTAGAGGAAAACAATTATAGTCAAGAATATTCTACCTAGAAAGACTTTCATTCAGAATAGAAGGAGAGATAAAGAAGTCCTAGATAAGCAAAAATTAAAGGAGTTTATCACCAAGAAACAAGCTTTGCTAAATGCTAAAGAAATGCTAAAGGGAATTATTTAAGTTGGAAACAGAAGACCACAAATAGGAATAAGAAAATTAATCCAAAAGAAGCAATTAAATGACTTTTAATAGTAAATATACAACAAAGTAGCAGATCAACCATGTAGGAAGATAATATCAAGGTCAAACGACAAAAGTACTAAAATTATCTATGTCCATTATAAGAGGGTAATGGTTACACATGCACAAAAACTAGGTTAGATATCAAAAATATAAAACAGAGAGGAGGAAAGTAAAAGAGTAGAGATTTTAGCAAGGGGTCATACTAAGGAGACCATCAACATAATATAGATTGCTATATATGTAAGTTATTATATATGAACTTCACGGTTATCACAAACCAGAAACCTATAGTAAATATAAAAAAAATTAAGAGAAAGGAACTCAAACATAATACTAAAGAAAGACATCAAACCACAAGAGTAAGAGCAAGAGAAGAAGAAAGGAACAGAGAAGAATTGCCAAAACACTCAGAAAAAAAGTAACAAAATGACAATAAGCACATTGTTATCTGCAGCTATGTTAAATGTCAATGGACTAACTGCTCCAATCAAAAGGCATAGGTGGCTGAGTGGACAAGAAAAACAGACCCATATATACACCATGTACAAGAGACACACTTCAGACCTAGAGACACTCATAAACGGGAAAGTGAAGGGATGGAAAATGATACTCCACACAAATGGCAATGAACAGAAAGCTGGGATAGCAATACTCAGATCAGACAAAATTGACTTTAAAACAAAAACTGTGACGAGACAAAGAAGGGTACTACATAATGATAAAGGGAACAATCCAACAAGAGGATACAACACTTATAAATATCTACGTACCCAACATAGGAGCACCTAAATATATAAAGCAATTATTAACAGATATAAAATGAGAAATAGACAGCAATACAATACTAGCAGGGGACTTTAATACTCCACTTACAAAAATGGATAGATCACCCAAACAGATGATCAATAAGGAAACATTGACTGTAAATGATACATTAGACCAGATGGACTTAGCAGTGTTATACAAAACAGTCCACCAAAAACTGCAAAATACACATTCTTTTCAAATGCTCAAGGAACATTATCCAGGATAGATACATATTAGGCCAGAAAGCAAGTCTCAATAATTTAAGAACATTGAAATAATAGCATGCTTTCTGATCACAATGATATTAAATTAGAAATCAACTATAGGAAGAAAATTGCAAAAGTCACAAATATATGATTAAACAAATGCTACTGAGCAACAATTGGGTTAATGAAGAAATTAAAGGAGAAATCAAAAAATACCTGGAGACCCGCGCCGCAGCGATCACAGACTCTAGGAGAGGGAGTGATGTTCTCTCCTACCGTTCCAGCGCCTCCGAGGCTGTGAACGTGTCCTTCTCGCTGTCCCGGGAGCTGCTCTCCTATCAGAAGCTCCCGGCTGACCAGATGCTGCCCGGAGTGGACATCCAGCAGAACGCGAGTGGGGAGAAGGCGATGGTGTTTACTCAGAATCTGCTCCTGGAGTACACCAACCACACCACTCACATGAGTCCCAGGCCTGCGCCACACCCTGAGGACAGTGGAATCGGGCTGGAGTCTTGTTCTGGTGGGATCACAGGAGGACAAACCCCAACAGGGCCCTCAGAAATAAGAGGAGCCCTGGCCCTTGCCCTGAGGGCCCAGTCTGCCCTGGAAGAGGCGTTGCCCTGAGGACACACATGGAGAAATTTGTGTCATCCTTCCTCAGTTGTCTCAGGACCTCAGAACCAGGTGAGGTATTGCAGGGTGGAAAATCAGGGAAGGCTTCCTGGAGGAGGCAGTATGTGAAGCCTGCACACTGTTTAATGAAGAGAGAAGGGAAACCACACTGAAAGTCAAACCAAGAGAATGGATTAATGGCTGGGGACAGTGAGCGCCTGGGGCAGCTGAGGGATGCCTCTAGGGCTCTAGTGAATTTCAGGCTTGTGTGGGGATTCAAGCACCAGGGCGAGCACCACAGGCCCAGTTCCGTGGACTGTGACAAAGTCATGGGGCTATGGTGTAGAGCTGAGCTGAAGAGGCCAAGGGAAAAGGCAAGACGGCCCAGAACCCACGAGGCGCAGACAGCTGGACAAGAGGTAGGAAGACTGGAGGGCGGCCCAACCAGGGAGCAGAGGCCACCGAGCTCGATCGCGGCATGGGTGATGGGGAGCAGATGGTGCCTTCCTGGCCCTTTCCCTGTGCAGAACCCCACCAGCAGCCTCAGGCTTTCGGTGCCAACCCTGGCCCCTTTCCACCCACCATGGAGCTGCCTGTGTGCTCCTGAGAAGCTTCAGTACTTGGGATTGGTAGGCTCCTTTGTCCCTGAGACCCTAGCTCAGGGCCCAGCCGGCCTGGGCAAGGTCGCCTGGTCCCCACCAAGCAAAAGGCTCTGCCCTCTAGGTGGTGCCCCTGCGGGCCATCGTGGCCGTGCCCGAGCTGCAGCTCTCCACCAGCTGGGTGGACTTTGGCACCTGCTTGGTGAACCAGAAGTGGGTCCGCGAGGTCTACCTAATGAACCTGAGTGGCTGCCGGAGCTACTGGACTGTGCTGACGGGTATGTCAGGCCCTCCTGGCTGCGCACTGCTCCCTGCACAGCTGGGCCAAGAGCCCCAGGACGGCACCTGGGTGCCCTGTCCCTGCAGGCTGGCTCCCCAGGGCTGGCACCACCTGGGAATCCCTGCAGAGGTGGCCAGTTCCCCAGTCCCTAGTGATCCCAGGGTTGCCCTGC
Source organism: Equus caballus (assembly GCF_041296265.1). Lineage (NCBI taxonomy): Eukaryota > Metazoa > Chordata > Mammalia > Perissodactyla > Equidae > Equus > Equus caballus. The sequence goes on along the minus strand of NC_091707.1, from coordinate 41,005,562 downwards.
CCTGTGGGGCTGGGCAAGGCCAGGGGTGCACACCTGAGATGTGAGGCAGTGCATGGAGCTGCCTGCGCTCATGTCTGTGCTTCCTTCCCCTCGGTGCAGGCCAACAGGAGCCAGACAAGGGCCCTGTGGCCTTCGGGGTCTCCCCAGGCAGTGGACTGCTGGAGGCACGACCAGTCAATGCGCCCCCATCCTCTGTCACCCTCCAGGTTTTCTTCACTGCCAGGTACAGTCCCCCCAACCCCCCAGCACTGCCCACAGGCCTGGAGCCCAGGGCCCCCTCCTAACCTTAGCCCTCGTCTCCCCCAGGAACAGTGAGCTGTATGAATCCATGCTGGTGGTAGAAGGTGTGTACCCTCCAAGGCCACGTCTCTACCAGCTCTGAGGCTCTGCCCCACATCCCAGCCCCAGGCTCCCAGCTGTAGAAATAAAATGGCACAGAGCTAAGGAACAGGTCTGCTGGGCAGGGGGCTGGACCATGCCACAGACTGGGGTGGTGGAGTGGACAGTGGGGAGTAGAGGAGCTAGTACATCTGACCTCCAACTGCTCTGAACAGCTCCTAGAATGGAGGGGCCCCCTTTCCAAAAGGGCAATTTAAGATCTAAAGGAGGAAAAGAAAAAAACTCCTAGAAAAATAGAAATAGTAAGGCACTTAATCTGATTAAGGCTATCTACAACAAATTTACAACAAACATCACACGTAATTTTGAAATGTTTGTTGAATGCTTTCTCTAAAATCGGTAGTAAGACAAGGATGCCAGCCCACACCACTTCTTTTCCATTTTGTACTGGAGGAACCAACTAGTCCAGGAAGACAAGAAAAAGAAATATAAGACATAAACATTAAAAAGGAAGAGAAAATTTATTTAACAAGGCCGTGGATATAAAATCAATATGCAACAGTCAATTGCACTTCTATATACCAGCAGCTAATGGAAAGTGAAATTAAAACACAAAAGCAAAAGATAACGTTTACAATAGCTTAAAAAATATCAAGTACCCAGGAATAAATAAAAACATACAAGGGCCGTATGGATAAAACCATAAAATTATAAAACATTACTGAAGACCTTTGAAGAAGATCTAAATAAATGGAGAGATGATCTAGCATGTTCTTGGATTGGAAGACTCAGTATTGTAAACGTTCCACAGATTCTCCACAGTCCCAGTCAAAACCCCAACAAGCGTTTTTCATTTTTGTTGTGGAACTTAATGAGCTGACGCCAAGATTTACATGGAAAGGCAGAAGGACGAGAAAAGAAAAACAACGTGGGAGAATGTGCTCTCCTGGATGCCAAGACTTTAAGACATCAGAATACCCAAGAAAATGTGATATGGACACAGAAATGACAGACAGGCCAATGAAACAGAAATGAGAACCCAGAATCAAACCCACATATTTGGTCGTTTGATTTATGATGTCACCGAGAACAGTGGGGGAAAGATCATCTTTTCAACAGGGATCCTGCAAAATTAGGCGTCCATTGTAAAAATAAATAAATAAATAAAGCTGTAAAAAATTTTTAAATAAAGTGAAATCACAAACCAAAGGGGGAGAAGATAGCTGCAACACATGTAACTCACAATGGACTCATCAAAAATGTGTAGAGTACCCGCAAATCTGCAAGAGCGAGAGCAGACAGCCCAATACAAAAATGGCAAAAAACTTGACTAGGTACTTCACAAAACAGGGAATCCAAGCGGCTGATAAATTTATGAAAAGGTACTCAACCTACTCAGGAATGAAAGAAATGTAAATTTAAACCTAAGAGATATCACTACATAACCACAAGATTGGGTAAAATAAAAAAAAAATTCTGAAAATATCAATTATTATCAAAGAGGTCTTCTACCTTGCTTTTAAAAAGTGTAAATTGAAACAACTACTTTGGATAATGGCTTGACTTACCTATTAAGGTCGAAGTATACTCTATGACAAGCAATCTTGCTCGCAAGTAAAGAGCCTAGAGCAACTGGTATTTCTGTGCTCCAGCATATAGTTACAAGAAGGTTCATAGAGGCTGTCTTAGTCTGTTGGGCTGCTATAAGAACACGCCATAGACTAGGTGGCTTATAAGCAACAGACATTTCTCAAGTTCTGGAGGCTGGGAAGTCCAAGATCATGGCGCCAGCAGATTCAGTGTCTGGTGAGAGCCATTTTCCAGGTTGCAGATGGCCACCTTCTCACTGTGTCCTCACATGAGGGAAGGGACAAGCTAGCTCCTGGGGGCCTCTTTTATAAGGCTATTAATCTCCCCGCCTCCTAATACCATCATCTTGGGCATTAGGTTTTTGACACATTATTTTGGGGGACACAAACATTCAGCCCATAGTAGAAGCATTATTCATCATAGCACATTTCCACCATTTGGAAACAACCAAAATGTTTATCACTACTAGAACGGATGGGTAAGTTGTGGTCAGTTCACACAATGGAACACTCTACAGCATAAAAACAATCACTGTGTATAAAAACATGGATGAATCTCTGAGTGAAAAAAGTCAAACACAAGAGTTGAAACTGTGCCTCCTCTTATAAGGTTCAAAACCCTGCAAAACTAACCTATGTTGTTAGAGGTGAGTAGTTGCCTTGGAGGAAGGTGAGGTGGTGACTGGGAGAGGCAGGAGGGAACTTGATGGTGCTTATAATTTTCCCCTTCTTGATATGAGTGATGAATACTGACTATGTGCTTGTGATGATTCATAAAACAGTACCTTAAGTGATTTACACACTTCTCTATATAATTGAAAAGTTTCCAAGATTGGAGTAGAAATAATTTCAGGCAAAATAGAATTTATGGCAAAAAGCATTAACAGAAACAGAGGGATGATATTTCATGATAAAAGAAACAACCCACAAAAAACTTCGCTAATTCACTCTTTGGCTCTTTCCATTCTAATTTCGCTTCCCTATTGTGTTTTTAATACTTCAGTTGCTGTATTGTTCATTTTAAGAGTTATGGGTGTCTTTTCCAAGTTCAAGTCTTGGAGTTATATTACTTCATCACTTTGAACGTTTTAAACAAATGTAAAGTCCTTTTCAGAGAGCTCTATCACCACTAGATGGTACTCTGATGGTAAATCCTCCAGTTTATTGCTTCTGCCTGTATGCCATTTTGTTTCCTCATGTGCTCAGTAATTTTTGCTTACAAGTCTATCTTCAGTGAGATTCGTCTTCCCTAGAAAGCCCTATGAGTTTTGGGCTGTTGCGGCAATATCTCTACAAACTTGTTTAGTGTTTGCTTCTGCCAGGCCCTTACAAGACTTTACAAGTTTTTAAAATCATTTCTGGGCTTGGGGCTTGCATCCACGGGGCTGGGTTTTCACCCGAGGTCCAGGGGCTGCACGCATTTCTGAGCTGCTTCACTCTCGCCTCATACAGCCCCTCACCATCGGCTTGACTCTTTGGTAAACTGTGAGCAGCATCTCATGTGGGAGTGGCAATGGAAGGGGTAACTTAGGATGAGAGACTGGGTCCCACATTTAGGTCAATTCCCGGGCAGCGGTAGAAACACACGAGCAGCTGAAAGATGCAGGTAAGATGAGAATTCCACATAAGCAGTAGTCAGTGACGAGGCCAACGAGAGCCCAGGATTCAGAGGCACCATAAGTTTGCAGGAGACCTCGCTGACATGTTTGGTACATATCATATCTATTGTATCATAAAGACATCAGATTTGTGAGAAAAGGAGTTTATTGACAATGTGTAACCTCACACAATTTTAGCATTTAATTTTTTAGTATTACACTAAACAAGTGTGTGATAAGAATGATGTGTGAAAACAATAAAAGGAATGTTCTAGTCCAATACTGTCTAATAAAAATATGATGTGAGCCACAAATGCAAGTCCTGTGTATAGTTTTATATTTTCTGCCAGTCACATTAAAAAAGTTTAAAAAAAAAAAAAAATACCTGGAGACAATTGAAAATAAAAATATGACATGCCAAAATTAATGAGACAGCAAAAGCCATTCTCAGAGGGAAGTTTATAGCAATACAGGCCTACCTCAACAAACAAGAAATATCTCAAATAAACAATCTAATAGTGCACCTAAAAGAACTGGAGAAAGACAACACACAAGTCCCAAAATCAGTAGAATGAAGGAAATAAAGATAATCAGAGGAGAAGTAAATGAAATGGAAACTAAAAAAAAAAAAAGGAAAAATGTAATGAAACAAAGAGGTCGCTATTTGAAAAGATAAACAAAATTGACAAAGCTTTAGCTACTCTCATGAAGAAAAAAAGAAGGCTCAAATAAATAAAATCAGAAATGAAAGAGGAGAAATTACAACAGACATCTCAGAAATACAAAAGATTATAAGAGAAAACTATGAAAAGCTATATGCCAACAAAATGGATAATCTAGAAGAAATGGATAAATTCTTAGAATCCCACAACTTTCTGAACTGAATCAAGAAGAAATAGACAATCTGAATAGCCCAATCACCAGTAAGGAGATTGAAACAGTAATCATAAACCTCCTAAAAAATCAAAGTCCAGGTCCAGACAGCTTCCCTCATGAATTCTACCAAACATTCAAAGCAGACGTAATACCTATCCTTCTCAAACTATTCCAGAAAATTGAAGAGGAAGAGAAGCCTCCTAACTCATTCTATTAAGTCAACATTACCCTGATACAAAAATAAGACAAGGACAACACACAAAAAGAAAATTACAGAGCAATATTACTGATGAACACTGATGCAAAAATCTTCAAGAAAATACTGGTAAATTGAATACAACAATATATTAAAAAGATGATACACCATGATCAAGTGAGGTTTATTGCAGGGATGGTCCAACATCCGCAAATCAATCAATGTGATACATCACATTAACAGAATGAAGAAGAAAAATCACATGATCATCTCAATAGATGCAGAGAAAGTGTATGATGAGATACAGCATCTATTTATGATAAAATCTCTGAATAAAATGAGTATAGAAGGGAAGTACCTCAACATAATAAAGGCCATATATGACAAACCACAGCTAATATCATTCAGAGAAAAACTGAAAGCTATCCCTCTCAAAACAGGAACCAGACAAGGATGCCCACTTTCACCACTCTTATTTAACATACTATTGGAAGACCTTCCCACAGTAATCAGGCAAGAAAAAGAAATAAAAGGGATCCAGACTGGAAAGGAAGAAGTGAACCTGTCACTATTTGCAGATGTCATTATTTTATATATAGAAAACTCTAAAGAATCCACCCAAAAACTATTAGAAATAATAAATGAATATGGTAACATTGCAGGATAAAGAATCAACATATAAAAATCAGCTGTGTTTCTCTACCCTAACAACATGGTAGCTGAAAGAGAAGGTAAGAATACAATCCCTTTTACAATTGTAACAAAAAGAATAAAATATCTAGGAATAAACTTAAGAGGTGAAAGATCTATCCACTGAAAACTCTAAAATATTGTTGAAAGAAATAGAAAACATAAAGGAATGGAAAGATGTTCCATGCTCTTGGATTAGAAAAATTAACATAGTTAAAATGTGCATACTTCCTAAAGCAATCTACAGATTCAATGCAATCCCTTTCAAAGTTCCAATGACATTTTTCACAGAAATAGAACAAAGAATCCTAAAATTTGTATGGAACAACAAAAGACCCCAATAGCCATAGGAGTCCTGAGAAAAAGGAACAAAGCTGGAAGTATCACACTTTCTTGACTTCAAAATATACCACAAAGGTACAGCCATCAAATCAGCATGGTACTGGCATAAAAACAGACACACAGATTAATGGAACAGAATCCAGATCCTAGTAATGAACCCACACATCTATGCACAGCTAATTTTCAACAAGATAGCCAAGAACATACAATGCAGAAAGGAAAGTTTCTTCAATAAATAGGCACTGGGAAAACTGGACAGCCACATGCAAAAGCAGGAAAGTAGAGCAATATCTTATACAATATACAAAAAATAACTCATAATGGATTAAATATTTGAATATAAAATCTGAAACCATGAAACTTCAAGAAGAAAACATAGGCAATACACTCTTTGACATTAGTCTTAGCTGCATACTTTCAAGTACCGTGTCTGATAAGGTAAGGGAAACAATAGAAAAAATAATCAAATGGGACTAAATCAAACTAAAAACCTTCTGCAGAGCAAAGGAAACCATCAACAAAACAAAAAGACAACCTAACAGCTGGGAGAAGATATTTGCAAACCATATATCTGATAAGGGGTAACATCCAAAATATATAAATAACTCACATCTCAACAGCAAAAATACTAACAACCCAATTAAAAATTAGGTCAAAGATCTGAACAGACATTTCTCCAAAGAAGACATACAGATAGCCAATAGGCACGTGAAAAGATGTTCCAAATCACTAATTATCAGGGAAATGCCCATCCAAACTACAATGAGATATCACCTCACACCAGTCAGAATGGCTATAATTAAAACACAGGTAATAAGAAGTGTTGGAGACGATGTGGAGAGAAAGGAACTCTCATACACTGCTGGTGGGGGGACAAACTGGTGCAACCAGTATGGAAAACAGTATGAAGATTCCTCAAAAAATTAAGAATAGATCTACTATACAATCCAGCTGTTTCACTGCTGTATATTTATCCAAAGAACATGAAAACATAAATGCATAAAGATACATGCACCCTTATGTTCACTGCAGCATTATTCACAATAGCCAAGACTTGGAAGCATCCTAGGTGCCCATCAAGGGGCAAATGGATAAAGAAGATGTGGTATATATATATATGTATACACCATGAATACAACTCAGCCATAAAACAGGATGAAATCTGGCAATTTGTGACAACATTGTTGGAACTTGAGGGTATTATGCTAAGCAAAATAAGTCAGAGGGAGAAGGTCAAATACCATACAGTCTCACTCATAAATGGAAGATCAGAACAACAACAAACAAACACATAGAGACAAAGATTGGATTGGTGGTTATCAGAGGGGAAGTGGGGAGGGAGGAGTATGCAAAGGGTGATTAGGTATGTGTGTGGTGATGGATTGTAATTAGTCTTTGGGTGTTGAACATGATTTAATCTACACAGAAATTGAAATACAACAATGTACACCCCCAAATTTAATAATGTTATAAACCTATGTTACTGGAATAAAAAAGAAAAGAATTTAAGGGAAAAATTATCCTATGATTTTGTCCCAGATGCCATTTCCACTAAAGAAAAAGAATATTTTAAAATAACTCATCTGTCTTATATGAGAAGTATTTGCAAAACCGTTTTGAAACCAAAGCAAAATGCAACCAAGAGACTTAAACACCTGGACTAAAATGAAAACTGAATTAGCATTAGTAATTATAAACTAATTCCTCACAAAGATAAAACATTCTGCTTCATCTCTCAAGATTTTCAGGTGTATACAAAAAACGAGAGCAATGAGGAGGCTATTTTCTTTTGATTTTTTTTTTAACAAAAACCCTTGTAGTTATAATGCTTAGGAAATTGGTACTGCCGTGTTTCTTACAAAACTCTATACAAAAATAAACAAATCAGAATAAAATATTTCATAAATGTTAATAAAAATGATAATCAGAATTAGAATTTCAGAATTTTTTATCTTTTAAGAATATATATAATATCTTAGTCATACCTTTTAATAATGTTTATCTATCTGTATGTTTATCAGTATTTCTCTGACCTGCTAATAATATTCTTGCATACAAAGTTTACATTATCCTCCTCTGACTGCCCACAGCACAGCTTACTTTGTGATGCAGTGTTAATAAACATGCTGGTTTTCCCCTATGATATATCTGTATCCAGTAAAAATAATTCAGAGGAATAAAGAACCTCACACAGGGGCTGACCTGATGGCAAAATCAACAACAACAACAAAAAAGAACCTCACGCAAAGGATTTTCAAAGACCAAGAGCTGGAATAAATGTACTTCTTGTGGGAACATTTTATTTTTTTGAAAGGAACATTTTTGTGTGCGTGTGTAAGGAAGATTTTCTCTGAGCTAACATCTGTTGCCAATCTTCCTCTTTTTGCTTGAGGAAGATTATCACTGAGCCAGCATCTGTGCCCATATTCCTCTATTTTATGTGAGATGCCACCATAGTGTGGCTTGACAAGCTGTGCTAGGTCCCCGCCCAGGATGTGAGCCTGTGAACCCCAGGCCACCAATGTGGAGTGCGGGAACTTAACCACTACGCCAGCGGGCCAGCCCTTGAAAGGAATGTTTTAGAATCCAGCTTATTGCTTGACCAATTCTTCCCCCATCTTCCTAAATAAATATTTTGGTAATAACTATTTGACTTCAGAAAAGCAAAAAGGAACATGACAATAATGCCACAAGCAATATAGACTTTTGGGGAAAAAACCATGGGATGGTAAACAGTAGAGTCAGATTTAGAGATTTGGCTGTTTGTTTGGAACAATTCACTAAAAGGAAGCTACTCATTGTTCTCCTATTTTCAAACCCAGAGTGAAAGAAGGTGGGTTATTAGCACCTCCAACTCAGCTCATTGCTGCTATTACCTGAAGGATCTAGAATGAGTTTGGAGATTCTCTGAGAAGAGAAAAAATCAGTGACAGACAAGCAAACAAAAACAGCTGACATAGTCTAATTTATAACAAGCTCATTAGGACAGGTGAAAATGTCAGGTTAAATGTAATGGATGTTGAAACAAAAAGCAGGACGTATCTCTAATTACCAATATCATAGCTAATAGCTGCAGGAATTCATGTTAAGTATGTAAATGAGCTAGATGAAAGTGAGAATCAAACAACTGAAAAATACTTCTCTTTTAAAACTTTAAATGATTTAAAAAATAAAGTAAGAAATTCTGCTATTCTCATTCTTGGTGGATGTGTGTGTTGAAGGTGTTGCACCTTCATATTGTGTATTTGTGAGAGGAGGGAGAAAGAGGAGTGAGAGTGGGTGTGGTCATATAAATTGACTAATTGCTTTTTATCTCACCAATTTTCTTAAGGAGTAAAACTTCATTATTAAAATATTCTCATAGCACGTAACTAGAGCCATGAAGAAAAATCAGGTAAAGTGCCAAATAAGAACCTGATGTGTTATCAGAGTTCTCTACTTTCCACTGAAGTACATAATGATACAGGCTAGAGACAAGCCGCCATACTGGATAGACTGATGATCTGACCCAAGAAATAAATTGGAATAGGTTCCAGCAATCCATCATCAGATGGTTCAATACAATTGCTTCTTCAGGCTGATTTCAGGCAGAATTTGATCTGGCTGGTTCGGAAAAAGTTATTAAATCTATTAAAAATTGTGAAATTTTGTTTCTTTTATCTCTTTTGTCCTGACTGACATCACCTGGGTAGCTAAGAAGAGGTATTTCTGAGCAGAGTATCATTTGTTCTCAATTGTTCTGCAACCTAAATACTTAAAAGCAATTTTTCCCCTTGGGAAAAATAAAAAGATTTTATCATCCAGCTCTAGCCAATTTTTTTCTACATTTTTCTCAAAGTACAATGTAATAAATATTTTTTTGGTAATACTTTTCAAGTTCCACATAAAGGGAAAGTAATCATGTCTAAATTCAGTCTCTCTTAACTGATCACCGAGAGACTAGAGGGAGCTAGAGCAGAGAGGGAAGGGCGACCCAGGTATGTGAAGTAGGTTTTCCCTTCAAAGGAATAAAACCCACTTTGTTGCTCCTAGAAAAGTGAATTTTCACCTGTGAAAGCAACAGATTCTATCTTTTTATAAATAAGCTTTCTAAATTAATTCACCTGTTTTCTGCTTCTGGGATGACCTTATTGAATCTTTGAATTTAAGCTCCAAGGAGTAATGAGTTACGAAACAATAGCATATTTTAAGTGTTATACATAAAAAGTATTTAACTTACGGAATAATATTTCAATAAGTTGGAAGTATTTCAGCATTGATCCAGCTCTATCTTCCCTTAAAGTACAAATTTATTTCACCTTCTAGGTTTTCATGCATGTTGCTAATTGAGGAAAGAAAATGGTTTTGACACATACAGAGTTATATTTACAATACATTGTCCGTCATCTTCAGAATATAGAAAATCAAAATGCCAATTCACTAAAAGGCCTATGATTCAGAATGTTGAGTTTTAATGCATTCAAATAGTTTCAGGTAAAACTTTATGATTAAAAATAATAAACATATGTTGCCCTCTCAATAATTCTAGAAACTTAATAGATATAGTAAATTATCTATAGGTGGTTATTAACGAAAGGTATCAATGTTTTTAACAAACAGGAAGGAATGACTGGCATTACATCACTTCAATATTTGACTTCCAGGTTTCTATTTCAAGTAGAATAAATGGACTACTTATTAAGGTCAATAATAAGCTATGGTTCTTGGCTCTTAGAGCATACCATGTCTCAGATGAGATAGTAACATAAATGAATAATTATAATAGATTCTGGTATGTGCTATATAGAAAGCATGTATGCAAAAGCTTTGTGTGTGCATGTGAATGAGGAGTGAATGAGAAGTACTGAGTACACCGAAATGCTTACTAAGGAGGTGTTTCTTGAAATGGGCTTGGAGGGAACGATGCTTGTCTATCCCTCTTCTTTGTCTAAGGCTCTCTTTATCATTCTGCTCCTACCCTACAGCCTATGTTTTAATTGTTTTCCTTAATGTGGCTTCTCAGATCCTCCAGAATGATCACAGATCATAGTTGAAACTTTATGTCACATCTGCACATACTACATTATATTGTAATTTGAGTTTTAATGTCACTCTGCCTCATCACATTGACTTCCCTGAAGACCATAAGAAGTAAGTTTTGTTAATTTATGTAGCAACAGCAAATGAAACAATGCCTGTGCTAAGATTATAAAGAATAGATGAATAATTAATGTATCATATTTTCCGAGATGGAGACTTGGGGCAAAGGGCATTCCTGAAAGCTGTAATAGCACCTACAAAATGCAATAAAGAACATAGCAAGAATAATTTTGTGACACTGGAATCTAGCATGGATGGAAGAGTCTTACCTTGTTCTGCTTCTTTATTTTCCAGAACATTTATCAGCTTCTAACATTCTATGTGATTTATGCATTTATTGTATTTATTTATTTTCTCACCCAACTAGAATAGAAAATCATCAAAGTAAGGATATAATTCTCTTTTATTTTTTGATGTTTCACCAGAGCCATGAATAACGCCAAAGATGATCTTAATTGGACAATATTAGGGTTGAAATTCAAACTCAGGTCTCAGCTGTTCATAAAGTAACTTTCCAAAACTAACATTCAAAATTAGACATAATAACTAATGATATTCTTTACAAATTGAGTATTGATGATTTACCATCTGCGAAATAACATAAGTAATAATAAGACATACAAAAGTGAACAAAGTAGAATCTATTCTCTTGAGTTAATCATGGTCTACGATGTAATTCAGATAGATACAGATCTAATTATAAGGTGGAGAGATGTTAGTTATGACAAAGATTAAAAAACATTCTATGGAAGCACAGGATTCAATCCTGTTTGGAAAGATTGAATAAGTTTTGTAGATGAGGTCTTATTTGAGCTGAACTTTTAAATATCTGCCTCCTTGAAAAGAAGAAAATAATAATAAACATAAAATCCGCACTCTCGAAGGTTAACACTGAAAGAATAATTTACACATGAAGAGAGAGAGTTAGGTGAAGATACGTTTGCAGCTCACATTTTTATCATCTGAGGTTCAACATTCAGTTATTTACTACCTGAGGACATTTATTCGTGTCTCAGGAGTGAAAAATGACAAGTACCCTATAGAAAGACAAATCATGAGGGACAGAGACTTGCCTAAAATTTTTAACTTCCCTAGCCTGTATGAATTTTCTCCCTTCAGTGACAACTTTGTAAGGCATTGCTTTTACTAATTTTTAAACGAAGACGCTAGTTTCTTTAGAGAAAGTAAACTTTGAAAAACAGAGACATGGCATGCATATTTCAGCCCCAAGAACGCCAGGCAAAAATGCACAACCATGGAAAGGAAATATTGACAAGTGGTGGATGATTCTGACATTAGAGTTTGGGATAAGTGTGATAGTGTGTAATAAGGTAGTCTGGAGAAGTAGACTAAGGTAGTGGTGTTTAGTCTCATATTGTATGTTGAATTTGATTAAACATGCAATGAGGAGTTAGGAAAATGTGCCAATCTGTTCTCAGTGTGAAGGATGTATTGGAGAGACCAGAAAATAGAAGCACAGAGCCTCAGGATAATGTTTTAGCAAGAAATTACTCCCCAAACTGTGGAAACAGAAAAGAAATCATGGGTATAAGAGTTCAGAGTAGGTTCTATAAAACTTAAAAACAATAAAGTCACAGAAGCACTGAAGAGTAGAAGGAGATGTATCTTGGCTTCGTTTACATTATATCTAGGAAACTCCAAAGAGGCAACATCAACCTAGAAAAGACGTCTGGGCAAAAATTCTATAAAGGAAATATCTCAAAGGTTGATATAATAATCAGATGAAATTCTACAGATCCAATTGAAATAACCAAATCCCAAGGTAGTGTGGACAATCAAACTCACAGACTCTGTGAATCTGACAATTTTCTTTGTATAATCCACCAAAAAGATTTACAGTTAAGGATGGCAAAACTAATTTGAAAAGAAAGAGGATATGAGGCCTAAAACCCTGAATATGTAAATCCACACATCTTAATAAAAATCTTAGTAGTGAAATAAGAATAAATAAAGTGATGGACTACAATAAGATAACTGACCACATGCAAATCTGTGTATCACGTTTGCTTGATATTTAACTTTGCTTATTTTTTGACATATAAATATTTCATGAGCAATTGTTTGTAAAATTTTATGAACACAGAGCTATCTATTTTTCTTCTTTTGCTTTTATAAATAGAAAAGCAAATCATCAACCTGAGGTGAAAATAATCATTCACAGATATTTTTCTTGTTATTTTATTTTAGATTTATGTATTTACCCTTTCTAACACAGCAGCAACCTATTTTGCAATATGTCGCTCTCTAAGAATCCAGCAATATATTTTCAAACTGCTTAGCTTTACCCTCAACATCATTTATTTAATATTATTTACTTCCCTCACTGAATTCAGGTGCATTTTTGTTTATAATGACTAATGATATAAACACTGCCCAAAGAATGTTATTTACTAATAAATTAAAAAAAGCATTCAAATAAATATTTTGAACATATAAGCGAGACTTTACAAGGAAAGAAATATGAAAGACTATCAATCTTTTAAGAGTGCCAAACTTTATTATACTAATAGAGAGTCTATTTACTTGTCCAGAAAGTGTTTATAGCCATTGAAATGCTTTGGATATTTAAGCCTTTTGGGGCATGCAGGAGAGGAGGATTGTTTATTTTTAATTGGAGAAAGGGGGTAATTTGGCCTGGGAAGGAGAAAACAAGTAGACAAGCTGAGGAGGATGGAGTTTAGAGAAAGGTATCTTATCTTTTTCTGAGCCTAGGTAAGTCTTCGGTCTGCTGTGGTTCTAGGAGAAAGTACTCCAAACAGATTTGGAAGTGCTCACAATAGACTTTGAGACAATGAACATAGCACAGCAGTTTTGAGATGCAAGTGACAGAGTGGGCGAAGGGACTGCTCTGACTTGCCTCTTAGAAAACTAGCAGCCTCCTGACAATTGGGAGATTTGGGCAAAGCCAAAGACTGCCCTCAGCAAGCCAATGCATTGCAGTTCTTACATTGGCCAGTGGCCAGTGCAGAGACTTTATACCAAACACCTCAGCAGGAGCGGGAGAAGGAAAGCAGGAATAAAGCGTTACTTAGTAGGCACATGTGAGGCAAGCCCTTGAGAACGTGAGCAAATAACTGAATGCACTTTCTCGGAAGCCAATTTTCTCCAGGGAAGGAAAAAAAAAAAAGATTGGGTAGTGGACCAAACCACCAAATTTGATCTATAAAATCAAATATTTTATTTTGTAGAAACAGGCTATTAGATCTTAGATGTCAAGGTTACACTTAAAATCAAAGAAATAAAAATGAAATAATGGGTAGTCATAATAGCCAATATGGTTTGAACTTCTATTTTGCTAGATATTCTTCTATACATTGTGTCCATACTCATTCTTGTCATATAGGAATCGGCATCTTAAAACAAGTGACCACAGAATCCACTGTAGGTTGCAGTGAACAAATTCTCATCAGTTATCCTTTAAATGCTTCTGGTAGTAACCCAAGTACATAGAAAAATTACGAATATAATAGAAAATTCATAAAGCAGTAAATAGACTAGTTGAATCCATCAAATGGTCGAGCCATGTAGGTTAATGATACTGATTCTAATTTGACCCGAAAATTAGGCAATGAGATGAGAATCTCAGGGATGTGGTTTTCCACTTTTTGAAGTTTTAGAATTTAACAGCATAGTAACTATATAAAAAGGCTTAGCTTGATAGATTTATAAGAAAAAAAATCCCTTTAAAATGGGATAGTTTCACAGAAAAACTGGAAGTTTCCAATAATGTTAAACTTGCACTTCCTCTATGATGGAGCAATTCCAGTGCTGGGTATCCACCCCAGATAAATAATCGCTTGTGTTTACACAAAATCCATACACAAAGACTTATAGTGGCTTTATGCATAATCATCCCACACTAGAAACAGCCCAATGGCCTTCAGTGGGTAAAGAGATAAAACTGTGGCACATCCCTTCAATGGAATATTAACAATAAAAAGGAAAGCTCTATGGATAAACACAACATGGATGAATCTAAAGGCATTATAGCTAAGGATATAAATCAGTCTCAAAAAATCACATACTGTATGATTTCTTTTATATGACTTTCTAGAAAAAGCAAAAGTATAAGAGACAGAAAAGTTTGGTGGTTTCTAGAGGTTAAGAGTAGAGGGATTTTGTGACTGAAAAAAGGCAGCCTAAGGGAATTTTGTGGGATCTGTAAATCACAGAAGAGTCAATTTTATTTTACATTAACTATAACTGAGTAAAATTTCTTTAAAGAACCAAAAAAAAATTTCACTGTTAAGATATGTCCCCAAATGTAATTATGTACTTGTGGGTGAACAAATTTTAAACCAGAAAAATTTTGAATTAAGTGAAGAGATATTTAAGGAAGACAAACACTTTAGTATTTTCCTGGAAAATAGAACTTATACATCTGAGATAAGTTAAGTACAAATAGTTACTTTAAGATAATCTGGCCTATAAATTTAATGTAGTGGCCTCATAGTTATAATTTAAAATATGTTGTTTAGCAATCCACTTGGGTTTTTTTAATTTTAATTTGAAATCTTACTAAGTTTATACACAGGTTTCTGTTTTTAATAACATGTTTTACAATATTAATAAATCTATTGTATTTTAATAATTACTTAAGTACCTAAAATATTGTGTTTATATCAATTAATTGAAGTATTTGAAGAAAACTCAAGTGGTATAAATTTAATTTAAAATGTTTGGCCTTAATTTAACTATGTATATTAATACTGCCAAGCATTATTCAAAGGCCATTTAAAAATATTTTTCAAATTTCTTAGGTTTGTCAATAGAATAATAGAAATCATAGGTGGAATATAAAAGCTGAAAGAAATTTAGAAAATTTGTATACTAATTCTAAAATCAAAATAACACCTGGATAACGATTTCTTCTCATAAACTTACCGTCAAGAACATCAAAGACCTGACACAAATAGGTACTATTATTTTCTTCATTTTGCAGATGAGGAAACAAGGCACAAAGAGGCAAATGTATTTGTCTCATGTCACACAGAAATACTATCCAATATTCCTGCTAAATCAAAGAAATAAGAGCTCTTGTTTAGTTCTGCTATAATCATAAATCATAAAATCCTGGAGGGCAATTGAACAACATAAATTTTTTTTTTTTAATGTTACTTCCAAGGTCAATTTTTCTGCTTGTTAATCTCCATCGTTCTCTTTTGTTTCCAGATTTTTTTCAAATGTTTCTTCCTTGGTGATAAGGGACTCTGTTGTTTGGGTCTATATACACAAATGGCATTTTTTTTTTCTTTTTTAAAGATTGGCACCTGGGCTAACAACTGTTGCCAATCTTTTTTTTTTTTTTTTCTGCTTTATCTCCCCAAACCCCCCTGTACACAGTTGTATATCTTAGTTGCTGGTCCTTCTAGTTGTGGGATGTGGGATACCGCCTCAACATGGCCTGATGAGCTGTCCCATGTCCACGCCCAGGATCTGAACCCTGGGCCACCGCAGCAGAGTGCACGAACTTAACCACTCAGCCACAGAGCCTGCCCCGAACAACATAAATTTTTTAAAATATGTCATTATATCTGATAATTCCCTTACTGGGCATAATTTTTCTGTTAAAAATTAGCATTCTTTATATAGAAAAATTAAGAAAAAAACAACATTCTATCTTAAAGAATTGATTAAATCTATACAACATGAATAGCTCCTCAGGCATTTAATATAATACAGTATAGCTCTTAAAATTTTCTTCCAGAAGAATATTTAAATATTGGTAAATAATTTATTAAGTGAAAAAAGTTTAAAGTGCTCAGGGCATATGATTTTAAGCACAATGGGTGCTATGCACATAATCAGTGAAATACATGCAGAGAAGAAAGAATTGAATCATATATACTAAAATGGTTGCAATGTTTTTTTCCCATGTGGTGAGCTGAATTTTGTTTTATGCTTTCTCTAAATTTCCTGACTTAATGAAAATATATTTGAAAGCAGAGAAAAATACTTTTTGTTAAAATATAGACAAGTAGTGCTTATATGAAATACCCTGTGTACTGATTTATTCACTGATTGAGAAGAAAACCTGTAAGCTTGTCATTAAAGGAGTTAGTGGTTTCTGCTATGTAGTTGTATTAACTAATGTTGCCCTCATGGTTAGCATCTTCTCTCATAGGACATTATGGATCATAATTTGACACATCAAGTACTTATTGGTAGTTTAGGAAACTGAACACATAAACAGAACACCTCTTTCAGTAGGTATCTTCTTTTATTAGTAGTAAAAGATGACACCCATGTGTCTGTAATATACATACATTTTCATAGGTATTCCCCAAACTCTCAAAAGCAAATATGTGCACAGATGCTCAACCTCTAAAACTCAGAGAAAAACCAAAGGCCAGGAGAGACACAAAATCTTAGCCACATTCCTGGTTGATGCTCTACATTTTTCTTATTGGGTAAGATACCATAACCCAAATTGGATTATCCTCTGACTCCAAGGCACTGGAGGCAGCCTTGCTCTCTCTATTCCTTGCTGTTTCATTCAGTCAGCCAGATTTTTGAACAGGGTCGTGTGCAATGTACAAGATTAATCTTCTCCCGAAAACAGCATTTCCCGAGCAGTGGTTAATCCATAAAAGCCTAAAATTAAAGGAAATCTTTTGACTTCAAGTAACACAAAGCAGGGTTTGGGGATAGAGTGTCAGCCTCTTGTTTTGCCTTTGATATTCCGATCCCCTTCTGAGCTCACTTAGACACTTGCTAGACCTCCAGGTACGAGGGATGCAGCTTTGTTTTGACATCAAAGTTCAAGGGGAGAGTGCAGAATGCTAACGAGCACTGCGAGTTCCAAAGGACACGATTAAGCTCTAATTGGTAAGCAGGTGCAGCTCAGCGAATCATCGGTATGAGAGAACACACAACCTCTCAGCCTGAAAAGAGAAAATAAAATAATCTCATCTGATATGTCCTTTGATTTTTTTCTTTTTCCGCCTTTTTTTTTTAATCTGGATACTAGTGCACAGCTAATCACAGGAGATACTGAGTCATTGATTTTTTCTGCAGAGGTTGCTGATTAAGGTAACAACCACTGGCAAGCAGAGCAGATTAAATATTTGTCACAAGAAACGGGATTAAAAGATCACAGACCCTGAAATAGGGATATTTCAGGTTTGGTTGCAGCAAAGTAGTATATGTTGTGACTTATCATCTGTCTCACATTGCTCACGGAATCCTTGCCTCTACTAGTGACACAGCCTCTTGGAGACTGTGGATTAGCTTTTAATGTCAGGCAAAGCAGGTCCTGGAATCCGTCCTGCGGGAGTGTGGCTGCTCTGAAGAGTGAAGCCACTTGTCAGGGCAGTAACTCAGCAGGGACTTAATGGGAAGAGAATCTGCTCGCCAGCACCGAACTTGCTTCACAACAAATAACAGTTCTCTTTGTGGAGAGCTGAGAAAAGATCAGCAGTCAGGTAATGGAATGGAATTAAGCTTGATATTGAACTTCTGTGCCATGGAAGTATCTACTAAACAGTTATCAGCCCAGAGTATTGAACGGTGCACTCAATTTTGGCAACTAAAATTTTGCTTTTCATAAAAACACCTGATTTTTCACTGGCAGAATAGTCACCCTCAATATTAAAACAATATAAATAAAGAAATACAATGAAAATATCCTAGTATAACTCAGCCTCCCATGTTAAATATTGGTGACACGAATGCACGCACGCAGACCACTCACCACTGTATTATAAATACGTGGGTTTGGGTGTTTCTTTTTTTTAATTTTTATTTCACACAATGACCTGAGATTTTATTCTCAATAAAGTGTGTGTGTGTGTGTGTGTGTGTGTGTGTGTGTTCTGTGTGTGTATGAGTTTCTGTGGTGTCTTTGTTGTTGTACTGTTGTTACTTTATGGCTTTATTGAATTATGTAGTGTGTGAGACCCTTTCCACCTCGTCGGTAATATCGATTTCCCCAGTATGTTAGTTAAAAATATGTTGGTACCAGCCCAGTGGCGGAGGGGTGAAGTTCATGCACTCCGCTGCAGCCACCCAGGGTTTGCAGATTCAGATTCCCAGCACAGACGTAAACCCCACTTGTCAAGCCATGCTCTGGCAGCATCCCACATACAAAAACATAGAAGAAGATTGCCACAGATGTAAACTCAGGGACAATCTTCCTCAAGCAAAAAGAAGAAGATTGGCAACAGATCTTAGCTCAGGGACAATCTTCCTCACCAAAAAATAAAACAAATGTAACGGGTTACATCAGGCTGAAAGTTTTTATTCTTTTATAATATTCATGAAAGTCAAATAAGAAATTGCTTTTCCCTGTCAAACTAGAGAAATGTTTTAAAATTTCTTTAATAGAGATGTTTAGAAGAAATTTTGTCAATAATATAGAACTGTGTTGTCTTGCCATACAGCCTGTCCCATGGTCCTTTAAATGATTATAGAGATTTGCTTTTCCCAGCAGTGACTGTGTTTTCCATTTCACAAAATCCTCATCAATCTGAACCAACCTCTTTGACGAAGTTTACAACAGTTGATTTTTTAAAATCTCATTTTAATTCTTTTAATTAGTTCTGTGCCTAATTTCATATGTGCTTATTTGTATTTCTTCAATTTTCTATTGTTTTATTTTTCTATCTTTATCACTGAGGGATTCATATGTTATTTATTTATGAGTTTACCTACTAAAATATAAGCTCTATGTAACAATTGTTGGTATTCATCCAGAATTTTTAGTCTATTTTAAAATATATGCAGTTCCTTATTTGAAGTGAAAACTTAATTTTATTTTAATCCAACTACTTTATCAAATATTCTACCACCTGAAATATTGTTTTGAAATCATCAGAACAATATATATATTCATTTTAAAATATGGACTATACACAGAAAGAAAGAAAAATAGTTGGTGGTTCCATCTTCTGATGGAAATAATTATCAGCACTCTGATTATTAGTACTTTCTTTTCAGACATATGGTGAATACATTTTGTAGAAAAGTTGTGACTGGTGTGTGTGCATGCATTTGTGTGCACACATGCTTTTTTTTTTTTTTTTTTTTGCTGAGGAATATTCACCCTGAGCTAATATCTGTGCCAATCTTCCTCTATTTTGTATGTGGGTCGCCTGCCACAGTATGGCCACTGAAGAGTGGTGTAGGTATGCGCTTGGGAACTGAACCCAGGCTGCCATAATGGAGCATGCTGAACTCACCAGGAGGTCATGGGGCAGGCCTCTGGGTGCATTTTTTAATACTATGTAATATCATGATGCATTTATCTTTTTTACTGTGGTCCTTTGGTTACTTCTTATTTTAATTATTATACAAATTTTGAGATGAACCGTATGCATATTTCTGTACCTATCATTGAATATTTCCTCAGGTTAGTTTCCAGAACTAAAACAGTCAAGACAGTTTTCCTTTTCCTTGAAACTCAACAATTTCACAGAACTGCTATTTAAGAGTTTATCTCTTCAAATTTCCTTTGGTCTGGTGAACCTATTGATTTGCAGATGTAAGTTTCAAGCTCTGGTAATTTTGTCATATTATACTTTGTGCATCTTTTTCTTTTATTCTGTTCTAATGCTCAGAAATATTATATGTATCTGTATATAGATGAACATATTATATATAACACTATGTATACACTTTTATACATACACACACGCATCCTATTTGGATAAATTCTCCATAGATGGCATTTTTGCTCTCATTAATTTAATCTCCTTGGCTTTTTTCTTGGAAATTCTCCCTATCATTGCCTAGAGGCCTCATGCCCAATTGCCTTCCTGTTCACACCATCTCTAATTACTGATTCACATTTCCAATTGCAGTGAACTGGAATTGGTTTATTTCTGCCCCTAAATATGTTGCATTATTCAGAAGTATAGCCTTTACATGCATATTGATATATGAGATAAACCACAGAGCAATAAGTTGGGATCTGAAATACTCATGGCCATCTTAGAAAGCACTTGTTTGAGTGTTGTAATGAGCAGTTCAATTTTAAAGTGGTAGAGAATAAATCAGATGCAGTAGCAGACCACATTAATCTGAAAGTTCTTTATCAAATGAATTTATCCTCTCGACTATCCTGTGAGATACAAGGATTTAGGGCCTTATTTCCACAAGCAATGATGAAATAGAAGCCTAAAGATGTTATGTATCCAGTCACACAAAATTGGTGACCTAACTAAGACTCAATATAGGTCACAGATTTGTCAGTTTCTGCTGGCCTTATTATAGCATGTGCTAATTTGGTAGAAAACAGAATGAGACTAATCCTCATATTTTTAATGGGCTTTATTTCCCATGGGCAAATCATCTCATGCCAGGATGCATGCCATCGTGCCACACATTTATTTTTAAAATAAAAGTAAAACCAAATTATTGGCATAGTTGTCAAAATATTCATTTCATTATACACACAGCTACAGCTTTTGTAGATCTTTAAGGTTAACAAAATGGAGAACTTGGTTTTCAATTTATTACTAAGAATATAGGACCAGCCCCTAAAGTCTAGGTACCTGCAGCTTGCTGTGTTTTTTTTTTTGTTTTTTAGTGTGTTTTTTTGAGGAGGATTAGCCCTGAGCTAACTACTGCCAGTCCTCCTCCTTTTGCTGAGGAAGCCTGGCCCTGAGCTAACACGCATGCCCATCTTCCTCTATTTTGTATGTGGGACGCCTACCACAGCGTGGCGTGCCAAGCAGTGCCATGTCCGCACCCGGATCCAAACCAGCGAACCCTGGGCCACCGAGAAGCGGAATGTGTGAACTTAACCACTGCGCCACCACGCTGGCCCTACGGCTTGTTGTTAATAAGGCTGAGATAGGAAACTTGATTCCTTAATGAAATAAGTAACATCCACGATCACAGTTACACTTTCAATTCTAAACAGTGGTCCCTATGACTTCAAGCTCAGAAATATATTCTGTTCATTGCAGAGAGCAAAAAGAGGCCTGGCTGCTGATTGAAAGCCAGCTCTTGGTATTTGTTGTTCAGCTATAGTGATTTATTGTGCTGATTCATTATATATACTTACATAAAGGGCTACTTATTACATGTGCTTAATTACATCACTTTCGTCCAAGACTATAATCACAATATCTCTAAATAAGCCATTGTAAAGAATTTGCTCTCTTGGTGGAATGCAGATCTTTTCCTTTCTGATACTGTAGTATTTTTGTTGTTTGTTTGCTTTAGGTTCATTTATACTGTTGGAAAGGATTTAATTACAATCAACCTCTGTACTTCACTGGAACTTATAATTACATTTTAAATGTCACTTCAGTAAAAATGTATTTATTCATTCATTCATTCAATAGATATGAATGTAGATATTCACATCAATATAGATATATACATATATAGAGAGATTAGGTACAGATCATGCCTATAATGTGCTAGGCACTGTTAGGAAATCTCAGATAAAAATGGTTGTATAAAGTGCCATGTCAGTGTATCACAGCTTCTCTTTATATTGCGAGTCAAATTTTATTTCTAGCTAAATAATAATTTATATATAAACATGTTCCTGTCCACCAAGACTGAAGATATAAAAGGGCCTTCTGATATTTGAACAAAGAGGTAAGCAGACATCTGCACCTATCTTTTAGTAAACAGCATTCTTTCTGCATGTGACTATGCTTTTGTTGCAAAAATAAAAATCTATAAACGTGGTGTCTGCTTGTGAGTCATTGGACTGAATGGAAGTGAAAAGTGTCAAGCAGGTTGAGAAGAAATGTGTTCTAAGAGCTGACGTAACTTAGATAGATTCAAAACTAATTTCATCAGAGTTGTCCAAACAAAGCTTCAATAAGCTGAGAACTTGCTATGACAGATCATATACAACACTAGATTGCAATTCTTGATCAATACTGACTTATAATTATGGAGGAGTCCATTTACAGGAGGCTAATGAAGAACCTACTAGTTATCCAGTTTAATAGATTTCCTTACTTTATCTCTTGACATACAAGGTATCAACTTGAAATAGATAGGTTTTTCCGTCAAATGTTTGAGTAAAGTAGAAAGTTATTATGTCCAGGTAGATGTTTGAATTCAAAACAAGACAATAGTTAAATCATTATCAGAAATTAGGGATAGATTTACATAGTCTTGTAATTCTATTTATTTTGGAAATGAAAAAGAAAGAGTTAAAGCAAATAACTTCCACAGGTTTTTTTGATCCATGAAGCAATTAATTATATTACAGAAATTAAGTATTTCTATCAATACAACACATTTGGGCCATCAATTTGAGAACACTTATAAACAAATGTATTAGAATATACTAACCCTGAAATACCTGATTCAAATATCCGATAAGTAAATAGTAGTTGTTCAAAACTGTCAAAGTCTAGCAACTTTGTAAGTTTTATGTTTGAAATGAATGACATGAAAATACACTAATTTTTCCTTGCTTGTATTGTTTTGACTCATGCTATTAATTTTGTTTGGAAAATTACCACCATGATCGGGCACTGATATATGTATATACATATATACATGTATATACATAGTCTCCTTTCATATTTTTATTGAGTACCCCTTCTCATAGTTGGAATTGATCTCTGTCTTTGTGTACGTCTGTCTCATTCTTCTACTCATTTCAGTTTGATTTGCATGATTGTGGACATAAATGTCTTCTCCCACACATTTGTATATTCCTTACAAAAATGATTTATTCTTTCTAGCCACCCAGAATCCAATATGCTGCCCTGTGAATAGAAGGTGCCCAAACTGTGCTGAAACTTCCTGAATTTTTCACTTCATTAAAACAAATGGATAACTGGATCATGTCACCAATTAATATTTGTTAAACATAGTGAATACTATGCAAACATTTAGTGAGAGAAAAACTCTGCATGAATACCTGACACCTAGTTTAATCCTGCCACTTCATAACATTTTCATGAAATTTGTATAATCTTAATGGGGCAGTAATCCTAGCAGTTAAGCATAAGTGATCATGAACACTGTACATATTATTTATTAAATGATTTCATTTGCTCGGAGTTCTATGATTCTGCCTTACCTGACCCTTGAAATCAACAGATAAAACAAAGATTTCCAAGAATGGAAATTCATTTTACTAAAATTCAAGCTGTTAGCAAATGGTTAAAATTGTACTGGTTGATAATTTGGTTTGAATTGCTATTTACCTGCAATTCTTTTTAGGATTTTATAAAGAGAGTAGTAGGAACAAGAGCAGAACTTGGTAGAAATATAGCCAACCTCCTTCACCTTTCTAATCAAGATAATGCTGTATTGGAAATAATCACAGAGGATGTGCGATACAAAATGATCATAGAAACTGGGTGTATATTTTCTATGACTTATATTGCTGAAAATACCATTAATTCACTCTTTCATTTATGCATTTATTCAAAAAGCATTCATTAAACATCTGTAATTTGTTAGACAACATGCACTGTGTCTAAACAGCACTATCTGTTGCTACATCAAAATATTTGAAACAAGTCGAGAGTTTCATTTGTCTAATTGCTTTATTTTTCCACATAATTGCAGTAGAAATGGATTCATTAAACTGAGTGTGTTTATTAGTGATCATTCAAAGTAAATGTAGTTGCATTTCCAAAACAAAGCAAAAAGGAACCACTGGAAATATTTGGCTGTGATAAGAAAGATCTTTAAAAGATTCACATAAGCCTAGAAGATATTTGAGACAATTTTTTCTAAAATGTTTTTATTTTACTTATATGCTTTGTAAATTCGTTGAAAAAGTATGTATGCAGCACCTAGTATATGCCAGCAATGCCTTATATACTGGGGCTGCAATAGTGATCAAAACAAATACAGTCTATGATTTCAGTAGAATTCAGCCTACTGAGGGAGTTGTATATTGATTACATCATGAGGGAAATACACAATTAGTTATTTAATCTTTTAAGTTTTATGTAACATAGGTAGAGAGGGCTATGGGAATATACATTACAGGAGCAGAACTCGATGACTAATTGGATGTGGGGGAAAAAAGGTCAAGGATTAAACTTGGGTTCTTGGCTGCACACACAGCTTGGAACATTCATAGATATAGGGATCTTAAAAGATCATTACACTGTCCAGGTTCATGGAGTAGCATTCACAGGTTTATAGGGAAGATCATTAACTTTGGTTTTGGATATGTTGAGCTTGATTTTTATTTGAAACATCCAAGAAAATTTGATGAGTAGACAACTGGATAGATGTATTGTAAACTCAGAGAAAATGTTTGGGGTAGAGAAATAAATTTATGAATGATAGGCCAAAGAGAGTAAATGAAGCCATGAGATTGCAGTGGAAAGTTAAAGGATGAGAGTGAAATACAACCCGTAAAACTAAAATATTTTAAAGCCTAAAACTGTAGTGATTCCAAGCAAAGAATAGAGACTAAGAAAGAATATCCAGATAAACAGAACGAAAATCAAGAGAGTATTCTATTAGATTGCGTTGTGCTAATTATTTCACAATGTATACATAAATCAAATCATCTCATTGTACAACTTAAATATACACACTTTTATTTGTCGATGATACCTCAGTGAAGCTCTTCCTAATTAATCTTGGTTAGCTAAGACTTCTTTGCAAAGGTCAAGTTTTCACATTGATGAATATAAGATATTGTATTTTCACTTGATGAGTCAAACTTATATACCAAATTGCCTGTTTCTCGCCTTCACTTGGATGAAGTACATTTCAAATTTAGTGTGTTCAAAACAAACTCTTGGTGTCTTAACCTCACCCTCATGAACTTGTTCTTTCTACACCTCTTCCTTTTTAATCATCTTTAATTCTTCTTTTTAGTTCATCTCTAAGTCCTGCCAAATTTATCTTAAAACATTCTGGATTCTAGTGTTTTGACTATGACCATCATTAACTGAGCCATCTCTCCTTGCTCTGGGAGCTACAGCAACAACTTATCTGATGTTTCCAAAAATAACCCTTGCCACTGACCCTCGACACCTATCCTACATTCAAAACAATCCACAGGATACCCAGCTTGTAGTTTTACTTTCAAGAGCCAAGTCATTTTTTTTCCTGCCTACCTCCAAGTTACAGTATCTTAAATGACTTCCCATCACAATGAAAATAAAATCTAAATCCAAACTCCAAATTTTAGTGCAATTTCAATCCATTAAACTCCCTGCCACACACACAGAACTCAATGGACTGTCTTCAATTTGTTGAAAATGCCAAGCCCTTTACTACCTGAAATGCTCTCCTCACTGTTCATTGGTGAATTTCTCTGCTTCTTTTACAGTTCCTGAAGAGACTTCCCAGACTCCTACTGAAGTATAGCCCTGTTTTTGCCTTTCTTATCAAAATGTGATTAGGGATTCCAATGTAACAGGATTTCTATTTATTTTTTCTTTATTTGGTTTTGTTGTTTTCTTCTTTTTCAGACACCTCTCACAACTTTAAGCTTCATGATCAAGGGACAAATTCTCTGTTATTCTCTGTTTTATCTTTTGCATTTCGCAAGATGTCTTGTATAGTACTGAGGCTCAATAAATAATAGTTGAAAGAATGAATGGCAATTAATCCCAAGGCCTCAGTTTATTAATCTATCAAATGAAGGCATAGGGGTAGATAATCTATATCGTCCTATCTTACATCAATAAAAGTAATACAGTATACTTGAATAAAATAATTTGACAGGTCTAATTATTTCACCCAATTGATTGTCTAAGCCATCCTATTTGATTCATAGTTAATTAATGTATTTGTTGGATTAGTGGGGTGGGTTAGGGAAAATGTTATAATTCCAGGCCAAATCAATTACTATATTGCTTTTATGAAAAGGAGAAATAGTTCAAGGGACATTTTATCCTCACCATTTTTCATTTCACAATCTTTATACTGACAGTTTTGAAACTAAAGTGCTGATACACTATTTCCAGTTCATTCAAAACAGGAAACAACAAAAATATTGCAAGGTGGGGCTACACACTTTTATGAGATTCTGGTTTATTTTTGCTGACTCCAAATTTTAGATATTTGAGACTGAAAGTAATATATATTTTTATCCCCGTATTCTGCAACTGAAGTATAAGCTTCAGTACCTGGATCCTGGAGGAATGGAATTAATTAAAAATATCAAATAGACAATCTTTAGTGAATTGGGTCATGCACTCCAAGCTTCCTCCCTCGGTACAAGGTATTCAAGTCCTAAGTCACCAGAAGTGTTGATTTCTGAGGGCTCAGAGCTGAATGCCTCTCCAGGAATTCATCTGTGTCCTCTCTGAAAGATATCACTTCACCTAACATTACTCCCTTCCCAGAGTAGACCTACATCAAATTACAGGTTGATGGGGGGGTTAAAAGGCCTGACCCTCTTTCCTTGAATGAGAACAACTCTGAAGAGTTTTAGCAGTTGTAGAGCTCCCTATAGAATTGGCTGTGTCCTGTGTTGCAGCCTCATCACGGTTCAGTATTCTTGTTCTGCCCTTTTCTGTTTTTCTCATTCCCTTAAAACTGTCATTCATAAGAGTACTCTCCATTAATATTCCTTTATGCAAATCTCTGACTCGGAGTTTGATGCCTGAGGAAATTGACCTGCACACCGTGCATTCTAAAACATATTTTTTGTCTATATCCATGCTAAAAAGATTATTTTCTTCAAAATTTTAAAAATATCATTAAGAGACATGACAAGATTCATTTGAAACATCCTTCCTTTTAATTAGGGAGGAAATCACTTATGGTGGTTCTTGTTCACTATCATTCTATAGAAGAGTGCTTTAGTGGGGCAGCATCATCAACTTCATCTGGGAGCTTGTTGGAATTGCAAAGACTCAGGACTCATCATAGCCCCACTGAATCAGAATCCCTAAAATTGGGACCCAGGAATCCCTAGAAATGGCACCCAGAGAAATCATCCCTCCAGGTGACATTATGCATGTTTAAGTTTGAAAAGCATTGTAAATATCAGATATTGATGGAGAAAGAATGGACAATACAACAGCATAACTACATTCAAAAAGTAAGAAATTATATTTTAATTAAATAAATTAAATTGATATAAGAAACATGAGTATTAGAGACATATAGATGAGTTGCTACTGTCTCCACATTTTACAAATAAAACATATAGTTATAGAGCAATATAAGTAACTTGATTTCCATTCTGACTTGTGGCTTCATACATTAGATTATTCCAGCAGTACTTTTCAGTTCAAACCCAATACTTAGAGTTTTCTAATTTTCCATCAAACCATTCTTATCTTTCTGCAGATTAGGTCATCAAAAGTGTTTCAGCAAGCCTAACAATTGAGAGTAAAACCTGTCAGTATTGGGCTACTCCTTCACAGTTTACAAATTGCTTTTGCCTGCCATATGTCATTTGATGTTAATGAAAATCATGTGCCAGATTCTCTTTTAATTAACAGATGAGAATGTGTGTATTTATTGAGGCCAAATGGCTTGCTCAAGATCAAGCTTGTAATTGATAGAATAAGAATCAGGTTGTCTGAGTCCACATCCTGTGTCCTGTTAAAGGAAATTCAGACATTAGCATTGGAAGGACCTATCTATCATCATCTCTCTTTGATGATTTCTTCTTGATGCTAATAGAATCACCTCAATGTGTAATCTCCTTAAATTAAGTGAATACAACACAAATTCAAGGCTACTGCTGTGTTGCTTTATTTTCTATTTCTGTCCATCCCATGGGTCTAAGTGTAAATATGTATGATATGGTCTTATGATCAAGGAGGAAGTAAATGGGTAATTAAAATACCTGAAAATCTGGAATTATTTTCCTGTTGATAATCATTTTAGTGTATCAGATATTTGGGAAAATCTTAGAAAATATAATTGATCTTCATTAGTTTTAAACACATTCTACACTATTTATTGAGTGTCTACTGTATACCAGTCATTTTGATGGATACTGTGTAAAAAGAGATAAGAAAATAAAGTCCCTGCTCTCCTGAAGAATATTGTTTAATGAAGCAAAAAGCTGCTGACAAGTAATCAAATACATAATAAAGTAATTACAAAGTGCAAAGTATATGAAGGAAATAACCAAAGAAACTGGGGTGCTAAATTGGAGAATAATGAAAAGCAGAGGAACTACTAAACTGAATACATCATTACTGTTAATGATATTACTCCATATTAATACTACTCTTCTTAGTACTACATATTCAAGCTGTAAGAATCTGTTTTCCTAAGATTTTAAATACTTGCAGCTGAGTACATTTGAAGAGAAGGGTTCTGTTCTGCATAGTGTCGCAAGCATGCCTTCAGGTTTCTAGAGTTGAAAATTTAAACGCACTCTCATTTTTGTTTATGATTACCTGGATAAATACATCTCACAATTAAATCATAAAATATTTCCCATAGGACTCCTGTCCCATAGCACATTAACAAAATGATTGCCTTGACCTTCATTTATTCTCTTTAGGCTAAGGCTGAAAGGCTTTACCACAAGGAAAGTTTCCGGTCACCCTTTAATTTTGCTGTGGAATGGGATGTGGACTGCTGCTGATGCCGAGTGCAGTGGGTGATTTTACACCTCTCAAGAGCAGGCAGACGGTAGCAGCAGATGGAACATATTTATAATCGCAAACATCCCCATTGAGCAGTCATTTAAACATCTGGGTCTGAGAAAGGGTCACCACTGCTGGAATGAGTTCAAATGTGTCATAACCTGCTTCACCTATCCCATCATGTATATAATGATGGTTAGAAATTCTCTAAAGCATCAGCTCTTAATTCTTTCTCCTGATTCTTCTTCCATTCTGTATATTTTTACTCCAAAGCAAGATATTCTTGCTGAGAAGATTGTTTTAAAAAAACCCCTAGGATTTGTAGGGGAGGAAGACATTTCCTCTTCCCAAATGTGGGTTCGTCTGGCTGGAGAACGAATTAAATTCACATGAGACAGAATAGCAAGAGAAAATTAAACAAAGCTCTATGAGGAACCATGGCCCAGGACCTCTCTTCCCAAAGGAAGAAAGGGCACCGAAGAAGTGGGGTGCACATAGTGGTTATATACCCCCAAACAGAGTGCTTCACATGTGATTGAAATGTCCCTCCCACAATAGTCACAAGATTGCCCTGTCGGCACAGCACTTGATGGACACAGCAGGTAGTGGGTCTGCTATTGCGGTGTGCGTAGCAGGAGGCAAGTCGATTGTCTGGAGCTGAGTGTGACAGGTGAGTGCAGCAATCAGTTCCTAGCCTAAGGAAAGATGCTTAATCCTTAAAGAAATGCCAACATTGGGAGGGGGAGGGAAGTTAGTTACAGGAGGTTACCAGATAAGCACAATAAATTGCAGATTTAAGTCCTTGCCTTTGGTATTGATTAAGAGTTTCTAGAGAGAATGTCATCTCCTTTCTTTTTCCTGGTACACAGAGGGAGGCATCTTATACAGATAGAGATTTACCTTACAAATGTAAATGTGTCCTAACAAAGGGCAAGTTCCATTCCTCAGAGCCTCCTTCCCTGTCCCACTTTATCAAAAGCAATCAGCCTCAAATAATCCTGATGCCAAAGAGACATATCTTGGGGTGGCCAATTTCAGGTCCCTACAGATTATACATTTAATGCATGCATAAAGCAACAACTAGCCTTATGGACATTTAGTATGTGCCAGGTATAGTGATAACCACCTTGCATCCATTATCACATTTAATCCACTAAACAGCTCCATGAGGTAAACACTGTCATTATCTCATTCCTTAAATTCTTTAGAGTTAAAAAGGTGTGAAAATGGATCTAATAACCTTGCAACAAGATGAATCTAAGATTTCTCAGAGCTCTGCTTCTCCTCCACTGGGATATGGTAAGAAGGTTCAAGTTAGTTAACCAGTGTTAACTGGGGCAGTGGAAACCCATGGAAGGAATTCCTTACCTAAAAATGATTCCTCTCCATCACCATGAAAATAGTTTGCTTAGATATTCAGAGAAAGTTATTTACAAAGACTACCATACTAGACTCTAAAAGTGAATATCACTTTAGTTTTCTGCCATTTCTCTCCCAGTGTCATAAAAAGCCCAGCAGCATATATAAACTCCTGGGGACAGGGAGAGGGGAGGATAAATAGCTCACCTTTCAGAGTTTCAAGATGGGTGAGTATTTGACTTAACCCATTAAACAAAACCAAAGCAAAACTAAATTCTTGAGAACGTATAAACCTCTTAAAATATCATGTACCAGGTCCAGCCCCATGGCCGAGTGGTTAAGTTCACGTGCTCTGCTTTGGCGGCCCAGGGTTTCACCGGCTCAGATCCTGGGAATGGACATGGCACCGCTCATCAGGTCTTATTGAGGTGGCGTCCCCTATAGCACAACAAGAGGCACTCACAACTAGAATATACAACTATGTACTGGGGGACTATGGAGAGAAGGAAAAAAAAATGATTGGCAACAGATGTTAGTGCAGGTGCCAATTTTTGAAAAAAAAAATCATGTACCATATTAGGTATAGCTACATCTCTTCGCTCCTGCTGCAGGCCTTCTACATATATAAATATATTATGTGTGTATATATATATTTCATTATATATATATAATTGATTTGGAGTTAAGATTACTATATCAGAGCAGTAAGGGAGACAAATCAAAGGATATATTAATGCATTATAATTAAAACTAATTACAAATAAAAATGGCAAGTAATAGGATATACTGGAATATATGAGGAAGCCATTTGGTGTAAACCTAATTCGGCCTGACCTTGTCTTTCCAAAAGGGCCTGACCAAGGCCGTTGAGCATGCATTGTATATCTGCTTTAGAGATTCCCTATGGCAAGAGCAAAAGGCCCTTGAGATAAAGGTGCAACTTCTCTCCCCCTCCCAACGTTGGCGTCTCTTTAAAGATTAAGTATCTTTCCTTAGGCTAGGAACTGATTGCTGCGCTCACCTGTGACCGCCCAGCTTGAGACAATAGACTTGCTTCCTGCTGGGCCCACCAAGATAGCAAACCCACTACCTGCTGTGTCCATCAAGTACTGTGCCAACAGGGCAATCTTGTGACTATTGTGGGAGGGACATTTCAATCATATGTGAAACACCCTCTTTGAGGGTATATAACTGCCCTGTGTACCCCCACTTCTTTGGAGTGCTCTGTTCCTTTGTGGAAAGACTCTCCCGGGTTATAATCCTAAGATTTAAGCTCAGAATAAACTCACCCAAATTTTCATTTATAGATTGGTAATGGATTATTTTCATCAGCACTAATTTGAATAGCTATCTACTTCATAAAATATCACAGCCTAAGCTAGAAACTGGATGAGTTACATGAGACAATGGTTAAGCAGTACAGAAACATCCCCACCAGACACCCCAGCCCTAATTGCTCTTTCCTCCAATTAACTCCTTCTCATTTTGCAGTGTCAGCTTAGGGGTATCCTTCTCTTACCCTCTCGTGCTTGGATCAGCTGCTTCTCATGTGACATCCCTTAAATTCCTTCGCTAACTTCTGTAACAGGAACTCCACACAGTGTAGAATACGAATGCACTATTGCTAACAGTTGAATTGGGCATCTTTTCTCTCATCAGGCTTTTTACTTTCTATAACATATGTTCTTATAACCATTCATTGAATTTTTCTCAGTTGAGTTCTGATTTTATTCATATGGGCTATGGAGACCTTAACAATTTTCTAGAAATTGGTCTAATAAGACAATTGAACAATAAATTTAACTAACGGTTGTTTGCACCTCTGAGCAGTCTCCTATGTTATGTGCTACTGTGATACAATGATCAAAATTAAACACAGTCTACTTGGAAATATAGACACAAACAAACGGATATCAAAAAGTATAAACAAGTTATTCTAAAAACATAGTCTGTAAAAACACGATCTGCAATGAAGACTTACTGAGGTAAAATTAATTCCAAGGGTTTTCAACGGAGATAGAGGGCTGAAAGGACATTTTAGGGAATAGGGATAATCTTTAAATGAAACCTAATGACAAGGAGGACATTCCAAACATTTGACTGTCAAGAGGAGCAATGCAGGATAGGACACAGAGTCACTAAGAGAATGGTGGAGGGAAAAGGTAGGAATTTGTGAGATCTATGCAAGAATAAAGTACTCATCAAAATACTTTAATAACATAAAATATCTTTGACATTAACCAAAATTATTTTAGCCTAAATCAGTAAAGAATGGGAAATTATAACTGTACATATTTCAAATATAATAATCATTCATTTTATTTTTTATTGACTCAGTTGTAACTAAAAGATATTTATAGGTTATAGTTGCATGCCTTCTCCGATGTCTAATTTTATTTTGAAATCAATACCAAGAGATTTTTGGGGAGATGAACTTCTCTTGTGGAATATTTGAGGATTAAGTTTGACTTCTGAAGTTTTATCATTCCATTATATAAACCTCTACAAAGTAGATTCTGTCGGTCTCATTGACTACTTTATGCCTAAAAGTCCTATAATACAGAGCAAATGATGCATTTGTCAATATATACCACATTTATTTTCTACTACCTTCTCTTTCCACTTTCAAAGATGAATTTGAATTTCACCATCACTTTAAGATTTGACAATAACCAGGAATTAGTGCTGAGTCCTTAGTCTCTACTCTGTTCATCACCAGCAAGGAATGGTTATTTCTTCCTGAGGAAAGAAGCATGTACTGTGATGATTTTTGACAGTGGCTGGTAACACTTCTTGTGACAATTCTCTCTGATATGAAAGGGGAGAAGAGGGGAAAGTGATTCAAATCAAGCTCCAACAAAAACTCAGCAAACTAGCTCTACTCATTCAGGTCAGGTATGTTGCTTTGCCGAGATAATAATCTCAAGCATGTGGATTGCCATTGGATTCTCTAACTTTTCTATGAAACAATTTAATTATGCCATCATGAAGCTTAAAGCAATGTAATATACACACTTTAGCTATAAATTATCTGCAGGTGGATTGGTTCATTTGTGGATAATCATGAAATTTAGAAATCCAAATTTGGATTTATGTGAAATTTGGAAATTTGCAAACTTCTGAAAGCCAGGTTACATGATTTGGAACTAACTCATTCTTAAGTCTAAACCTTCCTTGAGCTGCTGGAAGCCTATTTGTGATCTGTATTAACCCACTTAACATGAAAATTTAAACACATCACTTAAAAATATTAAATCTAGAGTGCTTGCCCAAACTATTTCTGAAAGACATTAAAACCAAGGTTTTGTATAAGTGATTAGGATCCTTTACTTTTGTGGCAAAAACAGGAATATAATTCCTCCTCAACCGAAACTTTATTATTTATAACTTGAAGACTCTCTTTGTCTCAATATGTTAATTAATCCATATTCTCTTGGATAATATTGGTTATCTTTTTGTGAATTTACTATGAAATAGGATTAATTATTATTCCCTTTTTTAGGATGAGAAAATAGAGCCTTGAGAGCCAAAATAAGAGGACCACAGCAGCACAGCTAGAAATTAGTGGAGGCAAAGTTCAAACAGCATTGGTTTGACTCCAGAGCGCTCCCTCTTCACCTGTTTTCTGACCTTTACTCCATCCTTTCTAACTCTAGAAGGCATCTTAGAGGAAGAAAGATTATCTCAATTTTGATTTTAGGGCAGGTTTTCTAACCTATTTTGTTGATAGTTGTTTAAAATATATCTACCTTATTAGGAAAAGACATTGAGACTTTATCCTGGATAGGGACCATTGTGAACATTTCAATGACCCATTTCCTAAAGACTTATACGGGCCATGTTTTCTGGCATGTATTTCCCTCCCCTTACTTAACATGCCCTTCTTATTATTTACTTCTTTACAACTCTGCCATATTTTCAGACATAAATAATTCTCATTATTAATTGATTGCTAAGATAAACAATATTTTAATCATGTTTCTTTTGCTATTTAGGTGGGATAAATGTCATACCTGGCATTTCAAGATCTTTCATATCAATAGTCATTAACTAGCTTTTACAGGTTGCATCCTAATATACTTAGCTTCATACAATTACCAAACAGTCTTCCCAAAAGACAACCCTGATTTCTCTTAAGAGCTATTTCTTAATGAAATGATGGAATGGTTTCTTGACTAAAGTACATACCTAAAACTCCACATAGAATTGCAAATTTCAGTTGTTTCTATATTTTAGAAGTGTGTGAGAATTATCAAAATGACCAATCTTTGGTATTTGAAAGAAAAACGTTTGTAAGAGAAAAAATATTTTAGCCTAGACATCTGGCCCCTTGACGAATGGGACACAGAGCTAAAATTTTTTTTTCATTATGTCACCAGATACTGATTTATAGATATTTTAGTGTCAGTGACATGTGCAGAGTCAGAATTTTTTTTAATGCTTACTTTTCTGAGGTGAAGATAGATAATTTATTCTGGAGGCTGAGTCCAAAGGGAAAGAAATCCTGGAATGGATCGGCTCTATACTTTAGCATCAAAGTGAGTGCTAGGGCCACATTTTCGTGACATTTGGGACTTGAGTAATAATTTGGGGCCACCTGGACTTGATTAGCTCAAAGTCAACTATTGTCGGAATGATCTTTGATGTACCTTTTGCCCTCTGCCCCCAATCCCCAGATCTCTTCTTCTGCCCTTAGGGAAAATAGCTGTTAGCATTTGGTCAAGTTAAACCACATTTGAAGAGTTTGTTCCATGAAAACTCTATGTGATATCAACTAAAACACTTTTTTTAATATTGTGACTTTAAGGAAAAGAGCTCTGAATCACCTTCTTTTTTTATTCACAACTGAAACTGGTGTGTGTTGAGGAAAAAATGTTATTCTAAATCAGAAGCAGGACCATAAGCAGTTAATCCATCAACCTCTCTTAACATTTGAAAAGGACTTGTTGAACTTCACCTCTTGTTTTAAACCTCTGTCCTGAGCACAATGCATTCAAGATCTCCTTGCTGATAGCCAACTTCAAAAAAGAATGCTCAGGGATCAAAGGCCTTTTCGGAATGACATATAACTGACAAGGGAATCAACATGAATCAGGCATAGACACACACAGTTCATTACCTAGCAAAAGCCGTGAAAACTGGAGACATCATCCATAATTATTAACCAACTGGGAGACCTGAGGATGAAATTTTATGGGGCTCAAGAGTCAAAGATCAGCATTCAAATGATCATCAACTTTCACCACCTTGTCATTCACCAGTTGGGATCAAATTAATTTTGCTTATTTAACTTCTAATGATGGTACTTTTTCACATCTCTGTGAATGAAAGATTGTGACATGAAATGGCATTTTTTTACTTTAGTGTTAGATAAATTCATTAGATTATTATAGAGAATCAATTTCTGTGATCTCCAATTCAGGGTTCTAAACTTATTCCATGGCAACACATAAGAATCATACGTATTTTTAAAGAAAAATTTGCTCTTAAAACTGACTATTGGGGCTGGCCCAGTGGCCAAGTGGTTAAAGTTCCATGCATTCTGCTTCACCAGCCCAGGGTTTCCGGGTTGGGATACTGGGTGTGGACCTACTCCACTCACCAGGCACGCTGTGAAGGCATCCCACACTCAAAGTAGGGGAAGATTGGTACAGGTGTTAGCTCAAGGCTAATCCTCCTCAAGCAAAAAAATGAGGAGGATTGACAACAGATGTTACTTCAGGGCAAATCTTCCTCACCAAAAAAAAAAAAAAAAAAAAAAGACTATTCTGAGTTTAGAACAATTTTCAACTTGGGAAGAATAAATGCATGAAATTAAATTTTAAATTAGTTTATTCAAGAGATCTTGTTGCAAACCACAATGCTCTCAATTTATATTGCAGTGGTTAAGGTTTTGGTTTCTAGTGTCAGAATCCAGGTTCAAATCTTGACTTTGCCATTTGCTACCTATGCAATTGTGAGCAAGTAATTTAAAGTTTCCAAGCTTCAATTTCCCTGTAGGTAAAATAGGCATAATAGTAATTATCTCACAATCATTTTGCTAGAAATAAATTAGAACATTGCTTATGACATGTTAAGCATGTAATAAATGTTGGTTATTTTTATTGTTTTAGATCTAGGAGATTTAAAAATGAGCAAAACAAAAAACTCATTCTTGCTTCCACAGAACAAAATATTTTTAAAAGATGTAAAGATATCACAGAGCTAATAAGCCAAAGATGAGTTATGGATTATGAATAATTGATAGATCCAAAAAAAGAAAACCTGAAAAGGTGAGGACAGCATTTGAGTCTGATTTTATCCTAGGGGCATGTGTCATTTTCAGAAGAGATGGCTTCAACGTTAAGAAACTGCACGTTACTTTAGACAACCTTGTGGAGTTAGCTGTACAAAGATTGGAATCCAGCGCCCTGGATTTGGAGATCCTGGTAAATTCCTATGAACTGGATTATGATTCCAGAGAAATACTCCCTAAGAGTCAGAATTCCATAAGAGTATACTCTGAGAGTAAGAGTAAGACAAAAATAGATAGAATTGCAAGGACGCTATAGAATAGAAGACAAGCTTTAAATTTTTTTGAAAAATGAAATTACTAATACTTCTCAGAGTTTAAAATAATTTTTCTTTATCAGATAGAAACATAATATCTAAGAGAAGAAAGATTGAGCATCAAAAAAAGGTGGAAGAGGTACATTACATGCAATAGAAAAATACATTAAATAAGTACCTTTATTAAGGGATAAAGGAAATAAAAGAAAAAAATAAGAATTTAGCCCCAAAATGAAATATACAAAAAAAATAGAGTCACTAGAACTGAAATGTAGAGTAAATAAAACTAAGAAATAAATGGATGGATTATTTTAAAAACACATATGACACAGCTGAAGATAGAGTTAATGACCTAGAAGAAAGGTCATAAGAAAATATTCATAATGGAGGAGGAAGAGACAAAAATATAGAAAACATACAAGTGTAAGAGATATAAGTGATTCAGAAAACAAAAACCTAATATCTAACATATACATAATTGTCTTTGTGGATATTAACTGTCTATTATCCTAACATGTACATCAACACAAAATTAATTCTTTGATCCTAATGTGGAATATGAGATCTAATGACAATATGATGAGTGCATGGAGAGAGAATTCAGGACTTCAAAGATTTGTTTTTGGTATGTGAAATGTGTTTCAGATGAATCCTTAATAACTAATTTAATTCATTTATGTCTCTAAAAGTGCTATTAGTAATTTCTAGCAGAGAAGCAGATATATATTTTTACATATGGATTCCTATATTATAAACTTGATCTGACTTATTTCCACAAGAATCTGTGCTTTCATTTTCAATACAATAGGTCTTCCAAGCATCTCATTTTTTGTAAACGTGCAACAACAACAATAATTGATTCAGAAGTTCCTGAAAAATTAGTTATATAAAGACAAGGGATTTTTATCATTATAGTCATACTCTTTTGGGTAAATGCTAGTTTCTAAATATTTATCTCATAGAGCACTGTGCAAAAACCAGTGTGATTCTTGAGATATGGATTATGAGCACAAAATATAATTGTATCATAGTTTCCTTTCATGTGAAGTCATAAGTTTATCAATATAATTTGTTTTATTTATCTCATTCCAAATGTATAGCCAAATAAATATTGAAACAATTACTACATGTTTCCTACCACTTGAAGCATAAATTTTTAGACTGGCTTTTGGAATGTTTCGTAATAAAGACCACAAATTTTAGGATGAAGAAGAATACCTGGGGCAGTGTTAACAGTTCAAGGTCTCTGGGACTAACTGCTAGGAAATGTTTCAGTAGCTCTGGAGTAGGGACCAGGAATATACATTGTGAAAAACAGCATATGGCAAGGATGCTGGTAGTATTCTGCAACACTTTTGAGGAACACTGTCTACCTTGTAGTTCCCTCTGTAATTTTCACTCTATGTTTTTCATTACTCCTCAATCACATAATACTTTTAATTAGGAATGTAAGAACAGTTTCTAGCTGATCCAGGACTAGGCCATGGTCATTTCTTCCTCTAACATGATTTTTTTTTTAAATTGTTTCTATTCTCCTCACATAAACCAGCTTTCTTATTTTTTTTTCATTCAAATACTGGTGTATCTTTCCTAACTCAATTTTTCCCTTTTTCTGTAGGTTTCTTTCATTAATCCTGTCTTTTGTAAGGATGCTTTACCCATATCCTCTCGAATGCAAATACTCCATTTGCACAACAAAATATAACTCTCATCATTTGTTATTTACTAGGGAAGCTTATGGCTCCATATATGTAATCCGTTCCAACCAAATGGTAAAAATCTAAATGATAGAAACCACGTCTTATTTCTTATCTTCATATTTTATAAGCACATAAAGGTAACCAATACATTCTAATTTACATTGTGATGCTGAGAACTGGTGGGAAGTCTAATAAAACTGAAAAGCCTTTTTAGTGTCTTTTGACATACTTTTATAATATAGACTAAAGTGACTAATTTGTTTTTAAAATCAGGGTTTCGTTGGAAATTAAGAAAGAGCTCTGTGTAAAAAAATTGTTAATGTTTTTTTCAGTTATTAGTTGTAATACAATGTATAGTTGTGATCAATCTGTTTGTATTATATATACATTTTGGTGTGTGTGTATATATATACACTATACATATACAAATACTTAGATATATGTATACACATATACATATGTATAAACATATACATATAATTTATATATACATACATATATATGCATGTAAATTGTATATAGATATAATTTAAAAACAACTAGATTAATAAATCAAAACCAGTGAGACTCTGATTATGAGTATCTTGCACTTAATTCAGTATTTTCTGTTTTGTACAGTTTATCTTTTATGAGAGATTTGTTAGAAAGCAATGGAATATAATATCCAAAGGATTTCTAGGGGTGCACGTATCTTTAATTTAGCCTCTATCACTTTCCAAAATCTTATATAATATTTAGAACTGGCATTCTCTATCAAATGATTCTATTCTTTCCAATTAATATAACAGGATGTATCAGAAATAATACAATCACAGAGGGAAAATAGTTTTGTAGTTAAACTTGCATTTAAGAACCAGGGTGTGTTACAATTAAACTAAAACACCAGAGGCCTAAAGCATTTCCATTAATCGTGATTTTATTTTATTTTACTTCTGATCTAACTAATATCCCAGCTCACCAAAAAAAAGCACATTGATATTTTTGGCCCTCAAATTTA
Source organism: Equus caballus (assembly GCF_041296265.1). Classification (NCBI taxonomy): domain Eukaryota; kingdom Metazoa; phylum Chordata; class Mammalia; order Perissodactyla; family Equidae; genus Equus; species Equus caballus. Next base: position 40,965,766 of record NC_091707.1, on the reverse strand, counting down.
CTTGAATATCAAATGATATAATAAAAATGCATTAAAATTCTTCATAAAATGTGATGAATTAAATGTAATTTCTTTCTTATTTTGCATTCACAAAATAACATGCACTTTAAAGGTTTAAAGTGCATGTTATTTTCTATTTGAAACTACTAATTAACCACAGTTATTCTTAAAATTTTCCTCCACCTGTAAGTTTCTTTAATTACTATTTAATAGCCAAATGCCAGATCCGAGATACCACAAATGTATGATTCTCTTCCTAGTTCTTTCAAAGTGGGGCAATTCCTCTAAAGCTCATTTCTTTTCAGCTCATGGCTTACAGTATTATTTACACTTCTATTATGTTATTTTATTGTAATAATTAACTACTGTTAATTTAAATATAACATTATGTTTCTATATATATATGCATATATAGATATCTGACAGGCACTATGCTAAGCTTTTTACTTTTCATTTATTCATTCACTCTTAATACTCTTATCCTCAACTTACTGATGAAGAAACTAAACCTAAAAGAGGACAAGTAATTAATCCAAAGCCAGAGACAAAAGGCAGAGTTGATATTCAAATTTAGATGTATCTGACTTCAAAGCCAAGGTTCTTAATCACTACACTTCCACTTTATATTTTGCATTTTATTAAAGATCAATCCAGAGAACAATGGAAGAGATGTTGGCCTTTTAAAAAACACAGGTATGTCACAGACCATGTGAGCTACTCTTTCTGGGAAAGAAGCAAAAATGTTTACTTAAAAATAGCTGAAAGCCTCCAATTGTCTGAGCTATGGAGAGAAATCCAGAAGACATTTCTTCTCTGAAAATTTTACTGACATGCACATATTGGCAAAGCATGTCTATCAAAACAAATTTTCTCTCAACTTTATTGAGTCAAATTGGCCAAAAAATAGTAGACAGAGATCGAAACGAAGAGACAAAACAAAAAAATGAAATTTAAAACTTAACAAAACTTTCATTTTTTGGCAGAGCCTGATTTAGACTCCTTTTTTCTGGAGGAAAACTGAACATTTCGTTGCATTATGGCCCCAAAGAGTTTATAATGGGAAATGCCTATAATATTAACTCAAACATTTCAACTAATAGGCTAAAAGAGGGGAGGGAACTCGAGGAGAGAGGAATAAATCTCTCAGTCATAAAGTTGTGTGATGCCAATTAAAATGCACTCCCAGGTTGCAAAGCGGCTGCCAAACTGCAGAGTGTTTTCAAAAAATGGTTCTGGAGAGGGTCTAGGTGTCACAAGGGCTTTTAACATTCATCCTCAGAATATTCCAGCCACAAATATAACTCCATGCAAAAGCAAAGAGAGTTGGCCATGCATAGAATTTCATTTAGCACCCTGGTAGTTCACTTAATTAGAATAAACCTAGAGTTCCTTAAGACTCTTTTGTAAGCCTAAACCTCATCACCACAAACTGACTTTTTAATTACATGGTTCTTAAGAGCCTTTAGGCATATAATAGGACAGACTATAAATATAGCCATTAACACACACACACACACACACACACACACACACACTAACACACACCAAACATATGCTTTTAGGGAATTTAGCAATAGATAGTAATGCTATTCATGTTACTCTTCTGTGAGATGAATATAGGGAAGACAAATATTAACCTCTTCAAGACCCAGTTCCCTATCTTCACAATAAGAATAAAATTGCTGCTGCTTCATAGCTATTATTTTGGTTTCAAGATTAAATAAGATAACTATTTTTTTTCAAAGTGCTTATGCAAAATACAGTGCTTATGCAATAAGTTTAAGCTAGCCTTAGTGAAAAGAATAATAACTGGATGTCAAAAGTTCTGAACTGAGTCCTTTCACTGTCATTAGCTAGATATATGAGCTTAGAAAAATTTTATTATAATAATTGTCCTCAGTTTCCCTATATGTAGCACCAGAATACATTCAGGAACTAAGAGTCCTTAATTTTTTTTTTATAATCCAGCTATGATTAGATCTATTAAGAAAGCTCAGCAGCTAAGACAACAAGTTGTTATATAAGCTTTTCCATTAGGCTGTCCCTTTAAATTCACATTTGAGAGAGCTTGTAAATACTAAGAAACTTTTATTAATTTAACTGTGAAAAAATGTCAAGAATGTGTAAATTACAATCTTATAATAAATCCCTCTCAGAAACAGCTTTACTCACTCAGTCCTTGTTTTAAGGCACTATGACTAATAAGAACTATAAACAACTATCCCAATAAAAACAATTGAAATCATGAAAAACTGGAAGGGGGATAAGAAGGTACTATTTGAATTGTATCAGTGACTAGAAACAACAGGAAATTCACAGAGGAGAGACAATTTTAAAGTGAAAGCAGGAACCCTGGGCACTTAGCACCAAGGCAAAATTGTGCCATGAAGGTTGTTAGTGAAACCTGGAAAAATTTCAACTTTTTTCTTACCTATCTGTACTATGTAAAGGGGCAGGATAGTAAGTCTAGTTAAGAAACCAATGAGAAATATACACATTGCACAGTTCCCAATTTTGTGAAAATAAAATTTAAATAAATCTCTAGGAAAAAGGAATCAACAAAAAAGCAAAGCTTTGGAAAGAAGGGAAAAAAAATCAATCTCACAAGTTGGTAGCCAGAAGCTGACACTCATGCACTCACAGGTCAAAACATAAAAGAAAGAGGAATCTACTTATTATAGCTGAATGATAGCAAAAAATCTGTGCATCACAAATTTGTAGACTGCAACTATTTTGTTGCACATTTCATGTGTAATCACTCAACTTACATTTTAACCATGAAAACAAGAGTTGAAAGGTCTTATTCCTGTAAATGGGGTTCAAAAGCACTTAAGTCTGGGTTTGGTGGGTTTCCAAGAGAATTTAAATTTCCCTAATTCATCCACAAATAGGACAGTTTCTCAGTTGAAGTGATATGGTAGCTTCAGATTTCACTCTACACCTATTTCCAGTTTATCTTGTTTTTTAGGAAAAGGGAATGGTCAAATATATATATATATGACTTATGAGAACATGAAAACTGAAAACTGAATCCCTGAGCAAGCAGTTTTTCCTTTCATTTGGTAGGAGTCATTTGTAGAGATTGCAAATGACATCATCAGTCACTGAAATTGATGGAACTGCTAAGATAACATTTTTCACCCCAGTGTAAACACTGATGGATCCTTTGAGGGATGCCTTACATTGCAAGTCTGGGATTTAGTTTATAGGTCTGACAAGTGTGACCTTTAAAATAATGTATCTGCTATAAAAGAGGAAAGAAAACTCTTTATAACTGAAATATATTGGCTACAAAATCACTTTCTAGCAAGTAGTTTGATTACAATCAAAATAATGTGCCAAAATGAAACAGTTTACCTGTGATCAATTTAACGTGGTTGTAAAATGCTAATTATGAAAGAAAACACATTCAAGATTTGTGGTACTGTCTATAAAACTTGCAGAGAATCTAACATTCAGTGATGTGTAGCACATATGGGTAAGCAGATGGCCGAACTATTATTTTTAAAAACAGGACTTTTGCTGACAAAATACAGAATTGGAATTGTGTGATTGGAAAACTAAGAGGATGTTATTTATGAGGCAGTAGGCTCATGCTCAGTAATTGGATTCTTGCTAAATGGCAGATAAAAAGGACTTAGAAAAAATGAGTATTTGAAACTATAGAGATGAATGAGAAATTCTTCTGACAATATATCTATCTGTAATTTTCACCCCAGCTCATCACCTTTCACTTTTCTGGCTTTTGGGGAGCCTATAAGAGAAGGAAGTCTACCTTACCATATCAGGCTTGATTCATGAAAAATGTTAACTTATTTCTTTTATTTTTATGCAATTCGAGGAGGGGAAAAAACTAATGAAATGATTCTGAATATGAACAGATACAAATTAGATATAAAATAACTGTTAAATCTCCATACAAAAGAGAATATATAACAAAGACTAAATTGGCCACTTCAAATAACTTAGTCAAAGGGTTCAAACTTTCAATTATAAGTTCTGAGGATCTGAAGTACAGCATGGGGACCATGATTAATAATACTGTATTGTATATGTGAAATTTCCTAAGTGTGTCTCACACACACACAGGTAACTATATAAGGTGATGGATGTGTTAATTCATTTGATTGTGGTAACTATTTCACAATGTATATATATATATCAAATCATCACATTGTACAACTTAAATATACACAATCTTTGTGAATGATACCTCAATAAAGCTAGAAAAAATAACTTGCTGATTTTGACTCCTCTTCTTTGAGATAATTTAAGACCTTGTTTTATCCCCAACACTCATCATATTCAATTGAGATTTTCGGGAACCTGTATGTCTTCTTGAATTTGCTATTAGCTTGCTGAGATCAGGAATTATCTCATGTACATATTTTATTCTCCTAACTAAGCATTAAACTTGGCCAGTAGTAAATGGTCAGTAAAATTTTACTGAATAAATTAATGAAGTTCTATTGCTCAATTAATGAGCTTTAAACTACTACATTTAAAATTGTGAGTTTTTCTTCTGGATTAAAGTTTAACTTCTCCTTAATAATAGCCATTCTTAAGAAAGGAGATTTTAATAATTCTATGATAAGAATTAGCTTAAATCTCAAATTTCCTGCCTATAGGTGAATTAGACCTATATTAACACATAACTATGACGTACAAATTACATTTTCAAGACATCCATCTAAAGATCAAGTACAGAATTCATTTGGTAATCTTTCCAAATATTCATGATAAGCTAAATTTTCCTCATAGTTTACTTCATGATATTTGAGGAAATTCAATTCAGTTTTATACTCAGATTTTATCCCTTGTTATGTATTTTATATATGTATATATATTGTTATATATGAAATGTGTCTTCAAATATTTATTTCCATCGTGGAAACTTGACTTATAGAAAAGATAAGTAAATAGAATATAATATGTAAATTTTTTTCTTGAAAACCAATATTTTATTATGCTCTCCCTACTCTTCTGAAATCTACTCTTTCAGATTTTTGCTTTGCTGTAGGCGTCACAGACACTGGAGTGTGACCAGCACTCCCCTCACTGTCTGCCATATGGCCAACCCAAGAGAGGATGATGGCTCCTTCTCAGGGACAGGCCGCTACAGAGTAGGCTGAAGCTAGGAGGAGAGCAGTCCCAGCTAGGCCTTTGCACAGGCCAGGTTAACCAGTAAGGACTCTAGAGGTATGATAGATGCAACTCTCTTACAAAAAAAGAAAGGAAGGAAGGAAGGAAAAACTAGTATAAAACCTCAGTAGTGTCCCAGCACACACAGTTTAAACATAAAAAAGGATCACCAGAAGGCAGTTAAAAAGACAACAAAACCAACAAGGCCACCTCCTGGGTGGTGGCCTAGGGGGAGGGCCTCCGCCCCGCTGCCAGCCCCCTCACTGACCTGCAGCAAGTCCCTGGAGGTGGCCCCAGCTGAGCTGCAGCACCAGAATCAGCACCACGGACAGCGCCAGTCCGGGCCTCTGATAGGGGCCACTTCTGTGCCTGTCCCAAGACAGGCCTGTTCCTGGTGTGGGAGAGCATCAACTACCCTGGGGACTATACGCTGTCTGTGAACTGTGAAGGCAAAGTGGAGCACTACAGCATCATGTACGACAACAGCAAGCTCAGCATTAGTGAGGAGGTGTACTTCGAGAGCCTCATGCAGCTGGTGGAGCACTACACCTCAGGTGCAGATGAAATCTGTACTTGCCTCATCAAGCCAAAGGTCATGGAGGGCACAGAGGAGGTCCAGGATGAGCTCTTCCTCAGAGGCTGGACGCTGAACATAAAGGACCTGAAGCTGCTGCAGATCACTGGGAAGGGGGACTTTGGAGACGTGATGCTGAGCTGTTGTGGAGGGAACAAAGTCTCTGTCAATTACGTTAGGAACGACACTACTGCCCAAGCATTCCTGGCTGAAGCCTTGGTCATGGCACAAGTTCATCCTAGCAACCAGGTACAGCTTTTGGGCGTGATCACGGCGCAGAAACGTGGCCTTTACATCATCACTGAGTTCATGGCCAAGGGGAGCCTGGTGGATTACCGGCAGTTGCTGGATTGGTAGGTGCTGGGCAGAGACTTTCTCCTCAAATTCTCACTAGACCTCCGTGAGACCATGAAGTACCCAGAGAGCAACAACTTCGTACACCGGGGCCTTGCTGCCGGCGCCATGCTGGTATCCGAGGACAGCGTGGCCAAGGTCAAGGACCGTCTCCAGACACAGGCAAGTTGCCAGTCAAGTGGACAGCCCTTGAGACCCTGAGGGAAAAGAAATTCTCCACCAGGTCTGATGTATGGAGTTTCGGAATTTTTCTCTGGGAAATCTACTCCTTAGGGCAGTGCCTCATCCAAGAATTCCCCCGAAGGACATCGTCCTTCAGGTGGAGAAGGGCTACAAGATGGCCATCCCCGGCGACTGCCCGCCTATAGTCTGCAAGATCAAGAAGAACTGCTGGCACCTGGACGCCGCCTCGCAGGCCTCCTTCCTGCAGCTCCTAGAACAGCTCAAGTACATCAAAACCCATGTGCTGCACCTGTAGACTGCCAGCATCCACCCAGGTCATGGGCATGTGGGGACTGAACCTGGATAGATTGTGGACCTGGTGCTCCCACTCACTGAGCCCAGTGGGTCAGTGGGTGGGCTTCCGTTGTCCCAACCTGTGTCCCCTCTGCCATCCCTCCCCCCTCCCTCCCCACGTGAACCTGCCTGGGCCTGGTAACTTTTCTCATGGACCCACCTGTGGGGCTTCTGGAGGCCCACAGAAAGGACTAAGAAGGGAGGAGGCTGAGGAGCAGGAGGCAGATGCCTCCTACCATGGTCATGTTCCCCCTGGCCTCCCATCTCTCACCTTCTTTGATGTTTATTCCCTTCCTTTTTTGAGATTCTTTTCCATGTGTTTAGATTTTATTTTTCAAGGTGAGAAAGAAAGTGCCCAGCAAATGAGCATTTTACAAGAAGTAGGAATCTTATTTTTCCTGTCCTGTCCACAAGGGTAGGGAGACCACCGCCCTCTCTAGGGACCTGTCACCCCAGCCTTGTTCCTCATTCCATATTTTGTGTCCGGTGTTGTCTCTGTCTCCCTCTGTTTCTTCTTGACCATGTTGCACTATTTGCGTGCATCCCTGGCAGATGTCTGTCCCGGCTGTCAGGGGCTTGGGGTTCAGGTATGGCTGCTGCCCACCCACCTACCTTGTAAGATGGCATCAAAATAAACCACTCCATGAGGAAAAGAAAACTATATGTGAACATATATCATTAGGATAAACACTGGCATGCATCAATTAGCATACAAGATATTATTTGTTGACATGATTAGAGTGAGCAAATAGGTAAAGATTAGTAATCAGAATTGTACTATCTCAGAGACTTTTGATATCTATTAGGCAAACTAAGCATATATATTCACAAAGATGTGTTTTCTGACACATTTTTCTTGATAGTAGAGGCATCAGTATCTGCATCAGCCTGCAGAAGGGCTGTGAAATTTTCACTGGAGACTCTGGCCTAAGAAATAACACTGAATACAGCATCAGTGTTGACGTGAAAGACTTTGGAATCAGAAAACCTCGGTTTGAGTCCTATTTCAGCCCAGGACCAGACTGGGACTTTAGCTATAAGCTTAAGTTATCTAAAGTCCAGTCTCCTCACATGAAAAAAAAAAATATCAATATTCCCTACTTTATATCAGTTTTCTCAGCAGCATGTGAGAAAATAGGTTATGCTCTTAAACTAGTGCCTAGCACAAAAACGACTTCCCACAATTGTAGTTATTATTGTCACTGACAGAATTGTGTTTAATAGAGCTACTCTAGGAAACTGAAATTTGGAAAACTAAGTAGGATACTACATCATGAATATAGTAGAGAAATTGAAATGTACATTATGATTGAACAGAAACGACTAAGAACATATATTCTCTCGTGTGTACGCATGTATGCAGATGTAATATCTAAGCCCTATAACTTTGTGCATGTAATCAAGGTAAACATTTTCAGAGTTATAGGGAGAGTCCCCAACTAGAAACAACCAAGCTGCACAGAAGCAACTGCTCAAATGAGGGCAAGTTCTCCTCTGTGGGGCAACAGACGGCAACATTTACAACAACGGCGCCAAGATTTACTAGAGCAACATTTGGAGAGATTTCAATCTTGAAGTCTACCTCAAATAAATTAAATAGGAAATACACAAAAGAAAAAAAACAGCAATAATTTCCAACCACTTTTCTCTTTTAGACAACCCACTTGTATCTGCGTCTTTAAGCTTCAGTTGTCATCTTTATGCAGATTGTTCAAAACTCTGTTTTTAGTCATAAGTTCTAGAATCGCATTTTAATTTCTCTACTATTCCTGTCTTTATTTTTTGCTGACACCTCCAAGTCATCATCTTTCCCCCAAAGGCTTTTTTGTCTAACTCCATTCCCAAAGGGAACACATCTCTCAATTGCGATGTGAGAGGCACAGCACAATTCTCCCAATCATACATGGATGAAATTTCAGACTTCAGTAGGAAATATATAGAAATGGAGAAGGGGGTGACAGGTAGGGAAGCTAATGATTTGGATAATGTGGATATTGATGTCAAAATATATTACATTTGAATATCATTGTAAGTATTGTATATAAGATTAACGCTGGTCCGTTTTACTTCACCCATTGCTCTGTCCCTGTGCAGTAAAGAATTAATTCATCAGGATTGGGTGTCCAAACTTTGCTCACTCCATTGAAAAGTCTGGCCCTCCCTGACTCCTACAGATAACCAATAAGCCGTTGGAACGTGCTGCCTGATAAAAGTGTCTTTGTTTACCTGAGTACTTGGGCCATACCACTTTGCTTATACTAGCAATGTGATTTATGATGAGGGCCTTGGGTCATATGATATTAGTTTGTCCTTGGAGGGGCTAGACAGTGAGTAACTAGAATCAGCCTCATGCATAGTCAGCCATGCCTACTTAACCAACTCCAATAAAAATCCTGAACACAAAGGCTAATGAGTCTTCCTTGGTTGGCAATACTTCATATGTGTTATCATATATCATTGCTGGGAGAATTAGGAATTCTTCACTTTACCTCACTGGGAGAGGACAACTGGAAGCTCATGTCTGGTCTCTCCTGGACTCTACCCTATGCACCTTTTAACTTGCTGTTTTAAATCTGTAACTTTTTTTGCTGTAATTAACTACACCTGTAGGTATAACAACCTTTCTGAGTTCTTTGAGTCCTTTTAGCAAATCATTGATCCTGAAGGTCATCTCGGAGCCCTGCAAACACAATCTCTAATAAGTATTACTTATAAAAACGTAAAGCTAACCTTACTGAGTTTTAGAGAATACTCAAATCTTCAGGACCAAAACTTAGACCTGCACTTATTTTATTTTTGTGTCAGACAAAATATGGAAAGAATTTAATTAATTCACTCATTCCTATTTCTTATAAAAATTTACCCATAAAATGTCTGCAAAATTAATAGTCTGTTTCTGCGAATATTGGTTTAATGAATATTTAAGAAGTGAGTCACATTATTTAGAGACAATTTGTAAATATGTATCAATTGTACCACTTTGATCATAAATAGCACAAGTATAGGCTGCTTTCTGCTGACTAGGCCAACTAGGGCAAATCTGGACTGACCATGAGGGGAATCGTCTGTCTGTTAAATGAGAGATGTTCAGACCTAGAAGGAAAGACAATTTTGCAATCTGTCGGTTATTTAGGATTTGAAGTAGGAACTCTGCCAACTAAAATTTTCTATTGTTAGAAGATATGAATTTGGAATCAGAAAGAAATGGGTTTGAATCCCTTAGAAAAGTTACTTAAGCTTCCAAGCCTCAGTTTCCTAGTTCAAACATAAAGATTCATTTTTTCAATGAATATATGTCAACTGCTTCTCATGTGCATGCTAGATATTTTACTCACCTTTAGATTTTAAGAGGATTGAATAGATGATATATATTGAGTTCTTAGTGTAGTTCCTATCAAATACTAAACCAGCTTCCCAAATTTAGGTGCAATTTTTGTTATTCACTAGTTACCATATTTATATTTAAGATCTTAATATTAGAATTATGTACAGGCTTGCATCGTCTGTCCTTGAGACTGGGAACTGCCCAAATCTAGTAGAGACATTGATAATAATGTGAACAGTGCCCCCAGGTTTGAAACATGGTGGACTGGATTATACCTCATATTTAAAGTAAATCTTTGCTCACACCATTCTGATGTTAATTTAGCATTTAAGATAATATATAATTGAGTGGCAAATATTTTAACAATGCACAATGTTACACCTTAATAACACTCGGAAGAAATTATTGAGCTTAAAATGGTCTTAAATCTGATTTTACACAAGACACTTGTGGCTACTTGAAGATCTAATTACTCGTAAAGATCATTTTAATTTTTAAATATCTAAATGTATTTAAAAATTCTAGTATATACAAATCATTTTGAAGGTTCTTGAGAAGAAAATACAGTTCATGTATTTCTTGATATGTAGACTAGTTTCAGTCCCAATAGACTATTAGGAGAAATTTGAACATTATTTTACTTTTTTCTTCTTTTTTTTTGGTGAGGAAGATTGGTCCTGAGCTAACATCTGTTGACGATCTTCCTCTTTTCTTTTTCTTTCTCCCCAAAGCCCCAGTATGTAGTTGTATATACTAGTTGTAAATCATTCCAGTTCTTCTATGTGGGATGCCGCCACAGCATGGCTTGATGAGTAGCGTGTGGGTCTGTGCCCAGGATCTGAACTACCAAACCCCAGGCAGCCAAAGCAGAGCATGCAAACTTAACCATTCAGCCCGGGGGCCAGCCCCAATATTATTTTACTTTTGACGATCAATAAATACTTGATGATGTGCCCTAAACAGAGCACCTTAATTAAAATGTGTAAAGACAAAATAGGTAATATGAAAGCTTAAATCTAAGCAGATAATACAAAAATATAAATCTACACTCATTGAAGTTTAAAGGGATCATGTTCTTAGATTTTATTATTCTGATTTTTATTCTCTAACAATGACCCACTTGGGGATACTGAAAATAATTCCCTTTTCTATTAAATGATATTATCGATATAGTCTTAGAAAAGACCATGTTTCAACCTTCGTGAAGATTGCTCAGGATTCATATCTGCTTTCATCTCATTGCCAACTGTTTCTCAAGTACATACAGACAACGACCTCAGAAATAAAGAATCTCCTTTTGGGTTTTTATAATCTCTTGTATTCTTACTTTAGGTTTTTTGTTTTGTTTTGTTTCTCTAGGAAAAATCCTAAACCCAAAATCACAGAACAAATGTTTCATATGAAAGTTCCCACTCATCCACTATATCTGTATATTCTAATTTTTATACAATAGAATTTGTTTTACATATTGTGCTTGTGTGTGTGTGTGTGTCAATCTGAGACATTAGCACTGGGAACTTTCTTACAACATATTCACTGTCATAATTTACACAGTAATTCTATATACTGCGTAACCTTAAAGTGAGGGACGGCTTCATGCAAAACTTGATCACCAAATGCAGCACCTTTGAAAATATTTTAAAACTTGCCATTTGCGAGTTGCAGAACTACTATTATTCTTAGCAAGCTGCATGCTTTCCAGTCACATTGCACAATTAGATGTAAAAGTTTATGTGAGAACACCCACCCATGTTCTTGAGCATTTGTCTTTATTGGTTCTTACGCAAGCTTTAATTTTGTATCTCAAGATCCACAATTGTGAGACTATAGATTGAAAAATATTTATTAGAAATGTAAATGATAGCCTTTTTTCTCCAAAAATCTCATATAAGCTTTTGTGTCTTTTTTCTAATACTCTTGCAAACACTTATGTTCTATCTGTGTCATTGTGACAGAATTAGTAACAAGAAAATAATAAAATCCATTCACTTTGGGACATTAGCACTATTACTTCTGGGTATTCATCATTTCTGTGGCCCATTATCAGTCACTTGAGTTAAGACACAAGTAGAAGAGACATTGCCTTTTTATTGACCTACAAGCCAGCCTTTGTGCCAGACTGTTTAAATTCATTTTGTTATTTCATCTTAACTGCAATCCTTTGAAGTATATGGACCCAGATATCATCCAAAGTCATCCTAATCTTTTTAAAAAATGCTCATATTCTATTTTATTTGTTGACAAAATTTCATTGCTTTTCCCAATATTTCTGTGACTATTCAGGGATGATAGTCTCATAATTACTTTTGCTATGATTTTCTATTCCAACTAATTCCTTTGTCAAATTCTAATTTGGCCTCTTCTGCCTCTTTTTCTCTTACTTCCTCTTGAGATCTAAAACTGTAGCTTAGTGAAGTTTTTTATCCTTTTTTTTCCCCCAAATTACCTCTCATACAAATAGCAGTGTTAAATTTTACTGCAGACTTGGCCTTAAAAACAACAGGCTAGTACAAAGCAGCAGTGAAGAGCTTCTGAGTAAGAGAGAGACAATAATAAGTGGCAGAGATGTCTAATTGGACATCTATTTTCATAGGAAACTGTTGTCTATGACCAACACTGGACATGTCTCATCAGTAGATTTTAAGGAACGTTGTATGTTTTCTTTACTTCTGCTTTCTCAGTGCTGATAATTGTGCCTAGCACTTGGTATGTACTCAACACCAATGAAAAAATGGGAAGATTTTCCACCTAAACTCAATTTACCACCAACTATGATGTGCTTCTATTTCTCGAAATTCTCCCTAAATCCTTCCCTTCCTCAGTCACTGGAAATCTTTAACTAAAATCTCTTCATTAAAACCTCTAATTATTCCCCACTATATTTTGCAGAGCATTTTAGCTCTTGCTTTGCCCGCTTTATTTCATTTCAGTCGTGCATTGATAGCCAACATACAACATACAAAATGACCCACCAGGTTTCTGTTAAACAAATATAATTCTCCTTCTCCTTCTGTACCAGCTGTGTGTGTGTATATAAACTTCACTAGTTCCATTCTATACAGCAAAGTAGACCAAGCTAATCTTCCAATGATATCAGCTGTGTAGAAAGATTTCCTACTTTTCTTAATGCCATATGTTGTTTGATTTGCATCATTTAATATTTTTAATTGGACACTATCATGTAGACATTTAATAAATACTTTTTTGAAGATTAGATTTGATTCGATTGGATGGTTTGCTTAAATAATCTAAATCTGAAGGCAATTTTCCTCTGGAAGTTACTAGTTACCCATAGTTTCTTTCTTTCTTTGGTCTGTGATATACAATATTTATTACATATAACACATACCATTTTTTTAAACTTTTAATAAATATCATATATTGAGCTATCATTCCCTGGCCAGTCAACCATTGCTATATTGGTATACTGTAAAACTGTTGGATTTTGTTGGGGTTCAGACTTATAGCTGTGAGATAGCTCTCTCTCAGATATTACTAATTTTCCTCATCTATAAGGAGCTATCACTGTAGACTCCATCTCCTTCATTGTCTTGAGGATCAGATGCAGTAATTATTCAAAGTATTTTGAAAAGTGGTAATTTAAGATATTGCTGTTTAAAAAAATCAAGTTTTAACATTTAAATGTAATGAAACCAATCAGATAATACTATTAACAAAGATATTAAACATTCATTCAACACACTTTTAATGCAAAAATGCAGACTTCTTTTGAGAAGCTCTATCCAGTGCCTGTCTCCTTCAGACATGATTTGAAAGGAAGCTCTAACACTACCTCTCAAGTACATTTTTGAGAAGTATAATAATAGTTTTATAAAATTTATTCCATTACCAATGTCATAATTTTCTGATTACATATTGTTAATGGGATAGGATTTAACTATAAATGATGGTCTACATTTACTAATATTATTACTAATGGTGATCTCATATCAGTAAAATACACACCAATTACACAGAAAACACTTTTAAACACAGGAGTGGTTTTCTAACTAATTCAGTTTTATAGTTCCCCTAAAGTTAAATGGAAAAAGAAAACAAACACATAAATGTCAGAAAAGTAAATTGTATTTATGCCATTTTATTTCCACTAAAATAAAATTTATTTTACTAGAAGCAGAGGTAGAAAGATCATTTTTAAAAAACGAATTGAAAAAGTTTCTAAGTTCTACTTATCCTTCAGAAGTAAACGTTTTTCTTCACCTTGGTCTACAGTTTTCCCGATGATGATTACAGGCTCGGGAGCAGTCTTACATCTTTAAGGAGTGCTTCTTCTTTGAAAATAACAGTTGTAAATTGTTGCATTAGCATGGATTTTTTTTAATAGAAGTGCCATTTGACTCGGATAGTCCTAGATGAGCCTTCTTCTGTCAGGGATGCCCCACTGTCCACAAAATCGTGCACAGTCCTTACCAAATCATTTTGGTGAAATAATCTGGCTGCATACAATGGACGGCATTTTAATCAAAATGAATTATTTATTTATTTTATAAATCTTCAATTTAACATGTTTAACATTTACTTATCTTATTTGATTTAACACTCTGAGATATTCCAACTTAGAGGAACTCCCTAATGTTTGGAATTCAGGGGAAAAAATAAGACTAAAAACAAGTAAATATTACTTTAATATCATAATTTTTGTATTTTAAAATACTATAATTTATTCCATAAATAACAAACTGACTATGGCACTTTAAGACAGACACAATGCCCCCACCCCAGACATATTCAGAAACATAAAGAAAATGAATCCTACAAAAAGCCGAGCCAGAATGTCACCGAACCATTCCCTTTAAATTAAATCTCCTAGGCGTTCTGAAAGAGAGGGACTAAGTAAAAAATATGGATTGAAGCAGGATAGTCAAATGCATAGAGTTTTGAGAAATACCTGGAAAATTTGCAATCTGCGCCTAAAGTCAAAATCTTCTTTCTCTTTTAATCTCTGTGGCTTTCCCCTCTTCTTTCAACTAGTCTAGCAAACAGACCTGGTGGCAGTGCGAAAGAACCGTCCCCCAAGACCAAATTTGATTGTTCACTTTACAATGGTTCATGACAGAAGCTTCCCAAATTTGGCTGAGAAAACCTGTGTGAAGTGTCTGCTGCCTGTTACCAAATTCCAACCCGCTGGCCACTTGCAAATATGATTCTGTTTAAAAAACCCCTTCATCCTCTGCTGCTGCTCTCAGGGAGAGAGCCTTCCCAGAGGTTCAAGCTGCTGCTGCATGAGGACTTATGCTGCTAATGCCAAGAAAATAAACTAATTTTGTTCTTAAACTCCAACATTATACCAAGAAAATAATAAAAAGGGTGGCTGTCGTGCAAGAATTGTCTTAATGGGTTACAAGAAAAAGTTTGCAATGTCTGAAGAGAAAATATTTCAGGAGATTTATAGAGGAATAATTAGAAAGACGCTTCTATTCAGACTGGTTAGCTCACTCAACAAAGAGTTCTGTAATACCCTGTGCATACATTGCTTTAAAATTGCCCCATTATTTATTATCTGTCTCATCAGACTAAGCTCTCCAGATTCTTGCATGGGCTTGTTATCTAGTTAGTATTCAATAAATGTTGGTAGAATAAATGAATGAATGAATTACTAATGTTAACTTTATGACTGACTAAACTGCTATATCTTGCTTCTAATCCTCCGTGTTTTACATTAAAAATTGATTTTATTTGTTTAAGGATATAGACTGTCCATGAGAAGTCATAACACTCTCTTGAGTTCAACACTTTGTGTTTCTTCTCTTAAAACACTCAAGTTTTTGGGAGACGAAGGATGATTTTGGTCTCCAATACTATTGGCAGTATATAAAAGTTTATGCTCTTTAAGACTTGGGGGTGGAGCAGAGTTGTTACTGGTGTCCAACGGATAGAGACCAGGGATCCTCTAAACATCTCACCATGCACAGGAAAGTCCCCGCAACAGAGCAGTGTCTGGCTCAAAATGTCAATAGTATTGAGGCTGAAAAAACATGCCTTAAAAAAATCTATTCTTCTCCACTAAAGAGTTTTGGGTTACCTTGGGGTTTTTTCTCTCTGAGTTGAAGCTGTGATATCCGCAGACTCCAAGTCATGTGATGAACATTGTTCCTTCTCTTTCTTGTCACACTTTATGCCTGTTGCCACCTATTCAGGTAATTGCCTGCAGCCAAAGATCAATAAAGTTGCAACCTGGAGCAAATCAGCGCATAGCCCAAGGTTGACCCCATTCATTTCCTAAACTTCATCCCAAGGAGAAAAGGGCTGCTGATGCCACACCACGTTTTCCTCTTTATCAAGGGCAAACCTGTCTCTTTTCATTGTTCTGAAAATAAGCTATTAAAATGCCAAGGTACCTCAGGAAAGTGCTGGATCTCCACCTAGAAATAGACACACGTGCACACACACATCCATATAAACCCTACACAAATGTTTTGCTTTGCTCTTGCTCTGGAAAATCTAAAGCCAAATTCTAGAATGCAAGACACATTTGAGCTTGTCCTTCCAGCCTTTTTGGACTGCCAGTTCAGTGATAAATTAGAAACACAATGTGAATAAAGTAAAAAAATTAGGTCTTTCCCTTGGCCTAATTGTTTGCTCTGCACTTAAATGACCTAAGGTAGAGAAAATGAACCGGCTTTTGGAGTCAGAATTAGATATAGATTAGTAAATTTCTGCTCTATATCATGTGTGGCTACTTTAAAAAGCTAGATAAATGTAAAAAATAAAAGCAGGCATAAAAATACCAGAAAGAAGTGACTTTCTATTTCCTTGATTCTTCCTCATGAATAACACTTTTGTAAGCCAGAAGAGTTTGGATTCCAAGGCTACAAAGATGAGCTCCTCTAAATTCTTTTCTCTATTTCTATATTCTTTTCCTTGCTGCATCTGTCTTTAATTTCTCTAGACTAGAGGTTAATCATAGGGTCAGCCTAGTCCCTGGTCTTATTCCTATCTTGAGACTATAAAGACTGTTGTTAAATTTTGAGCTTTCTGTAGCTTGCTGTCTCTTAATCCAACTCTTAAATCAATACTTCCCAGTATAGAAGGCAACCCAGGAGCCAGCCACCAGTCTGAATAGCAAGTCATTGTTTCTCAAACATCTACCTTGTTTAAATTAATAACTCTTAGTCACATTGTTTTGTTTTGTAATGTAAACTTACACATTCTGATTCCAGTAGTAGAAGCAATAACTCAGTTCTTCATTGCAATTAGTATCTCTGCTTAAAATTCTAAAGACATTCATTCATTAATGTCTCTATCAATGAATATCTACTAAGTGCCATTGAAGTCCCAGACCCAGGGTTAGGTAAAGTAGGAACAATAACATTAACAGGGCAAAGTTTACTTCTAAGTAAATAAAACAGGACCATAATGGTGGAAGAAACATAAAGTTGGATCAAGCCAAGTTTACTGATATGGGCTCACTAAGCAGAGATTCTGCATTTAATGCTGTAACTCTGGGAGTTGGAAAGGATTCTACCTGTTTGGTTGTTTGGGTGAAACATGGCCCAAAAGGTGGCCCATAATAAGAGAGTTGGAAATGCCAAAATGTCTTTGTTTAATGTAGTGTAAGGGAGCCAAACGCTTAAGGAGATTGGAATGTTCGAGAGGACTGTCATTTAAGACCTACTCAACCTACATTGGGAGGGTCCAGAAGACATACCTTTCACCAACATGAGAGATAAACTTGTGAGGGAGCCCCAGTATTCTTGAAGAGCTCTGTGATCATTCTTCTCTATAAGCTAGACCACACAATGGGAACAGAAATCACTGAATTGAGAAACCCAAATGCAATAAGAGTAATTGGATCTTGGGGTTGCAGGGCCAAGTGGTGGTACTCAACCACAAAAGGCAAGGTGAATGTGGTTTACCATCATGGGAAGCACGGTCAAAGCAGCAATAAGAATAATCTGACTCATGCACACTTTGACAGTGGCTAGTTGATCATGGTGTTCCTAGAAGTGAAATAGATAGGAAACCTATTAACATCTTACTCAACCTGTATGAGCAGAAACTTCTAGGTCAAATGAACAAAATCCCAATCTGAGTCATTAAAAAAGCATCATGGTCCCTCCATCAATTTCCAGACGTAAGCCTGCTAGGACCCAGAATCACTTACATAATGTGGAGGCCAAGTCCTCTTGAGGAAGAACCCCAACACTGTCCAAAATTTATATGTTAATTGTTCTCCCAGCATTCTCCAGAAGGACTGGCAGGCTTTAGAAGTGTAACTGTCCATTAGGGGAAACAACATAATCAGAATTTGAAGGGATTACTGGGCACTACTTCTCAACCGACACTAACTCCAGGAGACTCAAAATGTTATTGTGGTCCACCAGTCAAAGCAGTGGCTTATGGAGTTCAGGCGATCAATCGAGTTTTAGCTCGGGTCATCTCACAGTGGGCTCAGTGGGTCCCTGAACCCATCCTGTGGTTATTTCTGCAGTTCTGGAATGTATAACTGGAATAGACATACTTGGCAGCTGAAACATGGATTCCATGACCTGTGGAATGAGAGCTATTATGGTAAGAAAGGCCAAATGGAAACCACTAGGAACTGACTCTGCCTAGGAAAATTGTAAACCAAAAACAATATCACATTCCCAGAGTGATTGTAGAGATTATTGCCACCACTGAGGACCTGGAAAATGCAGTGGTAGTAATTCCAACCCTGTCCTTATTCAAGTCACCTATTTGGCCTGTGCAGAAGATATATTTTGGAGAATGACAGTGGGTTGTTATAAGCTTAACCACGTGGTGGCTCCAATTGCAGCTGTTGAATCAGATGTGGTTTCATTGCTTGAGCAAATTAACACATTCCCTGGTACCTGGCACACATATCTTGATCTGACAAATGCCTTTTTCTCCATCCCTGTCAATAAAGACAACCAAAAGCAGTTTGCTTTTAGCTGGAAAAGCCAGCAATATACCTTTGCTGTCTACCTAAGGGATGTATCAACTTCCAGTCCTATGTCGTAATTGAGTCCACAGGAATCTTGAATACCTTTTACACACATATTACACTGATCCACTACATTGATAGCATTATGCAGATTAGACCTAGTGAGCAAGAAGTAATGATGACTCTAGACTTATTGATAAGGTATTTGTGTGTCAGAGGCTGGGAAATAAATCTGACTAAAATTCAGAGACTTTTTAGTCAGTGGTATGTCAAAACATCCCCTCTAAAGAGAAGGATACATTGTTACATCTGGCCCCTCCTATAACCAAAACAGAGGAGCAAGATCTAAGGGGCCTCTGGATTTTGAAGATAACACATTTCTCCTTTAGGTGTGTTACTCTGGCCCATTTAACAAGTCACCTGAAAAGCTGCTAGTTTTAAGCGGGGCCCAGAACAAGAGAAGGCTCTGCAACAGGTCCAGGATGCTGTTCAACCTGCTTTGGCATTTGCACCATAAGATCCAGCATATCCAATCGTGCTTGAAGTGGCAGGGGAAGATAGGGATGCTGTTTGAGCCTTTGGCAGGCCCCATAGATAAACTGAAGCACAGGTTCTTAGGATTTTGGAGCAAAGCCCTGCTACCCTCTGCAGATAACTACTTCTCTTTTGAGAAACAGCTCTTAGTCTGCTTCTGTGCCTTAGTAGAGACTGAACATTTAACCATAGCCCACCAAGTTACTATGTGACCTAAGTTGTCCATCATGAACTGAATGTTATCTAATCTGCCAAGCCATAAAGTTGGGCATGAACGGTAGCAGTCCAGCATCAAATGGGAGTGGTACCTATGTGATCAGGTCTGAGTAGACCCTGAAGGCACAAGTAAGTTATATGAAAAAGTAGCCCAAATATCCATGATTCCCATTCCTGCTATACTCCTTCTCTTTCCCAGAATTTACCTATGATCTCTTGGAGAATTCCCTATGATCACTTGACAGAGGAAAAGAAGACTCAAGCCTTTTTTTATAGATCGTTTTGCATTATATGCAGGAATCACTCAAAAGTGGACAACTGAATAGTCTAGTCCTTCTCTGGGACATCCCTGGAAGACAGTGGTGAAGGAAAATCCTCCCAGTGGGCAGAATTTCAAGTGGTATACATGGTTGTTCACTTAACTTGGAAGGAGAAATGGCCAAATGTACAATTGTATACTGATTCATGGGCTGTGGAAAATGTGGTCAATGGCTGTGATCCCTAAATGGTCAGGGACTTTGAAGGAAGATGATTGGAAAATAATGACAAGGAAATTTGGTGAAGTATGTGGATGCACTTCTCTGAATAGGCAAAATACATAGACATTTGTGTCCCACTTGAATGCTCAATAAAGGATGACCTCAGCAGAGGGGGATTTTAATAATCAAGTGGATTTGTTAACTTGTTCTGTGGGTACCTGACAGCCTCTTTCCCCAAGCATTCCTATTATCACCCAAAGGGCTCATGAATATAGTAACCATGGTAGTAGGGATGGAGATATGCATGAGCTCAGCAACATAGTCTTTCACTCACCAAGGTCAACCTGGCTACATCCACTGCAGAGGGCCCAGTTTACCAGTAGCAGAGACCAACATTGAGTCCCCAATATGGCATCATTCTCTGGGGTGCTCAACCACCTATGTGGTGACAGGTTGATTACAATGAATAGCTTCCATCATGGAAGGGTATACATTTTATTCTTGATGGAATAGACACTTACTTGCATATAGATTTGTCTTCTTTGCAAACAATGCTGCTACCAGGGCTCACAACAATGATCCCACTGAACTGGAAGTTAAGACTGCCACTTGGCCGCTTTTGCTCCTCACACCTCTGAATCAACAGACAAAGAAAAGAGTTGATGTACTGGCTGGGATGATTGATCCTGATTACCAAGGGGAAATTGGACTGCTTCTCCATGATGGAGGTAAGAAAGAGTATGGCTGGAATATAGGATTCCTTGGGATATCTCTTAGTATTACCATCTCATGTAATCAAGGTTAATGGAAGACTACAACAACCCAATCCAGGCAGGATTACTAATGCCCCAGATCCTTCAGGAATCAAGATTTGAGCCATACTACTAGGTAAAGACCCACAACCAGTTAAGATGCTTGCTGAAGCCAAAAGGAATACTGAATTGGTACTGGAAGAAAGTAACTATAAATACCAGGTATTACCACGTAACTAGTTATAGAAAGGAAACTTGTAATTGTCATGAATATTTTCTATTTCATTATGAACATGTTTGTGTATTTGTGTAATGCCGATATCTTTTATTTTTTTCTTATTCCTCAATCATGTAACATGAGATGTATTGACTTTACGTCATACTATTTAAGTTACAGTTTATCAAAGAGAAAAGTAAACATAATTCAAGGACTTTACCTCATCTTCTGGGAAAGAGTTTAGTGCATTTCCAGGTGTATACAGGATGGTTATATCACATTAGTTGGACTTTTGACCTTGTTATTGTCTTTACTTGGATATTAAGGGTGGTTTAAGGAGATTCATATGAGTGGCAAGATGACAAGGGGTGGACTTGTGATTGTTAATTTTATGTGTCAACTTGACTGAGGCATAGGGTGTGCAGATATTTGATAAAACATTGTTCTGGGTATTTCTGTGAGGGTGTTTTTGGAACAGATTAACATTTGAATTGGTAGACTGAGTAGATTGCCCTTCTTAACATGAGTGGGCCTTGTTCAATCAGTTGAAGATCTAAATAGAACAAAAAGGCTGAACCTCCTCAGAGGAAGAGAGAACTGTTCCAGCCTGACTGCTTGAGCTGAGACATTGTTTTTGTCCTGCCTTCAGACTCAAACTAAAACATTGGCTTTCCTTCGGTCTGGAGTCTGCTGGCTTTTGGATTGCAACTAAATCACTGGTTCTCTTGCATCTCTAGTTTGCCAAATGCAGATTTGGGGACTTCTCACCTTCCTTATATCATCTTCTGGAATATATGGAAACATACTGAACAAGACAGACATGGTGCCTGTCCTCCCGATATTCACAGTCTGAGGATTTCACAGTTGTCCGGTCTTGACCGTAACATGAACTATGTCTGATACTAGTTTTAACTTCCCCTTATATACTGATTTTAGAGCCTGTATTTCATCCTGCATTTTGTGTTTATGCTTCCTTTTTCCTCCTCCTTTTCTTTTCCGTTCTTCTTTTTTACCTGCCCCAGTATGTACTAATTGAGAATCTAGGATGAGAAACACATGCCTGTTGAGGCATCTGCTAAATAACAGTATGAAGAAGGAAAGAAATTCTAGTAAAAGAGGATATATGAAGGAATACTTCAAGAAGGAAGAGATTTTTGAGATGATCCTTTAAAGAGAAGCAAGGATCCCACAGGCAAACAAATATAAAGTCTTACTGGACTGATGGCTCAAACTGAGCAAAGGTTTCAGAATACCTAATAAATGTTGTGAAGGTGAAATTCTATGGCCTCATATGATTAAGATAGGATTCTTGCTTTGCGAGAAAAGACTAAATGCTAGTCCAAGAAGAGCCTAGAATGGTGTACTGAGAAATTTAGAAATTATGTTTTCTATACCATCAAGATGTAACATAAATAAATGTAGATATGTAAATATTAGGGCTCCAAATTATTTACAGAATTAATTTTGCAAAATAGAAACTCTAAATCAGTTTTCAGATCCTGTTTCATTCCTCCATGGATTTGCGTTTTTATTGAGCTATAAAAACAAAGCATTGTCATGCTGTGTTTATTTTGGAAAATCTCTCTGTCCTGGTTAAACGATTTTGGTTTTCAACAGCCTCAGGCAACGGGCTGTAATTTTGCCTTTTCAAGCCAACTTTCCTTGTCTTTTCTTAAGGAAAATCACCTAGATTTGTCATGTCTGGTTCAAATTACTTCTGAATGTTGCCTCATATCTTAGTGTGCAATTCATAATTGATAGTTTATTTATTTAACATTTTTCAACCAAAAAATGTTCAGGATATATTAAGGAAAGTGGATCAATATATCATCAGAGTCCTTGGATAATAACCTTCCTTAGAAACATTTTATCGTAGATATTCATGACCTTTTTTCTTTTTAGGACAAAAACTGAAAGCTGCTTCCAAAGTTACAAGTATTTAAGGAAATTCAAGGTGACAGATAGAGTTGGGAAAAGTTACGATTTCTAATGAAAAGTTCAGTATTCTGAATTACTCCATAGAAGGTAACATTTTAGTGCTCTTTCATGATTTTGCAACTAAATTGACTATAAAATTAGGTTACTTGACTAGACTGCCTCTACATTCTCCTCCGTCTCTAAGTTTCTATGATTTGACATTTCCAAAATGGTAGCTTCTTTACAAGAATTCTTGCTAAACATTAACCAAAGAACATAGAAAATGATACAAATTTCTTCCTATAACTCTGAGCTTACTTTTAGTCATTGAATTAGGTTTCAGAATAGTTCTTGTCCCACAAAAGTCCAGGGACATACATTATTAAAGGTAATTTTCTCAGACACTTCAGTTATTATATTTGAAAAAGAAAGTTTAACTTGAAGATATCTTTACTTAAATGTCATTCTTCAAAGCAATTTAAACCAGTAAAAAGTAGTGGCTAAAACAATGTGTTTTGGAGTCTGATGACCTGGGGTTGTACTGTGGTTGTTTCTATTAACAAATTATGTTACTTAACCTCTTCAAATGTCAACTTTCTAAACTATAAAACAGAGATGAAAATAGTATCTCCATTGCATTGTTTCATGAATTAAACCGTGATAAAAAATTCAGAGCACTTAATACAGTGCCTGGCACAGAGCCCATGATCTGTAAATTGTAGCTATCATGCTTACTAAATAAATTGAAAACTTAGAGAAGCATCTTTGACATTTTAAACAAGAGGATATTTTGTTTCTCTGCAATTTGTTGTTTCTGAATCTACATTTTCTACACTATAAAGATTTCATACATATATTTATAACAAAGAGTTTATTCTGTTTTCAATTTTGGCACTTAATCTATGAAAAATTCTACTTCACTTACTCATTTAGTGCTTGCCTATAAATATGCGTTTTCTCTATTGTATTTTCCATCTTTCTTTCTTAGGCTGTTATTCCAGATTTAAGATATGACTACAAATTCTTTGACGCTCCTTGCTTCCTCTTAAATCTGGGAAGGCTTGTAACTATTTCAACCAAAAGATTACAGAAGTGATACTAACTGACTTTCGAAACTAAGCCAAAAGTATAGCATCTCCTGCCTTGTTCTCTGGAACAGTTCATCTTGACTTTGTGAACTTCCAGATAAAAATTCCAGCTAACCTGATGCCACCAACTAGCACTCTGGCTGCCGGCCCATGTGAGTGCCACTATCAAGCTCCGTCCATCAAGGTGCCAGATATGCAAGTAAAGCGTGGTCAGCCCCTTCACAAGTTGCATATCACCAAGTAACCACTAGCAATGGCATGTGGAGTAGAAGAATTGGACAACTGAGTCCTGGCAAATTTCTGAAACACGTAACCATAATATTTAGTAAGTGGTTGTTGCTTAAGGGTCTAAGTTTGGATAGTTTGTAATGCACAGCAATAAATAACTAGAAGGAGTACATTCTTAGAGTTTGTCTTTTACGCATTCACCAATCTGACCCCAAAATATTTTACACTTGCCAGATTGAGGGTGAAAATAATGGACCTCATAATGAGGTAATTGCACATGCAATTGGAGAGAAATCCCTTCATTTTAGGGAACAGGTAACAGTTATTACTCAAGGAACCCAATACAAGTGCAATTACTCGCAGGCTAATTTCTGCCCCTATGGTTAATTGCAGGCAGAAGGATTTGAATGAAAAATTGAAGGCCTACCACAAACTTCTCAGAAACGTACTTCTTTACTACTCTGTTCAGGTTTCCGGTGACCTATGAACATTTACATTACAAGACATTACTCAGAGTGGAAGTGGTGCTCCTGGTACTTTGTCAAGTTAAAATTGTGCTATGAAGTCATCTTTGCCTAAAATTCTTTATATTTCAGTATTTTATTTTTTATCCTTAATTATTATATACTATTAGCATGCACTTTAGCACCTTGAATGTGCTCGGTTGTGACAACTCCATTATATTGCATGACAAAAGAACACTGACCTATTCTTGGCATTCTATAGGGGAAAAATGTATTTAAGCTCTTTCTTTTTAATATGCACTGTATATGTAATACAGATAAATAGAGAATTAGTATAGCCTGAAAGAAAATATAATAAAAATATAATAATATAATCATACCCAGAAACAAGGGGAAAAAAGCCTCTATACATTTATCAAAAATGTATATGTTATATAGCTGTGTGATATATTACAAAATGGTTCACTTCTACACAGTCTGTAAACTTCTTTATTTATAAAGCAATATATTATGAACACTAATCCATGCTAATCAAAAATGTTTGTCATCATTTTTAATCTTTATATATTATTTCATTCTTTAACTTACTTGACCTATCATTGTTATACATTTATATCATTTTCAATTTTTCACTATTATAAATAATGCATTGAATAATAATATCATGTATATCTTTGTGGACTTATCCAGTTACATTTTAAGGATATGTTTCTACAAGTGATATTCATAGATAAAAATTTATACATATATGTGTTTGTTGAATAGATAAGGCTCCTGCCACATGAATACTGAGGATAGTTTCTAAAAAGTCAATATGGTGAGTAAAAGAAAAATGTCATGCTTGAATTTAAGAGACAGAAACATTCCTAACTATAAGAAAGTAACTCCCTCATTTAAGACAATTTTGTTTGCAGTTGTTGAATATATATTGTCATTCATCTTGATAATTATTTAACTTGAAAATGAAGAAATGTCAAGAGTATAGTCAACAGTACTGAAAAATTATGAAGCAAAGGACAGTTTGGACTTGTACCACTCATTTTTAGATTCCTGGGGATAATTATGATAAAAATGATAATTCATTTTCAGTGGATTTTGCTGCCATTCATTGAAATAAGACAAATAATGAGTGTTTGCAAATCTTGGGCATGGGAGGATGGTGGGCTAGGTAGATGTGGGGGCATTTTCTGGGCGTGGTGTTGTACCAGACATAATTTCATCACCCAATCTTACATTTTTCTCACTAATTCCTGCACAACTAGTGACTTAAAGCACAAAGAAACACTATAATACTCAGTCTTAACACGAATTGAACTTGTCATCTATGTAGAATAATTCTGAAGAGTTTGAACACAAACACATGTATAAGTATGTATATACACACATACTATCTGACGCTAAAACTTAGTTAAAATTCCCCTCAGTTTAGCTTCTCTTCATACTTAGAAAATGGAAGACACTAGTTTGAAAATTTTCCAATAAAATTACTGTCTAGAAATGAAAACCTTAAATATTTGTGGAAGCTAGAATATTCAAGATACATGTGAAGATTATATCCTTCTCATTTGAGAAGTAATAGATAAATATTATGACAAAGAAAAATTTTAATACTGCCTTTAAAATACAAAACTTCTTTAGTATAATAAAGAACACACCAAAAGGAAAGTCATGTGCTGAGAAAATATTTATAAATAAATGAAAAAAATGTATTATTGTTGCCCTAAAAGGAGAAGAATCATGCAATGAGAAGGGAACATGTTTATAGTGTTGGATAGACTCCCTACTTTGTTATTTTTCATATCTGTAAAATGTTGGAATAGGTGTTATTAATCTTGTAATACTAATGGTAAAGAACTTAAAATCCTTAGTTATTGAAATCATTTTGCTGTTTTATATAAAAACACCATTAAACTTTTTTAAAAATCTCTAATCCAAGCAAAGAGAAGGATACAAGTTATTCTAAGCAATACACTTGAAGTTTAAGTATTATATAAAGATGTTGAACATAAATAATAATTATTTTAAACAACATTGGGATATTAATTTACTGACCCTGAATTAGAAAATCACATAAAAGCTGATGCCCAATAGTATCCATTCTCTATAAATGGGATTTTGCAGTTAGAAAAGGCAATTAGTTTAATAATCATAAAAGGTTTAGTATGTTTGACTCATTAATTATTTTATTAAAATGTCTTCTAAACAAGAATTAAGCATAAAAATTTACATGAACAAAAATATTAATTTCAGCATTATGTAAAATAATTAAAAATCTTATAATTCCTTACTGTCACTAATAAGTAGAGTTAAATAAATCAATATAAATTTAAATAGTCATAGTTTATAATAACAAAATCTCTACTTGTAACTTTAAAGCAGATCAAAAAATAAGTGCTAAGGTGCAGAAAATATTTCAGACTTCTTACTTCTTCATCATATGACATGATTTCCTTCTGGGAGAATACCTCAGACAGGTCAGATATTTTCAAAATGACTCTCTTATTTATGTTTTTTCTGTTAGTGTCAACTAAGCGATTTAGAATATTTATATGGTTACCTGCATCCTTTGATAGGAACCAGTTCTGCCAATATGTGATGATTTTGTAAAATAATTTTTGAAACCAAGACAAAGTCCTGGGTGACTTTGGATTAAAAAATCCTTCTGGTTGTAATTATCACCACTTGTCTTAGCATAGTGATGGGAAAGAATTTTTCTTGAGAAGAGACTGGATTTTATAAAGTGTTTGTTGAAATTTCCTTCAAGAAAAGCCCAAAACAGGATCGTGCCTTAAAATTGTAAATGGAATGTAGTGATATGTTACATCATTTTAGCTAAACAGGTGTCTACCTTGCTCTGTATAATCCCAATCCTAAAGGTTCATAAGCCCGAATAAATGAATCTTGAAAATTCATGATATGATGTTACACTTCAAAGGTATCATAATAAATATTGTGTAGAAATATGAGGAAAAGTGTTTTTAAATGGGAGGATACCATAATAAAATATATTGCACAACCATAATTAGAAGTGCTTATTTAAGTAACTGTATGAAGGAAAGCTAGAAAGGAATCTAACTCCAAAAACATGAATTAGGATTTGGAAATTCATGAAATCATATATTTGCTTATCTTTTCAGAAATATTTATTGAATATGGGCTATATTCCAAGTGTTTTTGTACTTGGAATTATGAGTAATTTCCCTCTCTATTTTTCTCTGAAGTTTCTTTAATTTGGGAGGGCTACATATTAAAAATATAATCATAATTTTTTCCTCATTTTCCTATGATACTATCCCACACATTCTTTGCTTAAATAGGAAGAGAAACTTGGAAGAAAAATGTTTGTGACTCAGCTGAATGATAGGCATAAAATGTAGGGGATTGGTATAAAACTGCAGAAGACAATAACAAGAAACACAAAATTCATGGCATTGGAAAAGGAAGCCATAAAAATGAATGAGATGCTTAAAACTACAAAACATTGCTGGGACCTAAATAAATAGAAAGATATCCTGTGTTCTTGGATTGAAAGACTTAACATGGTTAAAATGGCAGTACTACCTAAAGGATTCTACAGATTCAATGCAATTTGTATCAAAACTCCAAAGGGATTTTTTCTGCAAAGCTGGAAAAGGCAATCCTCAAATTCATTATGAAATTTAAAGGAGTTCTGAATAATCAAAATAATATTGAAAAATAAGAAGGTTTGAGGATTCATACTTCCAAACTATAACTTACTACAAAGCTACAGTAATAAAAAGTGTGGTACTGGCATAAGAATAGACATATAGGTCAAAGGAATAGAATTGAGACTTCATAAATAAGCACATACATCTATGGCTAATGGATTTCAACAAAGGTGTCATGACCATTGAATGAGGAAGAAATAGTCTCCTCAAGAAATGGTGGTAGGACAACTGAATATCTGCAGGCAAAAGAATGAAGTTGGAACCCTATGTTACTCTTACAAAAATTAACTCAGACTGGATCAGCAACCTGAATATAACAGTTAATACTTTAAACTCTTAGAAGAAAACGTAAATATAAATCTTTATGACCTTGGATTTGGCAATGGATACGTAGATATAACAACCAAAGCACAATCAACTAAAGAAAAAATGTTAGACTATCAAAATTAAAAATTTGTGTATCAAAAGACATTATCATGAGAAAAGAGGGGCCGGCTCTGTGACTGAGTGGTTAAGTTCCTGCGCTCCAAGTTGGCAGCCCAGAATTTCACTGGTTCGGATCCTGGGCATGAACATGGCACCGCTCATCAAGCCATGCTGAGGCGGTGTCCCACATAGCACAGCCAGAGGCACTCAGAACTAGAATATACAGCTATATACTGGGAGGCTTTGGTGGGGAGGAGGAGGAGGAGGAGGAAGAGAAGGATGAGGAGGAGGAGAAGTGGAAGAAACAAAAAGATTGGCAACAAATATTAGCTCAGGTGCCAATCTTTAAAAAATAAAAAAAAGAGAAAAGAAAACCACAAAACGGGAGAGAATATTGTACATCTCAAGAGCAATAATGTTGTAGTAGCTTATATCAAAACCCCAAAACAATCCAACAGTCCATTAATAGAGAATGAATAAACAAATTGTGGCACAGAATTCTACTCTGCAGTAAAAATGAACGAACTAGACAATCTAGCAATATATGCAACACTGTACATGATTCTCATGGACATTATGCAGAGCAAAAGGAGCTGCAGACAAAACAGTATAAACTTTGTGAATCAATTTATAAGAAATTCTAAAACAGGTAAAACTATTCTATGGTTAGCCAGATAACTAGTTTCATTGAACAGACTTGGAATGGAATTACGCGGGGACTTTGGGAGAATCGGGACTAGTTCTGATCAACTTTCTTATGGGAATTTTTCTTTATCTTGATAGGAGTGTCAGTTGCATGGGTGTATGAATTTGTCAAATATCATTGACAAACTTATGTTTATGCCTTTTATTTTATTTTTTAATAAATTTTATTTAGTTAACGATCAGATAGCAATATTACGATATTTTCTTAATGTGAAATAACAACAGCTGAGCTGTCTTGATCCATTCATCAAGTCATTAACATTGGCAAGTCTGAAGCTTAGATTACTAAGGGGATCTTTAGCATTTTAGCATGGGGACGTTATCACAAAAAAGATCATAAAAATATTGGACTCTATTTGGTAGCTTTTCTTTTTGCAATAGTTTGGGTGGGCAATTCTGAAACTCCTTTCTGAGTGTTCTCATTCTTAGTAAATGAGTAAATACAAGGGGAATCGGGTTTTGATTAGGATAATACAAATAGCATTCATACAAACACGCACAGATGTGTGTGTATATATTATATGCAGATCTATTCAGTTGTATGTATACTCAATGTTATGATTTTCATGGACTCTACCTCTTGTTAAATTTTTTTTGTGAGTGAGGCATAGTAGAAGGAGGCAAGAGATCATATTATATTGTTCAGATTCTTCCTTTTGTTTTTAGATTTTTCCTTTTTCATAATAGATTGTTCTTTTATCTCTGTTATTAAAAGCCTATTTTAGTTTCTTTTTGTCCCTGAAATGTGTTTTGTCAATCCTGAGGGCCCTCTGTTCACCTTACTTTTTCCCTTTTATTGTGTGTGTTGATTCTTGGTTTTAAGTTTATGTTTATAAATGAATGACTAAGTTGAGGAATAAAGATTGAATGTAATAATTCATTTTATTGGGTTTCTAACATGCAAGTCTCTTTTTCCTAAAGATCTTTCCTGTTCCTTGGAAGACTGACTTACTGCACTGGGTATTGAGCCAAGATCTGGCTACTGAGAGAATTTTCCTTCATCTGTGTATTGAATGACAGTATCTGCCCCTTCATGATGAAAAGAACTTATATCAGAAATCTAGAATTTAAAGACAGCCTACCAAAAACAATCCATAATGTATTTGTCCATCAATGACATACTTTTCTGATGTATTACTGTGACTCCTCCCATTTTCAAAATGACAATTTAAATCTCTCTTTTGTATATTTCACTTTGTTTACCAATTCTACTTTTTCACACTGTATATTTAAGTATCTTCTCAAATGTATATTTCATGTTATTCATTCTTACTCTTGTTTTCGAAAGCATATTAAATTGCTTTTCAGAGGTATATCATTAGTTTTAGATATTGCTTTAGGTGTGAGCATAAGAGCAGCAAAAAAGTTCCTGGAAAGTATGGGAGGCAGGGAGAAGGAAGAGAATATTGATTTCTACATATGTATGAAAAAAAAACCCTAAAATTGATGTTTTATGAATGAAGGCTGGAAGTCCTTGCCTCTGCCTTGTGGTTAATCCCTCTCAAGTCTTCCTGCATGCAATTATCAAATAAATGGCAAAAGCTATACTTGAAAAAAATTCTGAGTCTGTGCTTTTATTTTCACAACACTTGTGCCAAGGCTGCCCTCTTCAAATGCCTGAATGAGGAAGGCTTTACTCTGAGGCACTTACCTTGGTTCTAGGATCTTCTGTCCTCCCTAGAAGGATTGATTCAGTTTTAGCAAGAAGAGATTTGGTTTCGTCCTTGGAGAAAATTTACTGCAGATAGAACTGATCCATCCCTTCTGAAGTAGTGCTTTAATTATATTTTACGGTCCAGAAGCCTCTGCTCCCTCTGCACTTGCCAACTCTGTGCTTGGAGCCTCCTTGGAGCTCTGTCATGAAGAATGGTCTCTCCCCACTCTGATTTTCTTCTGTTGCCTATTGTTGGTTCTAGGCTGTGGTTTCCATGACTGATTTATTATTCTGTTTTCATTTGTATTCCTTTTTATTTATTGTTGCTATTTCTATGTGATTTGGAGACAGAGACAAGGTAAGTGAAAATGTCCCGTACTTCATCTTAAGCTTGATGTCAGTAGTTTGGATTGAGATAATTTAAGAGGAGAAGCCACCAAATATCTTTCAGACAGAAAAATAAAATCATCAGGACTATATTTTGGGGAGGTAGCTATGGTGGCAGCATGGAAGAGGTGTCATATGTAGAATGAAACTCTTGTAGTTGTGCAGACCAGTCCTGGTTTACATCCGCTTTCTTGAGTAATCATAGCAGTGCTCCCATCACTCTCAAAAATCATATTTTGAAGGTTAATTTGTACAATAAAAGACTAAATAAGGAGAGTCTCTGGGATGATGGCTTGCACAAATACACAAGAAAAAGATATTATTTAATGCCAATCTTTATCTGTTTCACACAGACTATGAATTTCTTAAGGGTAAGAATAGTGTCTTATTAAAATTATATACACAGCAATGTACCAAACACACAATTTATACCGAATAAGCACAGATAAACAGGAAGAAAAGTTAGGGAAGCTTTGTGAAGAAAATAAGGAAGGTTTTATCCAAAGTAATGTCAGGAGAAAGGAGATAGAGATGATGAATTCAATATGTTCCTGAGGTAAAATAAATTTTCTAAAATTTATGTAGTACTAGATATGGAAATTAGTGAGGCTGTGAGCGAAGTAGTGGTAACTCTGATATTTTGTCTTGAAAGTTGAGTAGGTGATGAAGTCACTAATCAGGAACAAGAAGATGAAGGGGGAAACAGTCTATCTCTCTGGAAGAAGCAGAAGAATGAAAAAAGCTAGGAACAGGAAGGAAAATGTATGACAAGCAATCCTGAAGGCATTGTGAAGACAATACTTTAAAGGAATTTAAATGAACAGTCTATTATAACTGGTAAACTATTTTCCAGAATATTTTTGCACATTCAGTCATGTTCAATTTTTTACATTTATGTCTATCTGTGCTGAATTATTCCATTTGCTTTTATACCTTTTATCAACATGAAAAATTCATATTCATATTTTAATCCTATTATAATAGGTATCATATAATCCTCTCAAGGTGGTTTAATCAGAAAGTATATGAGAATGATGTCTTAGGTTGTGACCTCAATCATTCTTGAAGAGTATCAAGCAGTGCTAAGTAAAGACAAGATTGGCATATGCCCTCTCTTTTAGATGAATAGTCTTTGATTGCGTATATCATTCTCATTTGTAATTTCAATTTTATTACCATCTTCCTAATAACAATGGTACAGAGGAAAAGTATACTTTGGTTGCTTTCCTTACTTATAAATGCTTTTTTCCCTACCTCATTGCATATATTAGTAGTGGAAAGTTTTTGTTTTGGGTTTTGAGATTTTATATTTTTTACCATTCTATCAATATCTAAGTATATTAAAACT
Source organism: Equus caballus (assembly GCF_041296265.1). Taxonomy (NCBI): domain Eukaryota; kingdom Metazoa; phylum Chordata; class Mammalia; order Perissodactyla; family Equidae; genus Equus; species Equus caballus. Next base: position 40,932,843 of record NC_091707.1, on the reverse strand, counting down.
TTTTTAGCCAGCTTCGTATCTTTGTAGTTTACAGGACTTTTGGATATTGTGTTTTATAAGGTTCTATTTATCTCTCAATGCTGCCATCATTTTAAAAGCTCTCATCAAACTACTGCAGAAGCTCCCTAGTTTTATTTCATATATTTCAATTTTTTTTGAGGTCATAAGAGTTTATATCATTGTGATATTTTAGTTATATATTATTATTTGTTTGTCACCATATGTACGCACCCTTTTACCCCTTATGCCCACCCCCAATCCCCTTTCCCTGTGGTGACTACTAATCTGTTCTCTTTTTCCATGTACTTGTTTATCTTCCACGTAAGAGTGAAATCATATAGTATTTGCCTTCCTCTGTCTGGCTTATCTCGCCTAATGTAATACCATCAAGTTCCATCCATGTTGTTGCAAATGGGATGATTCTGTCTTTTTGTATGGCTAAGTAGTATTCCATTGTATATATATACCACATCTTCTTTATCCATTCATCAGTCAATGGGTACTTGGATTGCTTCCACGTCTTGGATATTGTAGATAGTCTTGCAGTCAACATAGGGGTGCACAAATCTCTTTGAATTGTTGATTTCAAGTTCTTTGGATAAATACCCAGTAGAGGAACAGATGGGTCATGTGGACTTTCAATTTTGAATTGTTTGAGGAAGCTCCATCTTGTTTTCCATAGTGGCTGTACCAGTTTGCATTACCATCAGCAGTGTGTGAAGTTTCCCTTTTCCCCACATCCTCTCCAACATTTGTTACTTTTTGTCTTGCTGATTGTAGCCATTCAAACGGATGTAAGGTGATATCTCAGTCTAGTTTTTATTTGCATTTCCCTGATGATTAGTGATATTGAACATCTTTTCATGGGCCTATTGGCTATCTGTATTATATTCTTTGGAAAAATGTCTGTTCAGATCCTCTGCCTACTTTTAGATCATGTTATTTGTTTTATTGTTGTTGAATTCTTTATGTATTTTGGAGATTAATCCCTTATCAGATATATGGTTTGCAAATATTTTCTCCCAGTTGGTGAGTTGTCTTTTTGTTTTCTTCCTGGTTTCTTTTGCCTTGCAAAAGCTCTTTAGTCTGATAAAGTCCCATTTGTTTATTTTTTCTTTTGTTTCCTTTGCCCGAGTAGACGTGGTATTTGAAAAGATCCTTCTAAGACCGATGTCAAAGAGTGCACTGCCTATATTTTTTTCTAGGACTTTTACGGTTTCACGTCTTACCTTCAAGTTTTTAACCCATTTTGAGTTAACTTTGGTGTATGGCAAAAGACAATAGTCTACTTCCATTCTTTTGTCTGTGGCTATCCAGTTTTCCCAACACCATTTGTTGAAGAGAGTTTCCTTTTTCCATTGTATATTCTTGGCTCCTTTGTTGAAGATTAGCTGTCCTTAAATGGGTGGTTTTATTTCTGGGCTTTCAATTCTGTTCCTTGATCTGTGTGTCTGTTTTTGTTGCTATAGCTTTGTGGTATATTTTGAAGTCAGGGCTTGTGATGCCTTCAGGTTTGTTCTTTTTTCTCAGGATTATTTTATCTATTCAGGATCTTTTCTTGCCTCATACAAATTTTAGGATTCTTTATTCTGTTTCTGTGAAGAATGCCATTGGGATTCTCATTGGCATTGCATTGAGTCTGTACATTGCTTTAGGTAGTATGGACATTTTAACTATGTTTATTCTTCCAATCCTTGTGCATGGAATATCTTTCCATTTCTTTGTGTAATCATCGATTTCTTTCAATAATGTCTTATAGTTTTCCTTAGATAGGTCTTTCACCTCCTTGGGTAAATTTATTCTTAGCTATCTTATTCTTTTTGTTGTGATTGTACATAGGATTATATTCTTGAGTTTTCTTTCTGTTAGTTCATTATTAGAGTATAGAAATGCAATTGATTTTTGTAAGTTGTTTTTGTACCTTGCAACTTTGTTGTCGTTGTTGATTATTTCTAATAATTTCCAATGGATTCTTTAGGGCTTTCTATATATAAAATAATGTCATCTGCAAACAGTGAGAGTTTCATTTCTTCCTTGCCAATTTGGAAACCTTTTATTTCCTTTGCTTTCCTAATTGCACTGGCCAAAACCTCTAGTACTATTCTGAATAAGAGTAGTGAGAGTGGGCACGCTTGTTGCATTCCTGTTCTCAGAGGGATGGATTTCAGTTTTTCCCTGTTGAGTATGATGTTGGCTGTGTGTTTTCATATATGACCTTTATTATGTTGAGGTACTTTCCTTCTAACCCCATTTTTATTGACAGTTTTTATCCTAAATGGATATTGGATCTTGGCAAATGCTTTCTCAGCATCTATTGAGAGATCATGTGGTTTTTATTCCTCATTTTGTTCATGTGGGGTTATCACATGGATTGATTTGTGCATGTTGAACCATCCTGTGTCCCTGGTATAAATCCTATTTGATCAGGGTGTATGATCCTTTTGATGTATGGCAATATTTCGTTTGCTGATATTTTGTTGAGGATTTTCACATCTATGTTCATCAGCAATATTGGCCTGTAGTTTTCCTTCTTTATGTTGTCCTTGTCTGGCTTTGGGATCAGTGATGTTGGCCTCATAAAATGTGGCAGGAAGTGTCCATCTTCTTCAATTTTTGGAGTAGTTTGAGAAGGATAGGTACTAAGTCTTCTTTGGATGTTTGGTGGAACTCTCCAGAGAAGCCATCTGGTCATGGACTTTTATTTTGGGGGCGGTTTTTGATTACTGTTTGTATCTCTTTATTTGTGAATGGTCTATTCTGATTCTCTATTTCTTCTTGGTTCAGTTTTGGAAGGCTGTACGAGTCTAAGAATTTATCCATTTCTTCTAGATAGTCTGAGAGTTGGCTTATAGATTTTCATATTATTCTCTTATAATCCTTTGTATTTCTGTGGTATCTGTTGTAATTTCTCTTCTTTGACTTCTAATTTTATTTATTTGAGCCTTGTATCTTTTTTCTTAGTGAGTCTGGCTAAAGATTTTTCAATTTTTTTACCTTCTCAAAGAACTGGTTCTTAGTTTCATTGATCCTTTCTACTGATTTTTTGGTTTCAATTTAATTTATTTCTTGTCTAATTTATTTTTATTTCCCAACTTCTGCTGAATTTTGGCTTTGTTTGTTCTTCTTTTTCTAATTATGTTAAGTGTAGCTTAAGATTGTTTATTTGAGATTTTTCTTGTTTGTTAAGGTGGGCTTGTGTTTCTATGAATTTCCCTCCTAGGACTGCTTTTACTTCATCCCAGTTGAGCTAGTATGGTATATGTTCATTTTCATTTTTCTTCAGATATTTTTTGATATCTCCTTTAATTTCTTCAATGATCCATTGGTTGTTCAGTAGCATATTGTTCAGTCTCCACATTTTTATCACTTTCTTGGCTTTTTCTTATAATTGATTTCTAGTTTCATAGCATTATGGTCAGAAAAGATGCTTGATATTATTTCAATCTTCTTAAATTTATTGAGCTGTGCCTTGTTTCCTAACATATGGTCTATCCTTGAGAATGGTCCATATGAACTGGAAAGGAATGTGTAATCTTCTTTCTTTGGATGGAGTGTTCTACATATATCTATTAAGTTCATCTGGTCTAGTTTTTCATTTAATTCCAAAATTTCGTTGTTGACTTTCTGTCTGGATGATCTATCCATTGGTGTAAGCAGGGTGCTGAGGTCCCTTACTATTATTGTGTTGTTGTTAATATTTCCTTTTAGATTTGTTAATAGTTGCTTTATGTTCTTTGGTGCTCCTGTGATGGGTACATAAATATTTACGTGCGATGTCTTCTTGGTGGACTGTCCCTTTTATCATTGTATATTGCCCCTCTCTGTCTCTCTTTACCTGTTGTGTCTTGAAGTGTACTTTGTCTTACATAAGTATGGCAACATCTGCTTTCTTTTGTTTGCCATTAGCTTGGAGTATCATCTTCCATCCCTTCACTCTGAGCCTGTGTTTGTCTTTGTAGCTGAGATGTGTTTCCTGCAGGCAGCATATTATTGGGTCTTGTTTTTTAACCCATTCTGTGTCTTTTGATTGGATAATTCAATCTATTTACACTTAAGGTGATTATTGATTTATGAGGGATTAATGCTTTCATTTTATCACTCATTTTCCAATTTTCCTGCTATCGTATCCCATCTCCTGCAGTTCTATATTCTGCTATATGGTCCAGCAACAACAAAACACTTAGTTCTTTGCACACAAGATGCTCTTCCTCATTTCTGTTCCTTTGTCAAGAAGTCTATGTCTATCTAGAAGATGTCTCTGGGAGATGGAGGCCTTGGGGAATATAATTCCTGGCTATATTTTCAAAAGTATCTGTTGGATCTCAACAGTATGTGGTTCCATGAAAGCCTCTGAAGGAGGACACTGAAAACTTCAATTTCTCAGGATGAAACAGCTCAAAAATAGAGTTCCTTATGCTAATATTTACTGCTATCATATCACTACACCAAGAAGTATTTATTCTAACGGTCACTCTTCCTACCAAAGGTGAAAGATAAAAGATGTAAAGAGGAATGGTAAAAAAAAAAAAAAAAAAAAAATTCCTTGCCACATTTATTAAAGCATATTTTACAATATAATCCTTTCCTCTAAATTACCATAAGCATATCAGTGCTTCTGGAAAGATAGCACAGCTCCTTATCTTTGACATTCTGTAAAAGAGGATTTAAGATAGGTCCTTAAAACCCTCCTATAAAGATTCCCCACCCTTCACCACCTCCCTTTTTGTGCCACATTGTCTGCTTAACAACTAATTAAAGTTTAAGAGACCAAGAAAAATGTAAAGATTAGAATTGATTACCTCCTCCTGGGTGACAATCCTGAGTACTTTTTTTTTCTCAGTCACTTCAAGATCTCCAATCTCTACAGAAAATCCTTCATAACCTGGACTATTATTCTCATATATATCTATATATCCGTAACCTGACATAGTTTCTTCCAACCATATCTTCTGGAACTCATAGTATGTCATCAGAAAAATAATCTCTATGCTAAAGCTTTGAATATTTCACCTTCTTACTTTGATGTTTCTCAAGTGGCAGCTGTTTGTTTTTCTCTACACCTTAGATACCACATGATCTGAAAGTAGGGCAGCTATTCCACTAATACTCCCCCTTGTTATTCTTTGAACAATGTTATTGGTGACCTCAACATCAATGTAGATGATTCATCCTACCTCTGGTTCTACCAGTTCCTTCAGATCCTCATCTCTTCTATCATATTTTCTACTTAAACTCATCTTAGTAGTCCCATTGTCAAATCCTAAACCAGAGAGTACCAGCCTTTGGCCTATAGCCCAAATTCAGTTCACTACCTTGTTGTGTAAATAAAGTTTATTGCCACTGACATGCTCATTTGTGTATGTATTATCTACGGCTGCTTTTGTACTACAAGGACAGAATTAAATAGTCGTGACAGACACTGTATGACCTGAAAAGTCCAGAGTATTTATTATCTAGCTCTTTATAGAAAAAATTAGAAAACTGTGCCTTAGACTAATGCTTCTCAGATCTTAATGGGGATACAAATTTGCTGGAGATTTTCCTATTTAGTAGATTTATGGTGAGACTTGATGTTATGCATGTACATCAGGCTCCCAGATGATGTTGATGTTATTAATCTATCAACAACAGTCTTAGTAGCAAGCCCCAAGACCATATTTTTCACCAGCTCTACCAAATTGGAGTATCAGTTTTAAGCATCTTTTTGAACACCACCTCTCTTTTTTCTAGATCACTTTTTTGGAATACTTTCTTCAACAGTTATTTGACAACCACCAGAATCTCTAATGTACTGACTCTCATTTGTCTGTTAGCATCACTCTCTTCCCTAGCATCATCTTCTTCTCCTTTCTCATGAATCTTATATTTCATGGTACAATGATATAATCACTTTTTAACATATACATTATCATCCCTGTTCCTCTCTTCCCTGCCCAGCTAACCTCAACCTTGCTTAATCTAACTCTATGCTTATTACATATGTGACTTGAGATATTAAATGTATCTGGAGAAAAAAAATGATCTTACTCTAAATTAATGACCACAAATATTAGATAAAACTTTAGGCCTGCCTGCATTGCCTTAAGCAATTCTCTCCTCAACTGCTCTAGATGTTCATTTCACATCTTTTCCTTTATTATCAAATCTCCAACAATTGCCCCCCATTTCCTTTTGGCTAATGACTTGATTCTTCTTTTATTTGGAAGGTGACCACAATCACAAACTAATTTCCTCTACTTATCATCCAACTAGTCCTATAATACACTCTCTTTCCTGAAATAATGATGATAGTCTACAATCACACCCAAAATCAAACCATGTAAAACACACTGAATCTCATCTCCTCTCATCTTCTCAAGGATTTATAAGTACAATTACTACTCCTTCCCAGCATTCTCATTGTTCCCTCTTTGCCAGCACAATACCATCAATTTATAGGTATTCCATAATCAATCTCTTCAGAAATAGATAAAATGTTCTGCTGATCCCACGTTCTCCTTTAGTGATGATTTTCCTTTTTGATTCAATCTTTCTGCTCACACATAAGAAGACTTCTATACATTTTGTCCCTATTTTATTACCTCTCCTAAAGAAACTCTTACCAAAGTTTTATCTTCACTACTCCACTGAAATCTCTTTTGTCAAAGCCATCATTGAACTCTAGCTTGAAAACTACAATAGTCGTGTTTCATTTCTTAACAAAATGAGCCTCTAAGCAGCATTTGGCAAAGATAACTTCTGATCCTTCTTAAAAAAATTTTTTAAATTGTTTTCTGGTTTAACATGCACTGGTGTTCGTTCAATCTCACTGACTACTCCTAGGTTATTTTGTTTGATTTTACTTTCCCCACTTTTAAAAATTAAAGTGATATTACTCAGTCTTAGGATCCCTTTTCTTCTTTATCTACCTTAAATATCTAGATATCAACAAATTTCTTGGATTAAAATAACATCTTTATGCTAATGAATATGAATTATGTATTTTTTACTTCATCTTCTCCCTTAAACTTAAAATTCATATAACCCCTTGCCAAATCAATATATGTTTTAGAATGTATAATAGACATATAAAGTTAACATGTCAAATCTCTCATCCCTCAAACCTGCAACTCTTCCCAATGTTCTTCATTTTAGAAAATAGCATCTCCATTCTCAATTGCTTAAGACCAACAAACAAGTGTTATTCTTGTGTTCTTCCTTTCTTTCATGCCCCAGAAACAATCTATCAGTAAATCTGATTAGCTTTAGCTTCAAAAAATACCCAAACCTCCTTCCCCCTACCCCTTTTACTTATAGTATACTCCAAACTCCATTATATCTTACTTGGAAGACTGCAGTTGACCCCCACAGGCTTTCCACTGCCACAGCCTCCGGTCCAACACCATTATGTTATTTGTATAGCAGCCAGAGAGATATATGTAAAACTTAAGCATGGTCATGTTGTGTAACTGCCTACTCAAAATATTCTGGCAACTTCCCATTGTACTTATAACAAAACCCAAAGTCCCGGGCCTATGTGATCTGGCTTTGTGTTACCACTGTAAATTCATCTTTCACCACTGTCTCCTGCATGTCTTAGCTTTTATCCCACTGGTCTGTTTACTGTAAAATATGCCAACTAGTCTTTTTCTCAGTCCTTTGCATTTGCCTTTCCCTCTGCATAAAATACTCTTCCCTCAAATATTAACTTGATTCAACTTGATTTACTTCATTAGTTAATGTCTCTGCTCAAATATCATTTCAAGGATGTCCTTGATATTCATCCTATTTAAAATAGGCTATCCACTATCACCACTGACTTACTTCAGTTCCATCTCTCTCTTCTTTACACTGATTCTTACTACATATTGTACCTTATATTGTTTTGGATATTGATTTGTTCATAAACTGTTTTTATTTTGTGTCTCCATCTTATGTGAACACCATGAAGGCAGGTTTGGTAGAACGATATCCTGCCACAGTATGTAGTACATATTCAGTGCTCAATAAATATCATTGAATGAATGGAAGGGTGAATAAATGAATGAACCTTACTTTAAGTAGCCTGCACATCTCCATTAGCCATCAAACTCAGGGTTCAGATTTTAGATTCATATAGTTTCTGCTGTGGCACTAATCAAAAAAGCTTTTGAGTAAGCACGCTTAGAGCACTGTGGTGTCAGTTTGGGTTTTCCAAAATCAGATCCTGAAACAAAAATTTAAGAGGAATTAGTTTATTGAGGAAGGTTTGAAAAACATGGGTGTGTGGGAACACTGACAGTATCTGCTATGGTATGCCACAACTGTCCTTGTCATCAAATTTGTCTGAGCAAATATCAATCAATCAAATCTTCATCCTAGCCCTCCAAATTATTATAGAATCATAAACAAATTTAAGGAAGATCTGATATGTAGTCCGAGTTTAATAAGTCTTAAAATTCAGACAGGTATATGAAATATAGCTGGATAAATGAAAGAAATATTTTGAGAGGCAGAAAATAAAATAAAAGAACACTGGTGATAATAAAAATATTAACTTGTATGTTACCTCCTAATATGTGCTGCACACTGTGTCAGGTGCTTTACATTCCTTGGCTCTTTAAACTCAAATATTGTACTTCAAAGTTGTTATTTTCCCCAGTCTATGAATGAAAGACTGAGGACCAAAGAGGTAAGTAATTTTTCAAGGGCAGAGTCAAGAATCAACACTGATAGCTTTCATCATCAAAAGTCACAATCTAGCCTTGACTTTGTGTGCATCATTGGCACCTACCCTCCCTCTCCTCATCCCTGCCCTCCTCAATTACTCTTATATCGTTATGAGTTCTGTTACTACTCATCAGCATTACTTCCCTGATGTAACTAAGCTTCTCGTTCTTGATTTTTAAAATTAAACTAGAATATTGACACATACGCATGAAAGATGAAGACATTGGCCCACCCAAACTTCTTTCCTTTGGGAAAACATGGGTAACAAATACAAACATAGAAAATATGGTTATAGATACAGTCCTCCCTTGGTATCTGCAAGGAATTGCTTCCAGGACCACCTGCAGATACTAAAACCCATGGATACTCGAGTTCCTTATAGAAAATGTCGTAGATTTGCACGTAAACTTTCATACAATGCACATCCACTGGTATACTTTAAATTGTCTCTAGATTACTTATAATACCTAATACAATGTAAATGCTATGTTAATAAATGGTATACTGTAATGTTTAGGCAATAATGACAAGAAAAAAGAGTCTGTACACATTGGTAGATGTAGCCATCCTAGGCCTTTTGGTCCATGGTTGGTTGACTCTGCAGATGCTGAAGCCGGGCGTAGAAGGATGAATGTATGCCTCTATTCGTAGCACAGATTTACTGACTTACTTTTAGAAACCATTAATTGTTCATTCTGCCATTCTACTTTCAATGGCATTATAATTCATTCCCAGATTGCTAGAGAAATGATCTGTTAACTGCCATTTCTATGAAATGACTGCAAAACATAACTGAGAAGTCATAAATAGCCACATACCAAGTAATAAATGGTTTGTTTTCAAAACAAGATTCTGATTACTTGGATTAAAAAAAGTGAAATGAAATATTAAAGCATAAAAATGCTGTAATCTTTTGAGAGATGTGGTAGTATTTTGTGCCTTGGTGATATTATATGCAGGTTGAGTTTTCCTATTTTCAATTAAAATGGGATCATTCCTGGAAACATCTATTTAATTGTATTTCATACTATAATTTTTCAATTCTTATTCATAATTTTCACCAGAAACAAATAAAAAATCAATCTCAAAATGATTTAAACTATTTGTTTTTATCTTCCTTCACTCTAGGAAATATATTACTTTGCAATTACTAATGAAAGGCACAAAATAAAATATTTGCTTGTCACTTATTAGCCATTACTTATAGTTGATGAACATGTATTGGAATTTACAATATTTCAAAATTGTTGTCAAGGAATAGATCAGGGAAATTAATTTTAGTTACTAATGTACACCTCAACTGAACTTCAGACCAAGAGCTGTGGGACACCTAAATATGATAAATATATTTGCAGTTGATTCCAAAGGCATCAAATAAAGCATAATTATGATCCTTGGAAGTGCATTGCTCTTCTCTCAGCATCAGTCAGAATGGTTGAATTTGAAAATATTTGCTATCAAGATTGAGAGATAGCCTTAGGACAGATCTGGCTTAAGTTGAGTTGAAGTAGTTATCTCGATGCTATTCCTGATATTTGAGAAAAGGAGATTTTGAAGGCAAAATGAGCTCTGGAGTTCAAGTTTCTTCCGTTTCGGTAAAGTGCTCCTTTGTTTTTAATGTGTTTCCCCTTCTCCATCTCCTTTTCAAATGTGACCTTATATAAGCCACTGTACATTGTGAATCGATGTTTATTCTTTTGAAGAAATTCTTTTGAGGTGAGACTAATTGCCCGCAAATGTCAAATTCCATTCCAAATCTGAAGGACATAAATCTATAAGAATTCCTCTTTCAGTGTAAGCTATTGAATGACCCTTGGTTGATACAGGAAAAAAATAACATTGTTCAAAAATACTCTTTGCTGGGGCTGGCCCCGTGGCCGAGCGGTCAAGTTCTCGCGCTCCGCTGCAGGTGGCCTGGTGTTTCGTCAGTTCGAATCCTGGGCACGGACATGGCACTGCTCATCAAACCACGCCGAGGCAGCGACCCACATGCCACAACTAGAAGGACCCACAACGAAGAATATACAACTATGTACCGGGGGGCTTTGGGGAGAAAAAGGAAAAAAATAAAATCTTAAAAAAAAAAAAATACTCTTTGCTATTTACTTGCTGACCATAATTAAAGTTTTTCTCAGACTTCTCTCTGATAAGCTAAAAGCCCAAACCACACAAATCAAGAACAAACAAAAACCAAATCCAAACAAAATCAAGATCAAACATATCCCTAAAACATTTTTTTCTGGACTCATTTTACTTCTCTCAGATGGGTCAATAGTCTCCTTTCCCAAAGAGCAGTGACTGAAACTGGACCCCGCACTCTGGCAATGGCTGGAGGAAGGCCAACAAAAGCAGAGAGCTTTCAGATGAATATGTTCTTTTGTCGTTAAGTTTCCACTTAACCTAACTAATCTCCATATGGTAAAAGAAATTGAAGATAGAGAGGTCTCTAAGTACAATTGTGAACCATTGACAATGATCTTGATCATCTTCCCAACTCCTTTCTCTGTTGTTCTTCATTGATATACCTTCTCACCAAACTTCTGAGACATTCCTCAGAAGGGTCAGAGTTTCTGAAGGATCAGTCCTACCAATTCCTTTTTTTTTTTTTTTCGCTGAGGAAGATTTTCCCTGAGCTAACATACAAAAATCTTCCTCCATTTTCTATGTCGGTCACCGCCACAGCATGGTCACCAATGAGTGGTGTAGGTCCACGCACAGGAACTGAACCCTGGCTGCCAGAACAGAGTGCACTGAACTTAATCAGGGGGCCATGGGACCAGCCCCCGACCAATTCTTGATAGAAGTTTTGCTCTCTCTTTTACCTCTTTAGACCTCTTCCAAAGCTACACCACTTACTTGTCTCTTGAGAAAGGACCAGGAAATTTATTTCATACTAAGGAGTAACTAAGAGTAGCTTCTTTTTAAGAAGGAGAAAATAGGTTACATTAGAAAAATCTAAAATCCTTCAAGAAGAGATCTAGATAAAATTTGCAGAGTCTATGTAGCTATTTTAGGAAGCGATTAGGAGGCTTGGTGCTTTGCAAATATGCTGTGGCAAAGAAGTATAGTATATTTTAAGTCCAATGAATTCCTTTGATATAAGTGGCTCTTGCTCTCTTTTTATTGTTTTTCTTCATTAGTGATAGAAACTACCTTATTTTACAAATGATTATTGCTTTCCTTAATAAAAATATAAATTTCACAGTATAATTATAATTTGAAATTTAAATTCAAAGTATTCATAATAAAAATAATAATAAAAGTGTAATTTTCAAAGTCTTGATAATGTACATCCCTAATAAAGTGAACACATATCAAAGATTTAAATCATTAGTGAAGGAAACAACAGAATGATAAAAAGAACTGATGAGTGAGTAGGCACTTAAAAAGATGCTGAAATAACATTACTAAATTAGATATAAAATGAGTTAAGGTCCTAAAGGACAAGAAAGCTATAACCTTTTGAATATCTTTCCTAATGATAAAAGATAATTTGCATCTACATGGTACTATGTAACTTCACAGAATTTTGGAGCCCTAATTAATAGGAAATACTACGTCAAACAAAAATATATCCTCCCTAAAAAATTAAATTACCCTTTTAATTGGCCTATTGGACAATGTCCATGATGAATCTGAAAAACATGCAGGCTTCCTTTGGCCTTATTTTCAAGTTTTGAATAATTTTTCTTAACACCTTCATTACTGCTATAATACAATTTCCTCCTTATAAAAAATAACCCCCCCCAGAAAAAAAAAACGAAAAAAGAACACTCACTACATTGTCAGTTTGCGTTATTTTCTTTTAAGATACATCAGTTGTCTCTGTACTCCAGTAGATTTTTAGTTACACACTCAAACATTCTGCAATACAAAGTTGAAATAACGTTCTATAAATATCTTGTTCAATTTATAGGCTTCTGTCTTGTTTTATGAATTTACCAGCCATTGTTCTCACAAATGAGGATACTTGGTAATTGGAAATGTCAGAAGACCAAGGAAAGGACATTTTTTCATTCTCAAATATTTTGTTGGAGGTGGGGAAAGGCAGAAACCATCAAATAAGACAAAATATGCTAGTACAAAATGAAAGAAAATAATTACAAATATATTAGTCAGTAACTGATTACTGTCATGTAAAATATCCTGCTGAATTTTCAGAGTGAGAATTAATAAAGAAATGTTCTATGTCTGATGGATTGGGTAATAATTTGCCTGGTGGTTTTTAAAGGGCTAATTTCCATATCGTTCTGCATTGATTGAGCTAAAGATTAGAGCATGCACAGCCTCCTTTGCAATATACAATTGTGGATGCCCTCTCATAAATTAAATTGTTAACCTGGTGACATTATCCTCACTCCCAACAGTGCTATGTCTCTTTTAAAGATGGAAAAGATCAGTGGTTTTTTAAAAGAGGTTTATACACATTAATTCTTTCTCTTTGATATTTACCACTTGTGTTTTCAAAAAGAAAATGATCACAAGGCATTGTTGGAATAAAGGCATAGACAGATGTTTTGAAGTCAATGCCAAAATGCTTTTCAATTGTCATATTTTCACTTTATGAAAGGCTTTGGATTCAGTAAAAGATTATGAATTTCACACGAGTCATTGAAGTGCATCAGAGAATGAAGATATCCTGTAGCTATAAATCCAATTACTTAGTTTCAGGGAAATTAGCAGAGTTTAAGTTGATTTGCTTCCTGCTGGGGAGTCATGACATTTTTCTTTACTAGGTCTCATGAACATTCTCAGTATCATTCTCTGTTTCTTCCGTAGTCAGGCGGGTAGAGTGACTGGGGAGATGAGTTCAGCACCAGAACTTACAGAGAAAAGTTAGCTTAATGCTAGAAGAAATGTAGTTAGAAGAAGTGTGGCTCAGTGCTTTTTTTAGTAAGCTCTGTGCCAACACTTTGCATGCTTTTTCTCCTTTAATACTCACAGTATTCCTATAGGGGAAACTCATTGTTCCCATTTTGCAGGTCTGAAAATTGTGACGAAGATGTTAATTTCATTTTCCCACTATCACGCAGCTAGTGAGTTGTGAAGCGGGAATTTGAGCACATTTAAGCCAACTGCAGAGGTCACAAACAACTATTCTATATTGCCTTTACTAGATTGAATGACTCAGGTATTAGCTCAGTTAAGCAATAATTAAGTCTTTGGCTATGAGAAATAATAAAAGTCTCTTGGCTTCTTTTTTCTTAATGTGCAAAGTAAAGATTTTAAAATCAGTAATACAGAAGTTACCTTTTCCTTGTATGATTCTGGGTCATGTCCTGTGCTGTTTGTCCAAAGAAAAGGGCATACATTTCCTAACCTTATTTAAGATTGAAGATGATATCTTTATGCAGATTCTGTACCCTCAGTGTGATTATTTCTTCAGAAGGTGAAAAATATGTGGACTCCTATATGACAACTTTTTTTTTTAGAATTCATTAATTAATGGCACAGCACTATGATGCATTTAGAAATACTTATAAATGATTTTATATCTTGAAATCACAATATCATCTACATACATTTGAAAATTTGCCATATTGATTTGCACAGATTTAGTCTAGAGTTATTGTTTGATATACAGATGAATTCGTAAATTCACTGTATTCAATTTTCTGTCACCTGGTGTATGGTCTATACATTGGGAATCACTGATATAGAAATTTTTATTATAAGAAACTCTAGAGCTGATGTAATTTTTTCCAAAACACTATAAAAGAAATTGTTTGCAATATTTAATATCTGATTGATAATTGTGCCCTACCTGATTCCATATATTAGATAATCACAAACAGTTTATGGTTTATTCTGAAGGTACATTAGTAGCATTACAGTTTGGAAGGCATATTAGTTTTCAATGACTGCCATAATGAAGTAGCACAGACTGGTGGTTAAACAACAGAAATCTATTTTCTCACAGTTGTGGAGGCTAGACGTTCAAGATCAAAGTGTGGGCAGAGCTTGTTTCTTCTGAGTCCCCTCTTCTTGGCTTGAAGATGGCTGCCTTACCATTGTATCCTCACATGGTCTTTCCTCTGTGTGTCAATCTCCTTTTATAAGGACACAAGTCACTTATGTGGGTCTATAAGCCCACTGTAATGACTCATTTAACCTTAATTACCTCTTTAAGGACTCTATCCCCAAATACAGTCAAATTCTGAGGTACTGGGGTTAGGACTTCAACATATAAATGTTGGTAGGGACACAATTAGCCACAATTTACCCACTATTTTGAGGTTTGAGGGTGGAGCCCTCATTCAATTATACATATCCTACTTATTAAGACGTCTTTACCTATGCTTTATAAAGTATTTACAGACCATATTAGTTTATTTTAACGTATCTCCACAAAAAGGGAAGTAAGTTAAAGCAATCATTGCAAAGAAATCATGGAATAAAAATAAGAATGCAAGCGTAAGTAGACACAAGAAAATGTCAGAGTTGACCAATCCTGTCCTGGTATAACCTTTTTTTCAGTCATGTGATGAGGAAAAAACAATGAAAGATATTAAAAGAGGATCAAGGATAGCTCACAAGTTTTCTTTCTCCTATTACTAAATTGCTTTCTGCTCAATCATGTTGTCTTTGTCATCTACCTATATTCTGTTTAGTACTTTGATGGAGAAATGAGAAAGAATGAAGTTTTAGCACCATTCATGGGAGTGTGTGAGAAAAGCATTTGCTGACCTAGATCTGGGAAGTGGGATGTAGCAAGGGCCCCTAACATTGCCTTCAAGCTCAATGATTCACTAGAAGGACTCATAGGTCTCAGAAGTTTTTATATTTACAGTTATAGTTTATTATGGTGAAAAAATACAGACAATATCAGTAAAGGGAAAAGGCTCATGAAGCAAAGTACAGAGAAAACCAGGCATAAGCTTCTAAGCATCCCTTACAGAGGAATAGTACAGAATGAGCTTAATTCCCCCAGCAATGATGTATGGGAACATGTGTGAAGGGATTTCAACCAAGGAAGTTCAACTGAGCCTGGTTGTCCAGGATTTATTGGGGGTTAGTCACAGTCATGTAGTCTTACAGTACCTGTGTGACTCACTCAGTTACTAAAGCTCCAGACCCTCAGATTGAAAGCAGATGCTCACTGTAAATAATGTTATCAGTATAAACTATCTAGATAAACTGGTACAGCACATCACAAGGCCTCAGGTATACACAAACAACCTTAGGAAACAGAACATTCTAAGAGCGCAGTTACAGAAATTAAAACAAGCCTTTCTGGGGAACATGCAGGGGTAGGGCAAAACAGTCCTGCTGAGTTAACCCTTTCCTCAATCAGAGAGGCCTGAGCTCATGTTCCAGAGAATGAGTCCAAGTGGTAGTCCTAGTAATAATCCAGAGTGAATCAGGGAAAATGAGTGAGGTGACCATTTTGAAGATTGAATCAAGTCTATAAATTTAAAAAATGTGACAGTCCAAAGCTGGAAAAACTGGGAACATAGCAACAAGGGAAGAAAGTCTTAATGAAGATCTAGAAAAATGAGAAAGTTCTAGATACCATTGTTACCTGATACCAGTTGTGCGACATATGGAATGTGTGAAATGGCTCACAGAAATCACCTAATAATGAAGATAACTTTCAGAACAAACCTCTGGTGGCTTACAACAATATGTCTAAGCAAGAGTGCACAGGCTCAAATATATTCTTCTATGTGTGTTTAGAAAAATATTTACATGCATCACATTTATAATATAAAAGTACATGCCATCTCAAGGTGTTTCTTTCATTGACCTCATTCTTGTTCAGTTGTTGAAATAATTAACAAACTTTGCCTCAGACCTTCCTCATGGAGAAGTTACTATGGCAAATATGGCCTTGTCTCTAATTATGGCTTAATTAAATTGCATTTGCAGAGTGACTTCAGCAGCATGACAGAGTGAGCTCTCCCTTTAGAATCTCCCCACTAAGATAAAACGAAAAGGACATTCATACACAAACAGAGGACATTCACACAAGACAAAAGACATCTGAGAGGCCCATACCGCCATACATCTGAAAGCAGAGGTGCTGGACCCCCCAGAGAAAGTGGAAAGAGGTAAAGGGATCTTCTCTTCCTCCCTCACAGCAGCAGCCCTGGGCTCTGGACTGCCTGGCTCTGAGAGGAGAGGAGGGAGGGGCAGTGCACCATGGGAACACCTTTGCTTTAGAAGTTCCCTCATAGCCCATGGGAAAACCCCACTCAGAGGTGATTAAGCTACTGTGGGGGTGTCTTCATCAAGCTAGCACCCTAGGAGAGCAGATAGTGAGGGCAGAGTGAGAATGGTCCCCGGGTTCATGCAGGAGAAAGAAAGCACCCCTCCCCAACCTGGCACTCCAGCTCAACCAGTTGGCCAGAGTGCCTACACAGATAGAAAAGCAGCAGCTGTGAGCAAGTAAGCCATTGATTGCAGTAGGCTCAGAATACACAGCTCTTGACCTTCACCCCATAGCAGCAGATGGAAGCTGTGATCAGATACTATCACTATATGAAGACACAAATCCATATCATTAAACAGTATGACAAAAATATATTAAATCTACAGACCAGAAGGAAAATGACAAGCACCCAGAAATCAATCCTGAAGGCACAGTAATTTATAATGTAAATGACAGAGAATTCAAGTAGCTATCACAAAAAACTCAATGTTTTACAAGAAAATAGAGACAGACAGTCAAATGAAATTGGGAACTTCTTCACAAATGAGATTGAAACTGTAAAGAAGAACCAATAAGAAATGTTGGAGATGAAAAACTCAACGGATTAGATAAAGAAAAATCTGGACTCACTAATTAATAAGATTTTATTATGGAGGAGCAAATCAGCAGTCTTGAGGACAGAAATATAGAAATGCTTAAGATGGAAGAGGAGAGAGAACTAAGGCTAAAAAGAACTGAAGAAATTCTCTGAGAGATATGTGACTCAATTAGAAAATGCACCATAAGGATTATAGATATTCTAGAGGGAGAAAAGAAGGAGAATGGAGGAGAAAGCTTATTCAAAGAAATTGCATTTGGAGTCTTTACTGTAACATCACCATCATTGATGAGAGAGGTATCCTATGGCCAAGGCTACTTGGAGTCTTATGTGGGGAATATGACCAAGACTGAGACCACTAATTCTATGTGGTTAAATTTTCACCATGGTTTAGAATCCCACTTCTCTTTAAGTTAGAAGAATGCAAACAATTCTACCCTTATTTCTGTTTGGGTTTCTCTTTTCCTTCTTCTTCTCTCTGTTTACAAGGTATGCTTATTTCTCATGTGTGTACCAGTTTAATGACTTGAAACCTTTCCTCCTTTCTTCCAGTAGTTTCCTGCAGCTGCTTTAGCAAATTACCACAAACTACATGGCTTTAAAAGATACAAATTTATTTTTTTCTCATATTGAAAGCCAGAAGTCTGAAATGGATTGTACTGGACCCAAATCAAAGCATCAGAAAGGTTGTGCTCTCTAGGGAAACTCTAAGCAAGAGTGCATTTTCTTGCCTTTTCCATCTTATGGAGACTGACTTCATTTCATTGGCTTATGGTCCAGAATGACATTGTTGCCTTTTCTGCCCCTACTTTCACTATCACATCACCTTCTCCTCCTCTTTCTGTCTGTCAACTCTCCCTCTGTCTCCCTCTTATCTAAATACTTGTGATTGCATGTAGGGTCCACCCTGATAATAGGAGATAATCTCCACATTTCAAGATCCTTAACTTAATCCTAACTGCAAAGTCTTTTATGCAATATTCACGGGTTCTAAGGATTGGAACCTGGATTCTTTCGCATCCCATTATTCAGACTACCATAGTTCTGTAGAATAGATGTCTACTCTGATCTGTTCCTTTGACCGGTAACTATTATTCTAAAAATACTTCTTGCTTCATCTTTATGTTTCCTTGGTGTTTAATAAATTGCTAGGCAATGAATCTGAGATTCTTAATTGTATCAAGTATCCAGTCAGCTCCATTTTATCATCAGATGATAACCTATTAATGTAGCTGAACTTTTAAAGCACCTAGGATTTTCAGGAAATACAAGTGTTCAAACTGAAGGAAATTTGCAGTTGGCATTGCAGTAGGAATTTAATGGGATTTGAAATGACCACATTAAACAACACTACACAACAATTTCCTACTTTAGAATTTTTGATAAATGATAGATGAATGCCTTAGGTGAAAAGGTAAACAGTGTTATTCCACTGAAAGAATATGTAGTTTGTACATATCTGTTGTAAGAATAAAGCTGAATATTATCTGATATATAATGAATATTTTTTTCATTCCTGGAAGCTGTTGTATAAGTATTTAACTGAAGTATAAAATATAACTGAAAAAGTACAAAAACCAAGAGTGTAGTGCTTCATAAACTTTTCCAAAAGTGGACACACCAATGTAATAAACCCACAGGTCAAGAAGTAAAATGTTACCAATGAATTGGTAAGGGTTCGCTGAAGGAAGTGGACTCAATATGAGAAGTGTGTGAATAAAAAATGTATTCTGAGATTATACCTCACAGATAATGTGGGAGAAGTTGGGAAAATGAAGGTTTGGGATAAAGAGTCAGAAGATCATAAAAAGAGTTACTAGTCAACCTGGCTAAGACACTAGTGAGAATAGACTACTTGGAGTTTGTGGGGAAATAAAAAAAATCCAACATCTGTTGCTGCTGAAGTGCGATTGAGAAAGGGGATCTTGTAGAGAGGTTTATGAGATGCTGTTGCTTTGATGCGGCTATCACTCTGTGGTCTATTGCCAAATACTGCCAAATAGCTTCTCAAAGTGAGTCAGCTGATTAACCTCTCAAAACAACTTTTCTAGCTTACAAATGAAGATAATAAGATTCTCATTCTAGTAGCGTTATTGTATTCAATCATATAATAAATGTCAAAACACTTGTGTGCCTGGTACATAATGAGTCCTCAACATACAATGGTTCACTATTATTTACTATATCTTTATAGTTTGATGATCATGAAGCAGTCAGAGTTCATTTGCTCAGGCAAAATTTCCTAGTCATATACAAGATGCCCAACACTGCATTAGGTACTCCAGTCAACGATAAATAATACCTAAACTTGATCCTCAGTTGTCTCCTACAACCACAAAGAAAACTAATAGGACTGGATGGGAGTGTTCCCCAAAGCATCAAATAGTAAGTCTCCTGTTTGCACAGGGTTTGAATGATACCCCTTGTAACATGGGACGGTTAGGTTGCAAGGAGAAGTGTACCTTACTCTGAAAGTCTGGATCCTGAATTCATGTCTAGCGGATGCGAATTTCTAGCAGCTCAAATTTAGTTTTCAATCCCAATGTTCTAAAATCTTACCTTAGATCACAATTAAAATAATAATGACACACACTGGCTTAAGGAAGATTCATAGAGGAATGCAGGCTTTTACTTATTAATTCAACAAGTGTTTAATGAGCACCTAGAAACTGGTAAAAAAGAGCCAAAGTGCCTACCCCTCATAGATTTGGTATTCTGTACATGATACACACGTCTTATGTATACATAATAGATAATGTGAAATAAGGAAAAGTTCTGTAGAGAACAAAAAGGGGCAGAGCAGCAAATGGGGAGAAAGACCTTACCAAACAGTACTATTTTAGGTAATTTGGCCAAGGAAACATTTGAGAATACCTTCTAAAACATGTACGTGTATGTCATCAAAAGGAAAGGATAGCAGACTGTATTTCAAGCACAGTCTAACACATGAGCACATATCATTACCATAATAATGTGAGACTACTGCCCACATTTGACAATTTAAAAAAAAAAACAAAATTTAGAGAGAAGATACAGTATCTGTCAGACTCTGACAAATTTCAGAGAATGATCATTGACACTTAAAGGTTGACTAAGGAAAATTTAGCTATGACAGTTGACTCATATTTTCTTACATTATTACAATTACGAGTTGTCAAAGAGATAAGACGAACTTAAGTCATTAGGACTAGCAGAGAGAGGGAATGCCAGTATAACTGTGTTTTCATTCTTGCTGACTTATTTCCAGGTCACAAATTCTTAACTTTAAGGACAAAATTCTTTATAATGACAGCTCCACCTGCTTTCCAAGACTTCAGCTGGGAACCCTGTCTCTAGCGCAATGACTAATTTCTGGATTAATGAAGACATTACTGCTCCCACATTATAAGTGCTTACGTTCTCTGCCCTGGATATATGTGATGTGTCATTTTCTCTGACTAATCAGATGATATAATTCTTTTCTCATTATATTCCTCCACTCTAATTCATATCCTTTTAAAAATCATTCTTTTCCAAGAATTTTCATCATGAGATTGGTAGGTAGGCACAACATAAAGGAAAAGGATATGAGGTAGAAGTCTGGCCCCACTTCTTGCTGGGTGTAAAATGTTGGCCAAGTCATTGAATTCACTCAATCAAAATTTATAAAATTTTTATTATATGCCAAAGCCTCAAGATATTTTAGTTAAAAACAGTACAAAAATATCATCCTGTATGAGATTCTCTCTGAATTATTGGATTTCTAATATGGAGAGAATTACAACAGTATCACATGGGTGTTGAATGGATTAAGTGAGACCATAGAAAGACTTCAATATTAAACAGATCTAGTTATGCCACTTAATAACATGAATTTTAAGCAACTTTTTAACTCAGTTTATTCATATGTAAAATTCAAATATTTGTGATAGAGATGTTACATAAATATATAAACATTTGAAGTTATATCAAATCCTGTAATGCAACAGGTATTCAACAAATTGTCGCAATTGTCATCTGTAAAGTCCTCGCTTAGAAACCATCAATATACAAGATGTAGTCTCTAGTTCAAATGCCCTGGCTGACTTCCAGATTCCAATATATGACAGCATACTAAAGAATTCCCCTTAAGTGTCTCATAATTATCGTAAGCTTAGTATCTCCACTACTGAATATTTTGTGCTAGAGAGCTTCTGCTATTCATGTCCCAGATCCACTCTCCACTCTTAATGACCCCCGGAACATGCCCAAGAAAGTTGACGTATATGGACTATGTTAATAAGTGTCAACAGGCTCTCCAACATCTGGTGGAGTTCAGCCAATGAGGAAACCACTAGCGAAAAAAATCAAAGTAAGTAAGAAAGTAAGATTGAGAGATTTCTTCCCTCTACCTCTTGAAACCTTTGTTTCCTTCTTGTGGATTTGCCGTGGGCTGGCTGGTTCTTCGGCCAAAGGTCAATGTTCTTGGCAGGTGATCCTATACACACAGCTCCCTCTTTCTTCTATTTCTCTCAATCTTTTCCTTCTTCTCTTTACTAGCTCCAGGTGACAGCATTGTTTCCGGGAGTTTTTCTACTCACTGTCCATACCTTTAAAATCCTCATTAAACACTATCCAAAGTAGTTCATTATCCCTCTGTTTAGCTTTGACCCAGAATAGTATATAGTACGGAGTTGGCTATAATATCAATAAATATTTGTTTTCTAATTATCTAATCATCAAAATTGAAAAATTGGAAAACATTCTATACTTGTTCCAATCCTCTTCCTCTATCACCATATCACATAGACTATCTAGTCAGAAACTAAGTCTCATAGATTCCACTTACTTCTTCAAAAACTTCAATATTACTCCCCTTATCCCTACTTCTATTATGATCTGCTCCGTTTATATCTTGATCACTTTTTGGTTGAAATTTTGCGTTATACCCTTCCCTGGCTTCCTTGCTCAAGGCTGGCCCCTCTGCACTTCATATTCACAGTGAGACCAGAATGGTTCATCTAAAACACACATCTTGTTATTTCCTTACCCTACTGGAATCCCTCAATTGCATACCCACACGACGTTTAGCATATTATTACTTCTAGCTACCGCCTATCCAGATTACATTGTTTTGCATTTTCTTACAAGACATATTCTAATATCAATTATCACATCTGACTTGTGTGTTTAAGACTTTCTATATCATTCTTCACAACCATGTTCATGCATACTCATTTTTCTCATTTTCAATAAAAATAAATAAGTACATACATATGTATCTATGTACATACATACATGCACAGCCCTGTTTTGATGCTATGTCTTTCTTCTAGATCCCATAGTGCCATGTTCAAATTTTTGTAGCCAAATTGTTTTAAAGTATATTGTTTATACATACTGTTTTTGGTTTTTTTGCCTTCTTACCCAATACTAAATTCACTACAATTTTGAGTGCATATCATTCATTCACTAAACTCCTCTTAGCACTGCTGTCATTCACCTTCACTGTAGACAGTTCTCATGCTCATGTTGTTTTACTGTGTCCACATTTGACACTTTTGGAAACCTCCCTTGAAACTCTCTTTCTTTGACTTTCATGATACCACCTTACTTATGTTCTGTTCCTCACGTTATACTATCTCATTTTCTCTTACTCATTATTAAATTATAACATTCCTCAGGATTCTGTCTTAAATACTCTTTTCTTCTTATACTATAGACTCCATCTGGTCCATTTAATTCACTTTCATATCTTAAAGTGCCAATATTATAGGTTTCTGCCTCCAAAATCACTCTCTTGCACAAAATTTTCTTTAAAATGCGCAACAGTATATCATATTGTTTCCTGCTCCTTTCAAACTGATATCATATAGATACCTCAAACTAAACACCCATAATACTGAGCTTACTTTACACTTATCCCACTGAACCTACTTGCTTTTTCAATAAATAATGCAACCATCCTCTCAGTTATTAAACTCAGAAATCTGAGCAGAATCCTCCACTTCTTTATCATCCACAATCAGTGAATAACCAAGTTTTGTCATTAAATTATATCCCCAAATCCCACCCCCTACTCTATCTGTTTTGATTTCACTCATTTTTTTCCCATCCTGCTGTAATAAACTTATGAATGCTCTTCTCATCTTTATTCTGGATCCCATTGAATTCATGATCCACAATGTTAAGAGAGAGACCTGTCTGACAAGAATATGAACACCTTACTGCCTTATTAACAACCTTAAATTACATAAGATAAAGTCCTAATACTTAAATATGACCTTCAAGGTTTGCCAAAAATCTGGACTTGAATTTCTCTCTCCCCTCTTCTTGCTTGTTCATTCTAACCATTCATTCCACCAGCGAGGGAAAAATAAAATCTCCCAGTTTCTGCACAATTTCACTTACTATTTTCTATCTCTAGAATATGTGTCCATCTTCCCTTTTACTGGATTCATCCTACATATTCTTTAACTTTGAGAATAAGAGTTTTCTCACCACGGAGGCTTTCCTGATCTTATCGCTGTCTTAAGAGCCCCCGTTACAGACCCATGCTTCCATGAGACACTTTTATCAGGGCAGTCTTTACATTTCACTATAGTTACCTGTGTAATCAGCTGTGCTTTCTGCTAGTCTGTCAGCTTTGTCAACAACTCTTTATGTTTTCCCAGCAGCAAGTACTGTTACTACATTGAACTCACTCAGTACATATTTATTTAAAGAATTTATAAATAAATAATGTCTGACATATTGTAAGTACTTAACTCTTCTATTGAATGGGGGAATGGATTTTGAGTTATTATTATCTATTGTTCTATCAAATAACTTTTCTAATTTTCTTGTTGTATTGGTCCCAGTAGACTTACAATTACTAACTAATTATCATAACTTTAATTTTTCCCTTCTGGAAACACAAAACGAGCAATTTTTTTTGTTTATCAGTAAAACAATTCTTTGAGACTTTTGTCAACAGACCTTTTCCTTATCCTTTCAAATTAAATGACAGCTTAGAAACAAATCATTAAAATATTTAACCTAGATCTAAAAGAGACCAATAAAAATGTTTTGACTAAATTTCCTAATCAATGGAGATCTCAAAGGAATTGATTTTTTTTATGGCTCTAATTTTACAGATACGATTGATTATCATTTTTATGGGACACATAATTTAAGAGGGTTAATTATATATTTGCAGTTGGAACTGAGAGATATTTAAACCGAGATGGTAAGAAAGAAGAGGAGATCTGAGTGAAGTGTGAACTTGATGGCAGATAGTTGTAGTGTGGTGTTGGACGCCCTGCTGTGAGGACATTGAGGCCTCCTTAAGCTGTCCAGCTAAGTTTTAACCTGATAGAGATAAAGTTGAACATTTGTGCCATATTTCAGTGGCTGACTTATAGGATGGCATTGCTAACTCATTGAAAGGGACATTGAGAAATTAACTGATTTAATTATTTGCCTTCAGGATGTTGAATAGCTGAATTACATCAGGAAAGTGGTTCAGCTGTTTCTTGAGTAATTTTTACAAATGAAGGTAACTCTAAATAAACTTTGAATGTGACTATAAATCATACATTTAGTTACAAGAGATAAAATATGGAGATTAATCAGAGATAATGTTTCTACCTGAATACCAGAATTCTCTGAGTTAAAAAATATGCTTAAATCATAAATATTTTATTTTCTAAAGATAGAAACAAATATACCTTGTGAAAAGTAACTAAAGGTGGCATTATATTTTCTAAAAAATAAAGTGTTAAATTTTATCAGTGAAAATGTATTACAAGACATTTTTATTCTCTTAAAAGTCACAAAAATGACAATATTTAATCTGTGTGTAGACCGTTTTTAAATAACATGAGAGATCAGACAGAGAACTTAAGACAAAAAATGGAAGTACACTTTAATTAGTTAAACCTTCTTTGCCAGTTTTATAAACAATTTTAAAAGAGAATGCTTGCAGAAACGCCGACACTCTTGCTGGTTTTGCTTCTAGTATGACTATAGTCTACAAGTTTTCAGATAGAGTGATATTGGCTTACAGAATGTTGCCTTTATTTTACTCACTACTAAAGAATAATTCTCTGCCTTGAAGTAAAGAATTCTCGTTCAGATAAGTGTGCTTACTGTTTCCTGAGTAGGAGCAGAATGTGCTTCCATTGCCAAGACTTTCCTCCAGATGCTCAGGTTGCTTTAGGTTATAAGACCATTTATAATTAACGAATGCAGTCTATTAAACAGAAGAATAAATTAACAGGGAATGTTGGAACCAATTCTTCCTGTATGATCATGTACTTTTTATCTCTTCTTTTAATCTCAGCCAGACCCTAAATTGAAGAGACTGTCAAAGTCAAAATGATTGTTGCAGTTGCTCTTTTTTCCAATATTCTGCATTCAATAGACATAATATTATTTCCTCACAACTTCATCCTGGGAAAGCAGCATGACCGAGGAAAGACAGCCTTTCAATTTGTGGAACCCAGTCTGCCAGTATCAAGAATTGCAGATCACTGCAAGTGATGAAGCACATATTGGATCCTAAGAGATTTTCCAACCTCTTTTGAGTTTGTTTTTTATTTAAGAAGAGTAAAATTAAAACCAATCTTTAACTGTTTGTGCTATTTTTTTTTCATTCAATGCAGCATATGGAATTCCCTTGGGCAAAAATAATTTGTCATTCTCTACTATTAAGTAAATGAGATGTTTTGGTGCACTTATATTTTATCAGTTTCCTATTCCACAGTTTATTAGGTCCTGTTTCAACATTCCTACTAGAATTTAAGCAGCCCCACAAATAGCTTTTAACTATCCTTACAATTTATTTCAACAAAATTTTATTTTCCTTATTCAAGTTTCATTATCTCAACACTCTTTAAGCAAAGAAATATATTTTCCTGCCTTGGAATTTAGAACATTTTCTATTACCATCTGTAGCACTGGGCAAAAGAATATAAGAAACCTAAAAATTTGCACCTAATCCAACATTGGGTGCACAGCACTGTTAAAGTATAATTTGCAAGAAGTTAAACACTGGTGACTTCCATGTGAATAAATGAAATATATGCCAAATAATTTATTCAAATCATTAATTAATATGAAGAAATAAAATTTTAAGGCTGATACAAAGAGCATTTGAAGATATAGATATTTTTAGGCAATTCATGAATTAATATCAGACTAAGATTGTTGAATGAGATGCAAAACTAGTTACTGGTTGTCCTACAAAACTGGTTGTTTTACAAGGCAGTAAAATGTAACCTTTGTAGTTATCTGGACAGAAAGCAGCAGCATCATTATAGATAAAAATCTATAAGTTAAAATATAATTTTGCCAAGTCTCATACTTTTAATCGATGGGAAGGAGTCATTAGAGCAAAGTATATCCTCTTAGATAATCCTCTCCTGAGTTTGGCCCCATAGAACCTTGAAAAGATGCATTAATTTCTAGCCTTATTTCCAAGTTCTTTATACTTTCTTCCTCAACAGCACTCAATAAAATTTCCAACAATCTACTGAATGAACAGTATGAGTAAAAAAAAATATAAAAATTCCTTCACAAAATCAATATAACCAGCTGACGAGCCTGTGTGTCTTAGCTGATAAATAAAAGATAACATCAAGCCCTCAACCAGATAAGATTTATCAAGCAACTTGCACACATAGAATAGTATGAGAATAAAATTATATCATTCATAATTCTATAAGAGTTCTTTCAGGAAAGATTGGGAAATAAGTGCTGGAGGGACATGCTATTTAAGAAGTCCCTTTAACACATTATGGCATTTAATTCTCATGGCAATTCTCTGGGTTAGGCATTAATATTGATTTTAGAAGTGAAATTACACATGCTTTTAAAGGTTAGATAATGGAAAGAGCTAAGCCATGATATGGGTGTTCAGAGGTGTAGACTATTTGCTTTTACCAGGAGTAGATAGGGAGGAAAGAGGAAGAGTATCTCATTTTAAGACATCATAGAAACCTAAAATATTCTGTTTACTTCAGTACAGATAATACTTGAATTTCTTCATGCCTTCCTTCTTTTATTCCCTGAGCACAATCATTTTATACTGAGCCAGGGAGTCTTGAAACAATGTAAATCATCACTTATTTGTCAGAAAATTCAATACTCCTTTTCCCCCTCAGGTTTATGTTAAGTTTTCTTAAGAAAGTAATGTCAATACTCTGACTGACAGATGATAAATCCCAACAGCAGCCTTATAGATTAACAATTATTCTTGCATATAACTACCCTAAATTTGAGATGTGATAACTTTATGATGATTGTCTAGTATATGGCAATGAATATTTCATCTCTTGTATCTCCTTAATTGGTTGTATATTACCCAGTCAATTGTTCTCATTATGTGACATGGTCTTAAAGACCTTTTGCCCCGATAGTCATTTATTTTTCTTTCTATTTAGACTCATGCTTTTCAAAATAGCTTCCCCTATTTCTAAAGCGTTTTTGTCTCTTTAAGAAGCCATTTTGAAATTAATAATACAATTCATCATAATTGTTCTGTAGTACCAATACTCTGTCTCTCAAATATGTTTTTTTGATTCTCTCATTTTATTTCCTTTAAAAATGTTGTGATTTTTGGTGTCTCTATTGTTCCACAGGCATACTTGTGAAAGAAACTGGAATGTGACAGCCAATACAGACTTCATAACTAAAGCTTTTGAAAAGTTTGAATACAAAGATTGAATTCTGAAGGCATAGAGAAATTTGTCTTCATTTTCTTTGCCTTGAATTATTTCCATTCAACATTTTGCTAGAGTGACAGCTGGTGGACCATTCCAGAGTTTTTGAGGGTGGTAAGACTAGGAGGTCTCAGTTATGAAATAGGAAAGTGACATCTGTAATGCCTTAATCCATACTCTCTCTTTCTCAACATCCCTCTTGACCCTTAACTACATTTCTCTTCTTCCAAATCGTTCACCCATCTCGCTTGTCAAATCATTTATACTGTATTAGCCTAGTATTTAAACCATACAAAAAGAGACTTCTTTTTTCACTCCAGTTGTTCTTTTAAACTCATAATCATAATATATTTAACCTTTTGACAAACAGAATGCTGATAAAAGTAATAATAATAATGATAACAATAGCTAACATTTATTGGGCTCCTAGTATAGCTATGTTCAGGTATTTTAAATTATCTCATTTAATTTTCATAATAATTCTTTGAGATACATAATATTATTAAACCCATTGTCTAGCTGAGGTTTATAGAAGTTAAATCAAAAAGTCATATCGATGGAAGGTATTTTGATAAAGATAAAGGTATTTTGGAGGAGCATTAAAGAAAACTTGGAGGTAGAAGGATTGTCAATCTATAAGAGACCCCAGAACAATGATACATCCATGAATTGACTCTTTCATTTTGAGTTGATTATAGGAAAGAGAAATCATTTATCCAGAGTTTATGAAAGACCTATGGCAGTCCAGGGATGAGGTAAGAAGCAGGGAAGCTTTGTTTTATCCTTCTTGCTCTACTTTTTCTGTCAGATCACCTTTCCCCTATCCTTGGTCCCACTCCTACCCTTCTTTCCTTTCCCTTTTCAGTCCTGAACACCTGCCTTAGATTCCACACTATTTGTTCTCAAGTGCCTATTCAATACAGTCAATGTCATCATTTTTACATAAAATCCTTAACATTCCCTGGGATGTTTTCAAGTTAAAAACATCATTTTAAGGACTGGAACACTTTACAATCCAAATTAACTAAACCCTTGATGCAATTTCAGATATGTGTAACATGAGAAAACAGAAGTATTACCCAGGCATAATTTATACTACAACTTGTTAATAACTGCCTACCCCAATCTTTCATTGAATATATCTACTCTTTACCATATACCACAAACCAAATAGGCCTGCCCACTCCATGCCGTCATGGGAAATCTAGACAGGCAGGGAAGCTAGATCATTTAAAACATAGAGAATACGACAGGTGAGGAGAGTCAAGACAAAGAGTGAAGAGAGATACATGCCTTTTTCTTCATACTACAAACATAAAGAAAAAAGAAAACAAAGTAGGAGACAGGCAGAGATAAAGGGAAAAAGTAGGAACAGTAAAGCCATTTTGGTGAGTTAGGAGAATTGCCGACTGCTAACCTCACCACCATAACTTCCTTGATCTTCTCTTCTCTGCAAAATAGTGTAAAACACGGAGGTTGCTGTTGTTCCATTTTTGGAGGGGGGCACAAAAAGGGGAACACTCTACAGTTTCTGTGTGTGTATGTTGAATATGAGTATGAATATCAGAACTTATATGAGGTGAGGGTAGGTGAAAGATACAGCAGTGTATATTTTACAATTCTGCTCATTTTATCTTTTCCTGAAGTCTTTAAATTCCCTCCACAACTTAATTACACTCATGTGTTGCTTAATGTTGGGGATACATTTTTGAGAAATGTGTCGTCAGGTGATTTCATCGTTGTGCAAACATCATAGAGTGTACCTGCACAAACCTAGATGGTATAGCCTACTACGCACCTAGGCTATGTGGTACTAATCTTATGAGACCATTGTCGTATATGCAGTCTCTTGTCGACCAAAACATCACTATGTGGTGCAGGAATGTACATTACAGAAAAAAAGAACATGTTAAAGTGAACTGTATTTATAAAATCTCAATACTGCATAGAGAAAAAGTTATGAAGGTAAGGAGACATGATTAAGAATTCTGCCTCTTCACTTATTTGCAACTGGGGATTTGACAATTATAGCAAAACAGCTTGGGGGTTCACATATCTTCCTCCAGACTTTTATTTTTCCACCTCTCATTTGTCTTCTTCAGGCCTACATACTTTTAAGACTTGCTAAGTACTGTATTCCCCTTTGATTGCGAAGATTCAGTCACTTGGATTTTCAAAGGCATTATACTGTCTTGCCTCCAAAAATTCTGTCAAGGTGGGGATATTACCACAAGAACAGATGACTCAGAAATATAGATATTAAAAAAAACCCTCTCCTACTTTATATCATGCAAAATAGGTTTTTGTGATGGTCCAAATCTGAGTTCATGAAACACTCTTTGAAATGAGCTTGAAATGTCACAATGGAATCTGTAGGCTTTGCAAAATTGAGAAAATTTTCCAAGTTACTACAAAGCAACTCTGTCCTTAATTTTCTAGGAGAAAGGATCCCCATGCCTTCCATATCCAAACTTTTCCTAATATTATATTATTATAATCTCGAATAGATTATAAAAAATTATTTTAGAAAATCAATTTTGTAAACATTTTTGGAAGAGCATTCCAAAGAGTAAACAAATCATAAAGCTCTTGCCTTACAAATGTTAATGATGTAAACCCATACTTGTTTAAGTGTAGATAACCAAATATAACCCATAATTGAAGCTATTGGAGTGACTGGACGCCACTTCAATCAGAATTACCTATTTTCTCTTTGAGATACCAAATCAATCCTGGTAATGACAGAAATAATCTGTATTCTTAAAATCTAGTGATATGTGGTAGAAAGACCGTGATTATTTTTCCTATGCAAAACTTAAAGTAGAAGATGATTTTTTCTTAACTATTACCTACTCACTTAACAATTACATAATTTGAATTACTAACAAATTTTTTAGTAAATGTTTGTGAACAGGAAGCTTCATCAGACTCTCATAATTTTTAAATCCAACTATAACAGGGAAGATACATCCAAATAATTTGTTATGCATTTTGTAATATCAATGGAATATAAAATTTATTCTATTGTTTCTCATAAGGATAATCTGTTGTTAGCAAAATTGTTCTAGGATAAAATGTAAAGAGAAGAAAATAAACCATTTGAAAGTAAGTAACAGAATTATCTTTCTTCCCTGGTCTAATTACAATCAATCACTAACATGATTGAGTCACATTTAATGATTGACATCACATAGGAGATTTAAATCCCCATGTAGTTTTGGCCTTCATTCCAGAGGATTTACGCAATCCGAAATAGGACTTAATTTCCTGTGTGTTTTACTCAGAGAAGTATATATCCTCTCTCCTTGCTAGAGGATTTGGAACCGTCCTTAAAGATTGGGATTTTTTTAAAGCTAAGTTTCTTGTGATCACAATTACCATATATGGTTGTGCTGGTTGGATACCACACAATTCTAGGGGCATCATTTACAGACTAGTAGCCTTTCTCTAACTTTATAGTTCCATATATAAAAAATATTTTCTCCTAATTGCAATCTTTAGCTCACATTTTATTCTTACAGAGGAGAATTGAAAAAGTTCAGATTTCCTTTTCCATTTTCATTTTTATTCTTCAGGATTCTAACACAACCTTAAAATATAGATTGCTTCAATTTTAGCTCTCTGCCATGCATGTTAATCAGAAAAGTTCTTGTAAATTCTGAAGAAAAGCTTGAGGGTGTAGGGAGGATTGAGGGATTGACAGATTACATCTATCCAAAAGCTCTAGATAAGCCTTAATTTTTGAAAAATTCATAATCAGGGGTTGGAAGTTTATTACAAATTTTAAAAATACCAAATTTTGTATTTAATTCTTTTAATTTCACTCCATTAAACTTTTCCAACTGTAATTAGAATTATGTCACATTGATAATATTAAACTAATTTTTTTATATTGCCACTGTAACATCTTTCTAATAGAATCATAACTATTGTGGGAATTGAAGATAAGCCAATCCAAATGCATGCAAACAGACCTTTGTAAAATAAACCTGTGTTTATGGGATTATAGATTCTTTTATTGCAAATCACTCTATACTTACCTTAATTTCTCTTCTATATACTCATAACAGACATTGTACTAAAAACTCAGAGTCAACACATTTCAATTGGTAAAAAATATTTCAAAAACACAGAATCTTGTGATTCAAGCTTCTAACTTTGACATTTATTTCATTTACAAAGCATTTCTCAAATACATACATGAACAGAAACAACTTTTCAGGTCTTTCCCTAAACTCTTAAGATTATACGTCGCGACATGGAAGAGAGAGGGAAATTAATAGTGATTTCTCGATCCCAGTAGAAAGAGAATGCTGTGGAGTTTCTGAAGACTTAAAATTGTCTTTTCTACTACACTAAAAATTATGATTCTCCAAGACACCCAATGGAAGTTTCATCTCCACAGGAGGAAAATCAGCAGGATCCTGAAGTTGTAACCCTAATCTCTTTATATTTTCCAAGAAGCCTCCCGATAATTTCCCTTGTCCCTACATCAAAAACATCTTAGTGTGAAAAATAAATGTCCCCTTCATGACTATCTTCTTCAAAATATGTAGCACATATGAGATAAACTTGATATAGTGAAAGAGCTAATAAAATCATGAATAAAAAGTCAGAAAGACATTTACAAATGATAATTGTAAATCAGGTAATTCAAAACAATTGTCCTGCTGAATATAGCTAAAACATCTAAACAAAATATTTTAATAATCATCATAGAAGCATGAAAATATTAATAAGATACTGGGGCTTTGCTAAGACAAACTTAGTATACCAGACTAGAACTCAGAAAAATAACACTAACATTCAGAACTCCTTTTGCTCTGAAGACATTTGCTGATAAGAAAAAAGAAAAAAAGAAAAAAGCCTTCAAAGCTAAACTGACTTGGAAGGCATTACAGAACAAGAGGACAAATCAAAGTCAAGTTCCCATTAAAAAACTTCCAATAAAGCTGGAATATCAAGGGCAAAAACCAAATGATAACTGTCACAGGGAGATAAAACAGCCCTTGAGTGAACTTGAGGCTTAGCTTCCCATAATCTTGCTAATGTAGAGAACTGAAAGCTTTGCATTTAGATTAAGATGTTCTCCCACTGATTGTATTTGAATTGCTTGGGAGAAGTAAACAAAAATCTCCTTAGAGGATAATACCATTATCCTAGGCTTTGCATTATATTTACAATTAATTTTTCTATTAAAAAGTATAAAAGAAAGAGACAGTAGAACATAAGACACAATGAATGAGAGTCAGTTGATAAAACGTAAATAGAAACAGCCCACATGTTTGGGTATATTGGGATTATCAGACACAGAATGTAAAACAACTAGTCAGGTAATTAGAAACTATAAGAGTAGCATAGCAAATATAATAAAATAAAATACTATAACAAGAAAGTATAATAGTATTTCTAAATCAACAGAATGATTTAACTGCATATTTGATATATAAAAAAGAATTAGAGAAGTAGAAAATATTGTCAAAATAATTATATGGAATGTAGCACAAAAATGCAAAATTATGGGATAAAAGGAAAAAATATGAAAGACATAGAAGATACAATAAAAATATTCAAGATAATTGGAGTCCCGGTGGGAATGTAAGGAGAAAATGGAGCAGAGGTGATATTGGATGAGAGACTTTCACAAGAGACAACAATCCACAGACTAAAGAAATCAACCCAGGGATTGAATAAATCAAAACCATACCAAAGACAGAAAGTAAAATAAAATCAGCATCAACGTATCGTAGTGAAACTCTGGAAATCAAAGACAAAGGGGAATTATTAAAAGTAGTCAGAGAAAAATACAGATTATCCTCAGAGAAACAGTGTTTTGATTGGCAAGCAACCTCTTAATAAATCATGGGAAGCCAGAATATACTAAAAGGACATACTGGATTAGCTGAAGAAAAATAACTGCCAACGCCAGAAAAATATCCTTTAGAGGGAAGTCAAAATAAAGTCATTTTCACAGACACGCACATACATACACCTATCGGAAGAGTCACCACAACAGACCCAAGGTAATGCAGATTCTGAAGGATGTTCTTCAGGCAGAAGAAAAAATGATTCCAGATATGAAGTCACAGAAATAAGGAAAATTAAGAGAAAAAATTAGTAAAAACTCACATAATAAAAATAAACAATGACTTCATAAAATATTAAGAAAGTCTTATGACTCTGTGTGTGTATATGTGTGTGTGTTGCATGATAAACAATAACATATAAATTATGAGAGGAAACAATAGAAGCTTTGTATTTTAAAGTCCTTATGTTATCTGGAATAGGATAAAATTATAGATAGAATTATACTTTGATAACTTGATGATGCATTTTTTTAAATACTTAGGGCAACTATAGAAGAGTTTAAATAGAAGGAATAAATTCCAAAATAGTAGAGGAGAAAATAAATTAATATTTACATCTAATTAATCTAAGTAAAAAAGAGTAGAAATAAAGAAGCAAAGAACAGACAGAATGAATAATTTTTATTTATGTATAATATATTATATAATACAATATATTATATTATAAGATAAGAATATTCATATTACATACCCATAATGACATTAAATATTAATGACCAGTTAATACAAAAGTATCAGGCTGGATGTTTTATGTGTGTATGTGAGGAAGAGTCACCCTGAGCTAAAATCTGTGCCAGTCTTCCTATATTTCGTATGTGGGGTTGCTGCCACACCATGGCTGGTGAGTGGTGTAGGTGCTTGCCCAGGATCCAAACCCACAAATCTGGGCAGCCGAAGCACAACACACCGAAGCCAACCACCATGCCATGGGGCTGGTCCAAGACTAGATTTCTTAAAAATCTTTATGGTCTTTACCGAAGACACAAATAAAATATTAGAATAAAAGAGAGTTTTGAAAAAATTTGTAGCTATACTAACTGGACAAAAATACTATATAAAAGAAGAGAGGCTAGATTATCATCTCTTCCAATAGCTCAATGACATTCAGGAAAATAAAGAAAAAGTTCTCATTCGTGCTATATGTCCAATTAGTTCAATGGAGAGTTCGGCTCTTTATAGTCACTAAGGAAACCAGGAGGAGGGATGATTTCTCTCAATACCTTCCACTGTCACTGCAACAGTTGGAAAAACACATGGCAAATCATGTACCATGCACTGCCCCTTAGAACTTCTAACCCGAAGGGGCACACATAACTGCTGCTTATATTTATTGGCCCAAAAAAATCACATAGCCACACTTACATTCCATAGAGTTGAGTAACATTAATCCTTCCATGCATGATTCTAAATTGTTATATACCAAATAGCATAGTCTCTAAATAAATAAATATTTTATATAATATAGCTTATTTATCTAGACCAGTGTTTATTTGCATAATACCTTCCTCCTTAGCTCCCAGGATGTCTCTATGTGGGAGATATATCATTTTAAACTATCAAGCATAAGAACTTCCAGAGAGAGACCCTTTTCTACTTACTAGTCTCTACGTTTGCCAAGTGATTGATATTTGAGTGAAGGCCTATTTAAATGGCCTTGGCTATTTCAGTACGACTACTATGCCATATTCCAACAAAATAAATCTAACCTTCATTTCAAGAACTCCACACATACAGTAACAAAGGAATCCTAGTGTGGTTAAAAGTGAGAGATAAGGCGATTAGAAATATTAACAACTTAAGTGATCAAATATATAAGGCTATAGAGTCTATAATTAGATATAAGTACACCACTTGTGTATTTTTAGTTTAAGGTCATGGAAAAAGTACTTATTCCTGGTTGAGGCTTTTATTTATCTAATAAATGACCCTAAAGTTTAAAGTTTTGTTAGGAGAATAGACTGCAATATAACCCAAGCTTACATGTAACACTGACGACTCAATAAGAAACCGTGACCTGTTAATTTTAGCTTCAATAACCAAAGAGGATGTGGGTTTAAAACAAAACAAAACAAAAAAACAGAAGCACAGCTACATTTATCCTAAACATGACTTCAAGGAGCCCATAGGTTTTGTAAGTGTTTTTAACTGAAACTTTATGAATTTGTTCCACATTAAGCTTGTTTACTAGTTGATTACCTGAAATGGAATAATTATCTATGCTTTCCTTAAGTTGTATTTTTGTTATTTCAATTTATTAAAATATGAATTCAAAGTGTGAAATTGGAATGCCAGATAAGGCTGGATATAGATAACTAAAGATATCCTTGACTTTAGATTGTTTCAATCAAATCATTGATTTCATACATTAATTTGATCCACACTTTAGTTTAAATGCTTAACTAACTTAAAAATAAGCTCTCTAAAATAGACTTGAGAGTAGAAACTTCATTTCCAGCAGAAATACTTAATTAGAAGGTCTAATTTAGCCTTTGACGCCTTTTTAGGGATAGTGGCTGGTATGTAATTACAGTGATTTATAATTTTTTAAAGTGAATCGAATGTAAAAAGAGGAAGAAGAAAATTAACAAGATACCAACTAAAAGTTAGGCCTTTATTTTAAGTGAACAGTAACCTTGATAATTATCATGCTATTTATTTTAAAATCAATAATGTTTACTAACCAGTAAACATGTGTTCAATGAGAATGAGTTCAATAGTTAAACATGAATGGAACCTGTTTTACACCATCCCATGTCATTTGGTAATTCACAATATTCACTAATAGCTTAATACATCCTTCAATAAAGAAATGTGTTGAATTAGAGTTTCTCAAAAGTGTTTGATAACAAAATGATTTGTTGCACCAGAAAATCTATTGACATTTTGCAGAACACAAGATTTTGGAAAACACTAAGCAAGATCATACCCCTTAATAATTAGGATATGGTTTCCCATTTTCACAAAATGCTATCCCCATATTCACTCAAATGACTATAAAGAATATCCTGTAACTTTCTAAATATTCGTGTTATTTCATTATTTCATACCTTTGCAGGTGTTTTTTCTCTCTGTTTTAAGAAACTTAAATGCAAGCATTCTCTTTTGAAGGAAGAGGAATTTGGAAAATTCTTCAAAATTCTATGTATCTTTGTATAATTCTTTATATGGACTGGGTACTACACTAGGCATTGTAATAAAAATTGACTCCATGAGAGTTCTGATCTCGTGGAGTTTAGAGTTTGGTTGAAAAGAAAGGCATTAAATAGATATCTACACAAATATTTATAAAATGCTAAAAATGAATATTAAATAGGATATAAGAAATATTAATTGTTCAAATTTAGATCGGAAATGGAGGAAAATCTTCCCTGAGGAAGTAACATTTAAGCTGAAATGAAGAAATATTCAAAATAAGTTGGAGGAAGAAGGCTGGCATTACTGAAATATAATAATGGATAAAAATTGCTGTCAAAATTACCAAGTATACCTATTTTCTCACTTTTAGGGACAACTATTTACATCACCTCTTTCATACACAAACTGAACATATGTCTACCTTTATTTTATCTGTCTTTTCATGTTTCTCAATAGATGACTGGACTTCATAATTCATGAGAAAATACTAGTACATATGCAGTGACAGGAAAACTCCTTGTCTTTTTACCACCAAATCTATTAGTTTGCCCCAAAAGCTCAAGAAACATTGAGAAAAAGAAATACAAAGAAAACCATACCAAGGCACATTATAAGCCATTTCTTAAAACAAATGATAAAAAGAAAATTGAAAACTCAGCCAGAGAAAAAGGATACATTATATACAAAGGGACAAAGGTAAGGATGGCAACAGATTTTTTCATCAAAAAGATTGCAAGAGAGAAGTCAGTGGAACAACATTTTTTAAATATTGAAAAAAAAAACAACCCTGTCAACTTAAATTCTATACACAGTGAAAATATGTTTCAAAAATAAAGGCAAAATAAATAGAAAAAAGAAAATCCACAAAAATAATATAAAATACACTAAAATAAACAGATGATAGATTAGATGGATAGATAGGTAGATAGATATGTACATAGAGATAGATAATAGACAGATCTGTTAGAATTCATCACTAGCAGATTGTCAGGATGAGAAACATTAAAGAAAATCCTTTAGCTAATAAACGATAAATGGATCAACATTTGTCTGGATAAGAAACAAGACCTAATTATATATAGTTGTATTAGTTTTCTAAGACTGCTGTAACAAAGTACCACAAACTAGAGAGCTTAAAACAACAGAAAATTTATTTCACAGATCTGGAGACAAGAAGTCCTAAATCAGTGTGTAAGAAGGGCTATAGATCCTTCCATGCCTCTTCCTAGCTTCTGGTGGTTGCAGACAACCCTTGGGTTCCTTAGCTTGTAGCTGCATCACTCCAATCTCTGCCTCTGTCTTCACATGGTGTTCTCCCCTCTATATCTTTACCTATGTGTTCAAATTTCCTCTTCTTATAAAAATACCAGTCCTTTTTAAGACTTCGTCTTAACTTGATTACATCTGCAAAGACCCTATTTCCAAATAAGGTCATATCCATAGGTACCAAGGATTAGGACTTGAGCATATCTTTTTGAGGACACAATTCAACACATAACAGAAGTCTACAAGAAATGAATTTAAATATAAAGATAAAAATTCGTTAAAAATAAAAATATGGAAAATAATATACCGCTAGTCAAAAGAAAGTTGGAGTGCCTATATTAATGTAAGGAAAAGTAAATTTCAGAGAAAAATGTAACAATAATAAAGGGTCAATTCATCAAGAGCATTAACAATTCTGAACACTTATGTTCCTAATAACATAGCTGTAAAAAAGCTATTAAAA
Organism: Equus caballus; assembly: GCF_041296265.1. Lineage (NCBI taxonomy): Eukaryota > Metazoa > Chordata > Mammalia > Perissodactyla > Equidae > Equus > Equus caballus. The sequence goes on along the minus strand of NC_091707.1, from coordinate 40,894,013 downwards.
TTAAAAAAAGAGTTAGAAAAATCCAGAGGTACAGGGAGAAATTTCAACACCCTCTCTTAATAAGTGATATAATAAGTAGGTAAAAATCAGCTAGAATGTAGAAGACGTGAACATCACCGTCAGTCAACTTGACATAATTCACCTTTATGAAACATTCCACTCATAAGCAGTCGAATGAGTATTCATTTCAAGTACACATAGAAGCACAGTCTTGCCATAAAACAACTCTTGTAAAATTCAAAAAGGTTTGAGTTGTGACCAGAATTCAACTAAATTTGTCACAACTATAAAATTCTTCTCTTCCAAAGACATTGATAAAAGAATTAAAAACAATCTTCAGACTGGAGAAAATATTTTCAGATATATAATATAAATGACTTCTATCCAAAATATATTTAAAACTTTCAAACTGTAAAAATATCCCAAAAATAAAAAAGGAGAAATTATTTGAGTAGACACTTCACGGAGAAGATATATAGATGGAAAATAAGCAGATGAGAAGACGCTTGCTATCATTAATCATTAGAGAAATGTGAATTAATATTCCAACAAGATATTACTACACACTTAAAAGAATGTATACAGTGAACAACAACAACAAATAACCAAACCAACTGCCATCTGTTTGCAATGTGAAATGGCGTAACCACTTTGGGAAACAATGTGGCATTTTCTTGAAACATCGAATATAAGCATGCCATATAATCCATGCATTCCACACCTAGGTGTTTACTGAAGAGAACAGAAAGCACATATTCATACAAATAATGATGCACGAAAGATGATGGCAGATTTATTTGTAATATTCAAAACCTGCAAAGAATCCAAATGGTTATCAACTGGTACATGAATAAACAAAATGTAGTATATTCATACAATGGAATACTACTCAACAGTTTGCTTGTTTGTTTGTTTATATATACTTAATTTTATTGGGGTATGATTTACATATCATTAAAAGAACCCATTGACAAAGAGAACAGATTAGTGGTTACCAGGAGGAAGAGGGGTGAGAGGTGGGCACCAAGGGTGAAGGGGCACACGTCTAAGATGGCTGACAAATAATAATGTACAACTGAAATGTCACAATATTGTAAACTATCATCACCTCAATAAAACAAACAAAAGAACCCATTAAAAAATGTAAAATGCAATTTTTTTAGTAAATTTATGTAGTTGTACAACCATCAGCATGATTCCATACTAGCATAATTCCATAACAAATGTTTCTCCCATTTGCCAGTTGATCCCTACTCCACTCCCAGTCTCAGGCAACCACCTTCTGTTTCTATGCTTTTGCTTTTTCTAGAAATGTGATCTTTCTAGAAGTTTTAGCTTTTCTAGAAGTTTTGTATAAATTTAGCAATATAATATGTAGCCTTTTGTGTCTACCTTCTTTTCTTAGGGTGCTTTGAGACTGCACTATGTTTTTTCACAAGTCAGTAATTCATTCTTTTATTGTTGTCCTAGCTATCAATGACCTTCCTATTGCCCTTACAATGGCTGTTTTTCTGTGCTATTTTTCCTTACTCACAGTTCACCATTTTTATAGTTGATCATCGATCATGGTTTCTTACTATAACGTTCTTGGATTCCAGTTTTTATCCTATTTTACTGGTTGATTCTCTTCAATCTTCTTTCCAAAATCTTTTCAATTGAATTCTCAGTGTTGGAATATCCACGACTAAATTCTTGGCCTCTGGCATCTTTTTATTAAAGTCTCATGACTTAAACATGACCTCTAGAGATATTTCAAAAATGTAAATATTTGCTCTTTGTTAGCGATATGACTATTTTAAAAGTTCTATTGATGTCTGAGAAATATTGCAAATCTAATATTACTAAATCATAAATCTTTGTTCCCAGTCCCCAAAATGTTTTCCTTATTCAAACTTCAAAATCTCAGCAAGCCCCAAAACCAGGAATGATGTAAAATTTCCAGCTATGAAAAAAATATTTCTTGGAGCTGGCTTAGCCACATAGTGGTTGGGATCATGCACTCTGCTTTGGCAGCCCAGGGTTAGCAGATTCGGATCCCAGGCACAGAGCTACATACTGCTCCTCAGGCCTTGCTGTGGCAGCGTCCCATGTACATATTGGCATGGATGTTAGCTCAGGGACCATCTTCCTCAAGCAAAAAGAGGAAGATTGGCAACAGATATTAGCTCAGGGCCAATCTTCCTCACCAAAAAATATATATATATATTTCTCAAAAATATTCCAAATATATTGCTTTCCATATATTTGAGGGTACTTCTAATGTCTCCACATTCCAAGAGACCAATATTTTTTCACTTGTCCTCTGCTTTGAATCTTTCTCTAAATAATCCATTCTGCACACATAGCCAGAGAAATTTTTTTATTTAGATGTTAATGTTATATTTAAAATTATTGAAAATCTTTTCATGACACTGCAATAAAATTCAGCCTTCTCACTCTTCCCTGTAAGGACATAACTTGACCCCTGAATACATCTCTGCCTTCCCCTTATACAATCTTCCCTTGGCTCTGCACACTCCAGCCATACTAGGTCTCTTTCTATTCCCCAACCATGAAAAGATAACCTGCATGTCAATGCCTTTGTACTAAATATGACCCACAATGGAGAATGTGTCTTCTCTAAACCTCAGCATGGCCCCATCATTCTACATGTTCATGTCTCTTCATAAATCACTTCTCACATCAGTAAATCTAAAAGAACTTCCAGTTACTCTCTAAAGTTACCTTAGTATTTATTTACTTGTGTCATTCCTTTCACTCTTGTGTAAGGTTCTTGTGAATCCCCATATCTCTCTTACAATTGTTGAGAACTGTCTCTGGCACATAGTAGATGTTCAACATACAATTGAATAAATGATGAATTAACGTAGTCATATTCAAGAATATTTAGAGCCTTATGGGACTATGCTTATGCATTTGAAGCTCATTCTCAGTGTAATGAGAGATTTTAAGCACAGATATTTATCATCGTGTATGCATTTAAAACATTTCACTCTGAAACCAGTTTAAAGAAAGAATTGATAGGTGTGTCATAAAGAATTTAGCCTTGCCCAAAGAGATGTCTGCCCATTGCCCTTGGCTTCTTGGAAGTAAACTATGTCATACGTGATAGAGTTGTCTAGGGTCAGGGTTAGCTACATTGGATCTTAGGGTGGGGCTAAAAGTCTTAGTATGGGGTTGACCATGCCAGAAAGACCAACCATGTGATGTAAGATGGGGGTTTTGGGTTGCAAGATATCAGTGTCTGAAGGCTGAGATCAACCACGTGAGAAATCAGTCATGCCTACATACTGGAGACTCAATAGATAACTGGATACCAAAGCTCAGGAAAGCTTCCCTTGTTGGCAATACTCCATAGGTATGTCACGCATTGATTTCAGGAGGGTAATGTGTTCTGAGGAAAACAGAAACTTCACATTTAAAACTCTCTGAGACTTGGTCCTATGCATCTCTTCCTTTGGCTGACTTAAATTTGTTTCCATTCCCTGTGTATTAAACTATCACCATGGATAGAATACCTTTCATTGATCTCTGTGCATCCTTCTAGCAGATAATAGAATCTGAGGATGATTTTCGGGACTCTTCAAGCTTGCAGTTGATGTCAGAAGTAAGGGTGGTCTTCTGGAGAACTGTGTGCCCTATACACTTGATAATTGGTGCTAAACTTTGCAATTTGATTAGTTTGGGGTAGTAAAGAACAAACTCTGATTCCTATATTCAGATGGATAGCTATTATATCTGTCCAAGCAAGAGATACTGGTGACTCAGATTTTAATGGTTTGGATTCAAATGGAAAAACGTGAGTGGATTTAAGAGGTATATGGAATTTGATTCAATAATGATCTATTGAAGTGTTAGATACGGGAAGTGAAAGAGAGAGAAATTTGTAACAATTTTATCAAGATGGTGAATTAAGCTGTTACAAACACACAGAAATGCTGGATAAAATACAATAGCAAAGGCATTAAAGTTTGAAAGCAAGTAGTTGTCCAAGTGTCAGAAGCAAAGAGATATTAAAGCCAAAACAGGAAACAAGCTAATGGTGTTTGTAGGTATTTGCTTCCTGGTTAGAGCCCCCAAGGATTGGGACTAGGAACGTTTTAGAAAATCCTCTATGAGAAGTTTAAAAACACTCTCATGTGTTAAGCTTGGGCGTGGCAATCAGAGAAATATAAAATGAATGTATAAAATAAAATATGTTCCAGGACAATTAAAAACTCTGGAACCAGGGAAGAATAAAATTCCTTATTCCTCTTTTAGAAAAGTTACATTTACCTCTGTGGAAGGTGACTACAAAATGGAGTCACACAGTCAATGGTACAGAAAATAGATTTTTCTTTAACTTCGAGCAAATGGTAATATATCTATTACTGCTGCTTATATTTACCCTTACACTAAAGGTTCCAGCGAATGCATAATAAGAAAAGAAATGAAAGACAGAGAGAGAAGAGAAATGAAGACAGAGAGAGAGCTGTTTTAAGTATGAGAGTTAGAAAAAAAACAAAAGCAGAAAAATAATTTGTATTGATGAAATTCTTAAAACCAATAACAATATAGCAATTTTATCAACGATATAAACATGTTCAAATAGTATTCCTATCCACAAGCATCAATGATTAGAAAATTAAATTCTAAATCAAGAAAACTTCCACAACTACAACAGCAACAGGGAAATAGAAACTGAAATATCTATCAATTAATCTAGCAATTGACATAGACGTGTATGAGGAAAATTTTAAAGAGCATAAAATTTATTTTAAAAATACTAGACAGGGGCCAGCCTGGTGGTACAGCAGTTAAATTCGCATGTTCCTCTTCAGCAGACAGGGGTTCACCAGTTCAGATCCCGGGTGCAAACTTACTCACTGTCAAGCCATGCTGTGGCAGGTGTCCCACATATAAAGTAGAGGAAGATGGGCATGAATGTTAGCTCAGGGCCGGTCTTCCTCAGCAAAAAAGAGGAGGATTGGAGACAGATTTTAGCTCAGGGCTAATCTTCCTCAAAAAATAAAATAAAATAAAATAAATAAAAATACTAGACAAAGCATTTTCATGGATGAGAAGGATCAATATCACGAAGAAGTCATTTTTCCTACGTCTATTCACTTAATGAAGTTTGAATTAAAATAACAAAACAACTTATACACGACTTGATACTTTATGGTGAAATTTGTTATGACATCTCAATGAACCAATGATAGCAGTGAACAGTCTGAAGAAAGATAAGAAACAACCCTGGTGGACTGGAGTTTGATATTTCAATCATCTATGCTTACTATATGCTCTTCCCTAAAATCGGACTTTTTCTACCAGTTTACCTGACCTAGAACTGTTATTTCTTTATCATTTTATGACTTTCTGAAAGTCTATACTCTATTAGGAGTTCTTAACTTTGTTAGTGTCACAGACGTTTTTCAAAATATGGTGAATATGGGCCTCTTCTTAAAATAATAAATTTGAATATGTAAAATATCTTGCACAGAATAAAAAAGTAAATCAATTATCTTAAAATTGAAGAATATTGCTTGTACCATATGTAGTTGCTAAAAGAGAGAAAGTAGGTGAGCTTAGTCTACTATTGGTCTCAACATTATTTGATGTATTTTTCTCTCCACCTCTTATACAAAATTAATCTCTACAGGACTTTTTTAAAGTTATCTAACTGATATTCTATTGATGAAAGTAAAGATAATAAGAAAAAACTCTGAAAAGTAATGCTTCTTAAGCTGAAAATTAAATGTGGAATATTCTTTATCTATGAAATAATTAATTTTCATAGAAGTAAGAAATATCTTATTTCAAGCTTACTTCATTTTTTATCATAGAAATGATATTCACAAATTTATGGATGGTAAAGGAAAGTTCAGGCTACATGTCACATATGTCCAAGTAATAATGTAAATATCTACTTTCCCAGTAAACCCAACAAACTATGAATGCTTTGAGGACAGAAATGACTCCTTTATCTCTAAATCTCATAGCACATAACATGTGGTTCACTGTTTGTCCTTTTGTTTGTTGAGTCTATGAATCAATGCACAAATAAATAGATTGCCTCACAAAATATCATTGTTTGAAAATATCTTTTAAATATAAATACTCTTGGAAATCATGTGTATATATATTTTTAATTTAAAATTAAATATTTTACATATAAAAATATTATTTACTATAGTCATGATGTTGTACATTAGATTCTCAGAACTTATTCATCTTATAACTGAAAGTTTGTGCTGTTTGACCAATATTCCCACTTTTACCCCAGCCCTCAGCCTCTGGCAACCACCATTCTGCTCCCTGGTTCAGTAAGTTCTACTTCTTTAGATTCCACATATAAGTGAGATCATATGGTACTTTTCTTTCTCTGTTTGGTTTATTTCACTTAGCATAACATCCTCTGGGTTCTTCCATGTTGTTGTAAATGGCAAGATTTCCTTCTTTTTTATGGTTGAGTAATATTCATATATATATTCATATATATATATATATATATAATCTTACATTTTCTTTATTCATTCATCTGTTGAGAGACTGTTTGTTTTGGTGAGGAAGATTGACCTTGAGCTAACGTCTGTTGCTAGTCTTCTGTTTTTTGGCTTGAGGAAGATTGGCCCTGAGCTAATATCTGTGCCAGTCTTCCTCTATTTTGTATATGGGATGCTGCCACAGCATGGCTTGATGAGTGGTATGTAGGTCCACACCCAGGAACTGAACCCACAAACCCCAGGCCACCAAAGTGGAGTGCACAAACTTAACCACGATGCCCCTGGGCCAACCCCTAGGTTGGTTCTATATCTTGGCTATTATGAATAACGCTACAGTGACCATGAGAGTGCAGATGTATCTTTAATATCCTATTTTCATTTCCTTAGTATACGTACCCAGAAGTGGGAGCACTGGATCATGTGGCAGTTCTATTTTCAATTTTTTGAGAAAGCACTATACTGTTTTCCATGGTGGATGAACCAATCTACATTCTCACTAACAATGCACAGGGATCTCCTTTTCTCCACATTCTTGCCAGCATTTTTTATCTCTTGTTTTTTTGATTATAGACATCCTAACAGGGGTGAGGGGATATCTCCTTGCATTTTTGGTTTGCATTTCCCTGATGATTAGTGATGTTGAGCACATTTTCATATACCTGTTGGCCATTTGTAAGTCTTCTTTGGAGAAATGAATTTGCTAAGAGAGTAGATCTTAAATGTCCTCACCACATACAAAAAAGAAAGGTAACTATGTGAGATGATGGATATAGCTTAATTAGCTTGATTGTGGCAATCACTTCACAATGTATATAAACATTAAGTAATTACATGCACTTTAAATATACAATTTTTATTTGCCAATTATACCTCAATAAAGTTGAAATAATAAATATTTGTAATGGCTTTTTATATGTGTTAGATGTAATTAGGTGAGAATATATTGCCTTTCTACAAATGATACTTGGTTTTGACAACAATGATGAAACTATGAGAAAAGGTCATGGTGATTTCCTCAGAAATTTAAATTTGTCACCATGAAATTAAGCACACAGGGATTCTCAACTATTAAAAGCTAGTATTGCCTTGGGACATAATCTTTTACAATTCTTGGGATGTGTAATTCTTTTTCTCCCCTGTATTGTCACATATGAGAAGAAGACAAATATTTGATTATAATTTGTGATTTATATTCTCATATTTTTAAAACAGAATGACTTAGAGCTTTTTATTCTAAGAACATTCTAAGGTTTTTAAATGTGCTTGCATAACTATGCCCTGATAAATGAAATCAACCAGTCCTGTAGGAAATACAGCATCTACAATCGGAAACTTAGATAAGCTTTCTGAAAGAGAATTTGGCTGTAGCTTACGAGGAGTAAAAAATGCACAGTCATTTTGACCAAGGAGGATCATATTTAAAAATTAAACTAGAGAAAAATTTAAGGTTGCTAAGGTATATGTATCTGGTAGACAGAATTGTAGGATGGTCCTCCCAAAATTCCAAACACCCGATGTTCCCACACTTTCTTTCAGTTATTCAATGGAATGCTAATTGAGGCACTGTTGTGAAGGGATTTTGCAGATGTAACTAAGCAAATACAATTTAGTTGATGCAATAGTTAATTTTATGTATAAACTTGACCGGGCCAAGGGTTGCGCAGATATCTGGTTAAACATTTTTTCTGAGTGTATCTGTGAGAGTGTTTCTGGAAGAGATTACCACTTGAATTGGTAGACTGAGTTAAACAGATGGCCCTCCCCAGTGTGGATGGTCATCATCTTATCCTTTGAGGGCCTGAAGAGACCAAAAGGCAGAGGAAAGTTAAGTTTGGTCTCCGTGCCTGATTATTGAACAGGCATATTGATCTTCTCTTGCCCTAAGCACTCCTGGCTCTTAGGCTTTCAGAGTTGGACTGAAATCTACACCATTGGCTGGCTGTCTCTGAGGCCTTCAGACTACATCACTAGCTTTTCTTTTATCTCCATCTTGCAGAAGGCAGATAATGAGACTTCTCAGCCTCTATAATCATGTAAGCCAATACCTTACAATAAATTACATGTATGTATATCTGCTATTGGTTCTGTTTCTCTGGAGAACCCTGACTGATACAGTTAACCTTAAAATAGGGAGATTATTCTAGGTGGGCCTGACTTAATCACACGAGCCCTTTAAAAGCAGAGATATTTTTCTGTATGATGCCAGAAAGTGAAATTTGAGAGATGTGCCCTGGCTTCCCTGGAAGAAAGCAAACATTCACTTTGTGAATTGCTTGTGGGGACTAATGGCAAGGAACTGCGGGAGGTCTCTAGGAAAGAGTGATTCCCCAGCCAACGGCTAGTATATAAACAAGGACCTTCATGCAGCAACCTCAAGGGAGTGGACTCTGCCAAAACCCAGTAACCTTAAAAAAAAGACCCTGATCAGATGAGAAGGCAGGCTGGCCAGCATGTTGGTTTCAGCCTGGTGAGACCCTGAACAGAGAATGCAATCACGCAGTGGATTCTGACCTACAGAAATGTGCACTGATAAATGTGTGCTGTTTGAAGCCACTAAGTTTGTGATAATTTGATAGGTAGGAGTAGAAGATCAATACAGTATATAGGACGTTTGTTTCTTTATTATTTGGTAATAGTAAAAATCTGAAAAAAAACCTCACTGATGAATGAATGAAAAAGATTATGGAATAAGAAGGGATTTCTACTTTTCATTGCATGGTAATAATAACAACATTAAATAGTGAATAAAACAATGAAATGAATTTAAAATATCCTCCTATTTGATTTGCCTCCTCTTCATCCACTGGTGAGACAGTGAGTGCCAACCTAGGTTTCTGGAGATGCTTTAAAACACAACACCCAACACTGGACAGATGAGACTGATAGCAGTTTATTTGTCACATAAGCTCAGAACCTGGGGGAGAACATCACATATCATACAGGGCCACACGATGTTGCACCAGGGAGCAGAGTGAACCTGGAGGGAATCTTGGAAGGAGACTTCACGTTGACAAGATTGGGTGATGGCTGGTTCCAACGAGAGGATGTGATTGGCTTGTTTAAATAATTCTACTGGCTGGCAGGAAAGTTAGGATCTGGACCAATTGCAGTAGCTAGTCCAGTGTTGGAGGAGGTCATTGAGAGGACAGAACCGCGGGTTGACCCATGAGCCGGACCTGGGCAATGGGAAGCTCCACATTCCCTCCGCTCTCCTTGAAATGTGCATTCTGGTCCCTTTCACCACAATAGAAGCTGCCTTAAGGACACAGCCTTGAGATAGTAATGTGTTGTTCAGATCATCCGGATAGTACAAGTGATTGAACCCAAGTAAGTCGTTTATATAAACTTTTAAGATTCTAGCAGGTGAGTGTGGAAATCTACTTGTCTTGCAATTGCCCGAGGCAAACCTTGTATGTAAGTTGCTTATTAAACTGATACCTATAACTGTGGAGTGGTAGCCTCTTTTTTGGTCTCTCCTTGTCCTCTGTGTATGGGGGCCAGTTTCAGATTTCACCTGGGAAGGTCCTGAGGTTGTGAACCAACACCAGCTAATAGAGAAACAAGCTGAGTGAAAAATCTTTCCCCCTGGGTGGCACACATATGTGGCAAGAGCTGAGAAATTCATGATTTGGCCTTTGGGGACATGTGAGGCTCAAAGATGTCAAGGAATCACTTAATGTTGCATCTTGATTTCAGGCCTTCCGCCATACTTTCCAAATTTCTTTCCTGAATGAAGTACAAGTGCTACACGTTTTTTGTACCTTTGAAATTTATGGACAAGCATATTTTTTCATTTTACTGAAAACCATTGAAAGTTCATCAGCTCTTATTGTTTTTTAACTGTTAACATAAATTATGACTCAATGGACAGTTATTCCATAAATTCAAGAATGTAGAATTTTCATGTTTTTTGTTAACACTTGTGTTGATATTTCAAATTTGTTTCTTCTAAGTCAATTTTCTTAGCATTGTGTGAGGCAACTTAGCCATGTTGTGTCTTATTTTTTTAAGGCACCTAGCTAATGCTTTGTTTTTAGATTTAAAATTCATATTATGGCGTAAACTCCACTGATTTCTTCTGTATGTAGCAAGTGTCTATTTGCTACATAATCTAGTGAATTTTACTGTTTTTTTACAATATCATTGCCTCTGGGATAAAGTTTATTCCTTTCTTTCTTCCTGAGAGAATCTGTTTTGTCAACAGGACTATAGTTAACCTATCTTATCTTTAATTATGCTTTGAAACAATCCTATAACAACAGGAGACATTTATCCATCACATTCTACTTACAAAACACTATTCTATGTACTGCAGGTATTTTCAATCCATTTTATACTTACGAAACCCCTATTTTACGGAGAGAAAACTGAGGCACTGAGGAAATAAATAATGTGTCCAAGATAAGGATGAGATATGCACCCAGGCAGTGTGGATCCAGAATCCATGATCTCACATACTACAATATGGTACCTCTAAAAATAACCCCTTCCTTCATATATGACTTACTTGGAAGCATAGGATATCCACATAGATAAAACTAGAAAAAAAAAAAACACTACATGAGCCATTCATTCATCATTTGTTAGAAGATTCCTTCAACAAAATCTTATTTGCCAAGTATTTTCAAAGTAGAATGCTGAGTGTTGGCAATCTATCAATAACTTGATTCAAAATATCCCTCCTCATGGATGTTATAATCTGTTAAGAAAAAAAATAAAAACCTTTTTAAAATATGTTTAAAAAACATGATACACATATTTATAAGTCAAGAACAAGGCTCTCTGGGATCCTACAGGAAGGCTCTCTCCTCTGGACTTTGGTTGGGAGGCAGGCTCCTCACTATAGTCAAGGAATTCATTTATCCAGGTATAATTTGAATGCAGGAACACCTGGTGCATAAATTCAGTATCCACATCTTAAATGATGTAAGTATTGCCAGCACTAGGAATTACCCTAGAATAAGGCAGAGTGGCAGGGGGCTTGATTAATGCTGGCAGATTCAGTTCTCCCTTCTGCAAGAACTAAAGCTTTGAAATTGTGCAAAAGGAAATAGTGCAGAAAATAGCTGCTGTGTTCGTGTTCCTCTGTGTGCAAAATGGAAAAAAAAGGTAAAAGGTGCCTTGAATAATTTAAAATAGAAAAATACTTCTAAGTTAGTATTTTGGGAGCCTGAGGTAAAGCAGTATTTTTCCCCCCTTGGTAGTAAGAGTGGGAAGAAAAGAAGAGCAGTCTCAGAGCAGCTCTCAACATTGTCTGAGGATTTTGTAACATAAATCTCTCACATAAGGATGTCTGCATACCTGCTCCTATCCATCATATGCTGCATGAATACACAATCCCTTCCAACACCCTTGTCCTAAATCTAAAAACATTTGCTTGCTGACCCTGAGAATTTCAATCATTACAGTCACTGAGCTATCTGGCACTCAGGATCTATGGTGAAAGGTTTCTTTTATTTTAGTGATACATTCATTTATTCAATGAAATTAGTCTTTTGTAGAAATACTATACATATCATCTTGACAGCTATTATAAATTCACTGTTGCTTATTGAAATATTTTGAGCAATCAGTGCCTGATTATTGAAAGCATCTTGAAAAAAATCTCCAATACGTACTCATAACTTCAAATAAAATATATAAAACTCAAGACAACATTGTGGTTCTGTTTTCAGTTTTGGAGAAAGTAAAACTGCTTTAGGGAAAAAAGAGACTGATCTATTTCAACAAACATTTTTGGAAGAAAAAGTTCTATGTTCCAGATTCTGTACTAAAGTGTTATATATAGATACTGATATAGGAAAAGAAACAGAAAATCTCTGTAGATGGTATTAAACTCACAATTTAGTGGGAATCTATCTATCTATCATCTATTTATCTATCTATCTATCTATATCTATCTATCTGTCTATCTATCTATCTATTGTCTATCCATCCATCTATATAAAATAGCATAATAAGAGAAAATGAACATATATGGAATGTCTATTATTTGTTAAACACTCTGATTTATTCTTTCACATAGAACAGCTCATAAACCCTCACAACAAAAATCATGCAAGTTAAGAAAAACATGTTAGAATCATAACCAATACTAAGTAATCTTGCTTTGTCACTTTGGGTAAGTCAGCCTTTGCCCCTCAATTTTTATATGTATAAACATAAGGATAATAATCACCTTGATGTAACAGGGGATTAAACAAACATATTTAAAACATGAGTCCTGGGCAGCTAAAGTATAATTTTAATAATTCTTTGTTTATGTTGGAAAACCTCCAATAATGAGGTGATGTTCTACCTAGTTATTGAAAAATAATGAGAATTTTCCACTCAGTGCTCTATCTGACATTCCAGATAAAGAAACAGCATCTAACAAGCATGATTCTTAAGGATATAAAAGAAGATTTATTGTGGCTTAAACATATAGTTATTTGGTGGAAAGGGAAAAATATAAAGTTGGAAATTCAGGTTTGCCTTGAGTCTGTAACACCTTCGGCAAGTTAGTGATCCTCAGTAAGCACCAGTTTCTGTAAAACTGGGATAGTATGGGACTAAATTGGATGAGGATGATACCACAGGTAGTTCATCCTTTCAACGCTGGTGCAAGGTGACGACTCATGGGGTTGCCATTGTTGTGGTGCTGGCAGTGTGATTGTAATTACTTTACAATTCCACATACTTCAGCTTTCAGCTTTGTGATGAGTCGTAAAAATGGAAGTGCGATATTGGTACTTTAAGAAGATCACTGTCACATTGGCAGTAATTTGGAGAATGCAATGAAAAGAAAGAGATCATGATCAGAGACAAGAAGGAAGTAGCTGAAATATTCCAGGTAAACAACGAAGACAAGTTTATTTTTGATGATTACAGGAAGAATAGAGAAGTGTTGAACAATTTAAACAATATTTAGGAGGTAAAGTAAACCAAACTTTCGACTAATTAAACCCATATATGTGGAGGGATAGGAATGGTCAGGAGGGATGGCAAATGAATATGAGCAATCTGCACTGGAGAAGCAGCTGGGTGGCGGAATCATTTACCCATGATGAAAATGCCAGAGGAGTAAGTAGCAACGTTGGGGAGTCAAGTTCTAATGTTTCGTTTAGAATGTCTTAAATGTGAATATTCATGCTCCAATGATTTGGAAAAATTTCATATTTGGAAATCTAAAATCTAAATATTCATAGGAACTGCAATAATAGTATATTTCTACTCTAATGCAAATTCAGTTATACAGTTGACTATACCATATAATTTTCATAAGATGATGCATGAAATATGACTGTAAAATAATTATGCTCATTAGTACTACCTGTAAAATTATTTGCTTAATTCCTCTTTGAATTTATCTTATGTATTTTTATTTAGTATCAACCAAGAATATATTTGACTCTAGACATTCATACAGATGCAATTGGCATTGCAGTCAGGCATCTTTAATACAAAGGAAACAGTACTTTCTTTGGAGTAAAGAGACTTTATTTACACTTCAGCTCTCCTATTTCTTTATGACTTTGGGTTAATTGCTTACATAATCTAAATCTCACATTTTTCATTTAAAAATGAGAATGGTAGCGTCTATCTTACTTAGCAGACGATATTTTCAAAAAATGGATGTAACAACATTTTCTATCTCACATGCTCTTCCAGAGCCTTGCCTTTCTCTCAAGAAGTGCATTCTCTTTCCTCTCCTCTTGAGCCAAGGCAGGCTTTTGAGACTGCCTAGATGGAGTAAAAATAGAAGAGCTGGCATATGACTTCTGAGGCCACATCATCAAAAGCAATAGAGCTTACACCTGGATCTCTGTGTTGGGATTCTTGCTCTTGAAACCTTGCCACATTCTGTGGGGAAGCCAAGTATCTACATGGAAAACCTTGTGTAGATATTCCAGCTGACTGCCTCATCCAGCTAAGGTATCAGCCATCATCCAGCGTCAACTGCCGTGCATTAAAAGAGTGGTCTTTCCCATGATTCCAGCCACTGAAGTCTCTCTGGCCACTCCAGCTGATGGCTCATGGAGCCGAGTTAAACAGTTCTCATTGAGCCCTAACCAGACTCTAGATTTATGGGCTCAATAAATGATTGCTTTTGCTTTAGGCTTAAGTTTAGGGGAGGGTAATTACATAATAGGTGATTGGAAGATTCACTATATTTTTAGGAAGATTCAAATGAAATATTATGTGAAAAAGTTTTTAGAGCTCTGAAGTTCTTTACAAATAAAAAGAATGAGTATTATCATTCCTAAAAGTCTTCACTTTAAATACTCTGCCTCTGCCAACATTTATTGGTCACATTATCTTTTACAATAAGGAAAAATAGGCTTTATTTCTAATTTAAACCTGTAAATTAAATACAATTTCCAGCTGAACAACAATCGATGGTTAGAATCTGTTCCCAATCCATCCTTGATCATTCTGTAAAAGTCAAATGGCAAATGGCTGTTGATTACAGATCTGCTTAATATAAAATCTAGTAAGATACATCTAGAAACCTATATATCAGTTGTCCTTCTTGATACTAAATTTCCTAGGATTTTAGGAAAATTCGTTTGATCAGATTTTTATTCTTCCTCTTTGACTCTGCTTTTTCTTCTCCTAAATAGAGCATTAGTCGAAGTCTACACTGTCTGCTTACATTCTCATTTTGAATGAGAGATCTAGACTTTCAAATGACAATGAATGTCATGCATTGCTGCATTATGTTCTTTAAGGCAATGCTTACTAATGCAACAAACAGTTAAAATCTTAGTGGCTTAAAACAACACTAATTTATTTCATTCGTAAATCAGATTTATTTCAAGAAATCATCAGGACCTGTCATTTCCATCTTTTGGCTCTGCCATCTTCATTTCATGGCTTCCAAGTCACAAGAAAAAGGGAAAGATCATCAAGGATCTTGTGTGGAAAGTTGCTTTATGGATATGTCTTGGTAATAGTGAACATCTCTTCTACTTATGTACTGTTGATTGGAACTCAGCCAATTGCCTGCCTTGCATCTGACTAATGTAGTCTGCTTCCATGTCCAAAATGAAAGGAAAGTAGGTTTGATGATTTTCCAGCAGTTACTGCCATCTAGCAATTCCTCCATGAACTCTAAAACTGTATCTCTTAATCTTTGAATTCCCCAGAATTCAATAAATAATTGTTAAATTAACGTAGGTTCTAACTTTAGCCATTCTGTAAAGTGTCTTCTTCTCATCATCTAGCACAACCCTCCCCAGCTCAACCATGTTCTTTTAGTATCAAATTAATTACGTTTCTCCTAAAGATCCTGTATTTTCTTGTCTCAGATTTCCATTTACCGTGTTTCTTCTGCCTTCAATGATCTTCCTGTGGATATTCTATCCATCATTAAAGGTCCAAAGAAAATGTATTTTCCATGAACACTAAAACTATATGTCTTCATCTTTGACATCTCAAGATATCAATAAATACTTGTTTATTTTGCATAATCCTTGATGGAAGTTTTTGTGAAGTTGCCATCCATTTAAGAAAAGATATTTTATTCTATTATAAGGGTAATATATTAGTCTTCAAATTCTTATCTGGGAATGCTTTGATCTGATTAACTTAAAGTTATTATATAGAGACACAGGATGCTAAGGAAATGGACCCAGGGAAGAAATTCAAACACATCGTAACACAAAACAGCTTGGTGACAACTTAACACAAAGAATGCCAGTAGATAAGTTAACAGATGCTCCAGAAGGATTAAGGAGTATGTGTAGGATAATAACAAAGGCAGATTTTACCTACTGTAAATAAGTTTAACCTACTTATTCTCTTCCCTGAATAACACATATACAATTCCCTAATATAATGGTTATCCTCAATATATATTTGTAACTTTATATTTCTTCTTTAATTCTATCTTTTCCACTCATTTTAATGTCTAGGCATAATATTGGTCTAACTGTAAATGTAGCTTTTCCACATCATGATTTTATATATATATTCATATGATATATTTTCTTATTTTGAGTTTGAAAAGGCTTGAGATTTTTTTTTCCTTTTAATTTAAGAAGAGTGTTCACATAATTTAAAAATTATCCTAGCTGTCTAATCACTTTGAAAAATACCATCTGGCTTCGAAGTGTTCTCAATGTATAATCATGGAAATAAAAACACCTGCATTTATTTATCTTCACTTTGTTTCTCCTCACTCATTGAGACCAGGAACCACATCTGATTGCCTGTTTTTCTTTTTCTTCTAACTTTGCAATTTTCACTCAGACATTTCTTGTTGGCATATTAGCGTCTGTTTATTTTAAAGCATATAATTATGACAAATAAATAAAAACAACTTAGATTCTGTATTGAATCATTCCAAAATAGCTTGAAGAAAAGAGGTAAAGTCAATATAGCCAATGATTTCTTGGGGGGAAAAAAAGAAATTAAGAAGCCCCAGCAATCTAGAGAAAACTGCTCAGTGATTGTGCAATAAGTATATTCTGATATTACACATACAAGCAGAGAGTCAGAGGGTTGAAACAGCTGGAGTATTGAGGAGTTTTCTTATTGGTCCACCAGGTACTGGCACACTTAATATATACCACTTGAGCACAGACACCATTTGCCAATTGCTATTAATGGTCTATCCTTGAGACAAAATGCACCGGTTCCATCATTTGGTACGTTTTTATCATTAAGCTATTGCTAAACCAGACCGTAGTTTAAATGTAGCCTGTCTTATTCTGTCATTTCAAAAAGATAAGAAATTTTGGAGGTCCTTGGATGTTTCCAAGCTCTATGTGTGTACCATAATGCTAACTTTCATGCTATAGGACAGCTTAAATTGTTTGCATTTTTTTTTTGCTACTTTACATTTACCATTAAGAAGCAAATCTCTGAGAATTTTCACACTGTATGCCTATCCTCATTGTTAGTTTTATTTATCTTCATACTCTAATTTTATTTAAAGAGGAAAGCTTACATTAAAAAAAAAAAAACTCCCCTCATTGCCATATCCCAGAGGTATTTCAGCTTTCCTTTCTTTAACATATTTTTTAATTTATATTTTCAGCTTCATCTTGAGAATCTGAAATACTTTATAAAGAGTAAAGATTTGGTAGAAACTATAAAATACATAAAAATTTTTACTCTATTACCCCTAACACTTTCCTAGTAGTTTTGCATTATAAACATTGATTCTATTCCTTCTTGCAAAGAATGTCCTTCGCAGGTATTTTCAGTTTGATTTCTACTATATATAAAAAAGCCATGATGGTTTAATGTAGAGGTAATACCAATATGATATAAGCTTATTTTGATATAAACATATAAGAAGAATAAATCATTACAATTAAAATAGTAAGAATAACATTTTAGGTGTTTATTTTTTGCAAAATTTTGAATGTTCACATTATTTATGCAATGATATTACATAGCCTGTCTACGAAACTGAACTTCAACCAAATTATCCACAATTATCCATTGTCTTAATTGGATCAAAATATCAATGAACTACATCTCCCTAATAATATAGGAGTAAAAAACACATTCTTTCTTTTCTTCACCCAGGTACCCATTGATATAGTCAAGAATTACTTATTAATTGCCTGGTGGTATGCATTGGGGATATATCAATGAATGACAGAACCACACTTCCTGTCTTCATGTATCTAATAGCCGAAGTGTAAAGAGTTACATAAAACCAGAAATTATAAGTCTACCTACTTGGAAAATTGTGATGTATTTTCATTCAGGGATATCCAGAGCAAGTTTTTAGAGAAGATCAACATTAAAACTGAGGGTAATGAATGCATGACAGTAGTAGCCATGCATTGTTGAGCACTTGCTATGAGCTAGGTGCAGTCCTAAGTGCTTTGCGTGCATTAAACTTCTCTTCATAAGCCTCTGTGATAGGTACTGTAAGTGTCTCTACGTTACAGACGAGGAAGCTGGGATGCAGGAAGGGATTCAGTGTTACTTGGGTGAGTAATACACTCCACTCAAAGGCTGTCACTTGTCCCTGACATGAGAAAGAGCATGAAGTTTTCAAGGAATCAAAAACATGGTGGGAATTTAAAGGGCAAGGGACACATATTGCAGAAGCCAGACCTTAAAGGAACTCATAGCCCATATTAATGCTCTTTTCTTCTCTTTTTTTCTATTCTTTTGTATAATAAAAAGTCTATGGAGTCTTCTAAATAAGAGTGACCTGATAATAGTAATTTTTATAAGCACAATTCTTCGTTTGTACTTCTGGTGGAGAATGAATTAAATGAGAGAAAGAAAATATCATAAAACTCTCTTAGGCTTTCTAAGCAAAGAAGACAGAATTTCTGCAAATGGTTAAAAACTTTTATTTTCTCAGAGCTTAAATAAGACTGGTACTCTACATTACTCATGATGGAGGAAAACTGAACACTTAGTAAAACTTCCACAGCCATTATTATAAACACCATTTTCCTCTTTCTTCTTCCTTGAGGTCATTCCACTGTTTAATGGTATTTGTCCCAAAAATGAACATGGAAGAACAGAACAAAAAAGCAATACATTACAATTCATTTAACTTATTATTTCCAAGAAATCATACTATATGGTAAAATGTGAAAAGATAGCAAGGTTGTTGAAAAAATTAAGATTCATAGGTAAAGAACTGGCAATATTTACTTTGGTTATCCATTTTCTTTAACTTGGAATTGTACTCATCCTCAAATGTAACTCAAAAATTATCCCTTCCATGCAGATGTCCTCAGTTATAATGTGAAGAATGAATTCCTTCCCTTTTTTCACTCACAGATCATTACTAGCTATTATTACGTATTGTTAATGATTTTATTTATTTATTCATTTATTAATTAAATTTTTACTTAACATACCAGAAACTTGTTCCAAAACAAGATTTTGATATGACTCACAGAGAGCCATCAATTACAAGATAAAAATACAGCATGAGAAGAAAATTCTAAAATTAAAAAGAGAGAGGAAAATCAATATTAAAGGCAGATGGAACCAAAGTCGATAAATGTACAAAACACGTGCTCCAAACTAATATTTAATGTATTGGTTTATAGTTAATTATTTTTGCTTCTGTTTCTTCTAATAGATTTGAATGTTATTGAAGATAGGGATTGTATCTCCTACATCTTTATATCTGGCTCCTAAGAGGTCCGCAAAAATGTTTGTGGAATCCATGTACATATGAATGAAAAAATGAGTAATGGTTCCCTAATCCTAAGACACTTTAGCTGAAAAGGGTGAGCTACTATAATTAGGTATTGTGAAATTAGATTAGAATAAGAACATTTAACAGCTCTGTCTATAACTCAAAGCTTTGCAATGGGAAATATAAAAGCACCCATGTAACATCTAAATGAATATTATCCATCAGATTTGACATTTATTAAGCAATAGCAGCATGCTGGGCGCTGTCGTACACACAAACTCTTTTCCCAGTGAACTTAGATTTATCTGTGCTGGCTTTTTTCCTGAAAAAGACCGATGCAATTTCATAGCAGATGGTAAAAGAATATAGAAAGATGATTTTAGTTTTCAACTTTTATAGGCACTAGCTTAAATCAACTCCTTACGCTGGGAATCCATCATATTACCTTGTCTAAATATTGCAATTACATTTTCCCCCTTATAAACAGTGAATAGATTTCTGTGATTAAGAATTATTCACCTGGATTGATATTGTCAGTGTTTCTATTGTATTACCATTATTGAGGCTATTGTTTCTTGCAAGTTTTAAGTTAGCATATAACAGTAGTTCTCAACGTTTTTTTTTTTTTAACACTGTGATCATAATTCACTTTCAAAACATCCTAATGGGCTCAGATAAAACTGCCTCTCCTGCAAGTATTGTATGGAAATAAAGCAAATCTTGGAAAAGACTTTCTTTTGCAGCATAATATTCATAAAAGAATGTTAAAAGATGCAAATAATAAAAATGGTGGTTTAGATATTCCAAAATATTAATTTTGAGAAATATAATATGATAAATATTTTCATGATCTCTATCCTACAGATAGCTTTGATATTGCATGGATAAACTACTGTAGACTAAATTTTAATAAAGTTTCATGGTATTCATAAATTACTGTTACAGATATTTCTAATTTTTAAAGTTATAATTTAAAATATACAAATAAATTTTCCTGAATTTTTAAAAAGTTCTGATTTTTAACTTTTTACAATGATTTTTAATATAATAATTAAGGCCTTTGGTGCAAGTAATTGACTCAGACTCTGTGTTGTTCAGAAAAGAAAGAAGAAGTTTACTGGTGGACTCTTGGACTACTTCATGGGAAACAAGATCATGAATTGTTTCTGGAGGCAGGACAAAAATGATGCGGAAGACCCAAAAAGTATTGTCTCTTTCTTTCTTTCCTATTTCCAGCTACATTCTTCTCTATTTCAAGAGAGAAATTTTAATTACCTAGAAGCTTTAATTTTTTTCTTTGCCTATACCCATCTGGCATCATATGACTGCCAGAAGCTCTGAGAAAAAAGTTCTTATTTTAATTACTGTCAAAAATAAACAAAGCCAGACACAAGCTAAAGTGGTAAGGACAGATTTTAATCATTAATTCACTATCGCAACAGGGAAAAGAGTCCAGTGTGAACTGAACTCAACTTCGATTTATACAGAATTAGCTGCGTGTTTTAAGAGGAAAATGAAGAAGTAGAGAGTGGAGTGAGCAGCAGCTCAGTAGAACCAGAAAAGTGAAAATTTACAAAAAGTGAAAGCAGGGAGGGTTGTTCCATATGAAACTCTCCTGGATTTGCTAACTGCACTTATCAAAGTCAGACTCCTACTTGCACCCCTAACAGAGACAGGGAGACAGGGGCTCTATCTTTAGATGTTGCCTGGAACAAACACTAAATTCTTTTGGCAGTTTGAGTCTTCTCAGGCACATTAGAGAGACTAGGGTCATCCAAGGAATGCAGACTTTCGCTTTTAGAAACTATGTTAGTGTTTGTTTATGTCTTCATAGGCCAAGGCTGAGGCCTAGTCTAGAAGAATGGCTCAGAGAAGCCTGGCTAGAATTTGGTCAGGAAGAGAATCTTTGTCATTCATTATCTAGAAGCTTTAATTTTTTTTCTCTTAAGCCATATGGTAGAAAATGGTTTCCAGCATCTCCTCAGTTAAGATAACCTCCATTTTGCTGACAAAGAAACGGATTTCGGTTTTCCTTCCATTAACAAAATCGCAGGCAATCCTTCTGAAAAATTCAACTGTTTCTGAGCAAATCAACCAAGGAAGTGGTGTCAGAGTATTAATTTGGTGGTTTTTATAGTAGAATTACAATATATGAAATAATAATTTCCTCCAAAATAGAAGAGGAACTGGGAGGAAAAACAGGAGACAGAGAGTGGAAATAGTCAACATTTCCCGCATGTGGTGATCAGCTGAGGGGGCTCCTACCTGGACTGTGCTCACTGGACTAACAGAGACAGATCTTAGTAACACGTCACTCTCTTTAGCCTGATGGCAATGGAGAGGGCAAGGAGAAACACAAGGAGAAACGACGAGAATCTGATTTGTAGACTTTGATTCTCCCACAGGTAGTACAAGGCTAACCAATTTTGGTTGGCCCATTATGGTCCCCTTTGTAAATGCTCAAAAAGCATATTTTGTTTCATTGGTTCTGCTATGCCTGGTTCATTTCATTGTCAGTTATTAGATTGATCTATTCTTTCATATTATAGAGGCCTTGGGTACCCTGTCGATTTCTTACTTCAAAAGTCTCCTTAAAATAATTATTGTCCTTGTTTGAGGTTGAGTTGAATGTATTACATATTTTAAAAGATATATGTAATATATATCCTTTCTGAGCCTGAAATCCTTTTAAAAAATGAAAACAAATGATAATAATAACCCTTAGTGAGTTAATGTGAAGATAAAATTTTATAGCACATGAAATATCACTGAACAGAGTTTCACACCTTGTAGGCAATTAATATATGTGAATTAGCACATCCTTCTTTAATCCAAATACAATTTCCAATCAGACAAATAAACTACATTATTCACATTAATCATAGCTATTTTAAATCATGGCTGTAAATGATAAATATTGATACTGAAAAATCCAATACTTGGATTACCTATATGTCTATTGTTATTGGCTATTTCTCCTCTTGTTTTTTTTGTTTGTTCATTTGGTTTGGTTTTTTTGTTTGTTTTTTCTTTTTTGAGGAAGATTAGCCCTGAGCTAACATCTACCACCAACCCCCCTCTTTTTGTTGAGGAAGACTGGCCCTGAGCTAACATCCATGACCATCTTCTTCTACATTTTATGTGGGACGCCTGCCACAGCATGGTTTGACAAGGGGTGCGTATGTCCACACCTGGGATCTGAACCGGCAAACACCGGGCCACCAAAACAGAATGTGGATCTTAACCACTGCACCACCAGGCCGGCCCCTCTTCTCTTGTTTTTGTTGATTAGATTTCACTTCCAAGCACGCTATGGAGTATTTGATAGATAAAGTGCATGGAAAATTTTAGTGTTTCTGAATGACATTGTTTTTCCGCAGAGTGTCTTCTGGGTTAGACTAGAGACAAATCACTTTGCACATCAGCATATTTCCACTTAATACTTACTAAAATGATGTAATCTTTTAGGAGTCTCAGCTGAAAGCCTGGGTCTGAACCAGGGTCCCTATGTCTGGACCAGACCTGAATTTCAATTTTTTAAAGTACAGCACCATGAGACTGCTAAAAATTTCTGCTTAGCTCTTCAGCAATTAGCAACTTCTTTCTGCTTGATTTCTCAGCTTCTTACCTCTGGGAATCTTAGGATTTAGCAAACATTCCAAGAGCAAAATCTTGTGGGTTTACACGTCCACATTCCTGTTGTTCTGTTGTTCCTTTTTCTCCAGGGTCTTGGCACCTGAGTTCCAATGTTGGTGTCTCCTGTCCCATGAGACTGACAAATGTTCTAGGTTGCGACTTTCTGCAGAGCCTAAATACCAATCTCTGGGAATCATCAAATGTCTCCAAGAAAAAGCTGTAGAGAAGATCAGGTTCATCTCACTGTATCTCCCTCCATTCTTTCAAGGATATCTTGGTGGTTAATTTACGTCTTCAGAAATGTGGGTTTTGTTTACTTGTTGTATATTTTTTCATTGTTCCCTGAGGAGATTAAGCCAGAAGCAGAAGTACTCAACATTATGGACCCTAGAATATCCAGAGATTTCACCCCTGTAAAAGATATCCCTGCAAGACAGGAAATATGTACATTTTTAAAAAGAATTAGCCATGCAAAATACATATATATCATCTTACATTGTTAGTGGAAATAGTAAGGGATTGTGTGGCCTAATTTACCACTAATTAGAGGTTAACATTGAGATGTTAGCATTGACAAGAAAGTATGAGAGGCTGAAGCAAAGACATTTTAGATCGTAAAATATAAAGCCAACAGAATTTAATTTGTAGTTCTATTAACAGATGATGACATTGTTTTGAAACAATCTCCATCTTATAGGAAAGTTCCAATAAGGAATTCCTCTCTCTGTATTACTATTAACAGAGCTCACAGAAAATATATATAAAACTGAATATAACATGCTACAGTATAATAAGTATTGCAAATGGAAAGTTACGTAAAAACTAAGAAAATTTCTTCTTTATGATCATCTACTAATCTTAACTTATTAATTTAATTTCCTGATTAAATACATCTTGAAAGTAGAATAGTGACTTAAGGTGCAGAATAGAGGGACAAGTTAGCCTCAAATGTGTTACTGTGGAAAGAGATCTTTTAATATTTAACCAGCCTCTTGGGTACAGAGCAATATGATATCCTAAGAAGGTGGAGGACTATTTAAAAGTGAATGGACAAATCCATTTCAACATAGCCTTTAGCATGTACCGAAGTCAACGGGTTCATCTCAAGAATTTTTCCGCTACAACTTGAGGAAATTTAGTTATCTATAGTTCTCTTTTATTGCCATCCCTAAAGATATATTCTTCACAGGAAGAGCTTTTTTTGAGAGCAATAAGTTTACAGGAGGAACTCACACTCTCTCTCAGATGGCTGGAAAGTACCAGTTTTACAGATCCATGGATATAGCGAGGTGATGGAGAAGTGTAAATTGAAAACAAACAACTTGTAGGAAATAACCTCTTTCTTGCTTTGAATGTTGAGCATTGAAAATATTTTGTATCCTTCCAGGGGAGGGGAAATAATGAAATGTTGCAATGTGGATTTGAAAAGGAGTTGTTTTGATGGCATAAATGTTAAGAAGTCTCATATTTCAATTTGGCGACTCATACGACATGGAGAAAAAAGCTGTTAGTGGAGAGTGAGGCTGGATGTCAGAATTTCATAGGCACTATTGAAATAATACTGAGTACTTCAAACTGTAGACACAATGATTACTATTCTGTACTAATATTTGTCTGAGACACTCACTAGCTTCACTGGCATCCTTTCATTTCTGTTAATAACAATAGTTATTAATAGTTTTAAATTAAAATACATATAGATTGTGTATTTCAGTCAACAAACTCTATTCAGAGAGCCATTATCCATGTTTTTTTCCTGTTCCCATGTTTCACTCCTCTCTCCCCCTAGTAGGATATGATCCTACTAGAATAGGAGCTCGTTAGCTTAATGGCTAACAAAGACAGGCTCCAATAGAGGTTAAAGTATTGAGTATTCAGTCGAGTATATTCTCAATTACATTTAGGCATTACCAATAATCTTAGTCTAATGGTTTTTTTTTAAGATTGGCACCTGAGCTAACAACTGTTGCCAATCTTCCTTTTTTTTCAGCTTTTTCTCCCCAAATCTCCCCAGTACATAGTTGGATATTTTAGTTGTGAGTCCTTCTAGTTGTGGCATGTGGGATGCCACCTCAACGTGGTCGGATGACTGGTGCCATGTCCACGCCCAGGATCTGAACTGGCCAAACCCTGGGCTGCCAAAGTGGAGCACACGAACTTAACCACTAGGCCACAGGGCCGTCCCCAGTCTAATGGGTTTTAATTCTCTTGAACCACTGTTTTCCTTGTTTACTAAAATGATGTTGATTACATGCAAGTGATGACAGAGGTAGGAATTTAATTTAAAGCCTCTCCCAGTTGTGGTATTGATAAAGCATTGTCGTGACACTGTCTCTTCAATAAATTGTCTCAAATCCTCCTGACAATTTAAACATTTAACACTCATTAACATTATTAGGGTGACTGTTTAAGATAATTATTAACATTATTATTATTATCGTGATATTATTGATTTACAATTTGTTAAAGTCAAAACAAATGGATATCAATCTTGAAAATTCCCTGAGCAGACAAAACCAGTTTAATCATACAAGCAAAGCTTAATTTAGCTTATTTTGCAAGACTGACTTGACCTGGGTCATTTCTCGTTTATGCCTGTGGAAATCCTAAGCAAAACTTAAACTCTTTCCCAAGGTCAATATGAGGTGACCACTGAAAATTCTAACGTTATAACGAATCACTGAGAAGAATAAACAGTCACTGCATCCTCACTCTGTAAGTAGCTTTGTAACAATATGCCCCGGAGCCTCATTCCATGTTTTGGTTTGAGGGCTCCTGGTTTGCAAACTGTCTTTCAGGTACGTGCACAGTAAATTTTTATTAATTACTGCTTCAGTGATTCATTGGTTTTACTTCTGTTATTTCTGAACTTTTGACAAATTGTTAACATTTAACATTTTAATGTAATTTTTATTTAGGTAGAAAATAATAGAGAAAAGTATACAAAATAGCGTATGGCCAGTGAATTTTTTCCTTATGACTATAACTACATAACCACCACCCACATCAAGAAATAGAGCATTATTAAGACCCAAAGGCACTGTTTTGCCACCTGTCCTTGTCACTGTCCCCCTTACCTAAGGTTACCACTATTCTGATTCACCGTTTTTAGAGTACAATTCTATGGATTTTGTCAAATGCACGGGGACGTGTAACAACCGTCACAGTCAGAAGCAGATCCATCAACCCCCAAGGTCTCTGATGGAATGGTCTGCACTCAGCACTGTTTCCTACCTCATCCACAGAGGTGGAAGCTTTTGTCTTTTCCCCTTTCTCCAGCAGCAGTAAGACTTCTCCTGGGCCCTCAGAGGCTTAACACATTCATTCTATTCGAGAAAGCACTTTCTGCCTTTCCCAAGGCTGGTATGCACACCCCAGCTACCCTCTTAAACATTCTCATGAGCTCCCCGTAAAAGTCCATGGAGTAAAGCTTGTGAGTGGGTGCGAACTATCCTTGCATCTGCGGTTCCCAGGGAATTAACTTCCTTACTACCCACACTCAGCCCTCAGTCACTCATTTAAAACTTAGAACCCCTATGTTCATTGCAGCATTGTTTGCAATGGCCAAGACGTGGAAGCAAGCTAAGTGCCCATCAAGGTATGAATGGATAAAGAGGATTCAATATATATACATAATGGAATACTATTCAGGCATAAAAAAGATGAAATCATGCCACTTGCAACAGCCTGGATGGACCTGGAAGGTATTATGCTAAGCAAAATAAGTCAGATAAAGACAAGTACCATATGACTTCACTTGTACGTGGAAGATAAACAAACAAACACATAGCTGTGGAGAACAGATTGGTGGTGACTCAAGGTGAGGGGGTGGGAGGAGGGAGAAAGGGGTAAAGGGGCATGTATGTTTGGTGGTGAATGGAAACTACACTTTTGATGGTGAACACTATGCAGTCTATACAGAAACTGAAATATAGTGTACGCCTGAAATTTGTATAATGTTACAAACCAACACAGCCTCAGTAAACTAAGATAAAACGTAGCTGAATTCTTTTTACCTGCTTGTATGGCAACTTGTCTTCATCCTGTGCTCTGTCCCAGGTGTGTCACCACCTTCATCCTCTCTCTCTCCTTGTAAGCATCTGTCTTTAGCTTCCGGGTTGATGATTGCTTCTGCCACCTCAGCACCCCTATGCGTTCATAAAAATTATGATTTTAGATTATTTAGCTCTTTCCTTTTTGTATAGATAACAGCTACACTCTTTCTAGCTTTCTATAGCCTAAGCAGTAGCAGGAAGCCTTGGTTTATTTTTAGTACAATCTGTTTTTACTGTTGAGGGACATTTGGGTTCTTTTTGAGGTTTTGCTTTTATGAATAATGCTTCTATGACAATTTTGACATGACTTTTGGTATCCGTAAACATGTATTTCTACTACACTCCTGAACCTAGGAGTGGAATTGCTGTGTAACAGAGTATGCATAATTTCATCTTTAGTAGGTACTATCAGTTTTCCAAAGTAGTTGGTAACTTTTAACTTTTCACTCCACAAATGTGAACTTACTCCATTACACTCCAGGGCTTTTAAAAAGCCACTTTAAAATTTTATCTAAGTTTATATAATTTTTCCTGGTAGGAAAGTTGGTCTGACATAAACTATACCTTTTTAGGGAGAAATAGATATTTTATAATGTTAGTTTTAAATTTACAATACAATGTTAACTATAATATTAAACAAAATTGACACAGAAATAACGCAAAAATTTAAAATTTGCAATCTTTCTCACTATATCACAATCTTTATCATACTATTAATAAAAATCAATTTAATATTTTGCATTGAAATATTTTAGCACCATCACTTTTATTTAAAAAGTATAATTTACACAGTTCTGCAACATAATATATAATCTTAATCTCTGTTTCTCACTCTGTCTCTCCCTGTCTCCCTGTCTCTCTGTATATCTTACTCTCTGTCTGCCTCTCTTTCATCCTATTGTTTTCAATATTTCCAAGGTATTCCATTTTGGTTATGTTCCTTATCCTATCTAACCAATAATATGCCACTGGTCAATTGGATTGTTTCAAATGTTTCCCAGTCATAAACAATTTTCTACTAAACATATTTGTGTGTGTGTATAATTTTTAAACACTAGTGAAATTGTTTCTTTGGTATAAATTATTTGCTGTGAAATTACTAAGTTGAAGTATATAAACATTTACTTTTTAAATTTTAAAACAACTTAAAGTTTTAAACCAAATTTTCAGAAAAGCTACAGGAAGATGACAAAGAACTTTGTTTTCCTAAACCATTTGAGAATCAGTTACTTACTTGATGTCAATCACTCCCAAATATTTTCGCATATATTTCCTACAAACAAGGACATTCGCCAACATAATCATAGTACAACCCTGAAAACAGGGATAGTAGCCTTGACACATTACTACCATCTAAATGTCAGACTCTCTACAAGATTTGCCAATTGTCCCTTTAATGTCCTTTGTACAACCAAAGCATCCAGATCAGAATTCTGCTTAACATTTATTTCTCATTTCTCTTTAGTTTCCTTCAGCCTAAAATATTTCCTTAGACGTCTTTCAATTTTCATGACCTTGACACTTTTGAAAATAGTTGGTATGTTGTAGAAGGTCCTTCCGTTTGTTTTGTCTGAGGTTTTCTCATGATCAGATTCAGGTCATGTGCCTTTGTTAGTAATTTTACCGAGGCCATGCTGTTTCTTCTCAGTGCATCCTGTCAGTTGACAAACATTTTAATTTGTCCACTTATTGGTAATATTCACTTTAATTGTTTGATGTGTTCTTCTAGGCATCTCCATTGTACTTTTATTTTTTCCTTTGTACTTTGCATTCCGTAGGGAGGTTCTCTGATTCTCTTTAATTATTCTATTCCTCATCAAACTTTTTGTTTGTATATTTATTATTTTAGTTTGGGTTCAGTGTTTCTTATTTTACTCAAGAGCTTATAATCTGTAACTATTGTTTTAACGTGCAAATTGTCCCATATTTGGCTAGTGGGAGCCCTGCAAACTTCCTTCTCTGTCCTTATGACTGGCCCCATGATTTTTCCAGCCTTTCCCCGCTTTCTTGCACCAAGAGGTTCTAAGCTCTTATTGTATCTTCCCTTTATATCTCTAGTATTAGCCCTTTCACCAAAGAATCCTAATTCCTCTTACTAGAGATTAGTAGATAAAAGCCAAAATATGGGGCTAGGTGTCATCATTGCGGTTGAGGTATCACGGCTTCCCAGCCTCTCAAAGGGCAGAGCCAGGTTATAAATGCTTGTTTATATATTTATCTATTTCTAGCTAAGTCTTTTACACTATATTTATTTCTATATTTACCCATGTATATTTATTTCTACATATGTATATATTGAAAACTATGAATTCATACCAATACAAGGAATTCCAATCCAATCACAACAAATTTCCTTCTATTTTTCTCCCTTTTTATATGTGTAACTTATTTTGCTGGCTCCATCATTCCTAATATGTTTACTCCCCTCTTCCTCCAGGCAGTTGCCTTTCTCATCTGCACCTGAGCTTTGACACCAAGTAAAGATCTGCTATGAGTGACTCTTCTGTAGAGATGTCCTCCTCATCCCACTTTGGTTGTCATCTCTCCCTGGGCCAAAACAAACCTCCCATCCCCTGTTTGGATATCTGACTTGTTCTGTCTCATCTCAAAACTTTAGGACTAAATAGTTTATAAAAGGTTGGCATTGGGAGAAGGGAAAAAGGGAGAGGTGAATGAACTGGTTCAATTTTAATACAATACACAATTGCTCTTCTATTTTCCCATGAGTGGGTGATATCAATCTTGTTATGCTTGCTAAATGATAGGACATAAATAACAATTCTTTTTGCAGCATATTGATTTACTTAATTATGTCTGAGGTTGAGAATTATTTAATATTAGTCATGTGTTCTTTTTTCTATAGAGATTTTATATCATTTTTTCTTCTTTGCCCTGTTCTTTCTTGTTTGCTGGTTATTTCATTCATTCATTCATCCAACAAATAATTATTGCATGTATGTTATTGGGCCTGAATATTTCTCTCTAATTAGGTATTTTTCATTTTTAGGAGCTCTTTATTGGAATTCTAGTAATGAGTTCCTCAAAGTCAGGAATAGAGCTTCATATTTATCCTGGATCGATTTCACCACACAGCACAATGCCATAAATTCATCATTAACAACTTCCTTTTAATTACTTATTTGAAGATAATTATTATTCTTTTTTTAAAGATTTTATTTTTTTCCTTTTTCTCCCCAAAGCCCCCTGGTACATAGTTGTATATTCTTCGTTGTGGGTCCTTCTAGTTGTGGCATGTGGGACGCTGCCTCAGCGTGGTTTGATGAGCAGTGCCATGTCCGCACCCAGGATTCGAACCAACGAAACACTGGGCCGCCTGCAGCGGAGCGCGCGAACTTAACCACTCGGCCACGGGGCCAGCCCCTGAAGATAATTATTTAACCTGAAGTTCATGAATAAGTTTCAGAACATTTATGAACTTGAAAATATATGAGTTTGTAAGTGTGTCTGTTTGTAAGTGTGTCTGTGTTTGTATATTTTTCTTGAGAGAGGGACTAAAATTTCCATGGGAACACTGAAACAGCTTATTTGGCCCCAATATTTTGTTATAAAATAAGAGACGATGTGCTAAACATTAACAATAGTGAAGAATTATTTATATTAGAGACTATGGCTACCCTTATAAAATTATTCCACACAGATTATCTCATGATCAGGACAATAACCTTTGACTTCAAATCGTCATAGCACATAGTCTAACGAGAATTTTCAATACTGACTGGTAATAAGTGCATCCATGTGATGATGGATCATCCAAAAGAAAATTGTTCTTTTATTTAGAGATATGATTATTTTGTTTCTGTAGGAAAAATGTATTCAAAGTAAATCAAAGGCAAATAAAGAGCATTCTTCAATGCTTGATAGAAATACTCCTAAGTGGGACATATTTTCCTCAAAACGAACTTCTCTAAACATTTTGCATTTCAAATATAAATTAAAATACATATTCCATAGTTTAAACTACATTTTTTAAAAATTGTGAATAGTGGGGCCGGCCCCATGGCAGAGTGGTTAAGTTCCCAGGCTCCACTATGGTGGCCAAGGGTTTCACTGGTTCAGATCCTGGGCATGGACATGGCACCGTTCATCAGGCCACATTGAGGTGGTGTTCCACGTGCCACAACTAGAAGGACCCACAACTAAAAAAATATACATACAACTATATACTGGAAGGATTTGGGGAGAAAAGGCAGAAAGAAAAAAAAAAGAATAAAGAAGCTTGGCAGCAATTGTTAGCTCAGGTGCCAATCTTAAAAAAAAATTTGTGAATAGCATTTTTTAATAAAGGTAACAGAATTTAACAACTTCTAAATTACTTCGATAAAGAAAATAATTTTTTTTAAGTTGTAAACTATGAAATGAATATCACTAAAGGATAGTAAAGTAATATTCTTGGGAGATCCTAAAAGCATGCCAATTGGTAATTGACTTTGTGAGCTATAAATTACCTAGTGCATATCATCCCACAATACAACTAGTAGCTATTAAATTTTTTTTAATACATACAAGCCAAGTATAATAGAAATTTGCATCAATAGTTGGTCATTTTTGTTCTGTGGTTGGGAGTACACAGATCCGTAATAACGTACTAAAAATAACTTAATCATAGTGCCAATACCGTCTCAATGAATGCTAGAATCTTAGAGCTTTAAAATTATTTATCATAATCCACAAGTCTTACATTCAGTCCCATATTTATGTATTCATTTAGTGAACATTTATAGAGTGTCTGTAACACTAGAAATTAGGTATATGGGATTCAATAGAATAGTGCTGTCATTTAGAATGTCACATTACATTGAATGTGAGGGGAATATGGTCACTAAAACAGTGGGGGAAAGGAGGTCTGAAGAAGATGGGTTAAGATCAAGTACTTGCCAGGGGCAGAATTCAGAACCCAAACTGCATACCTGTGCCAAAAACTTCTTTGGTTTTGTTGATACAGCAGGAAATACCTCCTTTTAATATCTTTCTGATATTCTTGGAACATATAAGTCATATTCAAATATCACTAATCTTTTCTTGTGAAAAAGTAAAAGTCAAGAAAATAGCATAGGATTGGGTAGATGGCAGGATGCACAAGAAGAGTGTCAGCATAACAGTATTATTTTGTTTGGCTTTATCTCCATCCTCAGTTGATTCCTATCAAAACTCAAATTCAAATTCTAGCCACGACACCTACTAGCATTGTGACAGAGAGATGGTTATTCATCTCTTAAAACTGAGTGCTGTCATACATAGAATGAGTGTGATAATATCTGCTCTGAATTGTTGCTAAAATTAAAGTATAATGTACATAAAATTCATTGCATAGTGTCTGACTTATAATAAGCATCCACCAGACATTTTAATATCCTGAATATAGTTCCAACTCTCCAAAGCCAGAATGGCCCTTACATATGCTCACAATAAATTCCTATCACCAAATGCAGCATGAGCCTTCCATGTAGCTTACTGAAATCTGAAACAGGTTAAATAACCCATGTTCTTGTAGTGTGCTCTGTACTGTACTCACCTGAGCAATGGGCATATCATAGTACTATAGTCGAACTTATAGCCAGACCAGAAAATCAATATATACTTCATAAAGATCCTGTTGGCTTTAGTCAAACACAGCAATCAGTACAAGAGTGATCTCGTTATTCTATCTGAGAATCACTAGTTATTCTATCTGGGAATAGGGGAAGTTCACTTGTCATCAATCCAGTTTGACTGCATAGACATGGTTTAAGACTTTTCCAGTGAATTTCAAATTTAGGCAACAATAAAAACAAAATTACTTCAGGAAGAAGTAACTCAAGAGGGCTGTAAATACAGCATTGGATTAAAAAAAAAAAAAAGGTCAGCGCATTGACTTCAACTGGGCATCCAGATAACATCATAATTGAAAACAGATGCACGAAACAGAAAGCAGCTTTTGGGCTTCTGGTTCCTGAACACTAATGAAATTGTCCAGTTGTGAAGTCATGCTAATGACTCAACATGCATGTTTAGTACCTCTCTCAGACATTTAGCTAATGACAGATTATAAATCACTTTGCTACCTGAAATGTAAGACTAGATCTATATTATGTTAATGAATCAGATGCTACCTTGAAGATAGCAGCGTGAATCATCAGGGCTTATTAAAACTGTACTGGTGATGAGCAGCAGTTTGTGTCAGTGGACAAACCTAGATTTAGAACCTGGCATACTACCATTTTTTAGCCAAGAGAAGGTGGCTTTACTTCTTTGAAATTCAGGTGCTTTTCCTGTATTATTACTTCTCACAGGTTACCTCTCACAGAGAACAAATTATGATCACATATATGAAAGTATTTTGTATATAGAAAAACACGGTATTTTTTATGATTATGTGACTATTCTTTTAAAAACCAGATTTTAAACATTTATTTAGCATTTAATTTAAGTACTTAGCATTTAATTATAGAAAACTAATTTAAGATAAATCTATTGAGATATTTAATAGGATGGAGAAAAACTGATTAAGGAAAAATTCATTTCTCCATTTCATTCAAATACTCTGTGATAGTATTCAGTGATATGTTACTCATATTATAAAATTGTTTCAATTGTATTTCAATAGTGCTTTAAAATTTTGAAATTAATCAACAATTTTAAGATTAACAAACCAGGTAGATTAAGTCACAAAAACGTTTAGATAGTAATATTCTAGAATTCAAAGTTCAAGATGCATGCTAATTTCATATTCAGTGAATAGTTTTGAGGATATTTTGTATGCTAAGTTATGCCAACTTTTAATGTAGATATCTCTTTAAGTTATTATTATAACCATAGAAGCAAGTAGGATCATGTCAGCTTATGGATAAAGAGACCGAGGTTCAGAGAAGCTTTGCATAGCCTAAAGTCGCATGGCTAATCCACTAGCATGCTGGCATTTTATCTATTTTTTTTTTATTCCACAGCCAGTGCTTTCCCCTTTATATTGTATTTTGCCAACTAGCCTTATGTTTACATTCACTTTGCCTAGTTAAATACCAAAGGACAAAATACACGGACATAAGAAAAGGATCAAATACTATATACACGTGATCCTTCCTTGCTATAAATTATGAACTAGGTGGCCACACAGCTTGTGTTCAGTCTTTTACGTAATCTCAAGAAAATTATTTGACTTTAATTCACCTCGATTTCCTCATCTGTTAAAAAGTGATAATCCTTGCTCATAGGATTTCCATGATCACATAAAAAGTTTACATATAAAAGAGTTTACATATAAAAAGTACTTAGAACAGTACCTGGCACTGAATAAACACTTCACAAATGTTAGGTATTACTGTTGGCCTTCTATTTTCTGTTACTATCCAGATCACTTTCTATCTAGATTCCCCATTCCAAAATCAAGAAAAGGTAAGTTTTTGGTGAAGACACTTAAGAGTCGAAACACTAGTTTATTTGCAATTCATGCCTGTCT
Organism: Equus caballus; assembly: GCF_041296265.1. Taxonomy (NCBI): domain Eukaryota; kingdom Metazoa; phylum Chordata; class Mammalia; order Perissodactyla; family Equidae; genus Equus; species Equus caballus. The sequence continues at coordinate 40,859,273 of NC_091707.1, read as the reverse complement.
CAAATGTAACAGTCAATCTATTATGCTATTTATCATTTTCACATGATTCATTATCTAACTTAGTTATAATGTCATTTTTCACTGCAAAGCATTCAGGAAAATAAATCTCAATTGCTTGCCTTTGCTTGTAGGAAGAGAACAGGACAGGTCATTACTACCCCTGGGGAGAATGGCACATCCAATTTGAAGGAGAAGTTCATAATTCAACTATCACAACAAAATTATAATAATCAAATTTGTTAATCATTTAGAAGGAAATATCCTTTCAAAATATGTTATAATAGCAGTTACAATTTATTTTTAACAGCCTGTTATGTACAAGATTCTTTGCAAAGGATGTTATATGCTTGCCTTCTAATCCTCACATCAGCTTTCTATGGGGACACAGGTGCTCCCACTTGACAGATGGGGAAACAAAGTCAGGGAGTTTGGGTAATTTGGAAAGATGTAGAGCACAGATGTTGTGAATACAAATTTTATAGTTTAACAGACCTGTGCTTAAAGTCAGTTTTATTTTTTCCTCACTGTCTAATACACAACCTTTTTCTGTCTCATTTTTATTATCTGTGAAATGCCTCATCACATTACTATGTTATTTATGCATGATGATATCCAAAAGATCTTTGGACACACTGCAAGAATTTATACATGGTTGCTCATATTATGATTAAACTCATGCATCAATATTACATGAATCTATATATATATATATATATTTTTTTTTTTTTTTTTAAGGAAGATTAGCCCTGAGCTAACTGCTGCCAATCCTCCTCTTTTTGCTGAGGAAGACTGACCCTGAGCTAACATCCATGCCCATCTTCCTCTACTTTATATGTGGGACGCCTACCACAGCATGGCATGCCAAGGGGTGCCATGTCTGCACCCAGGATCTGAACCAGTGAACCCAGTGCCGCCAAAGCAGAACATGCAAACCTAACTGCTGTGCCACCGGGCCGGCCCCCGTGAATCTATATTAAAACACATACTTGTCTGTCTCCAACGATCACCATCACTTACAATCATATTTATCTACTCTTTAAAAAAAGATACTGAAAAGAAACATTTTGATCAACTGTTTCTTAATTAAGATGTAATTATCTAGATATGAAAGTCATATGTGTGTCTCTATATTTGTATCATCTGGCTAAATTGAAGAACCTATCAAACCTTCTTACTCTTCTAGTGTTTCCCTTTGCAAAATACGAGTTTAAATAGGAGCTGAGGTGATGGCCTTGACTCTGTTCTCACATGGAGAGCAGGTGTCCGCAGAGCACTTTAGCTTTATGTTTTTCTTTCTAGAGTAGAAATGGCTGGAGAAAGAGCTCTGACTGCAATTTTTGATGTACTATGAAGCACTCTTTTATATGCTGGGTAGACTATTACCCACAGGAGATTAATACATTATAACACCAAATCAAGAATGACATATTCATTTTCACACCAAAAGCATACCAGCAGTATTTACCATAAAGAAATGATTGATTTACACTGAGTAGAAGCAATTTACATTTTTACACACATGCACACATTCTCATATAAACTTTCAAAGCTTTAACATAATTATCTTCTGACATATGTCCAATGAAAAATATTCTTAAAAAGCAAAACTAATAGGGACTGTAACTATAAAATGTTTTATTTTGTTCTATTAATTAATGAGTTACGAAAATATCCTTCAAGTGAATTTACGTCAAAAAATGATGTTTCAAAGAAGTCATTCCACAATCTTCTGGAACACTGCAGTCTACTATGACTCATGCTAAAAATCACTCAGCATGTGACATGCCAATACCATTTTATTTATAGTGGCACATCTCCATGATTCCTCCCATCAGGGACTTCAATTCAAAATACTCAAATAAGGATTTATGACTCAATAGTTTAGTCTTGGAGAATTTGTTTGTACATTATAATTGATAACACACTTTTGTAAAGGAATTAATCTGTTTTAGTCACAGGTGCACCATCCTTTTCAATAACATTCTACCTCTTGAAAAATTCAAGGACTTTCCTTTCCACTCATCAGTAAATTCTATACCTTCTTGGGTAAATATTAAACATGGAAACGCTACATAGTGATGAGTGATATTGGACGATCTTTTCCTATTTGTCATCATTTTCTATTTTATTTCAATCACGACAGAAGAATAAAGTTAAAATCAGGACTACACTTTTTTAATTCAATGAGTGTTTCTATATTTCAAGTACTACGTTGTGCTGAAAATTTCAAAACAAATAATCCACTTTTCTCAACCCTAATTTTTCTATTTAAATCAGCTATAACATCAGAAAGAGGAATAGAATAACCAATAAATTCAAAACATACTCTTACTAGTAGAATAAAAATTTACACCAAAATTTAAATCTGTAAGTGCATGTTGCTTCCAATTAAGTAAATCAGATTATTCAGAGAAATGAGAGAAGGGCAAAAAGCATAAGAGGATTGAGGACAGAATGCTCAAATTCTTTTGCACACCTGCAAATGGTCTCAAGATCCCAGATGAATCTACAGCTGCAAAATTTGTGTCCATCATAGACCAAACAGAACAGCTAGTCTTTCATAAATCATACTGTCAAGGTAGATATTTTAATCCAATTTTCAAAATATTTTGAAATGATATGACATATTGACTTGTCAACTATCTGAAATTATTGCACTTAATTTTGCAGCTTCATTGACTCTCTTACTTTCTTACCTCATAATTTGCATTCCAGTTTCTCTTCTGACATTGAAAGGCCCGAACTACAATGAAAAGTACAGTGGGTATACATGTTCTTCATTTAAGAACATTAAGAATACAAGAATGGCCTCAAAGCAAATACTGGAAAGGAAAATAGGCAAGACAACATATAGTTGGGATTCTGAAGAACTAATGACTAGAAAATGTCTAAAGGATTCCACAGCCATGTTGAGGAAATTAGGCCATGATATTTGTTCTTAAGTAACTCACTTGCAGTTAAAAAGTAAAGGGGATTTTTCTATTAAAAGATACAATTTTAACAGTAGAGAAATAAAAGGGAGAGAAATATCTAACCCTAGCCCAGAACTTAAAATATTTAGTTTTTGAAAAAGATAACTATAATTTTGAAGTTTTCACAAATACTATTTCAAATGAAATTGGAAAATGATGTACGCATACATAGTTTTCAATAAAACTTTAATATTTCCTATGGACCAATGAACTTTGGTCAGGAGGAGATGTCTTCTCTGATGAAAGAGGCACACTAAGAAAAAGTTGCGTTTCCTAAATATGAGAACTGTGGCAGATAACTTTTCAAGTCGGTCAACACATTGGATCAGTCAGGAAAAAGTACTGTAAAGATTTATTTGAGCAACTTTTTCCCCTAAACTGATAAAATGTTTAATATATCATAACAATAGCATCGTAGCTCCCAAATAGCCCTCCAACTTAAACTCTAAAAATGGGCTTAATATTCAGATACATTTAAGAACACTGTATGTTAAACCCCCTGGAAAGAGTACATTGCACATTAGCATATTAAAGATCTGAGTAGCTCATCTGTATGAACATATTTTTAATTGCATTGGATGTTATCATACTTGACTATTGAACATTCTTTAAGTTAAATGATTAATATACTATAGAACCAGCATTCTATGAAACTTTCTAAGATATGATGTTCCAAACACAATCATCCCACAGATAAAAAGAGGTGTGCTATGCTTGACATTTTCCATTCTCCTCTTCAGACCTGTTCCACTCTTTTCACACTGCTTCCCCAAGTGGCTGACCAGTTCTCCACAAAAGAGTTTTCTGCCCTCTTACTTTAAGTTAGCTGAAGGTTGTCACCAACAGGAATTCAAAGAATGGGTAAGAGATCCAGTACTTATTATCCTAACTGTATCCCTGAAAAATCACTACAAGTTGACTGTGCCCCTACACCAAAGACCAAAACTCCCATCAGGTATCATTTTCCTATAGACACTTTCCCCAGGTTGTCATAATCACAGCTCCCCTTCTCTCTTTAGACTTATGAATAGTTGACTTCTCTCCACTGTTGCTAGATTTAGGATATTTCACCACTATTTCCATTGAAACTGCTCATACCTGTATAAACAATTCCCTCTGATTGAGCCATCTCTTTTCTGCTGGATCCATGAGTAGCCCCAAGAACTGGAAATAGATACTCCAAATGAGATTCTGAGATTAAGTTGCTCACATATTGAAGGAATCCATGAATAATCCTTTACAAACAAGAAATAAGACACTGGTATCTCTTCAGGTTGTATCACAACTAATGAAATCATCACTAATTTTATAAAATACTAAATGTAATGTATTTTACAACATATTAAATGCATTAGACAAAGTGCAGACAGACGTTGGGATATCAGTTGGCTGTGATCCTCAGGCACTGTGGAATGTAAATCTGATTATTTATTCCTCTGCTTGAACTTTCTGTTTTTTCCCATCCCACACACCCTGGCCCAGGATTAAGTACAAGATCCTAGCTTAATGCTCAAAGATTCTGGTCTATGTGTACAGCCTCATTCCCTGTCACTTCCCTGTCACTTCACATACTTTCTTAGTATGCTCTGGGATGGGCAAATTGCTCTTGAAAAAGTCACCATATTGTTTCCCAATCCATGCTTCACACATGCTCTTCTCTGTCTAGATTGTCCTTCCATAGTCAGCCTAGCTATCTATGTTTATTTCACAATGTTCAGCAACCTAGCTAATGCCATTTCCTCTTCCTTGTATCTCCCAATCTGCTATGTATCTTTCTCTTTTGTGCTCACTAAGCACTCATGAATACCTTCAATAATGCAATTCTGACATTCTACTACTAGGCAATCGTCACTTTCAGTCTTACCTACCAGATTGAAAGATCACTGGTTAAGACTGTCCTGTGAATTTTTTAAAAACAATATTTTTGGTGCCAATCACATTCTCAAGCACGTAGGAGGAGATCTAGAAAAAAATGTTGATTTAAATAATTAAAATAATTTCCTTTTCTGATGTGTTAAAATCAATATATGTACTCTTTATTTCTACAATGTTTCTAAATGGATAAATTCTCATTGGATTTAAACATTCAAAAATACACAAAGAAATGTATGAAAACCAACCTTTGCCTTTCTCCATTCTTCTACACATTTCCTCAAAGTTAACTTACATTAACAATACAGTGAAACTTTGTCTAATACGCTTTTCAGGAAATTTGCTACCAAACAAAATAGAATGCACTTTTTGAAAACAGATACTTTGGGTATTTTTGCTTGGCTGGCGGAAAATCATGGGCATATCAACACTAATTGTGTTTTGAGTTTAATATTGCCATATTATTAGAGTATGGTTTTCTTTACCACAATAGACCAAAATATGTATGAGATAAATGATTCACATTAAGTTTTGCTACCTGGCTGGATGCTGTCTTTGTTTTGTGGCTAATTCTAAATATATTGTGGTTCTTTGTACACTACTGCATTTGCTGGCTCTTTAATTGCCTAAGAATATAACTGAAAATGTTAAACTGTTCTAGAAGCAGATGTTCCACATTTCCCCTGGTTCTCCAAAAATATACCATTAAATTTAGAAACTACTACATGTAAGCATGTTTTCATATATTTTTGAGTGGTTAAATGTGTTACAAAAACCAAAGAAATTTTTTAAGTCCGTAAAGATATGGTGGATAAAAACACATAACACAAGTCATGTTTTTTGCTTTGCCCACCATACCACATATTAAATATGAAAGGAATAAGATAGGCAAGAGATTTTGAATTTATTTTTAGTGGGGCACTTTAATGCACATTTTGCTGCAGAATACGTAAATGCTGAAAATCCCTCCTTTAACCATGACAAAATAAAGGAGAACACTTTTGAAAAGTATTTCCCAAGATCAAGCAGGAATGTGGCATATTCACGTTTGAATACTGTGATTGGCACTGTTACTCTAATAGAAAGCAATGGAACAGAAGTTCTATTAATGATTGTGGCTTGAAATTCTGATTTATGTTTCATGTTCTAATTAAAATCCAAGACCCCTAAAGCTGAGATATATTATATATAAATTTATTTTAGCAATGAGATGTTTATTAGATGATGTAAATGTCACAGTGAAATTGGAAGACCTTTTCTTCAACATGAAAAACGGAAATAATTTTCAGCACAGAGAGATCCAAACCATTTCCAAAGCACAGACAGGAGGAACTAAGAAGTTAGAGCACCTTAGTCAGCAGCCTGTGACTGGGTTTCATGTCTTGTTACTAGGTGGGGAGCCAGCAAAAAATATAAATTTTCTCCCTCAAGCCCTAGTTAAGAAAAGGAGGCAAGCTAATGTTCTGGTGATAATGCATTGGTCACACTAAAATCATGAGAACTGAATCCGCTTTAATTCAACACATTCACCAAGTCCACTGCTGTATTTAATAATGTATTAGAACTATATGGAACTTAATTTATTTAAATAAAGGTTTTTGGCAAAGTCTTAAAAGGGAAAAGAAATATGAGTCACAGAGAAGTTACTTTTAGAGTTAAATTCTAAACCCCAATCTCTAAATTGTTTTATTTCTAACTTAAGATCAGGACAATAAAACTTATTACTTTAAAACAAGAATCTCAGTTCTCTTTTCTTAAGGAGTCCCACAAGGAGCTTAGCTCTAATTATATATGGAAATACAAAGGGAGATGGAAGGTCAAAGGGAAACTCAAGAACAGAAAGAAATTGGGTGAAAACCAAAATAAGAGGTTTGTCTTCACACCTGCAGCTCCTTTGTATAAATTCCATGCAGCTCACCATATTCTGCTGTACTCTCTGAGTGCAAGACTACTCAGAGACTGAGAGATTACTGGTATGTTCATTATCAAAATCATTGCTCTTTCTCCATCTTAAAAAAAATTCATTAATATATAAATAATACAAAATTAATTACTACATAAATCAATAAATATAAACAAGTACAATATATAAATACATGCAATGCTATTGTGTTTTTTCAGCTGCCTTGAAAGAGGCAGAAAAGGAAAGCATAGGGCTCTGAAAGGCAAAAAAGACATCACAAAGTTTACATTTCACAGCTTGTATATATCATCTGATAGAATTGTTTGGATCCTCAATCAGGGACAATTTATTTTGGACACTTGAATCTTACACATAGTGGAAGTTTAATAAATATTTATAGACTCACGGATTCATTCAAGTCTTGATTGTAATTTCTTTGTTGTAATGAACTTTATCTTGACTGTTTTATGTTTACTACACTGTCTAGCATTCATACAGAGATATCATGACTAGCATTTCTTAGCAATTTAGTATTTCAAAAACAATTTTATTTAAATTATTTTATATGACTTGCACTAACTTGGTGAATTAGCCAACATTATTGTCATTTTGTAGAATAAGTCACCTAGAGTAAAAAGGATGGGCTTACCTGACTATAGTTATTAAATTCCAAAACGTAGTATCAAATAAAGTGTTTCAGACTATTAATGTCATTATCTTCCCCATACTATATCCATCAAAAAAGGATTATTGAATGAAAAAAGATTGGGTTTTGTTTGATGTCATTTTCTGAAAATTTACCAAACACAGAGTGTATCCAAGTCATGCAATTAGATACTAGACATATGAAAATAGTGAAGATGCAGTTTTTCCACTCAATAAACTTCAAGTCTAGAAACGGTGTCTATCAGAGGTTCACAGAATCCATATTTTCAATCTACTGTCCCTCCCCCACTTCACCTCCAACGACTACCAGGTTATCATATGAGGCCATGTACCATGGCATGACTTTCTCACATGCTAAATCTTATTTCATGAATATAAAGTGCAAATATAATAAAGGCTGATCTTTATGTAAGGTAAACAAAAACAAACGCCTTGAGATGTCTTGTGAGGTTGCAAAGGACCAACAAGAGTTGTTTTTTGCATAAATATATCTAACTATCTGAAAGATAATTATATAATTATACGATGACCTCAGGGAACAGATCTCACTACTTTTTATATATTTTAATAGCTATATTTTGATTAGAAAACAGAAATAAGAAGTTAGGCTCACAGTTGAAAGGAGAGTCTTATTTGATCCCAAGAAGCATCTGAAAATCCTCATACTTAATTTGATTCTCATGAATTTTATGTCTATACCTTCAACCTGAGCTGTGTTTTCCTTGTTGCTGAACTTTGTGACAAAAGACAAACTGAATGTCTGAGTTTCGCTTCTGACATATTCAAATACACTCCTATAAACTCTAAACGAAGAAACAAACAAGCAAAAATCAAACACAAAACAAAACCAAACAAATTGCCTAGGGGTTCTGGGGTATACACAGAGCAGGGAAGTTTTCTGATGGAGAGGGGAGTGCTGGAAAAAAAATAGATTAAAATGAGTTTTCCCATGGCTTTCTGCCAGAGGATAGAACACAGTCAGCTCCTCAGAGAGCGGCTGAAACTCAGAAAGCAAACGCAAAGTCTTCTAGCCTAAAGTAAAAGAAGTCAGTATTCAAGGCAACCACTGGCATTAGAAAGTGAGGGGTTAATCGTGCGGGCGACAGGTTTATAGAAGGAGAACTCCAAATTCTAAGCATATGCTCTTCTCAAATATCTGAATAGAACCGGAAACACACAAGTAGGGGGTAGACTGCCAACAACCCCACTAAAGAGAAAAGAACTAAATAGAGACAGCTACTGTTCAAGAAAACAGGTTTGTGAATTGAATCAAACATTGTAACTGCCTGCTACAAGAAAAATACCAAAACTCTAGGGGAATAATACAGAATCTGGAGTCTGCACAACATAATATTTATAATTCCAGAAAGCAATCCAAAATTAACGAGTGTATGAAGAACATGGAAAATGTGACCTATTCTCCAGGAAAAAAACAATCAACAGAGACAAAATTGAGATAACCCAGATGTTAACATTTTTAGTCAAGGACTTTAAAGCAGATGTTATAACTATGCTTGATTGGAAATAAGGAAAATAAGCTTATAATGAATGAAAAGATAGGAGAAGTCAAAAAAGAAATACAATCAATGAAAAATTCCAAATGGAAATTTTAGAACTGAAAAAATACGAAATCTGACATAAGTGCCCAGGATGGTCTTAGAAGAAGAATGGTGAGGACTTTTTCAAAAGAGTCACTAAACAGAAAGGGAGATTAATAAAAGATATCTAGGGGCTGGCCTGGTGGTGTAGTGGTTAAGTTTGCGTGCTCCCCTTTGGTGTCCCGGGGTTTGTGGATTTGGATCCTGGGCACGGACCTAGGACCACTCGTCAGTCCATGCTGTGGCAGCATCCCACATAAAATAGAGGAAGATTGGCACAGATGTTAGCTCAGTGGCAATCTTCCTCACAAAAAAATTTAAAAAAATAAAATATATCTAATCTTAAGAAAAAGAGAGGAAAAAAATGGAAAAGAATGAACAGAGCTTCAGGCATGAGTGGGATAATAAATATAAAAAGCTCTTACGTATGTGTGATTAGAATCCCAGAGAACTGATAGATAATTGACCAGGAAAATACTTGAAAAAATATTGATCTGGAAACTTTCCAGATTTGGTGAAACACATACATTTACAAATTCAAAGGCTCGGTCAAATTCAAGCAAGATAAATATGTGGAAAACATTAACTAGATACTGTATCATCAATTGCTGAAAACCAGGGATAAATAGAAAATTCTGAAAGCAGCCAGAAAAAATAACTTACATACAGGGGAAAAATTAATTAGAATGGACAAAACTTCTAATCAGAAATTACAGAAACCAGAAGACAGCAAAAACAAGATTTTTAAAGTGCTGAAAGTAAAACACTGCCCTGCTAGAATTTCATATCTATACAAATATCTTTCAAGAACGATAGTGTGACATTTTCAGAGAAAGAAAAAAGAAGAGAATCGTCTGCAGACCCCTACTATAAGGAATGTTAAAAGATTTTCTTCCAACTGAAGGGAGACAGCATGATGTGGAAAAGGAGCCTCAGGAATGAATGAAGAAGATCAGAAATGGTAAATATTAGAATAAATATAAAATACTATTTTTCTTCCTCAGTTTTAAACTGCATATGGCACTTGACAAAAGTTGTAACATTGAATTCTGGTTTTTCTAATGTATGTATAATACACATGACACAATAGCATAAAAGTCAAAGGATATAAACAGTTACGAGGTTTCTGCATTTCATATGACCTGATAAAATGTTAATTCTAAGTAGACTTATACGTTTAGGACGTGTGATCCCTAGAGTAACCAGTAAAAAGAGGCAAAAATTAGCAATCCAATGCATAAATTAAAATGGAATACTAAAAAATATCTAAATAATACAAAAGAAGGCAAGAAATAAAAAAACAGAACAAAAACTAACAGAGACAAGGAGAAAACAAAAAATGTTAGACCTAAGCCCAACTATATGAATAATTATATTAAATCTTAATAAACTAAATGTTCCAATTAAAAGATCACAAATGTCAGAATTGATTAAAATATCAACTCTACGCTATATATGAGATGAACAAAGGTAGAAAATAAATGGATGAAGAAATGTGTATCATGCACACAGTAAGTATTAGAAGGCTAATGTTGTATCAATATCAGGTAAAATAGACTTAGGACAAAAGAATTATCAGATATAAAATGGACATTTAATACTGGTAAAAGAGTCAGGAGCACAAAGCAATCAGAAGTCTATATTCACTTAGCAGAGCTTTAAAATTAGGACGTAAAGACTGACAGAAAAGAAGGAAGAGATAATTCCACAAACATTGTTAAAAGTTTTAACATGCATCTTTCAGGAACTAATAGAACTAGACAAAAAAATATCGGTAAAGACATGGATGATCTGAATAACATTATCCTCCCACCATGACCTAGTTCATATTTATATAGCAATACATCCAACAATTGTAGATTACATATTCTTTTCAAGTGCACACAGCACATTCACCAAGATAAACTATATGCTTGCCTATAAAAATATTTTTAATAAATTTCAAATTCTTGAAATCACGTATAGTCTGTTCCCTTATATCAATAGAATTAAATTAGAAATAGAAAATGATAAAATGTCTAGGAAAACATAAATATTTGGAAATAATGCAAGACAGTTATTGATAACCTACAGAAATCACAAAGGAATTAAAAACTGCTTTTAATTAAATGATAACATTCAGCATATTCGGTTTTGTGGGATATAGCAAAAGTGGTGCTCAGCAAGAAACGCATAACTTTAAATGCTTATATTAGAAAAGAAGAAAGGTCTAAAATCAGTGACCCACGTTTCCAGAAGGAGGGGTTTATGTAAAGACTAGAAGGATGTGAGGTCAGAAAATGTGCAGGTTCCAGATTAGAAAGTGTGCCATATATGGAGGTATGGAGTTTGAATTTTATACTGAATGCCCTGGGGAGTCATTGCAGGATTCTAAGCAGGGAAAAAGTAGGATCAGATTTTTCATTTTAAAAAGATTATTCTGAGAGCAGAATGAATTATGGATTCATTTTAGAACCACTTTGAACAAAGGGAATAGATAGCAGGAAATCACTGTAATAATCTAAGTATAGAAGGACCAGATTCCACTAAAATGTATCCGTGGAAACTGAGAGAAGTCACTGGTGTCAGGATTATTAAGGAGGTAGTAGCAATAAGATTTGGTGACTGGTTACATGTTGATGGTAAGCAAAAAGATGGACTTTTTCTGGGTTTGCTGAAACGGCATGTGGGAATAGCAGTAACAGTCACGGATACAGAAAACAAAGGTGAAGCAGGAGGTTCAAAAGAAAAATGGACGTTAATTTTGAGGGACATTTTTATATCCAGTTATAGATATTCAGCTTGTTAACTTTCTCAAGTTCTACTTTCTATTCCATTGATTTCTACTCTTACCATTATTTTCTTCCACCTGGTTTGTGTTGGGTTTACTTTGTTCTATTTAAAAGCAATTCTAACTGAACTTTTTAATGTTGGGATGAGATTTACAAGAGAATATTGTTTGCTTTGAGTAGACAATGCAATGGGAAATATGGTAGACCTATAAGAAGTTTGAGGCTAGTTGTAAATGGTGGCATAAAGAATCATTTTACTATTGGGAATACTGACAATCTTTCTCTTGTACAGATGGCTAAATAAATGAAATCTCTCTGTACAAAGCAATAGTGCACATCACAGAAGAAGGAATCAGCATCATACTGGGTAGCTATTGGGTCATGTAGTTTGGAAAATCTTGATATTCACAGCCTTAATCTATTCTTCATCTTTTTCCAGGCAGAAGATGTCCGTATCTGAGATAGATTCTACGTCAGAGTAGCTATAGAATGCTCATCCTAACTTATCCTGTTATGGGAAATGAAAAAGCATAGAAGTATTTTTTTTCCCAAGAGTCTGGGAAAACAGTATTCTGTAAAATGCCTTACATTAGTATGTTCCATAGTGAATTATTGATTCTGTAGTAACTGGAAATAGTATGATTATGCATCCTAACAATTTTGCACTCTTTATCACACTTGACTTTCTCTATATTTGATGCTGTTGATCACCTCCACTTTTTTGAAACTATACTCACATAGTTTTCTAATGTCTCCCTTGACTTTCCTTCTCTATTTCACTTGAGAATTCCTCTTTATTCCTTACATACTCATGATTTCAACTAATTACTCCCAACTATATATATTCTCACAGGGCAATTTTCCTGTACGTCAAACCACTTCAAACCCAACCATCTGATGGACATCTCTGCATAGATGCCCCATAGGACATCAACTGAACTTATCAAATATTAAACTCATACATACCTTTTCTCTATTAACTACCTGCATCCATTTAATCAATTTAAGTGCCATCAACCATCCAGTCATTCAAAACCTAGTAGCCATGTATAAAGCTTCCTTCACACACACATTCAGTCAATTAACGAGTCTTGTTTACTTTACCTCTAAAGTATATGTGGCATCTGCCCACTTCTCTGCATTTAATCATACATCATCTACCACTGAAACTACCGCAATGATGGGACTTACTCTTTCAAATCCATCCTTTTTCAGGTATTAGGATTATCTGCTAAGAAAAAACACACATGCACATACACACACGTGCACATACATATATGCATATGTATATACACATTCATAACTGTGTCATTTCTTAATTAAAATCTTTCTGGAGCTATCTGTGCATAGAGAATGTAGTATTGTTTGTGACACTAAGTTAATTCTAGATAAACAGTTTTAGGATAAATGATGATTAAATAAATAAACCAAGATGAACAATTAAAGGTAGCCACAAATACTTCCAAAATTTTTCCAGTATCTAACCATAGAGTCATGGATCTGAATACAATCATTTGTCCATTATCAAACATTAACTGAACCCCTCATATCAGTCTGGCATGCTTCCAGATACTAGAAATACACTAATGGGCAAGGCAAAGTTCATGTTGGTAAATTTATTAAACAAGTAGGCCATTAACCTGAGGTGGTTTTAATATCCTAGAACCCTTCATAAGCAAACCAAAACCTCAGCCTGAAATGCCTCCAGATTAAGAAATCAAAACTTAAGGACAATCAATCACAAACATCCAACTAGGCTTTCCAAATACAGTAAGGCAACTGCTTAAGCTATAGCCAATCAAATAATATTGCTTTTCTTTTCTTTCACCTCTTCTCTCTAAAAATCTTTCCTCTAGCTCCTACGAGTCAAACACTTCTAACCACCTCTGGTTTGGCACTGCCCCTTTGGAACCAATTTTTGCTCTAATAAACTCTTACAAATCTAATATGCCTCAGTTTATCTTTTAACAGTGCTCTCATTATGTTACATTCTTCATATAAACAAATAAGATACTAATTTTAAAGCAGTGATGCAATTTCTAAAAATATAAAATAAGTCCATTGGAGATAGGAAATCGGGTTGCTTTTTAACTAGAGTAGTCAAAAAAAGGCATCTCCCAGAAGATGATTTGGATTTGATACATAGATGCTAAAAATGACGGGATTAGTGCTTTAATGATGGAGTTACCGACACGCAAACATCTCCAAAGGCCCATAAATGAGAATGATTCTAGAGCATTTGAAGGACAGAAAGATGGAAAGTGTAACTGGAAAACAGGAGGGAAGAGTGGTGGGAGATGAGCTCTGTGGAGAAAAAGAACATCCAGGGTCTTTCAGGCCAGGGCAGGTCAGATTATAGAAGATTATCTTTCCAAGTCCTCACCTCCAGGAAAGTAACATATTATTATGCCATTATGCTTCCCTTTTCAAATGAGGTGTTCTTTTTCATTCATTTCCACCATTTTACACCTACTATTTTATTATTATTATTATTATTATTATTATTATTATTGCCTGAGGAAGATTATCCCTGAGCTAACATCTGTGCCATCTTCCTCTACTTTGTATATGGGATGCCTCTACAGCATGGCTGATAAGTGGAGTAGGTCTGTACCCAGGATCCAAACCCGTGAACCTGGGCTGTAGAAGTGGAACGTTCAGAACTTTAACCACTCAGCCACAGAGCCAGCCCCTACACCTATTATTTTAAATTAAATAGAAAAACAAACCTAATAGAGTTAAAGCAATTTTGTGTAGTTTCCAAGAACAAACAATTATGATTGAGGACATTTTCCTAATCCTCACATATCTTTTCCTTGATCTTTTTCTCTCTGATTAAATTTTCTTTTTTCTGTGTCATTAAGACCTCTCCATGGTTTTCCATTATAAACATTTATTTTTAGTGAAAGATCTGGAATTCATTTTAACGAAAGCATAACTAAATGATCGATAGCTGCTTAAAGTACTTACAATCTTAGTCTATATGTCTTAATACAACTCCAAAATATAAACTAAAGGAAAATTATTCTTACTGGTAGAAAATCACACATGTCTCCTAAGTGATGGTGGCCTCTCGCAATTTTTTGAAGTTCCCTTCTGAAGTCGGAGACCTGAGCTGGATACAAGCATTAATAGAGATCATGGTTGACAGGGACATTAGGTTAATCCATGTTATGATGGGTCTTGACAATATGAGCATTAAGGTAATCATGTTATCGCTGACAATGTTCATGTATACCATTTGCATAAGGCCTCCTTTGCATTCTGGTATAAAATTAAACCCATAAGCATAGATTTTTATACTCTTTTTTTTAAACACATTCTAGAGCTGTACCAGAGCTGTCTCAAAGTACTAAGCTTTTAGTTTTCCATACAACAATGGAAAAGTAGGAAATTTGGTTGAGTACCTAAATTTGACCAAAATCTCGGAATCGTTTTACATAGCAAACTTAACACTTTGGTCCCTGGAGTATCCTATTTGATACAACCTGGCAACCAACCAAAAGTCGCCTTATACTGAAAGAGTTATTTGGGTAAATTACCAGGGGACCTTGAGATTTGTGAGTAAGAAATTGTGTGTGTGCTTAATTCAAGCCATAACCGTTAAGATTATATATCACAGAATCCAGTGTTATTGAGATGTGCATGCTGCTGAGTCCAGATGTCCTTAGTCATTTGCTGAAATGTCTCTAACTCAGCAGTTTAGAGATTTCTTGCTAAGAATACTGTTCGTCTTCATATAACAACCCCTCTCTTATTTCTCTCTTTTATTTGAAATATTTTTAATAAAATACATTGAGAGAAAAAGACATTCACAAATATCCACGGAGAACAATTAGGAGTTAATTGATTTACACACCCCTCATTCAGTATATAGCTTTTAAAATACATGTGGCTGCACCCCAAAGGTGTGCCTGGAATGTAATATGATAAGAAAATCTACTGTAAAATACCCAATAAATTGAAAAGGATGGAAAATAAATACTACCTAAAATAGTTATATTTCACAAAGACATTTGTATGGAACCCTTTCAAATGTAAAGCAGTTCCATTTTAGACTTGATTATTCCTTCTGGGTGCTAGTAATCATCTGAATAGCAGCTATTGCTTCTTAATAATGACCATTGCAGGTCTTGTTCAGTTCTTCTATTCTCAAACACAACGTTCAGAATGTCAAGGTTGACTGTTTCATGAATAATTCAAAATGATCAGTTCCTAAATTGCCCTTTGTGGTCCGGGGTGGGTTACCATTCAAACTAGTTCACTGAGTAGCTCACTAGAATATGTCTGAAAATGAGCCAAGATGCTGGGCTCCTTTCTTTTTTTTTCTGAGCAGTGACATTGTAAAAGAGAAATAAAGATACCGGGCTCAGAATGGATGGATTTTCTTATGGAGAAAAGCTTTCAACCGCCAACGGCATAAAGCAGTGCACGTGGATTTTTATACAATCTCACTGCTCAAAACCCATGCTTTCCTCCTCAGATTCCCTCCCATGAAAAATTCCCTGGCAGTGTCTTTGTATGACCATTTTCTCAACCAAGAGTCTATAGCTGCAGGTCCAGGCTCAGCAACTGAAAAAAGCACTTACTGAAAAAGAAACCATTTCCAATAAAAGCAACCAGATTTGGCACTGGCCAAGCCAATTTCTGTTTTGTATAACTGCTCAGGTTCAAACAGTTCTTTCTCTTTTTTTCTTTTTCCTAATAGATCGAAAGGCTCTTTTTTACTGCTGAGCTGTAGCAATGCAATCCAGTAAAAATAGTCAAGTGTCTTGCTGTACAAGCTTGTAATTTCCTTTTCCGTTAAGGTTATTCTGGAAATAAAAGAAAATTATAAATCAAAGAAAACTCTTAGATCTTCTCCTTCTTCAGCCCCTTCAACCCTGGGTAGTCTCATAGTCTTAAATCCGATCAATTTAAGAAAATTCAATTAAACAGTCTTTTATTAAGCATTTGATACTTGGGGCTTGAATAGCATAAAATATAGTCCTTTATTTAAGCAGATTTTAAATCAGGATAATTTCAGGCAAAAAAAAAAAATCAATTCAATCAGACTAAAACAAAAATAAATTTAAAAATGAGACAAAAAGAACCCTATAGAATTAAGATAGTGAGAGGTATCGCAGAAAATGAGGCAGAGCTCAATAGTGAAGGCCCAGGAAAGCCAAGATGTCGCTTCCACCTAGGGAATAGTTCCCTGTGGAATTTAAATGCCTTGAGAATTCTCTTTCTCCTCTCTGCTTTGCTCTGCTAGATTTTTTTCTCTTCCTGCAGAGCCACCTCTTTTGAATGGAAGAACACATTGCTTTGACACATGTCTGGATTTACCTGTATGACTTCAGTACCTCTGGGGAAGGAACTGATTGGCTTATCTGTGATCAAATGCCCATAAAATTTAACTCAAGGAAAGGATAGTAGAGACAGCTCCTATGGGTAAGTTATGGTTGACAGTAGAAAGGGAGGGTTCCTCTCTAAAGGAGGCTTTATTGGTTGCCAAGATAGCTACAGAGCAAAGTGATGGGTGTCATGATAAGTTTAAAGATTAGCAGTCCAGTGAAAACCATATTTGAAATATGATCTAAAATTAAGTGCAATTAAAAAATTTGCAAAATCAGCAATTAGGGATGGTTTTTCTCTTAAAGAGCTCAATTTTACTATAACTGTGCTTCACAGCTCAGGTGACAATTATTAATACTATAAATTTTCAAGGTATTGGGTCTTATTCTTTGCATCATAGCAACACCTTCGGCAGATGTGTTCATGAAATATGTAAACAGACTAAGTCTGGACTCTTAAAGTGATGCCTCAGGAAATTTCAGAAATAACAATTTTAATAACAACAATAATCAAAATAGCTATCATTTACAACTGCTTTTTAGTCTGAATCCATGTGGATCATTTACTGGGTGTGTGACCCTGAGAAAAGAGGTAAATTTATTTCATTCTTATATTTCTTATGAATAAAACAAATATAGTAATATTGTCTCTCTCGTAGGCAAGGTAGGAAAATTAAATAAGATGGTATATGTGTAAGGCAATGAAAACTCTATCATATAGTAATCCCATAATAAATGCTAGCTCTTATGATTATTACAATAATGATAATGAAGATGCTGATGATATAATCATAGATCTGCTTAAAATTTTGATTGTCCCTTTACCTCAAATGGAAAAAATAAAACATATTTTGGGTTTCTTTCTTTTTAATTTGTGTATGTATATGTCGGTGAGTCTGTGTGTTTGTTCATAAAGATATCATTAGCTGAATCTATTAAAAAGCAAACCTGCATGAAGAAAAACATTTTAAAACTCTATGAGGAAAACCACAAGGCTCAGAGGAATTTGGAATGATAAAAACGCATTTTTTGAACAAAAATCTCCCTTAAGCATTCTCTATTAATTTGACTGATGTAGTAACCAGACAAATAACATATTTCTTTCTTTCCTCATAAGTAGATACTTTAGCTTTAAGCAACATTAGTCCTACATGAGATCTTTTCCTGTTTCCAGTCAGCTACCAATAGTAATAGCGATTGATTCATGATGAAATTATTACAAATTCTGCTAATTGTCAATCATTAGTAAGTATTTTCGGAGAATCTAGAAGAAGTGGGAGAGACACAAAAATTGTAATGCAAGTTCCATGTCTTCAGGAAGTTTCCCTAACACATTGAGAAATACTGTGTCAACCATTTGACTCTGAACATAATTGCCCAAAAGAAAGAATTCAACTGATATAGATGGAGAAATTATTTAAATGAAGAGTGGAAGTTGAATAGGCTATCGTTGGCTGGGTGAGAGTTCGGTACATGGAAGGAAGAAAAGAGAATATTCAAAATAAGGAAATAAATAGTATAAGTGAAGGCTTGAAGGCAGAATCAAACGAGATAACTGCAACGAGGCTCACTCAAATGTAAGTAGGTGGTATGGACTGGTGTACTGCGAGATCAACTAGCGTTTATATTAAAAAGCATTAGATACGAAAGGTGTTAAAAATCAGCAGAGGAGTCTTGAATCAATCTTTCTCCTAATGGGAGTGACTGAGATTTCTTAAAAAAGTAATTGCTAAAATTGGTCTAATATTACTATTGAGCATCAATTTGATTGGGGAGAATTCCACAGGCAGACAGTGAAGAAGCTATTTAGGTGTGAGAGTGTGATGATATAGATCAAGGTATTATGTTGCCATTCTGTATCTTCCTATCAACAATTATAGTAATAATGATAATTTAAATATGAGATTGATTTGATCCGTCTGTTATGTTCAGGTTCCAAAGAATACAAGACAAAGGTTTCTCCAGTCAAATGTGATCTTTATTTTTAGAAAGATTTCTCCCCTAAATTATTCTATCCTTTTTAAATTTGTCAACTCTGATAAGCAGCCTAGAAAAAAGCCCTGAAAATTCTTCATCAGTCTTTCCATTAAAACAATAGAAATTCCCAATCCACCTAATGCTTTCTTCATGAAAACACACTGGATCATTTTGGTTTTTCTAATCCAAAGATCCAAGGTCAAGTTCTTCCAATTGTGAGCACCTAGATTCCATCTTTTGAATATGTGAAATAATATAAGAAAATGCAGAATGCAAGAGCATTCAAAATTTACATAAATAAAATGAAGAAATGTCAAATTTAAAGCTGGAGAATTTATAAAATTACATGGCTTGATTAAATAATATTGTTCTAGGTACATTAACTTAAAGTTTACTGACTTAACTACCTTCTTTCACAGATACTAAAACGGAGCCACAACTAATTTACATTGTTTGTTACCTTATTTCCAAATGAGAAGACCACAGTTTTTGTTCAATGATCATTCAATAAACATTCATTTTGTACCTGCTAAAAACCCAGCAACACATTTTAAAGCACTAAAATTATATACATAAATAAGACATGGTTCTTGTACTTACACTTTAGTGGGTAATATAAACAAGTAATGATGCAATCATATTATAATGATCATTTCTAAAATAGAGCTAAACCAAGATACTAGGAGAGCAGAAGTCGGCTACCTAGTAGCCTGAGATGATAGAGAATGATGGTTCTCTTTCAATTATACTCCATGTTACCACAAAAGCAATTTGCTGCACAATGTAATCATTTTCTGAAGGCTTAAAAGAATCTATCCTCTGTAGTGATACCACTTCCTTTAAAACGTAGCACGGAGTTTCTTGATAAAGTTCAGGCCCACAAGGGGAAGTAGAAAGTAACAAGTCTACTTGTCACTTATTGGATGAATTTAAACCAAAGTGAAATTGTGATTAAATTTTGCCTTCCAAATGGTTATGTTCAAAGACCAACTTTGCTAAGATTTTTACCACTTAAGTTTCAGGTTGAACAGAAGGGACCAAGAGGAGTAAACACTCAAAGACTAAATCACTGAACCACATGTTTCTATTTAGCAACTCGTTTAAGAGTTACTGTTGTAAATAAGTTTCGTTCTTGTAGTCAGTTCAAATGTGGCAATCACAAGTGAGCTTTTCCTATTTTATGTTGAATTCAATGAGAAAAATCTGAAAATGTAAATAACACCTAGGAAGTAGAACACTACAATCTTTGTTCCTTATTTTTATTAACTTAATCTTATAATATAGGCTTACTAAAGTAATTATTGTTTGTTAATTATGTACAAGTGAGTTATTATGGATCTATTTATTTAAGTTTAAGAGGTGAATAGCTTGGTTTATAATTACTTGGTCTTAAAACATGTGTTTTAAATAATGAGTGTCTAGCGTACCATATCTTATGATAGTGTCTTATGTAACTGCAATCATTAACTAAATAGCAATTATGTGAAACATATTTAATGAATTAGAATCATTGCTTTCCAATGACTATCTACAATGGTGGTTTAAGCTCACGTAACATTTTTCTTTTAGGAAAACAGTAGCATGTATTCATACTACCTTGCTTATTGTATTACATCTCTAATAAATCTCATTTCAGACAATCTCTCCCACCACAAATCAAAAGTAAATAAATTTGAAAATCTGAGAAGACGCCTTTTGGAGACAGACATACCCATTGTGTGAAACTAGACCGTGGCCCTGTTTATAGCAGAGATTTCCATTCTGTTTCATGATGTCTCTAACTGCCTTGCTTACCTCTAGACTACAAACTCTTGAAGGACCAGTCTGATATTTGTATTGTCTATGTCTTTGTGCTTCTCACAGGGCTTACAAGAGTGCTAAAGACAGTGATCGCTTACCCTGTGTTTACCGAAATGAATATGTCTTTTCTCAGTATCTTACTTACTATTTAGACAGCTCATTCCAGATAGCCATTTAGATAAAATAGAGAGAGGACAAAGAGTCATCATTGTCACATTTGTCCCAAGTGTATAAATAGAGTTGAGAAGAATGATCGGAAGATTGGGATGTACCTTTTATTGAATGGGTACAATAAGCCAGGGCTTTTGCTAATTGCTAGACATATAATCTCATTTATGTCCAAAAATAACTATATGGTATAGAATTTTATAAATGATCAAACCTAAACTCATAGAGGTTGTCATCTGCCAAAGTACACAAAGTATACCAGCTACAAACCTGGGTTTAACTGACCGGGATTTTAGTAATTAGAGAAAAAGAAAAAAAAAAAGAAAGATGGTTTGTAATTCAGAGACAGTAAATTGAAAAAGGACCCAATGGCTTTAAAGTAGGAGAATGGTATATATGTGTTATGCTTTAAAATTACGACTTTGGCCAGCCCAGTGGCACAGTGGTTAAGCTCACACGTTCTGCTTCAGTGGCCCCAGGTTCACCGGTTCAGATCCCGGGTGTAGACCTATGCACCGCTTACCAAGCCATGCTGTGGCAGGCGTCCCACATATGAAATAGAGGAATATGGGCATAGATGTTAGCTCAGGGCCATCCTTCCTCAGCAAAAAGAGGAAGACTGGTTGCAGATGTTAGCTCAGGGCTAATCTTCCTCAAAAAATAAAAAAAAAAAGTTTAATAAAAAAACATTATGACTTTGGCTGTTGTGTAA
Organism: Equus caballus; assembly: GCF_041296265.1. Classification (NCBI taxonomy): domain Eukaryota; kingdom Metazoa; phylum Chordata; class Mammalia; order Perissodactyla; family Equidae; genus Equus; species Equus caballus. The sequence goes on along the minus strand of NC_091707.1, from coordinate 40,837,498 downwards.
ATAATAAATAGTATAGGGGTGAGACAAGGATAGGAGAAGTATGGTCGGCAAAATTCTAGACGGCCCCATAATCTTTGTGGCCTGGCCATTATTACCGTGATTATTTTGAAACATGGGAAAAGAGATTTTCCACTTGTCATTGAAGTTACTAATAAATTCTCCTTAAAATAGGGACTTTATCTGGTGAGCCTTATCTATTTACTTGAGCCCTTTAAAAACAGAGTTTTCTCTGGTTTTCTATAAAAGAGCAAGTCCAAGATACACAAAATATGAGAAAGATTTGACCTGTCTTTGCTGGATTACACATGAAGAGGACCATGTGAAAAGTAATACCAATGAGTCCCTGGAAGCTGAGAGCAGCCTGTGGCTGATAGCTGAGAGAAAACAGAGACTTCATTCCTACAACCACAAGGAATTGAATTCTGCCAACAAGCTGAATGAGTTTGGGGGCTTATTCTTCTGCAGAGCCTTCAGATAAGAGCCCAGTATGACCAACACCTTAGATTCCACCTTTCGTGATTTTAAGTAGAAAAAAACATTAGCCCTGCCTGTATATCTGACCTACAGAATTGTGAGCTAACAAACGGGTGTTGTTTTAAATCATAAGTCCATGGTTATTTATTACAGCAGCAATAGAAAACAAGCAGGAGTTTCAATTATTGTCACTTAGAGTAATCATGGCCAAATAAGATGGTAGTTCGAATAAGAAATATGGCAGTAGCACTAAAGATGATGTGGAAATGGTTGGGATATGTTCTGGAAATAAAAATTAAAAGGATTTGTTGATAACTGGGTATGTGAGAGGAGGGGAATAGAGAAATCAAGGAAGACCCTTGAGTGTGGGGTTTGCACAATTGGATAAACAGCGATATATTTTATTTTTACAGAAAACACTGAGTAATGAGGATTTTGTATTGCTGTGGGGGCATATGCAGTATAAGATATCTGTTATATTTAAGTAGCAATATCAAGCAATCAATTAGGGACTCCAGTCGGGAATTCAAAGCTGATGTCTGCCTAGAGATGTAAATTGTGATGATTGGTTTATAAAAAGTATTTAAAATTCTAGAATTGGATGTGTTCACCCAGGGAGATGAGATAAATAGAAAAAGAGTTGCTAAGTACAAGGCCTTTGTCATCCAATATCTAATGGTTTGGTGGAGAAAGCAAAATCATGAATAAATCAACTTTTATTCATAAGAATAAAAGTTGCTGCTAAGGAAGGTAAGTAAAGTAAAAAGTAGTTGGAGAGAGGAGAATGTTTCAAAATGAAAGAAGGTGTAAATGTGACTGAGAATTATACATCCTATTTGGACACTGTGGGGACCTGGAATTGGCCACCCCAAGATATGTCTCTTTGGCATCAGGATTATTTGAGGTTGATTGCTTTTGATAAACTGGGACAGGGAAGGAGGCTCTGAGGAATGGAACTTGCCCTTTGTTAGGACACATTTACATTTGTAAGGTAAATCTCTATCTGTAAAAGGTGCCTCCCTCTCTGTACCAGGAAGAAGAAAGGAGATGACCTTCTCTCTAAAAACTCTTAATCAATACCAAAGGCAAGGACTTAAATCTGCATTTTATTGTGCTAGTCTGGTAACCTCCTGTAACTGACTTTCCTCCCCCTCCCAACATTGGCATTTCCTTAAGGATTAAGCATCTTTCCTTAGGCTAGGAACCGATTGCTGCTGCGCTCACCTGTGACCGCCCAGCTCCAGACATAGACTTGCCTCCTGCTACGTCCACGGAGATAGCAGACCATTACCTGCTGTGTCCATCAAGCACTGTGCCGACAGGGCAATCTTGTGACTATTGTGGGAGGGACATTTCAATCACATATGAAACACCCTGTTTGGGGGTATATAACCACTACGTGCACCCCACTTCTTCGGTGCCCTTTCTTCCTTCGGGAAGAAAGGCCCCGGGCCATGGTTCCTCATAAAGGTTTGTTTAATTTTCTCTTGCTATTCTGTCTCATGTGAATTTAATTCGTTCTCCAGCCAGACGAACCCCCATTTGGGGAGAGGAAATGTCCTCCTCCCCTACAATACAAAAAGACATTCAAGAGCATTTCAATAGAGTGATAGGTAATGAAGACAATTTGAAGCAGGTTGAAGAGTAATAAAAAAATAAATGTAGGTCACTTGGTTGCTGAATACTTAAAGTATTAATTCTAGGGAGAGTTCATATGTACTGTGGTAAATGGGACTCAAAGGAGGATTTTTTTGAAATGTTAGTTGTCTTTTCCACATCTGGCAATAATTTTTTGAGACATTACCAAAAAGAAGATTTGGCATAGTAGAACCAGCTTTGGAATAAACAATTTTGGTTTGAAATTTTGTACTGCCATTTATCCTGTGCTCTTTAGCAAGTCACTGGATTTATCTGAGCTTCAATTTACTCAAGTATAGAATAAGTATAACACCTACCCTCAAACTGTTGTTGTTGGATTAGAGGAAATTGATTAACACAGAGCATAGCATGTGGTACATACGCAATCAAATGTCAATTTCATTTAGCTATATATAGTACATGATATTTCCTTGGGAAAAAAAAGCCAAATGATTTGAGTTCTTGGTATGACTTTTTCTTGAACAAAAAGTAGAGGCAATCCAACTTCAATTAAAAAAAGCTGTTTCTAACATTGAAATTATACACCCTTTTTGACCCTACCATACTCATTCAGTAGCGTACTCAAGTTAAATACTTTTCCTAAATCATTGAAAATCCTGACGAATCATTTTAAATTTTAAAAATATTATAAAGGATGGGCCGGCCTGGTGGCGCAGCAGTTAAGTTCGCACGTTCAGCTTCTCGACGGCCCGGGGTTCGCTGGTTCGGATCCTGGGTGCGGACATGGCACTGCTTGGCAGCCATGCTGTGGTAGGCGTCCCACGTATAAACTAGAGGAAGATGGGCACGGATGTTAGCTCAGAGCCAGGCTTCCTCAGCAAAAAGAGGAGGACTGGCAGTAGTTAGCTCAGGGCTAATCTTCCTCAAAAAAAACAAAAAACAAAAACAAAAACAAAAATATTATAAAGGCAATTTAGAATGACAAATCTGGTACGAACAATGACAAGTAGATTTTCTTTAGCAGTTGAAAAGTTCATTTAGCCTCTTACTCTCCCCTGGATCCGTTGCTTTTGACAAAATTTACAAATGAAAGTCCTTAGGATGACTAGGAAATAGTTAATAGAACATGGTATAAATAAGTCATCTGAGAGAGCACAATCATGGTAAGGCAGATAAATATGCATCACTACAACTCAAAAAGAAGAAAGCTCCTAATATCCTAGAAATTGTTTTTCAAGATCCTTGGATTAAAGAATTTATGGAGAGTATTAAAATTTCAGTTTATCATCTACCTAGGACTTTTGAATATCTCTTTATTCCAGAAGTAAATTGATGCCACAAATTATGGGATTAAGAAAGAGGAAGATTGGCAACTTCAGCTTTGCATTACTAGGGGGATACAATGACTTTCTTCTTTTTCCTCTAAATTACACTGCCACCTTTATCTACATTTGTTTAGCTAACACTGATTTGCAGCTGTACAAATCCCATATGAAATGGTCCTGATTTCACAATCCCGGGCAGAAGTTTTTATTGAATATTACCACTGTGTTGACTGACCAAATAGGAAAGCTTATTCTACATGCCCAAAGTGGGATTCAAAATTCAATACAGGATTTATCTACAAGTCAAGAGAAAACTCAAGAACACTCCTTGAAAAAAATGGTCTCGATATGCTTATTTATAAACATATAACATTTGTCCTTAAACATTAGATGATATCCCATGCTTCCTGTATGATATAAATAAACATTTAAGATTGAACTCATTCCCTAGAGATTTAAATTCCAATGCCAAGTCAGTCTACACGTAACTTTCAGCCCTCAAGCCAGACAGCTTGAGGTTTCTATGGAAACCTGCCCTACTCGTGGTGTAACATTGATTAAGCAACTTAATTTCTAAATGTGAAAAGGATTGAAAGGTTTTAAAATCGAAAGATCTGCGTGATCTTACACTTGTGTAAATAGAACTACCACTGTTTTCATTTCAGAAGTTTCTTGCCACATCCTTTTTGAACTTCCAAGCTGCTCACAGAGAGGGAATGGTTGAAGGGGTAGAATAAGTCAGTCAGTCAAAATCTCTGATAAGCCAAAATCTGCCTCTAGTTAATATTTTGGGAAATCTGGAAAAAGGCATAAAACCTACATAAATTACCAGTATTTGAAATCTGCTGTAACATTTATGAAGTAGGGGATTGTTCCACCATCAAACCCTGCAAATAAGAACCACTTGAGTCTCTGAAATTTAACCTGGCCACACTCCTAGCACCTAATTGCCCATGAGGGTACTGCCAGACCGAGCTCCATCAGCAGACCATCTCTCTCAAACCACTTTGGGCTTACCTTAAAATGGGTGGAGAATTGGGAGTAAATTTAGGCAATAAGCTCCACTCCAATAATAGAAACTTTATTTGGTTTTGTTATTAGAGACAATAACTTTACTAATGTCTCAGTTTAAATTTCATTACCCCATGAAAATACCCAAAGACCCAAAGGAAGGAACTGGATCTGTTATTCAACAAACAGGCATCAAATATTTACCACATTCCAAACTCTGTGCTGCTTGTTGGGAGACACAGATAAAGAAAAGGGCCCTTGTAGCAATCATTGTCTAGCCTATCAGCTTAGAAGTGCCCTGATTTCAGGGACTTTTTATATCCTCCAGCATGAAGAGTGGTTGTTGAAAGACATTTTCTTTTTTGACATGAATACTCTGTTCTTTCTTTCTGAGTTGGCTTTCACCAAGTCCCTCAAAATTGACCAATCTCTCCTATGTCTTACTTGCTATCATGTCCTTACTTATTGCTTAGGTATCACTGTTCTCTACTATTTTTTATTTAATCTCTTTGTTAACGTAAATTATCTTTTGAAGTATCTGCATTTTAGAGGCTTGCATAGCTTAGTTTGCTTTTAATAGCACTTTGTGCTCAAATATTGTCTATTGAATAAACACACCAGCCATGAGCCACATCTTCTCAGGACATTTTCCCCCTGTAGGATGTTAATCTTCAATTCCTAGAAAATCTGAATAAAATTGATTTTAGCTAGTTATAATGTATCAATATTGGTTCATTAATGTGACAAATTTACCAAACTATGGTAAGTTATTCATAATAGGGGAACAGGTTATAAGATATTCAGGAATTCTCTGTACTCTCTCTGGAATTTTTATGCAAACCTTAAATCTGTTATTAAACAAAAAGAAAATTTAAAAATACATAGATCATCCATAACTCCATATACAATTCTACCTGATTTTAATTTTTTGCTAAAATTGGTTCACTTTTATTTTTTTGGTGAGGAAGATTGACCCTGAGTGAACATCTGTTGTGAATCTTCCTCTTTTTGTCTTTTTGCTTGAGGAAGATTCTTACTACGCTAAGATTTATGTCCTCCTTTATTTTGTATATGGGATGCTGCCACAGCATGGCTTGACAAGTAGTGCATACAGCTGTACCCAGGATCTGAAACTGTGAACCCTGGGCTGCTGAAGCAGAGTGCGCAAATTTAACCACTACACCACCAGGCCAACCTCGAAATTGGCTCACATTTTTAACAATATAGAATATTGTAGGTGCCAGGCAAGTCTATTGAATACTACTGTCTACTACCTACAGGTTGTACCTCTGTAAGTTTGGAGTTCATCAAGCTTATGCAGTTTTATATATTATCACATCATATATACATGCATATATTAAAAACAATGTTATTTTGTATTTGTAAAACTTTGTGTGAATGTTACTATATTGCACAAATCATAATACAACTTACTTTTTAAGTAAAATATACTCAGTTTGAGTTATTTATAATATCACATATAACTCTAGTTCCTTAATTTAATTGCTTTATCCTGTTTCTTTGTGTGGATATACTATAATATATAGTTACTTATTCTCCAGTTAATGGGCATTTTGAGAATGTTCCAGCTTCTCACCATTACAAAAAGGTGTAGAAACATATTTTTTCTCCTCCTACATTTTTATGTGACATCTCTAACTAAAAGTATAATTTTGTTGTGAAGGGTATTTTCATTTTAAAGTGTATTAGATATTTCCAAATTGTGCTCCAGCTGGTGAACGGAGTAGGAAATTTACCTTTTCTCTACACTTTTAATAATATTTGGAGGTACATAGGTTTTACTCCAATGGATATAAAATATTACTTCATGTAGGGTAGTCTCATTATTATTTCAGCTAAGCATCTATTAATATATTTTGCTGCTTTTTTTCGTAAGGGAGATTAGCCCTGAGCTAGTATCTATACTAACCTTCCTCTATTTTGTATGTGGGTCACAGCCTCAGCATGGCTGATAAGTGGTGTAGGTGCATGCCTGGGATCTGAACCCACAAACCTGGGCCACGGAAGCAGACTACGCTGAATTTAACCACTATGCCACAGGGCCAGCCCAATTTTGCTCCTTTTAAAAATTTTCTATTTAATTAATAGCAAATTCATATAATTTTATTTAATTTAACGTGTGTCCATCTCTGATTTTTAAATGTTAATTATAAAATCTGAATACTAATCCTTTATTGGTTGAAGGATGGAAAATACATTCTCCTAGTGTTTTACTGTATTTTTAAACAGTGTTTATGCTATCTACGGAGGTAGAGTTGTTTCTATTTTAATGTAGCCAAATTTATCTACCTTACTGAGTCTTGTTTGAAGAACTTTTTCCAACTTCAAAGTTATAAAATACCGTTTTATATTTTTATTTAAAGGTTTTAAATTTTATTTTTTATATTTATATCTCAATGTGAAATTGGTTACTATTTTTGTTTATGGTATAAAGTAGAGATCTAACTTCTTTCACAGTGAATGTCCCATCATTTTTATTTGAACACAGCAACCCTTCCTCGCTAATTGGTTTATGGTAATATTACCTCTGATGTATATAAACATTTCTGGAGTTCTAATCAATATTATTAGTCTACTTGTTGCTAATTCTGCCAATACCATGCTTTGATAAAACTATGGCTTTTCATATTGTCTTAAGAATAGCTAAAAATAAAAAAGTTTCCCTCTTCTGACACCTCCTATATTTCCTTCAAAATTTATTATTTATTGCCCCATTCTTCCATATGCATAGAAGTATCAATATATCAAAGTCATTAAAATACTATAATTTCTCTGTAGATTAATTACAGGAAAATGATATCTTAATGTTTGCTTTTTCCATTCATGGATATAGTACAGCTGTTGCATTGTGCAAAACTTTTTATGTTTTTCAATAATTATTGATAATTTTCCATTAAGTTCTTGTATATTATATTTTTGTTTTATCCCAGTACACCTTATAGTTTTGTTATTTTTATACAATCTTTTATTTCTATTGTACTTTCTATTCATTACTACTATGAGGAATATTAATTTTATGCAGATCTTGAATCTAGAAAATTTGATAATTTTTAAAAATAATTTTGATAGTTTACTTACTTGATTCTCCTGTATATTTTACTAAGACATTTATAACATCATAAATCAGGACACTTTCTATTTTTTACACCATTTCTATCTTTTAATCTCTATAATGCATATTCTAGGAATTCCTAGTACAAGGATGAATGAAATCTAGTTTATGACTTGGACCATCTGATAACTTTTTCAGTTTAGGTTTTTGATAGATGTCCTTCAGATGGCTAAGGACTCTCCCTTTCAGTTGAAAATCACTTGAGTTTCTATCAAGAGTTAAGTACTAAAATTTACTGAATTTCATTTGCTTCTTTGAGCTCGTTTTTTTTCTCATTTAAACTCTATGCAGCATGGTACAGCGATAATTTTATCTGAAACTGATGTTGCTTTGCATTCCTGGGAGTAAGGTCTAATTTGTTCGAATATAGTTATACATGTGTGTATATATACGTGCCTGCATGTGAGAACGTATATACGTTTATAATATTGAACTTGATTTGCTAATATTTTATTTTGGATTTTTGTACATGAGTTCTTCAGGGAAATTGGTATCAAATTTTCTTTGCTGTTCTTGCCTGGTTTTGTTACTGAGCTTATACTAACCTCATAAACTTAAACTGAATAGCTTTCCTTTCTTTTAAATGTATTGTCTGAAATTGTGTAAAAACAGGAACATCTGTTCCTTGGAGGTAACGTCCTCTGGGTCAATAAAAACTCCACTATTGGTGGTGAACATAATGGAGTTTATATAGAAGCTGCAATACAGTACTGTACTTCTGAAATTCACACAATATTATAAGCCAATATGACTTCAATGAAATCATTTAAAAGAAATGGATATGACTTTTAGAAAATAAAGAGACTCGTGTAGAAATTTTAAAAAAGTCATCTGGGTTAAGTGTGTCTTTTGTAAGTGAAAATGCTTGTATAAAGATTCAATTTTTGTTCACATACTTTTTAGAAAATTCAGGTTATCTGTTATTTTCAGTACATTTTTATAATTTCTATATTTTCTCAATATTCTATTAATCAGTTTTTACTTACATTATTAAAATAATTGACAGAAAATTATTCAAAATAGTATCTTATGAGTTTTAGAACTCTCATATCTAAATTTATATCCTCCTTTTGTTCCAAATCTATTTGTGACTTTTTTCTCCTGATCGGTATTGCTAAAGTAATTAACATATTAATCTTTTCTTTCCTAGTGTTCTTCTATTTCATTAATTTCTACTCTTGCTATCATTATTTCTGGGTTTCTACTATAAAAGTAGTCTTTTGTTTTGTTCTCTAGTCTCTCTTTGCTTTGTTTTTCAGAATTATTTTTAAATAAATGTGTTGAAAGTTACAATTTTACCACTAATTAGTATATTAGCTGTTTTTCACAAATTTTGATGTATTGCACTTTAGTTTTGTTCTACTTTATGTATATTTTGCATTTGCCATCCTTGAGATAGTAAGCATTCCTTCAAACATATTTTTTGATATTGTTGCTTATTTTTAATGACACTGCATTGAAGTATAATTATATAAACTATATCGATACTTATTTTGTAAGTGAAAATAAACAAAGACAAGGTTTTTGGTAAAATGGTCTCCATTTTGGAGAGCCAGAGCCTATGTAAATAGTTATTAATTTCAAACATACTATAGTTTTCTGTTAAAGTTTTCTGCATACATACTACGTTTCCTAGATGATTTATCAATTTCTAATGGATATTTATTTTAAAAATTCCCCATCATGGCTGATTTCTTAATTTTTTCTTGAAAGATTTTTACCTCATTCTTCATATATTTAAAGGCTGTGATGTTAAGTGATTATATATTCGTGATTTTTATATCTCCTTGAAGAAATTTGTTTCCTTCTTTTAAGGTTATGTAGTACCAAGAGTCATACTCATTAATACTTTTACATCTTACCCTAATATTAATATTGCTCTGCCTGCTTTGTTTATAATACATGCCATATGTGTTACGGGACATCTTATTTTGTGTATACTTTCCATTTCCTTTGCTTTCTTTCCCCACCCTCTCCACCTTTTGAAAAATTTTGATTGGATTGATAAAGTTCTTGATATCTCTCCTCTTCCCTCTCTGGTTTGAAGGCTGTAGAACGTGTTTCAACAATTTTAATGGTATGACCTGTTTTCACATACATAGTTAGCTGTAAATCTTACTCAACAAAACTAAAAGTACCTTATGAACTTTTCTTGAATATTGATGACATACTGTCTTCTTTCTCATGGATCTTGTTATATACTGTTAGTTTTATATAATTTTCAACACAAAATAATTACTTTAATATTTTACAATCAATGAAATTAGCCAGAGTACACCGTCTGTGCTCCACAATGTTTCTTGTATCATTTTTTTCTCCCTGTTTTCATTTTTCTCACTGAAGTGTATCTTTTATTAATTGTTTTAGTTTGGGTCTGAAAGTGTTAACTCTTTTGTTTGTGTCTTTCAGTATTTTGCTCTGCTGTGTGTGGCAGTTTGGATGGTATATAATTCTGAAGCTATCTTCTCTTAGCTTTTCCAGGATGTTTATCCCTTATCTTCTGTCAAGTGGGAGTTCTGTGGTCAGCCTTATTTAATTCTTTGCACGTAATCTCCCCTGTCTTTCTGACAGTTTTAATAGCTTCTCTTTATCAGCAATAACATGTAAATTTACTATAAAATGTGTGGTTGTAAATTTATCTCTACCCTGCTTGTTTCTCAGACTATTCAATCTATGAATTCTCGTCTTTCTTCAATTCTGCACATATTCTTTCTATACAAACATTGCTTCATGTTATTTGCTGTACAAATTACATTTTCCATACAGATATTGCTGTTTTATGTAAAAATATTGACTTTTTAAAAATTATAATTGGAATATCAAAGTCTGCTACTTGTTATTTTAAAAAATATCTTTAGGGGCCAGCCCCATGGTGCAGTGGTTGGGTTTGGCGTGCTTCTCTTCAGCGGCCCAGGTTTGCAGGTTTGGATCCTGGGCACAGACCTACTCCACTCATCAACCATGCTGTGGCAATGACCCACATACAAATTAGAGGAAGACTGAGGGGCTGGCTGGGTGGCGTAGTGATTAAGTTCATGCACTCTGCTTTGGTGGTCCAGGGTTCGCTGGTTCAGATTCCGTGCACAGACCTACCCACTGCTCATCAAGCCATGCTATGACAGGTGTCCCACATATAAAATAGAGGAAGATGGGCACAGATGTTAGCTCAGGGCCAATTTTCCTCAAGCAGAAAAAAGAAGAAGATTGGCAACAGATGTTAGCTCAGGGTGAATCTTCCTCAGAAAAAGAAGAATCTTTATCATTCTGGATTTCTTTATGGGGAAGAGGGATACATCAACTACTTTCTTGAAATTTATCACTTCTCCCTTCACTGTGTTAAAGGTAGAGTTTATTCCACGTATCATGTGCCTCTCTATATTATAGATTTATTATAATGTGTTTATTTTTAAATTTATATAGTTTTTTTCAAACAGAGTAAATTTATCTTCTGATCATTGATTCTATAGACTATTTTTGTTAACATTAGATCACCTTATAAAATGTGGAATTTCGTTTCAGGCTCCATTTGAGTGGGATTTTTTTTGGTTTGTTCGTGTGCTTTCTTTGTCTTTCTCTCACTTCTTTGTCTAAATTTTGCAGTTTCTTCAAGCTGGATAACGGATCTCTCAGTCCTGAAATAGGTCCTATAGCGGCACTTGAAGTTTATCCTCTACAGCAATTTTAGATCCCTGTTCAAGTCCCCTTCACTCTCAATAATTCCACGCCCCTGGGGGTGATGGTTAAGGCGGGAGAGCAGTCCATGTGATTGGATTCCTGTGATTTTCTTCCAAGCAGTGATGCCAGAGTAGACTAGAGATCACGTGATTTAGCTCCTACCGTTGATTCCAGCCAGTTAGTGGAAGAACAAATAAAGCAGTGGCAGGAAATAATTCTGTATCTTTAAAAAATGTGTTCAAATTAGTCCTTTGTCACTTCTTTTTTCTTCTTCTTGGTCTAAAACATAAATCCTTCTTACATTCCTTTAGATATTCCTCAAGGTACAGCAGACCAGGTTAAGTCCTAATTGCTATTTATTTAAATTATTGGCTTTTTTCCCCATCATTATCATTTTATTAACAAAAGATGAGGTCATAGAGTCAGGACAAAATGTAGTATTGACTAAAATTGACTTGTGCAGTTTTGACTGAAACTTAAAGTTTGCTCTTCCAATTCTTATTGAGATTTTGACTTTCCTCAATCTTTAGGTTAAAAGGATGTAAACTATTTTATAATTCTGCTTGGTGTTGCTTATTGGTAGTGGTTGGTTTTATTTATTTATTTTTTTGGTTTTGGGGGCTTTTTTCCTCTTTCTCATCATGAGTTATTGATGATCAGAAGATTCTCCCGAGTTTACTAACGTAAATTCTTCTTTCACCACTGATAGCTAACCTATTACCTTTTATCTTTTGTTTAGCGTAAAAACCTCCTATGAACAATATTTCCCACTCAAAAGATGATATTAAGGGCATCACAGGTCCAGTTACATAACTAGTGAGATATTTGAGTGAAATTTTTTGTCATCAAGCTATGTTTATTCCCCTTTCCTCTATGTTTTCAGTTGTCTAAAAACTAAAACTTAACAGCCTTTTTTTTTTTCCGTTTCAGTCTATATGCTCGGGAGTCCCACCCAAGACGTAGGCTTCAAGCTTTGTATCTTACACTGACTTACCGTCTTTCGGTAGAATCATTCATTCTCTACTGCCCATGCTGTCTTTACCCTACAAACACTGAGCTCCCAGCAACCTAATCCAGAGTGCAATCAAACCTCAGCCATGCTCCAGTACCCTAATTTGAATTTCTAATCCACAGAGCTGTGAATTTAATTGCTGATATTTTCTCTTTTAATCTTCGTTATTGTAACATGTTTGAAACTGAAGGGCTGTGCTAAAGTATGAGCCAACTTCCCCAAATTGCCCCAAACAGTTGACTATCAAAGCCTCTTATTATTAGTTGCTTTTTTATTAGGATTATTTGTCAGTCTTCTGTCTACAGTTTGATATCTTTGAACGTTTCTCATTCTCTTTTGTTTCTCATTCTTTTTCTACACTTTCTTTTTCTTTACACTTTTCTTTTTTTACCCTTCTGTGACTGTAGATACGATATAAAATATCTCCCTTATATTTTTATGTTTGCATGTAGTTCTTACTTTCTTTCTTCCTCAGCTCTTGGTTTTAGGATTGAATGTTTAGTTTAGTCACAATGCGATGTAGTTATCTGCTTCTATATCACATAATATACTATCTAAGATCTTATACAATTTAACGTGGTAAAACATTTCTAGAAGGCAGTTTACATGAAATATGTTATACACAATGAAGTCATCTTGTTTTGTATACAACCCAGGATTTTTGTTTTTTTCTTTGACAATGATTTGCACTATGGACTTTAGCTCATCTGGGCTTATAAAAACTTGCATTCATAAAAATCGTTCCCTTTAACTTCCAATATAAATTGGCATTTGTCTATAAAAAATTTATTTCAATGAGAATGGCACATGTCTTCAAAGGTATTTGTCTTTGCTGCTATTGATTTTGGGTAGTAATCATTTACTTTTTAAGAAGGTTGTTTTTACATTTTTCATAAGAGAGGTAAACTTTAGGAAGTGAACCAATATCTTTACAGAGCACTGTGGGTAAAGTTTGGAATACTCATTGACATTTAAAAATGGTGAGAAATCTAATTTTATGTTTAGAACTTTTACCATTATGTTCTAAAACCTTTTATGAATGCTACCACCCACTGATCACATCTCTCACTAGCTTTTTATTAACAATCTTTTTAAGACATCCAGGTGTGTATAAGTTCATAAGAAAAATCTACTGACAATCTAAATAAGCAAATGCAGTATTTTCTCTTGGAGAATTTGCATTATTAATAAATGTTATATCTTTCTGCTTTTCAGAGATGTACCTGTATGCTATTGCCATTGGTATAATTATGTGTTTTCTACAGCACAAGATTTCCCATTTAATTTAAAATTTAAAGACCAAAATATAAAGGACAAGCTTGTCTAGTTTATCTTTTGTCCATCTATATTTCAAAGTAATTACTTGAAAAATAAACATTCAAGATAGCTAATCATTACATATTATTTTTGATAAGGTCTATATTTAACTGATAAAACCTAATTTTAACGAACATGTTTTAAATTGGTAATAGTATATCAAAAAAATACTGATGGTTGTTACATATGTTACAGTTTCACGTATTATAATAGTCTTCTAAGATACTCATTATTCATCCATATTCCTGATGAAAAAAGTGGAATCCAGAATGTCATACAAACCTCTAGCTAAGATTTGAATGTGGAACTGATTCTAAAGAACTTGTTCCTTGATAAAAGGTATTTTTCCTTCTAAAGATACCATTCCTTGATGAAATACATTTTTAAATTAGTTTTGATTTTATAAACTTTTATGAAAATTAAGTTTTAGAGAAAAAAGTGAAAGAGCAGTCGAAACAGTCTCTTTAAAATGTACCCCTTGCTGCTAAAATCCTGCAGTGACTTCCAAGCACATCTGATAATAAACCCTGAGCACCTCACCTGAGACATCTGTCTGCTGACTTTCTGCCCCTCTGCCTAGAAAGTTCTTCCCACAGGTTTTCCAGTTACTTGTTCATTCTCATCATTTTGGTCTTTGTCATTATTACCTTATCAGAAACTTTGTCCCTGATCCTTCTATCACCTCTGCCACTGTCACCATCCACTTCATTACTGTATTTTAATTTTTATAACATTTTTTATTATTAGAAATTTGACTGCTTTCTATTATTAATGTATTCACTGTATTTCTTCTTCACTAGAATACAAAGCTATCAAAGAATAGACATTTAGACTGTTTGAGCCACTGCAGAATCCCTAAAATAATGTTTGGCCCATAGTAGTATTCCAAAAATATTTGAAGTTAATACTAGCTATTCCCAAGGAAATTATAGTTTTCTACTAGTTAGTCCTCTTGCTAACCTTGTGACTTTGGTGAAGTCTCGCAGACTCACTGTCTCTAAAATTACTCTTTCGTAAAAAAAACAGGAGAACACAAAGAAATAATGCTTGTACTACTTATTTCCTAGAGCGATCATGAGACCATGATAAGATAATCTGGGGAAAGTGCTTTGAGAATTGTAGAACATTATAGACTTACATAAAGCCATTGTTGTTCAGATTTGCCATCAACTTGCTTCCCGGCCTGCAATCATTCCCACGATCCACGTTTATACAATTTGGGAATGTGAATGCCATAGAGCTCCTGGCTCTTGAAGACCTTAAAAATCCAACCAGTATTGTTAAATCTTACTTCACTATATCTGGCTGGTTTTATATTAAAAGCTAATGTGCAAACAATTATACTTGGCAATGACAGGAAAAATATGAGAAAGCTGGGGGCTATGCAGGAGCAGCTGTGAATTTTTACATTTGATCGGTAGAACATTTATTCACCACAGAGGTATTGGTAATATATCTAACATGCAAGTTTATAAAACCAAGTGTACGATATATTTAACAAGCACTCTCCCCTAAGAGGTAGGCAAAGAGTCAAAAAATTATGGCCCTTTGGGGGTAATATATCTATCAATATTTAACACAGAAAAACAAGAAAAGATTACATAAACATGGCAAGTTTCATTAAGCAGTTATTTTCTGGAATATGCAATGATTTCTCTCTGATTTAATTTGCTAGGACTTGATCAGTTAGATTCTGCACAATTCTAACTACTCATCTTTTCATAAACCTTATGTGGTATCATTACTAAACTGGGAAAAAGTACTTTCAAAATAAATGTTTGTCGCAATAGTAGTGAACATACCATATGCGCTACTTATAATTTCAGTATGAATGACTTCTTAGACCAATTCAATCTTAAGGTTTTCTAAAGGTATACTGTTTTTTAAAGGATAAAATCTTTAATGACAAATTAGATTTTTTCCTTCAGATTATTTCCTTCAGTTATTATTCTAATAACTACATTATTTTTATTTTTTTAATTTATTTTTACCTCAGTGCCAAGAACTTATCCTTGTATCCACCAAAAAAGCTTGCAGTACATACTGTCAGTAACTAAAGAAGAGGTTAGAGGTGTTTGCTTATCCTCAGTTTGGATGAGGTAAGGCTCTACTTTCTTGCTTCAGGAAAATATAGTCACATGGTCCTTCTCTCTACTTAAATTTAACCAGGTTAAATATTAAGTAATTAATTGTTTTTCAGGTTGGATGTGCTATTTTCCCTAACTATCTCTCCCAAGTAAAACCTCAGTAGTATTTCTATTCACTGTTTCACAGATGTCATGCTTTCTTGTCTCACAAGCCATCACTATTATGTGGAGAGTCTTTATCATGACTACTGAATATTGTTTTTTACCTTTAAAAGGTATTGTGATGCAAATTTCAAACTTTCTGACTGTGATGGTTAATTTTATGTGTCAACTTGACTAGGCTAAGGGATTCCCAGATAGATAGTAAACATTATTTCTGGGTGTATCTGTGAGAGTGTGTCTGTAAGAGACTAGCTTTTGAATTGGAGGACTGAGTAAAGGAGACGACCCTTCTCAATGCCAATGGGCATCATCCAATCCACTGAGGGCCTGAATAGAACAAAAAGACAGCAAGGGAAGATTTGCTCTCTGCTTGAGCTGGAACATCCATCTTCCCCTGCCCTCAGACATCAGCGCTCCTGGTTCTTAGGCTTTTAGACTTAGACTAGGACCTACACCAGTGGCTTCCCTGGTACTCAGGTCTTCGGGTTTATACTGGAACTACACCACTGGCTTTTCTGGACCTCCAGCTGCAGACAGCAGATAACGGAACTTCCCAGCCTCTGTAATTGCATGAGTGAATCCTTCATAATAAATCGTTCTTTATACCTATGTGTATCCTTTTGATTCTGTTTCTCTGGAAAAGCCTGATTAGTATACTGTCTTTTGTGAACCTAATTATTTTGTAAATCAGCGTCTGAGTTGGTTTGTTTTCCAGATGGAAGGTGTTAATAGTTTTCTATTTACCAAAATAATGTTCTTAGTCCTTTTGTTGTTGTTGTTGAGGAAGATTAGCCCTGAGCTATCTACTACCAATCCTCCTCGTTTTGCTGAGGAAGACAGGCCCTGAGCTAACATCCATGCCCATCTTCCTCTACTTTATACGTGCGATGCCTACCACAGCATGGCTTTTGCCAAGCAGTGCCATGTCCGCACCCGGGATCTGAACCAGTGAACCCTGGGCCACCGAGAAGTGGAACGTGTGAACTTAACCACTGCGCCACTGGGCAGGTCCCCAGTCCTTTCTTATTAACAAGATTTAAATAAAAGTTGAACTTTCAAATGCAGTAGTATCTAAGGATAAGATATTTGCAATGAATAGAGTGGAAATTTAAACTCAATAAATTCTGACTTTTCATAGAAGTAAAATCTTTTATGGAATGAGTTAGGTTTCAGCAATTATGCAATTATAACTTCTAGGACAAAGCTCCCTGTAATAATACTGGCCTAGGTCTAGAAAAGACTATGGAAAGTTTAGTCTTTCAAGCATCAAGTCAGTCAGTGGGATCTAAGGAAGTGGTTGATGTCAATGACTTATCAGGCCACAAGCACAACTATCACAGGGAAAAACAAAACAAAACACATAACCTGGTCACTTAGATGTGCTTTAACCACTGATCTGGCTGCATTCCCAGAGCTAGCTCATGCATTCACGTATAAGTTGCCTACAAAGTTATTCCTAAATTAATGACTACTGGAGGGAGGCAAAGGAGCGAATATAAGAGGCAAGCATAACCTCTACAAGAACAAAAGACATTGAAGGCTTTACATTTCTTGGGGCAAGGGAAGTATTTGGGAAGCAAAGATGAAGTGAATATCCTACTAAGATACAACTGGGAGAAATTCCACAAAGATGAAATGATGCATATACCTTAGGCATTATGTTTCCCTCCAGCATTGGCATTTTGACAGTGATATATTTTTGGAATACATCCTTTAAACTAACACTTGTACTATATGATTAAGCGTACTCAAATGTTTATACTTTATAACCCAAAACATTAATGTTAAGTGTCACATTAAGCTAATTCTAAAAAAACAATCACAGATGAATAGGGAAATATTGGCTTTATTCCATATTTTAAAACACCCAATCCCTAATTATATTCGAGTCTGGATAAATACTGTCTACCTTACTTTTTTTATAATTTTCTGTCTTTCTCAAGCATAGTTTTACAAATTAATAATTAATTTAAATAATTTAATAGTAAGCAATAAATTCATAATAAATAAAATGTAAAATAAATTTAAATAATTAATTACATTTAAATTAAAATAATTAATAGATTACCTTTTTTCTATGATTGAAAAATACAAAGTTAAACATAAAATACATAAAGAAGAAAAAGATGATTGAACATTAACAAGCATTTCACATACTGTTTTGATCTTAGAAGTTTTGAATAACCAATCAGTTACAGGAATAAACCATAGTAACTGACCAAGAGAAAAACGTTGCACCATTTAATGACAGCCCTACAACTATAATTTAGTTTTCTTAATAACACTATTGAACATGTTGATTTTCAAAATTATAGGAACAAAGATCTAGCATCCACTACTATATAAAAGGGATTTTTAAGTATTTCTAAAACGTTTTATTTCATTGTTAGCTTGAACTTCAGAAATTGAGCACACTAATAGTTAAAACTAGCATCCAGCATTTAGATAACAGTTTTTAAATCTATATTTTCCAGTATTTTCTAGCTTCCATTGTTTCCATTGAGAGCTGAGGTATCAACTTTGTTGTTGCTTCTTTAAAAATAATATATCTTTCTCTCTCTAGTCACTTTTAAGGCAATCTCTTTGCCTTTGGTTTTTCAGTAGCTTGAATGTGGTGTGCCTACATGTGGTTTACTTTGTATTTGTCTTGCTTGGGATGTGTAAGGTATCATGAATATGTGGGTTGAGGTATTTGATCAGTTTAAAAAAATAAAAGGCTATTGTCATTCAAACATTACTTTTGTTTATTTTTTTCTCTTCAGCCTTTCAGAACTCTAGATATACACATCTCATTTTCACTATGTCTCATATGTCTCTTATGCTTGTATGTGCATTAGTGGTTTTTTAAATATTTTTATTATTTTTGATTCAGCCAGGATATTATCTACTCTGCTATACTAGAATACACCACTCCACTCTTCTGCTGTGTTAATTCATCTACTTAATGGATTAATTTTCATTAAATTCGCCTATTTAGTTCTTCATTTCATTTACTGCATTTTATAATTCTCACAGTTTCATTTGCTGATTTTCTTATAACTTCTTAACCCCTGCAGAGTTGAAATGAACGCATTTGTTGGAATTAGTTCAGTCTGTTATAGTTAAACTTAGGAACCAAGGTTAAAGCATTACATGAAAGCTCTTTGCAGACTGATTTGTTTGGAATTCATCTTGCCATCTATATTTTGATTGCATTAATCACATTGATTTAAAAAATATGTTTTATAACTGCAAATCTGCGTAATAAGTAGGTTGCATTTCATCTTTTTTTTCTTCTTCTTGGCCACTTTTTTAAATATGTTACTGGTTACTCTTGATGGCATGCTAGATTCTATTTATGAAAACGTGAAGAATCTCTGAATGCTTCTGACTCTATCTTCCTTTGGAAGTTTGCTGCTTCTCCAAAATGGGGATAGGAAAAATTACTTTAATTCAAACAAGTACTGAATTTATTTGAGTCTGGGTGCATGCTTTGTAATGCTTGGTTTACCTATGCATCACTGCTGAGATGTAGCCCATAAGCCTTCTCAGTTGAGGAAGTAGGAAGTATACTAAGACCCCTTATGTCTTGGGAGGTCCTGAGTTCCAAATTGGGCTAGTCTACACCAAGAGACACTAGAAAACCGGACTGTACTTTCAGTGACTTTTTGGTTAACCACTAGTCTCTCATCTTGTGAAGATTAAGAATTCTCCAAGTGCTTCAGGAGACAAAGAGTTAAATACTTCATGCACTTTGTTGTAGCTTCCTTCTCCCCAGAATCATGGCCACTCATGTAAATGTATACATTGGCATTCCAAAACTTCCATTTTGTGTAAGCTAAGCCCACATCATATAGGAAAATTCTGCTTAATTCTTACATTCTTCCTGGATTCTCAAATGTTGGCCCCACACCAAGATACAACAAATGTCCCAATGAGGAAAAAGGTTAAAGAATATGGACTCATCTCTTTATGGTTTTCTTCTCTCTATGGCCTTGGCCTGGAGAGCTCTGGCTGCCTTAGCAGCCCTCAGATGGTTTCAAACAAGTTTTTTTCTGACATATTATGTAGCTTTCCTGGTTGTTCCTAAATGGAGGTTTGGTCTTACTACTTTATCATAAATAGAAACGAAAAGTTCCTAAATCAATTTAAACTATTACATTTTTATGTCTCAGGAGTCACCTGAGGGGAATAGGAAGAGAATTAATGGTTTATAAATGGGTCACGTTGCGTATCTCATTTAATCTCATTTACTTTAACATCTTTAATCAAACCATTTTTAGGAATTACTGTTAAAGCTAGTGACAAATATTCAATGTTTGTCTTTCCAGAATTTACTCAAGTAGTAAGGAATAGGAGCCATATTGCAACCAAATCTGTCAGACTTGACTCTGCATGCCATCCACCACATCATAATTTTAAATTTAAGTACACTGGGCAACACTGATTCCAAAAAATATGCTCCATCTATCCATGCAGTAGAGAGTGACCTTAGAAAGGCATTCTCATGGAGGGCAAAAGGACATTCCATATGTATTTGGAACTTTGTTATAATAATCCTGTTTAAATATGATTTATTTTAGTTTAAAATTTGTTGTTCTGTCTCATTTGCATTTGTAAATGAAGAAACAGTATAAAATATACCCCTTTTAATGTTTGCCATTACTTTTTTTTTTTTTTTGCTGAGGAAGATTCACCCTGAGTTAACATCTGTTGCCAATCTTTCTCTTTTTTGCTGAGAAAGATTTGCTTTGGGCTAACATCTGTGCCCATCTTCCTCTTTTTGTACATGAGCCACCACCACAGCATGGCCACTGAGGAGTGGTGTAGGTCCACGCCTAGAAACCAAACCCAGGCCACTGAAGGGAAGTGTGCCGAACTTAGCCACTAAGGCCACCAGGGCTGGTCCCCCTATTACTTTTTCAGTCATCTTTTTCTCCCACAAAATGAAACTCTCTAAATACTGCTTTTCTCACTGAGTTAATTTTCTACCCATCACCATTACTGTTGCTTTGCTTTTCCATCAATATATTTTTAAATTAAATTCTAGAAAAGACATGAACCCCACTTAATGTATTGGAAAGATTAGCATCAGCTCCTATATAAAGCATTCCAATTTATACACTCACGTCAGACTTTAAAAATAAAGAGCATTTTTATAATCTATTTACTATGGACCCTAGGTTTTACTTAAAATACCATTAATATTCATCAAAATATAGAAGCTAAAAATTATAATAATCTTTAATTTCTTGAATATCTGAAAATTTATACTACTTATGTCTTTGTGGCCAAGTTATAAGAGGGATTCAAGACTATATCTGTCATTGTTTTGCAATCATACCTAAGAGAGATGATTTAAGCAAAATTATGTCATTTAATAGATGTTATGCGATATTACTATTTTTATACTAAATTTTTAAAAACTACTCATTCTGCTTAAGAAATTTCCCCATTCCCTTTTATTAAGGACCAGTTTACTGAGAACAGTAATTTTTGACAAATAAATATGTCTTTAATTGACTAAAAATAGTTTGAAGGCCTAAAGGTGCTTCATAAACTATCTTTCAAGTACTTATCATGATGCTTCCTCTTCAGTTGAGTTGAAATACAGGTTTCAAATATTGCTTGAAGTTGTTTGTTTGTGTCTTTCCCTGTTCATTGTGATAGGATGAATGCCTTATATCCAAGTAATGGAGTATCTCATTCAACCTGGGTCAGTGTAGGGCAGAGTTAGGCTGCTGGGAACAAAGCAACACAAATCTCTCCTTTAAAAATTCCCTTCCCAAAAGAGAATTCTCATTTTTCTGCCAAAATATAAATATGTGATCTCCTAGTCTTTTACATTATCAATGTTCCCTCCCAGTTAGATGTAATCATAGGAGAAAAATTCAGAAAAGGTACCAATTAAGAGACTGACTTACATGTCATTTATATCGTTACCCAAAAACATATATAAAGGCCTTTGTAAAAATATAAAGGCTGTACTCCAAACTTTAAATGCTGTATTTCTCCTGCTCCACTGCACACAAAATGGCATTTAAAACCAATCATCGTATATCACTGCATTTTTATTACAGAAGATTTAAATAAATAGTGGTTGGGAAAAGAAATGACTGAGATACCTCAAATAGAAGACTGACAAGCATTTACTTCGTGCTTTCTTGGTGCAAGTTTCCACAGATTTAAAAGAAAAAAGAGATGAAGGAGAGACTATCCATTGCATTGGGTACCCATGGATTAGTCATAGAAACAGAACTAAAATTACAATACGACGTGACAAATGTTGTAACCATTATGTACAAAGTGCTATGGGGAGATCGAGGAGAGAGGGATTACTCTTCTTGGGAAAATTTCAAAGATATGCTATTTGAGATGGCATAGCAATAAGCAAAGAGCAAAGAAGGAGTCAGAGGGAGAGGGAATGAGGATGAGACTGAGGACATGAGTGAGAACTTGTTCATTTAGCAGGATCTCATCAGAAGTCACCTTTATAGAACAATTTCTGTAGTAACTCAAGAAAGCTAGAAAGATAGCAGGAAAGAGTGTAATATCCTGGTCATATGAAGTCTGCTTTGAATACCAGACTATTGCAAACACAAAATCCATCAAAACTATTTCCTTGGATACTCCCATGTTTCAAAGGATAGAGAATCAAGATGACATCTAGAGAACTGACTTAAAAAATCAAGAAAATAAACAATCTTCATAGCTAATAAAATATCTTAGCCATTACTCTTGCATTTTCACCAGGTGTTTATAATCTTAGTGAAAGGATGGAGAGTGAAATGTAAGCTATTACTAGCATAATCTAGGTTACAAATCTCACCAGCGATGACCTCTTCATTGTCTCTTTGTCTTTGAAATGTTGGTCAACACATTTTTGATTAATCAGAACTCTCTCAATCCGTTATATTAGAGTTCTCAGATTGCAGCCAATTTAGAGGGACGCCATATATGCAAGCAGAAAGTTATTAAATGGATGTTAGTGAGTATGCACACAATTATGGTGTTCCTCTGTGACTGGTGTCATGAATATTTAGCCATGTCTTGAAAACATCAACTTCAGGTCATTTTTAGAAAAAAAGGCAATAAGTTGAAATGTTTCCAAATAAAAAAACTGTGTGTATTTTGTAGCAGGTTAGCAGATTTCACAGCATGCTAGGTGATTAACAGCATGTGACATAATGATGTAAGTGTCATGAATGTGTTTACATTCCGTAATGTCAATATTCTATATTGGTGGTGCCTGAACAAAGAAACCAACTTTACAGAGGACATTTGGACTGTGTCCATCCTGGTTTTCAATTAGCTTGTGCTATTTGTCATTTTTTTCAATAAAATCATACTTTAAAATTCAATCCACTTAAGTAGTCCTGTTTTAAACACACATGTATCTAGATGTGTGTTCATGTATTTAATGTATCTGTTGCTATAGATACTTGTGATGAAGTAATTATCAAAAGAGATATTATCTCATGGCTGGCCCAGTGGCGCAGCAGTTAAATTCGCATGCTCTGCTTTGGTGGCCCAGGGTTTGCCAGTTCGGATCCTGGGTGCAGACATGGTGCTGCTTGTCAAGCCATGCTGTGGCAGGCGTCCCATATATAAAGCAGACGAAGATGGGCACAGGTGTTTGCTCAGGGCCAGTCTTCCTCAACAAAAAAGAGGAGGATTGGTGGCAGATGTCAGGGCTAATCTTCCTCAAAAAAAATAGAGAGATATTTTCTCTACATTCAGCACTTCTCATTTAAAAAAATAAGGGGAACTGACATTATCTTCCTCATCTCATTTCTTTTCTTTTCTTTTTTTCACTTGATCACTTCTGAGAAATTTTAATCTCTACCACTCTGCTTTCTCTTTTTTCTCTTCTCATTAAAAAAAAAAAAAAATCTTCTTAGCTCCTTTTGACTCTGAAATTCCTAACTTAAGGTTTTCAGTGATAGATGACTGGAGGTGAGTGCTCAGAGACTAAGGAATTGTTGGATGTGGGGAGTTGTGGAAAGGTTACAGGTGAAGGTCAATTAAATTTATTTCATTGTGTGTAACTCTACATAAAGACCTTAGTGCCCTTAGCGTGCCTATTTTATCTTGCTGTGTCCTGTCACCAAGAGACTGATCAGACAAATTTTACTATGCTTATCAGACTGCCAGAGAATGATGACAATGTGCTTATGTGTCTCCCTAACATTTTGTTTTTCTGAATCTCTTGGGAAGCAAATCTTCCAGAATAAGTATAATCTGGCTAGTGACTCTTCCAAATTATTATCACCATTTTTTTATTTAGAATGAAACTAGAGAAGCTCTCTGTGCCAAAAGAGTTTCATCTTCAAGCTTGAACAATATTCGAATTCTTAGAAAGAGGCATCCCCAAGAGATTCAGTCAATAACAGCAGTGAGAATTGCATTGATGGTGCCAGGTTAACCTAGAATTTGACCTGATTTTTATTCTTTTTAGTCTAGGAATCATTCAAACTAGTAGCATAACTATGAAAACTTCGTCTCTTCTTAATCTTCTCAACAGCTTAGTTTCTGGGGAAAAGATCAGTCTGATGATGGCAATCCAAGTCTAAGGTGTATAGTTTGGGGAGGAAAGGTCGCGCATATTCCAATAAATATAAAGACATATGAGGAACTCAGAAAATAGAAAATAAATTAAGTTCAGCAAGTACTATCAATTGGGTAGCAAAAATCCTTTGCCAATATTACTTTGAAATCATTTTCACATGGAGTAGTGCAAGCCACGATAAACTGTGAACTCTCAGAGCACCAAAGTCCTTCAGATATTATTCTAAAAGTTATAAAATATGTGTCACAATAAAATTAAACTAGGGGGATATATGCTTATATACATGTATTGTAATTTTATAAATGTTTATTTCCTGTGTTTGCAATTGTCCATCCATAGAATATTAGTCTGCGTTTTCCATATGGAAAACAATTCACTTTCCACTTATAATAAACTGAACTCATTGGTTTTAAAAAGTAGGTAAATTATAACCTCTCAGAGAACTTCTTGTTTTAAAATATTGTGATAAGAATAGATATTTTACAGCAACATGGATCTTTCTCCCATAATAATTCATACTTGAAGTTGACAGGATTATTCAGAAATTTTCCTTTATATACATTTTCTTTTATACAAAATTGATTTTGTTTTTATTTTTCTGCCTTAAATATTTGCTAAAATGCGTTACACAGTTCACAGATTTCGCAGTCTCTGCCGAGAAATAATTCGCTCACATTTGTATCTTTACCGCTGTGGAAAGTCCAGCTCTTTGGCTGCCTTTAGAAGAGTTTATGAGTGTTTTATGATATTTCCTGGTTATACTGTATTTTTACAACTGTTGCAAATAGACACAAATGTCATAAATTACTGAAAAAACGTTATCCTCGATCCCTCTGAGTTTAATGAGGAACAGTTACAGAAAAGGGAAGTTTGCAAGTGCCGCGCAAGTCAGCCTGATGGATTCCACATGTCGAACAAATTCAGATCTCAGCGTGAGATGGGCTAAACTTCTAATGCACTCTTTATTTGTTTCTCTTCTCTGACATAATTTCAAAGGTACTCTTAATTCTGGATAAATTGAGTGTTTGCTAATGAATATAGCTATTCGTTTCAAGTCAATGATCCAATGTAGCTGTCTTTCGAGACACAACGAACAGAAACACATATCCTCCTCCAAAACAAATCATTTACATAATATACACCTAGAAATTCTCTCTAACTAAAAATCTTTAAAATTTATTAGCATTTTGTGTGTTGTAGTTGAGACGCTGTATAAACTTAATGCTCAATCTAAAAATTTATAGTTATAATCACACACGTATTACTATACTCACATACATATTATTAGTAACAAACACTTATTTAGTGCCTAATATATGCCTGGAATGGTGATAAGGAGTACGGATTCCAAGAGGTAAAAGGTGGAAATCAAAACATGATAGAAGACACATTTATAACTACCAGTAAAGGATAAATCTAAGCACTTAATTTATGCCACTGATAATAAAGGTGACAATGTTGTGGAGAAAAGCAGCCTAGCAAAGAAAATATCTTTGAGGAAGAAAGGAAGTGAACTGTAAGTTGTAACAAATTAAATTTAAATAATTAAAAATGGGATCAAAGAACTGTAGCCAAGAAGAATACCTTTAGGTGTCTGCAGGTTTAGCAAATAAGGCTGCATGGAAGGTTGAAGAACAATCCATTGATTTATACCCTAAACCGGAATATGCAAAACATTGGACAACCTAGAGATAATATGAGAAACTCAAAGGAACAAGAAATCACCAAATTCTCCAGTATTCAAAGAGGTTTAAGCTATTTAAAATTACTTAATTCCTTACTAAATATGGTACTAAGTAGG
Organism: Equus caballus; assembly: GCF_041296265.1. Taxonomy (NCBI): domain Eukaryota; kingdom Metazoa; phylum Chordata; class Mammalia; order Perissodactyla; family Equidae; genus Equus; species Equus caballus. The sequence goes on along the minus strand of NC_091707.1, from coordinate 40,811,354 downwards.
GAAACTAATTGGTTATAATTGCATTTCCTATCTTTTCTTCGGAAATTCTTCCGAACACATCCAAATTAGAAAAATAATTAAAAGTGAATGGATAGGGTAAATAACACAAAATGCATAACTATTTTCTCTTAAGTAATTGAACATTGACTGTGACATGAAAGCAAATATTTTGTGGAATGCCTTAAATGAATTATCTCATATCAACCTCATAAAATAGATCATAATATTATCTCTGTTTTTTAATTATAAAATCGAGTCTTGGTAAGGTTAAACACTTGCTGGGGGTCAAAAAAGTTAGTAAAGAGATGGAAAACAACCTTGAACCAATGAAATCTGACCCCAGGGCCCAGGTGTTTAACAAATGCTCTGTAATATGATATAAATATAGGACATATTTGAATTCAACTTTACTACTAACTTTAAATATTTCTTATACAAACACATACTTAAAAAGGCAAAAGTAAGAAGTTGCTTTTCAGCTCCTCTAATTGGTTACTGCACTTGATTCAACAGCCTCCTAATCCTGTTGCTTATGGTCCTAATTCTTAGTCAAAATCACACTTCAAATTTAGCCTCAAATTAACAGTACTCAATAAAATCTAATATCCAAGAGTATCATATAGAATAACTTTCAAAAGGGCATCATAATTTTTTTCTTACAGCAAATGCTTCCGATATTTTGCTGAAGTTACCTTAACAGAACTTTTGGACTAAGTTCATTGGCTTGCTCATCTAATGCCATATATAACCAATGATAAGAGATTTATATATGGTAGATTTAGGGGGACAACCATTGAAAACAATTTGTTAAGGTCTTGGATGAGATGAAGCTTTGAAGATTTAATTCACCCTAAAATTAATATATGAAAACTATTTTTTAAATATTTCTATTATTTTATTAGAAATTTAAAAAGATATATTCCCATAAATCTCCTTTATTTCTACTTATTGAGCATTTTTATTTTCAAATACCTTTGTCTTCCGCCACAAATAAAAATAAATGGATATAACTCATGCACCAACATTTCTTTTTCCAAGCTCTGTCCAATAAATAAATTAATATCTGATTTTAGAAAAGTTAGAATTTTTTAAAGAGTGCAAATGAGATAAACATACATCACTAAAATTACTCTGTGTTTTAATTTGTTCAAGGGGAACCAAAAAGATGCCTAAAGGTAAACGCAGTTTGTGTCTTCTTTGCTCCTATCATAATTGTGTTTTTGTTCCATTGCAGGATGTATTACCATTATCAGACTACTATACATTTGATTCCTGCCTATGGCAATGCAATGGCCCCAACTAATAGAAGATGGAGCAGCATCAGGACTACATTAGGAAAGGAATGTTTTATTTCAGGACTCGGCTGGTAACTCACTACCATATTTCCCTTTATAATTTGCTCACTCTAATTGTTAAAACATTTCCTGTGCTTTCAGAAGAGCAGAGACCACAAAAGCCTACAGATGAAGCACTACCAGGTTTACACTGAAGGAACAAAATTGTTTTGTGACCTACATTTAAAAGCATTTTCAACATGTCTTGTATGACCCTTTTCTTTCCTGTCTCTAATTAGTTGTTCAAAATTGAACATCAGAACGTCTTTAGCCTCTGAAATGAGTAATTAATGAAGCGTCAATGTTTGGAAACTTTCTGAATGAAAATCAGTGAGATAGAACACAGACAAATGAACCCAGCAGCATACATGCACAAAGAGATGCAGTCAAAAACGTGTGACTCAAAAACGGATTTGAGATTACTGAACCGTTTTCTCCTGATTCATGGTTTTGGTATCTTTAGTCAAAGAGCAAATGCTATATCACTGTTAAATAGTGGGATATCTGTGGGATATATCACTGTTAAATAGGACGAGTGATGTTTTTGAAAAAATTAGATGGTTTTAAAAGGACTTAGGAAAAATTAGAAATGTACTGATCAGGTATATAAAAATGAATACCAATTTTCCATTGTCCTGTGAAAAGTTTTAAATAAATCTTATTCTCAATTTTAGAAGGTTTTTTGTGGCTGTTTGAAACATATTTCTGGCAATTATTATAAGTGTCATGTTAAGACAGAGCTAAATTCTCCTACTACTCTATGATTTCTCTTTGTTCAGAACATCTTGTACTATTCACAATGCCCAACATAATAGGTGATAAATGTAAATAAATCAATACACAGACCAATAAAATATACTTTATTCAATAAAGTGCAAATTTTCATTTCTAAACTCCTGGTAGATATTTTCCATGTATCCAATATCAGCAAAGCATCAAGTATTTCTTAAGGCTTACAGTTTCATTTGGGGGCATAATCTCAACTATAGTAAAGGTTTAAATCAATATCTTTTCAACATCACAATCACTGGGATGCCTGTAAGAAAGGCAGCTTCTTCAACAATCCTCATGCTTTCTAAGTCAGGATCACAGGGAGTGGAACTAGGAATACGCCTTTTAACAATTTCCCGGATAATTGTTAATGAGCTTTAAAATGGGTGTTTTAACACTTTCTGCCTAAATAAGTGAATTTGACCAGATAGCCCCACAATTAGTGATTGTGTTGTTTGTTTTGTTTTATTTGTTCCTATAATGCCAAGTCATCTGCTTGGCCAAGGTAGTCTATTCACAACTGTGATTTTCAAAACTGATCCTGCATTACAATCTCCTGGGCATCCAACTACAAAGGTTTTATTTATTTTTCTGTACATTGAAAATTTCTATCACCCCCGAACATTACTTTATTCCCCTTTCCAATCAAGCCTTCTCCAACTGATCCTGCATTACAATCTCCTGGGCATCCAACTACAAAGGTTTTATTTATTTTTCTGTACATTGAAAATTTCTATCACCCCCGAACATTACTTTATTCCCCTTTCCAATCAAGCCTTCTCTGCCAGAGGCATCCGCTATTAGTTCTGCCTGTTCCTGAACTTCATAAAAATGAAATTCCATTCTATGCATTGATTTAGACAATGCCAGGGGAAAATGGTTCTTCAGCCCCCATCTCGATTTTGTAGCGTTTCCAAATCGGGTCAACACCTATCATGGGGATTTTTAAAATAAAAGTTATCTAACATATAAACTCTGTTAATTGGCACGATTTTCCTGTATATGCAAGGATTAATCTGTCTTTTGATAAACTGACCATAAATCTGAATCCTCTTCACTCAGAAACATTTGGTAGCAGAGGAAATGAATGCTTTTGAAAAATATTTGCCAATTCAAAACTTCTATACACATGTAAAGTACAATTAGAATGATAGATCGTCTGCCCAATATACAGTCCTAAGGAAACAGTGAACCTCTCACTCTATTCAGGTGAAAATTGTTCAGACTTCAAAGTCTTTAGAAATCCCCTCATACATGCTAAATTCAACGAACATTTTATTTCTTGTATCCTTTATGTTACAAATTTCAACTACTAGAGAGAAAGAAAAGAACATCTATCCTCTGCCTACCTGTCCAGTCTCACCTCCTGCCCCTTTCTCTTTTCTTCACAAGGCTCTAGCTCCAATAGTTTTCAATCTCTTGAACCCACCTCAGCCTTTCTTGCTCCAAGGCCTTAACATACACTGACCTGTCTTGAGCCCTTCTGTCTCTGCTTTTTAAAAAACTAATATCTCATTCTTCCATTATCACCAAGTATCACCAATCAAGTATCATTATACTTACCACCTCTTCAGAGAGGCCTCTTCTGACCTTTAAGACCTCTGTTTTTATTCTCTCAGAGCAGCATGGTGACAACTCATTAAAAACATCCTAGTGTTTGTTTACTGGTCCCCTTCGCTAGATTGTAAGCTCAGTAAGGTTAATGACATCAGACATCATGCCTATTTTTATATATCTGGGGTCTAATATTTTGACTGAAATATTAAGAATCCTCAAAGAAATGAAGGCTTTACCTTACTAACCAAGAAAACAGTGACTTTTATTTATTAATTAAAACTTGATGGCCCTGGCGTCAGAGTCCGAGGCTTTTCTCTCATATGCATTTCCTCTTGGTTCAGAGTCACTGGATCGTGTGGAAAAAGGAAACTGCTTCCATATCTATTAACTCTAACATCATGGTAGTGATGAGCTCTTGAGTAGTATTTGTGCTTGACATGCTGTCAGGGGGCTGAGAAAACACTTTCTAATTTCTTCCTTCAAATAAAATTACATCTTCCTTCAGCAAGATTGAGTTGTCCAAGCATGCTGGAGCCTCTTTCTATTTGATTTTGTTCTGAAGATATCAGCTATTTTTTCATATTCCTCAGGTGCCTTATCTCACCCAACTTAACTGATATGAACAACAGAGAAAAAGGGACTCTTTTTCTTTAAAAAAAAAAATTAAGAAACTACACAGTGCTAAATACTGTCTTAAAGTCGATTTCATAATGCATTGACTGCCTTCACTGTGGTGGAGCAGAATATCTTGTCCACCTTTCTATTTTGTTGGTTTGCCCACGTTTTGTGGGACCTCTACAGCAGGGCTAGCAGAATCAGGGACCAAATAAAGAAGAATGTTCCTTGTAAGTATTGCTCATTTCTCTTTCCCTGTATGATAGGAGACAATCAAGCACTATGATGCACTAAATTAGAAACAGAAGGTAAAGCCAATGTCTATAAAAGGCAATTTTGCATAATTCCTCATAAATTAGAAGAGAAACACACTTGAGCTTTTTTAATCAATGAGAAGACTGTTCTTTCAATGACTATGTTGTGGTTCTTAGCCCAGGAGTGCTACAGCCAATGATGGTGTGACTTCTGCTATTTTAGTCGTAAAATACCTATGTGAACTCCAGATGTTGCCTATGAGGCCAGTTGTTAATGGGGCAAAAGAGGATTCATTCCATGCCCATTTTGTACTTTGGTGCTGAAATGCGAGCTCGTCCATGGTCTAGATCCCACCCACATGCCAACATGCACCTGCAAAAGTCTTCAATTTGGGGGCTTTTAAATCACAAACAGACACTCTGATTCAGGCTTACATATTAAAAATTCCATAGCAGGGAAAAAATACTCCAAAATCTTAGAGCTCTAATTCCTTAATGAATTATGTACGTGGTACAAGATATACAGACAGACATAACTTGATTTCCTGTTCCGAATACTAGAGAGCATATTGCAATGTGGACCAAGTCCATTTTTTCAGGGCAGCATTTCAGTCACACTTGTGAGTAAAGCAAAATGTTATCAAGATTTGCTTTAATTGAGGAAACTGGGAATTCCAAACTATTCATAAAATATCGCTGACAACATTAAAGCTCAAGATGAAAATGGAGCCTACTTTCTACAAGTTAACTCTATGGTCTTTGGAGACGCAGTGTGTGTGAATGGACAGCCACAGACTGAGGCCCATTTTGCACAGAATCTACAAGGGCTTTCTTCTCATTTATAGAGGCATGCCCCCTGCAATCGCCAAGTTTCATTTTAGACTCCCAGTGAACCAGAAACCCAAACCTAAAGTCATCTACAGTCACCAGCTTTCTTATGCTTCTCACCTGGAGTCATAAATCTTTTTTTTATATCCTTTGGGAAGGAATGAGTTCTCTGGGAAACTTGGGCCAAGTTCACCTGACACTTCTCATGAGCCCCATTTACGGTTTACATAGAAAGAAGTTAAATCAAAATAATTTTTACCAGTTTTAGATTTCATTTAAAAAACATACAGATACATGTACAATGTCCCAAGTCACTTATTTTACTAGTAATCTGGAAGACAGAAATGGCGTCAGTTTAGAATGTCAGGACTAAACTGAGAAACATACATAAGACTCAAATCAGTCTCCTGGTGCTCAGTTATCTCTGAAGATGAGGCCAAAGGAAGTTTTACAGTGGAAATTAAAAGCATGTGTGAGCACTTAATAGTCAGTTTTGTCATGATTATTCATGTTGATGAAAATGCTCTTAAACTTGATATTTTCAGTCTATGTAAACACAAGAACAGTTAGTGTCATGCTTACTGGCTGCCGTTATCAAAAACGGGTTCCATCATTTCTTATGGCTGAGTAGTATTCCATTGTGTATATATACCACATTTTCTTTATCCATTTGTCCCATACCTCCTAAAGCAATCTATAGTTTGAACTCAATCCCTATCAAAGTTCCAACATTTTTCACAGAAATAGAACAAAGAATCCTAAAATTTATATGGAACAACAGAAGATCCCAAATAGCCAAAGGATTCCTGAGAAAAAAAGAACAACGCTGGAGGTATCACACTTACTGATTTCAAAATATACTACAAAGCCATAGTAACCAAAACAGCATGGTACTGGCACAAAAACAGACACACAGATCAATGGAACAGAATCGAGAGCCCAGAAATAAACCCACACATTTATGGACAGCTAATATTCGACAAAGGAGACAAGAGCATATGATGGAGAAAGGAGAGTCTTCTTAATAAATGGTGTGGGAAAACTGGACAGCCACATACAAAAGAATGAAAGTAGACCATTCCCTTACACCATGCACAAAAATCAACTCAAAATGGATTAAAGACTTGAATGTAAGACCCCAAACCATGAGACTTCTAGAAGAAAAGATAGCCAGTATGCTCTTTGACATCAGTCTTAGCAGCATATTTTCAAGTACCATGTCTGACCGGGCAAAGGAAAGAAAAGAAATAATGAACAAATGGGACTATATCAAACTAAAAAGCTTCTGCACAGCAAAGGAAACCATCAACAAAACGAAAAGACAACCTAACAATTGGGAGAAGATATTTGGAAACCATATATCAGATAAGGCGTTAATATCCAAAATATACAAAGAACTCATATGTCTCAACACCAAAAAACCCCAACAAACCAATTAAAAAATGGGCAAAAGATCTGAACAAGGATTTTTCCAAAGAAGATATACAGATGGCCAACAGGCATTAGCTATGCTAATTCTTCCAATCCAAGAGCACGGAATATCTTTCCATTTCTTTGCGTCTTCTTTGATTTCTTTCAACAATGTTTTATAGTTTTTGGTGTACAGATCTTTCACCTCTTTGGTTAGGTTTATTCTTAGGTATTTTACTCTTTTTGTTGCAATTATAAATGGGATTGTATGCTTAATTTCTCTTTCTGCTATTCGCTGTTAGTGTATAGAAACACAACCAATTTTTGTATGTTGATTTTGTATCCCACAACTTGACTGTATTCATTTATTGTTTCTAAAAGTTTTTTAGTGGATTCTTTAGAGTTTTCTAGATATAAAATCATGTCATCTGCAAAGAGTGACAGTTTCACTTCTTCTTTTCCAATGTGGATCCCTTTTATTTCTTTTTCTTGCCTGATTGCTCTGGCTAGGACTGCCAATACTATGGTAAATAGGAGTGGTGACAGTGGGCATCCTAGTCTGCTTCCTGGTCTTAGAGGGATAACTGTCAGTTTTTCTCCATTGAGAATGATATTTGCTGTGGGTTTGTCATAGATGGCCTTTATTATGTTGAGGTGTTTTCCTTCTATACCCATTTTATTTAGAGTTTTTATCATAAATGATGCAATATCTTGTCAAATGCTGTCTCTGCATCTATTGAGATGATCATGTGATTTTTATTCTTCATTTTGTTAATGTGAAATGATGAAATCCAGCCATTTGTGACAACATGGATAGTCCTAGAGGGCATTATGCTGAGTGAAATTAGTCAGAGGGAGAAAGTCAAATGACGCATGATCTCACTCACAAGTAGAAGATAAAAACAACAACGAACAAACACATAGAAATGGAGATTGGATTTGTGGTGCCATAGGGGAAGGGGGAGCGAGGGCAAAGGGAGTGATTAGGCTCACATGTGAAGAGATGGACTATAATTAGTTTCCGGGTGGTGGACATGATGTGATCTACACAGAATTCAAAATATATTACAATGTACATCTGAAAAATATATAATGTTATAATCCAATGTTACTGCAATTAAAAAAAATTTTAAAAATGAACCCCCCCCCCCAAAAAAAACTGGTTCCAGAGTACCAGGCCTTTTAGGTAAGGGAAAGCAGAGAGGTATGAGGGCTAGAACTCCGTCATGAACCTTCCAGTAGAGGTCTCCAAAGGCAAGCATTGTCTAAGAAATGTTCATCTGGATTTACTTCCCAGAGAGGTAGCATCATTGTTCTCAATCTAAGTCTCCTTCTACCGTCCTACCTCTGCTGCAAACTCATAGCACTGATAGATAAGATGGAAAAAGATAGAACTGAAAAGTCCTAGCCCACTTTATCATCTAAATTGGAAGAAGCCAAGATAGTTTTGGGGAGGAAGTCATGGTTGGTAACAGCGCAGGGAAATGAGGGGAAATTCTAGGATGCTGGTAAATTCTGTTTCTTGATCTGAGTAGTAGTCATGTGGGTATACTCTCTTTGAGATGATTTATCGATGTGTAAATTGGTCATATGTGCTCTTATGTGTCTGTCACACTTAAAAAAAAATGTTTACTAAAAAGAAGATATTGTTGCCCTGTGTTCCAAGATATAATTACTTGAAAAAGTAACACAAAATAGTGAGCAGGGTTGAGTCTGCAGGCCTGCTAGAGTCTAGCTGGGGAACCCTAGAGAATAGGACATGAATTAGACAGTGATGGAGTGCGAATGAAAAGTACTCTGTGAAAAGCCAGCTCTGATGGCGTAGTGGTTAAAGTTCAGCAAGCTCTGCTTCTGCAGCCCCAGTTCAATTCCTGGGCAGGGAACCACATCATTTGTCTATCAGTTGCCATGGTGTGGCTGCACCTCACATAGAAGAACTAGAAGAACTCACAATTCTACACAACTATGTACAGGGTCTTTGGGGAGAAAAAAAAGAGAGGAAGATTGGTAACAGATGATAGCAAAGGGCGAATCTTCCTTTGCAAGAAAAAGAAAAGTTCTTCTCTTCTACTTAAAAAAATAAAAAAGTACTCTGTGAAAATAAACTGACTAAAGCCATGCACATCACATAAAATTTTGGAATGTAAAAGGCTTAAAAAGCTGTTACTTCTTTCTCAATCCACCGCCTACTTGAAATTCCAAACCCAGAGAGGTAAGAAGAGAAAGAACTTGATAGGCAGCTACTGCACTAGAGTACTTACTATCTCATAGACTGAGCCTGCCATATTCTGAATAACACCAATGTATAGGAGCCCTAACCTACTAATATAAGACCTGGATCTGGGTTTAGAACTCCAGCTGGGAGCAACTGAAAATTTTAGGCAGAGTAGTATGGTAGTAGACCAAGGAAAATAAAATTAACCTTTACAACAAGCAAACAACCAACACTTTACTCAAAGCAGATATGGATTAAAAGCAAATAAACAAATAATTCAACACTTATTCTTCTCTTAATGAACATTAGATAGAGGGAAAAGATAGCTTGCCTACAAATGAGCCACAATTAGACAAGCCCTCTTGTCTCCAGAAACGATACATAGCAGCAGATAAAGAGCATCCTTTAAAAGTGTTCTTAGAAAATTACTGTCATGAAAGAGTGTACTACAAAAGCATAGGTATTTTTTTAAATTGTACATACATATTAAGAGTTTTTTTCTATTTGAACAAATGTTGCTGAAATGTTAATATAGGACTACTTAAGAAAAAATTAACTGAATCTTAAGAAATGTAGAGCAGAAAATAAATGGGTGTTCAGAAACTGGGAAAATATATTCTCTCTTTTAATTAAATATTGAATATAAACTAGAATCGTAACTAATTTTTTCTTAATAAAAAGGCTGAAATTAAGTTTCCAGAGGCCATTAATAAGAACAGAGGTAGATACAATTTTCATAAATAGTTAAATTACATTTGAATCTTATTCTATTTGAAAGAAGGACAGATAGAACTGAATAACTTTAAACTTTCTCAGCAAAAAAGTGTGTCCTTTCACCCCACAAATGTTTACCAGCCGCTGTTCTAGGTGCTGGGAGACTGCTGGAATTGTTGGGGAAACAGAAGTCCACTGTGGGTGAAACAGATGAGCGAGGGTGGTGAGGGGGGTAACAGGGAGCCAGACCCTCGAGGGGATTCTAGCCCATGGTAAAGAGATTAGGACAAGCTTTCACTAACATGGGGTAATGAAGAGTCTGACTCCTTTTTATTTTATGTTTGCTGAGAGCTTTAAGCCTCACCTCTCTCTTCGAATTCTGCCTCACACCTGGGCAAGCTGATGGGAAAGCCCTGTGCTCCCTCCTTTGGTGCCAGCAGGAGAGTCAAGCTACATAAGCCCCTATCTGCAAGCAGAAATCCTTACCCCAGCCCTATTGCCTCTGCACAATAAAACCCCAATCCAGTCCTCTTTTCCTGCTCTTTCAAGACATTTTCAGACTCCCTTGGGAGTGGCCCTGCTCTCCCCAGAAAGCTTCCTTATGTGAGTAATAAACCTTTTCAGATGCTCTTGGTATATATGGCACCATCAGTGTTTACATCTGAACCAAATTTTGAATAGCCATAACAGATAGTAAGCCTTTGGACTGTTTTAGTAGGTGTAGACATCATGTGACTTATATTTTTTTAAAATAAGCCATTTTCTCTATGCAAAATATACTGAAGGAAGGAAGAGGATACAGCAAGAAAATTGTTGCAGGTTATTAGTCTAAACTCAATTCTCCCAATCTTTCCCACTCAAGGAAGCCCACATAGAAATTAAGAATGCCTGTGTGGTACACCAGGGAAACAAGAAGCTGTTCTAGACTAGAAATTCTTCCCCGTTTCTCTATTTCCTTCAGGTCTCACTGGACATGAGAGGAGTTGTTATCTTGATACACTTGAAATATATTAGATAATGACGTTGGGAAGGCTGGGGTGAGATGATGCTGACTTGGACTCAAGTGGCAGAAGAAGTGGGGAGAAGAGGTGGTTTTAAAGGTAGAGCTACTGGATTTAGTTGTTATGTTGAAAGTGAGAGAAAGTGAGAATTCAAGGTAATTCCAGGATTTTGGCAGGCAGAAATGGAAAGACAGAACTGCCATTTACTGAGATGGGAAAAATGTAGGAGGACCTGGTTTAATGGGCCAGAAATGAAATGTTGTGTTTTAAGCCCAATACGTGTTTTTACTCAAAATGTATTAACAACCACTAATAGCAAGAATTCAGGACTATTGTATTCATTTTGCCAGGATTGTTCCTTAAAAAGTTAAAACCAAATGGTAAAATGTGCTGTAGTTTTTCTTTGTTTTTGTGGTGGAAAAATAACTTCAACACAATATTATTAAATGGTTACTTAAAAGGGAAATTACATATAAATTACTGTCTTTATGAAGATTATGAAATTTATGTGATATACTTTATATTTGGAAGCAGCACTAAGTTTTCTTAAGAAAATAACAATAATATTGTCATGAAAAACTCTATTTCTATTGATCAGTGTATCCTAAGTATAATATCCAGCACATAATAGACAATCACTATATTTATTTAAGTATCTGTTGAAGTATTAGTTTATATTAAGATTTTAACATTCTATATTTTAAAAGATTGTTTTTTTCCTTAATTTAACCTACATGGCTTATTTTTCAATTTTTCTTTTTGAGATAAGTACAGGTTCACATACAATTTTAAGTAATAAGATAGAGAAAGCCTTCACCCAGTTTTACCAAACATTAATATTTTCCATTATGATATTACAGTATCACAAAAAGGAAATTAATATTGATACAATCTGTTGACCTTACACAAATTTTACCAGATTTACATGCCCTCATTTTCACGTGTGGGGGAGTATTGAGTCCTATGTAATTTTATCTCATTTGTAGATTCATGTGACCATCACCACAGTTGTACAGAATAGTTCCATCATAAGGATCCCTTCAGATTGATTCAAGTAGTTGTGTGTATCAACAGTGTGTGTGTGTATATATATATATATATATATATATATATGAGTAGTATTGCATAGTATGGATCTAGTATAATTTGTTTAAGCATTCACTAAAAATTGTTTGCAGTTTTTTGATATTACAAACAAAGCTGCTATGTACATTCCTGTACAATTTGTGTGTGTGTGTGTGAACATAAGTTCTTTTTTTTTTTTTTGAGGAAGACTAGCCCTGAGCTAACTGCTGCCAATCCTCCTCTTTTCGCTGAGGAAGACTGGCCCTGAGCTAACATCCATGCCCATCTTCCTCTACTTTATATGTGGGATGCCTACTACAGCATGGCGTGCCAAGCGGTGCATAGGTCCGCACCCAGGATCTGAACCAGCGAACCCCAGGCCACTGAAGCAGAACGTGTACACTTAACCGCTGCGCCACCCTGCCAGCCCCTGAACATAAGCTCTTATTTCTCTGAAGTAAATATTTGCTTTTTGCTTGCTTCCTCTGTTTCTCTTATCTTATCCTCCGGTGAGTTACTGGAACACTTTTTAGGATTCCATCTTGACTTAATTATCATGTTTTAGGGTATATCGCTTTGAAGTGTTCCTAATAGTTGCTCTAAGCATTACCATGTATATTACTATACCTACTTTCAAGATTTTTTGCTCAGTTTCAGAAGTTTACTTTGATGGTTCTGGGCATAGATTTCTTGGGCTTTATCCTATTTGAGGTTTGCCCCACGAACTTATTGCAGTCTACTGGTATTGATATATTTTGCCACTTTGTATAAAATGTAGAAAACTTAGTTCCATTTAGGTTCTTTCGTCATCCCCACTTTTTAAATATAATTTCCTTAAGTATTTTCTTTACATATGTTAAGCAAACTATGATATTATAATTTATGCAGTTTTGGTTTCAACCACCAAATGTGCTTTAAGACATTTATTAGAAGTAGGATAGTCTATTATGTTTGCCTCTATTTTTGCCCATTTGATGTTCCCTTTTCCTTTCTGAAATTACAAGTCTTCTTCTGTCTTATGTGTTTTTCCTATTTAGAGAACTTTCTTTAGCCATTCTTTAAGGGTAAGTTTGGCAGCTACAAACCTTCTGTTTTCCTCTATCTGAAAACGTCTTTATTTCTCCTTCATTCCTGAAAGACATTGTCTCCAGATATAGAAATTATGGTTGACAATTGTTTTCTTTCAGTGCTTCAGAAATGCTGGGCCATTTCCCTTGGCTTCCAGGATTTCAGATGTAAAATCTACTGTTCTTCAAACTGTTTTTTCTTCACCTATTAGTAACATGTTGGTTATCTATGACTACTTTTAAGATTTTCCCTTTTCTTTAGTTTCAGAAGTGTAATTATGATGTGTCTTGGCTTGGGTTTCATTGGCTTTATCCTATTTGGCATTCACTCAATTTCTTGAATCTGTAGATTTTGTGTTTTGCCAAAATTTAGGAAGTTTTCAGCCATTATTTCTCTAAATACTTTTTCAGTTCTACTCTTTCCATCCTCTCCTGCTGGGACACAAAAGATAAGAACATGCTTTCTTTTGTTATTGTCTCATTGGTCTCTGAGACTGTTGATTTTATTCAGGCTATTTTCCTCTCAAATATTCAGATTGAACAAATTCTATTGACGTTTCTTCAAGATTATTAGCTTTATTCTCTATCATCTGAAGCTCATTGGCGAGCGTCTTGTCTCTTTTTTTTTTTTGGTTATCTATTTGTCAGTTACATTCAGTACTTTTTTTATAACTTTTACTCCTTTGCTGAGATTTTCTATTTTTTGTTTGTTTCAAGAGAATTTAAATTGCTCATTGAAGCATTTTTATGATACCGTTCTAAAATATTTGTCAGAAAATTCTGACATCTGACTTGTCTCACCATTGGTGTCTGTTGATATCTTTTCTCATTCATGTTGTGATTTTCCTGGTTCTTGGTGTGATGAACACATTCTAAATTATATTCTGAACATTTTGGATATTTTAGTAGAAGACTCTGGATCTTATTTAATCTTTTTTTAAAGCAAGATATTTCCCTGTGGAAAGGTATTGTAAAGACTAGGTGGGTACATATATTTAGCTTCCCACTGTGCCCCCACACACCCCAACAGAAGTAGAGCGCTGAGTCACATTGCTTCATTTCAGAAAGATGTGGGGTAAGTTCGCTTCCACATCAGCTCTGCTAACACCTTCCCAGAGAAAGTGGGGAACAAATGTGAAATTTTTTACTGTAACCAGGTTGAGCTGTAAGCTCAGCTTCACACTGGGCCTTTTACCACCAGGGAGAGAGTAAGTGAAGGGTAAATTCTCATTGTTTCATTGCTGCTGAATTGAGATGGAAGTTTAACACTTTACTGGACCCCATTGACATCAGAGGTGGAGGAAGGCAGAGTGGGATGGAAGGGAAATGGAGAGTGCCAACTATATTCACCCTGCACCACCTCTTTCCATCTTGCTAACACTGGGTTGGATGAAAGATCAGCTCCTCACTGGGCCAAGATAACATTAGGGAAAAGGACAGCAAGGTGTTGACTAGCCCACCTTGTACCACCTAATCCTGCCTCATTGATGTTGGGTGGCTGTGGAGATCAAGCTCCCTGCTGGACTCACCTATTTATCTTTACATTAATTTTACAACCAACCATGATAACATGATTTAACAATGAAAACACATACAATTTAAAAACTAATATTTCAACCTCACTGCAATATTTGTGTTTTGTATTATTTTCCATATTTTCTCTATATACATTTGTATTTTATAGATTTGCAATAATATTCCATGTTATTTTGCATTCTTTCCATGCTTGTACAGTCATGCATTGCTTAACAATAAGATGCATTCTGAGAAATGCATCATTGGGTGATTTTGTCATTGTGTGAACATCATAGAGTGTACTTACACAAACCTAGATGGTATAGCCTACTACACACCTAGGCTATATGGTACTAATCTTATGGGACACTATCATATATGCAGTCTGCCATCGACTGTAATGCCATTGTGTAGTGCATGACTGTATTTATATTTCCATGTTTCTGAAGTCTTCATGATTTTAATTCTACTGCACACACAATATTTTATAAGATACGTGTTATAATTTGTAAAAGATTTTTATGACATTGGAAAATTATTTAAAAATCGCTTTAATAATTAAGTGTGTAATTAATTGTGTGAGCACAGTAGCTGCTCAGTAATAACTGTATTAGTTTCTTGATAATGACTGTATTAGTTTCCTTTGGCCACTGTAACAAATTACCACAAATTTATTGGCTTAAAACAGCACATGTTTTATCTTATAGTTTTGGAGGTCAGAAGTCTGTATGGGTCTCACTAGGCTGAAATTCTCGGGGCTATGTTTCAATCTGGAGGCTCTAGGGGGCACTATCTTTCCTTGCTTTTTCTGCTTTCTAGAGGCTGCTCAGCTTCCTTGGCTCATGGTGCCCTTTCATCTTCAAAACCAGCAATTCCTTCCAAATCTTTCTCACATTGTATCACTCTTACACTGACTCTTCTGCTTCCCTCTTTCACATTTAAGAGCGCTTGTGATCGTATAACCTTCTTATTTTAATGTTATCTGATTAGCTACCTTAACTCCATCTGCAACATTAATTCCCCCTTGCCATGTAATGACATATTCACAGGTCTGGGGGTTAGTTGTGGACATCTTTGGGAGGCCATTATTCTGTCTACACCCATGACAATTTGATTTGCGTTTGCATTTTATCTAAGTACCTCATGATATTCACTGTTCACAGGAAGTAACTTGAGGTTTATAAGTCTACTACTTTTGATTGATCCTTTCAACACCAATTATGAACAGAAGTTGTAAAATTAAGATTGATTCTAAATAAATGTGGCTTTTATATAGATTGTATCTTAAATCTTGGAGACAGTGAGAACATTCATTTCTTAAGTTTTGGATCCTTTAGACATTCCCAAGATAGAAATTTGTCAAAAATGGAGCATCAGCTGCAGTCAGATTTGCCAAATTTTCTAAGGTAAAGATATGGAGGAGATACTTAAAGTTTTAGGACTAAAGAGATCAGTACTAAGAATCTACAACAATTTCATCTACTTTTACAAAAGTGATGAAACTGAACCTGAGTCTTAATGTTACTTGTCTATAGTAATGTGTCCAATAAGAAGGAATGGGAGAATTAGAGCCAGTAATCAGTTTTTCTGAACTCTGGTCCATGACTGCTCCATTCCATTACAACATCTGTTGAAAAAAAGTATGCATAATGATTTTTTTAATTAAAATTTATTCATAGCGGAAGACATATGATAAAAATACCACCACGTCAACAGAGAAATTTATTGAAATAAGAAATTATGTAAAAAAAAAAAAGAACAACTAAAATAAATAGCAAAACCTTGATGGAGAATAATTCTAGATATTTTTATAAGATAAAATTACTCTCTACTATCTTTCATTTTATGCTCTCTGAATGGTTATTAACAACCACATTATGAGTGAGTCTACATAGAAAACATTTCTTGCAATGAAAACAATTCCAATATATATTATACCAAGTTAAAATGGCACAAATATATATTAGGTAAGCAGTATATTTGAATATATAATCAACCTACTTCATAGGGATTCTTTTTAACAAAATATTTGAAATTCATTTATCACTAAATGATGAGGACTTTTAGGCTGAGTAATTTTAAAACGGTTTATGATGAGGATTTTAGGCTGGTTACTTTTAAAACTGCAGATGAGAAGCAGTCTCCGAGGACTGGAATTTTGCTTACCCTTTTGAGACATTTACGTTTGTGAAGGAAGGGGGGATGACCTTGTAGGGACCTGAAATTGACCACCCCAGGATATGTCTCTTTGGCATCAGGATTGTTTTGGGCTGATTGCTTTCCATAAACTGGGACAGGGAAGGAGGCTCTGGGGAATGGAACTTGCCCTTGTTGGGACACATTTACATTTGTAAGGTAAATCTCTACCTGTAAAACGTGCCTCCCTCTCTGTACCAGGAAGAAGAGGAGAGATGACCTTGTCCCTAGAAGCTCTTAATGGGGAAGGCAAGAACTTAAGTTGGTTGCTGTCTGGCAATCTCATGTAACTGATTTAGGGTGGTGGCTTCTGACCTTTACTTAATCCGATTTGATTCTTGTCTAAAAGTCATGGGATCACCCAATGACCAGACCCCACCTGCACTGATACCATTTTAACTTTTTTTGTTCTTTCCTTTGTCTTCGTAAAGAGATGACTCACATACCTATGCCTTAAATTTAGCCCTAACCCTCAACTCAGGGCTGCAGCAGAAGCGGCAGCAGCAGAAGCTCTGACTGCCCATGGGTCTTGTCCCCACGCACCAGCTCTGCCTGCCCATGGGTCCTGTCCCCATGCTATTCCACACTATTCTCTAAATAAAAGAGCACTCCTGCCAGATCTTGAGAGTCTAAGAAATCTTTCTTTCGACTCCTCGGCTCACCGACCCCGCATCACTAAACATGTAAGAAATCTGTACTCAATTTCATCATCAAAGTAAAAAGTTCTGGCAATTTTTGTACCACGGGAATTGAAATACCTCTAAAATGTATTAATCTCCTAGTAAGGTCTCTTCTCCAATTTAATTCAGGTGAAAATAACCAACTAACACAACATAGAAGCCAAGAGTTCTTGATTACAGTCTTGAGTTATCCAGCTGTAACTTTTGATATTGTGTGGGGACCTGGAAATGGCCACCCCAAGGTATGTGTCTTTGGCATGAGGATTATTTGAGGCTGATTGCTTTTGATAAACTGGGACAGGGAAGGAGGCTCTGAGGAGTGGAACTTGCTTGCCCTTTGTTAGGAGACATTTACATTTGTAAGGTAAATCTCTATCTGTAAAAGGTGCCTCCCTCTCTGTACCAGGAAGAAGAAAGGAGATGACCTTCTCTCTAGAAACTCTTAATCAATGCCAAAGGCAAGGACTTAAATCTGTATTTTATTGTGCTTGTCTGGTAACCTCTTGTAACTGACTTCCCTCCCACTCCCAACGTTGGCATTTCTTTAAGGATTAAGCATCTTTCCTTAGGCTAGGAACTGATTGCTGCGCTCACCTGTGACCGCCCAGCTCAAGACAATAGACTTGCCTCCTGCTACTATGCCCTCTGAGATAGCAGACCACTGTCTGCTGTGTCCATCAAGCCCTGTGCCGACAGGGCAATCTTGTGACTATTGTGGGAGGGACATTTCAATCATATGTGATATATCCTATTTGGGGGTATATAACCACTCTGTGCACCCCACTTCTTTGGTGCCCTTTCTTCCTTTGGGAAGAAAGGCCCTGGGCCATGGTCTTCATAAAGCTTTGTTTAATTTTCTCTTGCTATTCTGTCTTATGTGGATTTAATTCATTCTCTGCCAGACGAACCCACATTAGATAGAGGAAAACTCTTCCTCCCCTACAATTGCATGTCTTTGGAATCAATAGCTGTAAACTAGAACTTACCGGACATATAATCCATTTATAGATGGGGGGGGACAATAGTTTGTTAACATTTTTTCTCTTATCAGGGCAATCATCAAAATGGTTAAAAAGTCCTCAAATGATGCTGCTGTAATCATCTTGGATACACAAATTAGCCACTCCTAAAACGTTTGTTTTTGAACACGTTGCATAAACCCTTGAATTCTCCCCAGGGTAGTAGAGAACCTTGAGTTCAAATACAGGATCTTACATAACAGCTCACTGAACTCTTTGGTAGAGAGCTAGAAGATTTTCTTAACAAGTCTATATCAGAAATTTTCAGCCTTGAAAAAACTGTTAAAATATTTGAACAAACAAACTTACAAAGAATTTCTGCAACAAGAAATGTTGGAGAAATGTATATTAGTACCAGAAATATGAGATATTTATCAATGTTTTGTTTTTTGTTTTTGTTTGTTTGTTTTTAAGCACCAAACCTAGCTGGTTATTTTAGGATATTGGTTATACCAAATATTTTGTGCCAACCATTTTTGTGGCGTGATGCATGCACAAGTGAGCTTAAGAAGCCAAGTAGCTGCTGACATGAGACATAGTGTTTAAGATTTAGAGGATGAGACTGTGTTATTATTTAAAACTACACAGACACTGATTGGAAAATGTGAAGTATTTGATTTACTGGTAAACTTCATTCAAAAACAAGACAAAAAAGTCTGAACAATAGAGTAACCAAATAATTTATTATGAAAACTGGAATAATCTAGAGAGTGAAAAGGACCATTAATAATTAGACCAGGATAACAGATGTAAACTGGGTTTGTCCAAGGCAATTCAAGAGAGATGATCATACTAGTGATAAATATCAAACCAGTGGGATGAAGAATTTACAAGACTTTCCCTAAAACCCTAGATTCAAGTCTGACTGTGCCACTGACTAACTCTATTTTAACTAGGACATAATTTAAGACATTAAAGATTAGCATCATTATATGTAAAATGGAACCATAATAATACCTATCTCCCAGATTTATTGTGATGAGTAAACACAATAAGATATTTAAAGCAGCTATCAGGGCTACTGGCACAAGTGAGTGATCAGAAAAGAGTAGTTATATGTACATACTAATACTCAGAAGTTTTTTAAAAAACAAAAGAACAAGCATCAAAAGATGAGGCAAATAAACTAGACTAGGAGATTTTGAGAAGTACCTCTCTAGAACTATAAAATGCCTATCTCATTTGAATGTTAGAAATTCTAACTCTAAGCATTTATTCATTTCAGTTATATTTTTCTCCATTTAAATGCAAATAATTCTAGAAGGAATATACACATTTTAAGCATTTCATAGGCCCTTCTCCTCTTTATGTATTACAAATTAGTTATTGCATAAAACAACAGATTATATTTTGTTTAGGGATCTATTGTTTCCAGAACAGTTTTGCACATACAATCACAACTGAATTTCTGCACATCACCAAGTACGATCATTAACCTTGCTTTCCAGATGAGGAAACAGAATAATATAGTCAAGCCCAGAGAGAGAGAGATAACTTGACTTCAATGCACGTTTGCAGGTTCTGATATCTAGAACTCTAATACAGCAGGATTAGCTAAGAACTTTTTTCAGATCTCTCGTCAAGATTTTCTTTTTCTAACAACAAGCTTGTCTCTTCCAGGCTCTGCACTCTGAAAAAAGTTCTTAGCTAATCCTGCTGTATTAGAGTTCTAGATATCAGAACCTGCAAACGTGCATTGAAGCCAAGTTATCTCTCTCTCCCGGGGCTTGACTATGGAGAAAGGAGAGTCTCTTCAATAAATGGTGTTGGGAAAACTGGACAGCCACATGCAAAAGAATGAAAGTAGACCATTCCCTTACACCATGCACAAAAATCAACTCAAAATGGATTAAAGACTTGAATGTAAGACCCAAAACCATGAGACTTCTAGAAGAAAACATAGACAGTATGCTCCATGACATTGGTCTGAGCAGCATATTTTCAAGTCCCATGTCTGACCGGGCAAGGGAAACAAAAGAAAAAATGAACAACTGGGACTACATCAAACTAAAAATTTCTGCACAGCAAAGGAAACCATCAACAAAACGAAAAGACAACCTAACAATTGGGAGAAGATATTTACAAACCACATATCAGATAAGGGGTTAATATTCAAAATATACAAAGAACTCATACAGATCAACAACAAACAAAAACAACAACCCAATTAGAAAATGGGCAAAGGATCTGAACAGAAATTTCTCCAAAGAAGATATACAGATGGCCAACAGGCATATGCAAAGATGCTCAACATCGTTAGCTATCAGGGAAATGCAAATCAAAACTACAATGTGGTATCACCTCACTCCCGTCAGAATGGCTACAATTAAGACAGGAAACGACAACTGTTGGAGAGGGTGTGGAGAGAAGGGAACCCTTGTTCACTGCTGGTGGCAGTGCAAACTGGTGCAGCAACTATGGAAAGCAGTATGGAGTATCCTCAGAAAATTAAGGATAGATCTACCATATGATCCAGCTATTCCACTGCTGGGTATTTATCCAAAGAACTTGAAAACACAAAGGCATAAGGATACTTGCACCCCTATGTTCATTGCGGCATTATACACAATAGCCAAGACTTGGAAGCAACCTAGGTGCCCATCAAGGGACGAATGGATAAAGAAGATGTGGTATTTATACATGATGGACTACTACTCAGCCATAAGAAATGACGCAATCCGGCCATTTGTGACAACATGGATGGACCTTGAGGATATTATGCTGAGTGAAATAAGTCAGAGGGAGAAAGTCAAATACCATATGACCTCACTCACAAGTAAAAGATAATAACGACAAAGAAAAAAAACACATAGCATTGGAGATTGGACTGGTGGTTACCATTGGGGAAGGGGGTAGGGAGGGCAAAAGGGGTGATTAGGGTCACATGTGAGGGGGTGAACTATAATTAGTGTTCGGGTGGTGAACATGATGTAATGTATACAGAATTCGAAACATGATGTACATCAGAAAAAAAGAAAAAGAAAAAAGAAAAAGAAAAAGAAAACCCAAGGTGGCTGTATCTGGTGGTCAAGTGGCTATTTCTGGCAGATGACACTGGGCAATGAGTAGAAGAAAGAATGAGGAGGGGAGAACACAAACAGGGAGGTGGGTTCAGAAAGATAGATGGAAGATATGGTGGACGATTCTTTTTGTGTCATTTCAAATGCCTTTGGCTCCACTTCTTATGTTAGCCAGTACAGCAGTGACCAATTTCATGCACGTTTTGTGCAAGGTGACAGCTTCTTACTTTCTATCCCAAGGGTTCTCTAAAGCCATAGCGTGAGATGCCCACTGAAACCCCCTCAAATTTTGTACATGTGCACCTCAGAAGTTCAGGGAAGTTCAAACTAATGGAGCCATCATTCACACATTTGGGAAGAAATCATTTATTTCTTTGAGTCTAAGAGCATCTCACAAAGCTCCTCCAAAGATCACATTGGCTTGAGAACTGGTTAGATTTTCTCTTTCTTTCTTTGACTCTCTTTGTCCTTCACTCCTGTTTCAATGGACCAGGGCTCAGCCCAGTCCAGCAGGAAAATACAGTCTCTTCTCTGGCAGGATATTGTTCACATACTGAAGAAATTATAGGACCACCAAGAGGTACCAGAAAGAAACGAGGAAATATGTGGAATGAGTCTTGTGGGTGTTGATCCAGTGGGTCCAAGTAGAAGAAAGATTTATTGACCTTGCACTTGCACTTGCAACCTGTCTTCTATGGGATGGCTTTTTGCAGCTTGGACATAACAAATGTCTCTAGCATTGTTACTCAGAGGGTCATCTATAGACCAACAGCATAAGCATCACCCATGAGCATACTAAAATACAAAATTTTAAGTCTCATCAGATGTACTGAATCAGAATCTGTATTTTATCAAGACCTCAAATAATCTGTATCATATTTAAGTTTAAGAAACACTGGCCTACACTAAATGAAGCAGAGATGGCTTATAGAGTATCAAGGAAGGAGTCAGGAGGCTCAAGAAAATAAAAAATGACTCCCTTTGGAGGAAACACAGAATAGTCCATTTGCCAAAGCAGTGAGAAATGTATGAGTGAAGTGGCACTGGCATCTTTAGAAAGCTTGGAGGAGGCACTCTTCTTCAGGGCAAAGTTAAATGTAGGGGATATACCTATTGACCAGGCTCCCTAATTTGAATGGGAGATGGTAGACACCTGAATGGCAGAGGCCAGGTGGCTACACTCCATGGGCCGGGACAAGGTGGGTTAATGACTATTATGGATCACAAGGGCCAAATGGCAATTAGGTTGCTGTAACCTGCAGGGATCTGTAAAGATGATTAATGGATCTTGGTGTTTTGAGGAATGAGAAAGATAGACAGCTAAATAGGTGTTACTTGACTTGAATAACTAGAGAAAGGAAATGAGAACTAGTGAGTAGAAAATTGACATGAGTGATCATAGTGAAAAACAGCAACCCCTCAACCAGTTTTTAAATGTAGGTTTCCCTGCCTCAGAGTCCATCGACCTATGGGGAAGCTGAGTTGTTGGAGGAAATTCCGTGTAACGTATTGGATAAAGGTAAAATATCCAAACCCTTTGAACACAGTTGGGCATGGTATCTGAATTGGCACTGATACCAAGGGACTAAATGTGTCATCATGGTTTTCCAGATAGAATGAGGATTTAAGGAGTACAGGCGGTACATGGAACCTGACTAAAGTCCATTATACAGTGGGTCTAACATATGCATGGCTATTTTCTGTGGCTATTTTCTAGCACCTAAGTATATAATTGGTATTGGTATACTTAGTGGTTTGAAGAAACATTACATTGATTCCCTGGACTACGGAGTGAGACATTTTTCACAGAAATGGTCAAGTGGAGGACCCTAAAACTAATTCCTCCAGGCTCATGGCAAGATAGTAACTCAGAAACCATACCGTCTCCCAGGGGGAATTATGAGATTAACACCATCATATAAATTTTAGAAAATATAGAGATGTAGACCACCATCATATTCCAATTCAAACCCCAAAATTGTGTGTCTGAGAGGCAGAGTGTTGGTGAGGTGAATTCACAAAACTTTTCAATGTGTAGCTGAGAAAGGGGCACTAACACCCATTGAGGCCACTTGTAAACAATAGGAGATGATCTGATCCATAAATGCTCCCCTTGCTTTTATCTCACTGGAGGAAAGCTTTGAGAAGCATATCATATGATTTTTCAGAAGATCCCATAAGATAGAACATTAGTATCCCATGCATGTGGTGTCAAATAAACCCTCCTGAGCACTGGCTACAAAGAACAGACTGTAGGGGAATAGGCTGAGCCAATGATATGATCAGAGAGTTTATCAGAGAGTGTTTCTCCTTGAGATCAGTCAGTTCTCCTGAGGGGCCATTAAGAAGGGGTCGTTTCCAATGCTCAAGTGTGAACCAAAGTTCAGGGGCTTGAGAGGAGAAGAGAACACTAACTACGGTTTGATCAAGTGAGTGGGCATTTTGTCCAGATTGGTGAGTGGAGATAAACAGTTCAGCTAATTATTTATAAAACAGAGTAGGAATTTGGAGGTTCCGTCTCTGGCCTTATCATAGTTCAACAAGGGAGGCATTCAGAAGTCTTATCCAAGTCATATGGGGAAGGACTGTCCTTCATAGCAAACCCTTTCTCCAAACACAAAATGTTGAGGATTTCTTGACCATTGCTGTTTGCCAGGAGCACAGGGCTCAGCTAAAGTTCAACATGGCCAGTGTTCGACTCAGAACACATCTTTCGGTTGCCTTTCCTTCTTCCTCTTTTTCATAACCCTACCCCTCACTCCTGTCCCATGGAATCACTTCCCAAGTAAACTGCCTGCACGCAAGTCTTTTTCCGGCTCTGCTTTGGGGAAAACCAGGCTAAGATAAAACAGCAAAGACAAGTCTTACATTTAGCCTAAATTAAGGGTCAATGGTATAACAGGACAAGCAATGCTAGATTAGTCTTCAAGAGAATTGGCTTGTTCCAAAATACTGCTTGGTGTCAGAGAAAGCTTTGTCAATATAGAAATGTCAGTGCCCTGAGAATCCAAAGATCTGTATTTAAACTACTTATGCGTTATCCGAATTTAGCAAAAAAAGGCTTAAGTTCTCAATATTTCAGGAGTTCAGTCAGTGAAATATAGGCAACAATACCTGACTCTCAGATTATCGTGAGGATCAAATGTCGTAAAGTTTAGAAAAGCTTCTTGGATTTTATTTTGTAAAAGTTACTACTAGTTCACGAATAGGTTTCTCTCTTTCATTTGTTTACATAGGTTTTTTAACAATGAAACTGATGATAATAAATGCAAAACACATATGTTAGGCAAGAGAAAGAGAGCAACCAAGTCCTAGACAGCCCTAGAACCAGCCTCATTGTACCCCTGAGAGTTACTTCACCATCTAGGCAGTGGCCGCCTTCAGAGTCTTAACTCTGAGCTTCTGAGCTTTTGAGGTACCAGCACCAATTAGACAGCTCCCTTCTTTAGAACTCTGTGTCTTAGTTTGAGGGAACCCTTCCACAGGGCTTCTAGGTTCTAATATCGTCATCTTCTTCTCTCCCATCACCCCATCAATCACTCTTCCAAGGGTGGGGGGGTTGGGAAGGTGTGTTGCTTCCTGCAATTTCTGTCTATGCATTATCTCAATAGTCCTCTTTTCTTTTTGTCTTTTGGAGTCCCTAACACTTTTAAGTAACTCTTTACCTTAAATTCTCTCTGTTGAAACACATAGTACAATTTCCGCTTTTCTGACTGGACCTTGACTCATATAATCAGTATAAGTTATCTTTTTCTGAGAGCATGGCAATAGTCGCTTCAGTGGTTTTCAAGCTGCTGATCTCACTCCTCTACCAGCAAGTCTCGACAGGGCTGCTACTGATCTCTTGGAAATGAATTTCTGTCCAAATTACTCAACGGCTTAAATGCCCTCAGTAGATTATCAAGGCGATGACAATTTTTCTTTGCCTTCTTTTTACGTATACATTTACTCTAACTTAGGCCCAGATAGCAAATATTTAACACTTTGAAGGCCATCTATTCTCTGTCTCAACTACTGAACTGTGCCTTTATAACAAGAAAGCAGACATAGACAATAATAAAAGAATGGGTGTGGCTGCATTCTAAAAAAATACCAAAACTAGTGGCAGGCTGGATTTGGTCAACACGAAATGGAGATTTCTGATCCCGGTTCTAACAGAAGTTTAAAAGAATATTCAGTTCCTTTAACATACTATCCCATTTCATGCTTCTGGTTTTATTCACATATCTCATCCTCTAAAAAAATACCTTTTTGGTTTGTTTGGCTCAGGAACTCCTTCCTTTAAAAAATCATCAAAGACCAAGTTAAAGTATTACCTCTGAAATGAAGGCTTGTTACCATACATCTTATCAGGGGCATCTTCATCAAAATACCTTTTATTCTTCTGCTTTACTTTGTAATCATCTCTCTTTTAATAGGTATAATAATTCATTGACCATCTGCATTTCACTTGTCTCTACAGGAATGTAAATTCCTTTAGGGAAAAAAGATTTCTTCTTTTAAATTCAGTTCTTATCATGTGTTTTTTGAAACTGTTTCATTTGTTGAAGAATTGAATGTATAAATGAATGAAATATATGCCATGCCTTTCTGGAAGCTTAGTCTTCCTGATTTGCATTTTTGGAGAAAAAGCTGCTTCCACTTGAGACTGAAGCAACAAAAGACAAATAAAAACAAAAATACTTCCCTGTGATTCCTTTTTTTGGAAGATAATCTTTACTAAAATTTGAAGCTGCTGGGTGCCTCATTAAGAGAGACAACCAAATTTACAGCTAAGATTTTGAGAGAAGAAATAATGGAGAAAATTTGAAAGCATTTCCTTATTTTATACAGACTTGCTCTTTCAAAATAAATAGCTGATTTAAAAAAAAGGACTCTTAAAACCAATTCAGACAATATGGTAACATAATATCTTCATCACATTAAGATCCCAACTTTAAGGCTATCTTCTTTGAAAGAAAATGCTGCTAATAGGATTTTTACCATTTTTTTTCTGCCTCTCTCCTCAATACTCCTGATATAAGATTCTCTATTTCATTTCCATGTTACAAAAAAGTTTCTGTGAATCGATTTACTCACTCATTTTGGGACAGTGAATAGTGAATAGCGTTGTCCCTAATAAACGTTTAAAAACAAAAAACTAGAACTAAAATCACCTATATCATTAGCACAGCTTATAACTTCAAATCTTGTATTTTATTCAGTGATGAAATATCTCATACTTTCTTTTGGGCTTTGCTCTACCAGATGGACCAGCCTCCAATATCATGCTGGTGGTTTTCATGGCGAGTAGGTCATAGCGGTCATTAGCGAAGAAATTCTAAGGAAAAAGTAAAACTTATCAAGGGAAAACTAAAAATGTAACAGAAAACTCTCAAATATTCAGGTTTGTAGCAGGTAATAGTTCTTATGAAAACAGATTTCAGGATTGAAAAAAAAAGTCAAACACTGAATGACTAGTCTGAACATTGCATAGTGAACCAAAAAGCCACAGATGTTTCCAGGTTTATGTCTGAAAATCTGGAAAGATGAATGATTTATATATTTTCATTTTTATGATAGGGAGAGCAAAGTGAATTGTTCTGTAAGTAACAAGTCATGAGATGTTGGAACACATGTTGAAAAGCTCAGTGACTTGGAATCCAAAATTGGCTACTTTGCTCTGTCTTCACAGCTAACCATATTTTATTTCTAGTTCATAGATTTCTGCTGTTTTAATACAATTTTTATTATTTTATGGGGAACATAGAGAGGTGACAAATAACTTCGACTACTTTAAATATTGAGAAGAAATTTATGAATTGTTCTTACTTGAAAAGATTGGGTGTACAGAGAAAATTAAGTTGTAATATATGATTTAAAAATAGGCTTTCAGAAATCTATATATATGATTTCTAAGGTAATAAGTTCCTTTTATTGTACAAAATAATAAAATAAAATTCCTTCTTGTTTTCCTAGTTTCTCCATCTACATTCTACAATCTTAAAGAAATATATCCTTAAGCTCACACTCCTGACACTTGCTATTTATCAGGATGTTGTTTTTAACATATTCATTGCAGATCATATTATTGACTGATACATATTTTTGCAATTTATGATCACTAAAGTAGTTATAATATTCCTTTGAATATGATTCAAAAGGTGTTTATATTAATGAATACATTGAGCTAACTCTTAGAATTGCTTTTCCTTTCTTTTCCTGTCTCTTTCCCTCAGATCCAGGATACCAAAAAACGGGCCAGCTTCTTACATCATTGCAGCACAGTTCTTTCAAATACACCAAAACTTCATCCCTTCCAAAACAGCCTTTGATGTTGAGTGATAATCCTAACATTCAGCTTAATGTTTACAGAAGAAAATTCATGAGCAAATGTACACTAATTATTCAGTATGGTTGATTTTATAGAAGTATAATGTTCTCAGTTGGGGATATGCCCAGCTGCAGAAATCTACCAGGATTCTATCTTCAATCTCTCCTCACTATATGTTATTCCTAGTTTTAGACTAGTGTGCTATGAATCAGGTTCCTGATATTACTTTTCAATACCAAACAACACTTTTTATAAGGCATAAATCTATGACACATTAGAAATATGTTATCGTATATAAAAACCCATTAAATACTGTGATCTTTCCTCAAGAATATCAGACTTGGGGCCGACCTCACGGCCAGTGGTTAAGTCTGCACACTCCGCTTTGGTGGCCCAGGGTTTCGCCAGTTCGAATCCTGGGCGCAGACATGGCACTGCTTGTTGGGGCATGCTGGGGCAGCGCCCCACATGCCACAACTAGAAGGACCCAAAACTAAAAATAGGCAACTATGTACCAGGGGACTTTGGGGAGAAAAAGGAAAAATAAAATCTTTAAAAAAAAAGAAGAATATCAGACATTAAGAACTATGCAAAATTGTTGATCCATCTATCACGTGATAGGATTATACTGAGGAAAGTGTGATTGTTTTGCTCTGAAACCCTCCTAATTACGTCCCTTAGCACACAATAGGTATACTTACCAAAACAGTTTGATATTTGTGTATTAAATGTTTTGTCACATTCATTTATATTAACTCGCCATGAGCATTCTATTCCACACTTACTTTCTGATCTCGAGAACAATATATATAACTGACAAGTCTATATTTCTCTTTGGATATCTCAAAGGCATCTAAAAGCCAGCAATTTCAAAATCAAACTCTCTCCTCCAGCTTGATCCACGTAAAGTAATCCATGTTTTTATCGGATAAAGGCAAAAATCGTTAGTACGTCATATAATGCCTCCATTAGTCTATCCTTGCTGCTCTTCCCACATCTCATCACCCATCAGCCCTTCTTTTATGATATCCTGATACTCAGTTTTTTAAGAGTGCCTTGTTATGGCTTCCTTAGGGGCTCTGTATTTTCTAGTTCATCTGCCTGGATTATTACCATGCCCACCCACACACCATTTCCGTAGTTCACCATGTTTCCATAGGGATGTTTTTCATGTATCAAAAGATAGGGCATGTCCTTTTCTATATGTTTATTTGACATAGTCAAGTACACACTGAACTTTGTAATGATGGACTTTTTGATTTTTAAATCCCCACCTGTTTCCTCCATGAGGTTGAAGTATTTTTGTGAAAACAAGTATATCTATTTTTGTTTTGTTTTTGTTGTTACTGCTGTTTTTAACTATTACCTAGAACAATGCCTGGCACACGTTAGGCACTCAACAGCTCTAATAATATCTGTAGAATGACTGGAGCATTTTATAACTGGTAAGTGGGGTATATATTTCCCCGCTTGTACTCCTGAAGTCTTTCTGGTATATCTGCAGAAAAGCTTTCACCATCTCCCCAGGTCATCATTTTTATATTTTTTGTTTTTATAGTCATATTCAAGAATATAATGGAAATTAGGAAAAAAACTTATAATTTTTAGTCAAAAAACCCAGTACTTCTACCTCCCTTTTTGTTTCTACCTCATATTTGTCCTTATGTATATTTAATTTATATTACTTAAGGTCACAGTGGATGTATTATTTAGGATTAGGGTTACTTATGTGGAAGATGCACTGTCCATTTCCCCGTGGATCCCATTTTCATGCACTCTGGTTCTCTATGTGCTTTCAGTACCAATGGTAACAACGATGTATCTCTTCATTAGAGAACTTCCCTCAAACTTCCAGAGTACATTTGTTCCTGAATTTATGTAAATATGGAAAAGATGGTATATCTCATCCTTTCCACAAGCATCCCTTAACAAGTATCTGATTAAAGTGAGGATATAAATACCCCAGCTTCTTTGCCCCTAATCAGGACCAGCAGGAGATATGACCTACACTTTCTCCAGAGCTCCCCTCTAGGGCTGAGCCAAAGTTACCCACTCTGGGACTTTATGTAATATCACATACTTTCTAGACCCCTTTCCCTTGATTTTATTTCCCTGCTTGTGAACACTTCTTAATAAAACACTCTCAAATCTTGCTCTTAGAAAGTGATTCTGGGGAAACCAATCCAAAACAAGATAGGAGTAACAGAAAAAAATAGTAAGTTGGTTAAAGACCATAATTATTTTTGATTCCACATGTAAAATAAGTCTTAATGAAGGGAGTTCATAGATGGTTCCAGGTCAGAGTCAGTCAACAGTGGAACTTAAGGCAGATTTGAAAGGTAGAGTGAAGCAGCCACACTCAACTTCATTATAGTCAGATGCGGTGATGAGCAAATTTGAAGCAAGTTTCTGCCTGCCATGATGCTCCTCTGCTCCTCTTCTAGCTCTTCTTTCTAACTGCTAGCACAGTTGACCACAGCAAACCCAGGACCAATCCCAGCAGCTTAACTGTAGACCCACAGAAGTAATAGCTGAGGAAGGGCAATGGCTTCACATAGTGAAGCTAGTGAAGAGAGACCTCATGTTCACATAGGGAAGAGAGACCTTGTGAGTTTCTCTCTTCCACTTTGGTACCTGGAAGAACCTAGACTCTCTGATTTACTTGCTAATGTCTGCTTTTCTGATCCTCTGTTCTTCTTCCAGACCTTCACTTCCATAAATCTTTCACAATTGTGCAAGATATAATATACAGGAAGTTCCTTATTTATGAAATTCACTGTGACTTATATATACAGTGATGCACACATAACACTCATTACATAAATATTTGGTGAATATGTGGATGGTGATGTCACTAGAAGAGGTAGTTTACCAAGTGATTGAGAAATTGTATCTTCCAAATATTGGGGACTTCCTTTTCACTGATAGAATGAAGTTCAGTCATAAGCAGTGAAGGTATTCTGCTAAATTTATAGATTCTTATGTTTAGAATTCATAGCAATTCCTTTTTGAATTTAGAAGGGAAACAAAAGAAAGACATAGGAGTAGAATATTCACATCCCCAGTGGATAATTCAAAATTGATCAAGCACTCAATGTACAAATCATTGCCTGTCTTATTGGAGCATAGATAAATGTGTACAAAGAAAACATGATTTAGTGTCTTTGCAAATAAATTGGACCATATTGAACTTTCATTCTCTTACTAAGCAAAAGAAAGACATTTCCAGCTAAGCATCCAAAAAACATTAAGTAATTTGTAGTTAAATATATGAAATTTTATACACTGCAACTCAAAATTAAGCCTTGAAAAACAGCATGCTTAAGTGCTACATTTGTATAGAAGAATTCAAAGTATCACTTGTTTTATTCAACTTTACAATAAAGAAATCTAGTAGGAATCACTATTAGCTATCACTAATAGCCATGATGTTTAACCATGGAAAAGGGAAAATAAAGAATGAGAGGTGCAACCTAAGATTTATTGAATATGTGAAAAGCCATTCGATGCAATAAAAACTCATGCAAATTAATAGTTTTCAAGCTAAATTATTACAACAAATTGTTTATATGACAATTGATAATACTGCTTTCGTTATTCATTCTCAAGTTACTTAATAAAATTTAGTGGAAGCATAAATATGTTATCTTCAATTCAAGATATCCTTTATTCTCCTATTTCAATTGGATTGCCAATTTTTCTTCTACTCCACTCTCCTCCCCCAATAATGTTATTTCTGATTATTTTTTTAGGGAGGAAAATGAACTATAGAGCCATCATTTAGTAAAATATTGCTTTAACTCTTATTTAGTTAAGCAGCTTAGAACTCCAGACTGCACATGGGACAGGTTTCAAGATGTTTATATATTAATGATCTGCAAGTGATTCTGATGTGAAGCGTGCATTTCAAACCACGTTTTTTTTTTTTTTACTGTATGGAACTCTATAGATATAGATATAGATAACGATTTGTCTCATAAGTACTCTATAGGACGTAAGGATCACTTAAGAGTTAAACAATCTTTAAAACCATTTTTACACTAAGTAAACTGTGGAAAACACTAGCTCTAGTATGTATTAGCTCTGTGACCTTAACCTCATTTCCCCTCTCTGAGATGTGTTGGCATATGTATGAAAAGGGAGAAGCTATCCTCCAAGTCTATTCTGCAAAGTACTCCTGAAGTTCAATGGAATTAATGAATGTGTAAATGTGCTTTGTAACCCTAAGACAGGACATGGCTGAAAATAAACAAAAAAACAAAATAGTGTAAATTACACCAAGTATTTATTTTAATTAACCCTTCTTTTAATTATGTGTAAAAAATACTTTCATGGCGACATCTAGATTGTTGTTTGACCAAACAACTGGTCACTATAGCCCAGGTTACAATAATATTAGCCATCAGAGTAGGTCTTCAATAAATAGAAAATATTTGCCACAAGCATAAAAAGCTATGGATATCATTAATATAAAAAACTCATTTAAAAAATAAAAGCATTCCCACACACGAAAAAAGAAAATGCAAATGGCTATTCAAAATAAAGGAACATTGTTCATTGTTGCTAATGTTGTAGGAGAATATAAACAAAAGCATAGGATCATTATTTTAAAATAATTGATATATTTGGATGACACTTTGAGTTTCTTACAAAACTGAACATACTCTTGCCATATGATCCAGCAGTTGCACCCTTTGGTATTTACTCAAAGGAAATGAAAACTTATATCCATGCAAAAACCTGCACAAGGATGTTTATAGCAGGTTTGTTCGTATTTGCCAAAATTCGGAAGCAATTAAGATATCCTTCAGTAGGTGAAAGCATAAATAAACTGTGGTACATCCAAACAAGGGAATATTCAGCACTAAAACAGAAAGGAGTTGTCAAGCCAAGAAAAGATATGGAAGAATCTTAAATGTATATTACTAAGTGAAAGAAGCCAATCTGAAAGGCATATTATATGATTCTAACTATATGACATTCTGGAAAGGGCAAAACTATGGAGACAGTAAAAACATCAGTGGTTGTCAGTGGTTGGGTAGGGGAAAGGGTGAATAGGTGGAGGAGTGAGAATGTTTAGGACAATGAAAATACTTTATATGATGCTATAATAATGAATACAGGTCATTGTACATTTGTCCAAACACCTAGAATGTATAACACAGAGAGTCAACGCTCATGTAAACTATGGACTTTGAGAAAATATAATGTGTCAATATAGGTTCATCAATTGTAACAAATATACCACTCTGGTGAAGGATGTTAACAGAAGAGGTTATGCATTTGTGGGAGCGAGTGGTATATGGGAAATCTCTGTACGTTTCTCCTAATTTTGCTATGAATCTAAAATTGCTCTTAAAAAAATCTTTTAAAAAGTGATAGATATGGTCATTGGTAGAGAACGCACTGTAAGAATTAAGATGGGTGAGATAGTCAGCCAGGGGCTAAGGAACATCACACCCCAGTCTATTTATATCTCAAAATTAAAGAATTTCCGTAATACATGGGTATTATCAAAGATCCCTTCATGAATGACCTTGTCATCAAGAGGGAGGAAAGACCTTAGGATAGCCCAGGTGGGGAGAGAAGACGTCTAGACACTCATCAGGGGAGAAGATGGAAATTGTAGCATAAGCTAAACATTTAAAAAAATTTAGAAACTTTAAAAAGGCAATTTGGAAATATTACTAGTAACACATATTTGAAAAATTTCACAATATCTGTCCAGTGAAACATGTAGAATCTATAAGCAGCTCAGGATAGTTGTTCAGGATAGGAAAACAGTAAGAACTTATTTATTAATTGGAACTTTAATGTTCAGGGTTTGGGAATAATATCTTCTACAGAGAGGCATCACTATTTCCTAATCACTAGCAATCAAAAAATGTAAATGTAAATTCCCTTTCTCTAGGAAACTAGGGAAAAAGCAATTTTCTAAATTATAGTATTTGTGTTAGCCCTCACATTTTGCATTTTAAACTAAAAAGACTAAGATTGAGAGGGAGTTTCTTACAGTGCCATTAGTACTCTAGCAAGGAAGAAAGGGAGCAAGGGAGCAAGGGAAAGTGAGGTCAACTGTGAGATTTTCCTTATTTTTCAAAGTAAAGAATATACTTATGAAATTTGAAAATTATTCTAAAACTTTTATAGCTCTTAGACTTTAAAGATATCATTTGTGTCATTTCTTCATCAGCAACTTTGGACTATATTATTTCTACTCTTAAAGACTTGGTATTAAATGAAGATTGGCATCTTAAAGCTGTGGCTACTGTTTTGTGTATTATATGTGCCAATATCAGAAAGGGTGAAGTAAGTGGAACATGCCAGTTTCTAGTCAGGAAATTAAAATAAAGAAAGAAAAAAACCTACCAGCACATAGACCCTTAAATCAGCACTGTCAGGAATACGACAGACTCCTTTGTTCTCTTCTCGTGGTTTTGGTTTGCACATGAACTGTGAGTTGCATTTTTGTCATAAAGTTTCACTTAAATAAGGAAAGAAATTAAGTTGGAGCACAAATCAAAAAATGGGTTTTGTTTGAACAACTAGAGCATGAATGAATGAGAAGGGTTCCAGCTCATCTTTCATTAGATTCATCATTTAGTTGATTTCTCTTTATCTGAGAGTTCATGTTTAACCCTCTGAAAGTTTTTAAACTATATTCTTTTAAACGTAACTAAGAAGTTCCCTTCCAGTAAAGCTAAAAAAAGAATATTTGTCCAGAATCTATTTAATGTAATTGAACACAATCTCGCTAAAAGTTTAAACTCAATGAAATAGATATATGTTAGTGATATCTTTCGAATTAGCTGCCCTTATTATATCAGAAATATACACATATATATGTGAAGACCAATAAGCTGTAAGTTTTTGTGGGGGGATTTCAAATTTAGAACTTGTAGTGGTCACAAGACCTTGCCAGAAACTCAAAAACAGTGACTCCAGTTTATGAGAACAGTGAAAAGCACCACAGTTTACATAAAATGGAAGGAATCCCGGTGTCCTGCTACAGAGGGAACAGAATTCAATATACACAAAACCCACACCCAAATTAGCTCACATTTAATGACAAGAAATCAGTTTTGAAATGTTTCACATGAGTGGTTTTGACCCCTTGGCCACAATTTCTCCACTCCTTTATTCTTAACACACTTTTCCTTCACTATTTCCACACTCATCTTCATTTCTTCTTCACTTTCCATACTGCATTACATTTTCCCCCTACACTCCTAACATTTTTCTTGTTCTGGGGTTCTAATTTGCTTTCTTATCTCTTTTTTCCTAGGTTAAACATTCTGGCTTGAAAAAAAATCAAAATGTAGTGTTTGGAGGTAGCAAACACTGTTTAAAAAATGGTATTTACATGGGGATTTTTTATTCTTCTGTCTCTCTATTCTTTCACATTTTTTCTTTCTTATTTTACTGGGTCACACAATTTCAAATACATATAGTAAAACCAAGGTACACATTGGGCAATTAGATATACAAATTATATAAATATATCACACATTTGTGTATATATATATATATGAACTCCCCCCCATGAGAATCCCCTGAGAGAGAAGATAAGAACTTCAAGGGAAGTGTGAGCACATAACAGTAAATCTTTCTCTTTGAAGAAGTCTCTCATCTTAATTCAAAAATTTATCTCCTTCTAGTAGATTGTCAATCAATGCCTTGTTCAACATAATTTTTTTTAAAAAATGTAAAGTTTCATGTATTATATTGAAAAACTACCACTGGCTTTAGCCTATGAAAATAATGAAAGATTCTATCTTTTGGCTAGAGAAGTATTTACTCAACACTCCAACATTTGCAAAGATCTCTGAGAAAGCTTTGTGGGAGATAGAGAAGAAACATCTACATATGTGATGAGTGTCTATTTCAGCAAATCATGGTCTTTGCCTAGTGGGAAACTGTATCAGTGTATTTAGGCTGCTATAAAAAAAGCACCATAGACTGGAAGACTTATAAAGAGCAGGAATTTGTCGTCACAGTTCTGGAGGCTGGAAGTCCAAGATCAAGGTGACAGCATGGTCAGATTCTGGTGAAGCCCCTCTTCCCAGTTGTAGACTGCTGTCACTTCTCGTGTCTGCACATGGTGGAAGAGGCTAGGAGGCTCTGTGATACCTCTTTTATAAGAGCACTAATCCCACTCATGAAGGCTCCACTCTTATGACTCAAGTACCTTCCAAAGACCTTACCTCCTAATACCATCACATTAGGCATCAAGATTTCAACATAAAAATTTGGGGGCAGCACAAACATCAGACCACAGCATTCTACCTCTAGTCATCCAAAATTCATGTCCATCTCATGTCTCATCAACTCAAAAGTCTAAGTCCAAAGTCTGATATAAGTATCATCTAAATTAGACATAGGTGAGATTCCAGCTGTGAAATCAAACATGCCATGTGCTTCTAAATTACAATGCTTGGACAGGCATAGGATAGACAACTTATTCCAAAGGGGAGAAACAGAAAAGAAAAAAGGAATAGCAGGTCCCAAGCAAGCCCAAACCCTTAAGGTCCACTAGGGCAGGGAGTCTTGCCTCCTGGACACACCTAGGCAGGGATTCCACTTTCTGGACACATTGAGGTGGGGATCTCCCTTTGGAACACACTGAGGTGGCTCCCAGCCCCCATGGCTTTGCTAGGTACAGCACACTCCAGGGCTTTCATGGATTTGACTCTCATGCTTGTGGCTTTCTCGGGCTGGAATTTCACACTGGTAGCTCTACCCATTTGGGGTCTTGGGAGTGAACGCATCCCCATGGTTCCACGGGGCATTACCCTAGTGGGGGCTATCTGTGGTCACCCCGCCTGCGTCCAGTTCCCTGTGGTTCTGGGCAGTTCCATCCTTTGATATCTAGGTGGAGGTGTAGAAGAAACATCTACGTATGTGATGAATATCTGTTTCAGCAAATCATAATCTTTGCCTAGTGGGAACTATACAAAGGACAGTCCCTCATTTCAAGGTACTTAAAATACAGTTTGAGAAATGAGATATCCAAGTGAAAAAATGTGAACTATAATTTATATGTGACACTACCATAACAATGGTATAATTGTTCTAATGTCATGCATAACTAGTATTCAAAAGAAATGCCTAGAAAATGATTGGAAATTCAAAAGAGACCAAGAACTTTGGTTTGAGGACATTACAGAAGTTTTTGAGAGTAGGTAGGATTTGAACTGGGTGACAAAAGTTAGGTCAGATTTGAACAGAGGCTAGATGTTCAGAGAGAACAAAGATGAGCAACAATAAAATTTTCCACCAGCAACTTGATTGCCTGAAGCAGAATTAACAGGATTGATTTGAGGACGGAGAAGGAGATTATGATTTTAAACATAAACACCAGCTGAAATTAAATTGTGCTGGCAGCATACTCTTAACATGGAAAATCGTTTCCATTTTTCTCTGTGACTTCTGTACATCCATTTTAGTATGCTTAATTAACGGCTAATGCCTTTCTTTTATTGAAGGCTGAATAATGAAGAAAGCTATGAGAAAGGAAGAAATAATGTAGATACAAGAAAGTAACTTTTGTGGAAGATATTGTGATTACCTGTATAAAAATCTTAGTCTAATGTCAAATGATATTAATTTAAGTGAAAATTTTGCAAGCACTTTTGGCTCACGATTACATAAAAAATATTGATCTCCCATACATCAGTAATTACCAATGAGAAAATGTAAAATTTTCAAAAAGCTTGCTTCCAATAGCAAGAAGATTATAATGTTACCAGAAATACTCATAACAAAATTTTGCAAATTTTTCGCAAAAAATTTATAAAGCTTTATTGAAGGAGACAAAAAGAGATGTGAATAAATGAAGAGATATACCATATTAATGAATTGTAAAGCTGCCATTTCTATTGAAATTAATCTATAAATTCAATACAATTGCAAGAAAAATAACATTATTTTTCTTGGAATTCAACATTTCTCAAATTCATATAAAAAGCAAAGTGCCAAACATAGTCAAGGTAATGTTGAGGAAGAATCAGCAAACGTATGAAGTTTGTACTGGTAGATATCAAGACATAAATTGTATCAACTTTCTAATAAAGGCAGTGCAGTAAATGTAATAAAGGCGCTTATAGACAAATGGAGCAATATAGTCAAAATTAGAGTTGGAAATAGATCAATATAGATGTGCAACTTGATGTATGATACAGTCACCGTTGCAAATAAATGTGAAATCAGTGGATTGTTTAATATATGGGTGTCTCTCTTTCATAAAAATCAAAAATAAATTCTAGAGTGAGACGCTTCCAGATGGAAGATTCCAACATAAACTAGTTATTTTCTTCTCTTCTCTAGGAAAGCACTCCACAACAAGAAGGAAAACAAACACAAGGGCGCGCGCACGCACACGCACACACACACGCACACACAAACACACACACACTGCATCTTTGAGAAAACTAGAGGATCAAACATGTAGAAAGAGTGGGGCATAGCAATTAAGTTCACACACTCCACTCTGGTGGCCCGGGGTTCACCGGTTCGGATCCTAGACACAGACCTACACATTGCTTATCAAGCCATGCTGTGGCAGGCATCCCCACATATAAAGTAGAAGAAGATGGGCACAGATTAACGGATTAGCTCAGGACCAATCTTCCTCAGTAAAAAGAGGAGGATTGGTGGTGGATGTTAGCTCAGGGCTAACCTTCCTCCAAAAAAAAAAGATAGAAAGAGAACCAGAAGCAATGACTATTGGGCAGAGTATGGAAGGAAGTGAATAGAGAACACACACAGCTACAGACTTCAGAAAGGGTTAACAAAGTGTACTTCTCTATAGGTACAAAGGAAGGGGGATGGCTTAA
This sequence comes from Equus caballus, assembly GCF_041296265.1. Lineage (NCBI taxonomy): Eukaryota > Metazoa > Chordata > Mammalia > Perissodactyla > Equidae > Equus > Equus caballus. The sequence continues at coordinate 40,772,945 of NC_091707.1, read as the reverse complement.
TGGGCAAAAGCAAAATTCCTGTCTTTGACCTACTTTACAATGAAAGCATGATGCATGGAGTGCCATCAAGAATTTCCCAGGGCGGCTGTGCATTCGAGAGCAACTAGCTTGGCTAATTTTACAGAGTTGGCCCAAGATATCATGCTCTATATAAGAATTCTCACCCAGGTGTCACAAACCACTGATGGGTCAGGTAATGGTGGAGTAAGTTACATGTCATTTGTTACTAAGAATAAAAACATCAAAAATTCTAAATTCCATCTTGTCTTAAGTAAGGATAGATTTGAGATTACTTCTAGTCATTTTACTCTCTCACTGGATATTGACGTGACTTTGGCTGGTATATTGCATATGAGATTTGTCAGCCTCGTGTGTCAGAGAAGAACAAATGCAATGCCAAAGGTTAATTCTCAGATGCCTATCTAGTCAGAGACATGCATTTTGACAAGGTTCTACATCCATATATACCAGAATATATAAGTGGACTTTAATCCTTTTTCCTCTAAGACCCTACCTTGGAGGAGGGAACTTCTAAGAACGCTGGAAGCTTCCCTTGAAACAATGCTTTTTGCTCAGGTGTCTGCTGGGCAGAGGCTCAGCAGGGATGCTGGGCATGTGTGCCTCTAGTATATTTCAAAAACATCCACAGCACCAAAAATAAAAATTAGTGAAGAAAGTTTTTTCTCATCTTCTTTTACTTCTATGTTCCTGGCCTCATGGCATTTCCCCTTGAGAGAAGAGAGCAGCTGAAGAAAATCTACCAGCCAAAGAATCATTTCTACAAAATATTTCTCTGTCAACACCTTAATTCCAGCAGGGACTGTTCTTGCTCCTCAAACCAGCACAAGAGTTTGTAAGACAAACCTAATAGAGGGACCCCAGGGCTACACACCTGAAAGGAAACCTTTGTCTTCTCTCAAAAAAAGAAGGGGGAGTCAGGAATTTAGGAATATTTTATTACTTCTCACAGAGTCCTTTTGATTGGTTTATTGCTCAGTCTTTTTCCATTGCTCCATAAGGGGTAGGAGAGAAGGCTGAGTGGTGAAGCCTGGTGGAAGCATTAATCTTTTATATCCATTCTAATTTGTTGCTTTATGTGACAAAAATATTTCCTTCTGGGGAGGAAGGTGTTTGCATATTTCCACATCTCCTTTTAGTCTTTAATCAAGAAGGCAATAATGGATTACAAGACATTCTCTATCCACGTGTAACTTGTTTGCTTGTTTCTTTTTTCTGTATTTGGTCTTCGTTTTGATTTGATGTTGTATGAAGAACTTTTGATTTTGTGAAGTGGTACCATTAGGATTCAACAACAATACCATGTTCTTTTAAAAAATAGAATACGTACATTTAAAAATAAGAAGAATATTACTAAGATTAGCAATCAAGCACACTTTTTTCTCTAGTCTTTTCCATTTATTTACTTATTTCATCAATAATATTGATCCCTTCCTACGCAATAGGTGCTTAAGATCCTGGTAATGAGAGACATAGAAAGTGCATATCCATGAAAAGCCAAAATAATAAGCATAGAATAGGTGGTAAAAATAATAAGGCAAAACAGTGGTGAAGATTTACATTTCAGAAAACTACATTTCATCTAGGTGGATGTGGTTAAAGGGTATCATCTGGCAGGGTATAGACACAAACATATAAAAGCATTTTTTCTAAGAGAAATTGATAAAAATCAGGTTGATAAAAATGGGTAGAAATCTGTCAACAAGTTCAAAATAAAATCATAATTATAATAATTATAATAAAATAGTAATAATCATTATGAAGATTATATATTAATAATACATTATATTCATATCACACTTTATAGCTTATAAAAGATTTTTATTTTCCTTTTTTTCTAAGTGTTTAGAGACCATGGTCTGCACAGCTAGTTGGCTGACACAATATTCACTCCTAAAGCCCTTCTTCTGGTGCTCCATCTACCACAGAGACACGGGAAAGACATTTAGTTCCTCTAGCAACTAGGAATGGCTACGAGACACGGTTCTCACCCATGAGAAATTCACAGAAGTCAGCTGGTATGCAAGGTAAGGAAAAACATTAGCTTTCCTGGGAAAAAGAGACAGGCACAACTGTACTTTGCCTCACTTTCTTTTTTTCTCAGTTATGTGCATGATGTTTGATGTTAAATTTGTTATCCTATAAGAATGCGGGAAAATACAAGAGAATCTTAGAGCCCCCAAGCCTGATAGAGTCAAGTTGCTGAACCAATATGAGCAGTTGCTTGTTCTTAGGTGAGCAAAATAAATCCTACTGGTTTCAACTATTGTAAGTTACATTTTGTTATTTTAGAGCAATGATTCTCACTTGGTGTGCATTGGGAGGCAAGGATTTTGCCCCCAAAAGGACATTTGCAATGTCTGGAGACATTTGTGCTTGTCACAACCAAGTGCTATTGGCATCTGGTGGGTAGAGTCTAGCAATGCCTCTAAACATCCTACACAGCCCTCACAACAAAGAAATATCAGTCCCAAAATTGCAATAGTGCCAACTTTGAGAAACTTTGACTAAAAGAGTTATTCAAAAACCAATGCTATGTTGTGAATGGTGTGCCCCGCCCCCCAAAATTCGTGTATTAAAATCCTAATTCCCAAACATGATGATATTAGGAGATGGGGCCTTTGGGAGGTGCTTAAATCCTGATAATGGAGCCCTCATGAATAGGATCAGCACCTTATAAAGAGTTCCCACAGAGATCTCTCACCCCTTCCACTGTGTGAGGACACAGCAAGAAGGCCCCATCTATGAACCAGGAAGAAGGTCCTTACCAGCCACCACACCAAATCTGCCAGCACCTTGATCTTGGAAGTCCCAACCTCCAGAACTGTCAGAAAGAGATTTCTATTGTGGATAAGCCACTCAGTCTGTGGTATTTTTTACAGCAGCCTGAATGGACTGGGCCAATCAGTTAGCAAAATATCCCTAACTGATCATCACAGTAATTCTCTATTTTACCCACAAAGGATGGCTGGTATATTTTCATGTTGCCCTGTACTTACCACACCATGATCCAATCTGTCACTTCTACTGCAATTTTTCATAGCTGTACTATTTCTGCTTAACATCTGCTGCTTGTAAACTTTAAATGTTAGAAAAGGTGTAATTCTGTGTTTGTGTCAGCTGACCTGATGGCATGAAGACTAGCATGCTGCCCCTGAGCTGTGAGCCCCCAGTGCAGTGTCCCACCTGCCCTGCCCGGTAGTGAAAGGAAACTGACCAAATGACTGAAGACCTTGGTTCCTAATTCTTAGGAAACCAAAAACACAATTTCTGGATGGGTCTTAATCATAAAAGTACATGTATTAGATTTGAATAAGAGAAATAATTGTCCTCCATTGCATAGTTCATGGAGTTATCATGGAATTTTGTTTCTTCTGAACTTAAGCAAAACTAAACTTTTCCCTTTATAGTAATGGCTGAGGCAAAAGACTCCAGTGTTTTCTGTTTGCTGGGAAAGATTTGTGCTGAGCTAACATGAGTTGCCAATCTTCCGCTTTTTTTTTTTCTCCCCAAAGCCCCAGTATGTAGTTATACATTCGAACCGTAAGTCCTTCTAGTTCTTCTGTATGAGCCGCTACCACAGCATGGCTACTGACAGACAAGTGGTATGGTTCTGTGTCTGGGAACTAATCTGGGCTGCTGAGGCACAGTGCACCAAACTTCAATGACTAGGCCACCAGGGCTGCATCTCCAGTGTTTTTTCTTATTCTTCTATTCTTAAAAGTAAATAAATAGAATAAAAAAAATAGTCCTGGTCAGACTTGATGCTGTTATAAAGTGGTATAGTAACTCTAAAATAATCAAGATTTTAGATAAATATATATTTGTTTACCTATAATAGTCATTTTTAGTTTTCTCATTTCAGAAACATTTTGCACTATCTTTAATAACCTATACACTAGGTATTTCTGAGAATATTTTTACAAAACTAAGCATTCAGGAAATAGGTAAAGATAGGATTTTGTGTTTCAATTAATCTGTTGAAAATTAGTTAAACCATGAGGATGGATATTTTACTCATTTTTATAAGAAAAGTGTAAATGTTATATATATATAATTACGTAAAGTGATTCCTTTGACAGAGTATAATATAATAGTAAATAATAAGGGATAGTAATATATCTTATAATAATAAAAATTAGTTACTTTTTGTAGGGCTTACTTTGTGGCAGACACTTTCTAAGCATTCTACCTGTGTTATATCACTTAATCCTCACAACACCCTTAAGATCATAACCATGATTATGCCTAATTTTCAGATGAGGAAATATAAATGAAATTCACCTAAGATGACACGGGAAGTTAGTGATAGGGCCAGTGTGTATATTCTTTTTACAATTGAAATATTTATTACATGTCATCAAAATATATGAAACAGGAAAAGAGGAAATAATCTGCTGGTAATCAGATGAAAAGCATAGCCCCCGGGTGCACACAGCTTCTGGCTTGCTTCCCCAAGCCAAAAACACCCACAGTTTTAGAGCCATTTCTCCTAATAAAACGTGTCATTATAGTGTTTCTCCCTTTTGCATTTACTTATTTTAGTAGTATGAAAGTACATCTTCGACTCTGAAAAAATGTTTCAAAATAGTAAGATTTTTGAATTTGGATTCACCAAGTCTGCATGTAAATTCTAACTCTGTCATTCACTGGCTAGGTAAGGCTATGATAGTACCTCACCTTCCTGAGACTGTTTATCTGTAAAACGTGGAAATTGGGTCCCTCCTCAATTATTTGTATTATTTGTAGGTGAAGACCCTAGGACATCACCAGGGACATAGTTACTGATCAATAAATGGCAGCTAATTTTTATTATGCCTTCAGTTAGTTAATAAATATTAATAAATATTAATGTTCAATGTCAGCAAGGCATTAATGTTACCTTTACTATACTCCACTTATTTAAGATTTTACTGTGTAATAGCTCCTACTCATCAGATTTTGTGCTTAATTACATGACCCATCATTTAACCAACACACATATGAGAAATGCCAGTGCACTTGTAGAAGGATTTCCCAAATTCTAACCGCAGCTGAGCACATTGACTTTGAAAGAGAAAATCTAAGCTGTATGGAATGTCTACATAATTGATATTTGCTATGATAATTCTTAAATTTACTAAAATAAGATTTTCCTTTTTCAAATGATAGTTAGATTTTTCAAGCTATGTTCCATGTAATGCGGGTTTTCTAAACGTTTTAGATGAGAAAATCATACAGAAACAAAAGGTATAATAATCTTAAAAATTAATAATTTTGCAAGAACAATATATTGCATGAAATAATCTTATGAAGTTGACTATACCTTGTTTACTCTAAAACGTAGACTACAGGCTAATTATGTTAGACAAATACACCAGCTCATTTAGTTAAAATATGTGACTAATGAGGCAAACTCATAGGTTTAATTACATTAAAGGTCAATCAGCTTTGCTTTGCTCCATGGAAACAGATTGCATTCCAAACACTAGCTAGCCTCATCACAAATGAATGAAAATAGCATCAGGAATTGCAAGACATTGAAGCATTTAGTCGAAGTTCATCTTCGCTACTAGACTCAGTCTTCTGAATCGTAGGTCAATAGTACCATTAAAGTAATACACAAAACTTACATTTTTAAGTAAATAGAATTAAATAAAAAATGCTTCAATTGTTTTCACTAGGCTACTCATAAAAGATTTACTTTTTTCCCCTGAGGAAGATTAGCTCTGAGCTAATATCTGTGCCAATCTTCCTCCACTTTACATATGAGTCACTGCCACAGCATGCTCATGAGTAGTGTAGGTCCACAAACCTGCAAACCAAGGCCACCCGAGCAGAGCATGCCAAACTTAACCGCTACACCCCAGGGCCAGCCCCAAGATTTACTTTTTGATGTAATTCCATTAAGAGATATAAAGCTCCTTATTACACATGATATGAAATATGAACAACTCTACCTACCATTCAAAGTCTACTCTGAACTGATGTTCTACATTTCAAAGTCCTCTCTCCAATTATTCCTATTATGTTCCCTTCATGACCATCCCTGAACATGTCATAGTGTTTATGACCTTATTGTTTGTTTGAACCTCCTGTCTTATCACCCTCCTTCCCCCTCACAGCTTACAGCTTTCATTTTTTAATACATAGCCAATAGAAATTATTATCAGTGAAAAACTTATAAATGCAATGGCACTATACTTCTAAAAATATTGTTATGTAAATTAATGTAACTTGTACCTCAGAATAACCCAATGCATTAAGTAGCATGGTTAGATTGAACCAATTTTAAGGATGAAGAAATTAAACTGTAATGATGCTAATTGATTTTGTCACACTGGAAGTTAATAATAGTGTCTCCGAGGTCACCACAATTCTACTTCTGTGCCTTTTCCAAAATGTCACACTCGACTATTAAATGGTCTTTACAATAACTGGGGTTCCTGAAGTCTTTTACGCAGTACAAGAACTCTGTATTCTGTCTGTCAACTTCTCTATGGCCTATGTGTGACTTCCCTTGGAAATAGGAGTGAAGAGGATCCTCTTCGGGGTCTTCTATCAGATTCTCCTAAAAGGTACAGAATTTCCAGCCAAGAAAAGACTCTTGACCTATCACTAGTTGGTTTCCTCTGTTTTCAAACATTTCCATGTGTGCCAAGTAGCTTTTCTCTTACCCATAGACTAATTCTACTCATCAGAAGTTTTCTCTCAGTCCAGTAAGATTTTATCCTGCTATAGACATTTCACTGAATTCTGAACTTTCTTATCAATCATATTGTTGACATTACAGAAGACACCACATCATACTTAGAGGTTTTTTCACTGATCCTTTTATATGAATCCTTTATGATGTTTCAATATAGCTTTAGAAAGAGAAAATGTTAGATAAATCTGGAAAATAGTAATTCTTCTGTAAGTAGATAAAAATATGGAGAATGTAAATGAAAAAATTAAAGTTATAACAAAATTTAGGAAGGTGACATTTTTGTACTCAGTCTAAACTTAGAAGGTAAGAAAAGTGTTATAAAATTTAAGAGGAGAATCTGAGGTCCACAAACATCAATTTTAGGAAAGATAGCCTACTCCAATTTCAGGGAAGAATAGAAATAATTTTTTTTGATAGAAGATATTTGTGTGTGTGTGTGTGAGAAAGAGAGAGAGAATGACTGAATTACCATGTTACAAAAGAAACAGGCACAATGTATTCTTGGGAAATAAACATTTAGAGAAAAATAAGGGAAGTTTTTCTAAGTATAATATTCAATTAATTTCACATTTAAAAAATTACTTCTATTAGTAGACACAGTGTTTTTTTCTGAAAACAATCAAGGATGTTAAGTTCCCATGAGGAGAGGAGTGAAGAGTAAACACAAATACCATCTTTTCTACCAGAAATTGGGAAAAATGCTGAAGACAGATAAAAGCAAGTAAGTTCAAGTTTGAAGTCAATTCCATTGTATCAAAATCATACTGTCCTTAAAATTTATATATCAATTCCAATAAATACAAACTTTAATCTCTTTGATTAATTGTAAATCATGTGAAAAGTCATCATCAGGCTTTGATCAATTCACAGGTAAGGTCAAAACAAGAGTTTCCGAAATTACAAACAGATGCTTTACAGGATAAATCAAAACACCTGTATCTGCTATCCTTTTGCCTGTTAATCAACAGCACAAAAAGGACATAGATGTGTGAAAACTCAATACCTCTAAATTGATGGCTGTTTAGAAAAATAAGATAATTATACATATTATTGGTCCCTTTATCTTTTTTATTATGTTAATACGAAATTTTAGGCTTTAAGTGAAAACTAATGAGATGTCTTCATATATATTTTTCCCACCTACCGGTGAGACTACTTGTAACTAATCAGGATTTATTTTAAGTTTATAATTTGAAAAATATATTTTGTATTTACTTTTTAGTTCTCTTAGCATCCAGTGACCTCCTAATCCAATTCCCGTCTTCTAGAAAATTGCATTTTAAGTAAATATGACTCATTAACCAAAAATATAGAACCACTCACAAATATGCAAATAGCATCTAATAGAACAGGCTCTGTGCTATGTTTTTCTTATTTCTCCATTATTTTTATTTAAGAAATGGAGAAGAAATAATAGCATATTTTATTTGGCTAATCTTTTTCTGAAGCTGTTCATAAAAGAATTCATGAAAAGGAAAATCAAATAGATCTTTAAACTGTGCCACTATATTCTAAAGATAAAAGTCTGCTGACAACTTTAACAATGAAACAATAAGTTGACTAGAGCGATAAGAATGTAGAGACAAACTAAAGAAGAAATTCATCAAGTAGAAGTGCAAGTAATATGCAAAAGTTTGTCCAAATATTTACTTCAAAGAGTGTCTCCCTCCACTAGATAAGTGTCTGCCATTTTGGAGTGGAGGATCAATTTAATTCACCAAATATTTGGGTACCTGTTATTTACCAAGCAAAGGCTCAATTTTATGGAGGATACAAGGAGTATAGAACTATATTCCTGTCATTACTAAATTAAAAAAATGTGTTATGAATATAACATTTATCCACATGCAATAATTAGGCAAATATATAATTAAGTCATTATTAAAGCTTTCTAATGAAAATAACTAGATGTTCATGCAGGTGAGGCCAAAATAGTGTGTTATCAGAATAGAATAAATCAGAGTGGGTTAGCTGGTTAAGAAGCTGTATGGAAAGGTTTTAAAACGGTATCAATAACTCACTATATAAATATTTTTGAATGTTAGAATTAGAAATGTTATACTAAAAAATATACTAGAATATAGTAAAATTCTTGCGAAAAAAGAAAAGGGTTCATCTCTTTATAAACACTTGGCAAGTACCTTGGATTGGAAACGGTTACAGACCAGGAAGTTAGGGCTGATGAAGGTGAATTTCTGAGGCAATTTGAAAAATGCCAAGGTGGGAGAGAAAACTAGGTACGGGTCCATCTCAAAATCAGGGTAGTGCTGAGGGTGTTTTCTCATAGAAATTACCAAGAGGGAGAAACCCTTGTACATCATGTTTAAGAAGCATCTCACACTTATTTATCCAAAACATACCTCTTAATCCCTAGCCTTGACCAGAATCTATTCTTCCCTCAGACTTTCTCATTTTAGTGTTTGGGCCCTCTACCCATCGAGTTGACCAAGACTAAGGCAAATCATCAGTAATCCTTCCTTTTTCCACGCCCTCTAACACCTAATCCATCAGAAGTTCTGTTGTTTATTATTCCAAGGTTTTTTGAAATGGCTCCTCCTTTCCAGCCCTTCCTTGCAGTTGTCCTAGTCCAAGCAACTATTATCTTTGGCCGTTCCCATTGCAATAGCTATTAACCGCTCTATCCAAGTTCTAAAGCGTAATCTCACAGAAGCCAGAGATGAATGTTTAAATCCTAAATCATTTCACTCTACTCTCACTTTTTTAAACCTTCAAATAGCTTCTCTTCTTAAAATAAAGTCCAATTCCTTCCCATGGCCAACAAGATCAATCTCACTTCTCCACAATGGTTTTTATGACCTCATCTTCTATCACACACCTTCTGGTTCGCTAATACACCCCTTTACCCACATACACGAGATTCTTTCCTTTTTATTTCAATGCATCAAGTAATTTCCTGTTTATAGACTTTACGGGTTTTTTCCCTCTATATGCAATTCTCTTACCCCGGCTCTTCAAAAGTTTAGCTCAATCACACATGGCTTTGTTACATTATGATAGGTGGGCTCATTTGGGAAATTGCATGGATGGAAAGACAATTGTATTTGATTGGGCAGCCAAAATCAGTGCTGTAGGCATTTATAAAATTGTTTCTGGAATTAAACATTGGCTAGCCAATTATGCAAATAGAAATATGCTCCTGTGGTTAAGGAATTTAAGAATTAAAGGGATATTAAAGCCAGTTAAGTCATGGACTATATCATAAGCTTCTCGGGAGCACATAGAACCAACATTCTAACAAATATATGTAGATAGATAGATAGATAGATACACAAATATATATACATTATGTACACATATGTATTTGACATCACTGAAGTGGTGTTAAACTCCAGTCTGGTTTATATGTTTATATAAAGCACCAGAGAGTTTAGTAGTACTCATTTGTTTGACATCCTAAGCATGGCAAAATTATCTAATCAAATTTTCTGAGAAAGTAATCAGTGTCTTCCCACATCATTGGCTGTACTCAAGGTTAAGTATTTATTCTTTATCGTGGCTTATGAAATTAACTTTAAGATGAGACTAAATGGCTTGAGATATATATGGTTTCTTAATGTGCCTGATAACTTTTGTTTATTTGACATCTACCATAAGACAAGCACTACATGCCCTTGTAATTTAAACCTTTACAACAAGTGCAGAATTACTTTAAATATCATTCACAGCATAGAGGGGATAGATAAAACAGTAATTTACATGATTATGTAAAGCACAGCACAGTTGATTTGCAAAATAACTCTGTTGATGAACCTCTTAGTTCAGGTTAGATAATATTAAACAACATCATTTTCCTCAGTGAATTCATTACAATAGATTGAATTCATAAAGCACCCAGTGATGCTGATTAAGAAATCAGAAAATTTGACTTCCCAAGCCTGATCATGTTCAAGCATAAGAATGTGTCTACTTCCAAACTGGTGAAACATAATGCAATTTCGAGAGCTCAGAAGAAAATTAGAAGTAAAGATTTGGTCTTTAAACGGAAGGCAGTGTTTTTTCATTCATGAAAACTCAAAGAAGGAAACAACAATACATTACCTTTAAGTTAACTCTCTGAAAATACGTTACAAAAAATTAAATACTCATTAGCATTCTCACTTTATTTTATATATATCTGTGTATCTTATATGCAGAAAATCAGAATTTTTTTGAGGGCTAAGGGCATAGGCTTTGTAGCAACACTATCTGTCCTAAAATCACGGCTCTACTATACGGTCAAAAATCTCTGGCCCTCAGATTTCTCAACTGTGATATGTGGAAAACAATAACACAGATGTTATTATGTTTGCATTAATTAATGTGTGTAGGGTTTAGAATGATATCTGACATCTAAGAAACACTCAACTATGTTAGCTGTTATCATTTACTACTCTAGTCATGGTCAATATAAATATCATCCTGGCATTAAGATTTTGGTAGAACTTTTGACTTCATTTTACAGATGGGTTAACCAAGGCATAAGGAGTTTAACTAACTTGTCCATGGTCATTTGACTGATATTTCTTAGAGCAATGATTCAAACGTAAGAATTTCAACTGTAGAGTGTTATCTCCCAATTTAGTGTGACAGTGAATATAACAAAAGTTTATTAATGTAATGTAGTAGTCCAACGAAGGGATAGACCAAAATTGTAAAGAGCTCAATAAAGATTAATGACAAAGGTGACACTTATGTTAAAACACCAGGAACAGTTATAATTTTTTGAGGAAGACCAGGTGGGGACAGGTAAAGTATTTCTAGAAGAAAGAACTTATGGCCTTAAGAAGGTACAGAGGCTTCATTGAGGTATCACCAAATAATTTCTTAGGACAGTAGCACAGAAAAAGACAGTGGAAGTCTAAAGACTGAGGATGTTGGACTAGATAGAGGCCAGGTCATAGAAAACCTTATATATTTAAATGTAAGGATTTTCCCTCCACACTAATTAGCGCTCAATTATAAATTGTGGTTTGTGTTATTTCAAATTTCTTAGGCCTCATAACTCAAGAAAGTCAGATCATATTTCCTTCTGTATCTTTCACAGCACTTAATACAATGTCAAACAGAGTAATAATATAATTCTTCTCATTTATTTATTTTGTTTACTCTGTTAAAAAAAAAACAAGACAACAAGCCAAAAACGGAGTCTCTTATGCTAAGTCCCATGTCATAAAACTGACTTAATTACAGTCACAGTTCTCCCAGAAATGGACTCTTAAACCAGTCAATAAGGAATCACCTGATCAGCGTTAGTTAGGTCATCTGCCTGACAGACACCTGCCATCCCCTAAAGGAAGATAACATTGCAATAATCAGCCCATTTTTTTGCCTGGTATACCATACTTGTTCTCATTCTCTTCTGCCTATAAAATCTTTTCACATAGACCCTGATATTAGTATCCCCACATTAAACCCAGTATATAAGGGGTTAAAACCAAAACCCTCATTCCCTGCTTACTCTCTGGCTTCCTGGCTCCAGAATCCACTATCCTCCATGGAGACAGACACCCTCAAGGACAAACACCTGGATTATCTCCTCCCAACAAAGAGATACAGGCTGGTGGGAAAGCTGCTGACCAGCAAGGTCATGGGCTCCCTCCTCTCTGCAAGTAGTCTCAAGGCCAAAGACAGCCTGGTGGGAAAGCTCCGACCAGCAAGGCCATATGCTCCCCCTCCCCTACCTAAAACCCCAAATAAAAACCTTTCCTTTTAGCTTGTCGGGGAGTTTGGGATTTCAGCGTTAGCTGCCCTCTCTCCTTGCTCAGCACTGTGCAAAAGTAAAATTCCTACTTTCTTCCATCACACCTGAAGTCAGAGATTGGCTTGCTGCGCAACAGGTGAGCGAACTCACTTCAGGTTCGGTATCACTTTGATTTTGTACCCTCTTGAGAGCTCCTTTCTATTGCTAATATTGAATGTCACACAATTTGAATTGATATTTGCCCAAATAAATTCTTAAAATTTTTAATATGATTCAGTTTATCTTTCAACAGTTCTGATATAAGAAGAGGAATTGAAGGAGATGCCTGAGAGCCCCCAGCAGCAACAAACAACCAGACACAGGTACCTGTTGAGCCCATTTCTTTCTCACTGCCTCTGAAAGCTGTAGGTAAGTCCCTCATGGATCCTTGCTGTGCAGTTTTGCATTATGAGCTGTCAGACTTTATTTGAGCATTTCTTTTCCCAGACTGGGCCCAGAAACCAGCCAAAGTTGGAATGACTTAAAAACTGGACCAGCCCTGTGGCTGTGTGGTTAAGTTCGCACGCTCTGCTTTGGTGGCCCAGGGTTTCGCCAGTTCAGATCCTGGGCACAGACCTAGCACTGCTCATCAAGTCATGCTGAGATGGTGTCCCGCATAGCACAACCAGAGGGACCTGCAACTAGAATATACAACTATGTACTGCCAGGGCTTTGAGGAGAGAAAAACAAAAAGATTGGTAATAGAGGTTAGCTCAGGGCCAATCTTTAGAAATAAACTGGACCGGATCCTGGCTGGACTGGGTCTGACTTGGAAACTGGACTGGATCTGACTTAAGCTGGTATGGGGCCAGTGTGAGGCCTCAGGTGAATAAAATCTTGTTTTAAGGCTAAACAAGCAGGTTAACCTTACCAAAGATCATCTTAAATTACAGTGGCCACAGTGGAGAACTTTTAACCTAGACAAGCTTATCCATTTATGAGATGGCCTAGAGAAAAAGGGGTCTCAACCAAGCACTCACCATAACTGGTAGAGGGAAAATTCTGTTTCCTCATCTACAGTGTCTGCTGACCAGGACAAGACCCCCTGGGACACTGTATGCACTAGACCCTGCAGATGGGATCCTGGAAAAACTGGACAATGATGAAAAAAGTTAAGAATTCTTTCCAAAATTAGCTCTCCTTGATCTCTATCTGTGGTGCCTGGTTGAGAAAGGAAGGTAAAATTTCACGTTGTCCTTTCCTTTCCCAGTTCAGAGTAGCAGGCAAAATATATTTGCAAGAATCAGATCTTTGAATTGTGACTTCTGAATTTGCTTTCAGGTACCCAGTGGTGGTTAATTCTTTGTCTCCCACGGACAGCTATTACCTTCTTGTTTGTCTCACTTTGAGTGCTGAGAACCTGGCTTGGCAACTGTAAGGTTGGGAGTCCCAAAAATATGGCAAGACAGAACTGAAGGTTCCTCCCCATTTTTGGCCAGATATGGCTGAACAGAAATGTAGGTTGCAGCTAGGTTCTCACTATTGCCAGCTCTCAGGGGGAATTATTAAAGTCTTTCTTTCTTTTGGTTATCTTTGGGAGTGTCTCTGGATCTTGGGAAGATGGTATCTTTTGCATCCTTTTGCGGGATGCCTGTTGCATTCATGGGGTTGTTCAATACTGCCAGGAATACTTTACTGTTTGATGTAGCTGAAACTTCGCAAGATATTTGAAAGATTGTGTTTTTAAAGTCGGTATATGCTCAGAAATTGGCCAAATTCAAAGCTGGTGTTTAGAATCTGACAGGAACTCTTTTCAGGCCTCTCCTAAGCTAAAATGAAAGTACGTACCCTAAGGGAAAGAAAAAATTCTGAAACGTTAGTGGGAAACTTTACTAAAACATTGCAAAGATACACAATTCTAAATCTAGAACATAGGAATCTTTTGATTTCTATTTTAGTTGAAGATTTTCTTCCCAATAAAAAGAAGAAAACTGAAGATAATGTAGTTAGATAGGTGGTTGGCTCAGCCTCTGTATCATTCAGATTGCAATTCTTTGAGGAATTAGAAACAACTGTGCTTGTCTTACAAATCAAGATTTTACAAGAACAGAAATACGGCTCTAGAAACAATTTCAAGTCCAACTATCCTTTTTACCAATCCCCAAATCTCCCCCATTCATCTCAAAGGACTTACAGATTTTGTAAAAGGTCTGGACTTAGGGGAAAAAAGTGCTTCTGTGTGGAACTTGAATTCTTTCTCCATGCCTTTTGAGATATAAATGTTCTACCTGGTCATCTCTAGGAACCAAGGTGATTCTTACCAGAAGGAGAGAAAAAAAATGATATTTTGAAAACTAGGCCTTCGAGAAATCTTAAAAATCTTTTTGACAAATATTAGTAAACAGCTTTAGCCATCTGAGCAGGTAACGTTAACTTATTCCGTTTACCAGAAACACAATTTGGATTTATCTGACCTTTTATAAACTAGTGAGTTTTGTATTAACATACCTGTCTCATGGCTAAAATTTTAAAATGAAAGTTATAAGATCTCTGTTTGCATCTGTCTATATGTTTATGTTATATCTATATACATACGCATTATAGATGTGTAATGTTTTTCCTACTTCCAGATGGCATTGCCAAAATTAATTTGTAAAGAGCTCTATTTAATTGGCTTAAAGGCAAACAAGCATTATATAAATCAATCTACTTTCAGAAATATAGAAACTAAGCCAAATGTTTTTCAAGTTCACATCATTTAGGATAATCTTTGGTAAGTAAAAGTTAATTTAAGTTTGTTGGTTTAATTAAAACAGGCATGTGTATAGAGTCATAAGCATTAAGTATAATACTTTTATTCTATTTATGTTTACTAAGAGTCAAGTAAGCTAGTGTTATCTCTGTTACAGAATTTGTCAGCCAGAGAGGTAAGTTAAGATGATGGTTAGCTGTTTAATGTCTTGTGAAATTTTCATGACTAATCTAAACATAATTGTCAAGAACAAGTAAATTAAATAGATGTAAATAAGACAAAAGTTTGTAAGTAAACTTTTTAACAATAATTATGCTTTATGGTATGTCTGCTTATAAATAGTTTCCAAAATGTTTTTGGTAACGTGAAACTTTAAACTTTCGCTGAGATAAAGTAAATGATAGATATTCATTGACTATCTAGATAATTTCCAAATAAGATAAAATACTGAAACCTTAACTACTGAACACAGGTTTATCCATGTTTGACAATTTTTACAGAGGAAATAAAGATATTTGGGTCTATTAATAAACATGTTTTGTGCCACATTGGAAAATTTACTGTGAGAAAGAATGGACTTCTAGAAATTATGAAACATATATACGAATTTGCCAATCCATAAAATGCTAGTGTAACAACCAGTCCATAATTGCTTACTTCTTCGTTTTCACTAGGGTTAAGAATTCTAATCACTATGTATAAGTAAAACTACTTAGAAATAATAAGGGTGAGGGAAAACAACTGTGTATGAAAAATAGGTTAGAAAAGTAAAATGATTGATTATTCCAAAATGAGAAAGAGGAAGAACATAAAAGCCTTTCATTTTGCACAGCTTCTCAAAGCTCCTTTCTATCTGCTAGACTGGATGCTGCCCGAATACATTCAATTTTTGCTCAAATCAACTCTTAAGATTTTTAATTTGCCTCAGTTTATCTTTTAACAGCTCTCTCTTTTTCTCTATCTCTGTGTATCTCTCTTTCAACCACTGTCTGGGGACTTTTATGTTTTTTACCTGCATTATTTTATTTAATATTTTCCTATGGAGCAGCGATTATCATTTTAGCTCTACACTTGGGGAATTTGGGGTTATGGAAGTTTGTATAACTTTCCTGATCTCATACAACTAGGAAGTCACTGCACTTGTATTTGAATGCTGGAGTTTGCCTTGAAAGGGCATGCTCTGGTGAAACAGCCTCCTGAAGTAGTTGCATACTGATATGCAATCAAAGGGTAAAAGGTGAATAACTGGTTCATAAAGATTTAATCAATTTACAGGTTATCTTTCTCTAGTTTAAAAAGACCTAGTTCAATAAAGTCAAAGATTTTTAGTTTTTCAGATTAGTAAACTCTAAAATTATGATCCATTTTATTAACTAACTCAGAGGTACTAACTGTAAAAAATGTTAGGTGGCCATCGATGAAAAAACTTATGCTTGTATTTGGATGTATTTTTATGTTCTACATTTATAAGCAGCAGTATGGCACAATAGCTGCATGCATACTTTTGATCTAGGCTACGTTGTTTCAAATTTAGTGAGGATTTACTAGCTCTGTTACCAGGAAAAGTTAGTTAACATTTCCTGCCTAAGGATCCCCATGTATAAATGGGGTTTATAATAGTACACCCCAATAGACCTGTTTTAAGGATTAATTGAGCATTCAGAATATAGCCTGGTTTATGGACAGGGCTATGAAAGTGTTTGTGATGATGAAGATGATAGTGATGATGGAGCTCACATACGTATTCTGGATCATCTAACTTCTTGTGTGTATATTTTAGCCAATATCATTCCAACTTTCACCAAAGGAAAATGGATATAATGAATTTCCATAAGACCATCTTCAGGATTATTAGCCATGATATGATGTGGTAAACATTCTTCTACCCATGGGGAAAGATACTTTTTAGAGGAGAGGGTCACATGGGAGAGAAAGGAGATAAAATAGAAAGCCAGATTTCCAGATGAATCATGTCTTGAGAACATATTGGCCAATACAAGTCAGGAGCAGAACAGACCTAAAGCCACCACAAGTGCAGGGAGTGCCGACTTTCTCCAAATTGAATACAAGTATTTTTGCTTTGCAAGAAGCCAGGTTTCTCCCAGCACCTTCAAGCTTGAGACCCTGCCATAAAGTAACACATTTTCTCTCACTCTTGTTTCCAGTTCAAAAAATCCTGTGGGCCTCCTTTTCTTCCACCTCTATCCCCACCCTAATTTGGATCCCATTGTTTTCCTAGCTGAACTGCTCCACATTTTTTTTTTCCTTTTTGCCAACTCGGTAACTGGCAGCTCGTAGGAAGCTGTTTCTCATGATTGCCCCTCTTTTTCCCATTTTGTGGCTGTGAATGAGAGGCATCCTGGCAGCGTGCCATCCCTGACCCACTCCGAATCCTTGTGAGGCTGCCATTGAGATCTACTTTTCCTTCGGATGTGATCATTTTGGAGAGGGAGATAGAAAAGCGATTGAGGGAAACATTAATCTGATAAAGTTTGGATTATTTTCATACAATGCAGTGTACTGTCAGAAAAGTACAAAACTCAAAAGACCATAGCTAATGAATTATTAAAAAATAAAATGAACATACACTTAAAGACAAGAAATGTCAAGAAATGAACATCACTTGGACCTCATCGTGCCACTCATATGCCTGCTCCTGATAAAACATGCCTTCTCTATTTATTTCCTTGATTCCATTATTTTTCATTTAAATCATTGTGCCTCAACAATGATAAATATAATATGAATGATAATTATCCTTTATTTTTAATACATATGCATATATTTATGGCTATAAAATATTCCTCTAAATACAGCATTGCTTACACAACAAAATTTCATAAATGCCGTATTATAAGTTTCACTGAGTTCAAAACATTCTATCATTCTCATTTCGTATGTGCTTAAGCCCTTGGCTGTATAGAAATGTTCTACCTGACTTCCAAATATTTGATATTTTCTAAATATCTTTCATTTGATTGCTGTTTATCTTACCTTCACATTGGTAAAATAGTATGCTCTTCTTTCATTTTTCTAGCATATTTCTATTTTGGTGAATATTCCATGGGCCCTTGAAAAGAATTAGTATGGTTCAGTTATTGGTGTTGTGATTTAGATATGAAAAATTGATCATAATTGTCATTCATGATCACCCTTTCTTTATCCTAATAGACATTTTGTTTGCTTATTCTACCAGTGACAGAGAAACAGGTTAAGATCTTCCAATATCATTGTGAATTTGATTATTTCCCCTTTTAGTTTCTGCCCATTTTGCTTTATATATTATGAGATTATGTTATTAGGCATATTTTACATATGTTGGCCGATTACCCTTATACTATTTTGAGACATGTATCTTCTTCTTAGGAGTCCTTCCTTAAATTCTATTTGTCTGATAATACTGTAACTACACAGGTTTTCCTTTGGTTAATGTTTTTCCATTCATTTGTTTCCTTTCTTTCTCTTCTGTATCTTCATATATAAAGCAGGTTGTTTGTAGGCAGAATAGGCTTTTTGGTCCTTTTCAAACCCAATCTAACAACATTTGCCTTTTAATTAATTAGTTAAAATGATGTTATGTAATCATTGATATGTTTGGGCTTAAGCATACCATCTAACTTTCTTTCATGGTGTTATATTTAGATTATTACATATTTATACATCTCTCCATCTGTCTACCCAGCCATCAATTCATTTAGCTTTTAGGTATTTCAAAGAAAGTTGTGTATAACAAAGCACTTCAACTCTAAATAGTTAAGCGCCTATATATCATTTGGTAAAGTTTATTATGTTTTCTTACCTTTCTTGTCTATTTGTAATTTTTTTTCTCTAATAGCTTGCTAGTTACTTATCTTTTATTATTACTTTCATGGTTCTTGTACAGATTAAAAAATAAATGTTTGCTATATCCATTTTATATAAGTTAGTACTTCTAGTACTTTTTCAACTTTCCCATAATTCAGTGACCTTAGACTACTGTAACTCAGCTTACCGGCCCTTCCCTGAGTGCTATCTTAATCATTAATTTTATTTGCTACACATTTTAAGCCCAATAAGACATCATTAAAATGGTTTTATATCTAGATTCACCCACATACTTATCAATTTTCTTGCTCCTCATTCCTTGCTGTTTCTCTATGCTTCTATCTGGAATTGTTCTTCTGATGAAGAACTTCCTTTAGTGTATCTTTTATTCGAATTATGTTGCAGGTGAGTCATCTCAGTATTTTAAAAAATCTTTAAATGTTTTTATTTCACTTTTGTTTTTCTTTGGAGTAAAATCAGTTTCACAAGTGATGGGTGTTGGTCATATGCAGACTCATGTAATCGTCACCCCAGTCAAGATGTAGAGCATTTCCAGGACCCCAGAAAGTCCCTCTAGTCCTCTTTCAGGCCATCACCACATCATCACACCAACAAAATCACACCACCATCACACCAACAACACGTGTGTGTTGCCATCACATAGGCAACAATTTTCTGATTTATATTACCATGTATTAGCTTTGCCCATTCTTATCTTCATAAAATGGTATCGTAGAGTATATACACTTTTGGTCCAATTTCTTTCACTTATTTTAAGATTCCTTCTACTTGTTTATGTATTGGACATATATGGATATATATATATGAATATAGAGGTAAACATAAGAGTAAAAGATTTTATTTCCATTGTGGTATTATTTTCTTTTAATTTAGCCACAACATTTATCATTAATATTTTAAACATACGTAAAATTTGAAATAGTTGTACAGTGAGTAGACATAGCTCCATCACTTAAATTCTATAATTATTAAAATTTTGTCATATTTGTTTTATTGCATACATATTCTTATCTCTAGCCACTTGTCATTATGTCTTAAGTTTCTGACAACTGTACCCCTCACTCCAAAATATCTTAGCATTCACATTATTAACTAGAGTTTACTATTTGTTTACAATTCTATTTTCATGTAAATTTTGAATATATAAAATGCACAGATTTAAAGTGTGCAAAATTAATTCTTTTTAATGCCAATAAATACCAAAATTAGCCTATCTATTTTGGTATTGGTGGAAGTTGGGTTGTTTCTGGTTAAGATTTTATAAGTATTCCATTATAAAGATTACTGTAAAAATCTCTTTGTGGCCATCTCTAGTAATTTCTCTTGGGTAATTGTCTGGAATTGGAATTGCTGATTTAGAATATATGAATGTTAAACTTTATTTTTAAAAAACAGCAGAGTTGTGTAAACTCACTTAATTAGATCTTTCCATCTCTCTCTGTCTCCTACATAAGCACCTGTATAAACACACACCACATAGGTACAAACACATACAGATACAGATTTAATAATGTGCTGCTATCAGCAAGACTCTCACACGGAGAGTTGTAATCCATCATAACTCTCCTCTTTCCTGGAACTCAGCATCATTTCTACCCTCTGTAAAACACTAAATTTTATTTCAGTTCCCCTATTATCATGTTTTATACCCTGATCTCATGTTTTCCCCCAGAGTAGAATAATACTGCTTTTTTGAAAACTACACTATTCTATTTGATATTTATACATTTCTTAGAAGCAGGATGCTTTGATCTTTCATCATTTAAGCGTATTGATTTTTCTAATGATTTCCTGTCATCTCCCATCTCACTTTCTAAACCACTCTTTCCTCCTTTATGACTTTCTTTCTTACAGTGACTAATATGTCCATTCTTAAAGATACAGAGAAAAGATCTTTTCAGTAGTCTTATCTTCTTTCAACATTGAGTGCATTATTACCTTGACTGTTTTGGAGAGAATGCTTTAATAATTTACCTTAAAAAGTATACATCCAAAATGATTTGAGGGGGCCTAGACAAGTAAATATGATATGAAACAGAATATTTAAAGATAAAAACAGAACTGAAATAATCAAAAAAGTACATAAGGAATAAGTGTTATCAGCAGTCTGTCTCTTAATTTGCTAATAAATGTCTCCTGGAAATTAAAGCAGGGGTGGGAAAAACACAAGCTAACACAACTAGGTAACAACAAAAACAAATAGTTGTCTTTTCATTTATCTACAAAGACAGGCTTGTTCATGTGATTGCTGTGCAGACATTTGCTATTGTTGAATAAAGTGCCAGTTTCATGCTTGAGATCCCAGACGTAAGGAGCTGGATGCTCTTACTCCATTACCAATGGCTGTCAGTCAGACTTGACCTTTGCCCTAAAGAGAACTGGCTCATGGGTGGGCAACAAAGAGATTTATATAGAGAGTTAATAGTTTTCTTATAAAATACGGTAGAATGTTATTAATCACAGGGACAAGCCCTCAGTTCTTTGATATTCACTATGGAAGAAGAAACTTAACTGAAAATATTCATAGAACGTATAAACATCCAAAATCCTCATTATCTTAAGAATCTCAGTGCAGGTCCCCTCAGAGCATCTTGAGGGAACTGATGGGAAGTTTTAGCTGACATAATCACTCCCAAACAGTTAAACGTCTTGATATTGGGAGGGGGTATTTGGGAATGTTAAAGTATGTACTGAATAATACTTCTTCAAGATGGAGTTTTACAGGGACATAATCTCATGAACTGTTGATCGTGAGGATTCATCTATAGCTTAAGATTACTCTTGGTCATAGCTAGTACATGGGTACATATGTAAATAAAAATCATGAACACAGAAAGTCTTTGTGTATCTTTAAAATTGGACAACTTGCATGGTAAAGAATATTATGAATAAAATATACCACATGTTCTCTAAATTTCAGACACAATAATCGCCATTAGAACAAGCAAAAATTTAGCTAATTCAAGGAAAACTTTTAGCTACTATTATAATAGCAGATACAATAGCAGAACTTCTGTGGGGGAGAAGTCCCTTACAATCCTTTCATAACATACATATGGCTAAATAATTTTAAATAAATCAATATTTGAAAGAAAAAAAGACAAAACACCAGTGAAGCCCCAGCAAAGAAAAAGGAATACAATAGAGCATATATATTGCACCCCCTTTATTTCATTTTCGGGTTCAGGGTAGGGTTTAATAAATGTTAGCTCCTTCTCTTCTTCCATTACTTTCATTTCATCACAGAAAGCTAGGGCATAGATTTTTTTTTTACCCAAATATTGCAAATATAAAATTTCTCTATATGTAGAGACTCAAACAAACCTATCCTAAATCTATCCTGTTAAATGAGACCTATTTTTTACTGCTCATTTCCTGCAACCTCTTAGGTAATG
Organism: Equus caballus; assembly: GCF_041296265.1. Lineage (NCBI taxonomy): Eukaryota > Metazoa > Chordata > Mammalia > Perissodactyla > Equidae > Equus > Equus caballus. The sequence goes on along the minus strand of NC_091707.1, from coordinate 40,750,587 downwards.
GATTCAGTAAGTGACTGAACAGAGACAGCATCCTATGTACATTCAGCAGTTTGCCTTAAGGTGATCTGAGTTAAAACTCAGTTTGTAGGAAATTATATCGCCTGTAAAAGGGAGCAAATATAGAAGAAAGAAAACAATTCTTTATTCACGTCTAGTTTCCTATAAAGGGATTTTATACTAATGGGATCTTTCAACAGAAAAATAAGAGAGGCAGGGGTAATTTAGATGAGAACAGAGTTTCTAAATAGTCCAAAGTGATTTCCTGATGGCAATTTAATATGAATTTCGACAAACAAGACATTTCAAAATTATGTTCCTAGAAGTTGAATCCAAGTTCTGGTAAAATTCTCAAATGACTTAACCTAATTACTTCTTGAGAAAGTCCTGAATTGTAAATGTCAGTTTTGTAGAAGTGGGTAGAAAAATGCAAATGTGTGGTTTATATGTCTGAATATTATATTTTAACATGTTCTCAAATTAATAGTGTGTCTCAGAAGAATTTAACGCTAATCTTCTGAAATGTGTTAACTCTTATAACTGTACAAATATCAACTTTAAAAATATTCATTACACTAAAGACAAAGGTAAGAAATAACAGGGGATTAATAATTTAAATGGTCACTGTTATATACCTTTTAGCAAGATATTTTAAAATCAGAGATACCACTATAATTGAAGGGATGAAATAATATCAGCTCTCTCAGTCTATTTCTTTGCATAACTTTCACTGCCTGTGGCTGCTAATTATTGAATCATGAAATAAAGAAATCAAACTGGGAGTTAGTAATCGCAACATATCAATCTTCCTACCTCTCTTTCTTCCTTAATTAACTAAGAACTTTTCATATTGTTATTGCTTGAGTTACCTAAGTATTTTCTTAAGATTCCATTTTACTCACTCTGAGAATATCATATTGACAACACAACTACATGGCAATCTAGGAAAGGAAAAACAATTCAGAAAAGTTACCATGATTTCCAGATTACATATTTATAGATAAAATTACAAAATGCAGTGTATTTGCATCATTATGTAATACAGTGTATACTGAAATGAAGCTTACAATTTACCAGCTTCTCCTTTCATTTGATATTGTCACTTCTATCTAATCCACTAAAACTGATTTTACTGTTGTTTTATTTGCTCTGAGAGTTAAAAAATAACTTTCAGAAACTCAGTGTACCTTAGATATACATCTTCATTATTTGTGACTTAGAGCATATTGATATTCCCACATCTTCTCTGGATTTGCTCGTTAGCAGTTGTTACAGACACTTCGTAATCAATGCAAATAAAATTATCACGATTTCAAATAAAACTTTCGTTTTATAATTACTATTTTGTGTCATTTCTACAATGCACACACACAAATATATTTCTGTCTATATAATAATATGAATAAGGAACCAATTTTATATGTACACGCATATTCATTTACGTATTTATATTTACATGTGTACTTATAAAATAACTGACTACATAAACACTTATATATGAACTTATATGCACGAGTAAAACATTACTAAATATTTTAAACCAATCAGATGAGGTGGCAAGAAAAAGAGTGACAATTACTGTTATATATAACAATAACACTCTTACTAATACTAATAATTTATCAATGAATAGTATCAACACAATATATAATGTGTTTTCAATGATCTTATTTTATCGTTAGTCATACATTCCATCAGTTTTCCAAGAATCAATCGTTTAGATGTTAAAAATGTATCTATTTTCCTGAAAAATTAAATAATTGTCTGGCCATATTGAGACATACTTAACACACTCGGAAAATTCTCCTTACATAACAACATTTGCTGTATGAATGAACAGATTAGTAGACAAAAGAACTACCTTCCAGGGCCAAACCGGTGGCATAGTGGTTAAGTTTGCATGCTCAGCTACAGCAGCCCAGGGTTCGTGGTTTTGGATCCCCAGTGCAGACCTACACATTGCTCATCAAGCCACGCTGTGACAGCATCCCACATACAAAATAGAGAAAGATTGGCATAGACGTTACCTCAGGGACAAATATTCCTCAAGCAAAAAGAGGCAGATTGACAACAGATGTTAGCTCAGGGCCAATGACCCTCACCAAAAAAAAAAAATGGTGCCTTCTGTACAGATGGCATACTTCTTAAAGCAAAATTAACTTTCTTTAAAAATTCAGGACATTAAATATATTGGTACTCTTTTTATTAACATATATTTCCAGCATTATTTGCTAACATTCACACAAAGCTCATTGATTTGTCATTATTCTTGACATGGTACAGGGGCTATCAAGTCATGGCTTGGGATTTACGTAAAAGACACACTTCGAGTGAATCACTTTTATCCTCTCAAATTTAATATGCACTACTTAATATGTATTATCTATAGCATTTTTTCCCAATGAAGTGATAATCAATTTGTCATGATAAATACAGCAAAACATATAGATTGCACACTACCTCTTATTCATAGAAACAGGTGAACCACAACTTGGTATGATATCCCGGAACTAATCCCAATTCCAGCTATCAAAGCACCATTTATGCCATAAATGTACTTCAGAAAATGTCTGCTCAAGATAAAAATATTCTAATAACTTTGATATATATAACTATATATTTTATATATAACCACAATTACACACAGTTCCTATTTCAAATGTGAGGACAGGTCATGAGTGTCCACGGGAAATATTTTCATACTGTTTAAGATATACCTGCATTAAAAATTTCTCTTCTTCAAGTATTTACATGTATTTTTTAAGTGAATAAATAAATCAATGTATGTTTAGAAATTCCCAAGCATATTTTCTATTATATGTTAAGCTCCGTGGGGCAGGAAACATTTCTCTTGTTCACTCAGTAAATAATGTAATGTCAGCACTTGATAGGATTTTGAGATTAATTAATTATGTTTAGCACTTTTAATCTGCCTACTATTCAATATGTCTGTAAATTAGTGAAACTGCTTTTTAAAAATAAGTTAGAAGTTATACATCTACATATACAAGTAGCAAAATCCCCAATAACTAGCACAATTCCCTAAAAGAAATACTCACATATAATGAATACTCAATAAACAAATGTTTAATCTAGCTATGCCCCTTACAAGTTAGACATTTTTCCCACTGGTAATGCCATTTTATTCAAAATATTTTTAAACTTCTCTTAGGAATTATTTTTAGAGCTATATTGTTTCCTAGATTTTATTTCTTTTATTATGTGACTACTTCCAGAATACCGGAATAATTTACTATCATCAGATATCAGTCGTCCTATCTATCTATCTATCTCTCATCTGTCTATCTATCTAATCTATAATGTTATGAGAAATGATGATCTGGAATTATACTTCATTTTTTGGGTCTTAATTATATATATCACAATACGGCAAAGTCATTAAGTTGAGTAAACCAGATTTGGCATAATCCATTGAATTTCGGCATAAAAATTTTAAAAATAGAGATATGTAAAATATTAGATTTAATTCTAATATCTACATAGTTTGAAAAGTACAATTCTCCAAATTTTGCATTGGAATTATAGCATCAATTGAGATAAAATTCTAGGGCAGGGTAAACATAAACATAGAAAAGAGCAATCTGAACAGAAGCATTAAAGAAATATATGGACACATATATATAAATAAATACATATACAACTTCGCCATCATTCTGTATTTCAGAAAATTGTTTCTGAGCTATTATACAGATAAGCCACTTTTATATACCATATTTTATTTAATTTTATTTATTTACCATATTTTATATGTAGGCACATTAAACATTCTAAATGAAAATTTCATTATACAAATTAAAAAATAAAAATAATGTTATTACATTTGGAAATATTTAATTGATATATATCTAAAATTATTGGAAAATACTAACTACTCCAGGGGAAAAACCAATGGGACTCTAAATACTAATGATTAGTTGATTCAACACCTGCACAATATTTATGTTGTATTTATCTTTCTAAATTAGAGAGGAGTGACAGAGAAAAATAGAGTGATATTTACAAATCCTTAAAAAAAGGTCATGTTTACTGAGATTTGTTAGTTATATTTTTATGATTTATTACAACAATATAAAGTAGGCTTTAAACATTTCAAAATCTGAAGCTTCTTCAAAACCATGATAAGAACTCCCTTTCCTGTTCTTCATCTGACTTTGCCCCTAGGTAATGTCAGATGGATTAGGTAGCTTTCATTTTTCACTGGGAGCCTGTATTCTCCTGAAGTTGATTATTTTTATAACTGTTTAATCTTTATAGAAGAAAACTAAGGCTATCTCTACGCTCAAAAGAAAAAGAAAGAGAATTTGATTCAAAAGAAGGATCTTGATTTTTCAATCATTTTGCCTATGGAAGGAAATCATTGAAAAGTCAGTTAAATCAAATGTAGTCATTGAAAAGGTGAGTAAACTCAATGTCCATTTAAATCAAGGACACTTTGCCTGTTTCAAATACGTAGCTTCACTTTGGGTACAAGGACCTTGAGTGAAATGCTTATGTCTGACACAGAAGTCTAATAAAAATTAACCATGGGCTAATCCATTGAACAGCATGATTTCAAGGATAAATTACATTAGTTGTCTGAGAATCCAACAAAATATATTTACTGGAATCATTTTATATATTGGATGGACTAATATATATATTTGAAGTGTATGTAAAAACTAGAAATACAAACTATCAGTAAGCTTAGTTTGTATCACAGATATGACATCACAGAGAAGTTGATAGTAATTCTCCAGCCAGGAACAGATGAGTATGGACTTTGTCCTACTTTTGTGAAATAGGTGCCTAAATGAACTACTCTTTGTCTTTCCTTAGTGTATTTTGTGACTTCAGTCTTGGAGAATTCCCCTAAAGTTTACTACTGGCATGATTATTCCTTTACTAGTCCTTTTCCATCCTGTTTACAAATCTTTGTTAAGTAAAGTCCATTCTTTTACAGGTTTTTTTAACCAAAACTTTTGTCGTTGGAACTTTGCTTTACCTATAGGTAACAAACTTTCTTTGAAAGTCGAGTTCTCATGATCTCTCTCTCTAACGTCTGTAATCTGCTGCAAATATCTGCTATGAATCTGTGACTATTTTTCATATTCTTTTTGCTTTTATTGAGTTCACTTTCTTTTAATTGTAGGCATCTGCATATTTTCACAGTCTATGCTATTCCTGAAAATAATTCCAGATACAATGAGTGGAGCTATTTATTTCACTTTTGAAGATTACTTATTTTGGCTGGAATAATGCACTTTATCATACAGTTATATTGGAAAAACCAAAATCTTTATTTCAATAATTTAACAAATGCAAATAACATGATATTTTTCTCAATCAATCTTCATAGCAAGCCTATGAGGTATATACAATTATTATCCATTTTTTCGATGAGACAACTAAGGCTCAGACAGATTCCATGGATAGCTCAGATCACACAGTTAGAAAGTAGAAGAGCTGAGATTTGAACCCAGAAATACAGAGTTGATGTTCTTAAGCACTATGCAGTGTATGTCCTCTTAAATAAATAACTCATTTTGAGGAGAACTTTTATAAAGCAAATTTACCATTCATGAACACTTGCTTATAATGTTACAGTATTATTTTATCAGAAATCTTTGCCATCAACTACATATGTGGAAATTATCTTTGTTATTGTATGTGTGTTCAATACCATATTTAAAAAAATTACCACAAGCTTAGAGGCTTAAAACGAAATACATTTATTTTACACACTTTCCGTGGTTCAGGTGTCAGGAACAGTTGATTTGAACCCTCTACTCAGGGTCTCACAAAGCTGTAGGCAAGGTGTTAGCTGGGCTACATACTCATCTGGATGCTCAGATTGGGAAGCACTGCTTCCAAATTCCCTCAGATTGTTGGCAAAATTCATCCTCTGGCAATTATAGGACATAGGTCTCCATATTTTTGCTAGCTGCCAGCTGCTCTATGCTGCCCTCTGTTCTTTGCCATGTGGCCATCTCTGCAAGCAGTTCACAACATGCATGTTTGTTTCTTCAAGACCAGAAAGAGAGTGTATGCTGAGACAGAGTCATACAGCATATAAAATAATCATGGGGCTGACATCCTGTCACCTTTGCCATACTCTGTTGGTTAGAAGCAGCTCACTGGTCCCATTTCCCACTCAAGAAGAGGAGATTACACAAATTCCTGGATACCAGGGAGTGGGAAATCATTTTGGAGATCCTCTAGCGTCTGTCCACCACGATCATTATGGTCATTTTAAATACTAATACCAAATAATTCTATACTTTGATTTGAATTAAGGTGAAAAATTTGGGGGATAGTAACCCCCTTCCATGATACCTTTTAAGGCTGAGTGACTAGCTGTAAACTTTTTGACATTCTTCAGAGAGTCAATATTATAGCTTTTCAGTTTTAGTGTATATTATTGGTACAGGACAGATTAGGTCTCCTCCATCTTGTTCCCCTAAGTCTCAAGCACCCACCCACCACTTCACCCAGTGAGGAGGACATTTTCTCCTGAAGCTCTGTTCCTCTGTCTTCCAAGTGGCAGAGCTGAAGGGAATAACAATTACAATTACTTTGTAGAGTATTGGAAACAAGAAGCTGTAAGTGGAATATATTTCAACTTTGATTACCTTATTGATGGTTGCTCAGTGACCGACCTACAGACAATTGATCTAGGCAGCCCCACAGCACTCAGCCTATGCATCTAATTGAGATGTTAGTGAATAACACCTGGTGTATTGAGCATGCCTTGAAGAAAAAGAAGATTCTTCTTGAAATTGTCAATTGTCCCCTATTGAATTGGAACTGGTACGTGATGCTACTTAACTCATTTTTCGTGCCATCCACTTTTAACTATGCTGCTACCACAGGGCTATGATTGCCTCAGATTTAACTTTCAGTTATATATATTTTTCTATTTATAACAGTTTAAGAAACTCTTACAAGTCTAGGATTAAGAGACTTTGAAAGTATTAGCTATTGAGATACTACCAATTAAAATGAGGTAACAAAATATATTCTATGTAGAGGTACACACATAACAGAAAGAATAATAATAAACTGCATTGAAATAAATCATATTTCTTTGACAAGGAAGTAAGTGCAGGTACATAAGAATATGGAATTCAGGGCAGCTAAAAAATACTAATGTGCTTGTTACTATGTTCATACATTTAGTGCTTAATTTATTATTAAAGACAGCTCCAGGCAAAAGCTCTGCTCTAAAGATTGGAAAGGTCATTTTATGGACCAAAAATATCCAGTGAATAAGCTGGTTTGTGCACTCATATGCTCAATCACACGTTGGCGTAACATTTTTAAAAATGTGATACTACTTCAACTGTATGACAAAGACCACTTGATCATGATTCATACAGAGAGAGATTTGATTTGATAGGATGTTTAGGGCCTAAAATTTACTGATTGGTCTTCAGTCTGAGGACTTCAGTCTTTGGTCTTCAATGGCATTTTTAATGGTAAAAAAAAATCAGATTAATGTACTTTATGTTTAACAAAGAGTTCACTTATATAATTATATATGCAAAGTAAGTCCAGAAAATAGGCATTTATTTACTTTCCACTTCAAAAAGAATTGGAGGCACCCAGAATTTGAGCATATAAGCTGAGTTCCATGACTCCTGCCATCCACAATATTTTTATAGAGAAAATACAAATTACAATGGTTATCACTCAACAGATTTCAAGAATCATCTTTCAATATTATGTTAGGACATGTGGCACAGTAAGATTACTAGAGATTTTGGAATCTTACACAATTGAGTTAAAATCATAATTTCACTACTTGTTAGATCTGGCAAATTGAAATGGTTTTTTGACATCTCTGTGTCTTAAATGCCTCCTCTCCCAAATGAATAATAGAACATCTATAGCACAATGTTGATAAATTTAATGGTATAGACTATGTTTATATAATTCGTATGGTTCATCCAATTTGAAAAAAAAAGTAGTTGGTTAAAAATCATTTTAATGCAAGTGAATTAGTAAAACTACCTCCTATTAATTGCAATCTACTGTGACATGGAAAGATATACTCCTGTAATGCTGTGCTTGGATTATAGAATATTAAAGCCAGTATTTTTTAGTTTGATATCTAGAAGATTTCCATTACAAATTGTATTTCACTTAGCTGGAGGACAATATTCATGCTTTTTGATTGATTTATTCCCAGTAAGATCCAGCATGATGTTCTACTTATGATGATTTAGAGAATGACATCTGTTTGTGTGGTTTACACAGCATGTCTTTTTGATTCTGAAAATATCATCCCCTTATTTGATGAGCAAGTGGCTCAAATTATAGTAAACTGAGTCCTTCTTTTAGATGAAACTGAAGAAAGAGCATCTTTTCTCTATGGTGTCAAAAAAAGAAGTGAGTATCAGTATTCTTGGAGACTATTGGCCCAGCCTGTTGAAGAAATTGGCCAAGCAGGTAAATGGGTAGTGCAGAAGGGAATTATAGCTCCCTAAAGTGTCAACACTGTAATCTCCTAAACCTGTGAATATATTACCTTATATAGCAAAAGATCATTGCAAATATAATTAATTTAAAGATCTTGATATGATGAGATTATCCTGGATTGTTCCATAGACCCAATCACAAAGGTCCTTACAAGAGAGAGGCAGGACGGTCAGAATCAGAGAGAGAGACTTAAATATGCTACCTGGCTGGCTTTGAAGATGGAGGAAGGGACCCGGACCCTCAGCCAAGGAATGCAGAAGGCTTATACAAACTGTAAAAGGCAAGGAATGGATTCTCCTTTAAAGCCTCAAGAAGTTCTCTTATCCTCCTGAAATTTAGTTATGGGGGACCACAGATAGGCTCTTTTCAGGAAAGTAGTTCTGTCACTTCAATTAAACAGTAGATATTCAGTAAATATTTGTGGATATTAATAGTAGGCATTGTAAAAATATAGTTTAAAAACCTGAATGTTCTTGGAAGCATCAATAAAGAATATCATCACTTATCCTGATGAAGGCTAACAATGGAGGGACCCATAAATTTATCAACACTTACTGCTGTCCAAGGATAATGTACCCTGGACTAGAGAGGTAAGATGAATTATCAAAAGGACCAAAATATGGTGGGCTGGCCTGGTGGCATAGTGGTTAATTTCACATGATCTACTTCAGTGGCCTGGGGTCGGCAGGTTCAGATCCCAGGTGTGGATATAGTATTGCTTGTCAAGCCATGCTGTGGAGGCATGCCACTTAAAATAGAGGAAGATTGGCACACGTGTTAGCTCAGTGACAATCTTCCTCAAGCAAAAAGAGGAAAATTGGCAACAGATGTTAGCTGAGGGTCAATCTTTCTCATACAGACACACATACTCACACACACACACATACACACAAGAAGCAAAAGATAGCAAAAGCTCTAATTCTTGTCTCTCAGGACAACATTGCATGTTAATTGGATGATGTAGAAAAGAAAATTCACTATTTTCTCCTACTTCTAACTCTAAAGTATGTAATCTTACTTGAATCACACAAAACAAAAAGCCTATATGTAAATATACAGACATACAAGGCACAGTCCAGGTCCATATGCGTGTGTCTGCTTGCCTGTGTGTACATATATATTTACAGAAATACATGTAGATATATATTCTTCTGTTTTATTAAAATAGTCATCTACTATTATTTTGAGTAGTATTTAATCTTATCATATATCTAAATAAATTTTAGAAAAATCACTGAAGTGTAATAAGTACTGTATTTTAATATAGTACTCAAATATAGAAGATTCAAATCAATCTCAATTACATGTAGAAGCCTTGTGATTTTGGGCAAGAAATAAACTCTCATCAAATACCATTTTAAAAAATTTATTAAGCATATTTTAGAGTCATCTACGTTGAGCCAAGCACTGTTATTATATATTGATGAGATATAATAAATGTACCATAAGTGTGAAGAAAATGAGGAAAGAGGAAGAAAGGAAAGAAAGAATTTCCCTTGCACTTAAGTAATTCACTGGATAAAAATGTTGTGTACTTTTGTAATAGCAATATAATATATTAAACATTATTACAAAACTGAACACAGTGCTGTAAAAGCTAGGTAAAAGATCAAAATGGTCTATCGATGTAAACAAATACTCAAGAAAAGAATCACATACTAGCCTCTTTTTAAAAAATAAGTAGTAATTATGGGCCACCCCCATGGCCTAGTGGTTAAGTTCAGTGTGCCACGCTTTGACAGCCTGGGTTCAGTTCCTGGCTGCAGACCTACCCCACTCATTGGCAGCCATGCTGTGGTGGTGACCCACATACAAAATAGAGGAAGACTGGCACAGATGTTAGCTCATGGCAAATATTCCTCAGCAAAAATCCCTGACAAACAATAGAGGAAACAGCAATTAAGGAATAAGAAAAATATGTAAATATTTGTTAAATATCATCACGTATATATGTCAGGGCAACAGACACCAGATGTAGGATCTCAGAAAAAGGGGCTGATTCCTTACTTTTAAAGTTAAAGCAAGAAGAATATCAACATCACAGGCTTTTTAAAGAATAAATTTAAATAACGAACACTGAAGAAATTCTCTCCATCTCCAGTATACCCTTCTATATAAAACCTTACTGCCTAAACCTCACTCTACTATAACTAGATCATTCATTAAATTAGCATGTTTCAGTACTTCATTCCTTTTGTGGCTAAATAATATTCCATTGTATAGATATACCACATTGACTTATCCATTCATCAGTTGGTGGATATTGGATTGTTTTCACTCTTTGGCTGTTATGAATAATGCTGCTATGAAAATTCCTGTACAAATTTTTGTGTGAACATATATTTTTCAGTTATCTTGAGTATACAATTAGGAGCAGAATTTCTGGGTCATATGGTAACTCTATGTTTAACTGTTTGAAGATCTACCAAACTATTTTCAAAAGAGGCTGTACCGTTTCACATTCCTACCAGCAATACAATGGTTCCAATTTCTCCACATCCTCACCAACACTTGTTATCTTCTGTTTTATTGATGATACTTATCTTAGTGGATGGGAAGTGGTATCTTGTGATTTTGATTGGCATTTCCCTAATGGTTAATGATTTTGAGCCTCTTCTCATGTGTCTATTGACCATCCATGTATTTTTTTGGAGAAATGTCTATTCAAATACTTTGTCCATTTTTAAATTGGATTATTTTGTCTTTTTATGGTAGAATTCTAAGAATTCTTTATATATCCTAAATACTAGTTGTTTTTCAGATATATGACTTTTTGATTTTTTTCCTATTCTGTAGTTTGTCTTTCACTTTCCTAATAGTGTCCTTTGATGCATAAATTTTGGATTTTGATGAAATTCCATTTATCTATTTTTCCATTTTTGCTTGTACTTTTGGTGACATATCTAAAAAATCATTTCAAAGTCATGAAGATTTACGCTTATATTTTCTTCCATGAGTTTTATAGTTTTAACTCTTTCATTTAGTCTTCATCCATTTTGAGTTAATTTGTAGGTATTGTGTGAAATAGGGATCTGAATTCAATTTTTTGCATGTAGATTTCTAGTGATCCCAGCACTATTTGTTGAAAGGACAATCCTTTCCCCATTGAATAGTCTTGGCACTCTTCCAAAATCAAATGTCCAGAGATGCATGCATTTATTTCCATTCCCAATTCAATTCTATTGTTCTCTAGGTCCACACTTATGCCAATATCACATCTTAATTACTGTGGCTTTGTGGTAAATCCTGAAATAGACAATTTTGAGTCCTATATATTTGTACTTCTTTTACAAGATTGTTTTGGCTATTCTGGGAAATCTATTAATACATGTGAATTTTAGGATCAGCTTGTCTATTTTTTCAAAAATGTCATTGTAGTTCTGATAGAGATTATGTTAAATCTATATATAAATTTGAAGAGTATTTCCATCTTAACTATTTTAAGTTTTCAAATTCACAATCACAGATTTCTTTCCATTTATTTAGGTCTTCTTTAATTTATTTCAACAATTTTCTGTATATTTCATTGTACACATCTTGCACTTTAGATAAATTCATTCCTAAGTATTTTATTATGTTTGATAATATTTTAAATGAAGCTGTTTTCCTAATTCCATTTTCAGTTGTTCATTGTGAGTGTATAGAGATACCATAGACTTTTGAATATTTATCTTGTATCCTGGAATCCAGGTGAACCTATTTATCAGCTCTAATTGTGTGTGTGTGTGTGTGTGTGTGTGTGTTCCTTAACACTTTCTCTATAGATTATGTCATCTGTGAATAGATATAACTTACTTCTTCCTTTCTCGTCTGGATGCTTTTTATTTCATTTTCTTCCCTACTTGCCTTGGCTAGAACCACCAGTACAATGTTAAATGTAAATGACAAGAGTAGATATCCTTGTGTTGTTCTCAATCTTAAGAAGACAGTTTTCAGTCTTTCAAAATTAACTATGATGTTAGTCATGAGTTTTTCATTTATGCCCTTTATCATGTAGCAGAATTTCATCTCTGTTCCTAGTTTTTGTCGTGAAAGGAGTTGATTCTGTCATATGAATTTTGTGCATCTATTGTGGTCATCAGTGTCTTTAGTTGTTTTTGTTCTTTATTTTATTAACATGGTTTATTACATTGATTAATTTTTATATGTTTTTCCAAGCTTATATTTCAGGAATAAATCCCATTTAGGCATGGTAAATAATCCTTTTAACATGCAGCTGAATTCAATTTACTAGCATTTTGTCAAAAAGTTCTTCATCTATATTCATGAGTGATATTGTTCTGTAGCTTCTTTTCTTGTAATGTCTTTGTCAGGTTTTGGTATGGTAATATTGGCCTTATAGGATAAATTAGGAATTGTTTTCTTCTCTTCTATTTTTTGAAAAAGTTTGTGAAGAATTGGTGCAAATTCTTCTTTAAATGTTTAATAGAATTTACAAGTGAAGCCATCTCTACCTGAGCTTTTTCTTGGTGGGAAATTTTTTTGCTGCTTGGAAATCACTAATGCAATCTCTTTACTTGTTATGAATCAGTTCAGATTTTCTATTTCTTCTTGAATCAGTTTTGGTAGTTTGTGTCCTTCTAGAAATTTATCCATTTTAATGAGATTATCCAATTTGTTCACATATAATTGTTGATAGTATTCACCTAAAGTCTTCTATTTTTAAATTTTTGTATGATTGTTAGTAATGCCCCCTCTTGCATTTCCAATTTTAGTAATTTGAATCTTCCTTACTTTTTCTTGGTTGGTCTAGATAAAGTTGGCCAATTTTATCAATCTTTAAAAGAACCAACTTTTAACTTTATTGATATTCTCTACTGTCTATTGACCTGTCTTCTAGTTTACCACTTCTTTCTTCTGCTCACTCAAATCTACTGATGATCACTGTAGTGAATTTTTCATTTTAGTTATTGTATTTTTTTGTACTTTCACTTAGTTCTTCAGACTAAATGGTTTCCTTTGGCTGTTTGGACATACTTTAAGTAGCTGATTAAAGTTCTTGGTCTAGAAATTCCAACATGGCTTTCTCAGGGAGAGTTTCCATTTATTTTTCCCTTTCCCCAGGATTTGTTTTTTATCACTGCTTATTCTAGTTGTTATTTTTTTGTAACTTTTCAAGATGAATTCTGTAAAGTATTTATTCCTTGTCATGTGTGGCTGCTGAAATTTCTGCTTGGTTAGCTTAGTGGTCACCTAATGATTAGATAGAGATTTCCTTAAATGCCTGAAATCAATAATCTCTCAATCTTTGTTGAGATGTCTGTGAGCACGCCATGGAATGCTTTCAATGCCGTCAGGCTATTTACCAGTCTATCTTAGCCTTTAATTATTGATTGTGCAGAGTTTCAAGATTAACTGGAAGTGAGAGTTTAGAGCCTTCTCGGGTGTTTCCTAAGCACCTACACAGCTCCACAAGTGTGCATGGCATTCTAGACTCCCAGGAATATGTCAGAGCTTTTCAAAGGCTCTGTGACATGAGCCATAAACTGAATTGTGTTCCCCCAAAATTCATATGCTGAAGCCCTAACCCCATAAGTGTTTGCGTCTGGAGATAGAGTCTATGAGAGGTAATTAAGGTTAAATGAGGTCATACAGTGTGGCCCTAATTTGATAGGACTGTGGGTTAATAAGAAGAGGAAAAGATAGAGAGAGAAATCCTTTCTGTATCATATGTGAGGACACAGAGATGACTTTCTGCAAGCCAGGAAGAGAATTCCCACCAGAAACCAATCATGCTGTCACCCAGATCTCAGACTTCAAGCCTCTAGAATTGTGAGCAATAGAATTCTGTTGTTTAAGACATCCAGTCTATGTTATTTTGTTTTTATGGCAACATCTTATTCCTCAGATTTTCATTTTAAGCTCTTTGAGTAGTCTATTATTTGACCCATCTTTTATTCTTCATCTCCAGCAACTGCAACATTAAAACACTTGTCTATAAATATGTTCAATAATCAACCCCAGAAGAAGCTCTTAGTACTGCATGAGTTTGAGTCATGTCTAACAAAATCAAGCCTTTCAAGTGAAGTATTTCCAGGGAATCACCAAACAGGTCAAATGATGTTAATTTTTCTTTTTTAAGAATGAGCTTTTAGAAGAGCTGGAACTCCATCCTGTTCCATATGGTATGAAGAATTTTGACATGTTATTTTACAGGTCTATTCCTGGACTGGAGAGCAGGCAACAGAACTAGAGCAAGTTAAAGTACCATACAGCTCACTGTTAATATCCATTCAGCAATTTTTTAAAATAAATGTTGTTGCAAGCCTTGGGTTAATTTGCACAGCTCTGAAAAAAGTTAATTCTGACAATTTTTGACATCTTTTCTCATAGTTTTTATGGCTGGCCAAATTCTCAGTGGTCCTCACACCATCAGTTTTGCTTATGAAATGCTATTATTTATTTTAAATGTGCTCCCAATATTTCAAAGTCTAGAATTCCAGCTTCTCCATAAAATTTGGAAATCTAACAAGTGCCTATAATGTCAAAAAGTCAAGGCAAACATGCAATAACTGAGTTGTGCCTTCCTCTATTTTGTTGCATCGGTTCTTGGTTAACCATTTCTCTCCAGTCATCCTTTTGTTATTCACGTGGTCCATGTAGGATCTGAACAGCAGCCTACAGTAAATCGTTAGTGGAATACATTATGTCGTATTATAGTGAACTCATTTTTCTAGAAAAAAATGAAATTTCTCAATACAGGGCCTTCTCCCTTTCAAATTTTATTACGGAATGTGAAAATACATATAGATAATAGTGTATTAGAAATTGCCTAAAGGTAAAGCACAATCCTTTAGTCTCCTTTAAATGTTTTTTCATGTTGTGGCTCTCATGCAGGTTTGTAACCTATATTTGAAAAAATTGTGTCTTTTGAAAAATCTTAACCAAATAAATTAATTTAAAATGATCCCAAATTTGCAGTCAAATTTGTAGTCAAATGATAGCAAAAACTCTTGTCCAGAGTAACTCAACTTTAACATATGCTCACCATATTTCCATAGCTTCCCTAAAAAATATAACTTCATAGTCAAAAATCTAAATCAGTTAAGGAAATAAGGCGCTCTGATTAACAATTAATAAAGCAAAACTGATATCAGAATTTGATTTTAAAATAGTTATGATATTTTAATCAGAAGTGGATATGAAGTAATAAAATGAATATGTTCACAGAACCAAGATGCAAACATCTAAATAAGAAAAAATATGTAGATTTTAAAATGAAAAATAGGAAATAAATTTTATTATAAACTCTTGAATAAAGTAGAAATATAAATGTATGTACACACATGCATGCACATATATATATGTACGTGTAATTATTGAAATTATCAAAAGCAGCAGATTAGAAACAAAAAGCATTAATTACATTAAAAGGATTAATGAAATATGGTTTAGATTTTTAAAAATGTAACAGATTTCAAGACAGAAGAAAAAACAAGATGGAAAATATAATAGAAGCTGGAGAGACACTAAAATTCAAGAGAGTTGGATAAATGTACATAAGTTAAATCAGTGTTTCAAAAAATGATAACAATGAAGAAACAATATTTAAGTAACTATTAATCAAGAAATTTCCTGAATTCTTGAGAAACACTTATTCTCAGAACTAACCGACTAAGCAAATCAATAAAAATGATATTCTAAATTGCAATCCTAGGAAATATAAATAAAATAAATCCACACCTATGCACAACATAATTAAACCACAGAATCCTAATGGCAAAGAAATTATTGGCAAGGCATCTAGAAGACACACAGAAACACACACAGACGTACACAAATTTGACTGAGAGCTGACTTCTTAATAGCACCAATCTTGTCAAAAGTGAGTAGAAAGGAATGAATTGTACAGTTTCTCCAATGAATTTACTTATGTAAAGAACACAAACAGAAACATAAAAGGTGATGATATAAAATTCTTCAGGATTATGACATAATGTTTTTACATTCATATACAGGTGATGCCAGTGCTTATTACTACAAACTTTGGGGAACACCATTTGTATAAATAAATATAATTAGATTAATTATTTTGGACAAAAGACTACAACTCATGGGGATTTATTCTAAGGGAAGAAAGGACATTTACTCTTTTCTAAAAAGTTAAAATAGTGTAAACTCTAATAAAACATAAACTGTAGCATAACAATGGAATATTACTGCCACTAAAAATAAAAGCAGTGAGGATAGTCTGCTCACATACAAAATGCTTAAGTAAAAGATAAAAGTAAAAATTGTACAACTGCTACGTTATAATTATTTAATACTTGAATACATCTAAACAAGGCCTGAGAGGAAATTGAAATGTTTTGCAACTAATTTTACATTATTCCATTTTTATTTCTAATAAAATATCCATAGTACATATTCTTCTGTGAATTATTTTTTGTAAATTTTTTTCACTGCATCCAGTTAATCACAACCAGCATAACAAAGAATTTTATTATTCGTTAACAAAGAATTCATAAGATTGTATTAGATTCTATTTAAATATGGAATAAGTCAAGATGTCTTCTATGAGGTATCTACGATCTAATAAGGACAGAAGATGACCAAAATACATGAATACACATTTTAAGTCGGATGTTTTGTTTACAAATCCTCAAAATAGATTCTGCATAAATTTAGCAAGTATAGAATTTATTAAAATGTGTTAGGAGGAATTATGGATTGGAGGAGAAAGTTGAAGAATTTAGGAATGGATAAGACTCACGTTGATTTCAGGGATGAAGACAGAGGCTTGTTTATTGGTTTTCTATAGCTGGCTGCTGTAACAAATTACTACAGACACAGTGGCTTAAAACAACACAAAAGATTATCTTCTAGTTTTGTAGTTTTAGAAGTCTGAAATGGGTCCTAGTGAGCTAAAATCAAGGTGTCAGCAGGACTACATATCTTTCCGGAGCCTCTGGGGGAAAATTCATTCCCTTACCTTTTCCAACTTCAAGAGGATGCCCAGGTTCCTTAACTTAGCCCCTGTCTTCCATTTTCAAAGGCAGAAACATCAAAGTCCTCACACTCTTACTCCTCTGGTTTTCACTGAAAATATGGCTTATAAACAAAAATGATTATGCTATTTAATTTAGCATTGTTTTGAAAGTGTTTTTTTTTTTTTTACATAGCTATGGAAGAGCAATTGTTCCCCTATTTAATTGATGCTGAACATATCTTTTAATAGAACTTCCTTAGTTCTGAGCCCTCAGTGACATATGAATGAGGGTCATTAATATTCCCTTATTGTCCTCCTGGCCATAAAAAGTATAAATACTAACAGTGCAATATAGTTTTACTGTATCCTTTTGAATTGACAATAGATTCCTTAACATTGATTTAATTTGCATTTGTTGGGTATGTGATTTATTATTTAGCCTCTAGACACAGATGCACAATGGGAGGAAGTTAGACAGCAAATCCACGTGGCATGAGATGGTAATTCCAGTTCATTTCATTAAATTACATTGCCTCCTAATGCTTAGCAAGGTGAAGACAATATGAAACTTTTAGTTCTTTTGACATTAGTTTATCAAGTATTTATGGTGTAACAGGTTATACCTAAGACATTATGTTTTCTATGTTGTGGATACAGTAATTAGTAAGATACACTTTCAGCAATGAAATAGGTAGACCCTGCAAGGACGGACAAAAGAGTGAACAGGAAATTTTAAAACAAGATGTAGAAGAGATTAAAAGTGTTATGAAGGTTGAATAGCAAAAGGAGGATTTTCTTTCTTGTGACTATGTCACAGCCAGTCATTAAGATCTCTTTCTTGCTCATTCTCTTGTCTTCTTTGTTCCCTCATGTTTTGTCACTTTCATTTTCCAGTCCATTTATATTTTGTCATGTTTTCCATTTTCCAGTTTTCATAGTTACTTAAGTCTAACTCTTTTCCCAGTCCTTGCTTCCATCCCTGTACCTTCTTTGAGAAAAACACAGAAGCACAATGATTGGTCTCTATATTCATGACCACAGACTTTTACCTCCAGTGTTTCCTTAAGCTACCGGTCACATAATATATTCCCATTGGCATTTTGCTCTCTTAACTCTTGTAGAAATGTTTTTCCTCAAACTATAATATGCATATAAATCACCTGTGGACCTTAGTAAAGTCCAGATTTTGATTCATCAAGATTGAGGAGAGACCTAAAATTGTACATTTCTAAGAAACACCCAATGATGTTGATACTGCTTTTTCTTAGACTACACCTTTAGGAAGAGGTTCTAAGAAAACTATTTCCTACAGTCTTCTCACTCCTAAACCCCAAACTCCCTCCCTATTCTTGCTTTCAGTTAATGGTTCTGCTTCTGACTGCACTGAAACAGTCAAAAGAGAAAATCAATAGTCTCAACATCATACTTTCCTACGTAACAACCTCTGTATCTTTACAGTATGACTTGCAGACATCAATGAACTATGTGTGATCTTTTTTTTTGAGGAAGATTAGCCCTGAGGTAACATCTGCTGCCAATCCTTCTTTTTTTGCTGAGGAAGGTTGGCCATGAGCTAACATCCATTCCCACCTTCCTCTACTTTATATGTGGGACACCCACCACAGCATGGCTTGCCAAGCGGTGCCATGTCTGAACCCAGGATCTGAACCAGGGAACCCCGGCCCGCCCACGCAGAATGTGCAAACTTAACTGCTGTGCCACCGGGCCCACCCAACTATGTGTGATCTTAATGAAAGCCAGCATCTTTATCTCTAGAGTAGAGACCCAATCTCCTCTTCTCTACTCGAGAACATTTTCCCCAACACTTTCCTCCTCCTTCTCCTATATTGTTGAGTTTTCACATTCTTCTCCTTAGCTAAGTGTGGGTGCAGATAAGAAACATCTAGCAATTCCCACTTACACTCACTCCAAACTTTTGCCATTATCACACCACTGCAACTTCTCCTGTTAAATCACCAATAAACTCCATGTAGCCAAATCCAATTATCAATGATTAGTTAATACCTTGTTTGAACTGTCTTTGCATTTGAAAATTTTTTTAATCAGTCTCTTTACTCAGTTCCCAGAAGAACTTGGGTTTTTTCTTATCCCCTTGGGCACTTTTAATCTCTTCTGCAAGTTTCTAATGTTCTCCTTGACAACTTAATATTGACTACACGAGGACTCAATCCTTAATTCTCTCTTTCCTCCTCTCCCATCCTTTGTGCACCCCCCCACACCTTCCCCTTCCTTCCTCTCTCTTCTTCTCCTCTCCCCTCACCTTCCTTTGCATTCTTTTCCTGTCTCTATTTTATCTACAGTCACATCGTTATGATCTCATCTAGTATCATGACTTTAAATTCCATTGAAATTTCTAAATGTTTATTTCCAGCCCACAGCTTGCTCCTAAACTGCAGAGCTTTTTAATTGCCACTGGTTATCTCCAAACAAAGGTCTAATAAATATTGCAACTCAATGTTTACAACGGCAAACTCCTGAACACCCAACCCTAACAAACTTGCTTGATCCCCAGTCTTATACATCTTAGTCAGTGGCAACTCCATCCTTGCAGATACCTTTCAGTCACTCTTAATTGTTCTCTTTCTCTCACACCCTAATCCAATTTTTCAGAAATTCTGTTGGATTGCCCTCCAAGATTTATGCACAGGCTGACCACTTATTGCCACCTCCATTGCTTCCCTTTGGTCTAAGTAACCATCATATCTCATACGAACTACTGAAACAGCCTCCCTATTGGTCTCTGTTTTCCACCAACAGCAGCCAAAATTATCTTTTAAACAAGCGAGTCAGATTCTCTGCTCAAAACTCTGCAATAGCTCTCAATTTCATTCAGAGTGAAAGCCAGAGATTTTACAATAACCTACAAGGTTCTACATGATCTCTCTATCCTACCCCTGTTATTGCCTCTCTGATCTAATTTTCTACAACCCACTGCTACCCATACTCCCCACCCTCAGCCAGCTATTCAACAACACCTCCTTGCTACTGTTGCAACACCTCAGATATGTTCCAAGGAGCCTTAGGACTGTTGTACTTATTCTCCTTTACTGGGGAAGCTCTTCCCCAGATTAAAACATTGTTCAACCCCATTGCCTTCTTTAAGTTTTTCAAAGAAGTCTGATCTCTTTACTTAATAATGAAAAAATTTTCTCTCATCCCTCCACCCACTCCCTTGTTCCTCACATTGCTGAGTTTCTTTTGAGCGCACCAATTATCATGTACTATACTTCTGTACTATAAATTTATTTCTTATTTATGGTTCTTGTTTATTGTCAAACTAAAACTGAAGTTCTATAGTTTAAGAATCTTTGTTTTTTTACACTGATATAACCCCAGTGCCTGTAACAGTGTCTAGAAGATAGCAGAACTCAACAAGTATTAGTTAATTGAATGTTGAACAAAGAATTATTTAGAGGAATAATAGGGTGTTACGTTAGATAATACCAAGGAAAGAGTTACTAGACACTGGATCTGTCAATGCTCATTGCATTACGTGAAATGTCAGCGTTTTTTTTCCCCCTGAAAATATATGGAAAACATTTTGAAAATTGGTGTCTGTATTCCTTGCAAGTACTACAGTTCCAGCATTCCACAGATCTGTCTGAATCCTGTTTTAGAGCTCCAACTGTTGTAGCTGTTAATTTCTTGGTATTTACTTGTTCATTTACAAATCAAAGCATTCATTTAACTTAAAACACTGGAGAATAACCTCTTCATGCACTTTATAATGCCAAAAGCAGGTTACTGCCTCCTTAATACCGTAGCCACATACGACATGAATGGAATTACAGGAGACCATTTACCATTCAGTTACCAGTGCTCCTACTGCTTGGTCGTTGAAGCAGCGCTGTGCATTTTAAAAAGATCTATTTAGATAAGCAACATAATTTATTTAAAAAGGTTTTAAAAATACACATGGCATCTATCTTTTCAGAAGCTTTAGTGCATTGTATGTAACAGTAATTATAAACAAAACAAACAATTAAATCCCTGCAACTGAAACAGAAGCAACTTGCTTGTAAGAGTTTATCAGAAAATCTATTTAAACAGGCTTCAGCGAAGAGACAGAACCTTCCTACTCAAAATAAAGTGCAGTGGCTGCTTTCAAATCTTTAACACGTTATCTCCAACTGATTTATAAATTTGTGTTCCGAGGTCCAAACAGATATTTGTTACGGGTCATCGTTGAGGGTCTCCAGGCAGAATTAGGTGTTTTGAGACTGTTTATGAGGCAGCACTTCAAGTATGGAAAGATTGCATTAGCCTTTGTAGCACACTGTGTGTGCAAATAGATTTCTTGCTCAAGCTTCTGCAACAAACTGTGGCAAAGCTGCCCACAAAGTTGTCCCTAATAAGACAGCTAAAATGTGTTGCCACGTGGGTATTTCTGATCTAGCTCTCCAAACTCTCCAAAGGATGCTGCATAATGAATCAAAGAATCTGCCAGCCACTGAGATGCAACCCCAGGAAACGTCAAAGGCAGACTCCAGCCTAATGTTCTGGTGAAACAGGGACATAACCAGAGACCTGAAATCTATGTGCGTTTTTCAAAGGACTCTCTGATGCACTGGTTTGTGCTTAGGGGAGAGACAAGTAACCCGAATCCCCGGGCATTTCCTTTGGTGTGAGTGTGCGCCTCTTCAAGATTCTCCCAGGTGCAATGACAGGTTTGCGAGCAGAGCCTGCATCATAAAACTTACCCGGGGTTCTTAGCCACAGGAAATCTCCTAAGGAAAGCAGAGCCAGAGGCAAATACTCATATGGGCCCTCCCCTCTCTAACAACACTAACATTTTTTCCAGGGGATACTAAATTAAAACAACATTAAGTAGGGAAAAATTGACAGAACTCTCTGATCCTCAGGACAAGTTCCAAAACAGAGCAGGACAGACCCGTTTGCTTTTTTTAGCAGTAGCAGAAAATTGGAGATTAGGAGACGGGTAAGAAGCTGTGGGCTGATGATATGTCAGCAATCTCAAGGTATTTTTTTCTTTCCACACCATCCTGCAGACTGTTTACCCACATGTTTAGGAAGCTCCCCATGACACTCAGGTAACCACACTGAGTGTGAGATCCAGAGTGACTAGTTAAATTAGATGTGTCCTGTCCAAAGAAATATCTGTGACAGCTGGTCTTGAATGGTGATTACGTAACTGCTTGGAGTTATTTTCTTAAGCTTTTAATTAAACACAGTAAAATGAAGTTACCCCGAACTGACAGCAGTGACACATATATTCCTACCTTCAACAAGCAGCTGTTAAATGCAAAGCAAAGGAAAGGATTACATAAGGAAAACACAGTCAATTTTCCAATTAACTTACAGGAAAACACACCACCTTTGAAACAACTTCTAAACATGAATTCTCATGAAAAAGTAAATCTGTTTTGCTAATATAACGGCTGAGTTTGAAGAGTTAAGATACTTCATTCCATGGATGGTCATTTCTTCTTTAGTTTGAGAGTCTTTCTGGTCTTTCTTCCAAGCTTATCCTGACATTATCTGACTTTGGATGCTCTACTCAATGTTTTTATAATTATATATAAAATAATATATATACACAGTATATATATATTATCAAATTTATCTTAAACGTTGAACAGAAGTTGCCAGAGAAGTAGAAGGCTTTGGTACTATCCTGGACAAAGTATTTGCCAGTTGGGTTGCTTTGGGAAAGTCATTTAACTTTGCAGAACATCAGACTCTTTGTCTGTATAATAAAGGAACTGAGAACGATGAACTCTCACTTTGGTTCTTAACAGAATATCTTGTTATTCTGTGATCATGTCTAGTCTAAAGTCCCCTCTGAGAATAGAGTGGAAATTGAACATCAGCATTTGAAGCTTTACACAGATCTGAGTCATCACATCATTGCTTTACACTTAGATAGTGCTAAACTTTCCTATTAACTGCTTTCACATATGCTTTGTTATGACAACCCTAAATGGGACATAAGGAAGGCATTATTGTATGTTTTTTTGAATGAAGAAAATGAAACGCAAAGTTAGGAATTTCAATCTCCCATCAAGTGTTGGGTGCATAGCTGTTTTACTCCCACTGTTTCAAATATGTAATCAACAACTCGTTGTCCTTAGAAATAAATACAAATAGCCTCTAGGATTTTCATTTATCATTTTTTGAGATGTACAGGATATTTTAGTATCTTGGATAACTATCAAGAGCAGCTCTCTGACTCTATAGAAGCAATGTAGTTGCTTTTTCCTTTTTTAAAATGGACAACAAAATCTCTGTGAAGCATAAAAAAAGATATGGAGACTTGTTATAAAACCAATGCCAGGAATTTGTTTAACACAGGTATGTATCATGTTAGGCTACCACATCCAATTTAAATAAACTATGTTATGCTGCAGTAACAAATCTCAAAATATCTGTGGTTAATACCCTGGGTCCATCGATGGGAGGCTATGATTGTCCCCCAATATCTTTAGCCAGAGACCCATGATGTTGATGTAACTTCTATATAGATTATGTGTAGGATCATGGGAGAGAAAAGAGGGTAAGGAAAATTATACACCGGCCCTTAACATTTCTGCCAAATAGTAATACGCACCCTTCTGCTCACATCTCATTAATCTGAATAAGTCATATGACCATGCTTGAGTTCAACAGAGTTGTGTTGTATATTCAACATGCAGGGGAGGATGAAAAACTGTGGTCAAGATTAAAACAGTCTATCATAACTATTTTCTAAAACAAATTAATATATTTAAAGAGAAAGTAAAGATTCCTGAGATAACTACTTATTTATATGTGATTTAAACAACAAAGGTGTCAAATTACAAGAACCAAATTTCAAATAATAGTGTAAAGACCTCCAAAAATTTACTCCTCCACAAAAGTATTGAGAACGCTGGCCAAAATTGTTTAAATCAACCTTTTTAAAACCCTGGAAATCAACCAAAAGCTTGTAATGATCCTAGAAGAGCTTATTCAAGAAAAATGGCTAAATCTTAGTCATAGAAAAGAGCAAGTTTTGTGGCATTTTAATTTGTCATAAATCTTTCCATTCCCCTCTTGACGTATTTTTTGTATCCTTGAAACCAAGAATTACAGTAGCTATAAAAATCAGCAGCCTAGCACCTTAGCAGCCACTGCAGGGGACAGATCAGGATGGAGCTCCTCAAAAGGCTTATGCCCAGGGAAAAGTCATTATTTGACATTTCTAGAAGGTCCCTGAAAAACTCTATTCTTGGAGCTTGTCTATACTGACATGACTCAATGCATGCTGTCAGCAAAAAGAGAATATTGAGGGCACTTGTCAAAAATAATCACTGTCAATTGTTTAGCATCATAGAAGCCTGAAGCAGCAACACCAATTGGGGATAATTGCCAAAAATCTTAAAAGGACAAATTGGAGAAAAAAGTGTCCGTAGAGGACTTGGAAAAACTCCAATATGTTTCTGGAAATTGAGAAGATCGCGCACACGTATTCTTCCCAAATTTTATGCAGGACTGTGTATATGCCCAGGAAATACCCAAAAAGGCCCTAATCTCTCACCTCGACTGGCCTTGAGGGTCTGCATGAACAGAAAGTGCAGGCTAAGGTGGAGCTTCAAACTGCCTGATCTGCCTTCAGCAAACTTCAAAGCATTTAAGGAAATCTCTGTCCAGTCAAAAGTTAACCACTAAACTAACTGGGCAAAGATTTCAGTGGTTACACATGACAAATAATACAGAAATACAAATACAAATAATAAGAATAGTCCAAACAAAGACACAAAAAACAATACACACCAGCAAAAACAATCCATAAGGAGGTGGGTAAATCTGATTTTTAGAGATGCCACACTATATTATTTAAAATATCCAGTTTTCCACAAAGAAATTATGAGACACACAAAAGAAGCAGAAAAATATGACCCAAACACAGGAAAAGATGCTGTTAATAGAAATGTCCCTGGGGAAACCTAAATATTGAATTAAGATCGACTTTAAATCAGCTATTGTAAATATATTAAAGGAACTAAAAAAAACCATCTCTAAAGAACCAAAAGCAGATATGAGAATGATATCTTACAAAATAGAGATTAACCACAAGCAGATAGAGATTATAATAAAGAAACAACTAGAACTTCTGGAGATTTTCATAATAAATTAAGTGAATAATTGACAAGAGGAGTTCAAAGCAAATTTTAGCTGGCTAAAGACAGAATCAGGGAACCTGAACATATGTCAGTTGGGATTTTTCTAGTCTGAGAAGTACAAAGACAAAAAATAAAGAAAAATGTACAGAGCCCCAGAGATACTTGGGATACCATCAAGCATATCAATATACAGATGATGGATTTTCAGGAAAGAGGAGACAGAAAGGTGAAGAATCAAGTGAAAAACTAATGGCTAAAAACTTCCCAAATATTATGAAAAATATTAGTCTGCACATCTTAGACAGCTACATAGTTCACTTTATTGACTAACATCAGAAATAATGAATTTTGTATAAATATATTAAATACAATTCACTTTGGGTGAAAAAAGTACTTTCTTTATTATGGTTTAATTTTCCCAGTACAAAAATATTCATTGAGCAACTACAATAGACCAGAACCTTGTTCAGGTGAGTCTGTGTTAGTGAAACAGAATGCCCAAGGTCCTGGGGCAGAGACTGCTAAACCTCCCAGATACTTATTATCTCCATGTTCCTTCAGCCAGAAAGTCTCTTGTGGTCTCTCAACATCCCTGCCATTTTGGTTTTGCTGGGCAGATGGTCACCTGATTTAGAGAATACAATCCTTGGCTTCCACTGAAACTGTTTGGCAGCATGGGAGTAAGAGTAAGCTCCAAGCAGTGACAGCTGAGCAGAGGCAAGGGGTGCCACTTCCAGGTCAAATGTTTCTAAAAGAAATTGTTTTTTTACTCTAAATGATTTGAAGGAAATAACTCTGTTTCCCTTCTCTCTAACTGTAAAACAGATGTTGTGTAGGCAAGATGGCATTGATCCATTGTTCACTACAACACCTCAGAGAATCCAAGTTCAAGACAGAAGGAATCTAGGTCCTCATGTAATTGCATCAGCTAATCCACTTCCATCCTGCCTACCTGTCTCTGGGCTCTCACATGAGAGGAAAATGATCTAATTGAATTGGTCCACTCTATTTTTTGGTCTTATTATCTATACCCCTAACTAGTAAAATTCTTTCTTCTTGGAGTTTATACTGTAATGAATATTTGGAATAGTCTGTTCAAAATTAAACCAATAAAACAGTGGGCTTATTTTACTCATCAAGGAATCTCTTGTTTTATTTCCCAAAGGATCTGCTTTTCATTTCTTTCAAAATATTTAAAACTTAAGCATCTAATTTTAATGTGAGAGCCCACTCAATCTCACAAATTTTCTGCAAATGTATCTTGATAACTATGGTTTTATATTATCGAATTTTGTTAGTTTTGTTTAAGAAATTCTGATTAACATTTCTTTCCAATGAGTTTTCTCTCATTAAATTAGGCAAATTTAAATTTATTTTCAAACATAATGATATTAATTCTTCAGGGAAAAATTCTTCCAGGTAATCTGGTGAACTTTCTCTACCAGTGTTTTGGTCTTACTTTCAAAAACTTAATTTTCTCTGTTACAAGATCTAGCATAATAAAAAATTATAGACTACATTCAGAAAGATGAGAGAATAAATGTATATCATGGCTCTACAAGTGTAGGAAATATCACATTGTCTCATCTCAAATGCATTTATTATATACAAATTTATTAAAGTACACTATCTATAGCATATGCAAATGTTGATATAATATTGTATTGTATAGTGTATGTGAATATTTTAAGTATAAATATATTATGTCACATATATAATGTTTTTTTTTTATTGTAATAGTCAACAAGCTAATTTTACTTTTATTTTTTGTGAGGAAGATTGACCCTGAGCTAACATCTGTTTTCCATCTTCCTCTTTTCGCTTGAGGAAGATTTTTACTGAGCTAACATCTATGCCAATCCTCCTCTATTCTGTATGTGGGTTGCCGCCACAGCATGGCTTGAAGAGCAGTGCGTAGGTCCACTCCCAGTATCTGAACCCATGAACCCTGGGCCTCCAAAGGGGAATGCATGAACCCAACCACTATGCCACTGGGCCAGCCCCTAATTTTATTTTTAATAGCACAATTTAATCAATAGAAGGGATAGATAAAACTATGCATATTAGAGAAGGCTTGATAGAATTTAAATAGAGCCAGTGAAGATTAATAGAGTGAATAATCAATCCTATTGCAAATATAAAAACATTGCAAAGTTTTACCTATGTAAGTTTTATCCACATATTTGTTTTCATTTTTCTAATCTAAGTACTCTTGCAATGTTTTTATAGCATCAATTTCATAAACAGTAATTTTGATCTATGCATGGAGACTACTTAAGTTGCTTCAAAATCTTGACCTTTTTTATGCCTCTCTCCATGTTGCCACTTTTGAGCTCTCATTCACACTTGATTTGGGTTATTATATAGAGAGTTTCCAAGACATTGCATTCTTCACATTGACTTGCTATTTAATAATATACTAGGAAAACTTGTCAATGCTAAATGTTTTTCTAGACTGTGAAATATGAGTTGTCTATGGTTAAAATAAAATGTGAGAAAAATTAAAATTTAACTTTATAAACAAGAGTATTTTTTCACTCAAAACCAATTTTATGAGTAATTTTTTCTCAAACCATGTCTTTCTCTTTAATTAAAATGATCCACAATGTGATTCAAAGCAGGTCATTAATATGGACATTTAATGATAGCTTTATGATTGACTGCAGCGTGGTTTTCTGCCAACTCTTGCCCTGAGCAAAGTCATGGGAATATCATGAATCAAGGACAAAGAAAGAATTCTACTCTGCAGATATTATGAAACTTTTAAAAGTTGCTGATTAACTAAAACTAACATTTAATGGTTGGTTGGTTTGCATTAAGCTACCCATTCTTTACTTCCTGGGCAATCCGAAATCGTCAGAAGATGATTGCACATCGTGGAAAATCGTCAACCTCCGTCAACCTCCTTCATCCTTCATGTTGAAAAGCAGTGTATCCTTTAAACATAAAGAAATGAGAAATGTGGGTGAAAAGTTGTTTCAGATTTTTTAGCCCATGGAAACATTTCCTTCTTTGTTCATGGAGCTGTTACTACAGCTGGGGTGTAATAAGAGGTATATGGACAAATAATTTAACAAAATTCTCCGTACTATTTCCTATTTTCCTTTCTTATCAAATCAAAATAAATATTGGAATATTAAATTCTCTCAGCATTTTTAAATTAGATATTTATTTAACACTGCATTTGCAAAAACAATTGT
This sequence comes from Equus caballus, assembly GCF_041296265.1. NCBI lineage: Eukaryota > Metazoa > Chordata > Mammalia > Perissodactyla > Equidae > Equus > Equus caballus. Next base: position 40,721,860 of record NC_091707.1, on the reverse strand, counting down.
GTGGAATCCCCATCATCTTCTACCCTTAACATCATTGTTAATATTCTCAAGACAATGTTCTAGTATGTCATTTAGGAAAACACTTAGTCATAGTAAAGTGGATGTATAGGAGAATGCCCAGAGTATCATAGATTACATTTAGGTTTACTCATTGTCTCTATACATGTAGAACATTCTTTCTTTTAAAATATTGGCTTCAAGGGCCTGGCCCCGTGGCCGAGTGGTTAAGTTCACTTGCTCCTCTCGGCGGCCCAGGGTTTCGCTGGTTTGGATCCAGGGTGTGGGCATGGCACCACGCATCAGGCCACGCTGAGGCGGCAACCCACATGCCACAACTAGAAGGACCCACAACTAAGAATATACAACTATGTACTGGGGGACTATGGGGAGAAAAAGGAAAACATGAAATCTTAAAAAAAAAAAAAAAAAATTGGCTTCAAAATAGGAGAAAAACACGATTTGCCAAAATGGTCAAAACATTTGCTTCAATGTGAGGCAATGTGCTGAATTGTACTTTTGTCAACTTGGTTATGCTAGGAACTAAATATCCCAGAATGCCCTTTCCTGTGTGGTTCCAGGTTAGAGTTCTCCAAAATGAAGCTGTATGAGACTTGCAGGCAGAGCAAAGCAGTTGCCATGACACACTGCAAGGTAATCGTTGTTTAGAGGTGGTGAGAGACAAAGAGACTCTGCCAGGTTCCGGTTTGTCCTCACTTATCCAGCTTTATTTTCAGCATTCATTCTCAACTGATCAATAGCAAAACCAGGCCCAACACACAAGTTTTGCTCAAAACTCAGAGACCATAAGCATGAAGAACTAACATCCTTCCATAGACCGCTGTATCACCCACAATTTGTGGTGCAACTACAGTAGCTGGAAATTTCTAGATTACTGGTGTCCTGGCAAGTTTCCTTTCACTTATTCAGGTATCATTACTGATTTTTCTTAGATTATTTAACTTCCCTTTGGGGACACTGACTTCCCCAACTACTCCCATAATTTTTTAAGATCTTATTCTTATAACAAACATCTTACTCCAGAATGGTCTTCATAGTTTTGCTTCAGTCATTAAAACATGACTGATACAAGCATCATACTTTTGTCCTCATCCTCTTGGTCTTTTGAATCAGATTTATATTCTGGTGGTCATTTTTCCCTAAAATCATTTACACAGTGGGAAATCTGGGAGAGTAGACTTGTCATCATTTGTGTTGCCCTGAACATGGGACAAGTTATTTTGCAAAGATAACTGATTATATCATAACAAACACAATTTCACCTTTCCAAATTTTAGAATTTTATCTTGACAAATTGTTTTCTTTACCTTATTACCTTGCATTTTGTCCATTTAGAAGTATAGATTAAATAAATTTAAAGTCCCCTACAACTGCCACACTCACATTTTCAAATCTCCTGTCTTTAAAAGTAGATACAGGGGCCAGCCCCATGGCTGACCGGCTAAAGTTCCATCCGCTCCGCTTCAGCGGACTGGGTTTGTGGGTTTGGAACCCGGGTGTGGACCTACCCCACTCATCAGCCATGCTATGAAGGCATCCCACATACAAGGTAGAGGAAAACAGGCACAGATGTTAGCTTAGGGCAAATCTTCCTCACACACACAAACATAATAGAAAATAAAAGTAAGTACATAATTTTTTTCCTTTGCCATAGAAATTTCATGTCTCACTATATTACAGGTGACTTTTCGGTTTAGAATGGTAAGTTCCATCATATCTTGTGATCGGATAGAAGGGATCCAGACTTATTTACTCACTGTGAAAATGAATATCATTTTTTATTATTTTTATAATATAAAATGTGAAGATTTTAATTATTGACTTTATAAAACTAGCAAAATATTTTTAATGAAGGTTTCCCATAATAATAAGTGCAAAAAATTTTTCAAATGAGTTAGAAATATCAAAGTAATGTTGGAACAAAATTGTTCTAGTCATGGCACTTAGACTAGAGGTTGATTATGCAACAGTTTAACTTGTTTAAGCATCAACTTCCATGGTCTTAATTTCTTATACTTCCAAAATATCTTGATTTTATATCATTTATTTAGATAAATTTCTAAAGATAAATGAAGAAAAAATACCCATATTTGGGAAGACAGCAAGAATAATCATGTCCAGTCTACTTAATTAAAATAAAAATCTAAAAATTATTTATTTTTCAATAAATTATTTTATTCTGTTGGACACAGATTTAGGAGGAGATGGATAAAAGGGGAGTAATTCTCAGATTGAATACACTTGCAAGGAACCTACTTATGTTTGTCTTTATAAGCATTGTTTTTCTTTATAAATAACATTTTGGTCAAATCTAATGAGAAATGTGTCACTTATCAAAAGATGAATGCACAGCAAGTGGGGAAGCAATGGTGTATTACAGCGTGCTGTACTCTTCAGTCAGAAGATGTACATTCTCATCCAAGTCTACCACTCCTTAGCTGGGGAATCTAGGAGAGTCATTTGACTCTCCAGGGACTTTGTTTCCATTTGCAAAAATTAGAAGATTGGACTTTATTGGAGTTAAAGGATCCAGAGCTCATAAGAGCTCTAGGATCCAATGATTTTGTAAAAATATGAAGCTTATCCCTTTGATCACAAAAATCTTATATATCAAGTAAGATTCCTGGTAGAAAAAAAAATTATCTTGATTATAAAATTTCCTTTCTCACTAGTAGATTATAATGGTTATAATACAAAGTCCCCATCATGAACCACGGGCGTTATTTTAGATCTTGATCATTGTATCAGGTTTGACTCTAACCAACTTAACAAAGATTGGTGTGTTAAAGAAATATCGGCTTCTACAATGAATGGCCCAGAACAGATGAATTTTTCTGGCTTCTTTCTCACTCTTTGTTGCCTCTATTTTCTATGATTTCTGCAAGTATCTCTGGTACCATCTTTCCTACCCTATTTTACTATATTACATTCTCAAACTGCATGATCTAAGAAGGGCGAAAAGTGATTAACAAAATGAAAATCAATGAACCATTACTGAAGGAAGGGGAGGAATATGCTGAGGAGAAAAACAAATAAAATTACAGCAAAAACAACAAAATCAAAGATCCACCACACTCTAAAATGGATGGCAGCTTCGAGAAAGAGTCACCTTTTACTTAGTTCTAGCAATGTTGTAGAAATATCAAAACGAGAATGTTTTCCTTGGATTTGTTTAAACTTGCCCAAAATTTATTTTCTTGTTATACGGTAATTTGGCTCTTATTATTTCTTTCTCTGATGCATATTTGTGGAATAGTGTGTAACATGACAAGGAGTGAATTTATTGTAAGGATAATCATATGGGATCTAAATTAACGTTCTGGACTTGCCTTTAAATAGTTGTATGATATTTGTCATGAATATATATGCATATTCATCACCTTCATCTACCAGTGGTGATAATAAAGCCCTATTTTCCTCAATTTTTGCTTGCAGTAAGTAAATAACCTAATTGAAATTTCTAAATTGCTGATACCATGATTTTAAATGCATAAAAATCAAGTACACTTTACTTGCACATGATGACATGATGAAGTTAGTTTCTCCAATTATAATTTGTCCCTAAGAGAAGAATGGAAAGTGAGAGGCCAGCACTAACTTCACCCTCATGACTCCCTACTTATTTCTGAAAAAAAGACCCCAAAAATTCGTTTCTAAGTTATCCAGATTAAAATAGAGCCTCTCGAAGGAACAGATGAACCTCAGCATTAAATTACTTTAACCTTCATTTGTTTAGTTTCTAATTTTCGACACCATGTTTGATTATGTCTTTTCTGTTAATTAAACTTGAAAAAAAGTATATGTGATATATATTAATATGTAACACAAATATAACTATATTAACATATAACATAAACAATATATAATCACACATAGAATTCAATTTGATTTTTAAAATAAATTCTTGGTTTTATGGTGACAGATGGTAACCAGAATTATCATGGTGATGATTTCATAATGTATACAAATATTGAATCACTATGATGTACACCTGAAACTAATAGGATATTGTACATCAATTATAATTAAATAAAAAATAATAAAATAATTCCTTGGTTTTATAATCTCTGTGTATGGTCTAGAAAAAATTTACCAGAATCATTTTAGTTCATGGACAATACCCTATCATGGTGAAAATGATGACATGTTTGTCACGTATGTCATTTTTTAATTCAGTTCAGGATTAGATTAAATCAAACTATCCCTGATTGTTTCATGGAAAGATTGTAGACAATGAAATGGAATCTATTGGTCTTACTATCACTTATTTAATGGAAGGTTCTGGAAAATATGAAAAGAAAGAGGAACATATCTCTATGACATTTAACCTAATAGTGCAAAAGAATATTTCTGCAGATAATTAATAAGCTCATCATGATGGATCTTTTTTCATTTGGAATAGAAATAATCTTCTGAGATAATAAACTTCCTATAGAAATTCATGAATTATATTCCTTTATTGAGAAGTATTTTAACCAGTTAAGATGTCTAACATTATATACACAGATAATTTATATCCTAATTTTGTCTAACGTGAATATTAGGTGTTTGTCTAGGGAAACTTTTCATTTCAAGTACCATAAACCTTCTCAAGACTTTAAGAAAAGGGATTAGAGTTGTTTAAAAAAACATACAGGGATCTATTCTAAAACAGAAGACCATGAATTAAATCTGAAATTCATAAGGAAACAGAAACAGAAATTATGAAGGCTTCATGGACCTGAGTTATACATCTACTAGTAGGAGATTTACACTATCACACAAAAAGATCTGGGCCCATCATAATGTTAAAAACTGCATCTAGGGGCCAACCCGGCGGCCAAGTGGTTAAGTTCACGCACTCTGTTTCAGCGGCCCGAGGTTTGCTGGTTCAGATCCTGGGCACAGATCTACACACCACTCATCATGCCTTGCTGTGGCAGCATCCCACATAAGAAGAACTAGAATGACCTACAACTAGGATATACAACTATGTACTGGGGCTTTGGGGAGAAAAAAAAAAAGGAAGATCGGCAACAGATGTTAGCTCAGGGCCAATTTTTGTCACCAAAAAAAAAAAAAAAGCATAAAAAATAGAGAAAAAAACTGCATTAAATCTGTTTGGAAATGTGTATTAGGGGAGTATACTCTTTAGACTGATGATAATTAGAGCACCCACATGAAATTTTATTTATCCTTTCTAAAGTCCATTTTGAGGATTTGATGGTAATCTTCACAATATACATTTTTATCATGACTGATAGAGGTTATAAAAAATAATATATATGTCATCTTGTACTCCCCTTAAAAAAAAGGCCCTTAATCAAACCGAGAGCACTTTCATTCAAATAAGTAAAAATTAGTAGGGCCTCATCTATCTCTGGGAAATACTGACACCAGAAGTTTTATAGGCCAATTCATTCTTACCCTCAGACTTTTTTAAAGAGCTAATATCATTGGGCCTTTGAAATCAAATCACTGTTATATATGATTTCTTTTCCATCCATTTACAAATGTCATTTTTAATTCATTTTTAGATTGCACTTAATTGAAAATAAAACCCAGACCATGACTATCACAAGGGACACATTAATTTTAAAGTTCATTTATAGAAGATTTGTTTTTAATCACAGTGATTTTTCTTTTTCATCTTCATTTACATTAGGGCTGGGCAAAAGGGCAAGAAGAAATATTGAGTCCGTCTAACTTTTATGGGTTAAGATGATGTGAGCGGCTAACTGACTTTCATTAATTATCTAAACTCCCTACTCAGTACCCAGAAATACGGGCATTTAAGTGTGGTATTTCATTGCATAAAACATCACAATCATCTATGGTATTTACATTATTACAGATGCATAATGAGGTGATATTCTAAAATTATCACGACCCTGCTATATATTTGTTGCAGATGCTTTTAATGTTGCAGTGAAGAAAAGCATTGAAATATTTGAAAGGATAGTTGGGATAGGGGATGCCATAAAATGGAATGGTTTAATTGAAACACAAGTCCAGACTGTCCTAATCCCGTGCAGTAAAACCCTTCAATGGCTTCCAAATGCTCCTAAAATAAAGGCAAAAAATTTTGATCGCCCAACTTAAAGTCAGTACTGGTCTACACTCTTCCCGATTCTCTAGTCTCAACTTATACTATTTTCCTCATCATTTTGAAGATCCCAGCCAAATAAGAGTTCCTTAGTTCTCAGTTTCTCCAAGCTCTTAATCAACATAAATTGTTCGCAAATACTTTGTACCTTTGCCAAAAGTTCCTCCCTCTTCTTGCTCATTCCTCCACGACATCCTTTTAGCTCGGACAACTCTTATGTCTTCTTCCCTATCAGTTATCTTAACTCCCAGGCAGACTTCCTCAGATTAGACTAGATGGCTTTCTTTACACACTTCAATATCATCAGCAAATGATACCATGACAGCAACATCTTAACAGAGATATGGGTTTGGATTTTCCAAGTTTTAATTGTCAATCCTCTGGAAATCATTTTTATGGAAGTAGATAATTGCATACGTTTCTATTTCTGCTGTGACAAATTATCACAAACAGTGGCTTAAAACAATGTAGATTTATAATTTCACAGCTCTGGAAGTCAATAAGTGCAAAATGAGTGTCACGAGGCTAAAGTCAAGGTGTCAGCAGAACTGCTGTCCAACTGGGGTCTCCAAGCTGGGATCTATTCCTTGTCTTTTCCAGCTTCTAGAGGATGCCTGCATCACTTAGCTTATGGCTCTAGCTCTCCAAACTCTGCTTGTCATTACATCATGTTCCCTGCCTGACTCTGACACTCCTGCTTCTCTCTTACAAGGATCTATGTGATTACATTAGACTCACCTGGATAATACAAGGTAATCTTCCAATCCCAAGATCCTTAACTTAATCACATCTATGAAGTCCATGTTGCCACTGAGAGAACATGTTCGCATGTCCAGGCGTTGAAACCTAATGGACATCTTTGAGGAATGTGATGCATTATTCTACTTAACACAATGAGGATATTTTAAAAGAAATGATCATTCTATGTTTTGCAGAAATTAAAAAAAATTTATCTCATTAACTCTTTCAACGCTCTGTACTGAATCTTCACTACATGCGAGGAATTATATAGTACAATCAAAAATGTATCAATGACCAAGGATAATAGGATCTCAAGACAACTACATAGTAAGATGACACATAGAAAATTCATAGTAACTTTGTAGTAACTATGCAGTAAAACTACATAGCAAGTCTTGTAATGGGTACAATATTTCCTGAAAATTACACGTACAAATAATATGTAACTGAATTTTTCCACTAATGAAATTTAATCCGTATATCTCAGCCTTATTCTAACTAATGGGAGAAATGATAAACACAGTCACTTCTGAGTTAACTGAACTCCAACAATTCTATATTAGTCTCTACTTCCCTCTCCCTGGGGAGGATTTAATATCAGGGAACCTACCTGACATCACAGGTTTGTGTCTTTCCACATTACTCTGCTGGTTTCTCAAATGTCATCATCCTATTCTAGTTCCTGAGTTTTGTGGCCCAGGATTCTCTGCGTCTGCAGACTTTCAGTGTTATATATCCACACATATTTGCGAAACACACATAGAGGCACAGTAAATCAACAAACAATTGAAACTACTGAACATGAGAAAGTTGTGACAAAGAAAGGTAAAAAAATGACAGCTTCTTGACAGCTATGTATTCTTTCTTAAATATTTGTATATGTGTTATAGTGGTGGCTTTCAAATTTATTTTACCAGAAGAATATTTGCTTAAGACCAAATTTTACATAAGAGCCAAAGGTATAAAATAGATAGAAATGAAACTATTTTGCTATTAGCCCCCTAGAATTTCTAGAACTCAGAGAAGCACAATTAACCATCAAATCCTGCTCCCTCTCCCCAACACACACACTGGATGAAAAGAGATTTCAGGATGAAACAAGCATCTGTTTGGATTCCATCTTTGTAATTTGATAGACACTCACCCTGGGCAATATTGCTTAATTCCACTAGACTTCAATTTTATCATCTAAAAATGGTGTAATTCATCAAACTTTATAGAATTCATCCTTTTAGAATTAGATGATGCGGGTAGTTCACCAAGTGTATGCATGAGATGCTGTAAGGGCTCAAAAAGAGAAGTTCCTTTGGGCCAGCCCAGTGGTACCATGGTTAAGTTCACATTTTCTGCTTTGGTGACCCAGGGTTCACCAGTTCAGATCCCGGGGTCAAGCCATGCTGTGGCAGGTGTCCCACATATAAAGTAGAGGAAGATGGGCATGAATGTTAGCTCAGAGCCAGTCTTCCTCAGAAAAAAGAGGAGGATTGGCAGCAGATGTTAGCTCAGGGCTGCTCTTCCTCCAAAACAAAAGTAGTAATAAAATAGTAAAATGAAGTTCTGGGGCCGGCTCCGTGGCCGAGTAGTTAAGTTCACATGCTATGCTTCAGCGACTCAGGGTTTCACTGCTTCAGATTCTGGGCGCAGGCATGTCACCGCTCATCAGGCCATGCTCATGCTGAGATGGCTTCCCACATGCCACAACTAGACGGACCCACACCTAAAAGAAAAATATATACCATTATATACTGGGGGGGTTTAGGGAGAAAAAGCAGCAAAAAAAAAAAAGAAGATTGGCAACAGTTGTTAGCTTAGGTACCAATCTTTAAAAAAATACAAAAAACAAAAAGAAGTTCCTTTTCACCAAATTCCTCTGAAAAATAAGTTTTTGTCTTTTGATCATTTCTATTGTTTAACAATTTTCTGAGTGACAAATAACAAATTAAATTATATTCTGCCCCCTCGTGTCTCATCAGAAGAAATGGAAAGATGAAGACTCATGATAAAAATGATGTTTTATAAATGTGAGCATCAAACTAGAAGTACATTGACATAGGTTAATATAGCACGTTTTAGAAATTAGAAACGCTCCACAATGAATATTCTCTGAGTGGCTTTTCAGTACAACTTGTTTATATGTTAAGATGCTCAAGAAGTTAGATTGCCAGTGAAGCACAGAGAAGCCCATCTTTATTTGCAGCCTGCTTCCTCTACCAAGGTCCAACAAAAGCCTCTCTGAAAGACAAAAGCGTGGATATCAATCGTGGTTGGTGGCACAAAATGGAGTACTGTGCTTCAGGAACAAGAATAAAGAACAAACTCCTTCTCTAATTGAATGAGTCAGCCCAATTTGATTCAAGATCCTTTTATCAATGAGCAGACCTATAATATACTTTACTCTCAAAGATTGAAAAAGTGGAAGAAAAATAAATAAATAAATACTTAAGCCCAAGACACAAGGAAAATGGAACAAATGTGCATTTCATTTGAAAGATCTGACAGTATTCAAATACTTTTCTTTATTTCAAGTTATAGTGGATCAAGATCTCTCTTTAAAGTCAGGTCTCTAGAGAGGCAGTGGTGGTGTAGCTGTCAACAACCTTGATTATTTACATCACATAGCATAACATCATCTTTACGTTTTGAAAGCTCTGGGTCTTAAAACCTCTTTACTTCCCCTGTCCCCAAGTCCTTGTAATTAAAAGCAAGAACGGCTTAAGTAGTTTTATTTCACTATCTCTATCTTTCGTTGCTAAGTTATACATTAATAAGCCTATCTGATACAGTAACATTAAATGGCTTTTTTGGTAACAAAATACAGTCCAGTGAGGAACAGTTCTATGGGGTTTAACAAAGAGTTAGTATAAGTAAATTTTCTTATGTTATTATATATGTCTAATTTTATAAAATAATGAACATTTGAAATAGTTCCTATTTACTTCCTTTTCATTTTGCTGAAGTTGGTATAAAATAAACTGAGATTCACCCTCTACACCTTCCCATGCCCCGCCCCCCACCCCAACCCACCGTGGACATAATTGCAAAGCAATAGATAGTAGCTTATATTTGGCAGGATGGGAGCAAGAGCTGAATAGCTTAGGCTTTAAGGGACATTTCGAGGACTTGTGTCTCTGAAAAAAATGAGAGATGACTGAGCTGAAAAGGAGGAAGAACTTTGACTTGTTGAATGAAGAATTTGATGAGATTTTGGTAGAAATGTTAAGTAGTAAAACGTGTGTCTCATCTCCTTACTAAAATTCTCGTGACTTCTTGATGAGTTAAGAACTTGATCAATTGTATGATGTGCTTAACAGTGGTATTCTGCTTTAAAATAAATGAACATTGCAACAATAATTCTGAGGAGTTCTGGTACTCTTAAATTCTACTACTCAAAGCAACAAGCTAATAACTTTCAAAATCTAACTGCAAGGTAGGGAGATCTAATTTTCGTTAGTTTGTTTCTTATTTTCTCCCCCTGTGCTACCAGCAGCAGTAGAGCGGTTGGGAGAAGATTAAAACATATAAAGAACACATTACATTAACAGAATCCTTAGATTCTTTACACATTATAAACACAAGGAATATTTATCACAAGAAAAACAAACTAAAACTAAAAACAGTGTCTTAAAGAAGTAAATGCTTTGTTTCACCATACAAAAATTCTTAAAGCAGTAACCCAGGATTACTTCAAATGTGCAAAGATGTTGATTACGAAAGAGATTTTTTCTTTCGTCTTTGGTCTGCAATAGTCCCGGCACTTGGCTTTCACCCTCCTAACTGTAGGATGATTCCTCCACATCCTGGCATTGTTTCCACATTCTGGGCGGGAAGAAGGGCAAAGGGCCAAGGGGTGAGCTAGCTGAGGCTTTCACATAAATAAAACATCCCCAAAGTCTTCCCCAGAGATTTTGGCTTACGTTTTACTAGCGACAGCTCGTATCATGTCCATGTCTAGATGCAAAAGAATCTGGGAAGGTGAATAATTTGACTTTTCAGCCTCTATCCAAGAGAAAAGCAGAAAGTGAAAAAGCAGAAAAGAAAAACTCTAAGATGTAACTCTAATATGTAACTAATCCTTAGAGGATGCAACATATATTCCTACATTAATTAATCCTAACAACAAACCTATGTGATAGTAGTAGTAGACTAATTTATAGAAAATAAAACTAAAATTCAGAGGTTAAGGAAATTTCTCAAATTCATGAACTTGTAAAGAGCTGAGAATAAAACCCAAGTGTGTCCTATACTAAAAAGAAAGCTCGTGTGTACTCTTAGAGAATACATGAATAATATTTTATTAGAATATAAATAAAAATAGGTGGGTTTAATCGAAGTTGTGCTGTAGACAGTATATTAAATGGCGGTGCTAAAATTGTTCTTGCATTTCTCATTCACACACCCAGAGAAAGAGAGAGAGGAAAATCTACATATATATCACTTATTAGTTTTGTAACAAAGTAGGGGCAATTTTTTGAACACACACATCCCAGAATACATTTGGTGATATTGAAAGAAGGGAAGGATGTTTTATTTTTGATTTTGTCAGGTGTTCAATCTCTCAGATTTGCTCTCATTTAAGTCTAGAAACAGATTTTTGTAGAAAAGATAATGATCTTATTGAAAACTCATGTCTGAATCTTAATATAGAAAATTTCTCACTAAATTTTGTCAGCTAGACAAAGTGACATTTTTGGCATATTATCTTTCTCTGTAAGCTTTTCAAACCACTTAGACTTATGTCGCCAATTGAAAACATCCCCTCTTAAACGTCAAAAGATGGTGATGAACTTCAAAACCAAAATTCAACACATCCAAAATAGCCTATAATTGATCTACAACATGCATTTGGACGAAAGCAGAGTTTTTTAAATGATATAATAGATTAAGAAGTCATGATTGTTTTACTTTCCTATGACTTATTTTGTAAAAATAACGTATCAAAAAATCATTACTTAATACCTAAAGCATTTTTATAAACTCATCTTAAAAACCTGTGTGGTCATTTTCTCCCAAAACATGCAACAGATAAAATCATTGAATAAGAAATGCATGTCTTTTGACCATATGAAATCCTTTCCAAATACATTGTTACAGCAATGAGAAGGGCGTTGGTACCAAAGATTATGCAAGATGTTCTTTATTCTATTTTCCACATTGCTTCTAGAATGATATTGGAAAAATGTAACTTGGTAATATCAAATTTTAAAATCATTCATAAGTTTTATTTTTCTCTGGGATAAAGTTTTAAATCCTTATCTTTGGACGTACACATTTTCTGATGTTACCTCTATCACATTCACCTACTTAATTTTTATTTTATATAAGTTCATAGATAAATGGACTTTCACATTCAAATTTGTGTTTATTTTCATGGCATCAACAAATTTTACCATGTTTATCATCAGTTAGCCCTGAAAGTGTATCTCATATTTTACTGTCAGATCAGGAGTTTAAAGATGCTTCTTTTCATCAGAGTCACATAGCCAGGAGAGGTAAATGATGGGAATCCCTAATCATGCTCTTTCATGGCCATAATTTAAAATCTGTATTGATATCATTAGCTATTTTACTACACTAACTATGATAGGATTCTATAATATCTATCAGGATATTCTTCTATACACACACATAGAAACACACATGCACAACTATTCAAACAGCATAGTCTTCATTGTCATTTTCCTCTTCTATCAAATTTTGATAGAATTGGATAAAATTTACCATTTTTTAAACATTTCAACTTTGCCATTTTATCCACATTATTGCTTCAAAGTAGGACTCTGAGGACATATGAACTATTTTTAATCCTATCTTATTTCCTTCTTTTGAAATATCATCCATTATTGCTTTTCTTTCTAGGTAATAACTCCTTTTTTTCTTTATTAAACAGATTTTATGTGTCTTTTTATTACCAAGCCAAATTTCTCTTTTAAAAATCCTTACTACATCATTGATTCTCTTTCCAAGTGCGTTCTTATTAGTTTATTTACTTGTTTTATGATAAGCTCTAGATCATAAATGCATTTCTTGGTCCTATTTCTGCTCTAAAATCTTATTTCTGCTCTAAAATCTAACTGGATGAAAGAATATGATGAGCATGTGTTCTTTCAAAGTTATTAAAACATTTCCACATGTATATTTCAGATTTCTTTAGGACTAACCATCTGGTAGTCTTAAATAAGTGAAATGAGCCTGCTGGCTTTATGGCTATTAGCAAAACCTTTGTAGTATTTCAAATATGTAATCTAAGAGGGCAATTCTCTGGATTAAATAGGTCTGCTTTCAATAAATTTTGTACATATTTACATGAAGTATCTCACCTATTGCCACTATGTATAAATTCACTTAAATATATTGTGTTTTCTTTAAAAAAATTCTATAAGTGGAATATAGAATGCTGAATTTAAAGACTTTTTATGCCTTAATATGCAGATATTTTGCATAGTATTTTCTCAAAATTTTACATTAGAATAGCTTGCTAATGGCAAAGTTCATTCTATTAAAGACTAATAAAGTAATAACTAGAAATCAAGAGTCCTCAGCCACAAAGTTACTTAAAATCGGAGGGAAAACCACTTCAAGTATCAAAAAAATAAATAAAGATAATGTTAACGTTTAAAATATTTTTCAAAGAAATAATAAAATGTAGTTTCTGTCTAGAATCTCAGAATCTATTACATCTAAGACACACTCTCATCACAGACCCATGTCCATCTGAGGCCCACACAAGTTAACATTCTTTTTAAATTGAAATTTTCATGCCATTCAGATAGATCTCGGGATGGTCACATGCCCAATTAGAAGGAAGACTGACACAGAGAGAGAGAGGGGAGTTGACCCCTACTTTAAAACACTGCTGGCTTGGCCTAAAAGAAAGAGAAAACGCTTTTTATCATGCCTAAGCATTCTGTTTATTGTGTCAATTTTCACTGCTAAGATAAAAGTAAAGTTCATTCTTAGCACCACCAATTTTTAAATGTTTATCTCCTTAATTTTCTCAAAATATTTATCTTCCAATGATCTCAAAATAAAAGTTTCAAACAAGCCTACTATTTTAATTTAATTTTAAAAATCTATACTGCAAACAAATCATAAACAGATACTGAAACAAGCAAGATAGACACAGTATGAGATTCAAACACTTAGCTTTTTACACAGAATAGTTTTTTCTTTCCTGTATTCTCTTTAAGAGATCTCTCATCGCTATTGGGGACCATTATTCTATTTATTGCCTGAATGCCAAGGAATTAATCACTGGCCTGGAACTATTTCCTCTTTTACTGATTGATCTCTTTGTGAATTTGCAAAAGTAATATCTCAACTTATTCAAGAGGAGATTTACAGTACTTCATCAATTCCAAGGCACAATTTGCCCTACATCTTAACATCTCTGTAATTGGTACATATCTTGCAATTAATGACATTGCTATAATTTCATTGGCTATGGTTTGGGGTTTTAATTGTTTATTGTTCTTTTTCTTTTATTCTTAGTGGTACACAGAATAATTAGAATAATGGTGCATCCTGTGATTGATAGCAGCTTAGATCTGATGAAACATGGTGTTGTCTTTAATCCAAACAATATAATGTTGGAATAAGAATATTTTATTTATTAGAGCAAGAAAATCATATGTGGGCTGACAAGATGGTCAAGATCTTCCTGACCACACATTCTTTCTATCCCTGCTGTACTGTTAGAATATACTGGGTCCGGGCTCTAGCCTCCAATGCAGCCCCATATAGGAAGTAAGATACTGTCCTATAGGTGATTCACAGAAGTATTCAATCCACTACCACGTGAAAATGGCTCTTCTCAAGGTTAACAATGATGTGCATCTTGCCAAATCCAATAGTCAGTTTTTATGCCTTTGATTTACTCATCTTCACAGCCGAATTTATCAGAGTTGATGACACAATTCTTGAAATATTTTTTACATATGAAAAATTGAAATATTTCCTACATATGGCTTATATGATACAGCATACTCCTGGCTTTTTTCCTATGTTACAACTCTCTCTTTCTCTGTCTCTTTTGAAGGATAGAGTGGAGTTTTGCAGTCCCTAATTAATTGCTTATTCTTAATTTTCTTCCCTAGATGATCCTTAGTAAAGAATATCATATATACGTGCAGATATAGAAAATGATACAGATGTAGGTTTAGATTATATATCTCTTGTCGTAGAGATTTTTACTTAGATTTCTTCTTTGACCCAAGAGTTGTGTACTATGCTACTAAAATATATATGTTTATTTTCTAAGTGAGAATTAATTATATATTAAAATTTATAATACATTTTTTCCATTTATTTTTATATCTACTGTTATACTTGGCATACTGACCGCACGCTTATTAGTTATACAAATTTTCCCATTAATTATCTTGTATTTGCTAAATTCTCCATATGTCTTCAACAAATACAGTCATACCTCCCTTCGTGACAGGGATATGTTCTGAGAAATGAGTCCTTAAGCAATTTTGTCATTGTGTGAAGATCGGAGAATGTACTTACACAAACCTAGATGATATAGCCTACTACACACCAGACTATATGGTACTAATTTTATGATTAGTCATATATGTGGTCTGTCATTGATAGAAGCATGATTATGCAGCATATGACTATAATGGGAATTTTATTATTCTTTACTGTTTTTTTAGTCTTAATGCTTGGGCTTAATACTTTCTGCATAAGAAACTCCAAACTCCAGTACAATGTTGAACAGCGGTAGCCATCCAATGTACTATTATTTATTCTGACATATTATTTATTTTGATATATTTCCAAAAATATAACATTGAGTCTGATGTTTGCTTTAGGTAGTTGATAGATACCGTTTACTTGTTTAAAGAAGTCTCCTTCTTCCAAAATGCTAACAAACTTTAGTGTGAATGACTTGAAACTTATGAAATTCACTAGCTGCATCTATTTAAAAAGTGTTATTTTTCTTCTTCTTTATTCCATTAATGTGTTGAATTATCCTAATAAATTCTTTCATCTATAAACTTCAGGAGGAAACTTTTCTAGAAAATTATTTTTTATTGCTCAGTTAACTTGTTTATATTTTATTTAGAATATTTATATCTATGCTTACGATTGACATTGGACTTTAATTTTCTTTTCATTTAGTATCATTGCCTGGTTTTCATGTTAGGGATACACTGGATGCAATAATGAGTTAGGAATCACTGCTATAAGATGAGAAAATTTTGTACTTTGTACAGTTGGTATAACTTCCTGATAAAAAGGTATAGGAAAATATTGTAGAATTGATAAGCTACAAAGAAAATCTTGTTAAATTTCTAAAAAGAAATTTTAAGTTTACACAAAAATATCCCTATTAACTAGACATTTAAGAAGATGAGTATTTTGTTCCTTGATGTGTACAGAGCAGAAGCATCTTCTTTACCTTCCTCCAGAGTTCTCATTTAGATGACAGAAAATATTAAAAGAAGAACGAAACAATAGCAATATTAGGTAATAAAATAAGGAAGCAGTGGGCTAGAAAAATTGAGGACAATCCAGAAAATAGATAGCTAGGAAAAAATCCCAAATGAATCCACTGTAAAAATCTCCAGGAAAAAGAGCAGTTCTTTCCAACTTGTTTCAGGAAAAGATGTAAGTTGAATGTGAAAAAAAATAATAAAAACTGGAATAGGCAGTAGGTCTCAGGTAGTTAAGTACTGTGCTACAGTTACAATAGTGAGGGTGGTTGGCTTCTTAAATAATTGGCAATACCAATTGCTGGCAAGGATGCAGAGCAACAGAAATCCTCATTCATTGCTGATGGAAATGCAAAATAGTATAGCTACTTTGGCAGACAGTTTGGCAGTTTCTTTAAAAAGTAAAGGTGGTGGGGCTGGCCCCGTGGCTGAGTGGTTATGTTCACGCACTCTGCTGCAGGCGGCCCAGTGTTTCGTTGGTTCGAATCCTGGGCGCGGACATGGCACTGCTCATCAAACCATGTTGAGGCAGCATCCCACATGCCACAACTAGAAGGACCCACAATGAAGAATATACAACTATGTACTGGGGGGCTTTGGGGAGAAAAAGGAAAAAAAATTTAAAAATCTAAAAAAAAAAAAAAGTAAAGGTGGTTTTGCTATATAATCCAGCAACCACACTCTTCTCTACTTATCCAACTGACTTTAAAACTTATGTCCACACAAAAACTCACACTCGGATGTTTATAGCAGTTTTATTTATAATCATCAAGAGCAAGAAGCAACCCAAACTAACATGAACCCTGTCCCGATAAAATTTATAGTGTGGAAAATAATGTTAATAACTACTTTTGAGTACTTGCTATGTTCTAACAAATCTTCTAAATATTCTCTCCATATCCCCATGGGAAGATACTATAATTATCTCTACTTTGCCTTTGGTGCTTTGTTCCATGGCCCAAGATTTTAACCACATTGATATACCATTGATCAGAGAGGTGCACAAACCTGTATTAACTATATCTATAAGAATTTTAATAATAGCTTTTAGTGTGAAGATTTGATAAAAAACATATGGTCATGGAAGTTTTCCATAAAGATATGAAGATTGGCTGAGATGAGAATGAAGAGTGCTAATTCTTCTATGATACATGCCTGAAAACCTTGCATCCACAAGGTAAGTTAATATTTATTTTCATCAAAATGAGAACCTGAAGTCTAGCATATCTGAGTATGGTAAACTGGAAACCGTGCTCCTATTGATCAAAATCTATTGGTACTATTCAGACAGCCTACTTTGGTCAGCTTCGCTGATTCATATACAACTTATATTACAGAATAGAAGGGATCCAAATCTTCTTCCTCATCAGCTGGAAACTTTATCCCTGAAGGACCAAGATAGGGAAAGGAGAGAATGAAAAAAACAAAGAACTCAAAATATAGAATCAAATTGTAAAACATTAACGCAATACATTAGTTTGATATGAAGTATTTTCATAATGTGCATCAGCGTTAAATTGCCCCAGTCCCCTCCTTTCCTCCATTCTTGCACAGGTGCACACAAATTTTTACTTCTTTCCCTCCTGTCTGAGAGGAGGAAATGCATCTCATTGTCAAGGATAAATTTAACCTACCAATACTTTGTTCCCATCTGTCTCTCCTTCCATTGAAACCAGATTTTTTTAATTCTTGATCCCCTTCCTGATTTACTTCTGCTCTTTTTCACTTCATTTTAAATCATAATCAAACAATGCTAATGTCTTCTTTAAGTCAAAAAGAAAACAACATATGTTTCTCACATTTCCACTCTGTCTTCCTCTGAATCTAT
Source organism: Equus caballus (assembly GCF_041296265.1). Lineage (NCBI taxonomy): Eukaryota > Metazoa > Chordata > Mammalia > Perissodactyla > Equidae > Equus > Equus caballus. The sequence goes on along the minus strand of NC_091707.1, from coordinate 40,703,748 downwards.
TGTTTGTAAGCTCCCTATTATTTCTCTTCTTTTTTTTTGATAATAGCCATCCTGATGGGTGTGAAGTGGGATCTTATTGTGATTTTGATTTTCATTTCCCCAATGATTAGAGAAATTGAGCATATTTGCATGTGTTTATTGACCATTTGTGTATCTTCTTTGGGCAAATTTTATTCATGTCCTCTAGCCATTTTTTAATTGGGTTGTTTATTTTTTGCTGTTGATGAGTTGTAGGAATCCTTTATCTGTTCTGAATGCTAATCCCTCATCAGATACATGCTTTGCAAATATTTTCTCCTATTCCATGGGTTGCCTTTCATTCTGTTGATCCTTCCTATGCAAAAACATGATATGTTTTTCAAGGCTTTTTTTGTTTTTTCAGTTTTATTCACACAGGTTTTTAAGAAATATCTTGTTTAATTTATAGATTTGTGTTTTAGTTACTTTTTTAGATACTTTGTGATAAAAATGATCCTCTCTTCTAGTATATGTTTTTTCTAGTTTTTATTTATACATATGAATGCTTTGATTTTTGTGTATTCATTTTATTACTTGCTACAAATGGAATGCTGATTTGCAGCTTTTGCTAATTTCTGTAGAATAAATACTCCCGCTGTAGCCAATTTCAAACTTTCAATGGTTCATTTGCTGTTTTGCAAAATCTCTGAACTTTTAACAATCTGCATTAAAAGCCACTCCAGGCTGGCTCCAGCATTACTCTGCCTGTTGCTTTAATAAATTATTTGTTTGTTTGTAATAGTTTTTTCATTGATTCTTTTGGCATTTCTAAATGTATAATTATATCATCTGCAAATAATGATAGCTTTAGCCTTTCCACTTCATACAACTTTAATTGTTTCCTATTGTCTAATTGTACAGTTGTGTTTCTCTTAACAAGAGGGATATGTTCTGAAATGAGTCCCTAGGCAATTTCATTGTTGTGCAAACATCATAGAGTGTACTTACACACACTTACATGGTATAGCCTACTACACGTCTAGGCTATTTGTATGACTCTTATGGGACCATGGTCATTTATGTGGTCCATTGCTGATCAAAATGTCATTATGCAGAGCATGACTATATTAGCTAATATTTCTTACAAACCATTAAATGTTCCTGGACGTGGTGGCTATCCCAACCTTGTCAATGGTTTTATTAGAGAAGCTTCTATTATTTTTCATTGACTAAGCTTCTGCTCTTGAATTCACAAAGGTATTCTTTTTTTTTTGAGGAAGATTAGCCCTGAGCTAACATCTGCTGCCCGTCCTCCTCTTGTTTTTGCTGAGGAAGATTAGCCTCTGAGCTAACATCTGTGCCCATCTTCCTCTACTTTTTTGTATATGGGACACCTGCCACAGTGTGGCCTGATGAGCAGTGCTAGGTCTGTGCCCAAGATCTGAACCAGCAAACCCAGGGCCACGGAAGCTAAGTGTAGGAACTTAACCACTGCACCACTGGGCCGTCCCCTCACATAGATATTTATGTGTTTTTGTTTATGTGTGTGCATGAGTGTGTCAATGATATGTCTAACAATTGCTATTTTACTGAATGTTTTTAACACAAATTAGTTTTCATGTTCTTTTCTGTATGAGGCTTTTTCTGCTTCTACACAGACTCTATGGAGATAATCATATGATTTTTTTCCTAAAGTTCTATTAATAGACTAGATTGCATTCATAAATTTCTTAGTAATGAAATACCACTTTAATAAAATTTCTTTGGTTAGGACTTCTTGATATTCTATTTTATTATGCTGCTGTATTCTATTACCTGCTATATAATTTAAAATATTTGCAAAATATTCATAAAAGTGATTGGTCTTTACTTCTATTCTTTTTTTTTTGGTGTACTTTTTACCAGGCTTTGAAACATTATAGAATTTTGAAAGCGTTATCAGCAGAGATCTTGAAATTGTCCAGCAAGTAGACAATCTAACATTACTTCACTCTTCTCAAAAAGAAAATTGATTGCTGGAATACATATTTAAATAGCAAAAATCCATTACATAGAAATAGTGTCTTGCAAAGGATGTGAACATACATAATTATATTCTATACTTGTATATTGATAGCAGTTATAGAGGTTATGTTCTTTCTATTTTACACATAAGAAAAATGAATGACTTGAAGTGTTCGGTTAGGTAATTAGCAGCAATAAATTCCAACCTAATCCTCCTTGAGAAAAGATAAAACTTTCCTATAAATTTTTGCGGCTGGTGAAGATGATGGGGTACACTAAGCTGGTGAAGGTGATGGGGCACACTAAGCTGGTGAAGATGATGGGGCACACTAAGCTGGTGAAGATGATGGGGCACACTAAGCTGGTGAAGATGATGGGGCACACTAAGCTGGTGAAGATGATGGGGCACACTAAGCTGGTGAAGATGATGGGGCACACTAAGCTGGTGAAGATGATGGGGCACACTAAGCTGGTGAAGATGATGGGGCACACTAAGCTGGTGAAGATGATGGGGCACACTAAGCTGGTGAAGATGATGGGGCACACTAAGCTGGTGAAGATGATGGGGCACACTAAGCTGGTGAAGATGATGGGGCACACTAAGCTGGTGAAGATGATGGGGCACACTAAGCTGGTGAAGATGATGGGGCACACTAAGCTGGTGAAGATGATGGGGCACACTAAGCTGGTGAAGATGATGGGGCACACTAAGCTGGTGAAGATGATGGGGCACACTAAGCTGGTGAAGATGATGGGGCACACTAAGCTGGTGAAGATGATGGGGCACACTAAGCTGGTGAAGATGATGGGGCACACTAAGCTGGTGAAGATGATGGGGCACACTAAGCTGGTGAAGATGATGGGGCACACTAAGCTGGTGAAGATGATGGGGCACACTAAGCTGGTGAAGATGATGGGGCACACTAAGCTGGTGAAGATGATGGGGCACACTAAGCTGGTGAAGATGATGGGGCACACTAAGCTGGTGAAGATGATGGGGCACACTAAGCTGGTGAAGATGATGGGGCACACTAAGCTGGTGAAGATGATGGGGCACACTAAGCTGGTGAAGATGATGGGGTACACTAAGCTGGTGAAGATGATGGGGTACACTAAGCTGGTGAAGGTGATGGGGTACACTAAGCTGGTGAAGGTGATGGGGTACACTAAGCTGGTGAAGGTGATGGGGTACACTAAGCTGGTGAAGGTGATGGGGTACACTAAGCTGTCTGCTCTCACGCTGCAGTCCTTCTCTTGGCTGATGGTTTAGGAATCAAAGCTATAATCTTGGGATAGAATTGCTGTGTCTGAATAACTAACTCGAGAGCAGTGTCACAAAAATCTTTGCCCTATGATCTTGATGCCATATAGTCAATAACTCTGAATGAATGAACTGATAATTTTTGTCCTTTAAGAGTTATTTTGTAGTCTTTTTATACCATGCTCATTTATAATTTGGCTTGATTATTTTCATTTAAGAGAGAAAAAAAGTGTGAAGAATAATAATATTTTGGACAACATAAAAACAAATATTTCTCATTTGATGAAAAGTATGCTCTTTAAGGGGAAAATTGACAATTAAATTAGTTAATTACAATTTAATTTTTATCTTCATAATGCAATAAAAAGCCAGATAATTGTAAAAGCCTACAGATTAGCATGACTTAAAGAGAATGGCAATAAGCTTTAAATAATGTCTTTAATTATAACTATTAATAGTGACAATTAATAATACACCCTCTTAACTTTTGTTTTTAAAGTAATGGCCTTAAATTGCCTTAACAAGATTTAATAATTCACAAACTCCTGTGAATATACTAAATAGCTGTAATAAGCCCCGTCATTAATTTAGCAAAAGAAACCTTTTAAAAGGTAGAATTGGAAAGGAAAAGAAAAAAGCAATAGCTGCAGACAAACAAAATTTTCCTCCCCTCTAGCCCCATGCATTTATTACTGAGAACAAAATGGGAACTCACAATGATTACTTTTACTTTAAATTTTCTTTAGAGAAGATGAAAAAAATGTACTCTTCCTATTCTAATTGGAAGGCATAATGTATTCCAAGCATCAAGATGGTAAAGAATGTGATCATAGAAAGGTGGCAAAGGTTAATTCTGTGAGTGCCTCGGATCCCACCTCTTTCTGGATTATTTAGTAACCTCGGTGCTCTGTTTTCCTTCTCAATTGTCTCTTGATTTACTGCTTCTATTTACTTTCCCTGACATACTTTCTCACAAGTGGAGGCTGATTAGTTTTTGTTATGTTTATATGACTTGATCTCTGTGGAGACTTTGGGGAGAGCACTGAGGGGTGCATAATGAAAAGATAAGTTGCTTCGACTGAGATTACAGAATTAAATATAATGCAAAGTTTATGCAAAAAGAAATGCAATCATTTGAACAAGATGAAGGAAAGAGGAGGAATGACAGCACTGTGGATCGTTATGAAGTTAATCTAAATTAAAATATATACCGAAATTAATGTCTTTTTGGATGGTAGATTACTCTCTATTTTTTCTCCTTTTGTTGACTTAGAGAGTTGCATAATGCCCTCACTTTCAAATTCATGTGTCACCAACCAAACAATCTCTCAAGGAAATCTGTTAGGCAAATGAGATTTCCCAAATTGTCATAGTTGCCTATTGAGGCAAATAAATTAGTAAATTCCAGAGAATTCTCCACTTATGGATATTAAAGTGCATGTTTGGTAAGAATTATAAAGTGCATTCAATCTTCACTCCCATAAGCATAAACTAGTTTAACTGAAGCCTAGAAAACATTTAGGCTAAAGGGAGGGTTAATAGGCAAGCTATGAAAATTAGTATTGAAAATATTTGTTAGCTTTAATATAGTTCTGTCTTAAGTAATGAATACAAAAACTCCATTCAAATCTTACCATGTTTTAGAAGCCTTCTTTAGCCAAGGCAATCTTTAAGATATCTTATTTCATTTCAAACCTTATAATAAATGATATCATTGCACCCAAGTTGAAATGTTATACTTCTTCTATTATTTACCCTGTATAGTGTTATATATATACATTTAATTTTTAAAAATTTATATTTCCAGTTATATTGTAACTTCCTAGAGGACTGAGGGCTTCCTTTACTTTTGTAAACTTCGTAATATCTATCAAGCCTCCTTGAACATCCCAAGCACTTAATATATATTTTATACAAAATCATGAACTGATGAGCTATGCAAATTCCAGCTAACCTTTACTGTGCCTAAAACTAATCTGTACAAATTATCAAACATTTTCATGGTCTGGAATCAACTCTACCCCCAATATGAAATTCTATTTCACAGGATCCATGTTCAAATTTATGATTTTTATTTTGATATTTTTCCGTGGTCCAGGGAATACACATCGAGAAACATGGCATAAAGTAACTTATTTACTCCTCACAACAAACATGAGATAGGTACTATCATCTCAACTCTCAAAATTGGTATTATTAATTTGCAGGCAGGCATTTGAACTTGGCACCATGTATACAAAACTAAATAAAGTGTCCTTGAGAAGTCAGATGCTGGTACATTTGCTCCAACTACCCAAGAAAGAATAAGGAAAATATCACTTCCTTATTGAAATTTTTCCCTCCTTTGACATCTTTCTCTGCCATGGCAGCTTTGCTCCTCTTTGCGGGTCCTATTTTCATCTTTCTGTCATTTGTATGATTCTCTGTAGAGAATGGAGCTAGTTCTGCACAACAATTTGGATAGAAAAATTATTGGCTAGTTGGCTTCCTTGGGTTATATTCTAAGTTTATAGTATCTCTACTATTTATTATTTTTTTGATCCTACAAGTAACAGTTGTAGAAGTTGGAAAAGTTAAAAATAGAGAAAAAAAGTTTAAACAAATATATGCCAATATACTCGCTATCCTAGTTTCCTTCTATCCATGCTTAAGAATTCTATCAGTGTCAGTTACTGCATTGGAAATAGCACAGCAATCCCCGTAAGGGAGTTTAGCATGCCTTGTCAAAAGACATACTTAAAAACTTATTCCCATAACTATCACAGAGCAATCTCTTGGTAGGAAATAGAAAACAGGAACAAAAATAGAATTATATTTTCAAATTCACTTCTGGGGATCCCAGCTGTCTTTTTAAATCACCTCTCTTTTGCTGCCTAGTTCTTCATTTGCAGTCTTGTCCAGACACAACGTGAAAATACTCATCCAGGGCCAAAAAAACAAAAAATAACAAGTCATTTGTAGGCAAAATACTCATTCTCATAAAGGATGACAGCCAGATCAAACACTTCAAAAGCTTGTTGATTCACACCGGAGCACACAGCAAGAAGAAAGACCAACTGATTGCAAATTGTAGGGATACAATTATTGACGTGTCTAACTATGTTTCAGAGCAAAGCATGCTTTATTTTTTTAAAGCATGGAATGATGGCCTTCTATACTCTAATTCTGTAATTTAAATTAATATACTCTTTACCTAGAAAGAAATTATCTTTTTCTGGAATTCTTGAATGACTGTCTTTGTTCATTGGGGCTGGACTCCATTTCTTTTGCTTTAGTCATCCCCACCTTCACCTGCTTAAGATGTGGTCTTTCAGCCACATCTCCGGGTATCACAAGGCACTTTTAGGCAAAAGCAACCCAGTAGGTTCATTTCTCAGAGCTTCCTGCTATGCTACACATTTGGCCTGCAATTCTTCACTGCCTTGTCAGTTCTCCATTGCATTTCTCTACATAAAGAACTCTACCCAAATGACCATAAATCCATAAAAATTCCATAGATGGGCTTTAAAGATTAGATGAATTGGGTATAAAAGGAAAGCTTAGCAATTTGTATCTTCAATGCTTCAACTCTTTACGTAAAACAGGCTTTATCAGAAGTAGACAACAAAGTACTTATTTTTTCGTTCTAATTTTATTGTCAAATATGTTTTCATAAGATATAACAGGCACAGTGATTTCTGAGCTGCAAGTGTCTTGAGGTTGGAAGCAGGAAGTTTACAGAGCTCAAGGAACAACTTTCCTCTTTCAACCATGACACTACGCCACACAGTGTCACCAGTTTTTTTTCTTTTCCCTTTTTTTAAGTAAAAAAGCTATGTTGTGGTTTTGCCTGAAGGACTAGGCCTGGTTAAGAATTGGGATCTTTTTGTTTGCTGTTTTTTTTAAATAAAGCCTCCCAGACCTACGGCCGCTGCTGCTGGTTAAGGAGAGTAAATGTTGTAATAGTCAATTTTAATTCATTTACTGTGGGTTGAGATTTGCATGTTGATTCCTGCATCCCAAGATGTGTTGGAAAGTATTCACGCATGAATAAGACAAAAAGGGAAGTCCCCATGGAATAAGAGTCACAGAAAGTATGTTTCTCCTTTCTGGATAAGTAAAGCACCGGCAGAACTATACCCTGCGCTATAGCAAAAGATAATCAGAAAGAATATTCCTTGCTAAGTAACAAGGTTTATAAATAGTTGAAATATTTAATATAATAAATTTCACACAACTGAAAAATCATAGGCTCTCTTCATTAGTCAAAACATACTGACTCTGTTAATATAAAGCACATTGCAGAGAAGGAGATTATCTAGAGAACTCATCCACATGCATTTGGGAAAAAAAAAGCAAAGAAGAAGCAAATTTTATATGCCAGCCTCTTTCCTCTAAGGGTTACGTTCTAAGGATAGGTTTCAGAATTTAAGATTCTGCTTGTCGACTTTCTCCCAAAGAGAGCAAAGGAAAGCATGATATTATACAGTCAGAATTTTGTCCCTTCTACTGCACTGTATCCTTCTGGAATGGAATCTATGTCTCTATCTCAGTAATAATATATAGGGTATGTGACAGTCTCTTCTCACCAAAATAAATATTCTACACGTACTGCTTTCCAAATAATATATATCGGTTTTCTTTTAGACGTTACAGCTGTACTCTGCCAATCCCTGCTGATATCCAGATATCCCTCAGAATATTTTAACACTATTATGAGAGATTTCTTTTACAGCCACAGAACTTTACCTGAATTTCCTTCAACTTCAACCGAAAAGTACAATTGTCAATGGCTGCCAAAGGAAGAATAACTCAGTACCTGGAGACAAAGCCAAAGGTGGAAAAGTCTGAGTTCTAGACTCTTAGTTCAATAGTATTAACAACAATAGAAAAATATAAGTTAAATGACATTCTTCATGCTCGCCTAACCTCCGTTAAAAAAATTCCAATATATTGAGGTGATGATCCTGGGATTTATTAAAGGACAAAAAAGTATGAAGAGAAAGAAGAGCAGGAGTCAGAAGGAGAGATAAATGAGGAAGAATAATGACAAGAAACTGTGTTTATTTACTGTTTACCTTGTGCAACGTATTGCACTAAGTTCTATGTACCAAGATACGTAATAAAGTCACATACAAAATTTGTAGATTCATTCATATCCACTTAGAGTTATTGTAAGGATTATTGTGGATTATTGTGAGGACTAAAATAATCACCATTTTCCAGATGAGAATCCTGTGGTTTAGACAGGATATGTGATTAGTCCAATGTGGTAGTTATAAGAGGGTTCCAAGCCATATCTGACTGCAGAGTGTACAGGAGTAAGGCCTACTATAGACTCTCTTCTTTTAGAAATGTTAAGCCAAGAGGCTGATCTAATTTGGGTTTCAGTGAAAATCTACACTTATAAAATTCATTTTGTACTACATATAATAAGAAATTCAATTCTAAACCCTCCAGGTAAGAAATCAAGATGGACAAATCACAGGGGGAGCCAAAAATAAATTTATTTGGAAAACAAGCAACTTATTTCCCCCGTGCAAAAGCCTCTCAACTGGACTCTCTTCCTGTATTTCCGGTCTGCACAGCAACCAGGACAAATCAGGAAGCAAATTAACTGGGTACACATTTAAACTAATCTGTTTCTTCCAAATATATTGCAGTCACTTTAGCAAGTAAAGCTAAACTGAATGCTTCAATAAAAAGGAGAAATAAAGAGAGCTGAATATATACGGCACAATGATCGGTTTTAAATCAAAACAAACCTCAAAATCAATGAAGCAGGCCACCTCCTTTCTTCGCAGTGAGCCACACCCAGGGAGTGGAGGTGCGATATGTCTGAAGACCATCTTGGTCCACAAAACACAATTAGCAAAAGGAAATTTCTACTTCTTGTTTTTTTATTTCTTAAACCTATCTTACAGATGTTATTACATTATGGCTTCTTGTCTACTCTTCTGTCATAATATTTGGATTTGGGAATCAGTCAATGCACTAACTTTAGGTGGGAAATGGTAGACTAAAAGACCAATTTTCTTCCTAAGAATAAATAATCCTTGCCTGTCAGATGAGAATAAAGCTCCTTCAACCAGCAAGGAGAGAATAATGCTCCAAACTTCTCAATAACATTTCTTTCTTTCTTTCTCTTCAGGAACAATATTCTTTTCACCCATATTCCATCCTACTTCTGCCAGACGGTGCCTTTCCCAGGAGTCTCTTTTGTCTGGATTTTTCTCTCTCAGGACACCCTTTATCAGCTCCAGCTGTCCAAGGTAAGCTTTTTTCTTTACTTCCCAAAAAGTTTTCAGAATAGAGAAACCTTAATTACAACTCTTTAGAGAGTCAAGTTAATTATTTAGAATTGTTGCCTGGATCCTCTAATTTTATCCAACATTGCCTTTGGGGCTAGTGAACTGGAGTGGAAAAAGCAGGTGCTCTTAAACAAATTAATCTTTATAAAAATCTCTCCTGTACCATTAAAAAGCTGGCATTCATGGGTAAGTCATATCACTTACCCTCATTAAAAAACTGGAGAACATAATTCCTGTGATAAAGGGCTATGAGGAGACAATGCATGGAATGCAGCTGGTATGATCTTGACACATATTGGGAGGAAATTTTGGAACGTTTGGAAAGAAAAAAGCTTTGAAATTTTGGCAATTAGACAGGGGTTGAGGAGCTGTGGTAAAGAAGAGCGATGAGGAGTAAAGAGGATGTATTGTTCTTCACGAGAAGAAAATATGGCAAGCAGTGTGAGAGCAAGACCAACTGAGCAATAAGAGTATGTTCGTGATGGGGGAAGCTTTTAGAGGCCCTCTCCTCTCCAAACAAATATCTCTATTATTGAATTCCTCAGCCTATAAATCAGCCTTCACTACCTTTCTTATTACTCCAACCCCTCAAGAAAATCCTGAGATGGAAGATAAACATGAAGTCTTTAGGCATAGGCAAGGAACCACCTTCACTTCAGTTGCAAGGACTCTCTGCTTTTTCCCCAACAGCCTCAAGCAAGTCACATGATATTTCACTTTTATAATACTCATAGCTTTGTACCCAGTGAAGGAGACACCTTAATATTTGTTTTTGGCAGTTTATTTGGAAATGAAATGTGGAGTTAGGAGGACTGGCTGTCTCAACATCTCTCAACCACGTGGTAATATAGATTTTGTCAATTTGGCTTCCTCTGACAGATAGCCTACATCCCTTGGCTAAACACACTTTGTGAAAGGGAGATGTATCATTCCACAACCTTCTATTCATATTTTTTGAGAGAAGTATGCACCACGACATAATATCACAAATTAATGGTAATAAAAGTTGGAGTAATGAGAAGAATAATAATTTTAATAATAACAAAACAAATTATCATGGTTAAGTAATTACTAGGCAACATCTCTGGGAGGATAATGTTAAAAGCCTTGTTTTATTTCATTTTTACAAAAAAGCGTGTATTTTTTATTCTCATTTTACAGATGAGTGCTATGTCCAGACTCACAAAATTATTTAAATTACTTAGTGGCATAGTTGAGATTCCAGAAAAGGGACAATTCTTTCAACATGGTCCCAATATGTTAGACAGAGACAAGATTTATGAAACTAACACCCTAAACACTGCAACAATGCAAAGGAGTGGGGATTATGTTCTCAATGGATTCAGGCATGTTCTTTGATGTGTGTGTAGTTACGCATGTGTATTTCTTATATTTTGTACACCATGCAGCTATGCTAATCCTAAAATGTAGATATCATCAGTTCCAAGTTTACTGATAAACTATTTGAAGCTCAGAGAAGTTAAATAATGTCTTCAAGATCACTTCCATTAAAAGCACAAGAAATGAAATCCAAATTAAGTCCAGGTCTCCTGGAGTTTCTTCATATTTCATTCCTTCTTTGGTTGATGGTGAGTTTAGTTTGTGAAAGATGAATTATATTTAAATAGATTTTATATTACCTAAGAGCACATGTATATCAGTTAACCTTCTTAGTGCATTTCATTTTATTTAGACATTAGTTGGTAATAGCCAACCAAAATTGTGAATGTGAAAGCATTTGTTTGTTTATTAGTTGAACAGAGTATTATACTGACACAGTCATCATGGACACTTTCATGAAAATTTGACAGGCTTGTGCAGTTCACCCTCGGGAAGGTAGCCATGCAATGGTGTGGTGACAAATGCTTAACAATTAGATCTCTGGAAGAGTGGAAGCCCTGATTTGTAGCATGCACCAGTTTTCATGGTGTGAATACTCTCACTGTGGTCAATTTTAAGCTATCAACACAGTGTCACTAAACATGGGGTCAGGAAGAAATGTACACAATCCACTCACAAGATGCTGCAAGCCAGCCCAACACACCACTGAGAGTCAAGCCACAAAGCCACACTTTCATCTGAACACAAAAGAGGTAATAAAGTGAGATGCGGCTACCTGGTAGTCAACACCACACCAATATTAGTACAAAAGGAAAGAAGCAAATTTTAGCTTGTTAATATCTTGACATTGGGCAGTATTGACTTTATGCTGCATCCAATGTAGTTCTGACTTTGAGCCTTTCAACCTCAGTTTGTTCCTTCCATGGCCACATTTCTAAGCTATTTTATAATTTCCATCCCTATAAAATTCAAGAAATGGTACCAGTGCTAAATTGGACTTCTTAAAGAAAGGTGAGTCACATTCATCAAAAATGACGGGCGGTATTGAGCAGGCAAACTTATTCCTTTCTTTTATTGTCCCAATAAATCATTCATTTATGGAAAAGGACTTTAAGGACATCCTAATAATTTTACTTCCACAACTCCACTAATATCAAATCCTCAACATTGAAGGTGTGAAGAGGAAACTCTGTGATAAATAACATCTCCAAAGTGGGGAATGGTTTCTAAACCACCCACAAGAACACTTGATCAGAGCAGGTATCACTGGGCCTTAGACAAATTACTCTGACTCCAACGAGGAGCCTAATATTTGTGCGTTGTTGAATGGCCATGGGAGAAAAATTGAATTGAGCTGGAAATTAGTTTTAGTGACATCATTTTTAGATTATGTTCAATGTGTATTTATTAGGTCCACTTTTATGCAAGGCCCTGCAGGTGATGTAAGAGAAATAAAACGAAAATTACAATTACATTGATTTGACAAAATTTACACAAAAAAGTTAATAACAGAAAAGATCTATTAGAGTGAGACCATGAGTCATATAAGGAGATATATATCCAAGGAGCTGGAGGAGTACACAGAAATGACAAGATTTTTATGAACTAATGTAATCGGAGGAGGATTCATAAAGATGCCAGGATGCAGGTCTGGGTTTGAAATTGTACCAGACATAGAAATGAAAAATTATCCCCAAGAAATGTGGAAAAGGGAGATTTGATGAGTGCATCAGGAGAATAAATTGGAACAGTTCCAAGAACTAACTCAGCCCATCACTAGTGAAAAAAAAAGAACTCGTTAGAAAAAAAGAAAAATGTTATAGGACAGAGATCTCATGCTTAGATATCGTTACGGGACAGGTTATGCAAATTAACAAAATGGTCCTAATATAAAGGGAAAAAAAGACTTGAATTTTCCAGCAGCATCATTTATTTTTTTCCCATTCAAGCTCTGTTGAACTTTCAGTTCTTTTTTCAGCTCAAAAATTTATCATCCACAGATTTTTCTGAATAACTGTCATGGATTTTACAATCATTGGTTTCATAATGTTGCCTTAAGTTATTCATTCTCAGAAAGAAGTCCCACAAAGAAATATACTCTCTCCCTTTTTCAGATAACTATGGCTTTTGTTTTCTATTTTTCTGTCTTCTCAATTTTTATAGATATTTAGATACAGAATTATATTGTGAATATTTAAGCATGAAAACGAAAATATCTTTACTTGTGGACTTTATTGAGACTGTTCAACTCACCAACTTTTATTGAGTGTATCTAAATGAGTCAGCCATGTCCCAATAAGCTACTTCTGTGTAAAGTGGATAGACTGACACCTAAAGTTTAAAAATGTTTTAAATGTGAGTGTATAAAGAGATGAGTAAGAAATACAAAACAAAACATAAAAATTGACTATTAGAGAATAGTATTTCTGGAGATGTGTTTTGAAGATCAAAGAACACGTTTCATAATTAAATGAGGTAGCATTGTAAAGTGTGTTGGTTGAACTCATTCATAGATGGTAAATTGGCCATAAATCATTCTAGTTAAATTTGGATATTATACAGTATGAAGACCATCTGTAGAGGATGGTAGTCAAGAAAAGCTATCTACTCTCATGGATAAATAATGCTGAAAACAAATCTTGCATACCCTCACCAATATACAGTATCTTCACTCGTTATTTGTAGCCTCTCTGGTCATATGTTATAATAGTTTTAATTTAAAATTCCTGGTTGACTAATGAGGTTGAGTACATTTTTAAGTGTTTATGTCCATTTGAACATTTTCTTTTTTGAAGTTCCTGTTCAAGTCTTTTAGTCATTTTTTTCAATTGGATTTTCTTTCTTTGCTTTGCTACTTTATAGAAATTCTAAAAATATATTCTGGAGACAAAACTTTCATCAGTCATATGTATTGCGAACATCCTGCTCTGTGGCTGGCCTTACCACTTCCCATAAAGATCTACTGTATGTTGATAATCACAGCCTCTTAATTTCTATATGTTTGTCAATTTTTTGTATAATTAGAGGGTTTTTTTGTGTCCTGCTTAATCTGTATAATCTTTGTATACCCCACTGTAATGGAGATATTCTGTATAGTATCCTCTGAAAGACATTTTTTACCTTTCACATAAATATCTAAAGCCCACCTGAAATTAAATGCTGTTTATACTGTGGACGGATCAAAATCTCTCTCTTTGGGGCGTATCTAATTGTTGTTGTGTAATTTATTTAACTGACTGTCCTTTACCCACTCTTCTGTTGTGACACCTTTGTCATTAATCAAATACCTGTATATGTCTGGGTCTGTTTCTAAACTCTCTTCTGTTCTCTTGGGTGATTTGTCTAATCTTGCACCAATAACACACTATCTTAATTACTTTAGCTCTTAAATAAGTCTTGATGTCTGGGAGTCTGAGTTCTCCTATTTTAGTCTCTTTCTTCAAGATTGCATTGGTGGACTGGCCTGGTGGCATAGTGGTTAGGTTTGTGCACTCTGATTCTGCAGCCTAGGTCTTGGCGGATTCAGATCCCAGATGCAGACCTACACACTGCTCATTAAGCCACTCTGTGGCAGGCATCCCACAAACAAAATAGAGGAAGATTGGCACAGATGTTAGCTCAGAGACAATCTGCCTCACACACACACAAAATGATTGCATTGGCTATCCTTGGCTCTTTGAATATTTATACAAATTTTACAATCAGCTTGTAACTTTCAACAAAAACTCCTGTTGGGATTTTTTGTTTTTGGTATTTCAGTAAATATAAAGATGAATTTGGAAATAATTGGCTTGTACACATACTAAGTCTTCTATTCCATGCATATTCTTCATTTATTTAGGTCACATTGATTCTCCCTCAACAACATTTTATAATTTACTCTGTATAGATTTGTCTCCTCTTTTTTAGTTTTTCCTAGGCATTTTATTCATTTGGATGATTTGATCAGCTCAGATGTATTGAGGATCTAAATATTAAAGGAATTAAAACTTTTAGAAGGAAATTTAGAGGAATATCTTTATGACATTGTCTAGAATGATTTCTTATATATGACAAAAATTAAAAATTGTAAATTAAAAATAGAGAACATGAAAACATTGAAAGAAATACCATTTATAAACGACACCAGAAAGTGCATGAAAAATTGAGCCATAAACAATCGGAAGATATTGGCAAAATGAATAATTGAAAATGTAAAGAATTCATGTATCAATTTGAAAGGAGCAAATAGCTCAATTTAAAAATGTGCTAAATTCATGAACAGGCATGTAGCAGAAAACACAAATGACCTGCCAACATATGACAATGCTATTTAATAATTAATAATGGTTATCATTACTTAATAATAATTCCAATGCAAATGAAGTCAAATCAGATGTAATTATATGCCACTTGTTTATCAAAAATTAGAATGTCTGACAAAACCAAGTGATGATGAAGATATATAGCAGGGGAACATTTTCATACTGCTTGTGAAACAGAGTGATAAATAGATGACAAATTACGTTATATTTTAAGACTGAGTGTAATAGACCAATTACAATCTCAGGTATATGATTTAACATATTGATTTTTATTTATTTATTTTTTAAATTGAGAGTTACTACATATTTCCTTGTGCAATCATTCTTTGGGGCCATACAAAGCATTTTTTAAAATGAAATAAATGGAAAAGAAAAGATCAATATTCGCTCAACACGTTAAGGGTGAGGGTTTCAGTCACACACATATTTGTTGGGAGAGGCAATTCACTGTGAGCCCTGGTGGCCCTGCACATTCCCACTGGATGTGCCAAGAATTTAAAGCTCTACCCACTCTGCCCAGGCCGCTACTCATGGTTGTGTTTGCAATGAACAGCCTTGAGGAATGAGGTAATGTCTCCCCCCAGACAACATGCAGGCTTACTATATAAGTGGAAGATCACCCAAGCTCAGTGTTCCTCTCCTGTAACACAACCCACTGCATGTTCAGGCATCCATCACAAACCCTTTGTGTCACACCTGTGGGACTTGGGGGCATGGGAAATTGCTGCCAGCAAACGTGAAGCTCTGGCTACTGCTTTTGCCATGAGTAATGAGGTCTTTTGTCTCTGACTCAAGAATTTTGTGTCTTCTGCCAGCATCCATGAAATAACAACAGGTTAGCTTATTAGCTTGCAAGTAGGGTAATATCCCACACTCTGCACAGTTCTTCACGATATTTTCCTGGCCACACGTGAAATTTTTCTAGTGATGGGTCACCATTGCAAAAGTTTGAAAGCCATTTCATGAACCAAGAGACATGTAAAATACAATTTAGAGTAGTATTATTTGTAATAATGCAAATTAAAAAAAAGCTGAAAACAACACAAACGTTAATCATCAGGAAGACAGGTAAATAAATTGTAGGATAGCCACCCAAAGCAATATGACACAGTAGTGCAAATAAACAATCTACAGCAACATGCAACAAAACAGATAATAGAAACAATGTTGGGTAAAATCAAGCCAATTATAGAGCATGACTTACAATACGTTTTTATGAACTTTTAAAGTAAAGGTAATTAGGCAATATATTGGTTCCGACTGCATGCATGTGTGGTAAAAATTATAATTTATGAAATAAAAAATTATAAACATAATATGCAGGATAGTGGTTAGTTGTGGAAAAGAGTCAATGTCATGTGATTAGAGTAAGCATAAGGGTAGGCTAAACGAAGAGTGTAGATAAAGGAGTTCATTAATGGTTCATAATAGAAAATGTAAACTATATATTAATTTCATGTGCAAAATATTATTTGATAATTTTTGGGTTCAGCCCTGTGGTCACGTGGTTAAAATTCTACGCGCTCTGCTCTGGCGGCTCAGGTTGGCGGGTTCAGATCCCAGGTGTGGACTTACTCCACTTAGTAGCCACACTGTAGTGGTGTCCCACATACAAAATAGAGGAAGATGTTAGCTCAGGGCTAATCTTCCTCAAACAAAAAAGGAGGTGGATTGGCAATGGATGTTAACTCAGGGCAAATCTTCCCCAGCAAAAAATAAACAAACAAACAAAATATGTATATATATTTATAATTTGATAATTTTAAGAAATATGACCCAAATCCTGAAATAATGTAATTCAGAGTTGGAAAAGGAGAATAGGCAAACCATGTACACTAATAATAACAAAAAATATTTGTTTCAATCTTTAATATAATTGCCACCAATGGAGAGTAAAATAATTTAATTTCAAACTGCATTAGTTTTTACTGCTTGGAGCACAGACTGCAGAGTTTTAAAAGGTATTGTTTAAGTAATCAGTTTGATATTAAATTTCATTTTATTTTGTATAAATGAAAAATTGAACATACCAGGAAACTCAGATTTACAGCTGATATTTTGTTCATGATTTGGAGATTGATATGGAACACCCTCACCACCACCTTTCAGCATTGAAAAGAAGCTCAAGGAGTATTATACTTAAGCCTTTCCCCATAGTTTAGGAAATCCAAATACAAGAATATAGAGAAAATGTTTGAGAAGCTGAAAGTTAAATGGATCACTCTAAATATGCACCATGCTGAGTGAAACTTTAAATTAAATTAAGTTCACAAACAGAGAAAAATTCCAGCTTTCAATTGCTAGTTTTCCTCAGCTCCAATGCTACAAACAGAGATAAAAAAAATTACATTGAGCTATGAAGGCATGAATTTTCTTGATGATAAAGCAAAATTTCTAAGTATAGTATCATATGACAGGTGTACTGTTTAAAAAAGGGAGAAAAAAGAAAGAAAATCTTAAAAATCTTCACTCAAGCATTATGCTTATTTTATGACACGCATTTGTTTCTAAGAGTCAATATAAGTACATAGAATACTATTTATTCTTGCTTTTGTAAAAATAAACATAAATAAAAGTAATAGAGGGTAAATGCTCTTCTGCAATTTTGCCCTTGCAGTCATATAGGCTTTATTGCTAATTCTATTTGTATGTGTGGTGCAAATGGAGTCTTATTAAATCTATGGCTTTGAGTCTCATGATTACTTCTTCACAATTTATTCCATATGCCATACTGCGTTCGTAACTCTTACTCCATTAAAAGCCTTTATTTTTCTGGCTTCTCAATGACCCCGTTACTTTCCAGGGAACCTGAGCCCATTTGGTTTGCAGGAATGTCATTTCAGCTGAAAACCTCTCTGCACAGATATTTACCTGGTCCAGAAACTATATGGTCGTGGCTGGTGTTCTGCATCTTTGGGATCAGCAGCAACCCACCTTCCCGCTGCCCAAGCCCTTTCCTGGCTCTTCACATGATACATTTGGCCAGTTTCTCTTGCTGTGGAGAGAGAAGCAAGCCATAGTTACTTTACAACCAGCAATTAGGCTCAGGGTACCAGGAATTTGCTTCCCTTGTAAGGAAAAAAAAAAAAAAAAGCAATAGTATGGAGAAAATGTTTAAGAAGAAAAGAGCATGGAGCCAATATGGATGCGCGACAGTGCTAAATTAATGCTGAGTTTGGCTCCGTTCTGCTGAGGGAATTTAAGGCTTCTCAAGGTCTGGATGTAACAGAAATTGAACAAAAGCCAAAACAGTCGGATAATAGATGGTAATTTTGAAATAAGTCTGAATAGAAAAGTCCACCATCTCTGAGCTTGCTTACTTTCTCTTACTAATATAAGAATTGTTCCAATGATTAAGCATGTGATGTCCAGAGAAGGGAACAGCATATGACATTAAGTATGAGCGTAGTAGATAGAAACACATTTCCAACCCTCGTGTGTTAATCACGTTTATAACACGAAATGCTTTCAGTTCACGTACAGGTTTGGGTGATGAGCTAGGAAATTCAGCACAGCTTGTGTTCCCCCAATTCGGCCTCACAGGCCTGCCTGTGGAGAGTATCACTTGGATTTCTCTACTCAAATTCTTTTGTCATTGTAATTCCTTCCCGGAGGCAGCATATGATGTAGGTCACACAAAACACTATACTACATCCCTTGGATATTCTGTGTGGCCTCACCTTTCTATCATCTAAGCTCATCTCTGAAGGGTAGCAGAATATGCTACCCCAAAATATGTCACTTTGGCATATTGATTATTTTGAACTGTAGTCATTTGAAAAACAGCAAATGTAAGGAGAGGCTTTCTCTGGACTCCCCTTATCCGGCTAAAGACGTTCCTCCAAAAGGAACTCAATTGTCATAACTCCCCTCCCTTGGAGTTTCATCATCCAGGGAAGATGCACACATCACAGGAGAGAAGATTAGAAGTTGACACCACACCCAGATAAACTTTGTCACCATCATAACTCCCATTTGTTCTTCTAAGGACATCTAAGGCCATTTGTTCTTCATCTTTCCTAAAAATCATTTACTCTCTTCTAAGATGTCTACTAGAAAGAAGGACCTGGCCACCCACTTCCAAAGAAGTTGGCCATGAATACCCTATAAATAGGAGCATTGTCTGATATAGCGCCAGAAGTTGAGAGGATGGCACAAAAAGGACTGGGCAGGATTCCCCTCTGCTGTACACGGGGTCACTAGTGGTTGGAATCAACTCCATAGCACCAATAATAACAAAAGAGGTCTGTAGCCTGCCTTTCCCTTTCCTATTAAGACGGTATTTAGTCTTTAATTCTAAGCCGCCTCGAGGAGTTATTCTTTTTCCCCTGGGCATCTCTCATGTATACATAGATGTACATGCTAATAAACTTGTTTGTTTTTCTCTTGTTAATCTGTCTTTTATTACATAGGTCTCAGCTAAGAACTCATAAGAATAGAAGGAAAATCATTTTTCCTCTCCTACATCCCTATTACCAATTTCCCAAACCAGAACCCCTGTCAGCCTCTGTGACATCTTACTGCACCCCCTTGCCACTGTTCCTCACTGTTGATTTTCCTCTCTGTCCTCTCCATTGCAAGAATCGAGGTTGAGAAAGAGGGCTTTGAAGTGAATGATGCTGAAACCCTAATATAACTGTTTATCAGCTATAATGTGACCCGGGGTCAGATAGTGAATGTCTTTGAGACTTAATTTCCTCCTTGGGAAAATACTTGCTTGATCTTCTGGTTGTGAAGATTGACTGAGCTGACGCAGGGAAAACATCAGCCAGTGACTGGTGTAGAGTATTAACTTGATTGGCAGTACTGATCATGGTGAAAATGAGGAGGAGACAGAAGATAATAATCATCAGTATTATTACATATCAAATAAATTTTAAAAACTCTTAATATCAGACTGTTTCCTATCACGCATAAGAATGCACAGTATATAATCTAGAAAATGATAAAAATACACAAGCACAACACCAGAAGACAGGAAGTATAAAATTTACAATCAGGAAATACGTGTGAAGGACTTTTTCTAACCACAATGGTTCTTTTAAAAGACACAGTCTCAGGAGATGAAATTACACATGTACTAAAGTGAAGGTGTAGAAATATTCCCTTTACCATTTGTATTTGAAACATTTTAATTATTATTTCATGTGCTTTTGCTAAAAAATGCCAGTATATTTGAGAGAATAGTTTATTCTTTCTTTCATATTGTCTGTATTTTAGTATGCCAAAACATGCTCATAATTTTATCTTATCACCTTTCTAGATAGCAAAATATTTTCTTCCTCAGGTTTTGAAGAATTAGTATTCATAGTTTTTCATCCTTAATAGAGTATTTAAAGAATTTAGTTGTTTGTTTTCTCTTTTCTGATAGAAATTTTTGTTTTTGGAATTTGGAGGTTAGAGAACGTGCCTATCCTCTTGGTTTTAAATTGTCCCAAGAAATCAAGGAGACCATGAAGCATAAGTAAAATTAGAAAGCGTAGAAGTCAGTAGGGGGGCATTTTATGGAAGGAACGTGATCGAGCAGTGGTACATAGACCAAAATCTTGGAGTATTGCCTTGGCAAATGGACATTTGATGAGTGCAAAATAAGTCAACTCAAAGTGGCTTACCCTAAGAAAACCTTAGCGAAAGAATACAGGGGGTATCACATCAAAGCCATTGCCAACAGTGTATGTGAGCTTCACCAGATCCTAGAACAAGAACATGAATGTAAACGAGAAGATAAGCCGTTGCTTTTTCCTCTTGCTCTAAGGGAAAACGAGTGCTCATCTCTTATTCTCCATGTGCCATCTTTTAATTTTCTCCCTCTGCTTATGCATATCAGTTTTCTCTGCTCTTCTTGTATTTGGTTTATTACTGTCTCATAATGGTGCCTCCAGTCTCCTTTGCTTGAGTTCAGTTATTCTCTGTCTCAATTTGGGAGAAAGAATAGAATTGACTCAGTTTCAACCATGATTTGTTCAATCATCTGTGACTTCAGAGAGGAATAATGTGGTGTATAGGTCCCCCATTTCTGTGATATGTGCAATATTCATAGTACAAGATATGTCTCTAACACATATGAAGTGAAACAGGCATAAATTCACCTTGACTAGAGGAAAATATTTCTAAAGGACAGTATTGAGGTAAGTAAGGGTACATTAGTTGAACAATACTAGATGATGTAACCAGTAAACCTTAAAATCTCCATGATTTAACCAAGTAGAAATGTACTTCTGACTCATGTAAAATTCAACTGATAGATATTTTAGAGGTGTAGAGAGTTTGCCTGCTCCACACATTCAGGCATATAGCCTAATGGAGGCTCTGCCATCTTTTTTTTAAAGATTTTATATTTTTCCTTTTTTCTCCCCAAAGCCCCCCGGTACATAGTTGTATGTTCTTCGTTGTGGGTCCTCCTAGTTGTGGCATGTGGGACGCTGCCTCAGCATGGTTTGATGAGCAGTGTTATGTCCGCGCCCATGATTTGAACCAACGAAACACTGGGCCACCTGTAGCGGAGCGCGCAAACTCAACCACTAGGCCACGGGCCAGCCCCGGCTCTGCCATCTTTAATATGAGGCTTCCAAGATTGTCCTGGGTTTTAACATCCAGCCAACAGACAGAGAAAGATCATGGAGAGTGATGTGTTGGAGTCTGTCATGGACCAGTCCTGAAAGTGAGGCACATCACCAAGGGTCAATTTCTATTTACTATTACTTGGTTATACATACACATCTAACTTTAAGAACAGCAGAAAAATGCAGTATGGAGTCCAGGAAAAAAATATTTGGGGCTTTGATAGCCAGTCTAAAAGTGTTGGACATCATTCTTTTGTTAATGTGGAATTATTGAACATTTTTGAGTTAGTAAAGTGAATTTGAACAATGGTTCAAGTAATGTAATTTGAGTTCTCTGTATCAAATAGATTAGAAGTGGAAAACTAGTGATTTTAATTTACAAAAATCAGGGCAATATGTTGCAATGCAAGGCTTATATGGAAGTAATTTCAACAGATATAGAAAAATAATAAGACATGGAGACCAGTGTCTTCTTTATCCATTCAAGAACTATTTATTGAATATTTTTACCCTGGGCTAGAGACTGGGCTATATTCTAGAATACAATGGTTTACTCTTCGTGCAGCTACAGAAAGCTGTAATCTAGTGGGATCAGGGGGATGGAGATTGAATTTAAATTATTAAATTACTAATACTGTACCCAAGAATTGTGATCAATGTTGTAAAAAGGATAGAAATCTATGAATGAGTATAACCGACTAGTAAAGGTCTCTCAGAGTAGTGAAATTTAAGTTACATGTGTATGTGTGTGGGTGGACACACTTGCATGACTCAGGAGACGCTTGTGATGTTACAGATATGCAATTCAGTAAAAAAGGGAAAGAATTTACCAAAAAAAAAACATGTCTGGTGGATAGGATGATAAAGTCAGATATAGAGCTACCAATTTGGGGAATATCAGCTAATATTCAGGAGCATGTATCTATTAGTTGGCTATAAATGAGAACAGGGAATGATGGTAGGAATTCAAAGAAAATCAGATTTATAGAGGCAGACAACTGTTACGTAATGTCAATTATTTTGGTACCACTTTTGATGGGATCCAAGTCTCCCTTGGGTCCTGCACAAAGATATTTCTTACAAAATATTGTAATGCATATTTGTCTTTTCCTTTCAAAAGTGTATGTTTCTTTCTCTTAATTTAGGTATGATGCTGCATTGCAATTAAATGTTTATGTGGTTGAAGTTCCCTCTGAACTATTACTTCCTTGAGACAGTGTATATTTATTCATCCTTCTCCCCCCCCATGTTTTTCACAGAACCAGAAATAGAGCAGGTGCTCAATAAATATTTGATGAATGGGAGGGAATAAAGAAATGAATGATGAATGGGTACCATGTATGTGGAGATGCACAAGGTTCCTGGAGCATGGAAAACATAGGGTGCAAATGATAGAAGCATGGGAAAGCCTCTACGATGTGCAGCAAGAGCAAAGTGTGAGTGTGTAAAGATGGTGGGAGACAAACCAGGGCAGATGAATTAAGGCTACACACCATAAAGCCCTTAATTCCTGATTAAGCAATTTAGAAATATCATGGGGGAAATAAGAAGTCATTATAATGTTTCAAAGCTGTGAAGACGGAATGCAAGTGTAGAGGACAACTAGTGATCAGGGGGAACAAAAAGCTATTTTCACATTTCAGATGAAGAATAATGATGATGAACTAAACCATGCTCTGGGTCCCTGTGAGAAAACAAAATTTCAGTTTCTAGAAGATTCTTTAAACTATCAGAATGTAAGAAAGCTGGAGAAATGATTACAGAAGGCAAAATTACTAATCTTGTGCTTGTGATTAGTGTGGTGGTCTTTCTTCGAATATCTGTAGAACTTTCCAGAAAAATTTAGAAAGTGTAATATACATATATTTATATATATATATATATACACATATATAAATACATATATGAAGTGTCTATGAGTTGCCAGAAGAGATAAAGGCAACACAAAGTTTTGAAAGGAGACCTATAGAGATTTTTCCTGAGAATGATGAGCAGACTTCCCCATCAGACATGATACTACAGAATACTAGGTCCCTTAGTGGAAATTTTATCAAGAAACTCTGATGACAATAAATCAACTTCATAAAAGCAGTGAAAGACTATACAGAAAAGAATGAGTGTGGCTGTGTTCCAATAAAACTTTATTTTCAAAAACTGCTGGTTGACCAAATTTGGTTTTGGGGTCATAGTTTGCCAACTCCTGGTCTGATATCTTACTATTGCAAGAAACTGTGTGAGCGATGTAGGTTAACACCACGAAGAATAATAAAATCTCCACCAAAGCTATCTCAGAATTCTATTGCATATTATGCAATGATTTTATTAATAGTTTATTATCGGGGAATGAGGACAAAAATGTCAAAGTGCTACAACAGTTTTCTTTTCAAATGAGGAGCATATTGAAAATTATTCTTTGATGTTCACAAGGTCAGTAGCCATAGAGACCTCAAGTTAGGAAGCTCAAGGATCTGATATTACTTGAGAATTACTCCCCTCAGACTATATCAGCCTGAAATATCTACTTAAAAGATGAGTAACTTCTTTTACCAGAATATCAGGCTGTCTTCATCAGCCCAGGCCGCTATAACAAGATAGCTTAGAATGGATGGTTTCAACAGCAGAAATTTATTTCTCCCAGTTCTGGAGACTGGGAAGTCCAAGATCAAGGTGCTGACTGATTTGCTTCCTGGTGAGAGCCCTGTTCTTAGTCTTCAGATGGTCTTCTCGTCCTTGTATCTTAACATGGTGAGGAGAAAGAGAGAGGAAGGACACCCTCTCTCATCTCTTTGTAAGAGCACTGCTCTCATTAGGGCTCTGCCCTCATAACCTGATTATTTCTCAAAGGCTCCATCTCTAAGTACCATCACATTGGGGAGTAAGGTTTTAACATACGAATTTTTGGGGAACACAAACTCACAGCATAAGTCAAAGCAAACTTGGTAACTGAAGTCATTACCAAGTCTTTGTAGTTATTTTCTCAGCCACCACGTCACTCTTGAGAGCTTCCTCCCCATCCAGAACCCAGGATAGTATACTGACAATTTAATTCTTTGATTGACTAAAGAAATGTTTGTGAGCTCTACTTCCTTGACTCCATTTTATTTCCTCTCATGCCATTTCCTTTGTGCTTCTTTTCACCTGGATTCCATCGATCTACCAAGACCTTTGATTCTGAAACTTCACATATCGTTTAAGTTTCACTGCATGATGCAGTTTTTCCAATAATCTTCTCCTTTGTACTCTGTCATTTGAGAATCTGTCCTTGCTCATTGTGGCGCCCAATCCAAGGTCCCCGAATTTCATCCTGAACCAGACACACTTGTCCTCAAGGGGAGTTCTGATGTTTATATATATGCATAGCATTTGTTAAAAAAATAATTTATAATAATTATAATAAAATATTACAATAAAATTATAGCAAGTATGATTAAATATTTACTTTGTGTTTAATATGTGTACATGAACCTTGTTGTCACGCTTTTAGTAATAGTCTTTTGGCTTATTTTTCTTATTTTATTCCTTACATTATATATTTATGCATATACACATGCACACAAACACATATTTATATATTAATATAATTAGGTCCCCAAGCATTCTCTATGTAAGAAGGAAAATTTACCTTATTACTGAATATTTTTTAAGACGCCTCTCTTCTATAACTTTTTGACTGCTTTCTTATGAATTCTGGAGTTTTCTGAGAGTTCATTTGAGGTTATGTGATATTTAATTTTTAATCAGTTATTTAGACCCACGATTGATAGTTTTCAAAATCAACACCTAACGCTTCTTCTGGAAGTTGTACCTGTATTTTACGCATCTCTTTCCATCACTCTCTTTTATTATCCTGAAGAGAAAGTATTATTTTTTATTTTATGACAGCTCAGCCACTTCTATCAAAGAACAATCTTTGTCATTCCTCACTACCTCTGTTCTTCTTTGCTGATCTCCTGCTCCCTCTGAACCAGAAACATTCCTTAGATTTATGGACATTTCCTGTACAACGTTCTTCTCATTTTGTTGCTTAGATCTTTACTCATTTTGGTTCTAGTTTCTTTAGTTCCATTTTGGATTTTTTCCAAACTCCCAGTCTTTGAAGTTTCAGTCTGTCTATTAGTCTTTTTTCTATACATGCTCTTTATTCACTCATAGACTAACCTAACCCATTCATTTCTCTTCCTGAGCAGAGAGAATTCTCCCTTTGAATAGATGATGTTTCTCTTCAATGTATGTTTTTCCCACTTAATCTTCCAATACTAAATGATTAAATTTTCATTTACTGAGGAACTACCATGTGTCAGACAGTATATATAAACAAGGTTAATTAATTCTCACAACTATGAAATTGATATAATTTTAGAAGTTCAGACGGATTAATTAAGAGGCCAAAGTTTATACAACAGGTCTTGGATTTATCCTCCAAATATTTACTGAGCTATTTCCAGATTCCAGGCACTGGCGCAGATGTTGGGAATGTAGCAGAGAATAAGACTATTGATGGTCATGCTCTCATGGAGCAGTATGAGGGACATTATCAGAATATAAGTAAATGTGTAACTATATATAAAATAAAATACTTTTTTAAACATATAATAAATATATGTCTTCATATATGCAGTGAAGGAAATTAATATGTGTTTTGATAAAACATAACTGAATGTGAGGTGGTTGGAATAGCCTTCACTGAAGAGAAGACATTTTAGCAGAGATTTAAAATGGAAGAAAAAGTTAGTTATTAGAGGTGAGATGAGAAGAGCATTCCAACACCAGGAATGTGAGTAAGGCAAAGACATATGGTAAGAAAAGTTTTAAGTGTGCTCAAGAAACAAAATATATCTAATATTGCTAGAGTGTAAGTGGCATGTGATGAGATGGAGAGGCAGGACTGTCATGCTCCAAAGTATATATTTTTCCACCTCTCTCTCAGAGGTTAGTTTAATTTTCTTGACACAGCAATAAAGTAGCAATTAACACTCCATAGCATTTATTGGCACTTGTTATTATGTCAACATTGAAGTGTCTCGGGTCTCCGTCCTAGTTACTCTTATCTAACTATATTCACTCCCTTAGTGAACTCTTTAAGTCTTAAGGCTTTAAATACACAAACATTCTGATGCCTCCCCAATGTTACCTATAGCCTGGACCACTCCTCTGAACTTCAGAACTGTATATCCCAATATGTCCTAGACATCGCCACTTGGATGCTTAATAAACATCTCAAACACAACTAGACCAAAAGTGAACTCCATATGCAGACTTCTTATGGGGTCTGGGTTTTGCTCTTACCCACATTTACAAGTTAAGAAGTTAACCTATACTGTTTCAAGGATACAGTCAGAAGACACAAAACTCCTGGGTCAGAGACAAAAGACTTTATTACTCACAACACCACAAACAGCAAGAGTATCAACATATTTGCATTTTTCCCTTGCCCCCAAGTCCCATGATGTAGAGGGAGCCAGAGAGGTGCTATACATGCAGTGAATTTTTATTGCTGCTGAGGAACTCTGACTTTGCATAACCCGCTGCATTTACAGCAAGGAGTAGGAAAGCTTGCTATCTCTCCTGAAAGCAGATATTTTCTCATCTTTCAAGGTTGCTCTCTACAAACACAACCCTGAGAAATGGCCCAGGTATAGAATATTCAGCCCTGGCCTTCTTGACATACCAAGAGAGATGGCTAGGAATTCAAGAAACCATGGAGGACAGTCTCACCCAATAACGCCATAAAATGGGTGTGAGATGGTTGGTGTCATGGAGGCATGTGGAGAAGGGCATAGGTCTAAAAGCTGCTACTGTAACCCTTGACAATAAGGGTAGTTAAAACGCCAGCAGTGAACTTGGCTTGATTTCTCTCTTCTTCCTCAGTCCTATAGGCTGATGGCTGCCTGGGATAGAAAAGTCTAGATACCTGGGCCAAGGTCTGGGTAGCTCCCGGGTTTGTTCTCCCATAGCACATCCTATAGTTGCTGAATTCTCTCTAATACAGCTGTTTCTCTGAGGTCCACCTCACCTCACCCAAAAGAGAAGGAGAAGGATCAACACCATCACGTGGGCTGTCATCCCAAGAACACAGACTTCCCCCACCCCGTACCTTGTTTGGTCATCAGGTAGCTTCTCATCATGGGTGGACACTCATCCAAGGAGAGAGTGGTGGTTCCTCACTGCTACCCCAATCCAATACATCCGGCTTTGTACCCTCTTTTCTTCTGAAAAGTAAAAACTACAAGCCCTCTCATCTTTTGTCCCTCTTAAGATCATCTTGTGCAAAAAGCATCATTTGCACTATCACTACAGTTGAAGTCTCCATACCCATTTCCACTGTCAAATTATGTAACAATGCCAAGGACATGGGTGCCAGCATAGGCTCATCCCATCTGGCCAAAGGGCTGAGTTGTGGAGCTGCTTCACAAGGGTCCCCCAGTCATAGCCTGGCCCACTGCTAGCTTTCTGTAGCTCTCCTAAACTCACAGACTCTACTACCACTATTGTCCCTGATCGCACCTTGTGAAATGGGCTTGCTAGCTTCCTCTTGCCCCAGTCTCTCCATCACGCTACAGACAACCCCCTAACATACCTATATTTACTTATTTAGTTTTCTTATAACCCATCTTCTCCATTAAAATCTAACTCTCTAAAGGAAAACATTTTTTGTATTATATGTTCACTCATGTCTTTAGCATCTAGGACAGTGCCCCAAACGTAATCAATATTCACATTATCATATATAGAATGAGTGCATATGTTTGTTCATCTGCTTCGTTCACCACTAGAATGTATTCTCTGTTAGAGTTGGAAATCAGATGATCTTTTTCACTGTTGTATGCCCTATGGCTTTAAGCAGTAGCAAATCCTAGATTTTCCATAAGTGTACACTGAATAAATTCATTGAATGGTCAAATAAAATAAGTTCTAAGTAAATAATTTCTCCACATAATGAAATGTAATGGTTAACTTTCACTTAGGCGCTTTACTAGTCACTTAAAAAATTCAGTTTATTTTGGAACATGTGGCTCATTTGTTGATTTAGCAAGGGTTTACTGAATACTTGTTATTTTCAGGGCTTGTTTTAAGGATCACCTCTCACAGCGTTGAGTAGGTTATGTTAAAAAACTAATTCAAAGAATGCCTGTTGAGTGTGACAGAGACTGCTGGCTACTTGTCAAAACCTATATTCTGTTCTTCTTAGGCTCACACACATCATTCACAAGCTCTCCAGCAGTTAAACGTGGCACCAGAAGGGTTTTCTGACCAGCGAAAGACGACCTGAAGGGATATGTACCATTTACGAGCTTGGCGTATAAAAATCTTCCCATGTGCAGCTCCATTTTCTTTTTTTCCTTTCAGTTATCAGAATGGGGCAAACTCCAGGGCAATTTTGGAAGCTGCACACAGAAGAGGAGAGAGCCTCATTCAGATTTGGGCCCTGAATGATTACAAGGAGAGTTGCTTGGCCAAACGATGCCCCTCTTAGAATCATTTTTAGAACTTACTTCTGGTTCACATCTTTACCTATATGGGGGTCATTTTTCAAAACCACTTAGTATGCCTTAACTCATTGAAGAAATAGATTTATGTTTATTTGCTGCAAGAAAGTAAATGATTCTAGGAATATTTTTCTTTCTAAATAAAAGAGTAGCAAGTCAACATTTGGTATCCTTGTTTTCCAAGGCTGTAATAAGTGTGAATGCATTAAGGATAATAAATGTTATTCTGTTGAATTTGCCCCATAAGTAACTTAAGTGATTCCCACAGAAACTCTTCTATACAATTGCACTCAACCTCTTCTGGAGAGTCTCCAGGGGTTGTGTCTCCTGCACATGGGAAGTTGCATTGCCTTCTTCTCTTCCTCTGATAACCATAGATAGTATTTCTTGGATGGGCCTCCACAGTCCCCAGTCTTGTGAAGGATTCTGCACAGCAGCCTCTGGCACTCACATTGAAGACCTTCCACCAGGCATTTCCAGGTGCTCCCAAAAGTTTGGAGGCAAAGATATCAACACTCATGGCATGTTTTGAGCGACTCACTCTCTTTTCTGTTATTTTGCACTTGAGAGTAAAAATGATTTATTCATCTTTTCCTAACATTATTTCTTACCCTTAATCCTCCCAGACCTGGTCCCAAATATGATTCTTCTTCCTTTGGGGGTGTAGTTAGGGAAAATTAAACACAATGCTCTACTCCAAATCTCCTTTCACACCGTAACTGAGCCTTGGATGCTAGTCTAAGCTTCTCTGTCTGCTCCTCTTTGCCCTTCAGAGAATTCTGTCCTCATTTCTTCAAGCAAAAAAATTCTTGGCACACGAGTGAACCAGAAAAGATCAGAGAAGTTTGACTCTCAAAACTGAACAGAGCTCAAGGCTCCAGCTTAGTCCTGTTACATAAATTAGCTATTGGTTTATGGCCAGCAAGTCGTTGTCAGTAGTACACACGCCAAATAATATCCGGAAAGGAATTTATAGACAGAGAAATGAGGAGCAAAAGTTTTGAATTTTCAACATTTGTTTAGTTGTCTTAGATCAGTTTTGTGTATGTGTATGTGTATGTGTATGTTTCTTCAGCCTTATTGGAATAATGCTATTTAGTTCTATCTACTTCACAGATTTAAAAAAAACACGTTGTCAATTTAATCATGAGTTTACGGACATCTATTGTTTATGTTTTCATTTTAATAGAGAAGACATGGCAAACTAAAATTTCTATTAGCTCTTTTAAGTATAGATTCAATGTACTAGATACGTGCGGAACACGGATTTTTGAAGCGGCTGCCTCAGATGAAGTTTGTAATGAAGGTTATATAGAACAGAAGTAGAGCCATAAATATACGCACTTAAGTTACCCATTATAAATGTGTAGCCTCTCTGAATTTAGTTTCCTAGTTCTTAAACAAGGATATTAGTGATTTTTGCAGAGGTATTATGAGGCTTAGACATAATGTATGCAAAGTGACAATCGAATTAAGTACTCAATAAATAAAAGTTTCTTTTCATGCATAGAGAACAAATTTGGACTTCATGCTTCGGGCAAATGATTTAACCCCCTAATTGTTAACTGACCCCTCTTTAAAATGGTGAGAACATTACTACCTATCTTATGACATTGGAATAAGGCATGTATCCCACTACACTGGTATTATAATAAGTAATTAAATTAGATAATTGTTATTACTGGAAATTATATTACTTTTCCAAACATATGTTAAAAATCTGTCCCCTACAGTCTTAAGAATTTTTCTAAATTTTTTCCTTTTTTATTTTTAAACTAAGCTCTACTATTGAAGTGTCTGTATCCTCAGAATATTATCTTTTGTTGTTTTTTAAATTTTTATTTTTAAATAATTTTAGATTTATAGAAAAGTTGCAAAATAATAGAATGTTAGTATATCATCTACTCAACTCTCCCTAAAGTTAACATTTTACATGACCATGGTACATTATCAAAAACAGGAAATTAACATTGATACGCTCGCATTTACTAATCTACAGATCTGATGTGAATTTCATGTGTTGTCACGCTAACATTCTTGTTCTCTGTCCAATCCAGGATCACATGCTGCATTTAATTGCCATAGCTCCTTAGTCTCCTCCAATCTGTAAGAGCTTCTCATTTTTTCTTATAACCTCAACACTTTTGAAGAGGATTAATCAGGCAGTTTGTATAATATCACTCATTTTGTTTTGGTATGGTGTTTTCTCTTGATTAAACTGAGGTTTTTTATTTTTGGCAAAAGTACCACTGAAATGATGTTTTTTATTCTCATTACGGCATATCAAGAGAAACCTAATGTCAATATGTCTTATTAGTGGTGATGTTAACTTTGATCACTTAGTTAATGCCAAGTTTCTCCTCCGTAAACTTACTAGGTTTCCTTTGGTAATTAATAGGCATCTTGCAGGGGATCTCATTGCAACTATGCAAATATTCTCTTCATCATAATTTTTCTCACTCATTTCAGTTACCATTGCCTGCAGCCTTTATACTGTGATGTTTGCCCAGTGATGTTGTTCTATATCCCTCATTCCTTCTACATTATTTAATTGTAATTCTAGCGTAAAGAAGAATTACTGCTTTTTCTCCATTTATTTATTTATTCATTTAGTTATTTGTTCATGTCAGTATAAACTCTTAAATATTTATTTTATGGTCTACAATCCAACACTATCATTATTTATTGTGTTGTTTAAATTCTTCCAGCCTAGGCTACTGGGATCTTAAGTTGGTTCCTGTATCCTTTGTACATGGCACCACCATTGTTTGAACACTCCTTTACTTTCTTGCACTACAAGATGTTTCAGTCTCATTTTGTTTATTCTCTCTCAATCCATTTCTCCAAAGAAAGCATCACTTTATTTTTTTTTACATAGAGAATAGCATTTAGAAACGTTATCTATCTATCTATCTATCTATCTATCTATCTATCTGTGTATACATACATCTATAATTATTTCATCCTTCATCTATATACATATTAAACACCATGACTTTATATGATATCAATTCTAATCCAATAGTCTAAGGTTTATTCTAGCTTGACTCCTTTTCTTCTTTGTCTGACGTAGAGAAAACTGGATCACATTATCCACAATATGTTTCTTTCTTTCTTTAATCTTAGTATATACAAAAAATATTTTAATATATGATAATCCATACCTCTGTGAAAAACAGTGTTAGGAACTAGAGAACAATATTGGTTTTCTACTTTTTTTACCGTAGCCTTTCAGTATACTGTCAAAATATTGCCCTCCAAAGTTGCTTAAGATGGCTCTTCACTGCTCCACCCTCTTTACTGCAGTTATGTTCCCCATTTGTGATATATTCCATTTCGGATTTCCCTCACATCTTGGTGGATTTTAAGTTTTTTAAATTTTTTATTGAGATATAATTGACAAATAACATTTTGTAAGATTAAAGTGTACAATATATTGACTTGGTACATTTATATAGTGCAATATGATTACCGTGATACATTAGGTAACACCCTTATCACATCGCAAAGCTATCATTTCTTCTTTGTAGTGAGAACATTTAATAGAAATTTTAAGTATGTAACATAGTATTGTTGACTATAATTACTATGCTGTGCATTAGATCTCCAGAATTTGTTCAACTTGTAGTTGCAAGTTTGTACCCTTTAAAAATATCTCCCCAATTTCCCCCATCCCCCCAACCCTTGGTAACCACCATTCTACTCTCTATTGCTACAAGTTTGGCTTTTTTAGATTCCACATTTAAATAATATCATACAATATTTGTTTTTCTCTGTCTGACTTATGTCACTAAGCATAATGTCCTCAAGGTCCATCCATGTTGTTGCAAATGGCAGGATTTCCTTCTATTTATAATTGAATAATATTCCATTGTGTGTGTGTGTATATTTACACACATATATATATATATCACATCTTTATACATTTATCCATTGATGAATTAGGTTGCCTCCATATGTTGGCTATTGTGAGTAATGCTGCAATAAATATGAGAGTGTAGGTATCTTTTTGAGATCTCGTTTTCATTTCCTTTGGATGTATATCCAGAAGTGAGATTGCTGAATCATATGGTACTTCTATGTTTAACTTTTTGAGAAACTTTCATATGTTTTTTTCCATAGTGGCTGCACCAGTTTACATTCCCACCAACAGTACACAAGAGTTCTCTCTTCTCCACATCCTCGCCAACACTTGTCATCTGTAGTCTTCTTAATGATAGTCATTCTGACAGGTGTGAGGTGATATCTCATTGTGGTTTTGATTTGCATTTCCCTGATGATTGGTGATGTTGAGCATCTTTTCATGTCCCTATGGGCCATTTGGCTGTCTTCTCTGGAAAAATGTTTATTCAGTTCCTCTGCCTATTTTTTAATTGGATTGTTTGTTTTTCTATTATTGAGTTATATGAGTTCTTTATATGTTTTGGATGTTAACTCCTTATCCAATGTGTGGTTTGAAAATATTTTCTCCCATCCTTTAGGTTGGCTTTCAATCAGGCAAGAGAAAGAAATAAAAGGCATCCAGATCAGAAAAGAAGAAGTAAAACTATCATTTGCAGATGATATGGTTTTCTATATAGAAAATCCTAAAGACTCAACCAAAAAACTATTGGAACTAATCAAGGATTCAGTAAAGTTCCAGGATATAAATTCAACATACAGAAATCAGTTCTGTTTCTATACACTAACAATGAAATATCTTAAAAAGAAATAAAGAAAATAATCCCATTCATGATAGCATCAAAAACAATAAAATACTTAAAAATAAATTTAAAAAGTAAGTAAAAGATCCATACAATGAAAACTACAGGACTTTGATGAAAGAAATGAAGACAACACAAGCAAATGGAAAAATATCCATGTTCATGGATCAGAGGAATTAAAATTATTAAAATATCCGTATAACTCAAAGCCATCTACAGAGTCAAAGAAATCCCTAGCAAAATTCCAATGGCATTTTTCTCAGAAATAGAAAAAGAATCCTGAAATTTTTATGGAACTACAAAACCCCAAAAAGCCAAAGCAATCCCCAGAAAGAACAAAGCCAAAGGCACACTTCCTGATTTCAAGCTGTATTACAAAGCTATAGTAATTAAAACAGTATGGTACTGACATAAAAATAGACATACAGACCAATAGAATAGAATAGAGAGCCCAGAAATGACCCATTGTATTTGAAATCAACTAGTATTTGACAAGTGAGCCAAGAACACTCAGTAGGGAGAGGATATCTCTTCAACAAAGGGTGCTGGGAGAAATAAAATTGGACCCCTATCTAACACCGCTGACAAGAATTGACTCAAAACAGATTAAAGACTTAAACATAAGACCTGATACTATAAAACTCCTAGAAGAAAACATGGAAAAGAAGCTCCTTGACCTCTCTCTTGGCAAAGACTTTTTTGGATATGACAACAAAGAATAAGCAAAAAAAGGCAAAAGGACAGCAAGTGGGACTACATCAAACTGAAAAGCTTCTGTACGGCAAAAGAAACAGTCAACAAAATGAAAAGGAAATCTATGGTTTGTAATTTGTTATCCATATTTTGGTTATGCAAAACAGTACCATGAACACTAGTTTCAGAGCATTCCTAAAAGTGTACTCCAAAAAGAGTCACTCCTTCTGCATCTGTACTGTTCCATTCCTTTCCCATTTCTCCACTGTTTTCGCCCTCTCTCTGTCAATAACTGATCTTAATACTTTCTAGTTATCATTCCTGTATTTTTTCCTATAAGTATGAATATGCATATATAATTTATTATACTGCTATCTTTTTTATATGAAGTATATTGTAGATCCCCTACTGAACTTTGCTTATTTATCTAAAAATACATTCTTGAAATTACTCCATGACTGATCATAGAAATCTACCTCCTTTTGTACAGTTCCATTGTACTCAATTATATGTACACCTATATTTCATTTACATACTCTACTATGTATGAGTATTTAGGTGGTATCCAATATTTTGCAATTGTTAACAAGGCAGAAGTGAATAATCTTCTGCATATATATTTTCATATTGTACTAAATGCAGTAAAAGACAATTACATCATTTTCTCTGAGACATCAACATGTAAATATTTGTAAATATGATTCAAATATGAACACATAATTTATTTTTTTAATTATGATACAAAATTTTGTTTAAGAAGTATAAGAATCTTATTTAAAAACCTATTTATGTAACTCTGTGTTTATTGTCCTACTATACTAATCATCTTAGCCTTTTCAGGCTGCTATAACAAAATACCACAGACTGGGTAGCTTATAAACAACAGAAATTTATCTCTCATAGTCCCAGAAGCTGGAAGTCTGACATCTGGGTGCCAGCATGGTCAGGTGAAAGCCCTCTTTCGGGTTACAGATTTCTCACTGTGTCGTCACATGGTGAAAGAGGGTTTCTCTGAGGTCTCTTTTATAGGGGCACTAGGCCCATTCACGAGGGCTCCACCCTCATGAACTAAGCACTTTCCCAAAGCCCCATTTCCTAACAGCATCACATTGGGCGTTAGGATTCCAACATGGGAATCTTGGGATTCACACTATAGCACTAACCTTTTATCACGTTAGCATATTGCCTATCATTAGTTCAGGAAGAGGGCAAGATTACCTCCCTGTGGGCGCATGAAACTTCCATCTAATGTAAAGTTATTTACATCATTTTTGCTCCATTCCCTACGCTTCAATAGAGGATCCTATTCCCTAGTCCTTATAATATGTATACTATTAAATAGATTTGTATGCTTTTGATGAGCAGCTTACTTTCCCAAAGATAGTAATAAATATACAGCTACTACTGTTACTTCTACTTCTAATATTCATAATAATCTCAATATTTAAACATGCTGTGCCTTCTACTGTTTATAATAATTCATTTAATAACTCTGTGAGGGAGGTGCTAGAATTAGTCCCATTTTACAGGTAAAAATAAAGGAAAGGCAAACAGTGCTATGGAGAGTTTAATCCAATGCCAAAGTTACACAGTTAATAAGTGGAATTGAATTTGAATCCTGAAGGTCTGTTTTCTGAATCCATAAGATACTGAGTGAAAGTCATGAACACTGATGGATTTTAAATGATAGAGATAAGGATTTTGTGTCTCTGTGTTTCCTGAGAGTTTTCTACACATCAGCTACTGGGCCAAAATCAAACTCATCCATCCCCATCATCCTCACAACATTTCTAGGAGAACGGCACATGATCATCACCACCGCCCCAAACTACACAGGTCATAAGGGCAAGAAAGATGTGATCCCATGAACAATATATTCCACAAACTCTATTCTCAACCCCTAAACTGCCATGGTGATTTCTAAAGCATTATATTTTGATTTCACATGGCTGAGTGGTTCAAGTTCCACGCACTCCTCTTTGGCAGCCTGGGTTCACGGATTTGGATCCCAGGTGCAGATCTACTCCACTCATCAGCCATGCTGTGGAGGTGTCCCACATGCAAAGTAGAGGAAGACCAGCACAGAGGTTAGCTCAGAGCTAATCTTCCTCAAGCTACAAAAGAGGAGGATTTGCAGCGGACATTAACTCAGGGCGAATCTTCCTCACACACAAAAAAAACCCTATAATCATCTCTCTTCACAGTATTCTTTTAGCACTTGGCAGTACAAGCAGAGTTTTATACATTCTCCATAAGTCTGAAAGAAAGGCTGTCCAGTCCAGGTAATTGTACTTGCTTTTTATTCACGAGAATATTGACTCTCAGAAAGGTGTGGTGAAATCCTTATGGTCACAGGACAATAAATCATTATCCTAGGGTTGAAACTCTGTGTTGAGGGTTCCAAAACCTCCAAAACTTAGGGCTCAAATTCCAAAATTTAGATGCACTGCATTATATATATTTAAGGAGTCTTATAAAGTATTTTAAAGGAAAGAATATTCTTACGTGTGCTTTTACATTTAAAAGTAAAGACACCTGCAGGATACTGGCTGTTACTTAAGCACTTCAAATAAGAATCAGGAGATCCATTGCTAGTCCTGGTTTCACTAATTACCAGCTATGTGACATTTGGAAATCCATTTACACTTTCGCAACTGTTAATTGGAGGCCTGTCTCGCACACACACTTTTTCAGAGACATACAGCAAACTGGGGGGCCCATAAGGAGCAGTTGTTCAGACTGCAGTCAACTGCCTTTCAGGAAACTCCCAGGGGGAAAAAAATCCTTTTAAGGATTAACCCTCTCATCCTAAAGACATCTGAGGATACAGACCTAAAAAGCACTTTGGTTTATCTATTTTTCCCATTGCATTTGGCCTCATCTTTGACTGATTCTGAATTTCTGCTTAGAGAAAAAAAAGTGCTAAAATTAGGCTCCATTTATTCTGCTAGTCACATATGCTCTCTTTCATCTCGCTAACTTGTAATAAGTGGATGTCCTAATCTCATCGTTCATATTCTTTTCCTGTTGGCAGGATTTAAAAAAAATAAATAAATAAAAACAGAAAAAGCAATTTGCAGAGAAGACTATAATAAAGTCCCCTGGTCCCCCCAAAAGGAACTTTCTTTGTTAGCACGACCTTACATTGTCCCACTGAATAACGCAAACTTTGTTTGGTTGTACCCTGCGGGTTCTCAGGCCCGGAAGTCAGGGGCAGCAGCGGTACTGAGTTGGCACAAAGTAGCAGAAATGTCATTTTTTAATTATGTGGTTCTGAGAGGAATCTATTATCCACTGCTGAGATGCTGAAATCAGACAATTTATCTGCAAGGCAGCTCTGTCTACAATCTAGAATAGATATCTCTTGTCACTGCAGGAAATAGAACGAAAGGATGGTTTTATTTCTGGAGCCTTATGTTTATAAATTTATTATTTTAAGTTGCCAGTGAAAGGGAATAATGTCCTAAGGTATTGCTTGGTTCCACTCTGCCACCTTCTCCTCCAAGAAGGGTGTTTAAGACACCCAGGCCCTTTGTCCCCAGTTGGCATCAAACTTTCTAGGCCTCAAGTTCAAGAAGTATTTGCCCAATCTCCAGCTCGTGTTCCAAATGCCCATTGCCAACGTAAATAGAAACAAATCTTTAAGAAGGGCCAAGCAAACCAGAGGCATCCACCTACATTAATATAAACACAAATTACTCTTTTGCATTTCAAACAAGATGCTGGAAACTATTTGAAACATATCCTTTCTTCTTCTCTTGTGAGCTTTTTTCATTTAAATGTAAACTAATACTTATACCTACCAGCTTGTTCATAACGGTTCTTCATTATTTCTGATTTTTCTCCCTTAAGGTATCAAGGCAAATGAAAGAGTTTAGTTCATATTTGTCTACCCCTCCACTTTTCTTTAAAAACTCTGCCAATTTCATTATGTTCACTAGTCTGTGTGCATCAGGGCTCCAAGCAATTCACATCTATTAACCATCAGGTACAAGCTAAGTGCTTTTAAAACAAATGCATGCAGTTTATTTTAAATTAATATACGCTTTCTATATTCTAAAATAGCATCAGGAAATTTGATCAAAACCTGGCACGGCAGAATTATAATAGCTGCACTGCCCTCTAGTGGGATATTATTGGTATAGGATTATAGATACAGCAAGACCAACGCAAAGAATTTTTTTGTTTTGTTTAGTTGTGCGCGCGCGCGCGTGTGTGTGCGCGCGCGTGTGTGTAGATTGTCAGAATAAAAGTGCAGTGCCACCTTCTAGGCAATCAAAGTGGTTTTATTCTGAAATACAAAGTTTTCAAAGACCCTCAGTTGGTTTCCTAATGCCAAAAGCATTTATCACTAATGCATTTTCAGCTCTCCTCCTTCGGCTGCATAAACGAGGCGAAAATGTGATCACCTTAACTATAGACTTCATTGCTGTAAGTATTAGAATATGAATACTCCACTCATCATTTTCGTCCACCCTGAGTGTTCTTTTATAAACTTATGCAACTCAGTTTAGAGAATAAATAGGCTTCAACACAGAGTCATTCCTACTTAAATGTTCATAAAATAACTCAAGTCGACAGAAAAGAAATCATACCTAGAAAAATTTGCCCACAGGTAATGGGCAAAAATTTGTCCGTAGTTACTCATCATTTACAAATAGATATTTCCACTACCAGCAATGTTAGATTGATTTGGGGATTTGATTCCCAGACCATCAAAGAAAGCAGTCCCTAAAACCTCCTCCAGACGTGATCAGGAAGACTTGGGAATTCTGATATACTGGATCAACACAAAGATACAGAGAGATGAACCTGCTGAGTATGTGGAATTTATTTTACAGCTTCTATGGGACCTTGAATCATTACATAAACACATAAACATCAAAGAATCTCACAGCAGACCTGCCTTTAATTTATGCAAATCACCCTAATCTTGTAGCATCTTACACACACCATGCTCCTCAGCTGAGATATTTCAGTCTTACCAGTTCCCATATCCAAGACTGTGATGCAGATAACTAAACACTGAATATTTTTTTTCTAACTAACTGTGCAGCAGTAGGAGCCAATTCCAGAGTCAGACATCATGTGTTCAAATCTTGTATCTAGCACAAGCTCTGCTACTTCTGGTAAGTTACATAACATTCTGAGCTTCAGTTCCCGTATCGGAAACGTAGATAATAATAGCACCTACTTCACAGAGTTGCAATGGAGATTAAATGAGCGAAGTCATATATGTCAATCAGCATGTTCTCTATCATATATGGATATATCCCCTCAACGAAGCTGTTAGTCCTATAAATACTGTTCGAACATCAAAACATAAACAAGATGACCAGTTACCACTGCCAATTGGGACAAGTTCTCAAAGCTGATGGCAAAGGAGAGAGGAAGAGACAAGAGAGGATGTAGAAACTGAGTCATCTGTGTGACTAGGAACAGCACTGACATTTCCTGCAATGTTCTGCATTGTAGTTACGAAAGATAGCAAAGCAGGGGGGCTGCTGAAAGCGTCTTTAAGGCACAAGGCCAGCGGGTGGAGGTCCTCTGAGAACACTCGTACTCCATAATATGTTAATGGATATGAAAAGAAGTCCACACATAAGGCAATTGACTGGCTCTGTCTGAAGCCCCACAGCAGCTCTCTCCTTGGGGTCTTAGCAGAGGCATGTGGAAAGGAAAGGACCTTCTCTGTTTCTTCCAGTATATCCAAAGGGCATCAAACACCCCAATTTATTAGGGTGTTAATATTAAAAGACCATTTTATAGACTGGAAAAAGAAAAAGATGCTATGGCTCGCAGTATTAGTTCTTGTGTTAACTAGTTAGCTACTAAATCTTATGAAAAACACTCAATTCTCAGGCTATTGGGATCCTGATTTGAGAAAAAAGAATTTAAATTTCTCCTGGTTAGAGATCCCACATGTGATTCTATTAGTTGATTTTGTCTTAACTGGTGAAATAAAACTTGATTCAGATTCAGAAACCTGATTCCATCTACTAATCGGAATATATATATACACACATATATCATATATATGTATACATAATATATATCAAATCTACTATTATAGGTAATCATCTACTAATCTTAGTGTATGTATTCTAACCTAATATATATGTGTGTATATTCTTTTATTTACATATATTATATTTAGACATATATATCACGACTTCAGGGGAAAAAAATAAAGTTTATTTTTAATAAACTAATACATTAGTGCAAAAATAAGTTAAAATATGATATAAATGCATCAATGGCATTATAAATTTCATGAAAGGTTAAAATAATAAAATTTCAAGAGATAATCAGTTTTGACAACAGAATTGCCACTCTGAAACAAAGTTATATATGAGAAAGTCTACCAAATTCAGTACTAATAACAAAACTATTTTCCTTTACCAAAATCCATAGCCAGGCAAGTTTCTTAGTTCTCCAGTCATGAAAAATAGAATATCGTCTATTTACGTATTTCAGAAGTACAAAAGTATCTATTGAGAACTTCTACAATTGGCTTATTTTTTTTCAAATTTCTCAATGTATTTTGTAGGGGAACATGTACGTGAGAACAGGCACACACACACACACAAACAGCTGAATGGCTGTCAAGTCTTGATTTTTAGGCTAAGGGATACAGTGCATTGCTTTAAACCTTGCCAAATATTTTGTTCTGTTTTTCCTTTATCTGACTCAGGTCCAGCAGTTATTTTTACCATCTTCATGAATATTCTTGTGAAGAGCCTGGTTTTCTATCTTCCATCCCATTAAAGATACTTCAGCAAAGGATCAAAGAAAATCTAGACTTTCTCAAAGACTCTCAGGCATTTTGTCCTTTCTTTATGCTTTAAAGCAAAATTGTAACTTTCTACCATTGTAACTTTCTATTTCTAGTATAAATTTTTTGTATTAGTTAGAAAAATAAAGGATGCCTTTTACAGCTCTTTACTGTTAAGTGACAGGATTTTTCTTCTCTCCGCTTGACATAAATTACCTTTTATTTTCATGGTTTTTTAAATAAGGCTAGAATGAAAATATTCTCCTTTATTTCATCAGCCAAAAGTATTTCCCACCCCTTTTTATAATTCTTGCAACATTGTTCAGCATAGCTTTGTTTATTCTACTTACTCAATTTATTTTAACAAGATATCTTTTTCAGTGCAACGATATCATTATTTAGCAGTAGCAAAATTTTGCCTGAAACATTCCAGGTTTTCACAGCCGTAACAGATTTACCCAAGATTAGGATGAGAATGGCAAGACAGCAAGTAGTAGATCTTAGTTCTAGACAATGGAACTGTGAAATCAAATTAAATCTGTCCAGTAAGGGAATATGTGATAAAAAAAATTAATACCATATAAAGATCAAAACACAAATAATGTAGATCCAGCAGTTTTACATTTATGTTGCTCAGTTTCTATTTTGTTTAAGAAATATAGAGACTTTCAATAAATGATTGGGAACATGGAAACTGGTAAGCTGGTGAGAGTATATAGGCATATTATGAATGCTTCTATTCCCCAAGATGGTTACATGTCCACTTTCATTAAAAATGATAATTTTCCATTCCTTTTGAATGATTTAAAAAATTGCTTTAAAAAATCAGAGGCCGTAGCTTATTTATACTAAAATCAAGAAAGAGAGAGTTTTATTCAAAACAGCAATATTGTATATCTACATTGTTGTTTCAAAAAAACTAACAAAACACTATTTCATGATATTTTCTGCTGCCATGACTATTGCAACCAAGCATGTGATTCTTATAGCATTATGTCAAAACATAATGATTATATTTAATTCAAATCTTAATTAAAATGTATGTATCAACACCATTCTTTATGTCTTTATTTAGAAATATGTTTAATCACAAGCTCTATAATTCTTTGAACTAAGATTTTAATCCTAAATTGTTATTTTGCTTTTGTACTTTTTGAGTGGTAATTTCACATATTTTTCCCATTAAAATTTAGCCACATCAGACTATCTACAATATATATCTACAAAGAACAATGAGAGGAGAGCAGGAGATGACATAAGCAGTCAGTTGCAGACAATCTAAACATTTTCTTTTAAAGAAACATCACTTTGGCTTCTTCAGTACAATTTTTATAAGGGTGAATGGTTTGTCAAGATGAAGATGGAAAGAATGAGAAGAATAATTGTGGGCCATTACAACATAGCAAAAATGCAGAAGAGCAAAATGAAACAGTGATTTTAAGGCCTGCTGGCTCCCCTAGGTTAGCTGCTACTCAACTGCACATTTAGCCATTCAGTAATGGCTGGAGATGCAATGAGAAAGGAAATCTATCCTGAAGGTTTTACTGCGATGATTGATTCTAGCTTTCCTAACCAAAATCCAAACGGTCTGGTAAGGGATTGACCTTAGGCAAGTATTTCCTTTTCATCCTGCTGAATAAATACCAATTTTTGGATGTGTTGAAGATTTTGGAAATGTTCAGCTCAACTCATGTAGCAAAATACATTTTGCATGAGGTCATCCCTGCCAAAATTAATGCAAGTCCAGGAGAGGTTCAGAATTTGAAACACAGAATATTGTATTTTGAATCTCCAAAACCGTACTGGATCCTCTGTGGAAAAGTACCCTATCTCTCCTTTCTGTTAATGAACTGTTCATTCTCTAAGTCAAAACGAATTTTTGAAAAGTCGGGCATTCCTCCATAATGCATTATAAATTCATAAATGTTGCTTAAGATAAATTAAAGGGAATTAGAATATGAATCTATATATGTCAGTTGATAAGGATGATGATTAAAAGGCAGGCAAGTCTTTCATATCAGTGAGCACCACTGAAGACTGTAGTAGGCTGACAACAGACCTGCCCAGTAGGGCACTTTTTATATGTCTGGCTCTGAGTAAGCTGATTCATCACAGTCATCCAATCTTTTATTCAACAAGTAATTACTGAACATCTGTTATGATTTAGCACTCTTCTAGGCACGGCAGTAAAAAAAAAAGACAAAGTGTTTGCCTTCATAGATTTTATATTCCACTGAGAAAGGTAGAAAATATGTGTAAATTAATAAATATTTAGTTCTAGTTCCAATTACAAAGAAATAAAACACAGCAGTGAAATAGGAAGTGACTGGTGGGGACATGTGTGGAGGACTATTTTAGTGTGCTGAGAAAAAACTTTCCTTAAGGGGTAAAACTTGAACTGACATCAAATTGACGAAAAGAAAGCAACCATACAAAGATCCAAGGGATGTGGTTTCTTGGAGGTGAAAGAAAAACCCAGCAAGTTTGAAAGCCCTTAGATGGTAATACATCTGTCATGTTCAAGGGATGGAAAAAAAGGCCAGAGTGTAGGGAGCCAGAAAGACATGGATGAATTGTATGGGATCAGGTCAGAGAGACAGGGAGGCGCCAGATCACGTAGATCTTGTGGGTCATTGCAAGGGTTTTAAGTTTTGTTCAAAGTGTAACTGGAAGACATTAGAAAGTTTGAAGCAAGAGCGTGGATATAATTTGATTGGTCTTCAATCACAAATATCCCTTGCATGTTATCTGGAGAACAAAATAGAATATACATAATGAAAGAAGCTGTGAGAATGAAGCAAAGACGTAACTGGGAAGTTGTGAAATAGTCTAATCAAGAGATGGTGGGGGTGTAGTGTAGAGTTTTATCACTGAAGGTGATGAGAGGCTCTCTGATTTGAGATTTATATTGGAGGAAGAAATAACA
Source organism: Equus caballus (assembly GCF_041296265.1). Taxonomy (NCBI): domain Eukaryota; kingdom Metazoa; phylum Chordata; class Mammalia; order Perissodactyla; family Equidae; genus Equus; species Equus caballus. The sequence continues at coordinate 40,659,443 of NC_091707.1, read as the reverse complement.
CAGCTTTCTGATAGGTTATACGTGAGATTATTGGAAAAAGAAAAATAATCCATCTTTTGTAATGTTCTGACCTGAGCAAATAGATAAGTGGCTTTATTTACTGAAATAAGGAAGATGGGTGAAGAAAAAGTTAAAGGAAGAAAAATAAGAGTTTTTCTTTAGATATGTTAATTTTGACATGCACATTAGACACTAACTAATGCGTGATGTTGAATAGGTAGTTGGATAAATGAGTCAATCTGGAGGTAAGGTGAGAATTTGGGACAGAGATGAATATATGGGACAACTTTGTATGGAGAGGACATTTAAAGCCATTCAACTTGATTAGATCAGCCAAAGAAAGATTGTAGTTAGAGGAAAGAAAATATCCAGAATATGGAGTACTCTACTGTACGGATTTGGGCAAAAGACAAAGAACCAGCAAAAAAAGAAAAGACTGGAAAACAGCAGTGCATGAAGAAGGAGGAACCCCATGAGAATGTGGTAGCAGTGAATCTAGAGAAAAAAGTATTTCAAAGAAGATGATGTTTACCTCTTCCAAATTGTCTGAGAAGTAAAATAAGGAAAGAAAGTCAATCACTGAATCTGGCAAGATAACTCTTCATTTAAACTCTTTCAGTGGAGTTCAGTGGAAAAAAGTCCAAATTAAAGTAAGTCAAGAATGGGACAGAGTAGAGTTATAATAGAAAATAGTGACCATATTTTGGAAGAGTTTTGCTGTGAAGGAGAACAGAAATGGGACAGCACCTGGAGGGTGGCAGCAGTCAAGTTTTTTTTTTTCTCCCTATACTTTTTTTGTTATATTTTAAAGAAACTGTAACCAGTATGCAATATCACTCTTATAACACTCTTTACATTTTCCCTATTATATTTATATACTTATCTACATAACTATATATAATACATTATTACCTCATTGCTTTAGCATTTGTGACATTTCTTTATGAGCAGCCTCTGCCCCATTTTCATTCTTATTAAGAATGTTTCTCCAGGTAAATGGAATTTTATTAATCCCTCTGCTCCAATGTCTAGGTAGTTCTGGCATGGAATAGACACTAAGTTCTTGTCGAATGAGCAAGTGAATAAGTTATTAGTAGAGTCCCATAGTAACACCAATCCATATTAGTCAAAAGACTCCTGAAGTGAAAAATAAATGACCCCATTAAGGACCAATGGTGAATTCACTATACAAGGAAGGATCAAGAAGGATCATGATCATAACTTTATCCAAAGAACAGCTCTGGGATATCACCAACATTGCTTGGATCTTCTGTCTCATGGTAGCATTAGCGTTGGAACCAAAACCACAAATATGACCTATACGACAATGACTCTTAAAGGAAGACTTTTATTTCATTCTTCCTCTGATACTGCATTTCCAAAATTCCAAGCCTCCAGTGCCTGTCTTCACCAAGATATAATAGCACTGATGCCTCTAAGTCAACATGTTGAACCGTCCTCCTCTTTTCTACATTCTCTGAGTAACTAGACTTATTAAATATATATATATATATATAATATATATAGTATTTTTATTTATATTTATATACTTAGGGAGAGAAAGACAGAGACAGAGAGATTTGCTATCGCCCTTCTCAATCTAATGATTTAATATGGGATCCCTGACCTCTTTTCCATTTCCATGTCAACGTATTAATCAAGGCTCTCATTCAAGCTGTATGTGATCTCAGTCATATCCAAACTCAGTGTATCTCTAAGTCATTTACATCTGTCTAATAGGCAGTTCTTTCCATGGAATACCTTTTGTTATTTCCAACTACTAGATAATGACATTCCAAGCCCTTGGTTTGGCGTTTAGAGTCCGTTGGGATCCACTTTCAGTCTTTATCACCCAATTTGAAGAATCAATATTTATTCAACTAAGGAAGAAAACATAGAAGAATCTCTTCCCAAGACTTCCCATACCTTTCTACCCAGTGGAGCTCATGAATCAAAATAATTTAGTGGAATTCTGGGCATTTTTTGCTGGGGAGCAGAAGTAGAGTGATCATGAGAATAAAGCTTCAGGATCCCTCACTTACACAGCTCCTTCCAATACTCTGAGAGATGAGGAATTCTGTATTTATAATTTTGTATTCTTTTTTATTGAAAAGGACTTAGCAAATTGTGCAAACTTCAGGCTTATTGACTTCAATCAGCCTTAATGTTATGCCTGATGCCCAAATCAAAGATATTTTTGTCCTACAAATTCTCTTAGCACTCCTTATATTATATATTATAGTCAATCTTATGTCATAGCTACTGGTTTGTCTCTGTCATATCTTCCAAAAGTACCTAATTCTTGAAGTAATAGTCCATTTATATTTCCTAATTTGTTGATTTATACAGGGGTCTAACTCAAAGTCTATCTATTCAAATGAATGAAAGATTATCATCTGAAATCTATTGCTGAAACTTTATTTCTTTAGAATCTAATGCACATACTTCCGAGAGGAATAACCACCTTGACAACTTTTATGTAAGGATAGAAATGTATTTTAATGTGAAAGTCTAGGTTGAATAAAATCTAATTTACTTTTTAAAAGGTCCCTGGATTGTGTTATGAAAATTAATATCCCATGAAAATTAAAAGTCCCAAGCATCCGAATGCTCTTCACTTGTTTGTATTAATCTCTATTTTAATGGGAGGACTGGTTTGCAGTTTTATTTCCTCTTCTCAGTGTCAATACTCATTTTTCATGTACTGGGTAATGCAAGACATTAAAACATGTCACTGAGATTCATATTGAGTCTCTGATCACAACAAGCATCATAGCTTTCCCCTATAATGTCCAGTCATCACTGATATTTTGTCCTATCTCATCCTTTTTCAAGTGTAATGAATCATCCTCCAGATTTTTTTATCTTATTAGGAAAATTGCTGCAAGGCATAGGGCATGCTCTAGCTAGCACTTGAACTTATTATTTTAGTACTTGATGTAAAACAAAAAACGCTATGTAAATCCAAATCTTCTTGCTGTTTTGTTTTACCAACAGCAGCCTCAACCATCAATCTCAAAAGGCAAATGCTTTCTATTGAAATTGCATTGGAATAAAAATCTTCTTGCTGTTTTGTTTTACCAACAGCAGCCTCAACCATCAATCTCAAAAGGCAAATGCTTTCTATTGAAATTGCATTGGAATAATTCATTTGTATAAAATATAATTCTATTACTTAAACTAAAAGCTAAGTTTGAATTCCTTCTAAAATTTCAATGATTTCTATATTTGCAGTCTATATTTTATTGGTATGTTATTCCTGCCTATATTCTGAGGCAATTTGGCAAAGACATACTTCTAGAAAATCCAATTGATTAAAAAATAAAGAAGTAAAAATTTTGGGGTTCACTAAAGATGATAGGGAAAAATTGTAACTTGAAAAATTCCTAGATTCCATCTCTATCCATAAAGAAGTGTCTTATTCCTACAGGACAAGACAGCCAACTTTGTTTAACTCTAAAGTGATTGCCAGAATGAAATTAGACTAATTTTTCTTTGAAGGAGTCACATCATAAATTGACAACTAAATTTAAAGACAGCACGTCTTTACCTGTGTAAAAGATGCTTGGGATTAGTTTTAATATAAGGATTATCTCATCGGGCATTTAGAGGTGAGGAGATGATGACAGAATCTATGCAAACATGTCAGAGATGAAATCTGTGTTTTCTATATTTTCATTCAGACATCTGTGGGAATGTTTTCTAATTTTTCAGGAGAGATAATCTCATTACATATGGCAACGTGGTGTACATCTCCAACTATAGTTAAGCAGTTCCATTGAAATAATTTACCTCTGTAAATTAAGACTTGCTATTCACATCCCACGGCCCACAGTTTTCAAGTTCATATATAGCAATGCAGATATCTAACCAAGAATATCTCTCAAAAATTATTTCCTTCTGATTTTTCTGGGCATAACTCATCTTTGAACACTTGCCTCACAGATTCTTAACAATTTATTCCTTATCTAAGATTGTCCACACCTTCTTCACATCTGTCTGCCTCCTAAGGCATCGTCTGTCTCTGTCTCTTTCTCTTTTTATGTCTCCCTCTCAACTTCCCCCCTTCATCTCTCATGCACACACACTCACACACACACCATAAAGAGACTTCGGGTAAATAGAAAAGTTCCTCACCACAGACTCTTCTTGGACCTATTAGTGACAGGATTATATATAAGAATGGCTTGGCATTATCAGTAGTAGAATAAGTACATTTAAAAAGCAAATTTGTGCAATTTAAGAACAATTTTCAACTTAGAACTGGTCTTTTTGAGGAGTGAAAAAATATATCCTGTTACTTTAATTTCTATTTTTTTCATTCCTTCTCAACTTCCCTTGGCAAAGCCCATACCTGAGACTTCTTAAAATATACTTCTATGGTTCTATTGTGTGATGAAATTGGTTGACATAAGTTGCTGGTCTTTTCATCCTAAATATTTACATTATTAAAAGGCTAGCATTAAATTGGTCATCAGGACATCAATTTGTATGTTAAGCTGTGAGGGTAACACCAGTTCCATTTGAAAGTTTTCTCTGCTATCCAACAAGAAGTCTTTTCTATCATCTTCAAAATCATCATCATTATCATCATCATCATCCTTTACTTATGTAGAGGAATTTGCATTTTGTAGCCCTTTTTAGCAGGAATTTAAATAATTTGTTTCTCAACAAATGTAGAGATAACATCTCTTTTAGTCACTGATATCTATTCTTGGAAAGTTAGTAACTAAATCTTTAACAAATTAGCATGTAAAGACTAACTTTCTGAAATTATTAAAGAATTTACTCGACTCACTAGTTAGTATTTTCTGTTACTGTAGTAACCAATGGTCCCTTTTGAATCAGAGAAAATAGATTATGATAGCAATTAATGCTTGAAACTACTTATTCCTAGAAAGACTAAGCCTTGTCTGTTGCAACCCAGTGGATGCCTGGGACTGTTAATTAATAGCTGCTCATTAACTGCATTGCATTTCCCCAGCAAAGAATTTCATGTTTCCTTTCCTGAATTGTTTTGTATATAAATATCGCTTGGCTTATAACAAACACTACTTGAAAACGTTGTTGCATAGGGTCTATTTCTTTACATAAGAATTCAGAAAATCTAAGGCAAAACCTTATACTTTTAAGCCACAGGTATAAATGGGAGTAGACACGGATTTCCAAAATCAAGATAAAAGAAAAACCCCTGGAGTGATCCAGTTGTTTTCGTAATGCATATCATGATGCTGCCATGCCACACTGACCTTTCCTGCTCTGATCTGTGATTGTTTTTATGAAAAGGTCAAACCTTCCCCCTGCTATGGACTAATTACACATTGCTGGAAACAGAGGATAGGGGCTGACAATTGTGATGGTTAATTTTATTTGTCAACTTGACTGAGCTAAGGGATGCCCAGATATCTGGTAAAACATTATTTTTGAGTGTGTCTGTGAGGGTGTTTCTGGAAGACATTAGCATTTGATTCAGTAGACTAAGTAGAGATTAGCCCTCACCAATGTGGACAGGCATCATGCAATCCATTGAGGGCTCAAATAGAAGAAAAAGGCAAAGGAAAGGTGAATTTCCTCTCTCTCTTCTTGAACTGGGACATGCATCTTTTCCTGCCCTTGGACACTGCAGCTCCTGGTTCTCATACCTTTGGACGCTGGGGCTTACACCAGTGGCCCCTAGTTATCAGGCCTTTGACCTTGGGCTGTGAGTTACACCATCATCTCTCTTGGTTCTCAGGCCTTTGACCTTGGACTGTGAGTTACACCATCATCTCCCCCGGTTCTCAGGCCTTTGGACTCAGGTGGATTGGAGCTACACCACAGTCTTTCCTGCGTCTCCAGCTTGCAGACAGCTGATCACGGGACAGCTCAGCCCCCATAATCACGCAACCCAATTCCTGTAATAAATCACCTCATATATGTATTTCCATACATTCTCATTCTGTTTCTCTGGAGAACCCTGACTAATACAACAATTTAAGAAAAACAAATGTACCCCCGATGTAGCTTCAATCAATGAGGGCAGAAAGTCCTCACAACTTAATAAAGTTGAAACCTTCCTCCTTTGGATATTGTCCCTCTTGGGAAATGTACTATTGATTGGAGGGAGTGTAATTGCTTTGGAGAGAGTATAATGTTATTGCAGTCTACATAATACTGGGGATTAAATAGATAGACAACCTCCCTGGGCTTTTATAGAAGGCTAGACTGTGTACTTATTGATGTTTCACAGGCAGTTTCATGTTGACTTCTAAAAAAAATTTGGCCTTCTATTTTTCAGGTTGAATTCCAAGCAAGGGATTGCTCTGAAAAGCACTCAATTCTTGCCTTTACTAAAAATGAAAAAAATAAATAAATAAAAGGAAGGAAAAGGGGGGGGAGTGTTAAACTGTTTATTTTGCTGTATTCAGGAAAGAACACAGATGAACAATAAAAGCATAACAGCAGTTCTCAGCACTGACTAATCATCTGGGGAGCATTTTATAAAAAATGTGCATTCCTAGTCACCAATTCTGCAGTTTCACTTTTAGGAGTTTGAGGTGAGGGCCTGAAAAACAACTGTTTTTTACAGTTTTCTGAATGATTATGAAATACATCCATGAGTAACAACCATTGGATTAGAAAGTGAGAGAAAATTGAAGCCCGATATCAATAAGTACAATTGCCATGATTTTGCAGAATTTATTACGAGTCCATGCAATTGTAATAATATGAGTTCTTAACAAGTGCAGAAGAAACCGACAATAAAGTTCCCAGTAAAATATAGATATCATTCCAAAAATGCAGCATTGAATACTAGGGCCTCAGAGAGGATAATACAGGCAGGAAGAAAGAGAGAGAAAGAGAAAGAGATAGACTGAAAGATAGGGCTATACTTGTGATGGTTCAACTTGGTTAAGGTACAGTCACGAAAATAAACCAAACTCTCATGTAGGTGTTGCTGTGAAGGTGTTTTGTAGATATGGTTGATATTCATAATCAGTTGACTTTAAGTAAAGGAGATTATCCTAGATAATCTGGGTGGGCGTGATTCAATCAGTTGAAAGGCCTTAAAAGTAGAAAGGAGGCTTTCCAGAAGAAGAAATTCCACCTGTGAACTGTAGCTTCAACCTGCACTTCTGTTTAGCCTGCCCTGCAGATTCAGAGTTCCCTAACCAGATCCCACAATCAATCACATAGTCAATACCTAGCAATAAGTCTCTTGATGTATACCTCCTTCTAGTTCTGTGGATGAACTCTGTCAGATACAGTATTGTAAGACTATTCACTTAGCTCTACCCACAAATAGTTGTCACTCATTCTAAAGAAATCTATTTCCATCGGGACCACACTCAGTAGCAGGGCCCCCAAGGACCCAATTCACACTGTATATGAGGTTGCTCTCCAAGGGGTGACATTTTTCATGGAACACCATGTGAATGAAGGCAACTAGAGTTGTGCAAATCTACTGTATTACTCAGTCCTCCTTGAAATTTGTTTTCCATAACTATCTATAGAAAATAACGTAAAAATATCCCTCACCTAGAAGGGGGTGTATATTCATTCTCAACTGATCACGTCCTTGTCTGAATGATGGTACAAATAAAAGATTTCTTTTTAAGTAAAATAATAAATAGAAATATGACACTTTTTATTACCAAATCCATCAAGTATTAGTCCTCAGATAAGACTAAATCTGAGAGTTCACTATTTTCTCAAGGATGATTTTCCTCTGGTTGTGCCACATGTTACAGGAAGTTGCTAAGTCTCAGTGTAACCCCCACCTGCTCTGTGGAGCTTTCCCAAAGTGTCACAGGTCATCGTGAGAATTCCTTTTACTCTACTCCTGAGAATTCCCATATTCCAAACTTCCTTCCACTATTCCCTTCCATATTCCAAACTTCAGCACTTAACACATGATATTATATATTATCCATTTTCATGTGATTTGCATGTGCTTTTTCTAAGGCTTCTCAAGCTTATAAATCATATTTTATATCCTGTCATATCCCAGGTTTCAAGCCCATAGCCACGTGTATTGGTTTTAAAGAAATATTTGTTAATGAAATGACTTTACAATAGAAAATTTGATAACATTAATAAATAGATCATATAGAATCTGTAAAATAATCCTGCTTAAATTCATCAGAGAATATCTAAGCATACAGAAGAGTCTTAACAGTTATTTATAGCATGTACAAAATCCTCTCCTAGTAACTCAGACTTTTATGATTCCTTTTCTGCTTAATTTCCAGTAGTAGAGATGTGGGCAGATCTTTTTCTTCCTGGCCAAACTGTTTTTATTAAATGTTTCCCTTCAGGAAAATTTTTCGCAGACATAAAAGCCATTCTTTAATATGAAACAAGACAGGGACTATAATCAGATATTTCCCTAACTGCATGGTGAATTTAATACTAACATTTCAAATTCAATCATTTATTTAAGAAATAGTATTGGGCATCCGCGATTTACGAGATATAGTTCAAGGTATTCCACACAGAACAAAAAAAAAAAAAAACCCTGCCCTTATTCAGCTAACATTGCAGTGAGGAAACAGGACACGGTTAAGAAAATGTGAGTATGTTTCATAGTTTTTAGAAGGCCATATGTGTGGTGGAGAAAAATAAAACAGAAAAGGAGGATAGGGAGTGCAGAGGGCAGGGCCAGCCTGGAAATAGAGTGGTAGTGCCATGGTAAAAAGGGTAGAGAGAAAGACCTCACTGAGAAGGTGATTTGAGCAAAGATGTGAAAAAATTGAAGGTGTAAACTACATGGAAATCTGCAAGAAGAGAGTTGCAGACACATGCAACAGCCTAAGGCAGAGAGTGCTAGGGGCATTAGAGGAAAGAGTGACTGGGGAAGTGAGTGAGAAGGATGAGTAAGAGGAGATGAAGTTAGAGGGGAGGTGAGTGTGCCTATTATGCAGTGCAATGTTGCAGATCACTGTCACCATAAGGACTTTGCCTTCAACCACGGATGTGATGCAGAAACATCAAAGGGGTTTGAGCTATGCAGTATCAAGATCAGATCTAAATGTTAGCAATATCACTTTATTTGGAATAGATAATAGGAGGGCAAGGGTGGAAGAAGAGAGATAAGCGAGGAGGCTACTGCAATAGTCCAGCAGGTGCTTGTGTGAATGTGGTGAGAAGTGGTGAGCTATGTGTTTAAAGGAAAGCCCTTAGGATTTTCTGAAGGATCGAGTATGAGCTGTAAAAGAAAATGAGTCAAGGAAGGCCTGAATTTCCTTTCATAAACGTACTGTTACATAAAGGGATGTGTTTGAAGACTGAAGTCACCTGTATTGTTGAAGCACTAAACTCAACTTGTTACCAGGAAGTTTCCCTCTCGTAAGGAACACAAAGCCGCTGATGAGTTTCAAATTCTATTAATGAGTGCCTTGAAACTAAACTTACTTCAACGCCTGCTGAAGAAACCTGCTATTAATGAAAAAGCTGTGAAAGAAAATAAAGTTCACAAATCTCAATCCATCCTGTTTATAAAATAGGCTAAAAGCAGTGGTGCATTACAGCGGGCTTGCACAGGCTGGGGAGGAGCGTCTGTGCATGTTTCTTCCCACTTCAGTATCTGTATTATAGCTTGAAAACGGGCCATGCTGGGAATATTCACAGCATGGAAATCATCAAATGCTACAAACTCAGGGTTTTCTTGTTCCCTTTCTATCAAACTCGTTGTTAGACATTTACCAGCACAACATTGCCAGCAACAAGAGATTGTAATATTGAATTGAAATAAATAAATAAAGGGCTGTGTTCACTCTTTGCTTTAAGTTAAAGCTATCTATCATCCATTTGTGTTACACTAGGCCTTTTACTAATGCAAATAAGTCTTTAAAGCCTTTTTTATTAATACTTTCACAAACTGTTCTGGTGAGCAGAGGCAGCCGAGTGGTGAGATGTAACAAAAAGCGTTATCTTTAAAATCTGAGCGACCTAGCCAACGGTAATATTCTATTACTATCTTAGTAAATGATGGTCCCTTTCCTCTCTTTTCCTTAAACACCCTCCTCCCCAACAACACATATTTCACCAGCAGCGGCTTGACTCCAGAATAAATTAATCAGTCTTCTCATTACGAATGATTTAATCTTTCGATTTTCTTTGTTTTCCATTTCTTTTTGAAATGAACTGTATTGTGGTATAAGTGATGTCTAATAAATCGCACAATTGAAAGTGTAGAATTTGTTGAGTTTGAAAGACATACACAACTACAAACCCAGCCACAATCACAATACAGCACATTTCCATCACTTCCAAAAGTTTCCTTCTGCCCTTTGTAGTTAATCCCTCTCTCTACCCTGAGTCTCCAGGCTGGTTGGCTGTCTGCAAGTATAAAACGTTTGCATTTTTTTTTAATTTCATATACGAGGAATTGTATAGCATGTATTCTTTTGTATCTGACTTCTTACACACAGTATAATAATTTTCATATTCATCACTGTATGAGAGTTCCAATTGTTCCATCTTCTCTCTAACAGTATCATAGGTCTTTCCTATTTAAGGCATTTTAATGGGTACATAGGGGTATCTCATTGTGGTGTAAAGGTTCTTTTTTCCAGGAACTAACGACTTTGAGCATTTTTGCATATATGATGGCCTTTCTTGATCTTTCCAAAAAATTACCATTTTAATTTATTATTTATCTCTTTTACTTCTTCATCTTTATCTTTATTTTTCCACTTAATGCTCGATTTTCTCTTTCTTTTTCTAATTCCCTACACAGGAAGCTAAATAATTGAATTTGGTACTTTCTTTTCTGACATGTGCATTCTATAGTTTGGGTATGTAGTCTTTTATAAGTGTTTGTGGATTAAAAGATGGTTAACAGTGTCATTTAGATCTTCTACATCTTTATTGCTATTATTATTTTGACTAGTTTTTCTAGGAAATACAAGAAAGATGCATTCATATTGATTTCCCCCTTCAGTTCCGAATATATTATTAGGTGTATATACATTTTTAATACATTTTCCTGATTTATTGGCAGTTTCATCACTATTAACTGTTCCTCTTTGTTTTGAGTAATTCTCATCTTGCAGTCTATTTTTTCATGATGTAAACACGACCCCTCCAACTTTCCTCAGCTTACTGCCTACATACCATATCTTTTATCGTGCTGTTACTTCCAATCTATTTGGGTTTCATATTTAAAGTGCATCTCCTTTAGACAACATACAGTTGACTCTTGCTTTTGTAAATAATCTAAAAATCTCTGTGTTTTGATTGGGTGTTGTTGAGAGTTTAGCTAAGCTGCTCCTGGCATTGCTGCCTCGGCATCCATTTTGTTTGGCCATGCGACCTGATACATCCTGCAAGTGCATGCCCTAAATAGTGGCCACAGAGTCGAAAGCAAAAGTAAGTTCCTGATGTGACTTCCCCAATGATCCTCATGATAAACAGTATCCCCTGCCTCCCAGCACCTATAGGTCTATGTGCCTCCTAGAAAAGACCTCCATAGGGCTGACCAAACCCCGACCCTTTTGGATTAAATGGACCAATCCAGCGCTAGTCTGGGAACCCCAAATCATTCCACCTACAGACCCTAATGAATGCAGGTACCCCAGTCTCTGTCTAGATTCTGCCTTTACCTTCCCATGTGGCCCCTCAAGGCAGGCCATGTGTTTTCTCCAGGACCTGTCAGTAATAAACTGACCTATTTCAACTTCTCTTGTGGTCTATTGTTGAATTTTGGCTCACCATCTGGAACCCTGTGCTGCGCTTAACAAATGTTAGTTAACAAAGTCATAGTAAGTGTTTAATCTATTTATCTTTGAGAGAAATAGAGCTTGTTATGCCATTTTGCTCTTTGTTTTCCATTTTCTGTCTACTTTTTTTGTTTCTCTGTCTCTTCTTTCCTACTTTATTTTCTGTTAAGCAGATATGTCTTTAGTATTCCATGGTGGTTTTTTTTTTTTTTTTTTTTGTATTTTTGCATTCTAGCTATATTTCTTTGCATTATTTTTAAGAGTTGGAACGAAAGTATATATTTTAAGTGTCTAGGAATTAAAGTATGTATTTAACTTATCCCAATCTATTTAGAGTTAATGCTGAATTACTTCTAGTAAAATATGGGAAGTTTAGGGGCTGGCCTGGTGGCATAGTCATTAAGTTCATGCACCCCGAGGCCTGAGGTTGTCAGGTTTGGATCCCCGGTGGACATAGCACTGCTTGCCAAACCATGCTGTGGTGGCATCCACACAAAATAGAGGATGATTGGCACAGCTGTTAGCTCAGCAACAGTCTTCCTCAATCAAAAAGAGAATAATTGGCAGCAAATGTTAGCTCAGGGGCAATCTTCCTCACAATAACAAGAAAAAATAAAATATAAAAAGAAAAAATAATTTTAAAAATCTAAAAAAGTAAAATAAAATATAGAAACTTTAATGCGGCATGTTTCCATTTACTACCCAACCTTGTATTTTGTGTCATTATTGTCATATACATGTTATTAATTCTTCAATAGTATCTTATAATTTTATTTTCAACAGATAATGTTATTTAAAGGAAATTACAAAAAGAAAAGTTAAATATTTGAGTAACAAAATATAACGTTCTCCATATATTTGCCATTTCCAGTGTTCATCATCACGTTCTGAAATCCAGGTTGTCTTCTGGTGTGACTCTCCACTCTTGGCTTTTCTTATAGGGCCTATCTGCTGGCTCCAGATTCTCTCAGTTTTTGTTCATCTGAAATTTTCCAGATACAGAATTCTCAGTTAACAGTTCTTCTTTTTTTTTTTTTTTTCCATGATTTGAATACGCTATTCTAATATTCTGGGCTTCATAGTTTTCTTTCTATTTGTAACTTTTCAAGAGTAAACTCTTCTCTGGCTCCTGTAATCTTTTGGATACTTTCCAGTTCTTTTGGGTAGTTGGTTTTCAAAATTAGTCCAATTATTATAATTATTATTTGTGGGAGAGTTTGAAGAAGCACTTCACAATGCTGCCATTACAAATATCAGATAGTTCAATCTTAAATAATTACATATTTGTGCCAACATATGGATGATATTTTAGGTGTAAGAAAATGTATAAAACTTGAGAAAATCCAGTACTATGAACTTAGTTTAAATTTGAGATGCAAAAATAATCTGCCTCACAACACGTATTTTTAAGTCTAGAAAGAGCCTTAAGACTATGATAACACGCTCTGCTGCTTTTAATTTCTTTTTAAAGCCAAGAGATATTTATTTCATTTGTACTTTTCAATTTAAGTATATATTTCATTGAGGAGGGCAAGGAAGTAGAGAAAGCAGATGAAGCTCTAGGCAGAGAAAAAAGTTTATATTTGAGAATACTTTTTGAAGATATTTTAAAGCTCCTTCCTATAGAATTAGAATGTTTTTCTTGCTGTGTTTAAAGTTCAAAGGTCAACAGTGAATTGGTAACTAGGCAAAACTTCATGTACTTCTTTGGAAATTGAAGTGCACATCTATTGGCAAAATGGTATTTTATGAGTTTGGTGAGGGGGTGCGTAAAATGAAACCTGAATGAAGGTGACGGTGGAAATGACCAAAGGTGATTTGTTCCATAAAGGCTTTGAAATGCTCAGATAAAAGGCCTTATTCTAAGTGCATCACAACTAAACCTGATAGTAGTGGTAAGAACAATTACCCTGAAGTTACTGTAATTTGGGGGGACAAATGATAGTGTTATCTCAGAGAACCAAGTGGTAAGGGAAAACAAAGTCTGAAGACAAATAGTAAAAAGAAAAAGAAAAGAAAAGACAAGCATCTTTCTTCCGATACAATCAGTCAGGTTACATTCCTGTTCTCGACTTCTACCTTGTGTAAATATCTAGCTGATCTTGTGAAATTCAAACTGTATATTAGTTGACTATTTGTAGGAAAGCTACATGGAGAAACATTTCTCCTCCTGCTTCCTCTCGAACTAAGATATTGGAGGATATTTTTAAAATCTGATTTGTCATTCAAAATCTTTCTATCTCTAACTTTTATTTGTGAAAAAATGCAGAACACTAGGATATAATCTAAATTGTGGATCAAAGTATTTCAGTTTTATTACACTATGGTATCTGGTTGATATTAAGCATAGGAGTTCAATAAATGAATTCACCCACCCTTCCCCTGGGTGGGTGTCCTGCTGGTATTCTATCAGTGTGGCTATTTGATTGGTGGCATCAGAAGGCCAGAGTGAATTGAGAAAACTCAGTCAGCACATTCACTGGTCTCATAGCCAAGAAAGTAACATAAGTGGACAGGGCCTATGGGTATAGGTCGTGCAGAGCAGCCCACCTTATCAGGAGATATGTATAAGAAGATTTAAGAAAATTAGTGAAGATATTGAGGACAATCAGCGGCAGATTTCTCATTGTTGGCGAAGGGATATAGAAATATGAGAAGGCAGAAACCTCGTAGAGCTAGATTGAATTAGGAGGTATTGATGTAAACTCATAGCTTTTAACAGATGATAGATAGGTAGATAGAAATAGACAAATAGGTTGATATATGAGTATGGATGTGTGGATATGCTCTGTGTGTGTGTGTTATGCCTACATATATATCTTAGTTCTGGCCATTTCAAGAATCTGGAAGAAATAACCCAGATGTTGGTTTCTAAATACTATTTTCCACTAAAAAGAATCAGAGCTCCTTAGAGAAATGGCTAACTTCAGCACTTTGGCAAAGAAAGTTCAAGATGAATTTGTGTTAAGAAAGTGCTCAGAGAAGGATGAAGAGATCTCAAAACAATAAAGGAGACATCTGGAAGGGACTCCCACTGCCTAATCTGGGATTATTTGAATACCAAAGCAAACAATAATAGATAACTGATATAATCCAATACTTCTATATGTTAGTTAAGTTAATTAATTAATAAAACCTGGAGGAGAAAGGAAGTTTCTACTTTAAGGAGATAACTAATAAATATAGAAGGCATGAAGGCACTAGAATATCATTACTTCTCAACTATCATAGTAATAATCTACTCAGGAAAGAATCGTCAATGAATACTAAATACAGTTAAAGAAATATCAGAGAGGAACAGATTATTTACATAGTCTCACAGTATCTCTCCACAAATATTCAGAGACCCACCCACCTTGATGAGGTTTCTTAGGGTCTAATTGTCTAGAACATGTTGAGAAATTGACATATTTCCTTAAGGTGAAAAACAAGTTGAAACATCTTGCACAGAAAACCACTAAAAAGAGAATTTTTGTGCTCGGTGATTCTTTTGAGATTTTGAAGGCAACACATGCCACACATCTTTCAGATCTGGAAAATTTTCTGAAATTATTATCCTTGATAATTTCCTGCCTTGTTTATCTATTCAGTTTTTGGAGAATGCCCATTAATTGTTGGATTTTAATGTTAAGTATTAGGCTTGCAGAAATTTTCCTGTTTCCATGTGGTATCTGCATCTTTGTGTGCTGCTTCTTGGTTCTGGGTCCCCCTAGTCTATTCTGCAAGATATGAAACCTCCAGTCTTCTGTTTAGAGAAGAGGAGAGGCACCCAACTACACAGAGAAGAATTCGGTGGAATTAAATGCTTTTTATGATTACTTTAAAATTATCATGGAAAATTGCAAATCTATAGTAGAGAGACTAACATAATAATCCCCAATTATATGACTTCAGCGATTATCAACTCATGATCAATCTGGTTTCATCAATAATCCGATGTGTTTTCTTTTCCCCATCACATAATATGGAAGCAAATCTTAGGTATCATAATATTTTATTTTTAAATATTTGGATATGAACTGTAAAATATATAGATTCTTAACATAACCAAAATACTATTATCATGACTGTGCAGAAAAGGGTTAACTCATCAGGCCCGGGTTGCTCAAACACTGCACATACTCAAGAAAAGTCTGCCGTCTAGGACTGGCCCTTTGCCAGTTCCTGGGAGATGAACTCTGAGCCTTTGGTATATTCTTCTTCATAAAAGTGTTTTTGTGTGTCTAAGCTTTGGGCCACTCAGTGTCAGTTTGATCAGATAGTTTATGCTAAGAACATGACCTGTTTGTGCTGGGACGATGGGGTCTGAGTAGCTGAGGTTAGTCACACAGACACTACATGTCTAGTTGACTGACCTTCAGTAAAAAATCTAGACACAAGGCTCAGGTAGGCTCCCCTTGCTGACAACACTTCACATGTGCCTCACGTATTATTGCTGGAGGGATTAAGTGTGTCCATATGATTCCACTGGGAGAGAACACCTCAGAGTGTGTTTCTTTCTTTCTCCAGGACTTTATCCCACAAATCTTTTCCTTTTGCTGGTTTTAATCTGCATCTTTTCATTGTAATGAACCATCTTTCTGAGTATAGGAGCTGTTCCAAGCTTTGTGAGTCCTTCAAGCAACTTACCATGTCTCAGATGGTATTACGAACCCTGCAATACAGCAACCTAAAAATGTACAATAAGTTTTTATACAGTCAGGGACTTATTTCCCAGATTTTGTTTGTGTATATATGTGTGTGTTTGAATTATGATCTGAATAAGGTCTAGGTTGATATTTTCACTAAGAATCTTACATTTCTCACTGTGTTCCATCTTCGTTTTTTCCTATCAACTTATTTGCTGAGCAAATTGTTTTGTTTGTCCCTAGCCTATAGTTTTCAACAGTTTGGATTTTTATGATTAAATCCCTATGGTATCATTTAACATATTCTCTTTGTCTCTGTAATATTCTAGTTATGTTTTCTTCATTATTTAGCTGTAATACTTTTATTAAAAAACTTCCCATTATCAACTATTTGCTAACACTGAGGTAGTTTCTAGAAGAAAAGAGGAAGAAATGTTTTTATACTTCTCCCATATTTACCCGTTTTCAAAATAATGAGTTGATTCTCAAACATCCTCCTAGGTTAAGCAAAGAGGATGTTTTTCTCTTTGTTGTTATTTAGTATTATTACAAAAGCATATTGTTACACATATTTAATGTGTTTCAATTCATTGTAGTTGTAATTCTGATTGATATTCAAAATAGCCCCAACAGTGGCTGTTTCAATTGACTCCTCAGCTTTTTTGACAGGACCTTGGGAGTCATTGATAACTTTTTCCACTAAAACATGGTGTATTAGTGTGTATTCCACTAGTAACCTACTGTCAAATGGCTGTGCTTGAAACATCACTTCGTTTCTCTCTGTGTTTATGTTCCACTTGAAACACACTTAGATTCATTTGTTTCATTCTCCTCTTTATTTTTAGTATTTATATTAAAATTGGTTTTGTTTTATAATTATGTACATGAAGTCAAAGTCAAATCTACAAAACAAAGTAAAATTAGAGAAGTCTAGTTTCTATTCCTGTCTACACATCTGTTCAAAATTGTTTCCTCCCTCACTCTATAGGTAATCCCTATTTCTTTACATCTTTTCTTCTCTCTCTGTCTCTCTTTTTTTGTATTAATGCTTCTATTTTTTTAAAAAAAATTTTAAACATCCCTCTGCTTTTCAATCCCACTTTCTTTCCTCAATTCCATTGATGTCTGGATTAATTAGGCTGCTTATTGACTTCTTCCACCAACAGCTTAGATTCTTTCTTCCGTGGATGTTTAATCAGTTGCTATTCACATCTAGATTTCTTTGTTTTCTTTGCCTTCATTTTATTGTCTTCATGAATTCCTTTATTGTTATTTTGATATACAGTAGTTTCCCCTTATCCAGTTTAGCTTTCCGCAGTTTCAGTTATCCGCAGCCAACCAAGATCCAAAAATATTAAATGGTAAATTACAGGAATAAACAATTCATAGGTTTTCAATTGCATGCCATTCTGAGTAGCATGATGAAGTTTCATGCCATGCATTCCATGCTGCCCGGAACATAAATGATCCCTTTGTCCAGCATATCCATGCTGTATATGTTACTCACCCGAAGTCGCTTAGCCATCTTGGTTATCAGATCGACAGTTGCAGTATTGCAGTGCTTGTGTTTAAGTAACCCTTATTTTACTTAATAATGACCCCGAACTGCAAGAGTAGTGGTGCTGGCAATTCAGATTTGCCAAAGAGAACTTACTATCATTAACATCTTACTGTGCCTAATTTAGAAATTAAACTTTATCACAGGTATGTATGTATAGGAAAAAAAATAGTATATATAGGATTCGGTAATATCTGCGGTATCAGGCATCCACTTAGGGTCTTGAAACATATCCAGCAAGAATAACGGGGGGATATAATAGTTTAGAGATTGACTGTATGTGTCCAAAATACCATCTTCTGTGGAAGTTAGTTTGATGAAATGAATATTTGTACTTAAGGAACATCTATGAAAACATCAAAGTTTAGTTTAAAGAATAGTTTTTTCATGGTTTTACATTTATTTATTTTATCAAATTATTAGTTAGATTTTTTAAAAAGCCTACAAACCTTAAAGGAAAAGAAGCAGTCCCTGTTTCACCACCTCTTCACATTTATCTTATTCCCCAGGAGAAATAAATTTATACCATATTAACATATTTGCATCCATTAACTCCATTATGTCAATATAATATGAGCATATTACCATGTCATGTCATTTTTAAATTTTAAATAGTTTCTATTCTTATATTTTGGTTTTATATTTGAAGATTTTAGATTTCTTATATTCTTCATATCTCCAGTTTTTCTTTACCAATCTTCAGTATATAATTGGGTTTTTTTGTTTGAGTCAATATATATAGTTTTCATTATGACACTATTCACTATTGATCTAAGGAGCATACTGCCATTCATTTTATTTAATTTGTCATATATTTCTTAATAATTTTCTTTGTTTTTCATGTTCTTTGTTTTCCATATATCTCTCAGAGCATTTTTCTTTTTTATCATAGCCATTAAAGTCTTATTAAAATTTTCCTAAATACACAGACACAGTTTAAACTAACAATTCATTTTAAAATGTTTTACTAATTAAAAGAAAGATAAGGGGGGCATTTTTGCTGAAATAGTATATTCTATCTTCTTTCAAGTTAAACTGGCCATTCTCTGTTAAACAGCTGTTATCCTGGGATGCTCTTCATCCTGCTTTTTGTTTCCTACATTTCTGTTTATTTATTTTAATTTTATATTACTTTATTTCCATTCTTCCTCAGGTTATTTTACAACTGTTATATTCGCAGATTTAATTCACTGTGATATGCATATATGTAGGTCACTATATTGATAATATTATTATTTTTATCTTAGGGGGGCCTTCTATGAGCTCTTTTCATTTGGACACTCCTGTACTTTAGTTTGGAGAAATTTTCTCTTATTGTTTCTTCAATGAATTCTCCCTTGCAATCTTTTCTTCCTAGACATCTTTGTGATTGGATGTTCCTCAGTTTTACTCTCTAAATATTAGAAAATATTTTCTCCCTTCTGTGATTTATATTTTGAATTGTCTTATTATATTTTATGAGAAATTCTTTAACTGTTACTACATTTTCTCTCTCCTGCAATGAGCCAGCCTTCTTGTGGCCTAACAGTAGGGGCTGGCGAGTTAATCTGACTTGGCTGATAAACGTTGTGCCTGATACTTTTCGGTTCGTTATAATACCACAGAGATGACTCTGTCTGCCTGCACCAATCTGATATTCCCAAGTCCAGACCAAATTTCTCTGGAAGAAAAGTTCAGGTATCCTACGGTGTTGGAGAATAGATTGGCTTAAACTGCTGCTGGTTTCAGCAAGGAGACCAGAAATCTAACTGTTCCACAGAGTTTAAACCAAGCTGCATCATCTCAGATTATCTGCATCTTCTTTTTCAGTGGTTTTTCTAACTTCTGAGAGTCCCCTATGCCCCACAAGATGACTCAGCTTGATTTTTATAATTATCCCTGGTAGTAGGCATTTATGTTCCAGTTCTCTCTGTTCTACTGAATCCATTGCTTTTTGAGTCTCAAGATGTTGTTGAGAGATACTCTGTGCTGTTATCTCTTTCACCCCTTTTTTTTGTCCTTGTTGATTTATAACCAGTCTTTTTAGTTCATTTTGGTGGGTAGAGATTTAATGCATGTATTTTGTTTGATGAAATGGACACAACAAATAATAAACAAAAGCACAATTTCCAAGATTGTTTTCATTATTCTTCCACAGATTGTGGTGCTTGAAGCAAAAATAATACTTGAAAGTTTTCTGTTATTGTTTAATTTCCCTTATTGATTATAGTACCAATTTTGGAAAAAGTTTACTCTTACTATAGGGAAGGACCATTGCAAATGTTTGGCTGAGCAAATCTGTAGTTATGTTATCATCGACATTTCCTATTCTAACCTATTTTGAAGGAAAAATTACTCAACGATCACTTTTCCTAATTTCCTAAAATAGTAGGTAAAAAAGAGTCTAAGACCTGGTTTTATTCAGCTCTTTTCCTGTAATTCTTCCATTCCTTCAATGATTGGTAAATGATCCCTTCAATAATTATTGAACCCATATCACGATATAAGATTATGCTGGGCACTAAAGACATGCATAAATATATGCCGATGAGCTTCTGACTCTCAAGAAACTTACCACGGCACTGCATAGAAATATACACATACAGAAAACTAAATATATGCACCACAAAATAACTATGTAAAATATGTTACAATACATCATATAATTAGTTACAGTAAAAGAATCAAAAATAAGTATTGTAATTTCATAAGATAAATTATTTCAGGCTAAAATTGCCCCAAAAGTTCTAAAAACAAGTGAGAATTTTAAGAGGGATCTTGAATCATTTGTATAAGATTCAAGGAGGGCAGCTTAAGAGGTGAAAATAGAAACAAAGACGTAAGTATGGGCATGGAAAGATCCCTTTTCAAGTTCCATTCATTCTTTAATTCAACAAATATTTGTTGACTTCTTACCATATGCCAGTCGCCATCATATGTGGGGATACCGATCATCTTCATGTGAGGTAACTGGCCTAACTAAACCAGAGGTTCTTGTGAGATTCATAGGGAACAGAGGTTGACAAGGCTGATTGAGGACAACGCTAGGCTCTAAAGGGGCTGGAGTCTTCTTCTTCCTTCCCTAGGTTTCAGTATTTCTGTCCTTGTTTTATCTGCAAACATATTGTGTATGAAAGACCCATGTCTGTACTTTCATTGCTTTTAATTTAATGTCCTTTTTTACCTTCTGTATTCCATCATCTTATACTTGCTCTATTCCTTAGTTCTGTGCCTCACACATCTCCTCTCTTATTTAATTCAACTAAATGTGAGATATAGCCATCTATACAAAGTAAGCAGTTATTATAATACTAAGCATTACTATAAGCCGTGCCTTCATAACTTTTTATTCTCAGTCCCAGTACAGTTCCCTCCAATAGGAAGTGTAATTTAGCTGGTGGCTATTAGATTGTGGATAACCGAGATGGTCATTTCACTTTCGCTTCTAAAACAACTTGCCTCGGGTAGACAGTCACTAGCAGCTACAACCACACATCAGTTATCTAAAGACATTTCTTTGCCGGGGAGTAAGATTTGTACTAGTTATAGCAACATTACTGAGTAGTGATGTCAGCTGCAGTGGAAGATTCCTCACTCCTCTGGAGGTGATAACGAAGGTCAAAGTTAAATACACTTTTATGCTCGCAGGCACACTATTAATACTGTTTTGCATTCTTTGAAACGGGGATTTTTTTGTGCTATTAGGTAAACTGGTCGAAGCACTGTGAATCTACAACTCACAGATTAACAATTCCTGCCTCAGCAGTCACTGATGAGAAATTCCTGCTAGCCTCATCAACATTTCTTAACCACAAAACACTAAGGCTCAAAGGAGATGGGAACCGGCCCCCTGTAAAAGCTGCCTATAGTTATATGGATACAGACACAGGAAATAAAGAATGGCAGCATCAAATAGTTTTGGTTCACTCTATTCTTCGTTCAGTAAAGATCTTTTTGGAGAAACTTATACTTATCATAATGTCATAAAATTTCTTTTGGAAGAAGCCACTTACTTAGAGTTTTTGGTTAATTATTGGGGCTAGTGAATATGTTTAAATATTTGTTATTTTGTTTTACTTGCCCCTGGCTTGGGCTCAAAGCTAAAATGGTGGAGTTTTAGGAATGAGTGAGCCCTGCCCCCAGTACTCTGCTTTTCTCCAAGACGACACTTGTGTCACAGTTTCCACCATGTGTCTCTGCCTGTCTCTTCAGCTGTGCCCTTGTCAGCACTTCCTCTCACTTTTCATCTGAATCACATATAACATCTGCCCTTTGATGATCGGATGTGGCTATTAGCCTCCTTCACCAGCCTTCCTGGCACTGGGCTCACATCCTGACCTGCATTAATATTGACGGTCGTAGTGCTTCCAAGGTCTGCTCTCCCCTCACCACTATCTGTCCTCATTCCTTTCCCCTTCCCTTGTAGCAGTGATTGCCACTACGGCTGCTCATCAGCCCTCCTTGGTCATTAAGTTACAAATGGGCAGGCACGGCACCTGCAGCAAAATCTGTATCTATTACCTAAATCCTTACACAAGCCAAGATCAAATCACTTGCTTGATGGAAGTCTTGCTAGCTGTTAGTGATTTCAGCTTCAGCACAGAATTCACTGTAGCAGTGAGCACAGAATCCCAAATATGTGAATTAGGAGAAAGGGCATATTTCATAGAGATTAAGAACATAGTCCCTGAAGTCAGAGAGATGTGATTTTCATTCCAGGATCTGCTATGAAGCCTTGGAAAGTCACACACCTCTATATATCTCAGTTTCTTCATCATTATAAGAGAAATAAGAGCCCCCACTCATAGGTTTTGAAGTCAGAATCAAAGAAGGCAAAGTCCACAGAATTAACAGACAGTTCTTGGTAGATATGGACGAATGAATGCTAGCTTTGCTTTTTCACAATGATAGGTTTTGGCGAAAATGATATTCTATCCTTGGACTAAAAAGAATACATTATTGTAAATACGTGTATTATTGATCTGTATCTTCTACACTATATATACTAGATATTCATTTTATTCTCTATAAGTTATTCAATATATTAAATTTATTAAGCATGGTTAGGAAGCTCAATTATACTAGGTAGAAAAGTTCTAGCAATGCTGACATTTTATGTTTGCTTCAATTACGGTCCTTACTATTTGTTGCCACAATTAATGTAACGTCTGTCACGCTCCCCCACCAGTTTCCTATATTAAAACCTTTGTTAGCCCCCTGTAGCTTTCAGGATAAATCTGATCTCTTTAATATGGTCCATGGTGTACTCCATGGCAAGCCCTCACCTCTTCTCTCCCTCATGTCTAATTCCAAAGCAGGCAGAAGTACTTGAAGCTCCCAGTGTCCACCAGGTTGTCTCTCAGCCCTGAGCCTTTTTGGTTAGGACTCTCTGTAACACCACAGGAGTAACTTCTAGTAACCAGTTTAGACAATGACAGCCCTGGGAAGTTTTCTCTGACCCTACTCCCCTCCATTCTCAATATCCTCCTGAGCAAGCCCACCCCACATGTAATACTTCTTATGGGGATGAATTGTCTGATTTCTTTAAAGACTGCCTTTGAGATCAACAGTGTTGAATTATTTCTCTTTATAGTTCTAGAAATTAGCTTAACAGCACTTAGTATTATTTATTAATAGTTTTTTAAATTAATACTATATAGCTTTCTTCAAATGTTATTTTATTTTATAGCATTAGTTTTCATATCGAAGTCTTGGACCTTAAGCCTATTGCAAATCAACTGACGTGAAAAAAAAAAAAAGCTAACTCTCTCTCTCTTTACTGACTCTAATTCTAAAAAGAGTTGATGATTTATGTTATGGTAAAGTTTGAAAACTCCTTTAAGCTTTATCTTGCTGATTTTGCGATTTTATTAAAGATGTTTTCAGTTTGGGCCTTGTTAGCAAGTTTTTCAATTATGGCTCATTCATTAAACTATTATTGACGTCTGAAAAATGAAGATATTACTATTTTAGCTCCCCAAAGAGAGACAACAGGGATGGCATTACTCAAATCGCAATAGAGGGCATAAAATTCAATGTATTCTGCCCGAAGCAGGTGTTGAAATATCTGCTTCTTGCAGCCAAGAATCTGCTTTTATCTATTGCTGAAAATGTTTTATGCCGGTGGCAATTTATATCACATTGTCTTAGGAAAGTCATTAAGAAAAGAAAGGCAGCAAGAAATAATGTATCATAACAGTCTACAATAACATTTTTATGTGTCAATAAAGGTAAACTTCAATGTTTGCCACTGTGAATGCATGAAAACTATCTTTAATGTGAAGTGCGTTTGGTTTTTCTCATGTATTATAATGCTTATAATTTCCAATGAGATAATATCTTGTTTTGACTGACTTGACTACTGACTTCTTCTCTGACTTGTTTGTCCTCTTATACTTGGCAATTCTGATACATACACAACATGTCAATCAAGATTTCAATATCTTGTTTATCTTTTCATCATCATTTGCTTAGAAAGTGGTTGAGCTCTACGTTAAATTTAAACTTCTTTTTGGCAAGTTAGAATTGGGATAGAGAAGGAAGGAACCAGAAGAGTGTAAGATAGTGCTTCCGCTAGCCAACCTAGAGTTTAGCCTGATGGTGGACTACAGCGAATGTGCCCATTTTGTGACTCTGAGGTAAACGTTTGGTGTGGTGCCCAGGGGGGCCACCACTCCGAGTCAGGTCTCTGGATCTACCACTTTCTAAGGCAACTCCTGAGATGGATGAATCACAGAGGTGAAGATTCTTTGTTGGAGCACCCAGTGTTTTTATTTAGATGTTGAAAATTCCCTTCCTAAAACAGCATACGCCTTGGGGAGGTTTAAATGATAATCATCTTCATATTACTCTATAACAGTAGTATTTGAGGCTTAATCTATGACACATAAAAAAGCTCACTTGAGTTCATTTACGAAAATGAAATAGGGGCCAGCCTGATGGCGCAGCAGTTAAATTCCCATGTTCCCCTTCGGTGGCCCGGCGTTCGCCAGTTTGGATCCCGGTTGTAGATGTACGCACTGCTTGTAAAGCCGTGCTGTGGCAGGCGTCCCACATATCAAGTAGCGGAAAATGGGCACGGATGTTAGCTCAGGGCCAATCTTCCTCAGCAAAAAGAGGAGGATTTGCAGCAGATGTTAGCTCAGGGCTAATGTCCCTAAATGAAAAAGAAAAAGAAAGAGAGAAAATAGGATAATATTCATTGTCCTCAGAATCCAAAGGTCTGCATCACTCTAAGGAACTCAGGAAGACCTTCTGTCTCTGTTTGCAATGGCATTTCCTACATTACCCTTCAACATGAAAAGATTCGTAAAGAACAAGTCAATTAAACAACCACCTCAAAAGTAGCTGGCACATAATGATCCCTTATAATGTGTCATTTACTATACCAAGTAATTTATTTACACCATCTTGTTAGCTCACTTGAAAGTATTATCAGGTTCATTGTTACCCTAATTTTATATTTGAGCAAACCGCAGTTTAGATTAGTTAGTAACTCACTTAAAACAATAATGTATTGAGTTTCCAAGGTAGGAAGTGTCTATCAACAATTTCCAAATTTACATTCCCTTGCTCTGGGAAATAAGAGAGGTCAACTCTGGGATCTCTTATTTCCAATTCCAGATTTCTGGAGGTGGTAATTAGATGTGTTCCACTTTGGTCAGGAACCATCCCTGGGTCCAACCACCAGTGACTTTATCCTTGGTCTGTATTATCTCTTTCTGATTCTCCAAATGTAAGTGTTTTTAACTTTTACTCTATCTCAGATGATTTGAGGTCTCGATCAATTTTCCTTCTCTTTTTCTCCTTATACTGCATTTGAGAGGTATTTTATTACATCTATTTCTAATTCATTCATTCTCTCTTCAATGTTTTTTCAAATTAATTGTCTAACCTCTCCATTGCATTCTTAATTTTAATTACAATTTTGAGTCATAAAGTTTCTTCTTTTAGAACCACTTCTGAAATGGATCTTTTTCTAATCTGTCCATTTTATCCAGTATTTTATTGTTTAGTCACGTTGTTATTCAAGAGCCTAGTCATTGTTTGATTCCCAAATACTTCTTTTATAATTTGCATTTGATCATTCTAATATATCAGGCTTGGCAGGGATATAATTATTCCTTACTAGTGATTCTCTATAGTGGCTAGTTTTTTCTAATGTAATATTAATCAATTTTGAGGTCATAGCCTACGAAAATTTTCATGTAAGCATTCCTTTGAGGCTTGCTGTAAGGCACTTCCTGCAGTGTGAGCTTTGAGTCGGCAGTGTTCCTTGGGGTACTGACAATCCTGAACCAATTTTAAATATTAGCTTGGATATTTGGGCCACACAGGTAGTGTGAATTCTACCTTCAAAACCCTTATAAGGGTCAGCCCCGGTAGCCTAGTGGTTAAGTTTGGCATGGTGTGCTTTGGCGATCCAGGTTCAGTTCCTGGGCGTAAACCTACAGCACTCATCTGTCAGTGGCCATATAGTGGTGGCAGCTCACATACAAAAAAAGTAGGAAGATTGGCAGTGGATTTTAGCTCATGGCAAATCTTCCTCAGCAAAAAAAAAGCAAAAACAAAAAACCCTTATGAGCATCAACTTACAGCTAGGAATTCTCAGCGAAGATACTCCTCTCTGATATGAAACAGAAGCATGAAAATTTTGCACAGACTCTGTAGCAGAGTAGAGCATGAGGGTATCACTCTGTAGCCTGATCTTTAAACAGAGATGTTTGTCCCAACTTCCCGTCTTAGCAGCGGCCTCAGCTCTGTCCCTTGTTCTCTGTTCACAGTCCATGAGGCCTACTCCATTGGTCATGCAGGACTGGCAGTGCTGCTTCAAATAGCCACTGACCTAAGTTCTCATTGATCCCCATGGTTTCAGGATCTGTAGTCAATTTAGCTTCTGAGCTTTCTCTTACTTTTCTCCCAGTTCAGTCATGCTCATCATTATATGTATTTTGTTTTGGGTATAGGAGGGCAGTTTAATATCTTCCATGAAAATCCACTTTACAATAACCTGTATTTTGTTGTTGCTTTTTGTTTGTTAGATTTTTGGGAGGAAGGTTGGCCCTGAGCTAACATCCGTGCCAATCTTCCTCTATTTTATGTGGGATGCTGCCACAGCATGGCTGGACAAGCGGTGCTAGGTCTGTGCCTGGGATGGGAACCTGTGAACCCCAGGCCGCCAAAGCAGAGCCTGCAAACTTAACCACTACGTGACCAGGCCAGCCCCTTGTTGTTTGTTTAACCAGTTGATCCAGTCATCTACTTCAATTCAGAAAACTGAACAACAGTTAAGCCCAACGACATTCAGCACAGTGTTCTTTATAAGAGAGAAAATGTGGAAACAACTAATAATAAAGATATGGGTAAATAAATGATGGCTCAGAGAAATAAGGGAATTTCAGTCTGCTTTTAAAAGTAAGGTTACTAAGAATATTTATTTACAGAGGTAGGTAGTATATTATAAAAAAGAAAAAATGTAGACTATAAATTTCTAGTCTTATACCAATTTAGAACACACGTACATACATATACCCAGAGAAGGAAGCACATTAAGATATAAACAGCAATTCTATTTGGTTGATGAGAATATGATTGATTTGATCCTGGCTGTGACCTCTTCAAAACATGTGAAATTATGAAAGTTATTTAAATTCTCTGGGGCTCAGGATTTTGCTAGCAAACTCAGGATAATTATACCAACATTGGAGTTCTTATTTATAAGTAAAAAGTGAGACCACATATGTAAAGACGTTAGTAAAAGCTCAATAAAATTATCATAATAATATTCATACGTTCCTGTATTCTTTGAATTCTTATAAAAACTTTAAAGATATGTTAAGCATATTTACAATGATAAAAAGTAATAGTACAATTATTAAGAAGACAAAGATTTGCTGCTTTTTTTTTTTTTTTTTTTGGTGAGGAAGATTGGCCCTGAGCTAACATCTGTGTTGATCCTCCTCTACTTTGTACATAGGATACCATCATAGCATGGCTTGATGCATGGTGTGTAGGTCTGTGCCAGGGATCCAAACTCCCAAACCCCAGGCTGCCGCAGCAGAGAGTACCAACTTAACCATTATGCCACTGGGCTGGCCTCAAGATTTCTCTTTTAGTATTCAAAAATAACTTGAAAGTATAAAATTAATTTGGGGCATTAAAAGATTTTTCAATTTCAGTCCCATTGCCTTGGGCCATGTGGAGAAATCTGTTTGTATATGATCCTAAAAAGCAAAAAGTTCATAAATGTGGGATAAGACATACCTATTTTTAGATTTCATTTTGAATGTGGACTCTAGCCCTGTATTTTAAATGCTCTTACATCTGAAAGTGTGTCTTGCACTTGTAATCTCTGGAAACTAATGATCACAGAGAAAACAACTAAACCGCAAATTGCTATGGATTATTTTTGATTTGTATGGACTTAAGTAACAGAGGTCATCAGATTCTTTTGTTTCTTCAATTATCGTCTCCCTCATTTTTATCAGCTATGCTAAGGCTTCATTGACAATTTCAACTTTAATATAGAAGAAATATATTAAAAATAATAAAAGGAGTCCAACTAATTTACTCTCAATGCATTCTCTTCATGAGATAATATTGCTGATACCCTGCTTTCTTCTCACCCCTTTTGTGCAATGCGTGAGGTCAGACTTGTTTTTCACTTT
The DNA here is from genome assembly GCF_041296265.1 of Equus caballus. Classification (NCBI taxonomy): domain Eukaryota; kingdom Metazoa; phylum Chordata; class Mammalia; order Perissodactyla; family Equidae; genus Equus; species Equus caballus. Next base: position 40,630,909 of record NC_091707.1, on the reverse strand, counting down.
GACTTGTACGTCTGAAAAGATCAGCAGAATTTTGTGCGTTAAAAGTTAGCCTTTCGTACCGATTCTTCCAAACACAGCAACACAAACACTGCCAAGGTAACACCTGAAGGAGACAGTTCAGCATGTTTCCTAACGTAATCAACTCAAACATTTTGGCTCCTTCTAAAACCCAACACTATGTATTTCATACTTTTAACTTTGTCCAACAGCTCTGCAGCACTTGAAAATGAGCATTCTTTGTATGTGCAAAAATAATCAAGTTCCCTACTGGAATTCTGAAATTTAGAAATAAGACAAAGAAATCAGCAGATAGAGAAAATAACAGCTATGTTATGGAAAGGTTAATAGGGGATATGGGTTATTCGAGAGCAAAAATGGGTTCCCGAATTCCCCACATCTTATCCCCTTTTAGGCCTTGTAAAAGCCCAGTTGTGAGAAAGTTCGATTTTGTAGAGCAAACACAGTTCACAGTTCCAGAGGCTGCTGCCTCTCACTACACAGAGAGAGGAAAGAGAGAAAGACTCAATTTCTCATGCTCTGGACCTTTAAATGTGTATCAATAGCCGCCACCCACAACCAGGCCGGCCTCTCCCCCTTGACACAGGAGGGGCACCGAAAGTATTGAGGAAGTCCCCTCCTCGCAGAGAGCAGGGGAATATGGAATATGCTTTCTCCTCTAATATTGCACACCATCTGAATGAGAAAGAGCATCTGGGAAGGAGCCATGTTTACCAATGACAACTTGTTCATTCTCATCTGCCTGCTTGAAGGAGATCACCAGTAAGCATTCCGGAAGAAATTTCAAAATTAAAATGAATGATCACCCACTTTCCTATACTCTAGGGGAAGGGTAAACATTCCTGTTACAATCTATTCTCAAGATTTGTTCATAGATTTAACCAAATCCTTAGGATAGTGTACAGCAAAAAAATAATAATAATAATAATGATTAATGAATACTGTTGGATAAATGAATGGATGTCTTGGAAAGCTTATCACATTTCCTAAATACATTTATGCTGAATTTTTGTGGCATATTATTGAGAAAAATTCACAGAATATTCTTTCACGTGTTCTTAGAAAAGTAGATTTCTAAACCGTAGGTAATCTAAACTGAAAATAACTAGGTTTGATTTTTGGTCCCATGGGGTAGATATGCTGAACAAATTAGCTTGACATTATCACCTAGAAGCAGATAACTTTAAGAAGTGGGATCAGGTGTAGGGAGGACAACACAGAAGAAAGAGCACACAACAGACTAGGTTTGATATTTGTCTCTTTCATCATCTACTTTTGTAACTTTTGACAAATGTCTTCAAATATTTCTGACTTAATCCTGCTGTGTAAAATTCTTCCCAGAAGGGACATTTGTTGGTTTTGCCTGTTTAAGACAGTTTACACCAATAAGTTACTAAGTTGTCTTTGAAGAGCTTCCTGCAGTAATTCCCAGAAGGGCTTCAAGTGTTGGCGGGATTGTTCAGGGTTGCATTTCCTACAGTACTGTATGTGTGCCAGAGTGTGTCAGAAGACTTACAGGCAAACTTCCTTCCATTTTATTTCATCCCAACACCACCATGTTTTGGGTAACAGGCAACAGAAACTGACTCCAGCTAATGTCAGGAAAGAAACAAAGGGAAATTGTTTAGCGGTATTGGAAATTTACAGAATACCTCACAACAAAACAAAAGTGAACAACCAGAGATGGCAGGAATTACTGGGTCTGGGCAGTTCCAAAGAAACTAAGTATCAAAATTAAGGGAAAGTGGGCCCAGCCACGTAGCCCAGTGGTTAAGTTCCATGCACTCAGTTTCAGCAGCCCAGGTTCAGGGGTTCAGATCCCAGCCACGGACCAACTCCACTCACTAGCCATGCTGTGGTGGTGTCCCATATATAAAATAAAGCAAGATTGGCTCAGATGTTAGCTCAAGGCTAATCTTCCTCAAGCAGAAAAGGAGGAAGATTGACAATGGACATTAGTTCAGGATGAATCTTCCTCTGCAAAAACAAACAAATAAATAAATAAATAAATAAATGAAAGTCTCTTCAAGAGAAGTTTGGTGGGGGGGGGAAGTCAAGTTTCTTTTTATCCTGTGAATTTTCAAAATCCAGGAAGAAAAATAATTTACAAATCTTCATTAAGCCTTTATACAGAGTTCTCACCCAACCACCAAAGGAATCCCAAGGGTGTGGGTTATAGCAAGAGGGAGATTCCTTGAATGTCTTCTAGATGCTTGTGTTCTATTAGTGTTGCAGCATTTATGTCTCCATTTGTTTGGACCTGTCCCGATATACATCTGTTGTCCTATTTTAAATATTAACTGTGTTCCTTTAACTATCAAAATTGTACCTGTTCTGGTGACATATGCTCACCCAGTGGCATGGTGAAGCCACTCCTATCAGCTGGCATGAGTTCATTATGTGCAGCGTTTTCCAATGCCACATTCACTGACATCATGTTGGTAGCTTGAAATCAGCAATAGCATGTGGTTACACCATGGAAACTTGCAAACACCCGAAATCAGGTCTTCCAACACCCCAAACCTCTGGCCCTCAAAAAATGGTGTAGCAGCATAGCACTGTGTTCACACAAAGTGTGTTGGACTGGTTAACATTGCAGGCTTTGTTCTCTGTCTTCATAGCAAACACACTTCCCCTTTAACAACATGAAAAATATGAAACAAAATTGCCCTAGAAGCTAACCATTAGTGGAGAGACAAATAAAGATGTTCCCCAAGGCTCGTTTCTTCTGTGTTTCCTGGAACTGAGCAAACAGCAGGCTTAGCAGATCTGAGTTAACTCAAGGAAGGACAGGCAGAGCGACTGGGCTCTGGGGGCCTTTCTTTCCAACCTGACCCTTTCTTGGACCAGGAAGTGCCATTCTACACAGGCACCAGCCATCCCCTGCCTTGTGGTTACAAATGGTAAGAGTGTTATACAGAAATCTCTCTACTGAAGTGCTTCCATGCTGCCTTCTGTCCAGCTGTATCTGGTCTAAACATGTTCTCTGAGGGCTGTGGATTGCTCTGGAGCCATGCTTGCTCTAAAGACTTTTCTGCTCATCATTTTTTTCCCAAATAACACGCTTTACAATGCTAGAGGTGGGTTACATCTGTGTTCCTTTGCACATCATTCCTTGAAACACAATATGAAATAAAGCAAACATTGGATTTACCATAATATTCCAACAGTGAAGTTAAGGGTCTCTGTGTCGCAGATTTGGAGACAGCACTTTAGCTATTCAAAAGAATTACATTTGACCCTAACAAAGAGGTTATCAGAAAGCACAGGGTAGGGGTCGGGCCCTGGCCAAGTGGTTAAATTCCTGCGTTCTGCTTCAGAGGCCCAGGGTTCACCAGTTCGGATCATGGGTGTGGACCTACACACTGCTCATCAAGACACACTGTGGCAGCATCCCACGTAGAAGAACTAGAATGACCTACAGGGAGGATATACAACTATGTAGTGGGGTTTTGGGGAGAAAATAAAAAGAGGAGGGTTGGCAACAGATGTCAGCTCAGAGCCAATCTTCCTCACCAAAAAAAATGCATACAAAAAAAAAAGCACAGTGCATTTATTCTTTTATGGAATGGAAAATAATTACAATTATAATTGCTTTCAAATAGTAACTGCCTAATACGTGCTGTGCATATACCAGGCAATTTATATACACGGTCTCATTTCAGTTTCATGAATATGTATATCCGTATATTCATATATGTATAACTCCTAACAGATGAAAGTTAAAAAACCCACAATTTCCCATGTAAAAGCATTTTCAAAAGTGGATGCAGGGCTGAGGTTACAAAACCATGGTAAACATATACCTACTAATCTGTATCATGAAACAAATTGAACAAAATATTCTTTAAGGAACTTAGAAAGATTTTACTTTTCTATGATTTCTTTTTGGATAATGACAATATGCAATATATTATATTTAGTATGTTACAACAAGAGGAATCTGGGCCTGAGATTCAGAAAATATGTATTTGAGTTCCAGATCTGTCACAACTCATCACATGCTTTTAAAAGCTCTTAACCAATTTTCTTAAACTGTTTTCCTGTCTGCAAAATGATAATCATTAAAATCTCCACAATTCCAGAGGATACTTTTGAATATAAAAATAGATAGATAATTATTCTGAAACACCTTTGAACATTATGTTTTCTCTCTCTATATATATACAGTATTATTCATTTAGATTATAAGAAGCAAAGGTAAATAAGAATGCAGTAGCTTTTTTAGTTAAATGCTTCAGTTCAGCATTGAAGTCTGAATTCAATTTACGCTGTCCTTTATCATAAAGTGCATCAAAATATATTCCAAATAATTTTCCTTACTTCCTGTTTTTAAATGGTGACTTTTCATTCCTTTCCTACCGTTCTATATCCTCTTTATCCCCTAAGCCCTGCAAAGCTGAGAACTTTGCAAAAAGCTATATTGAAGTATTTTTCTTGCATCTCACATTTTCTAAATTCCTTCCACTGACTTGATTATTACTGATAGCATCGTCCTGACCCGGATTCTCAGATTTTCATTTTGTATATTATTTCCAGAAACCTGTGGTAAGAGAGAAGATCCTAAGGCAGAAGCTCTCCCTTCACCTGCTCGTTCTGGCTGCTCAGCCTACTTCTGTCTGCTTAGATTAGGGGGGCCTGTGACTTAATTATACACTTATTTTTCTTGGACTGTGAATTCCTTGAGCCTTACTGAACTGCAGGGGGTTGAGAGGAGCAACAGAGTAATATTCTAATGGCATTCTGAGACAAAAGAGTTTGTCCCAGAAGAGATCCTATTCTTACATTAACTACAAACAAAGAAGAGAAGTGAAGGGGCCGGCCCGGTGGCGCAGCCGTGAAGTGCACACGTTCCTCTTCTCGGCGGCCTGGGGTTCGCAGGCCCAGATCCCGGGTGCAGACATGGCACCGCTTGGCACACCATGCTGTAGTAGGTGTCCAACATATAAAGTAGAGGAAGATGGGCAGGGATGTTAGCTCTGGGCCAGTCTTCCTCAGCAAAAAGAGGAGGATTGGCAGTAGTTAGCTCAGGGCTAATCTTCCTCAAAAGGAAAAAAAAAAAAAGAAGAGAAGTGGAAATTTGAGCAAGGAAATCAAAGCTACAGAGAATTCAAATGTTGGGCACCTTTTTTGTTTTCATTTCTATGGTCATGATACAAACATAAATAAATAACTAGGCTATTTCTCTGAAATTCTTAATGGCAGAGATACGCGTTTCAACTCAAGTGCTTTAAGACCAGGTAACTATTTTGAAGTATCTTATAAGGAGATTGTCAAGCAAAATCTTTTTCACCCAACTTGGATTTCTTTCTGGGACCAATATTTTGGGTATTTTAAAAGTTAACTTTCATAATTATACTTCTTTCTTTTTTTAATTACTTTATCCTATTTTGGGTATTTTAATTGTATGACTGGGAGTCACTGAGGCATTAAGAAATTTCTTCTGATGTTTTAAATTGATCCAACAGATTCTGAGAAGAAAAATGAATTACACAGAGAGCATTTTATGAGAATGTATTGAAACATTTACACTAGTCTTCCTTCAGCAAAATGAGAATTTTGGGGAGAGGCTTGATAAAAAAAGAAGAAATCACTAAGATATCTAAACTGTGAGGGATTATAAGCATCTATTTAAGTCAAAAGTAACCAATTTCTTCAAACACCTTTAACATCTAATTAGCAAAAGTGTTTCATATTTTACTATTCTCATTTCTTAGATAGCTTCCAAAAGTCCAATAAACTAATAAATTTAGTTTTTTATTGTTTGATAAGTTATATTTTAGACTATTTTATAGTTATTTGTAACTAATTTTTAAAAATTCCTCTTAAATTATGAGTCACTATTTTCAGTCTTAATCTGATGATTCAGTTTGTCAAAATTCCAGCTGTTCCCATGCAATAGTTTTTAGAAAGCATCACATAAGTGTAGAAATGGCTTCTTAAATAATAATTCAGGGGGTAGGCCCAGTGGTATAGTGGTTACATTCATGTGCTCTGCTTTGGCGTCCTGAGATTAGCCGGTTCAGGTCTCGGGCACAGATCTACGCATAGCTCATCAAACCATGCTGTGACAGCATCCCACATACAAAATAGAGGGAGAGTATCACAGATGTTAGCTCAACAGCAATCTTCCTCAATCCAAAAGAAGAAGATTGGCAACAGATGTTAACCCAGGGCCACTCTTCCTCACCACAAAAAAAAAAAAAGAAATAAAATGTATTTTTTTATTCAAACTTCATATTTTATGAGTTACACAGGAGAAATATGGTGCAAGGTTATAGATTTCTATTTTGTTGGGATCACTTCTGCTTTACTGTAGATTTTGTTTGTCATGTGTGTAATGTGGGATTATTCTGTATTCTTGGCTTGTCTGATGTTTTTGATGGTTAAAAATGTCAGAAGTTAGTCTGACATTTTTGTCAAAACATTTGTATCTAAGTTTAGTCCGGTTAAATTGACAATTGGATCCTTCACACAAAATTCAACCTTTATAATATTTGAATCCTACTGATACACCAACACAAGACCAGAATTGAGCAGAAAGTTATCAGAGAAGCCCACACAGGTTTTTCTTTTGGAAATCTGACTTTTCTCAGCTCCCCTTATACATGTGGCTTGTATAATCCCCTTGGCTTTCTTGTTTCAATCCCAGAAGCCTGTCTGTGTGTTCTTCTTTCCCAATAGTAACCATAGCTTCTGCTTTCTATACTTCTTTTTTACCTCTAGTCCAATCTTGCATGGAGAAGGAAGTTGTCTTCCCATCTTTCCTCTTTCTCTTTGTCCAGAAAGATACATTTTCAATGTTAAGAATACTCTCTTTGAGTTTACTCATAATCACAGAAGAGTAATAAAAGTCAATAATAAATTTGGAAAAGTTTCAAAGTCTAAGACTATTATCTATCAGGCCCTAGTGGATAGTTCCTCATTGCCTTCAGAAAGAGTATGTGGAAGTTGCAATGTATTCCTGCCTTCTGTATAGTTTCCTATAGTGAGAAATTCTTCTTTTCCTCTGTAGTATAATGAAAAATTAGTATTTGGTCTTTGTCCCCTGTCCCAGCCGCAGAACTCCTAAAACCCATGGAATTTACTGTCGTTTGCATGGTAATGGATAACTGCTGGGAAAGTGGAGGGTGGTAGCTGGACAGCTTCAGGATGAGGCTGATAACCAGAAAAATCAAGCCTTGTTTCGACAGCTGGGACTTTCAGGTCTACCTCTTGATCTCCAAGGAGGGAAGATGGGCTGGAGATTGAGTTCAGTTACCAATCACCAGGAATCTACTCAATCATGCCTATACAATGAAACCTCCATAAAACCCCTAAATGGTGGAGCTCAGGGAGCTTCCGTGTTGGTGAACACACTCATGTGCTGGGAAGGTGGCATGCCCAGAACAGGACATGGAAGCTCTGTGCCAACCCCTACCCCATAGCTTGCTCAATGTGACTCTTCCACTTGGATATTCCTGAGTTGTATCCTTTAAAATAAACCAGTTGACTTAAGCAAAGTGATTTCCTGAGTAAAGTGGTTTTCTACAAGTCATTCTAGCAAAGTTTCAAAACTGAGGAGGGCTTGTGGGAACCCCTGCATTTATAGCTGGTCCATCAAAAGTATGGGTGGCCGCTGGGACTTGCAATTGAAGTCTCAGTTCAGGGCAGTCTTGTGGGACTGAACCTTTAATCTGTGGGATCTGGGATAACTCCAGATAGTGTCAGAATTGAATTGAATTGTTGGGTACCTTGTTGGTGTTAGAAAATTAGAGAAGTGGTTGTTGGTGAGGAAAAGCCATAGATACTCTCTGACTTCACTTTTAGAGGACAGTACATAAATCTTATATTCCACCTTCTTGTTCTTAAGGCTTTAAGATGCAACCAAGGCAGAAAAATGTGTACTTTATGAGCATTTTGCATCTTTGAGGCCTTCTAGAATGCATGGGAAGTATATTGGTAGACCATAAACTGGCACACCAGGTATTTTGTCAGAACGTTACAGATTGAGTGTTATTTTCATATTTAGTATCTACCAGAAGACAGCACTACAATTCCTAAGCACGTGCTTACATGACACAAACAACATCAGTTTGATTCAGTATGTCCTGCATCTGAACCAATCCTTTTCTTGACAGTGTTCTAAGAGTATAGTCATTGAACTAAAGCTTAACATTTGGGCATAACATGATACTGTCATTAGGGGGTATGAAGAGGAAAGGCTTATAAATATTTAATAACCCAAATGTCACTTGTCCATGCATAAAAATAAATACTCATTAATATTAGAGTCATCATTTTTGCTGGCTTATAAAGATCATCTACTGACCAGGGACCCCAGCTCCAGCAAAGTTCTACCTCCTTCCAAGCATTTCTTTGAATTCCCAGGATGTATTTTTGAGCATTATTGTGTTTCTTTGCCAGGCACTACTATCGTTCCTCAGTGCTCTTCTCCTGGATGCCACGGTTTCCCTTGATGCTCCATATCATCAGCAATTCCCTGGTGGGGGCCACTTTTGATTATCACAGCAGGTACATCTATTGCTCTATTTACTGGCTATACGTTGTAATATCTTCTCCAGCTTTTCCACTGGACCCATTGCGCACCCAAGTTACCAAAGCTGTATGATATTCCATGGCAGAGCTAGGAAGAGTCTATCTTTCCTGTTATGCTGTAATATGATCTCATGAGTCACAAAAGACAGAAGCTTGGGTTGCAATGTATTTCCAAGCTTAATCAAACAGCACTCAGTGTGCTGACTTGCAATCATCTCTTTGCAAGGACATGGTTACATAGCCTCAAGGATAGGAAAAGAACACATTTCAATATTAGCCATTGAGCTATGCTCAGAAACACTCTCTGTACCCTTTGAGCACCAAAACTTGGCATCAACATTAAATTCATGACTGCTAGCTATTTTTTACCTTAAGATTAATTCTCTCACAGAGATAAGTCATGCCCCCTGCAAACAGGCACTCAATGGCTCATCATAGTGGTTTTTCAAACGCACTAAGGTTAAGATAAAGCTCCAGTATTAGTTGTTGCTGTTAGCGCTGTCTAGTCGATGCCGATTCCTGGTGACCCTGGGTACAACAGAGAGAAACCCTGCCCAGTCTTCTGCACCATGCTCTCACTTTCCTGCTGTATCAGACAATCCTCTGCTGCTATTCATAGGGTTTTCATGGCCAATTTTTTTGGAAGTGGGTTGCCAGGTCCTTCTTCCTAGTCTGTTACTCTGGAAGGTCTGCTGAAACCTGTCCACCGTGGGTGACGCTGCTGGTATTTGAAATAATAGTGGCATAACTTTCAGCATCACAGCAAAATGTAGCTGCCACAGTATAACTGACAGACGGATAGTGTGGTTCCCTGACCGGGAAACAAACCCCGGGCCTCAGCGATGAAAGCACTGAATCTTAACCACCAGACCACCAGTACTAATCAGAACTGGAATTCTGTTGCAAAATTTCTTTAGCTTTCAAAAAATGGAAATCTCTGGGGGCCGGCCCAGTGGCTGAGTGGTTAAGTTCGCACACTCCGCTTCGGCAGCCCAGGGTTTCACTAGTTCGGATCCTGGGCACGGACATGGCACCGCTCGTCAGACCATGTTGAAGTGGTCTCCCACATAGCACAACCAGAAAGAGCTACAACTAGAATATACAACTATGTACTGGGAGGCTTTGGGGAGAAGAAGGAGGGAAAAATAAAAAAGATTAGCAACAGTTGTTAGCTCAGGTGTCAATCTTATTAAAAAAAATGGAAATCTCTGGGATCTTATGTCACTAATTCCTCAGGTGGCCCCTGTCTACTGTAAATCCAACCTAGACTTACACTAAGACTTCCAGCCAGGATTATAATATCCAAAGTTAAGGTAGGAGGTTGAAAGTACATAAAGGTTACTTTTGTATATAATAAAATTTGTATTGTCATTTATATTCATGACTTCTTCAAAAAAACCCAAATAAACAAAAAATTACTCAGAAAACTTTTCTTCTGAGAGGCCATCTCATTTAAAGAACATCCTAAATTGTATTTGCTAAAGATAAATAAGGAATTATGTGTAATCCAACTCTTTTGCCAAAACTGCTGGTTAGATTTTCTTCATCAAATGTTCCAGTCTTAGCTCACTGTTACTTCAGTCCTTAGCTTTTAGGGAACGGACATTCCAAGGTCAGTGTGTTCATTATTCTTTCTTATGTACAACCAATGTTTATTTTTAATTTGAGACTGGTAAATAAAGCTTTAATGGGATTTTAATGGCATGTTGGACACACTTCAGTGTCCAGAGACGTGGCATCATACTCAGGAATGTCATTATCTAGATTAATTATCAATAGCGGACAGATATGATTAGAGCAATGTGAAAATGAGAGGTTGTAAATGAAATTTGCTAGACAGAGAGGCCAGAGGATAAAAAAAATATCAAATTTGCAGCTATTTACTATAGCTAAAATCTTTTTTTGTAATTTGTGTATTTTTTGCTGCTGAGACTTTGCCTAAAATAATACCAATGAAGGATTTTAACTGTTTAGTTTAATTTCCAAGGTCAAGTTATTCTCCTTAAAACCCAGACATGTGTCTGGATACCATGGTCTATGACAAAAAGAAGAAACATGCTCCTCTCAGTACACATCTTTTTTTTCCCTGAATTTTATTATGCTCACACAAAGAAACAGTTGAAATACATTATGCATAGTCTTTGGATCTTGGCAAAATCCACTCAGAGGTTGATCCAATTTCAATATATTTAAAAAGTAACAAAATGGTAAAGGAGAACACTATCTTGAATGAGAAAATATTTTATTCATCTTTCAAGGGTCTCCATATTCTATAACATCAAATAATTTATGTAATAGTTTGTGTTTCATTATGGGTCTTTGCTTTAAATAATATGATTGCATACATACTTCTATGACATGTACACAACAGTATATAATATCAGCTAGTTGGACAGAATTTTAGAATAACATTATTATGCCTAATTTGATGGTTTGAAATGAAAATAGATTTTGCCAAATCTAAATGCCTCGATTGTAAAATACATCGTTGTTTTATGTATCACACTGAGAGGAAAAAATGCCTAAACTATAACTTTTAGTTTGTGTTGAACTGTAGAATAATGCAATGTCTTAGAAGACATTTTAGACGGCAATTCCACTCAACATCTGTAGTTTTAACAATGAACATAACTCTGTTGAAGGGGATACATTGAGAATGGTTAGGACCAAGTTTAATCACTGGCAGGCAATGACAAGGATGTCTCCCTTGTTGTCTGAGTAAAAGTGATCATAAAATGAATCCTGATTTCACAGATGTAAAAACTTAAAAAGAAAAAAAAAGTGCATTTAGAATTGGTGGAATGTGGTGTTTCAAATCCCAAGTTCATCCCATGCTAACCTTTGTTTGAGCAAACTACTTTAGTGGTTTTAAATCTTAGATTTCTCATTCTTGAAATGGACATAACAAAGGTAACCGCTACATCATATTATTGTGAAAATGGATTAAAGCCATGTGTAAATGTAGAAGACAAAATTTTGTTTTGTTTTTTGTTTTGTTTTTACCAAGATGGTAATACAGGAAGCTCTTGAATTTCCCTCTCCCGTGGATGCACCAAATATACAGCTACACATGGAACAATTCTTTCTGAGAGAAATCCGGAAATGATCTAAGTAACACCAACACATCGAGTGACAGAGAAAATACTCACATCAAAATGGGTAGGAAATACGGACACACCCTCGTTCCATAAATCCCTAGTATAGCGTGATACAATCATGAGGGAACACCCAATTCCCAGCTTCTCACTGAGGAGCAAAGAGTCTGGACAGCACATCTAGCACTCCGGCTTTTAAAGTTCCCATCCAAGGGATGGGTCCCCAAAACACCTAGCTCTGAAAACCAGGGGCTTGCATTGACATGGCTCACAGGACTACAGAAAACAAATAGGCAGTTCTTAACAGGTGCATAAGGACTTGCTGCAGCCATTCCCCCAGGGTTCAGTGCAGAGGAAGCAGGGAAAGCCCCCATTGCCCAGTCATTCTCTGGAAGGAGTTCGACAGCATACTTGACAAGCTGCCACCTGAGGGTCCAGCTTCTAATTAGCATGCATTTAGATGCTAACTGCTATTCTCCCTGGAGCCCCTGGGAACCAGTGGGTACTACCCCCACCTTCTCTAACAATAAAAAAAAGTTACCAGTATTTCCCTGGAAGGAGCTTGTGGACACATCTAGTGCCCTAATTTTGCAGCCGCCATCTGAGTGATGGGCCCTCAAATCACTTAGCTCTGATAGCCAATGGGGCTATCACACAGGAATATAGTAAATAAAGAAATGCTTTTTAAACAGGCACAGGAGCATCTCTAGGGCATACACCCAGACTCATTGCAGAGGGAGCAGCAGAAATGCCTATCTCCCAATGTGTACCTGGAAGAGGTTTGACTGTGTACTTTCCCGGCTGCTGCCTGATAGTCCTCCTTCTAATCAGCCTGCATCTAGGTACTGGCTGCAATCTGCCCTTTTGGGACACTGATGGGTCTTGGTGTACCCTCAATTACTGGGAGCAACGAAGAACAAAGATGGCTGCTTGGGCAGTCACAAAGGTTTTAGAGGCAACCAGGAGCATGTGAGGGGGAAATATGAAAAAGCCAGTTGTGTTTTTATACATTATTAACAAGCTATTGGAAAGAGAAATTAAGAGAACATCCCATTTACAGCAGTATCAAAACTAAAATATTTAGGAATAAATTTAACCAAGGAAGTAAAAGATCTATACACTGAAAAATATAAGACATTGATCAAAAAATTGAAGAAGACACAGATAAGTAGAAAGACATTCCATGTTCATGGACTGGAAGAATTAATATTGTTAAAATGTCCATACTACTCAAAGTGATATGCAGATTCAATGCTATTCCTATAAAAATTACAATGGTCTTTTACACAGAAATAGAAAAAACAGTCCCAAGATTCAAATGGAACAACAAAAGATCCTAAATAGCCAAAACAATACTGAGAAAGAACAACAAAGTTGGAGGCATCACATTTCTTGATTTCAAAGTGTATTACAAAGCTATAGTAATCCAAATGGTATGGTACGTGTATAAAAACAGATATATAGCTTCATGGAACAGAATAGAGAGCACAGAAATAAACCCATACATATATAGTCAATTAATTTTTGACAAAGGAGCCAAGAATGTACAATGGGGGAATAGATAGTCTTTTCAATAAAAAGTACCGGAAAAATTGGATAACCATATGCAAAAGAATGAAACTGGACCTCTATTATACACCATACACAAATATCAACTCAATAGATTAAAGACTTGAATGTAGGTCCTGAAACTGTAAAACTCTTTGAGGGGAAGCTTCTTGATGTTGGTCTTGGCAATGACTTTTTGGATTTTACACCAAAAGCAAAGGCAGCAAAAGCAACAACAAATTATTGGGACTACTTCAAACTAAAAGGTTTCTGTACAGCAAAAGAGATCATCATCAAAATGAAAAGACGATCTATGGAATAGGAGAAAATAGTTGCCAACCACATATCCAATAAGGGGTTAATAGCCAAAATATATAAGGACCACATACAACTGAATACCAAAAAAACAAATAACACAATTTAAAAATGAGCAAAGAACCTCAATAGACACTTTTCCAAAGAAGATATACAAATGACCAACAGGTGCTCAACTGCACTAATCATCAGGGAAATGTAAATCAAAACCACAGTGAGATATCATCTCACACCTATTAGAATATCTATTATCAAAAAGACATTAGATAACAAATGCTGACCAGGATGTGGAGAAAAGGGAACCCTTGTACAATGCTGATAGAAATGTAAACTGATACAGTCATGGAAAACAGTATGGAGCTTTAAATATATTAAAAATAAGACTACCATATGATCCATCAATTCCACTTCTGGGTATATATCCAAAGGAAATGAAATCAGTTTCTCAAAGAGATATCTGCACTCCTGTGTTCATTGCAGCACTATTCACAATAGCCAAGGTATGGAAACAACCTAAGTGTCTACCGATGGATGAATGGAATAAGAAAATGACATATATACATTCACATATATATATAGGAATATTATTCATCCTTAATAAAGAAGGAAATCCTGCCATTTGTGACAACATGGATGAACCTGGTGGGCATTATCCTAAGTAAAATAAGCTGGAGAGAAAAAGACAAATACTGCATGGTATCAATTATATATGGAATTTTAAAAAGTGGAACTCATAGGGGGCCGGCCCCATGGCCTAGTGGTTAAGTTTGCGTGCTCCACTGCAGGCGGCCCAATGGTTCGTTGGTTCAGATCCTGGGCACAGACATAGCACCACTTATCGAGCCACACTGAGGTGGCGTCCCACATGCCACAACTAGAAGAACCCACAACTAAGAGTATACAACTATGTATCAGGGGGCTTTGAGGAGAAAAAGGAAAAAAATAAAATCTTTAAAAAGAAAAAAAGTGGAACTCATAGAAACAGATAGTAGAATGTGGTTTGTCATGGATTGGGGGCAGAATAGGGAGAGGCTGGTAAAAGGGTATACAATTTTATTCATAAGATAAATAAGGTGTAAGTATCTAAAGTATAACATGGTGACTACATAGTAGTCTTCTCCTCTTATCCATGGCTTCACCTTCCACAATTTCACCTTTTATAGTTTCAATTACCCACGCTCAACCATGGTCCAAAAATATTAAATTGAAAATTTTAGAAATAAACAATTTATAAGTTTTAAATTGTGCTTCATTCTGAACAGCATGGTGAAATCTCGACCACCCTACTCCACCTGGCCCAGGATATGAATCATCCTTTTGTCCAGTGTATCCACAATGTACACGCTACCCACCTGTTAGTCACTTAGTAGCCTTCTCACTTATCAGATGAACTGACATGCTTGTCTTCAAGTCACTCTTATTTTACTTAATAATGGTCCCAAAGCACAAGAGTAGTGATGCTGGCAATTCAGATATGCCAAAGCGAAGTCGTAAAGAGCTTCGTTTAAGTGAAAGTTCTCAGCTACATAGAGAAAGAAAAAAAATTGTATGCTGAGGTTGCTAAGATCTACAGTAAGAACAAATCTTGTATCCATGAAATTGTGAAGAAGAAAAAAGAAGTTTGTGCTGCTTTTGCTGTCGCTCGTCAAACTGCAAAAGTTACAGCCACAGTGCACGATAAGTGCTTAGTTAAGATGGAAAGACGTTAAATTTGTAGAATAAGATATTTTGAGAGAGAGAGAGCACGTTCACATAACTTTTATTACAGCGTATTGTTATAATTGTTCTATTTTATTATTAGTTATTGTTGTTAATCTCTTACTGTGCCTAATTTATAAATTAAACTTTATCCTACGTATGTATATATAGGGAAAAATATAGTATACACAAGGTTCAGTGCTATCTGTGGTTTCAGGCATCCCCTGGGGGTCTTGGAATGTATCCCCTGCCGATAATGGGGGGATTGCTATAGTTGACAATACTGTACGGTATACTTGAAATTTACTAAGAGAGTAGAACTTACGTATTCTTACCAAGAAAAAAAAGAGCAAATATGTCAGGTAATAGATATGGTGGGAATCACAATTTCTATGTATATCAAATCATTACATTGTTTGCTTTAAATATATTATAACTGTGTATCAATTATACCTCAATAAAGCTGAAGGAAAAAAAGCAGATGGCAAAACTCCTACCTTAATTTGCATCTGTGCTTGGTAAAGGCCAGCTTTTAGCAGCAACAGCAGCAAGTGCTATACTGCAGAGCCTGTCTGTCTGTGTTCCACTTCTGCTTTGCAACTTACCAGCTTGTGACCTTGCACAAATTGCTTAACTTGGCTGTGCTCAATAATGTTATCTCATAATAGTTCTGAGGATGAACGCCCTCTCATATGATTTAAGTAAAACCTGTGCCTGGAGAAAGCAGTTGTGCTCCCTTGCTGTTTTATCGCTAACTGGAGAAAGTTCCGCTTACATAGGACATCCATCTGGAATGCCCTCTATCATGTAGAATATTGCTAGACTCGACAACCCTTTTAGAATGGATCTGGCCTTTAGTTAATGACTCTGACCATCTTGAGGACAAAGACATATTTTAATTTGTGCAATTTAGTGTGGCATTCAAGTATGCAGCATTGGTTGCAAATAAATGTGCAATTTATATTTGGTCCTATATCCCTAATTTTCTTTTTCCTTCAGTAGTAGTGGAAGGATGGAAAAAGAATGATAAAACCATGTGGATTGCCTTTAATTTAGAGCATAAATTAGATTATTTGATGAGACAAAGTACACTTGGATGATACATAATATCAAGTCCTGCTGGGTTATGTAATTAAACACTCAGAGCACTTTCTGAAGAGTTTCCCTTTTGTATTTTGTGTTCTGCTGTGTAAAGCACGTGATGAATTGCCCCTGAAAAATTCACTATTTAAGTTCAAGGCTACAGATCATTGAATACAGTGCCAAGAAAATTAAATGTGTGCCCAACTAGCAAAATGCTGTAAGTGAATCTGAAGCCCTCTAGAGAACACATCAGTCAGCAATATGCCATCAACTCAGCTCAAGTTTACCACCTCGGCCCTTTATAAGGAAGAATTATTGGGCATCCCAAGGTTAAGAAATGATAGCTCTACTTTGGTAAAAGAGCAGATCTATTGGGTTTATCAGGCTACCTCATTTAACAAAGTATCTTTTGAATATAAAGTGTTCTAAAATGTGTGTAAAACTGACACTAGATTCATTCCATCTTCATGGACTTGGGCTTCAGAGAGTCCATGACCTTCTGAAACTGTTAAGAAAATGACTTGTGAATATATGATTTTCTTTTCAGGGCGCTTTCTATTTCATCAGACCCTCAGAAGGGACTTGGAACACAAAAAAGCAAAGAAGTACTTGCTTATGATTTCTATGTCTGGGAGATCATAATTATTGCCAAATTAAGTCCTTTGTCTTGCATATTTTCATAAGGTCATCTTAATTTCCATGGCATTCATGAGAAAACTGAAGAACAGAAAAGATAAGTACATTGTGCAAAATCCAACAACTAGTAAGTGGCGTACCCAATAGCTGAGCCAGGCAGTTTGTCTCCAGGGTTGACGCAATGAACCTCTACCGCTGTCGTGACAGACAGGTCTGATGGGGAGCAAAGATCTCTGGGCAGAGAATTAGAAAACTCCAGGTCAAATTCCAGCTCTAGATGTTCTATTAAAGGCAAGAAGAATTTGGTGTTTTTTGGGGTGCCTACTATATAAGGTTGCTGGATCTAGCAAGTGAAAACATAGAAAATCCAGTTAAGTTAGAATTTCAAATCAACGATTAAGTATTTTTTAGTATAAGTGTGTCCCAAATACTTCATGGAACATTCTTATACTAAAACATATATTCATTAACTTTCTGAAATTTAACTTTAACTGGAGGTCCTCTATTTTATCTGGCAACCCTACTCTTATACCGAATAAAAGGATACAAAGCATCAGAAGACAGATTTTCTGCTTCTTCCAGGAATTTATAATCAAAGTTTAAAGGAGACAAGAAGTACAAACAGATGAAACATTTTAAGGAAATATTGACCACTGAAGTGGGTTGGTGTGACTCAAAGTCTTTTTCCCCACGTCCCATCTTCTTCTCATTACTGATGCATTTTACAAATCTCGTACATATGCTTTCTTAGTGAAAAGCAGGACAATGCCTATCTTCCATTGCCTAATTTGTTGATTGAAAAAATACGAAGAGATTTAAAAGCCTGTTTAAAGTGGATCTGTCAGAATTCTCCTGTGGTTTAAAAGGATCAAAGATTACACTGAAAAAAAAAATGGTCATGAAATTCAGAAAAGCAGAAAGGGATAGTCTCCAAAGTCAGACTCGGTGGCTGTCAGGCGGCGTGTGCTCTGCACTGAGGAATTTGAGGTCCAATATACATATATCTAAAATAATTTAAACGTTTACCGGAGAAGAATACTGCTAGTCAGTTTAAACTGACTAAGTCTAAAGTAAGCCTGCAGTGCGAAAATAATGGTTTTGCTATCACGTCTCATAAAAACTCACTTGTTCATCTTCTAAAATCAATGGCTGATACCCTGGTGTTTATCTGCACACATGTGATGAAATTCAGACTGTTTGTCTATAGCGCTTTATAGGAGCATTGGTTGATAGATTTGCAGTTAGCTGGAAGAGATTATGCTTCATCCTCAAGGCAGGGATGTAGCTCTCATTCCGATAATGGAGGCTGCCACCCAATGAGGGACAAACTTGCTTCTGGGTAGAAGAAATCTGAAATAGTTTTAAAGGTGTCTTAGTTTTAACAAATGTATATGTGCCTCCTGAAAAGTAGATGATCACAAATGGGTAAAGAAAAAAGTAGGATTTGGGACAACATTTAAAATGGCCATTACAAATCACAGATAATAAAAACTGGCATTTTGCATAGCGCATGGGAGTTTCAAATCACTCGAAATCTTCAACGCTTTGGTAAATTATCCACATCAGTTAGGATTTGTTAAGTTATGCTGCAGTAATAATCTCTAAAACTCAGTGGCTTAATACAGCTAAGGATTACTTCTCATTTATGCCTGTTGTAGGTCCGTTAGGTTCTCTTCTTATCATAGTCACTCAAGGGCCCAGAGGGATAGAGCGGCCACTATCTTGGTTGTGACCAGTGGGCATGCAAGAAGGAAAAAGAGAATTCTGCACTGAGAATTATAGGCTTTATGGAAAATCACACTCAATATTTTCTTTCAAAATTCATTGGTCAGAACTAGGAGCAAGGTCCCATGAAGTCAGAAGGGGGCAAGATAAGAGTTTAATCCCACCAGGATCCTAGAAGTTGGAAAGTGGAAAATATTTGGCTAACAGTATTAAGAAGACCATAGTATCCATTATTATCCCCACTTTTTGGATTGTGCCACAGATGCTGAATAGCTCAGAAGTGAAATCTACAATGAGTGGAGCCAGGAAGTGAAACCAGTGGGAATCGAGAGCAGTCTGCATTTGACTTAAGCTACATGTTTAGGGAGATGTGTAGGAAAGAATATTAAAGTGACTTAAAATTGACAAAATTGGATCCTGTCTGTCAAAAAACACACACTATAGTCATGTTTTGTTCCAGAACTATTCTAGGCTCTAGAGATACAGCAGTGAACGAACAGGCGCAATCAGTGTCTCATGGGATTTTGTGTTACAAGGTTAAAATATTGCTTCTCAGTCACAGACAAATATGTTATAAAGACAGAATTTATACAATCTAAGTCACACGTATGTATGAAGAAACCTCAAATGTGGAAAGAAGGGCAGATGAAATATACCAGATTTTGGCAACATCGGAAGAATAAGGAAACTGAATTTAAGACTAGAAGAGAGAAAGTGAAGAAAAAATAATCTTTTGAGTATTTTTTCATCCAAACAGTAGCACCAGACGATGCTCATTTAAATATGTTTAAGTGATTTACTGCATCTCAGTAGAAAAGGCAATACTTATTGAGTCAGTGAAATTCAATACAGTACATCACTCCTGAACAGAAGCTTGTTTTGTGCAAATTGCATACACTCCCCAATCAAAACCAGTTGTTCAAAAATGAAACATGAGGGGTCAGCCTGGTGGCACAGCAGTTAAGTTCACATGCTCCATTTTGGTGGCCTGGGGTTCACTGGTATGGATTCAGGCTCAAACCTAGGCACTACTTATCAAGCCACGCTGTGGCAGGCATCCCTCATATGAACAGAGGAAGATGGACACAGATGTTAGCTCAGGGCCAACTTTCCTCAGCAAAAAGGGGAGGATTAGCAGTGGATGTTAGCTCGGGGCTAATCTTCCTCAAAAAAAAGAAACACGATTATATGCAAGTGAATAAAATTTTAACTACATGTTTGAATTATATCTTATTTCTAATATCTAGCATCTAATTACCATTGGATGTTCTAGATCTCCATCTTCATTGATAAAATCAATGTGGTTAACAAATCCTTTACTCCTGGAAATCAATTTTAGTCCAGCTGTAGAAGTGGTCCCATATGTATTCCCATTTGGTAGATACAGAAGTATATCCCAACTAAAGAAATTCCCTACATGAATTATAGCATGTTTTTGTTTCCTCCCCAAAACTCCAGTGCATGGTTGCATATCCTAGTTGAAAGTCCTTCTAGTTCTTCTATGTGAGCCACCCCCACAGCATGGCAACTGACAGACGGGTGGTGTGGTTCCACAACTGGCGAGCAAATCCGGGCCACTAAAGCAGTGAAAGCACCAAATTTTAACCACTAGGCCATTAGGGCTGGCTCATATACCATCTTTTTTCATTGTTAATCACTGCTATTTCCTCATAGTAATTATCCTGTAAATTGTAAAAGATTATGAAGAAAGTACTTAAAAGAGTAACAAATTAATCCTAACTCCTTTATGTGACTTTTTTAGAATTGACTTGTGTAATAAAAGATAGACCAGTGAATACCAAATAGAACTCTTAAAAATTGGGGGAAAATAGCTTTGAAAATGGAAATCTGAATAAACAAGCTTTTAAATGTACAGTTTTCCTCACTGCCCTGGCCTCATTCTAAGTATAGCTAATGCATTTGGGCAATAATACTTCAGTCAAAAAGAGTTTAGCTTAAAATGAGAAGCAGTATTTTGGTAGTTAAGTCCTTGGAGATACTTCCAGAAAGACAATAATCTACTTGTCTATACTATGTAAATCATACTACTAATAGAAAATATCATTGCTCACTCTCTTCCAGGCAGATTGAAAGTTATGACAAAATAAAAATCTTACATTTCTCAATTATAAAGAGGAAAAGAAAATTATTTTGGAGGTTTCTGGCCATTAAAATAAAAAACAAAAACTCCTAAAGAAGTAGCAATAGTCAAATTTTCTTGGGGTTGTGGGGACCTCTATTTTAGAAACTAGCTTTATGCAATAAAAGCATTCATATTTGCAGAAACAGAGACAATTAGAGAAATATAAGTGGGAAAAAATAAAGAAAAGAGTCCTGTGAAGGAAAGAAGTGGAAGAAGAAAGAAGGAGGAGAAACCATGAGAACAGAGTGAAAATTCAGCTGGTTAGGAGCTAGGGTCACAGATATATTTTACACCGTGGTCAAGAATGTCTAGTCTTCGAAAGTTTGATGTGGAGTCATACAGGATGTTTAATAGAGTAAGAGATGCCCTTTTAAGGCTGGGCACTGTCATTTTATTCAATCAAACTTAACACATAAATCAAATACAATCTGAAAGATGTCAAGATTCGGGGTCAGGTCATTAAGAACTCTAGGTGTATGATGGTGCAATTTATTGAGATATAAATTCGTGTTTTACTTTCAGTGCTATAAAAGAATCAGAAAGAGTGACACCTTAATGCTATCCATAAGTTTGGGGAGAAAAAGTTTTCACTCTCTCTACTCTAAACACCCTAACTGTTTTTGCCGACTGCTCCATCATTCAATAAAGATTTAGGGCCCATGTGTTCCTTAAACTTCAGAGAAGTTGTGAGAAGATAAATTTATCCTCCTGTAATTTTTGAAATGCAAAGGAAAATGAAGATTATTTTTGGAGTCTTTTAGGGGAAGGGAGAGACATGACTGACTTGGAAAGAGACTAAGAACTGAGTATGTCCAAGCCTGAGCAGTGTTTGAAAGACTGTGGACTCCACAAGTGGTAGAGTCCCATGACAGATTCCCCATTAGAGATTCAGGAAGGTGATAAAAACTTCAGAGGCAATGTCTATATGATATTGTAGGATCATTGGACCCTAGAAAAATAGACTCAGAGCCAGGAAAAGATGTGTTACAGTAGGTGTATTAGGCTGGGATAAGCTGCAGTAACAAACAATTCCTCAATCTCAATTGCCTGTCACAGCAAATGTTTATGACTAATTCATATTGTGTATCCTTATTTCACATAGTTACCAGAATCTCAGATCACTGGAGGCTCCTCTGTGTCAATCTGTTGCTTCATAATTGCTGAGGCAGTGGAAAGGAGAACATTGAGGGCTAACACTTCCTCTTCTATGCTTTAGCCCCAAAGTGACACATGTCCATATTGCTCACAGCCCTTTGCCCAGAATCTTTCATATAGCTCTATGCAATCTCAAGGCAGAAGGTGAACCCATGGATGAAAATGGACTATTTGCTGAGAATTACTGTCTCTGTTACAGATATCCATTACAGAGTAGCAGGGTCAATAGATTTCTAGGGTCCACACAAATTTCTGGGGCATATGTAGGATTAGACCAAGGGCATCTCAACACTAGCTACATGGACTGACAATCAGAGAATCCCCTGAATATTTCCCTCTGGATCAATTGCCTAGCCATTTGCAGGGTCCAGAGGAGAAAGGGAAACCTAATAATGCCTAAGATTAAAAAGTATTTCCATCCAGCCAGATTAAAGACTGAGAATCGAATTTAGTTTTAATTAAAGGAAATAATATGATATTTTCCCTACCTATCTGAACTTCTGGAGTAATTTACCTACTACTGTCAAAGAATTATACAAAATCTCCTATTTTTTTAAAATAGATAAAGTTAAAAGGCTACTTCTGCTCATTCAAGATGTGGGCCTCAGTCTGGGATAAGGAGGGCCCTCTTGTTTATCAACAGATTATATAATCAATAATAATAAAAATACTTAAAATGCCTATTAGTAATGGGGAGACAACAAAATTAAAGCAAATGATCTGTTATTCACTCCTCTCCTGATCAGTAGGAGAATGCTTCCCGGAAGAAAAGTAGGCAGATGATCTAGTCTAATCTCTTTGTGAACATGATAACTAGAAAACTAGGAAATATATATTCATGATAGTTTCCAGGAGAAAAGTTCTTACCTATGGAATTTCCTGCACTAGAAGTCCTTGATTTAGGATTCTGTGCAAACCTGCAATCAATAAATTCATTAGGTATGGCTTCCTGAATAAAGTCAGTTAAGGTATACTACTTTCTTGGATATGCAATGGTCATGTTTCATAACCTATCTGCACCCTGCTCCATGAGGTGACACAAAATTTACTTGAAGACATCATGTCTTGTTCTAGACCAGAGAGAGTATATCCAATGCAGAAAGAAAGGGCCCGGGGAGCCATGTGTAATATTCCAGATCTCTCTTGCTTGATTCAAGAGTCATAGAATTACTCTGGCTGTCTCAATGGGCAACTTTGTCTAACTGATATTTGTCCTTTGCAATGCTTCCTTTCATTAGTACTTGTATCCTTGACTTTATTAGTGGAACTTAATACTGGGTAAACTCTCCCAATCACATTAGTCTGATTCAATGATCTGATTCTTTGCATTGGCTCAGAATATCTTAATTATTTCTGTTATTTCTGTCATTCACTCCTTTTCAATCTTTCTTGACTGCATACTCTGTCCTTTTGAAAGCACCCTGTTCATTCCTCTCCCTACACTTCCCTGGCCATCTTTGCTTTAGAAGTATCATTCGCAGAATCGACTACTGCTGACTGATTCCTTCTCATCCTCAGGATGCAGGTTCAATGTCATTTCCTCAAAGAAGCATTCTCTGACATCTCCAAAAATTCCAGTTCCCATATTACCTACACCCATAGCAACTCAGAATTTCCTTTTGAGATGTCCATCATTGTTACAGTTGTTCATTTAACGTCAATTTCTCCTCACCAGACTAGAGTCCCAAGACACGGTATTTGTGCTTATTTTGTTCACTGCTGTATCTCCAGGACCCAGCACAGAGTATGGCGTAAAGTTGGTGTACGACAAAAAAGATATGAGAATAGCAGTCATAGTTTTTCCTGACTCCCATGGATATAAGATATGTTTCCTTAAAACTAGGAGTAACTTATTTATTTCCTAAGATTATTCAACATCTATTTCTTTTTATGTCTAAATTTGCTTTTGTAAAAGAAGTTGAAATAGAATTGTTTTGCTTAATTTCAGTTGAAGACTTAAAGAAAATAATATGCTAGGTGTTAGACCGCCAATGAATAATATAGAGTATGCTAAGAATTATAAAATTCGTTGATTAAATTCAAAGGTCATCCTACCTTGAGGGTATTATGCTGAGTGAAATAAGTCAGAGGGAGAAAGTCAGATACCATATGATCTCATTCATAAGTAGAAGATAAAAACAATGACAAAAGAACACATAGCATTGGAGATTGGATTGGTGGTTACCATAGGGAAAGTGGGGTGAGGGCAAAAGGGGTGATTAGGCTCACATGTGAGGGGATGGACTATAATTAGTTTTCGGTTGGTGAACATGATGTAATGTACACAGAATTCAAAATATGATGTACATCCAAAAATAATAATAATAAAAAGATTTAAAAAATTAAAAATAAATAAATAAAAATTCAAAGCCATCTGCTTTAGTCTATAAAAAGGTGGGGAGATAGAGCAAGAAGAGAAAATTTGTTTGGAAAACTCAGAATTCTGTGTTTTCTATTCCACCCTCTCCACTGATCATGGAAGCCACGCATATTCCCTCATCTTCAACCAAGTGTCTAGGAATGCAATGGATATGTATCTCCTGGAGTTTGGAAAATATTAGGAGAATATCTAAATCTTTGCTTAAATGTCACTTTATTGAGATCTTCACTGACCACCAAATTTAGAACTGCAAACAACACATCTACCACTGGCCTTCTCTCTCATTTTTTTTTTTTTTTTAGGAAGATTGGCCCTGAGCTAACATCTATTCCAATCTTCCTCTATTTTCTATGAGATGCTGCTATGGAGTGGCTTGAGGGGCAGTGGTAGGTCTGTGCCAGGGATCTGAACCCGTGAACCCCAGGCCACCAAAGTGGATTGCATGAACTTAACCATTATTCCACCGGGCTGGCCCTCACTTCATCTTTTACTACTTTGTATTTCTCCATAGCTCTTACTACTTTCTTACATATTAGAAATTCACTAATAGCTTTATTTCTTGATCTTTTTCCTTGATATAATATAAGCTCCTCAGAGGCAGGAATTCTGTCTCTTTTGCTTACCGTTACAACCTCAGAATTTAAAATATTGACATATATGTAGTGGTTGTTCAAATTTCATTTGTTGAATAAATAAAAGAAGATTAAAGGCAACATTTTTGAGCTATCACCTTCAATCTGGAAGGAAAACAGAGTGCAAACTCTATACTGGAGAGTAAATGACATTTTCACTGATGGTAGGGCAAAGATGAATGAGTTCATTCGTGTATTAAATGTACTCGTAAGAGGGGGTCAATGTAACCCAAAAAAGATAATTTCATAATGCATGAATAGCCAAAAGGCCTTGACTGATCAAAAGTTGTCCAGGGCCTACAAGAACAGATGTGATTGATGTCCAGGAGTAGAAGTCAGTGATCCCCATCATACATCAGAGAGGGAGTCAACAATTATACATATGTCACTCAGAGGACACAGGTGCCAGATGATACTGCACTAGCTGTGTAAACCCATGCCTTATTTCCCTAATCTTATTTATCCCTGATGGATCAGAGATAGCATTCGCTAGCAAGGGAAGCATTGGCAGGATAAAGCAGAACAGAAACCTATCATGGATCTCCCTCTTCTAAGGCAAGCTCTCAGATTTAAATTCCATCCTCAGGAGGAGAAGTCTTTAGCTTGGATAAGAATTCTGAGTTTTGATGATTACATTTGACTGGATATTATGTGATTGTTAGTTGGTAAAGTGGATACATTTTTTTTTGAAAGATGGAAGAAATTTTGTGTTTGTTATCTAAGAGTAACATAAGAAGCTGTGGGATTACCCTATAATTTTCCCAGGAACAGGAAAATCCTGAAAGAATAGAACATGTAAAATTGAGCGAAAGAATTTTAGAAGAGACAACGATTGAAGATTTTCAAGGATTGATAAAAGATGTGAATCTGCAGATTTAAGATGTCAAGCAGGATAGGTAAAAAAGAATTCCAGCCTAGACCACTTCATAGGGAAATTAGAAAATGCCAAAGAAAAAAAGTAATGTGGTATTGGCACAGTATAAGCAAATTGACCTACAATAGACTTGGAACAAAGACCTCTCATATAGACTCATATATTTTCAAAATCCTGATGGGACATTACAAATCACTGGGGAAAGGTGGGATCATTCAATAAAACCATGTTGGGACAATAAGTTTCCATATGGAAAGAAAGAAGAGAAGAAAGAAAAGAAAGAAAGAAAGAAAGGCAGGAAGAAAGAAAGAAAGAAAGCTGAATCCTTTCCTCATACCATACACAGAAATAAATTCCAGATGATCAAAGAGCTTAAGAATGTAAGGTAAATCTTTAAATCTTAAGGGAAAAAAAAATCAATGAATATTTTTTTCTCTCTTTCATTTCTAAATTAAAATCACAAAATATTAACCATGAAATTTTACACAGTAGATAATTTTGATCAATTGAAAATTAAAAAATTAAAAATTCTGTCTCCCCCCAAAAAAGTACCATAGGGAAACAAATGGGAAATTATAAGCTACACACTGGAAGAAATTATTTGAAATGGAACTAATTAAAGGACACTAAAATATATAAAGCAAACCTATAGTGCAAGTCAAAATTCCTACAATGTAAAAAAGACAAAGAATCCAATAGAAAAGTGGGAAAAAGGTATGAACAGGAAGAGAAAATCCAAAAGAGAAATAATTATATGAAGAGTTGCCCACCTTAATTGAATCAAAAGATACCATTTCATAGCCACTGGATTGTCAAATGCAAAGTCTGACAACACAAGTATCGAAGATGACGTATATGAATGGAAACTCTTATGCACTCTACTGAAACCATTTTTAAAAAGCAATTTGATATTATCTTGGAGAGTTAAACATTTGCAAATCATATGACCCAGAAGTTCCACCCCTAGGTGTATACCCTAAACAAGATGTTCAACATGTGTGCCAGGATATTTAGTGTAGCATGGCTTATAACAGTACATATATAACTGGAAATAGTCTAAAAATCCATCTGCAGAAGAATGGCTAAATAAATGTTAGCATATTTACAGAATGGAATTATATTTAGTAATAGAAGTTAACATTTTAGAGCTACAGGTGAAAATATACATTAATCTTACTGAATAATAAGCAAGTTGCAGAAGAGTACACACATATTATATGTGCTGAAAGTGTATGTATCTGCTATATGTATAAGTAGATGTATGCTTACAATACTGTTTTCACAGAAGACTAAAAATATGTTTAGAATATAGGCATGTGTGATTAAATCATTTTTCAAATACAGCACTAAATGCAAAATAAAAATTTAAGATAGTGACTATCTCTGAGAAGTGAGCTAGAGAGATGTGATAGGTGAAAACACATACTGAAATGCACGGTTTTGCTAATATTTTGTTTATTGGTTTGGTTGGTAGGTTCTTTTTAAATTATGTTTATAATGTATGTGTATATAACATCTACTCCTTTGTGAGTCTCAATTATTAAATTGAAGAAAGCCATAAAAATCATTTGCAACAGATTGAACTAAGATTTATGAGAGAGGAACACTCAAAGTGCTGTGGTAAGAAGTCCAAGGAGGGACCCAGAGGAATCATTAAGTGTTTACTGGAAGAGCAGATGTTTGAGCTGATTCTCCACCAATAGGAAAGTGTTTTTTTTGATGGAAAGAAGAAGAGATGAGCTGTGGTGATATTCCAGGAAGAAACAGCAACATTTGCAAAGAGCTGGAGGCAAAGGAAACAAGGATTGTTCTGGGAATTGCTAGTAGTTCATGTGTGGCAGGAGCGTATGAGGCAGGAGTTGAAAGAACTAAGTGTGGAGAGGTAGCGGGGGCCATATCATAAAGAGATTCTTTTATCCTCTTTGAACTTCTTAGCTACAGGGATTCTCTTAACAAGTGTAAGCAAGGGAAGGACAATAATAAATTCACATATGAATCCAGGGAAACTTCAAGCTTGAAATAAACAACCCCAACATGAAGCTCTTTCACATCAATATCAGAAGAGGAAAAGAGACTAACATCCAATAATTGCATTCTGATAATGTAGAATCTCTGTACCCGAGCTGAACACGCTCCTACTGACCCCAGCTTAGTATGAAGGACCTGGTGAGAAAGGAGACTTTAGGTCAATGGGTAGTGACCCAGTTATTTAAGCACAGTAGCCTTGGGACCACTTAGGCTGTCACTGCCTCTCAAAAAGCAAGCTCAGCATTTTGGAAGAAAGGGCCTCCCCACATGGCCTGGTACATGAAAGATAAATGGCAAAAGGGACAGCAAGACATTGACTCAAACAAAGCTTCCATTTCCAACAGTTTTTAAGTCTACGTAAGGATTTAGACTGAATGAACATTTGACATGGAAGCCAGGCCCACCAGCCAGAATGCTTTGTGAGGGTGACGCCTTATAAATAAAAAGTAACTAACAAACCAAATGCTAATGTGTGTATATTGAACAGATACTTTCTCTCAAATAAGTATCCTCTACCCATAAAAGTATCTGTTAAATCAGCCTTTAAATTCTTCATCAATGAAAGAAGTTAACTTTTCATAATTGACTGTGAAATAGCCTTTAATTAGTATCTTTAATTAACATTATTTTTGGTTTCTTGTCTTTTCTAATTCATGATTCAAAATTGATACCACATCTTGGAATTGTCAAATGTTTACCAACCATTTACTAACTAGATTTCTGTCTAGTAACAGGCGTTCAACCCCTAGGCACCATACGCACATTTCATATTAGGATTTGGACAAACAACTTCATGCTAAAGAAACAACTTGTTAACTACAGCGACCAGAACATTGGGGATGTACCGGGCAGGAAAGCAGAAACCACACTAGCTATTTCAACACACAAAATGCTAAATAGCAAATTAGTTTTAACAGGTATTGAAAAGCCAAAAGAAATTTGAGGGAGCATAGCGATAGTAATGCAACAAACCCTCTCATGCTAAGGTTAAAAGGGGACAGTTTGGAGAGTGGAAACTTAGAAGGTAAGAGGAGGGATCCCATGAAGCTGAACTCAGAACTCCGAGGAGAAACTGGAGTCAAAGCTGGTTCCTCTGAGAGAGCCTCATGAGGATGGTTCTGGGATGGGTAGGAAAAAACTGGAAACTGGAACCAATTTCTACTGGTACCAATTGCTGGTACTGGGTAAAAACTCTTGCTATGATGATTCTTACAACATCAGCAAATAAATCCGGAAGAGTCACCTCCTTTTTCCATCCTCCTGCTCTGGAGTCCCATCTAGTGCCCCACTGGCAAAAGCCAACAAGGAGCCAGTCTACAAGAAAGAAATACAATTTGCAGAATCCCAGCCCCCGCACCACAGAGCTGAGCACAGAAGAGAGGGTTTGTAGCTGAGTCAACAGCTTCCTGGACAGCACAAGGGAGTGAGTGGCCGCATTATGAGGGCTTTCCTCAGCAGAGCTTGGAACATAAACGGATTGGTACTGCAACAGGTAGTTGCACCATTCTTCTTCTTGATAGGTGGGGCTTACCTCCTTGTTGATATGTGGGGCTTACCTCCTTGAGTGAAAACAGGAATATTGAATACGGAGAGTCTGGTAACACAAGGAGGTAAAATTATTAAATTCTGAAGGCCCCTGGCACTTGGTAATTTGGATCCATTTATGTAAAGGATAGTGAATGAAGAAGCAAAATCTGGCTTTAAAATCATGAATCATTAAATGTAATAATACCAAAGAGACCTAAATTCTACTATAATCAAGATGTATATTACAAATTAGCTGCTAGGGGGCTTCCTTTTTGTCAATCAACAACTAATATTTAACTCACTTTGCAATTTATTGTTCAAAACTTGCTAGAGGGACCAAATATTAAGTTTCATTATGAAATCCCTGTTTTTATGGGTCAGAAATGGTCATGTGTCAGCAATTTCATGTAGTTCAACCTAATATCTTGGTTTAAATATGGGCCATCAGCCTGGAACCAAATGTAAACCTCAAAAATGAAGTGGTTTCACTGGCATCTGAGAAGCTTGAGTTGTGATTAACACCATAAAATATTCTTTTTAACCGTTTAATTTTGTATTCTCCCGTGGTCAGATGTTGAATTACTATGCATAATGAAAAGGAATAACCTTGGGACATGCCAAGTATAGTGGATAAGAACTCTGATTATGGAGTCAAATAGATGTTGTGGAAATGCTGTCTTTCTTTACTATCTAGTCATTGCACTTGGGCAAGTTATTTAAATTATTCGAGCCTCAGTTTCCTCATCCATAAAGTGGAAAATGCGTTATCCACCAATCAATGTTACAGTGGAGATTGAATGGAATATGGAGCCTTTAAAATGTTTAACAGGGCCTATCATATCGTAAAATGCAGTAAGTGGTATTCTCTGTATTTATGTGTTATTCTTTCTAAAAAGGATATAAGTAATAACAGTGCCTATAACATAGAATTATCGTGAGTATCAACATGAATTAAGAAATTTAAAGTGTATAGAACAGTTCCCAGCACATAATGCTATGTGAGGATTTTTTTCTTATAAAAATATTAATAATTAATATCTTAGTCGCGTTACTATTACCGCTGTTTATAATAATTATGGCTATTATTGTTATTATTTGGAGGTCTTTTCCCTCAGCCTTAAATCACAGTTTGCACCTAGATGACAAAATATGTTACAGGGCTCTGTTTGTTACTTGCATCCAAACTAGATGTGTGGGCATATATGTGTGTGTGCGTACGTGTGTGTACATGCATGTGTACACGAGTGTGTGTTTAGGGAATATTTTATGGGCCCAAGTTATTTCTTGGCGGCAGTTATTATATCCCACCTTATCTTTGACTTCAGAAAACTCTGACTTCAAATACCACATTTGAAAAGGAAAATTTGTACTATACGCGATATTACACTACTCTTAGAAACGATTGGAATCCATAGTACTATCATTCTTACATCGATTAGGCAACAACTCTTTATTTATTTGGAGAAATGAAGGAGTCAGGCCCGACAGAAAATGATAAATTACATCACATTCACCTAACTTTGGAGCTGGAAAGACTCTTAGAGATCCAGTGAGGATCCGATTTAGTTTTCACACATCAGAAGACCGAAGCTCAGAGTGATTAAATTAAGGGCTTGGATTGGCTTTGTTTCCGAAGAACCCTAGGGGTAAGAATCTTTATGTACAAATTTCTCAGACACTACTAAATCTCCAGTAAAAGATCGTTTTGCTCTTTTTGGATTGCTTTTGGGGGAACCTCACTACTTAACAATCTAACACTTTTTATGTTTATATAATTCCATTAAAAGAAACCCCTTCATACTATATTGCATGTCCTTTTAATGTTCTTTAAACATCTACTTGCTGAGCTTTATTGCATTCTAGAGCCAAGTTTAATTCCTTTTTATTCACAAAAACTCCTCTAGGCTTATCTACATTTAGAGAAGTAATTAGTAAGAGAGAGTGTCCTAAACAGTGTTCTCCTCAATGTTGATCTAGAGAACTCGCCCCATGATACGACGCTGCCTCAGACAACCATGTTGCTGCAAGCCAATCCTCTCCAGTGAGTCATGGCTACTCCATTTCTGTTCTACCTTTAGCAGTTTCAGTAACAGCAGTATTTTACATTATTCATGGGTTGTCAGATCTGTGGATAATTCATTACTAGCTTCACTTTACTCATTAGAGACTCAAAAATCTACCTAATGTGTTATCTTGCACATTTTTTTTGGTCAAAGTAATTTCAGCCAGCTTCTCTTTCTCTGTCTCCTTCCCATCCTAACACCCTTGACTGGATTTATGTATCCTTTCAAACATACAGTCATATTGATGTTCGTCAGATTTAATAAAAAGCTATTTTAAAAGCTATAAACTTAATTTATTGTGATATAATTGTCAGTGCTATTAATATTTCCCAGGCTTAATGTGACTGATTTTATTGCTACAAACTTAGTTTGCAGTAAAAAGAATAATGCTGACAGATATTTGTGTGTGTGAGTGCCTGTGCTTATGTGAGAATGTGTATGTGTGTTCATGTGCGAGTATGTGTGTGTAACACATT
The DNA here is from genome assembly GCF_041296265.1 of Equus caballus. Taxonomy (NCBI): domain Eukaryota; kingdom Metazoa; phylum Chordata; class Mammalia; order Perissodactyla; family Equidae; genus Equus; species Equus caballus. Next base: position 40,598,975 of record NC_091707.1, on the reverse strand, counting down.
GCCTTCTCTATCAATAAATCACCATATGTGGCAAGTTCTGATGAAAGGAAAATAAGAGATATAGAAGGATTTCTACATTACCTTTATAACATTTGTCTTCATCAGTGAAAATCTGGTTGATGAAAGTGTACAATGACAGCCCTGGAAAATGTCATATGCATTTTTCAGTACAGGGAGAAGTCTGTGAATTGCAAACTGGATGTTTAACTACACAAAGGCTCAAAGGATTCCCTCTTGTTTCTTTGGGTTGTGAAATATAAGTTTAAGAAGTATGGGCTAATTTAGTACTTTTTTAGGTTTTGGTAAAAAATTTTAAATTCACTTAAGAAGTGAGAAGTACAAATGTTCTTTTGTGTCCCAAATTTAGATCTACACCATTAAAGGCAATGGAAGTTCATAAGAGAGAAATAGCTATGGAAAACTGATCCCCTTTTAACTAGAAATTTACTGCTCGATTCCTAAGTACCCTAATGGGAAGCAAAATGGTTCAGTTGAGTAAAGAGAGACTGCTAAATTCCCTATTGGACAGAAATAAGCCTAATTAAAGGAGTTTGTCAGTAAAGCAATAAAACGTTTAAAAATAGATTTGAAAAAAATTCTAAGGAAGAAGCATTTGATTTGTTCTATTTTTTTTTTTTTTAAATAGAACAAAGAGGCACATTTCATTGCAGGGCTTATGTGAGCTTTCCTCCTCCTGGTTCTGGTTTGCAAAATCAGAGGATTATTTATAGAGAATCATGAAGTCTTAGAAGGACCGCAAAGACTAAAACCACGCAGACATTTCTAGAAGCAAGTTCCGTGGGGTTAAAGACAAAAATCTAGATTCACTGATCTTGAAGTAGGAAGGACTTATACCAGTAATGTTTCAATTGTTTGTAAATTTATTTTTAGCTTTGAAATAGATTTTTCCCTCTAAAGGAATCTACAGAGGAAAATCCAACATTTCAAGTGAAAGGTGGAATTTTTCTCATTGAAATGGAAGGGGAGAGCCAGAATTCTATAGTTCAGCTTTCCCTCCCATCTCCAAGGTGACCTTAGACCCTTTCCTGAGGCACTTAGTAGGAAAGCGCGAAAACTGCAAATCTAGACCAGTTTCTTCATTTTACTGTTGAAGAAATTGCAGTCCATTAAAGATGAAGTGACTTGGTCAAGGTCACGTGTGTAGAGGCTGAGCCGGGACTAGAACACTTGTCTTCTGAGAAAACAGTCAGGAGCATGTGTACAATCCCAGCCCTTCATTTTGTGCAAACTATTCAGCATAATTAGTTCATAACATCTTAAGAGCCAGGTGGCAACTTTGAACCTTCTTAACGTCACCAAGACTTCCTAAAGTCTTTTAGCTCTTTTATCCTTATATAGTGATTTAATAGCAATTTCCAATTATGGTATAATCCCAACATAACAAAAATGAAAGCAGCCTGGCTGCTAGGCACAGTAGAATATAAAACTCCCTTTTCCTGAGGAACTTACACTATTTATGGGAAGACAAAAACAATACTATGTGAGAAAGAGAGAAAAAATAAATTCTGTTGTTAGATTGAATTTTACTGATGTCATTATGATAGAATTTTATTGAAGAGAATGAAGAATAAGAGAAGGAAGTTTAGATCTTAAAGCTGTTATACCTGAGATGGGCCTGGAAGATAGAGTGGGACTAAACAAAGGAAAATCAGCATATGTTATTTTGAGCTTGAAGAATATCATCTTAAAATATGAGATGGTAAATGCAGAAATGCTCCATATAATCAAATATTATAGAGTATATTATAGCCTGGATCCTTTTACCAAATATGAACACTGTTGATTCGTAACTCTACAGTATTGGATTGCCCTACCTCGCTGAAAATCCTCATATGTTTCCTCACCAGCAACATAGATGTTGTTAGGCTGGAAAAAATATTTTACCAACTTTAAAACTGACTTAAAAATTATTTATAATTGAATTCTTCCAGCTCAATGTGGAATCTTTTAGGCTCAAGTTTACTTGTGCTTGACAAAAACACAATATCCTGCTCTTAGAAAAATGGCTTAAAAAAAGTAAAAGATTCTTCATAGAACCTCAAACTAGAATCCTCAAAAGGCTTCTTAAAATTCAAGTAGATTTTACAAAATAACACAATGGTTTCAGTGTAAATAAATGAGAAATTAGAAGGATAAATTTCCTTCAAAAATATGCTTTTGCAAATTAAAAGTAAAAGTGTTCAGGGGACAAATATGTTTTGGGTTTTAAAAGATCCAAAGTGTTTTTTTCTTTTCAATAATTCAGACAATTCTGAACCCCAGTTCAGCAAGATTTGTCCATTTTTAATCTACTTAGAATTGAATTTGAAAATATCTCCATTCTTTCCTACTTGGACTTTAAGTACACATGCAGGCATGGAGCACTAAACATATGATATCCTTTTTATTTTTTATTCTTAAGGCAATTTAATCAATGTAGGCAGGAAAAATAAATAATTTGGGACCACTTATCTTATACCAAAGCATGTATTATTATCACTTATTCTGAATTGTTTAGCTAGTGTGTAATTACGTATATATATAACTTTTATATACTATATAACTATATATAATTTTTAATGCAGAGACTCTGAATTTTTCTTATTTTTCTGTAATGACTTATTTAACAAGAATACATTTGTTCCATTAGTGTTTCCATTATAGAAAGTTTATCTGAAAACTTATGTCCAAAGATCATAAAGCAAAGTCAACCTAATATATGTTTTCTTCGTATAGCATTCCAGATGTGTCGCTTGTCTGCTGAGCACCACAAAGAAGCCTTCTTGCTATGCTCCTTTCCTATGTTAGATTTTGAAGTACTCTTGGTATTATGGTTCAATAGTCAGAGGATTTTCATTCCAGCAAAAGATGAATTCCCTATTTTTGAATAGAAAAATAAACTCTTATAGAGGAAGGAGATTTCTGTACTAATTCTTTATCCACATTTACTTAGGCATGTATTAATTACCAACAAAGCCTTTTCTTAATTTACTTTTCTAGACATTTACTAAGGAGCTAGAATACATTTAACTTTTAAGTTTACCTTAAAAATAACGTAATGTCTTTTACAGTTTTATAGAGTTAAATTCAGAAACTAAAATCTCTGTTTCTGTTTTTTGTCTTATTTTTCAATATGTTTCCTTGCCAGGTAAAATACAATAATTTTTTGGAATATTAATTAGTTTTCTAGAAGGTAAAGAGAAGAATATTTGAGTCCTTTCCACTGGAACTAAAATATGAATGTGAATATTTGACCAAGCTAAATACTTAAAAGAATATAATACATACAAAAATAAGATATGAAGATTAGGTTAAAAAAATTAATAAAGTTATCAATAAATAATTGACATGATAAAATATTTGTAAATATCTCTATTCAGCATACTCTCAGATACTCATCATGTACCCTCGGTTAAAACACACACGAAAATTTCCATACATTAATCAAAATCAGGTAGCTTGTCTTTGAAGAGTGCATTGAACACCGGCACTTCTGATTAGGAACATTTATTTCAGCAAGAGAAAACAATTATTATCATTTTTAAAACAACCATTTTATAAGGCTTTAGAGCTTTTAATGTGGATTTGGAGATGTTATCAAGAATGGGGCAGGTTTCATCATTTAGAATTTCATGCCATGCTAGTTACTTTGTGATTTGTAGCAAGGCTCCCACCATGAATGACAAAGCACCTGCCACTACCCATTCTCATTCATATAGGAGTGCCTGTCTTTGAAGCTGCTAAAGATCACATTATATATAAGCTTCTGCAGTTGAAAAGGCCAGCACAAAGCTGTAAACTGAAAGGTCATACCTGATGTGACTCAGAGAATGGAAATAGTTCAGTTGTTGCTAATTAAGTTATCACCCATCTTGTCAAATCTACATGCACTTTGAAAATTATTTGGGAGTTACATTTCACCAAATGAAAAGATCCCATCCTCTCTGAGCATATCGTTAGCACAGTGTCTGACTTCAGTCTAAGCTGTGCTCACCCTCGACACAGAATGCGCGTGTCTGGGAAACTGGTAGTGCAGATTCTTTGTGATTCTTTAAGTATAAGAGTCTAAGGATTCTTCTGGTACCATAGAAGATGACTCTGGAAATGATTTTGTCATTCTGGTTGCCTTCTGATCATCTTAGCAAAAACTTATTGAGTTCTATGAGGAAGAAAATTTTGTCTCAGAAATGCTAAAAGAAATTAGCAAACATGAGAAATACTAACATATATGCTTCACTAAAATCTGCATGGGCTTTTGGGAGCAGCAGATTCGGACCAGAAATTGGATGCTTACTCAACAAACAAGAGTGTCACTGGTAACTTTTAGGTCAAACACGCAATGGCATTGACACATTGTTAATTCAATAATTCGGAGAGCCAGAACAGGCAAAGGGAAAATGTGGATTGCAAAGAAATGTCCTTCAAAGGCTTCTAAAAATTTCTAAGGGAAATAGTCATTGTAGATATGATTGAGGCAGGAGACCTGTCCTGTGTGTTCAAAGGGACACTGCCAGACACCGAAAAATGTTTGGACATGTAAAGGATGCAGACTCTTGCATCCCTAAAATGGTTAAAAAAATAATAATAATGATCTTAGACGTGATTCAGATCAGTTTCTTCATACCCTGAGACTATTTCACTATATAACATTGCCTCTAGTAGAATATTCGACTCAACAAGTGTTTGTAAGACATCTCCTGAATGAATAGCATTAAGCCTTGTACCTGAGCTACTTTTCTGCATTAAATTGTGCCAATTCGGGAGAAACATAAATTTGAGAACCCTAAATCGTCCTGGTGTGCAGAACAGCTTTCTGCAGTACTCTATTTTCTAAAACTATGAAGTCAGCTTCCTATGGTATTGAATCTTTTCCAAAAAGTAATTAAAATATGGTGAAAACCTGGAGATGAAGTGCAGGAAGGGAAGAGGAAAGAAAAAAAAAAAAATGTGTTCCTACTTCAGCAGTAGGGAGAACCGGTAACTGCAAGAAATGTCTGTGGAACACCAATCACGGGACAGCAGCAGACATTGCACTAGGATGTGCATTTGCTTTCATTCTAAAACGTGCCCTTTCATTTTCATCATGCACTTCCTGAATAAGAAATGTCCATAATACTGCGATGGAAATTGTTCATTCTGTCTTGGAAAGCAGATACTATTCAAATATTTAAAGTAACACTAGTCTCCAATTTGCATTGACAGGTATTTATTAAAGGGTCAGTCCAGATAATCACAACTTCACCGAGATGACATAAAAAACTACTTCATTTACTCATTGGCATATTTGCAAAGTTAATGTCATCTTTATATTTTTAAATGGATCTATCTCAAAAGTTGTAACTATTGAAGTTTCTATGATATTTAAAAGCAACGATTTGAAACATATATCTTAGACTAGGGTATTTATCCCTTTTAATCTTTTATGATTTTTCCTGCAGCCCTATTCAAATACTTTCATTTAGCCTTCTGCATTTGTTTTCCTAAGTGATCAAGTAGACTTTTAGCTCTTGACTTCTTCAGCAATATCATCATAGCTTTTGAGATATTTAGCTCCCACTTTTCCTTGGCTAAGCTAACCCTCATTCCCAACCCACTTTTTGCTCCATTTTGTCTTCGCTATAGGAAACATGTCACATAGTTCTTGAAAGTAAGACATAATTTAAAAATAACTTGGGGCTTTGGGGTAAATATGACTGCTGATATTTTTAGGGCATGAGTTTCATAAATATAAAGTAAATCTGAGTCACTTCATTTAGAAAAGATGGTTAAAAGCACAGTCGGAGATGATTATTCATTTGGCCACAGATAACAGGGATCAGATTTATTCTCACATATTTTAAAACGGTAAAATATGTAAACAATAGTTTTCAGATATTGAATAATAGGTGGCGTATGACTGTGATCTCTAAGAGATGGAAAAAATATCAAAGTGAACCCAATAATTTCCCCAGCTTACAGCCTGGACCCCGGTTTTTAGGCCAAATAGCAGAACGGGAACCTAAACAGAACACCACAAACTTGCTGACTGGAGGAGGCAAAGATCAAAGCTCAGTGAGGCCAAATCAGCTAGAATTTGCAGAGCAGAGTATCAGAGAGTAGAGAGTTGAACAGAAAGAAAGAGAGGGAGCTCCTTGAGACTGCAGCTGATAGCGATCTGTGCATCCATGAGACCAAACTACCTGGGACTGAGGAAAGAACCACTGGAAAGCAGCAGGCAGAACAATTTCCAGAGTTCACACTGGGTTGGGAATAGTTTGTGTTCCAATCAGTCAGAGCAGAAAGACCTCATAATACATAGGGTGTCATCAGATAGAGTCCTCAGAATGGTTTCACTTTGGAAAGCAAAAGCTTCTCTGGGCCCAACCTGAAATTTTTTTTTTTTTTAAAACAAAAAGCTCAAAAATATCAAACAAACTCCAAGTAACTTCAGTGTGTACAGATAAAAGGTCAACAAAAAAGGCGTAAGACAAAAATCCAACATCTATCTATGTAAAATTCACATCTGGATCCATTCAAAAGTACCCAGAATACAAAGAGCCTACAATATACAGCCCATCTTCAGAAAAAAAAAATCAGTCAATATACTGAAAAACAAAACTACATGATCATCTTAAAAGATGCAAAAAGAAAAAGTGCATTTAACAAAATTGAACAAATATTTATAGTAAAACTCTCAGAAAACCTTGAAGAGAAGGTAGCTTCCTGAACCTATTAAAGGCATCTTCAAAAAATATAGAGCTAACATCAGACTTAGTGGTAAAAAACTGAATTCCTTCCCTTTAAGATTTGGAAAAAGATAAATATGTTCACTTTAAATACTTCTATTCAATATTGTAACTGGAGGTCCTAGTCAATGAAATAAGGCAAGAAAAAGACAAAAAAACATACAGATTGGAAAGGGGAAAATAAAATTGGTATTATTTGCAGACAACATAATGAGTTTTAAAAGCCTATCTACAAAAATCTCGCTAGAATTCGTAAATAAATTTAGAAAGGTCACAGGGTATAAGAGTGATATACAAGAACTAAATGTGTTTTTATGTAGTAGCAATGCACAATTAGAAATTGAAATAAAAATTATGTATTATAGCATCAAATATTACAGCATCAAAAATATGAAATCCTTAGGAGTAAATTTAAAAAAACACACACACGTGAAGAAGACCTGTACACTGAAAACAAGAAAGCATTGTTAAGGTGAGATCAGAAGTGTTGATGGAGTAAGGTCCTTCTAAAACTGCTCCAATAACAACACTGGAAAAAAATAAATGACCAACAGGTACGTGAAAAGATGCTCAATATCATTAGTCTTTAGGGAAACAAGAATCAAAATCACAATGAAATACTATTTACACCCACTAGAATGATTATAATAAAAGAAAAACAACAATAAGCGTTGGTGAGGATTTAGAGAAATTAGAACTATCGTACATAGGTGGGAGGGAGGGGATATAAAATGGTGCAGCTTCTTTGGAAAAGAATTGGCAACTCCTCAAAAAGTTAATGATTGAGTTGCCATGTGACCCAGCAATTCTACTGGTAACTGTATACTCAAAAGAATTAAAAATATGTGTGTGCACAAAAATTTGTATATGAATGCTCATATCAGCATTATACACAATAGCCAAAAAAGTGAAATCATCTAAATGTCCATCAATTGATGAATGGATAAATAAGATGTGGTATATCCACGCAATGGTATATTATTCAACCATAACAATAAGTGAAGTAATAATACATGCGAACACATGGATGAACCTTTTAAATATTATGCTAAGTTAAAGAAACAAGACTCCACTTATATAAAATGCCTAAAATATGCAAATCCATATAGACATAAAGTAAATTAATGTTTGTTATGGGTTAGAGTGTTGGAGGTTGGATGAGTGATTACTAATGAGTATAGGATTTCTTTTTGGGGTGATGAAATGTTCTGAGTTTAGACAGCAGAGGTATTTGCACAACTTTGTGAATATACAAAAAGCCACTGAATTGTATACCTTAAAAGCATATTTATGGTATGTGAATTGCATCTCAATTAGAAAAGAAAGATTGAGAGAAATTAAAGGAAACCTAAATATGAAGAGACATCCCATATTCATTATTTAAAATGTGGAGTCTTATTAAAATGTATGTTTTCCCCAGTTGATCTAGAGATTCAACGCAATCCCATTCAAGATCCTAGCAGTCTTTTTAATAAAAACTGACCAGCTTATTCTAAAATTACGTGGAAACATAGTTGGCTAAACTAGCCAAATATTATTGAGGAAGTCATCAAGAGCACATGACTACTGGTTGACCCAAGAGTTGGACATGGGCAATCAAAGGCTCCCCGCCTCCTCCCTTCTCCTCGGAATGTGCATTCTGCCCACTGTTCCCACAAGGAGCTGTTCTAAGGACACTGCCCTGAGAGAGTAAGGTGTTGTTGGGACCATCCGGACTAGATTTATGACCAAACCCAGTTAAGTCCTCTATACAAGCTTTTAAGATTCTGGTGGCAGGATGTGGACATCCATTATCTTTTGACTGCCCAAGACAAGCCTCATATGTAAGTTCCCTCGCTTGTTATACCTGCCACTTACCAGGCTGGAGTGATCTGCCCCTTTCTTCCATCTCTCCTTGCCCCCCCTGTAGGGGGAGCAGTTTGCTAACCAACAAATATAACTTTGAAGACAAAAAAAAAGTTAGAAGACTGTGATACCTGAATTTAAGACATACTATAAACTAAAGTAATCAAGAGTGTCTAGGGGCCAGCCTGCTGGCATAGAGGTTAAGTTTGTGCACTCCACTTTGGCAGCCTGGGGTTTGCAGGTTAGGATCCCAGGCATGAACCTAGCACTGCTCCTCAAGCTATGCTGTGGTAGTATCCCACATAAAGTAGAGGAACAGGAAGACTGGCACCAATGTTAGCTCAGCAACAATCTTCCTCAGGCAAAAAGAGGCAGATTAGCAACATATGTTAGCTAAGGGCCAGTCTTCCTCACCAAAAAAAAAGAGTCTATAAATTCACCCACATATATACAATCAATTGATTTTTCAAAAACATGTCAAGTCCTCATTGCAATAGTCCAGAGTATAAAAGTTCTTGATGAAAACACAGAAGAAATATTTGTTTCCATAGAAATAATACAATTATAGGCCATAAATTTAAAAAAAGGTAGATTGAAATTTATGAAAATAAAAACTTTGGCTCTTTAAAAGATAATGTTAAGAAAATGAATAGGCAAGTCATAGGATGATAGAAAATACTTGCAAAATTTATCTAATAAAGGATTTTTTCTAGATAAAGTATTTTCCAGTTCTAAAAAATGGACAAAAATATACATTTCAGAAAAAAGGATACACAAATTGCAAATAATCATATGAAAAGAAGCTTATTTCTCATTTGGGAAGTGAAAATTAATTCCACACTGAAATACCACCACATGCTCACTAGAACTTACAAAATTAAGAAGACTGACCACAGAAAATGTAGACTATGGTGAGGGGCAATTAGAACTCTCCTACATTGTTGGCAGAATATAAAATGATACAGGAACTTTGGAAAACAGTTTTACTGTTTCTTAATCTTTCCATAGGACTTAGCTACTTTATTCCAAGGTATTATCCAAGCTAAATAAAAATGTATGTCCAAACAAAGACTTTTACTCAAACGTTCATAGCAGCTTTATTCACATAAGCCCGAAACCCAAATGCTCATTAACTTGTGAATGGATAAACAGGTGGAGGTTTATCCATACTACTAAGAACTCCTAAGCAATAAAAAGGAATACTACTGAGTACTACTCAGTATTAAAAAAGAATGAACTATGGATATAGCAATATGTACATATTACTCAAGCATTGTGCAAAGTAAGAGAAGCCAGACACAGATTACAGACCATATGACTGGTTTATATGAAATTATAGAAAAGTCAAAACTAGAGACAGAAAGTAAATTTGTGGTTGTCAGGGAGTGAGGATGGGGAGGGAGGACTCAGTGAAAAGGGACCCAAGGAAACTTTCTGTGTTCATGAAAATATTCCAAATCTAAACTGCATTATGGGGATAAAATAGAAGCCATATATGTAACTTAAAAAATTCTAGTAGCCATATTTTAAAAAGGTAATACGAAAAAAGTTAATTAAATTTAATTACAGCATATATTTTATTTAACCTGATACATCCAAGATGTGATTTTCCATGTTGCTCTACTGTTTTGCGTGCTCAAACACCGTGTGTCTGGTTTCCACCGTATTGAATAGCGTAGCTCTATATCATGATTTTGGTAATTTGACCACACACTCAAATTGCGATAGATTCTCAAAACTCATAGAATTGTGCACTGAAATGAATACATTTTATTGTATGTAAACTACACATCATAACAGCTAACCAAAAACAAACGAGATAAAATAACAGTCTAACTACTAATGATGAGAATGAATGACTCCTCTATGTACTTTTAGAATATAAGTAATAAATTCAGATATCTATCTGTATCATCTGTCTATATACCTACCTATCAATCTATCATATATCTATCTTGCATTTGTCAACATTCAGAAACAAATCAAGTGTCAGAAATTATATGTTCTATATGTAGAACGTCAGAGAGAGGACTAAAAAACGGTGTAGAGTTCTTTGCAATAAGTGAGAACACACCGTATACATTGTTTTTTTACTCTGCTTTCTTGTCTTTCTCTATATAAAACACATAGTTTTGAAAACACTTGATTGACTCTTGAGTGTTGGAAAATACAAGACATTAACATGATCCTAACGTACTCTAGAGAGTAGAGAGTCAAAGAGCCGCAGCGTTCCCTTAAGGTATGCACATCCCATTAATCAATATCGATGGCAGCAAAGAAACAACTCCAAGGGAAAAGAAGTAAATCCCTTTATTATGGATTCATTCTTCAACAGAATCTTTTCAGCCAACTGTTAATTTGAAATTCAAGGCAGAAATAAAAAATAGCATCTTGTCATGTAGCTTCAGATAAATGAATGTGAGCCTGGGCCTCATCGCCCTGGGACCTTATTCTCCTTTATTTCAATGACCTTCTAGGATAATTATGGTCACCATTTACAGAGCTTATTGATTAAGTAATTAATAAATGATGATAAACCCAGGCATTTCTAAGTGTAGGCATTCTAGCAGCAGCAGCAGAGCAAGGTGTCGAATACTAACCTTCCACCTGGGTTATAGGAGAGTCAGAAGAAACTCAGGCAGCCTTAGCATTCCAAGGGTCTGTGCTATAGTTGGGCAAATTGAAGAACCCCAGCCATTTACTTTCATCTGCCCTTAGTTTATAACACTCTAAAGCACTGTCCAAAAAGACATTTCAGCTACTTATCACAGATGGAAAGATTGAACATGCTCACCTTCCCACATGTTTTAATACAGAATTTCTGCATCTATTCTCCGTTACATTTATGGTCCTAAGTACCCTGTTGTACACGGTTGCAAATCATTTTTTCCTGAGAGTCCAAAAGTGAAAATTCTTAAAAGAAGGCTCTTTACTTAAACTCAAGGGGAAAGTGTTAAGATTTTCTACAAAAATACTTTTTTAAATCCACTTAAAAGTTTATTTCTGTTTATTTGTATATGCAGTAAACCTAAGTATATTTAAGCATGAGAGATAGTATATATGTTTAATATTCCTTATGATTCACTTAAATATTACTTTTATTGTGGAAATATATAAATTGAACTTAGTTTCCTGTTGGAGAATGTAAGGTAAAACTAAAACATACATATATATTTCAAAAATTATTTCGATATTAAGAAATATTTACATTTATTAAAATACACTTTTTTAAAAGGGCTAGAAAATCTCATTTACATTATTATTTTTTATAATAGATACATGAATGAGCTACAAAATTTAAGATGATGGTTTTGTCTTTTTTGCAAACAATAAGCAGGATACATTATACCTTTGCACAGTGTTTAAGTTCTTATATGGTATACTTATTGACAGTTTGCCCAGAACTGTATACATATAGTTCAAATCAGAGATTATCATTAATTGATAAATTATTATTTAAGATGATTATTCAAAACATGACTAGTCAATAGACATTAGTCTAGTTTAAAAACAATAAATTATCAACAGAGTTACAATCTATACTTATTTATTAGCTTGAGTAATCACATTCTCTCTCTATTGATTGGTACTAAATCTATAGTTTTTATTGCATTATTTTGTTCTTTGTGTAATTTTAAACACAAAGTTAAATTATCAAGTAAGATGCCAGCCTCCGCTAGTCAAGCTTCCTTAGGCCTTAATAATCAGAATCCAAGAAGAATCTTTGAATGGAGATAATCAGAACACATAATCTTTGTCTGAGATATTTTCCCCACGGCTGACTCCAAACACTGCAGGGATCACTAGTTGTTTAGGGTGTTTTTTCTTGCTAGCTGGCGGGATGGTAAAAACGATCCATATATTCTGCCATGTCATTTACCCAGTAAAACAAATGGGCAATTCCTGTCCAAATGTCTAACTGTGTAATTGTTCTTTATACTTAGATGTGTCCTTATCTGAGAAATTGAAGAAATAGTCAACTCTCCTGTTCATGCTAATGAAGTCATGAAGTCAGAAGAAAACCAAAAAAGGCAAGCAAATTAAAACTTGTTTTTAATTAATATCCTAAAGGATTTTTTGAATTTGCATTTTTAAGCTCTGCAAGGATTTCTTTTTCCTCTTCTGAAAGAGGAGCTATTCCTCCACATAATCGCAGGGAGTCGAGTCAGAACTTTCACGTTTGCTAAATTAGCAGTTGATAGGTCAGTTCTACCACCTGGTAGGCCAGAGGAAGGCAGTGCCAGGCGAACTTCAGCACCAGTATGGCTGCAGGATCTAGCAGGTGATCCGGAATGAGCTTCTTTGTCTCTTTCTGACATTCAGTCTTGACTGTTAATGGGACGTTCAGGTTATCATTTCCTGTTTCCCTGAAATGAAAGAGGAAGGCAGAAAAGTTTCAAGTATACTCCGAACTGTAGAAAGTGGTAAGCACTTGGCAGCCTGAAAACCTCTCCACGTCTTATTCAGAGAGGATTAAACTACCCTGCTACTCCTGCCCCTCAACCGTCATTTAAAGATGTCTGGCCAGAAGGGATTTCCCACTTACAGGAACCATGTCATGGTGAAGCCTGTCCTGTCGAAGCAAAGACTCCATGCAGAACACATACTAGGGGCTGACAAGGGAGCTGCACTAGACCTCGATGCCCAGTAAGTCTCACCCAAAGAAGCAAATACGGCTAAGAGCAGACTACAAAAGCTTTCAGATGGGCACCTGACCTTGGCCAGTTTTCTCTCTTCTCTCCTGCTCCAACATAGCAGAAACAAAAGAGAAGGGAAATAGGGAGCACCCCAGCCTCGCCCCATGAAGAATTTCAGCCAAGCCAGAGGTGATGGCAGGAGAAGAGGTAGGCATTGTATTAGATTTGTCTTCTGGACTTGTTTACATTTTATTTATTTATTTAATTTATTTAGATATAATTGATACATAATGTATTAGTTTCGTGTACCATATAATGATTTGATATTTGTATATATTGCAAAATGATCACCACAATAAGTCCAGCTAACTTGTCACCACACATAGTTACAAATTTTTTCTCTTGTGATACAAACTTTTAAGATCTACTCTCCTAACAACTTTGAAATATGCAATACAGTATTACTTATAGTCACCATGCTGTGCATTACCTCCACATGAATTATTTTATAACTGGAAGTTTGTGGCTTCTGACTACCTTCTTCCATTTCACCCACCACCACCACCCTCCCCCTCCCACCGCCTCTGGCAGCCACCAATCTGTTCTCTCTATGAACTTTTAGATTTGTTTGCTTTTTTTTTTTTCACTTTTTTACATTTAAATTTATCCTGTAGGTTATAGAATCTGCTCAAATCTAAACATCTAAATGTCTTTAAGTTGGCTATATAATTTGTCAAACAAACAGGGACACTTTGAAAGTACTAATGAGGGGTTGCTAAAGATAATTAACAGGTATTAATCAGTCTACAATATGTGTAAACTATTTAGTATAAACTGTCTCAGAAACACCAGAATGTATGGACATCTTATCTTGAAGGAAAAAAACATTATGTTTGTAATTGATTCAGGTCAGATGGTTTAAAAAAAATGATTGAAATTTTCTTCTACAAACCTAACCCGAGTGATAATTTAAGTAGTAAGCGTACTAAAGCAGGGCCACGTACATGCACCGGGCCTTGGGACCATATCAAATTTCCCGTTCCCTTAAAACTGTCAAATTAAAACAAATCCAGACTTAGATAAGCAGAGACTTTATTCAAAGACTGGTGCAATAGAGAGAACTCTCCAATCTCAGGGTCTGCAAGTATCCCAGAATCAAAGAGAAAAAGGCCTTTGTTTTATAGGGAGAAGTAAGAAGGGCTAGCAGGAATTTTAAGGTGAAATTGGGCAAATGATGAGGTGAGCGGACAGGTGAACTAACAGAAAATGTTCCTCACTGTAGTCAGCTGATTCCCAAGATGAGCTGTTAAGAAGGATGTTTTGCATTTTAGTGCTTGCTTAGACTTGGGCGAAAGCCAAGGCTAAGGGGCATATGTGGAGGAGAGAAGCATGATTAAAGTTTGGTTCATCATGACAGAGAATAAAGAACGGGCAATTGTGAACACTTGGTCAAAGCATATGAGGGGCACCAGGCCACGGCCTCCCAGTTTAGCCTTCTCTCCATCTCCTCATATGTCTTTAGCCATTTGTCTTTACCTTAATCATAAAATATTTCCCTCATACAGAAAATTCAGGAGACTAAAATAACAAACAACCGTGTACCTCCATCCAGGATAATAAATCTTAATATATTGCTATTTGCTTCAGATATTTTTCTTTTATGTTATTCCTATAAGAAACAAGGTCCTATAAATGCAGTTACAACCCTCTGAGTACAATTCCCTACACACATTCCCCAGCCTAGTCATGGAAAATGTAACTGCTATTCTTTATTTGTTGTGTTGCAATCCACGAATGCTTGTGTACAATCAACAATATTGCTTGCATGTTTTAAACATTTTTATCAATGTCCCCAGACTGTAGTGGGTATCATTCCACAACTTGCTTGTTTTCACTGCACATTGTTTCATAATTTTACGCATTTGATTCATGCAGCTCTAGTTGATTAATTTCAACTGCTGATTATAGAGTTGTACTTCATGAACATCTCATAATATTTATGAATTGTTTAGTTATTAGACATTCTGTTTTCCTGTGAATTTTTTATTATTTCGGATAATACTAAGATGAACATTCTTTCCCATGCCTCCCTGGGCACTTGTGTAAGAGGTTCTGGGGGCTGTATATTCAGATTGGGAGGTGTGCCAGCTTCAGCTTTACCAGGGATGGTTACATGTGTTCTCCAAAGTGGTGATAGTATATTTGTTGTTGTTAGTGCCACCGACAATTTCTTCAGTGGTGAATGGCCAGGTCCTTCTTCCTATTCTGTCTTAGTCTAGAAGCTCTGCTGAAACCTGTCCCACATGGATGACCCTGCTGGTATTTGAAATACCAGTGGCATAGCTTTCAGCAACACAGCAACATGCAGCCACTACAGTACGACAACCAACAGACGGGATGGTTCCCTGTCTGGGAAATGAACCCGGGCTGCTGTGGTGAGAGCGCTGAATCTTAACCACTAGACTACCAGGGCTGGCTGATGGTACATTACAGTCCCCTTATCAATGTATAAGGGCTCTCTCACCCCAGTGCCCTCCAACACTTGCACTATAGGGCTCTTTGACAAACTAATAAATGTCACAAGAGATCTCATTTTTTAAATCCTTGTCTTATTCTGTAAATTTTCTCTTCAGATGTTTTGCCCCAAAGGATCACTTTACTCATCCTTCTCTTTTTGCTTTGTAACCATTTCATTTACATCTAATTCTAAATATATTTAGTTAATATATTTATTTATAGATAGATATAGATAGATTTATACTCTTTTAACATTTATTTTCTAATAATAATTAGAAGGTCTAATAATAATTAGGGGGTCAGAGATCATATTATATTGTTAGAATGTTCTTTGAAATTTACTTGAATTTTCTCTTTTAGTTTGAGGCCAATGTTTGTAAATTTCAATGTATCCTTTAATTGAATGCATAATCTAATTGGTTAAGAGGAGGATTACATAAATTTATGTTAGATGGATCTGTCTCTCTCTCTAATCTCTCTATCATGTATCTAGCTATATCTTTGTAAGAAAGTGTTTTTAATTTTACTTATCAAGTTTACTATACTCTTACCAAATTTTGTTGCAATCATCAGTTTCTGAGGGAGATATGTTGAAATCTCCTACGTTTGCAGATTTTGTTGGTTTCGACTTATTGCTTTGAATTTTTAGAGTTAAAATTTGAAGTTGTACTTTGAGATGCAAAAAGTAGTGATTCTTGTATTTTCTTGGTGAATATTGTCTTTAGTGGTTCTATTTCTATTAAACTTACTGACTTAAGTTCTTTTTTACATAGTATTGCTTCTACTATAGCATCTTTCATTTGGTAATTTCCTGATGTGTTTTTCAGTTAACCTATTTTCAGACTTTCTGTCTGCTCCTGTCTTAGGATCTTTTAAAACAGCCTATTGTTTCACTATTTTTAACAAAATTATTAAATTCTATCTTTGAATAGATTATTTTCATCTGATACTTTTATCGTGCTTATTGATATATTTTTTGACTCATTTACAATGTCATAGGGTGTGTTTTCTGTTGACCAGTGTAGTAAATCCTACATCATTCCTGCCTCTTCCTGCAGTACCCCCTACCATGACGACCCTCCCTGCAAGACTGTACAAGACTGTACTTTCTAGTTCCACTAATGTCGCTTTTACCTAGTGACTTGGTTTGCCCAGTGAAATTTGGGCATCCCCGTCATCTCCGAGCAGGAGCATTGCGGGCCACAGCGTGATTTGTCATGATCTCTTCCTTCCCTGTCACAAGACTAGGGATTCCCAGACAGAAGCTCCTGCATCAGCCTGCGTCACAGAGTGACGATCATATGGAGCCAAGCCAAGGTCAGCCCACAGGAGACAGTTAGCGAGGGCAAAAACACACCTTTAATGATATCAACTCTTGAGATCTGGAGGTCACATTTTATTTTATTATTTTTTTGTGAGGAAAATTGGCCCTGAGCTAACATCTGTTGCCAATCTTCCTCTGTTTTATGTGGGATGCCGCCACAGCATGGCTTGACAATTGGTGCTAGGTCTGCATCCGAGGTGCGGGTGTGTGAACCCTGGGCCACTGAAGTGGAGCGCTCCAACTTAACCACTACGCCACCAGGCCAGCCTGTGGAGGTCATATTTTAGAATAGCAAAACCCTCTTGCAATCTGACTGAAATAATGATCCTTACTATTCCATCTTCCCATCCTTTCCATCCTTTACTTGGTCAATGCTTGAATGACAGATTTTCTGTTTTCCCCTTTCTGATCCTCTGCTAGTTGAGAAGCTTCAAATCACATTTACAACTTTTCCAATGGCCGACCTTAAATTCTCAGCCCACAGGGAACTCAGCAGGCATTAAGTACCTATTGATCAGTCCTCCTCCACAACTGTGGTATTCCTGACCTGATTTTTAAATTAACCTTCATTTTAAAATGTACATAATGGTCTTTGTTTTCTTTTTTTATGGTCAATAATTTATGAAATTTACCAATATATTTTATCCGTTTTTATAGAAGATTTATTTTCATTTTCAATTATCTTTCTCCTTCTGGTTTACTGCTCCTCGTCAAGTGATATTGTGGTCGTTTGAACCTTGCCCCTGGGTCTTCTGTGTAGAACTAAGTCTTATAATAACAGGTTGTGGTTCCTGCCCTATGCTGACATTGGAAATATGGAGGTACCAGTCCAGAGGCAGGAGGCAGCTTTGTTCAGGTCCTGATTAACCTGATGTGTCCTTGTTCTCCTACTCATTGAGCTTGTGTTCCCACAGAAACTTGAACCCCGGCAGGTATTATGGTGCATTTTTCCCCACCTGGGGCCACTGTGAACACTGAACGGTCATACATTTTGTGCATGGAACAAAGGCCTCAAGCCTTGTAACTACTCAGAGAAAAGGATTTTTCCCCCTTGTAAAAGACACTACTCACTGTCCATCCCCCGATGAAACTTACACCTCAGGGGAGAAACCTTTTCTAATTTGCACAAAGTTCTTGTATAGCTTAGTGAAACCGAGTTTCCATCTTCTTTTAGCAATTTTTATTCCCATTATTCCTCAAGAGCTAGACTCAGCGGCCACTCCCCGCAGATCCATTTATCTCTTCGGCTTTTTTCGTCCTTGGAACTATAAATCTCTTTGAGCCTGGCTTTGGTTGTTCAGCTTTCTCTTTGTAAACGCTACCTGCCATTTAAATGTATTTAGAGCAGAGTAGTTCTTCAAAGCATATACTTGCTACAATCATAATGAATGACATTTGAATTCCCTCATAATTCCTCTTTAAAGCAGTGCTCCCAGCGTCTCTCTGATGTGATGGCCTCACCCTCCTCCTTTGTGAAACATCAATTCACCCCACATGAGAAAGGAGTCTTGACACTTTATGCACTTTTTATAATTTGTGCATTTAGCTGTCTTTGCTTTAGCCAGATGTTATTAGGGCTTTTTCTAAGCCAAGGGGACTACTAGTTTTGCTTAGGTAAAGGCTGGATTCTGGTCCTGTGAAATAGGGAATGACAGCTCAAAATCCAGTTAATTTTATCCACCAACCATAACCAAGGCTCTTATCCTCCTCTGTTAACTAGGCAAACACCTCTACACAGTAAGAATTCATTTTCTTCCAAAGAAAATCCAGCTTATTACATGATGAAAGTCTACTACTGTAATTAGCATGCCTTGTTTCTCCTTCCCTTCCCCTCTTCCTTCTACTCCTCTTACCACCACCCCCAACACCCCCCACTCCGCGATGTGTGTGTAAAAAAAACTAATACTGGCATTATTGTGGCTGAGAGAGTATTTCCTTCCTTCAGGGTTTGTTTTCATTCCAAGGCTGTATATTATCTAAGAATATCTTTGGCTTACCTGCCTGAGGCAGATCGCACACCACCCCCAAAAGGCCTTTCTAGGATTTAGGATATTTGATGGCTCGATACATCCTGCCCCTGTGGGGGGGTGGTCTGTAACTCTTCAAAATGGATAAGGAACCTACTCTATACAATTTAAATATCCATCTTTCCCATAGTTCTGCCCTGTAATGTCTCATATTTGCAATTTCTCTAATGTTTTCTTCTTCTCTATTCATCTCTGTTAAAGACTGCTATGATTCCTTTACTCCGAAATTCCTAACAGATATTATTTCAATTGCCTGCTCCAACTCTGCTTAATGCAAACACTAAGTTTAATGTAAGCTCAATGCTTGCCTTTGGGGGATATCTGGGAAAGACAGAATAAAGATTTTTCTTAAAATCTTTGTAGAATAGGAGATGTTCTTTTTTGACATCGTATTTCTTTTAGTTCCTATAAACTCTTTAGTGTTGGCCACCTACTTTCTGCCAAGCCGTGTCTGTTATCTACGTGCCTCAGTGCCCATACCTTCGGTGACCTACATCTGATCTGACTTCTGATGTCTGCTATGTAAGACCCCCTATCCTGGCTTGTTCCTCAGCTGGGCACATGTCAGTGCTGAAAATTCCATTCCATGTTAGGAAAGAAGTGCCTCCTATTTCAGAAGGATAGAAATAATCCACCCTGAACCAGGAAATACCCGCTCTCCACTGATACCACTCTTGAAGCAAGAACATAACTAATTTCACATTTGACACTTCCCATAAATCAGAAATTAATTCCTGCAGTCATGGAAAACCCGGTTCTTCATAGACCAGATTACTAGCTGTCATGTTTATTTATACCAAATTGATTGATAATATGCCTATAATATATTACTTATGGCATTGTTGTAAAAACAAAAGGAAAAGGTAATTTTGTATGTGTATTAGTTTTCCATGCCTGTGTAACAAATTTCCACAAACATGGAAGCTTTAACATAATACCCATTTATTCTGTCACAGTTTGGTAGGTCACAATGCTGTGTGAGATTGGCTGAGTTCTCAGCTAAGGTTCTTACACAGCTGAAATTGAGGTGCCCTCGAGGTTTGGCCCTGATTGGAAGGCTCTGGAGAAGAATTTCCTTCAAGCTCGTTCAGATTTTTGATGGAATCCATTTCCTCGTGGCTGTAAGTTGACGTCCTCATTGCCCTGCTGGCTGCTGGCTGTAGATCACTCTCTTCTCCTGGAGTCCACACAGATTCCTTCTCGTGTAGCTTCCATCATCTTCAAACCAGAAGCAGAGTGTCTGAGTCCTTCTCACTCCTGGAATCTCTCTGACTTTCTCTTCTGCCACCACTAGGAGAAAACTCTGCTTTTAAAGGACTCAGGTGATTAGATTAGGTCCTCCAGGATAATTTGCTTTGGCATAAAAATTAATATCATCATGGGAGTAACATATGAAGCAAAGGTCATAGAAGCCATTTAAAAATTCTGCTTAACACAGTGTGCATTCATTCAGAGAGCATAAATTCACTAAATACACCCTCTGTGGATTATATTCCAGTTCTCTGTTAAATTCTCAGGGTAGGAAGATGAATAAGATGATGAAAGGGTATCACAAGCCAAGGATTATGATTAACCAACCTCTGTGCATCTAAAGGGCTAATTAAAAAGATTAAAAATATAATGGTAGATCCTCTTTTCATTTCCTTTGGATACATACCCAGAAGTGGGATTGCTGGATCCTATGGCAGTTCTATTTCAGTTTTTTGAGGAGGCTCTGTACTATTTTTCCATAGTGGCTACACCAATTTATATTCTCTCAAACAAAGCATGAGGGTTCCCTTTTCTCCACATCTTTGCCAACACTTGTTATCTCTTGTCTTTTGATGATAGTCATCCTAACAGGTGTGAGGTGATATCTGCTCTCCCACGTTCACTGCAGTATCATTCACAGTAGCTAACATATGGAAACAAACTAAATATCCATCAATGGATGAATAGGTGAAAAAGATGTAGTGTATATGTATACCTATAGATATATAGATAATTACTCAGTCATGAAAAAGAACATCCTGCCATTTCTGAGAACTGTGACAAAGAAGGACATCTTGCCTTTTGTGACAATACAGATGGACCTTGAGGGAATTATGCTAAGTGAAGTAAGTCAGATAGAGAGAGACAAATATTGTATGACGTCATTTATATGTGGATTCTAATAAAGCCAAACTCATAGAAACAGAGACTAGAATGGTGCTTATTAGGGGCTCGGGGAAATGTTGATCAAAGAGTAAAAACCTCTAATTGTAAGATAAATAAGTTCTGGGGACCTAATGTACAGCATGGTAGCTATACTTAATAATATGTATTATATACTTGAAATTTGCTAAGAGAATAGATCTTAAATATTCTCATCACAAAAAAACAAAATTGTAATTATGTGACGTGATGCAGGTGTTAGCTAACATTAGGGTAGTAATCATTTTGCAATATATAAGTATATCAAGTAAAATATATAATAGTAGATGTGTAAAATATGGATTTATTATCAAGGTCTTTAGCTTGAACAGGGAAGTGGAATGTAAATAGCGGCATGTAATAATATTTGCAGGTGCCATGAAAGTACTAAGTGCAGGATTATAGAGAGCTTGTTAGGAGGGGCTGCTCTACTCTACCAAGTCTACCATGGATCTGGTAAATCATCAAAAGTTTCCCAAAGAAGGTCACACATGGCTGATTTTGAATGGCAAGTAGGGTATTATGAAGTTTGCAAAGTAGCAAGGACATTCTATGACAAGGAATCTGCGTAAGCAAATTGGAGATAAGACACATACTGACCTGTTTGCAGAAGCTAATGAGCCATACAAGGAAGCAAAGATCACATAATATTTTACTCAAGTTACTGTTGGGGTCTCCATAAATTATAACCCACACTTTGATAAAGAACAATGATATAGATGGAAAGTCACCTGTTGATATGGCATTTCTTGCCTCAAAATCCATCAGTGCCCCAATGTTTCTTTTAATAGCAAATCTAAACATTTTGTGCTCAGTGAAAAGTTATTTAATAATGATCTCATTGTAGCAACTCTAGTTAAGAACAGTCAGAATTTTAACCTTTAACAAAAAAATCTCATTTCCTAATTGTTGTAATTTCCTATTATACTAAGACATGTTTCCACATATCATCTTACATTCTCTCAAGCTCTTTCTCATCTTGAAAACCTAGTCTATACACCTCTTCTTATTTATTTTCTGCTCTTGATGGCATAACTCGAATTTCTACTCTGTAAAGCCGTCCCAGTCTTCACTGATTTTCCCACTTTTCAAATTTTCTCTCCATGAAACTCCTGTGGTACATAATTAGCACTTAAATAGACTCTGATCTTTTTTTTAATAGACTTTGTTTTTTAGAGTAATTTTAGATTCACATCAACAGTAAGTGACAGGTACAGATATATTTCATATGCCACCTCCCCCATACGTACATGGCCTCCTTCATTACCAACATGCCCCACCAGAATGGTGCATTTATTACAATTGATGAACCTGCATTGACAAATTATTATCACCCGAAGTCCATAGTTTACATTAGGGTTCACTCTTGGTGTTGTACAGTCTATGGATTTGGACAAATGTTTGATGACATGTATCCGTCATGATAGTATCACATAGGGTAGTTTCACTGCCCTAAAATTCGTCTGTGCTCTTTCTGTTCATCCCATCTCCCCCCCAACCTCCAGCAACCATTGATCTTTTTACTGACTACGATCATTTTTTTTCTTCTCTATTATTTTATTTGTATAATACATGCCTGTCTAACTTGATGACAGAGTTTATTTCTTAGTCTTATCGATCTCTGCTAAAATTAACAAATATGTGTGTTTCTCAAGTGTTAAGCTGTCAGGGTTCCACAACTCTTCAGGCTTCACAGGGCCATCTTGCCCTTAAAATTTATATAAATGAGCTGGAACTCCCAACCCACAGTTGATGGTGTTCTGTGGGTGTTTACATTTACCCTTATGGCATTCAGCTCCAATATCCAGCTTCAGTTGAATTCCTAATCTCATTTCCTTCTCCAATACATATTGTCTGCTTTCCTTAAAGTGTCACCCTCAAACTGGATACCACACTAATCTATTTCCTCTCTAGAATACCACAGCAAATTTTTAATAAAAATTCTGAATAAATGGGTAAGATATTATATTTATAAGTTATCATCCAAAAATCAGATATTAGTAATACAAATTTTTCAAGTCGTTGTTACTAAAGATTATCCCAGAAGAAGTTACATATTCTCACAGTCTTGATAAATTTTTCCCTTGCTCTCTTCACCCACAGGCCTTTTGAGATTGCATCTGGCAGTACGACTTTGTACTTTATTATTCAGAGTAGATCAGTTCTTGATGGCATCAAATCTTTGCCATCTCTCGGGCTTCCTAGTGACACATACACCAAACAGGGTCCAGTACCTATGTTTATTTCAGTCAGCAAAGCCCTCAGCTCCTTGCTAGCTCACCAAATCCTCCCAACATCAAACTTACTGCTTTTCTGCACCTTAGGTCATGTCACATTCTTAGACAGGGCTTCTCCAATTTATCCTACATGAGTAAAAGAAAGTAGGATAAGGATTTATGATCCTCCAGCCAAACGAATTATGGAGGGACTGTTCTTCCAATATATTTATTAATTAAATTAAAGGTGAGCTTTGCCCCTAATGAGGGTGAGATTCTAATACTAATGACAAGGATAGTTCCTTCAGTGTGGGCTGAATTCCTCCCTCTTAAATTCTTCATTTACTGGAATCGTGACTCCTGCTGTTACCAAGAGGAATTTTTTGCCATGAAAAGGTAGTAATGTGGTCCTGGGAATTTAATTATTCCACCAAAAAATTCCTGTTTTATTGAATATAAATAGGTATGCCTAGTTATGTTAGCAATTTTATAGTATTTAAATACCAATAATTATTCAAACAGATTTATTGAAGTTTAATGGCAATGTAATAATAATGTCGGTATGTTTTATATGCGATAGTTGTTACACCTCATTAAACAGGTTGGTAAATGATCCATTGCTGTTTAATTAACATGCAATGACTACGTTATTAAATCTTAAACTGTAAATTAAATCCTGATTTGAGACACTTAATTTTAAAGTGTGATTGAAAACTTCTTTGGGCCTGAGCCTCCAGAGTCCTTTTATTTTCCACAGTTCCTTCCTGCCCTGCTCATATCCCACACGATACCTTTGGAACTGGAAAGGGGGCTGCACTTAATTTGTGTGGCTGAATTTTTCCTTAATAGAGAAAGGCGTGCCTTTCTAGTAGCTTAGCAAATTGTGAATGGAGAGAAAGTTTTATTTCAAATCCAATTTCTTACATATGGAAGATTACTTTTGAAAAATATATTTAGGAAAAGAAATAGCCTAGTCTTACAACCATTCACTCATTCTTTCATAGCAGGATATTTTGAATGCTTGGCAAGCTTCATTCAGCTAATTCAGAGCTAAACACCCACCTATTTACCAACAGAAAGATCCATGGTGCATATAGGACTCTTCAGTCTTTGCTGAATCAGCTGGCTACAAAAATAGCAGTTTGCTGTTAAGTGGGCAAGAGTAGCTTCTCTATTTTTATACTAGTGAGAATCAAGTCCTGTAAAGGTTTAGATGTATTTCAGAAACATTACAGACTTGAGATTTTTCCTGAGCTTATGTTGGAGTTTGTATGATAGTGGCCCAAAGAATAGCAATAAAGTGTTCTCCAGATGCTGTAGAACTTTTTACATCTTCTTTTGTGTTTACCCACCTTGTAGTATGCAAAACAGATCCCTGGTGTCAGAATTTATATTCTGTGCTTTTCTCCAAGGCTAATATTTGATAGTTTACAATAAGATTTTAGCATTGTATAATCCAAGATGTCCTGAGATTGGGGAAAACTACAATTTCAAATAATTTCCAATATCGTGGCTAGATAGAGTTGAGTTATTTTCCCATAATTCTTTTGGTAATATTAATCGTGCTAGAAGATTTGTAAATTTTCACTCTGAGTTTTTAAAACACTTTTTTCTGCTTTTTCTCCCCAAATCCCCCCAGTTCATCGTTGTATATTTTAGTTGTGAGTCCTTCTAGTTGTGGCATGTAGGACGCCGCCTCAGCATGGGCTGACTTGCGGTGCCATGTCCGCGCCCAGGATTTGAACCAGCAAAACCCTGGGCCGCCGAAGCAGAGCACACGAACTTAACCACTCAGCCATAGGGCTGGCCCCTAAAACATTTTTTAAAGATCTTCAGTAAAGCTTATTTGACATGCCTGTATATAAGATTATATTCTTCTCTTCTATACTTGTAGATTGAGAAATATAAAACAATCAGATATTACAGAATAGTAATTGCAACATTCTCTAGAGTAGCATAGTAAAAACATGTTCTCATGGAATCTTGCAAATCTAAAAGTAAAAGTGTTTGCCAAATTCTACCTTCATGAAAGTACTTGTGCTCAAACTGCTCAAACATATACTCAAACTGCTCAATCCTGCTGCCTGCCTGGAAAACTTTTTGCACATCCCCCTACCACCATCATCACTCCACATCCCATCATATCTTTCAAGTGAGCATCTCTTCTTCAAAGGTCAGCTCAGCATTGCTCACTTTTTATAGCCTTTCCTGTCCACAGGTAAGGAATTAGCTTCTTCTTTGGCACTCCTTACTGTTGTATGGGAGGAAGAAATTTTTCTCTACCATCTGGGTTCTTCTGGCTGCTCTAAGAATTAAATAGACATGAGACAAAATAACAGGAGAAAACCAAACAAAGGTTAATAACATGTATATATGGGATAAAAACAGGAAAACTGAGTAGTTCACCAAAATGGCCAAAGCCACCTCCTTAAATACCATCTTCAACTAAAGACAAAGGAGGATTTTTGGGGGTAGTGGTTTGGGACTTCAAAGGGGAGGAAGGCAATTCACATGGAGGTGGAAAAGCAAATATTTGGTAGAAATGTTTGCCATGCTATTCAGAGATAAATGGAGAGGACTTTGATCAAATGGGCCTTGCTAGGTTCCTCTCTGTCTCACATACCTAGTTCATTTTATACTATAGTTATCTATGGTGATAGCTGCTTCCTGCAACAGATTTTCTATCTTAAATTCTTTTAGGTAGTTAGGGGAAATGTCAAAGTTTCTTCTTGAGTCTTTTGTTCTTAAAAATAATCAGGCCAGGGGCTGGCCCCGTGGCTTAGTGGTTAAGTTCGCACACTCTGCTTCAGTGGCCCAGGGTTCTCAGTTTCGGATCCCGGGCACAGACCCAGCACTGCTCATCAAGCCACGCTGTGGCAGCATCTCACATAAAATAGAGGAAGATTGGCACAGATGTTAGCTCAGCAACAATCTTCCTCAAGCAAAAAGAGGAAGTGTGGCAGCAGATGTTAGCTCAGGGCCAATCTTCCTCACAAAAAGA
The DNA here is from genome assembly GCF_041296265.1 of Equus caballus. Lineage (NCBI taxonomy): Eukaryota > Metazoa > Chordata > Mammalia > Perissodactyla > Equidae > Equus > Equus caballus. The sequence goes on along the minus strand of NC_091707.1, from coordinate 40,572,511 downwards.
ACAAAAGAGGGGCCAGCCCAGTGGCCTAGTGGTTAAGTCTGCATGCTCTGCTTCAGCAGCCCAGGGTTTCACTGGTTTGCATCCTGGGCACAGACTTAGCACTGTTCATTAAGCCATGCTGAGGCCACGTCCCTCATAGCACAACTAGAAGGACTTACAACTAGAGTGTGCAATTATGTACTGAGGGGCTTTGGAGAGGAGAAGAAGAAGAAATTAAAAAAAAAAAAAGAAGATTGCCAACAGATGTTAACTCAGGCGCCAATCTTTAAAAAAACAAAACAAAACAAAACAACAAATAAATAGTCAAGCCAAAGAGGCACATTTTTGGGTAGCAAATTCTGTTCCCCTACAATGTCAAGACACAACCCTGCTCTCCTGTTGAGCAGTAGAGCAATATGAAATACTCATATATCTCCATGATTGCCTCTCCCTAACTGACTGTAGGCAACGGCAACTTGCAGGCACAACCTATGCTCAATTCATCTTAAATCATCAGCCCAAGTAGAGTGATGGGTGCACAATAAGAGCTCAATATTTTTATTGAATAAATATTCACCTCCATGATGCTGTGCATAAACATTCACAGAGATTACCATTACTGTGTTCTGCCTCCTTAATTGTATCTGCCCTATGGCTCTGCCCATGTAAATATACACCATCTTCTCACTTACCTCCATCTTCTCTTTCATCGAAACTCTTACAGGAAAGGGTTGCCATCTGTCATTTTATCATGGTAGAATTCTACCAGAATTTCTGCTATGAGAAATGTTTAACATCTTATCAGTCATTGTGGGTCAGGGCTTCCTCCAAGCAGGCTCTGAAATTACTCACTTGTGCCAAGCAGGGTCTTAGTATTATTGGAACTTAATAAGTATTTGTGAATTAAAGATAGGCTGGGACTCTGTATAAAACAACATGTTATTTCATCAGAACAACATAAATAAAAGTAGTCCAATTAATCTATGAGCCCCCAAAATAGTGTAATTTTCAGATAAGTATTTCTAAGAAAAAAGTCTTTCCTAAATGCATTTCTCTGGGGTAAACTCCACAAGACTGATTTTTTACTGCTGAACCCATCTGCTTAGAATAGTGGCTGCTCAGTAAATACTTGCAGAGTCCATGAAGATTCATTCCTTCTTTTTATGAATTCTACTTAAATACAAGATGTGTGTGACAGTTTGCATTTATACAGTATCTTTACATTATTGCTTTTAGTCGTGTAATGGTTCTGTATGGTATGTAATTCAGATTTAATTACTGTAATTTTACACATAAGGAAACAGATAAATATTAAGAGACCTGCTCAAATTAACAGGGTCAGATAGCAGCAGAGCTGGCAATAAAACTAATGCGCATTTACTCTCAATTCAGGGTCATCTCTATCTTATAAGATAAATAATTTTATGCAAATTCACTTAAATTTGTCAAAATACTATTTGCTCAATTCTAATGTCCAAATACACAGCTTGGTAAAGAGAGCCTATATTTCAGATATCTTAAGAAAATTCTTCTCCTGTCTCTCTTTTCTGAGCCCTCAATATATACATAATTTTTATAATTAATTCAATATATATAAACACACATATATGTGTACATATACATATACACACACACTCTTACATTTGGGTAAGTTCAGTAGCACTTTATTTTCTTTATCACTATATTTCTTTTGAAGGGATTTAAAGTACTTAGGAAAAGATAAAGAGATGATTATATACTCTCAAAGAGGAGTATTCTTATTTCCCAGTGTCGGGAGATAATTCCACTGGACTTTCCAAGCGATTACTGTATCTCATGCTAAAAGCTCTAAAAGCAGCCCCTTCACGTAAAATCGAAAACACCTGACAACAAGACTCCAGTAAGTAAAGAAGAGAGGCACACGAGGAGATTGATTAGCACGGTATCATGAGGAGTTTTGCTGACCCTCTCCTGCGTAAAACTGGTGAAAATTATTTTAAAATCAATAACAAAAATTAAACCCTCTGGGAAATGATCCTAAGGGAAAACAACCCTTAAATAAATATCTATTCATGGAAATCTATAAAAATTTAATAAGAAAAGCAAGAGCCAAATGTGAACATATTCAAAATCATGGGGGAAAAAGTGTTCTTCAAAAAGGAAGGAAAAGTTAAAAATATACAGTAAAGCCTAGATTAATTACTAAAAAATTTCAAAAAATATAGTGAAAAAATAATAAAAATGGATCATAGACCTTGCAGGGCCTGGGCCTTGCTTGCTCAGCAGAAACCCCCAGGCACATTGCAACCATGTGTCCTTCTGGCTCCCTTCTGGGCAAGCAGCTACTGGGATTTGTAAGGATCTGCACCTGGTCAGCCTGGATCCTCCCTTGTCCCATGAGCAGAATGTTGTGTCTTACAGGGACACAGAGCCCCTCCATGTGAGCTACTGTTCCTGGGAACGCTGGTCATACTAAGGACAGCCCTTTGACAAGCACGCAGCCTTTGTTCCTCTGCCTACTTAAGCAAGCTTCTCTTGGGGGTCGGTTGCGGGTGGACACTTCTGTCCAGCCAGCCACCACTGGACACACTCCCGTAAGTAGGACCCAATAAACCTATATTTCTCATTTGCAGTCTCCGGTTGTTTCTTCGGTCTCTCGGCAAGATATCCTACGGCCCTAGCCCAGCCGGGACTGTGGCGGAACAGACCTAAAGGTAAAAATACAAGCCATAAAACTCCTGGAAGATAACATAGGAGAATTTCTAGATGACCTTAGGTCTGGTGATAACTTTTTAGACACAACACCACAGGTATGATCCTTGAAAGAAATAATTGATAAGCTAGACTTCATTAGAAGTAAAGAATTCTGCTCTGTGAAAGAAAATCTCAAGAAAATGAAAAGATAAGTGACAGACTGAGAAAAAATATTTGCAAAACTCAGGTCTCATAAAGGATCGTTATCCAAAATAAGCAAAGAACAATTAAAACTCAACAATAAGAAAACTAACAATCTAATTAAAAAATGGGCCAAAGTCCTGAACAGACATGTCACCAAAGAAGATATACAGATGGCATAGGAGCATATGAAAAACTGTTCAACATCATATCTCACTGGGGAATTGCAAATTAAAACAATGAGGAAATGCCATTATATACCTATTAGAACGGCTGAAATCCAAAACGATGACAATACCAAATGCTGGTGAGGATGTGGAGCAATAGAAACTCTCATTCCTTGCTGGTGAGAATGCAACATGGTACAACCACTTTAGAAGACAGTATGGCAGTTCTTACAAAATTGAACATACTCTTACCATATGATCCAGCAATCATGCTCCTTGATATTTACTCAAATGAACTGAAAATACGTCCACACAAAAACCTGCACATGGAAGTTTATAGCAGCTTTATTCATAATTGCTAAAACCTGGAAGCAACTAAGATATCCTTCAGTAGGTGAGTGGCTAGATAAACTGTGGTACATCCAGACAATGGAATATTATTCAGCACTAAAAAGAAATGAGCTATCAAGGCATGAAAAGACATTGCGGAACATTAAATAAATATTTCTAGGTTAAAGAAACCATTCTGAAAAGGCTAAATACTATATGAAGTTGTGGAAAAGGCAAAACTATGGAGACGGTAAAAAGATAATTGGTTGCCAGGGGTTAGGAGGGAGGGAGGGATGAATTGGTAGAGAATAGATTAGTTATAGGGCAGTGAAACTATTATGTATACTACCATAGTGGATGCATGTTATTATACATTTGTCCAAACTCACAGAATGTATGAAACTGAGTGAACCTTAATGTAACCTGGGAACTTTGGGTGATAATAGTGTGTCAACGTGCATTCATCAATTCTATCAAATGTACCACTCTGGTAGGGGATATTGATAATGGAGGACGTTATGCAGATGTGGGGCAGAGGGTATATAGGATACATTTGTACCTTCTTTTTGCTGTGAACCTAAAACTGCTCTAAAAAATAAAATGTTTACAAATCATTAAAAAATTATAAGGAATGTTTAGAGGAAATTCTAAAAGCCTCAAAAAGAAGAAGTGCTTACTTCTTTCTGTGAAAGTTCTTTGGGGGAGACAGCATTATCGTTGGTCTTTGAAAGAAGGAAGGATTCAGGAATATATATAAATGGTGAAGGTCTTTCTTGGTGGAAGGAACAGCAGAAGTAAAGATACGTGGCTTAGATTGTGGAGGTTTGAGAACTTGTGCAAACTAAAATTAAATATTCAATACAGAGAGAAAGCTTGAACATGCAACACAAAGAGGGGCAGACTGGAGTAGCCAATCACCTGTGCAGGTGCGGAGTGATGACCAGGATGATCTCGATTGGGAGGAGGGATACTGCTTTCTTCCTCTGATACAGAAAGACGGTGGCTAAATATTCATTTGGAGTAAAAGGAGTTTGAAAAATATAAATCAGATAACTTTAAATAATTTATTTACGTAAAACATGAAATCTTTGGCAAAGGATCAGAGTGACCTGGATATAGTTTAAGCTTGAGAGCAGTAGAAAAGTTTCAAAGAATCTATAGGAAATAATGTGACAAATATCCAGTTAGACATTATTTGAGGATGCAGAGCTATCATGTAGAGTTGAATAGGTCATGGCTGCAAAATTGTGCCCAGATGAGGGGGCAAAGTGGAGGCCAGGGATGCTGACACAAGGTGTGTCTGCTCCAAGGAATACTTTTCTCTGATCCATGAAAAAGTGCCAAATGGGTGAGCAGTGGCTCAGAAAAAAATCTAAAATGAACTTGATGTTTGGATTTTATTAAAGACCTACACTCTTAAGTGAACCGAGAGTCATTGCCCTAAGAGAAATAAGTGCCTTTGTGTTAAAAACTAACCCAAAATTTAAAGAGGGCATCACTTAAGCTCCATTAGCGTGGATTCAAAGCATAATAAGGAATTCCAGAATCATGATGTCTAAATTCTGTAGTAGAAGAATGAGTCACTTTTAAAAAGTAGGATTTCCTTCCGTCTTAGTTATGTTGGCAACATTCCCAAAGCTATTGAGCAGTCTAAATAATTTGCTAATATATTTACCATGTGGATTTAATTGGATAAAATCTCACTTTAGCCAAATGACTTTTCTGAATCGTAGTTTAGTTTGGACTTCCTATCTTGAAAACATAGCTAGTGTTTTCTGGAAATTCTTAATGACTTGTCTGGTACGCAAATTCTAAGTAAAAGACATTCTTCCAGATGCTCAGGTGTTTTAGGTTAATTATCCCTTTCATGGAGCAATTCAAGTTGTGGAAAAGTTTAAGTTGTTATTGTATTTAGATTGGCATAATTTCAATACTGAGGGCAACTCTCTTAGCTGTCTAGTTGATAATACCTATGCATCAGAGATGAACACAATCAATCTTACCCCAGCTCATTGGGGATATAGAGAGATTATGTAAATTTGAGGGAAGACATAATATCTTGCCTTTTTTACATCCCTCTTTGTTACTATTAAATATCAAATTGTACACAATATACTATTTCACTCCCGAATTTTAGAATTCCCCGACTAATAGAGCTTTAGTAGTTTAAAATGATTACAGCCTCAAAGACATTTAGGTAGGCTGCATAAATAATGCCTTCCTGCCTCTTTCGGGCCTGCCTTGATGGGTGCTACAGGGGATAAACCAAATAATACAGATAATGCAGAACAGCATGGAGTACCAAATGATCCCATCAAATTGATTTTCAACTGGTGCCAATCAACTGAAATGAATGCAGTTTTTAGTTTGGAACAGTTTATTTCTTGCATATTAAGACAATTTATTTGATTCAGTCATTGAGTTTTCTCTCTTGTGACTTCTATCCCCTATAAAAAGATTTATAACTTCTATTTCTTGATGAACAAACAGCTTTGGGCTGTACATGTTACTTACATATTACCAGGTATGTTTTCTGGGCCATCATATGTATAGAAGCAGGGGGCTTTGCCTATTTAAATAAGTCCAAAAATAAATGCATAATACAAATATAAATTTAGTAATAAATGGGGGCTGGCCTGGTAGAATAAAAGTTAAGTTTGCGTGCTCCACTTCTGTGGCCCAGGGTTCGCAGATTCGGATCCAAGGCGTGGACCTAGCACCACTTGTCGAGCCACGCTGTGGCAGTATCCCACAAAAAATAGAGGCAGATTGGCACAGATGTCAGCTCAGGGAGAATCTTCCTCAAGAAATAAAGAGGAGGATTGGCAAAAGACGTTAGCTCAGGGCCAATCTCCCTCACCAAAAAAATTAAATAAATAAATTAATGCTTCTTTTAAAAAGGTGGTTTTATAGACTTTGGCTTCCTTAATTCTCACAACAGTTCTGAAAACATAGTTCTTTTCTGTCTAGCTACACTACCTCCAGAACTTCTTTTACAGTAACTCAGTAAAGATGTTTCCTTTATTTTTCCAATTTTTGTACCTATCTCTAAGTCTTTCCGTAATTATAGGCACAAATAAACTTTCCACCCTTTACTACTAAATTAAATGGTTATCTTTTCATAAAACTAATGTCATTTCAACTTTGTGGCTTTTTTTCACCAATAATGACAATAATCTCTGTTATATAACAAAATATTTCCTTAAAAAAATCAATGAAGTTGCAAAGAACATATTAAAGGCTGCAATACTGTCCCATTCTCCCTGCCATTGTCCCAAATCACTCTTCTGGCAGCAAAACTGTCAGGCACAGCATGACATCTACTAAAAATGAGTTCAACCCAGCATCTTGTCAGATGTGGTCCATGTTTTGTGTTCTCTGATCTTCTAAAAAGAACAAACAAACCCGGAGCGTAGGAAGGTATTTAGATGGCTTCTAGGGAAGCTGTCATTTCCACTGTAGTTTTCTTCTTTACTGCAGAGAGGCTGATACTAAAAATTGCTGGAAGAAAAAAGAAAAATAAAATAGCATCACCAGCATGTTGATGAACGTCAAGTAGAGGATGATACTGGACCACAAAGTAAACATGACTGTTGCTACAGATACAAAATGGGAAGAAGGTATTTGAATACTTTAGTGAATACTCAGAGATAAGAAGATGGGGATAGAATAATGCATAGAAATATTTCATTAGTGAGAATTATATTTAAAATGTTTAGCACTCTGGTTATAAAATTCCCAAATATTTGCTTAAAATATCATCTCTGGTCTATAAAGATCATGGAGACATAGGCAAAATATGTGTGTAAGTGTGTGTATATGTAAATAAGCCTGTCATTCATTATATGAAGGGGAAAAAAGATGGTTAAACTGTTGAACAACATAGAGGAATCTATTTTCTACAAAATACTTGAGCACATATATACAAATATGTATAAGAGTAATCTCATGACAACATTGCTAGTGTGAGAAGTAAAAAAGAAGAGAAAAGTAATTGAGAGAGAGAGAGAGAGAATTATGCAATATCCATAAATGGAAAACTGTGCAGCCATTAAAGTAATTGAATTAGATTCTGACTTAAAAAAATATCCAGTGCACATTGTTAAATAAAATAGCAAGCAACAGAACAAAAAGAAGAATCTGATTCCAATTTGTTTAAAGACCAGAACAAAACTATAGTTGAACATATAAGATGAGTATTTATATGCACAGAAAAATTCTCAAAGGATAATAAACACAGAACTGTTAAGGGCAAAGAAGGCAGAGAAAGGCTTACACTTTTTGCTATGTATGTTTATATAATATTTGAATTTGTTAAAGAAAGCGTGTTTTTCTTGTTTAATTTAACTAAAACAAAATGATTAAAGGAAAAGTGTCCACTGTGTTCTCAGAGGTAAGTGCAGCTTTGTATAGTTCAGAGGAAGAGGAAAAGTGTCAGACTTCCAGAGAGTCCATTCCATTTATACTTCAGTGCCTCAGGCCATTTTTAAAAGGTAATAAACATACATGGTTGATGGCTACAGAATGACTTATTTCTCCTTTTTCCTTCACTTTGAAGTCAAGAAATATTTGTGCTCCCTTCTCCACATGCTTCCTTTCTGCACCCCCTGTTTTCCACGTGGTCTGTTATTAAAACATCTTGGGAACTGGCATAATAAAACCCCAACTGTTGTCTTTGACTTTTAACTCCATGATTAAAAGGGGAATGAAATTATAGCACAGAGGGGTATCCAAGGTTGGTGTGTGTGGAGCAGTCAGTTCAGATGTGGCACAGAGAGTTCTAGCAAAGTGTGGCTCCCAAGAAGACAGAAGAAGTAAACGTTAAGTGGTTTAGTTTAATGCAAGGAGATAAGAGAAAGACATTTATTTAAACTCTATTGAAAAAGCACTAACATGTTAGGAGAGAAAAAGAAGGTTTAGAAATCGTAGAAAATTAGTTTCTGGACACCTTCAGAAACTCATAAATATTTGATCCCCTTTTTTTCAAAATTTCTTAAATCACAAATAGTGCCCTATCACCAGTGCACAAGAAGGCAGAACCCTAGTGGATGCTAATTGTCATTTAGATAGAAAAGGACTGTTTCAGCAAAGATTGCTCTTCTTTAAAAAGCATGTTATGTGAAAGGAAATCCGAGGCAGAGTGACCAAATTTTCTATACACATTACTTATGTGTCACAGCAGCTATTGCCTTTGTAATAATTGTACATAGAGTTCCAAAAGCATCCACATGGCACTTTAAAATGTGTTCTGCAATGTTTTCCATGTGCTTGGCAGGTTCTGGCAAAGAATAACTTAACTACCCATGTGTTTGGCATACCATTACATGTCACAGTTATGTGATTACAGGAAACCAATGAATACTTCCCTTACTATTTTTGGGGTGATTATATTCAGCCATTGGATACAGAAAAGCATTAAAATGCACACAGTGAAAGCACAGGTTTACCTATACACTGTGGTTCAAATTATGTCCCAGATGCATTGATGCCTGTGTAGCAAATATTTGTGCACTTCCTTCTGTCTTCATTGCCAGTACTTCAGTTTCGTATTATTATTGTTAAAAAGACTGAAATAAATATCTGATTCATCTCCCTATGCCCAATTCCTCCTTGATCCAATACACCACTGCGAGATTAATCTTCCTTAAGCCTAGTTTGGCTAGAGTTCTAAAGTCTTCCACTCATCACACGTGCCTGCTGAATAAAGAATAAACCGCATGGCCTACCACTGGAAGCTTTTCATCACAAGGATTCAACCTACCATGCCTGTCTTTGTTGTTTCTCAACATACCTTCCACCTGAAATCCAGACAGCCTTTTCCCACCCTTGCCTTTTGATGTCCAACCAACTCTTAATTTGCGCTTCATTGGCAAAAAGCCTGAGATTTCATAGTGGAGTAAGATGCTTGAGTTGACTTTAAAGCTTCCATTTTCAGATGTTTGAAATGGGAATAAATATCTAAATTTCAAAGCAGTTAGAACGGAGGACCTGGAACATTGTTAGTGCCATCCAATCAATTCTGAATCCTAGCGACCCTGTATACAGCAGAGCGGAACCCTGCCCAGTTTTTTTGCATCATCCTCTCACCTTCCGGTGCCAAATTAGACAATGTTCCCCTGCTATTCGTAGGGTTTTCATGGCAAGTTTTTCAGAAGCGGGTAGCCAGGTCCTTTTTCCTAGTCTGTCTTAGTCTGGAAGTTCTACAGAAACCTACTCGTGGTGAGCCTGCTGGTACTTGAAATACTGGTGGAATAGCTTTCACATCACAGCAACACTCAGCTGCCACAGTATAACAATGGATAGACCGGTGGTGTGGTTCCCTGACTTGGAAACAAAACTGGGTGTTGGTGGTGAGAGAGCCAAATCTCAACCGGTAGACCACCAACCTGGAACATAGTAGTTGATCAAGAATTGATGACTATCTAGTTTTTCCATGAATGACAATTAAATAACAGATTCTACTTTTATATTTTAATTTTTCATTTTCTTACTATTATGTTCTTTCCAGGTCTCCCACTTGCTCCCCAACATAGAATGAATGCTTTCTGTGGATAGGGAAATAGGAGCAGCTTCTGTTTGTTTAGTGTGTCTTTAGTTACACATTGATAGACCCTGGATCTGGAAACAGATCCTTCAGATTTCAATCTCACTTCCTCTCTGACACTTACGAATCCTACTCGAAATCTGTGCCTTCAATTTCCTTGGGCATAAAATAAAGAGTATCAGACTTAGCTTGCAGGGCTCTTAGAGAACTCAGCTGAGGTAATATATGTAAAATGCCCGGCACAACGTAAATGGTCAATGGATATTTGTTGAAAATAATTAACCAGCAGGTAAAGGTGGTATCTGTGTTACTCGTTGCATCATTACTCTGGATTTTTGCGTAATTTGCAATCAAGGCTGACCTGTAGCAGACAAAATGAGAGCAATTTAAATTAAAAAACTAACAACTTGCACCTGAAATGCTCTTGCTTTCTGAGAACCTTCTGGCATTGTTGCCAATGTTTCTCCAGGCAAAAGCTTTAATTCCTGTTCTTTAATTTTCTCACCTATTAATTAACAGAGTTATATTAAATTGTCTCTAAGATCTCATATAGTGCTAATATTCTTCAATTGTATTTTTTTAAAATGCATAGCGTGCCTAACTCCACAAAGGAGAAGCATTCATCTCAAAACTTTCTTGGTCATTTCTATTTGTATCTGTCAAATTATGCTATGGAAATAAACAACCTAAAATCGTAGGGGTATAACAACAAAGGGTTATTTCCCTCACAGAGCTTTCCCAGTAAGAGTTTGCAGCAGTAGTCATTGTGGTGGTTGCGGGGATGTGGGCAGGGTGCCAAGAGTGGTTGTAGGCTCTCTTAAATGCAGTTGTCTACACTCTAGCAGTCAGGCCTATATGAGGAGGAATATTGCTGGTTGATGTGGAGGAGCAAGAAAGACCATGACCAAGCAGAAAAGGGTCCTCAAAGCACATCCCACAAATGACACGTTATTCTCTCTCACCTTTCACTGGTAAAGCACGTTGTGTGGCCATGCCCATTCTCAGCGGGGATCCTCCACAGTGATGATATAGTACAATTTACCGCATATTGTTATGGCACTCAGGCTTCTATTTCTATTTTCAATCTTATTTTCTAGCTCCAGCGTTGCTTTTCCCATTGGCAAATGAATATCTCCATTTCAATATTATATTCATGCCTCCACCATTCATTATGTCAGAATCAGAATTCGTAATCTCCCTGCAAAGCCAGCTCATCTCCCACTTCCATATATTCAATAATTTCAGAGTAATTTTAAACTCCCTTATTTCTCATGTAATCACTTTGTAAGCTCTATTGATTCTACCTTAGAAATTATTCTCATACTTACATTCTTATTTTTGTTTTTTCCCCATTTTCTTATTTCAGGCCTCCTATCCAATCTGCTATAGTACAGTGTATATATAACATACATAATATATTATAGGATCTAGTCTACTATATTAATAATATACAATGCAGTCAGTTGAAATAAGTCTTAACTGTGCCCTTCCCTTTGCTCAGAAGCATTTAATGGCTCCTCATCACCTAAAAAAATATGATCCAAACACCTTAATCTGGGATTTAAGACTGTCTATGGGGGCCGGCCTGGTGGCACAGTGGTTAAGTTCACACATTCTGCTTTGGTGGCCCAGGGTTCACTGGTTCAGATCCTAGGTACGCAGCTATGCACTGATTGTCAAGCCACGCTGTGGCAGGTGTTCCACATATAAAAAAAATAGTAGACGAAGATGGGCACGGATGTTAGCTCAGGGCCAGTCTTCCTCAACAAAAAAGAGGAGGATTGGCAGCAAATGTTAGCTCAGGGATAATCTTGCTTAAAAAAAAAAAGGCTGTCTGTGGGTACTAGTCCTAAGCTATGTTCTGTTATTTCCATATATTCGTACTTTGTGCCATCCAATTAGAGAAGTCCTCGCCCTCTGAAAACAAACCACAATTGATATTTTTCATATTCTCATTTTTCACCCTTTATTTCATGAGTAGGTGATATAACTTTTATATCTTTCAGAAAGAAATCCGTACACAGTAGGTTCTCAGAACAAGTTTAAGAAGAAGGAAGGGAAAAGCATATCCTTTTGAGGTGACCATTACCACTTGTCTGGCATTTTGAAAAACACTTTCAAAACATTATCTCATTTATTCCTTGCTTCAGTTTTATGGAGTGACTATAATTATCCTCATTTTATGCGCAAAGAAAAATGTGGCTTAAAAAAAAGATTAAGAGGAAGATCCAGAATCCACACATATGTCTGCTGATTTAAAGGCAGTCCATACCTTTCTATTTAATATTTGGAGCCATTTGAGATGCACATTATTTTAGCGTGTTTATAACTTTGACCAGACAGACCTCTTTCTTGGATTGGGGAATTTTCTAGGTGAACAGATTCTATCAGGTTGTGCTGATTACCGTTAAATAAACTTAGTTTCGGGGACAAATAGGTTGGTGGTCTTCAAACTCCTTGCTTTAAGTGTGTGTGCCTCTTGGGTCTAGGTAAGCCTGCAAATACAGTGTTTCCCAATTTATGTCATAAAGTTCAGTATCAAATATGACAATCTCTCAAAATTCTAACATTTTGAAATGTGCTTCTACTATTCTATATTTGTAACAACCTCCAGAAACATAACGTTTGTTGAAACTAAAGAACACACACACACAAAAAAAAGAATCAAGAGAAAATTCCTCATATTGCCTAATGAGGGAAACGATTTATAGAAAGAGAATATACTGAGATATATTGCAACATATCAATTTTTAAAAACCCTAAAATTCTCTCACTCTCTCTTTAAACAATTTCCTGTGTTTACTAATTGCACTTCAAAATATCCAAAGAATAATTAAAATTCATCAGTAGTCTAAAATTTTCCATCTCTCAGCTGTTACAGGTAAATTTTCACTGGAAAAAGCCAGGGTCATATAAGGTACCAAGGGAATTTTCTCCTGTTTTCATTATTCTGGGAAGGAAGATTAATGTGGGAGAAGCATAACACCAAACCTGTTCAAATTAATCCAGAAATATACAAACTGCCAAACACAAAGATCAAGAAAGTTCTATTTCTAGAATATGTACAGCTGGGTAATTCATAAGTTAGGTATCCCTTAAAATCTTGGTGATTTTATTACTCTGTATTCACCAAGGAAGTTAAACATTGCTACTTTGCTTTGTGTATTAAACAATCAGGACCCATTCAGCTGTCACTTTTTTTAATCAAAGTCATTTTATAATTGGTAATCAACAATCCCAAATATCTAGACCTCTATCCAAAGATAATGAAAAAAATATATGATTGCAACCTTCTTTTTGGGAATCCTTTTACCTATGACTGAAATATTATTCAGGCATAGGTCACTTCCTGGATAGTGACTAAGCTTTAGAGTGTCCTCTTAGTCTAAGTCAAGAAAACCAATTTATGAGCTTATTGAGGAAAATCAATGCTTAGTACATACATGAAACCTACAAAGGGTCAATCCCCATCAATGTAATTTGTAATAACAGCTAAACAGAATAAAAGACACACATTTTAATTGGGGTTCTCTATTAATAAAATAGCCTATCCACTCCAGCCCCTAATTGGCACAGTCTTCTTTATGTGTTCAATGTCTAAAAGGCCGACAGCAGAAAGAACAGGTGGTAATGTGAATTATTTTAACAACAGTAGAAAGAAACTAAGGAAAAATCAGACCCATCTAAAGAGTGAACTATTAGTATAAAATTAGGCCTTCCTTAGTTTTATGACCATAATATCTCTTCTTAAAGTTTCACTACCCCTCAGGAATGATTAGAGTGCTTTCAACTTATTTTTAAAGCCTACACATACTACGGCACCACATATTTTCTTAATTCCCTATCTCTATGGCATCAGCTAATAAGCACACAGCAAAAGGATAGTTTCCTTGGCCTTAGATTTGAAGGAAATATCTCTGTAGAGAACAGAGGGAGCTGTTCTTTTTGAGTTTTGATTACTTGAAGTAAGTTTTATTTTATAAGTTAACAAAAATGGAAATAAAAATGCATTAGGTTGTCTACAACAAAACGATCAATGATACAATTTTCTAGCGTGAATTCAAAGTACATGTAAATAGCAATATGTCACTTATTAAGCAGCTCTCCATGTATCTTACAGTTACTCTCTTAAGTATGTCATGAATATATTTATTACTGGAAATCAGAGAGAGAGAAAAGAGAATCTCACAATACAGAGAGTTGTGATTTGGACATCAGCTATTTCTCCTGCTCTCTCCAAGAACCAAGACCAAACTGTAAAGGTGGCATTTGAAAGGTATTATTTTTACCTTCCTTTTTTTTAAATAACTGTGGGAAATTCTAGGAAAGTCAAAAAAAGCCTTGATGGACCAATTTGTCAATACAGTAATGGAGCCATTTTAATGTCAGTCACTTTGGCAAGAGAAATCTGGTATCAGAAATTTACTGAAGATTGTAACGTAGTTTCCAGTGTTTTCTTCCCAGAACTTTCATCAACATTAAAATAATTTATTTTCTTATTCAAGAGAGAGCTAAATTATAAGAGAGTGTTACAGAAAGAGACAAGCTAGAAAAGAGAAGAAGAGACAAAGAGAAATCACAGAGAGGCAAAGAAAGGTGTGTAAAATATGTATGGGCTACACACCTGTGTAAATATGTGAGGGTTCTATGAAGTCAAAATTCTCTTCAGCCTTGACCCAAAGCAAAAGAAAGTTATTCTAGTGACTATCCCCCAAGAGCAAAAAGAATCCTTTTATAAATAGATCCTTTGTGAATTGTATTAATCGCCATGTATGCAAGCTTTCAGTCTGAAAGGTAAATCTCAAGGTGTTGAAGCAACTTCAGCATGGAGGGTGTTGCTTTTGGAGGAAAGCTGTCAGTTCTTTCGTGGATGCTGTCAAGCACAAGTAGTCAATATGAAAAAGAGACTATAGGGGACTTATAAGAGCAAATGTGAGGGTAAATGTTTGACGAGGGAACTTGGGGTTAAATCACTGGGATCCCTTTCTATTATTTTAGTTAGAAATTCCAGCCAGCAGTCTCTAGCCTGCAGGGATTCTGAGGCCAAATCTAGAGAAATGTGTTTACAGAATGACTGAAATCTGTAGGGTCAGGACCATGGCAATATCAATAATGAAAAACCAGTTTGACTTAAAATTAGTGTCATTAATTGTGTTTTAAAAGTTAACATCTTCTGAGAATTTCTCACCCTCAGGGTTTTCCTCTGCCCTCCTACTTTGCTAGTTAAAGAGTGGTTAACACAGTAACTGAGAAAGCCAACTGTGTTAGAAAGCCAAATGACTGTACCTGTTAATGGGGAATAAGGTGCTTGGCCTGTGTGTGTGAAATGCGCCAGTCAGACCAGCTCGCACTACCCAGATGAAGCCAGTGGAGCCATCTCAGTTCATAACTTTCACACCATTCTGTGCTTTTCTTTGGGTTCCCTTAATTCAAAGCCTGTGATCTTTGGAAATGGTTTTGTTTTCTCATGTTCTTAGCTGGGCTTCCTAGAGAGTAGTGCCTGGCAACAGCTCTCTTTCCCAGCCCCACTCGAACTCTAACAACAGGCCTTTTGTAATGAGTCCAGCTCAGGGGTAGGATTAGGATATTTGTTCAAGAGACCTGGCCTTTCTCAGTTTCACACCTTCTAATTTCGAAAAGAAGTAAATTTGTTCATGGGTTTTAGAGAAGATAAGACATTTTTATTCTCCTGTTGACTCTTAGCCCTAGACCCTGGAGATAGTAGGGTAATTTTTAAGTACTCAAATCTTCATGGTAGCACATGAAGATTTCAGCACGTAGAGCTGTTTTCATCTTTCAACTCCCAACAATTCAAGTTGGTGGAGATAACAACTGGCTTTGTTCATTTGGGTGCCTACAACAAAATACCACTGACTAGGCAGCTTATAAACAACAGAAATTTATTTCTCACAGTTCTGGAGGCCTGAAGTCCCAGATCAGGTGTCAGCATGGTCAGGTGAGGGCACTCTTCCAGGCCACAGACTTCAAGTTATGTCCTCACGTAGTGGAAGGGGAAGGGATTTCTCTGGGGTCACTTGTATAAAGGCACTAATCCCATTCATGAGGGTAGAACCCTTGTGATTTAAGAACTTCCCAAAAGCCCCACCTCCTGATACTATGACCTTTAGGGGTTAGGATTCAACACACACATTTTGCAGGCACACATTCAGGCCATAGGAATAACATTCCAAATTCAAAACTGTGTATCTGATATGGGAACTCGGAAAGTAAAGATTCACCAACCAAAGGACCAACCTGGAAACTCTGTCAAGCAATCTTCACATGAAGCAAATATTTTCTAAACAACAAGATATATGTGATGGAATGAATTATTAGCTTCCACACTGATAATAGATTTTCCTGAGTAGATTAAGAACGTACTATGTCGAGCCACACAAGAGGAGATCAAATACCTCATCAACCTGTAATCTCTCCAGATAGATTCATGAACATCACAACTACCTACAAGCAGAGTGCGCTGCCACAATCTCATGGTATTGATCATCCAAGAAATCCATGAGCTTGACCTGAACAACATTTAAATGATGGTTAATACCAATAATTACTTTTCTATCATAGTGGAGGTAAAAACTGTTTTGTTTGGCTCTTTTTCATTAAGAACACTCTATTTTTTACCACTTGGGTGCTCATCAGTAAAAGACAAGTATTAATGATGATCCCATGGCTCATGACTATAATTCTGTGTAAACAGTAAAATATCAAATTCTGTTCAGTGCAATTTTAGAGAAAAATCTAAGTATTTTATTTGTTCTTAAAGTATTTGCTTTGAAATTGGAAAATGATTGAAATTTTACTTAGTTCTGTGAGTATGATATGAAAATATTTAAATTAAATATCTAAACAATACATATAATGTGTAGAGGATAGTCAAGAGCTAGTTCACTCTCCCCTACTTGATAGTAAATACATAATCCAAACCAGCTGTGGGTTTGTATATTCGTTCTTTCTTAATCAGTGTATCAACTTTATGAGTTTACTAATGCCGTAAAAATGAATATATACTTGTTAATTCTTTTGGAAAATGACCCATACACATAAATTTGAAATAATCTCCATGTATATCATCATATGTATATGATACATAATTAATTCTCCACTCAAGAAAATTATTCTGTATCACAATCTTGATGCTTATAGCTTTACTTCCAGACTTTATTTAATAGTGAAGAACTCACTCATTTCTCTGAATAGTTTACTCAGAAACTAATGTCACTAAGTCTCAGCGTGACCATAGAGAGTAATTATTTTTCTTCTCCTTTTGATGTGGGGTCAGTGAGCCGAGGAGTCAAAAGAAAGATTTCTTAGACTCTCAAGATCTGGCAGGAGTGCTCTTTTATTTAGAGAATAGTGTGGAATAGCATGGGGACAGGACCGATAGGCAGGCAGAGCTGGTGCTTGGGGACAAGACCCATGGGCAGTCAGAGCTCCTGCTGCTGCCCCGAGTTGAGGGTTAGGGCTAATTTTATAAGGCATGGGTATGTGAGTCATTTCTTTACAAGATAAAGGAAACAACATGAAAAAAAAGTTAAAATGGTATCAGTGCAGGTGGGGTCTGGTCGTTGGGTGATCCCATGACTTTTAGACAAGAATTAAATCGGATTAAGTAAAGGTTAGAAAAGTTAGAAGCCACCACCCTAAATCAGTTACATGAGATTGCCAGACAGCAACCAACTTAAGTTCTTGCCTCTGGCATTAAGAGTTTCTAGAGATAAGGCCATCCCCCTTCTTCCTGGCACAGAGAGGGAGGCATCTTTACAGATAGAGGTTTCCCTTAGAAATGTAAATCTTTCCCAACAAAGGGACAAGCAAGCAAATTCCACTCCTTGGAGCCTGCTTCTCATCTGTAGTTTTAAAAGTAACCAGCCTAAAAGTCCTCATCATAAACCATTTTAAAATTAAGCAGCCTAAAAATCCTCATCACTTTTACAATTCATGAAAGAGATTTATGTGTTACTTATGTAATATACGTATGTTAAGTAACTGAAATAAGTACTTACAATGAATATGTGTGTTATCTAAATTTAAAAGTTTGTTTTTCACTGTCAAAGATTCACTTGGTTAACATTACATGATTGCATATGTGTCTGTATGTGTAGACATATAAATTTTTTGGTATACAAATAACAGTCTGCTAATATAGACTTATTTTTAATAGCTATTATAATTTATAATAGCCCTTATAAAAAACAGTGCTGCCATATGCCTGATTTGGGATATAGACCTAGAAATGAATGCTAATTTTTAAGAGTAAAACTCAACTAAAAACAAACAGATCTCTTTTTACAAACTATTTTTTACAGTTTCTTTTACTAACTCGTTTGTAGCTTACTTGCCTCAAAAGTATTGACATTAGCATAAAATATTAAATCCCCTATAAGACAAATATTAAATGTATATAAAATTAGGTTATGTGAAAGAATTGTGTCCCATTAAATTAGGACTAAAGAGTTATTAAATAGTTATTAGGACTAAATAGTTATTAAAACTGAATGTTAATGTCTGTTTTAAACTTCCTAGCAGTCATGTTTAAAAACACAAAAGCGCATGGGGCACATTGGGTAAAATGACAACAATAAGGGCACATATCTACACATATGCTTTTTGTAAATGGCAAAATACTCCTCATAAACATTATTTAATTCACAGATTGAAATTAAACAAAAATATTTTTCCAGTCATTAAACTTATGTATGTAATAAAGTCAAGGCCGAATTTGCTTTGTATCATGTTATGTAAGTGCTACTGAATGAACCATACTACAAACCACAAAAATTTGCAGAAGATATGGAAACCACCCTTCATGAGATTATTTTAAAATTATTGCAGCATAAATTTGAGCATAAACAAAACCCTTCATTGCTAAAGTTCTATGAAATATTTGTACCTAGGTCATGTCTAGCATTTAAGCCTAATGTATACACTTTCCACACAAAGGCCACAGTAACTAAGCAGAAAGGATTTTGACTTCATAGTGAAAAGACATGTTTCAATCCTAGTTCTGCAGTTTACCAGAACTAGTAACTGGTTTGTTAGAAATGGTGTAAAAACAAATGGGCATTTGACGTAAATATGATGTATGTAAATTACATGACACAGAATGCATTCAATTTATATGAATGACACATTCTTCCTAATTATGGAGTCAATATTTTGATTAAGGTAATAATACCACCTTGAACTTGTAAAATAATTGTAGGGGAGAAAGACATTTCCTCTTCCCAAATGGGGGTTCGTCTGGCCAGAGAACGAATTAAATTCACATGAGACAGAATAGCAAGAGAAAATTAAACAAAGCTTTATGAGGAACCATGGCCCGGGGCCTTTCTTCCTGAAGGAAGAAAGGGCACCGAAGAAGTGGGGTGCACAGAGTGGTTATATACCCCCAAACAGGGTGTTTCACATGTGATTGAAATGTCCCTCCCACAATAGTCACAAGATTGCCCTGTCGGCACAGTGCTTGATGGACACAGCAGGTAATGGTCTGCTATCTCAGAGGGCATAGCAGGAGGCAAGTCTATTGTCTGGAGCTGGGCCATCACAGGTGAGCGCAGCAATCAGTTTCTAGCCTAAGGAAAGATGCTTAATCCTTAAGGAAATGCCAAAGTTGGGAGGGGGAGGGAAGTCAGTTACAGGAGGTTACCAGAGAAGCACAATAAAATGCAGATTTAAGTCCTTGCCTTTGGTATTGATTAAGAGTTTTTAGAGAGAAGGTCATCTCCTTTCTTCTTCCTGGTACAGAGAGGGAGTCACCTTTTACAGATAGAGATTTGCCTTACAAATGTAAACGTGTCCTAACAAAGGGCAAGTTCCATTCCTCAGAGCCTCCTTCCCTGTCCCAGTTTATCAAAAGCAATCAGCCTCAAATAATCCTGATGCCAAAGAGACATATCTTGGGGTGGCCAATTCCAGGTCCCCACATAATTTATAACTTAAGCACTTTTATGTGCATTATTTAATTAGCAAATTTCAGAAGTATTGTAAGACATGATTATTTTTATCCATCTTTATTGAGATATAATTCACATACAATAATATTTACCCATTTTAAGTGCAGAATTGGATGAAATTTGGTAATTTTATGCAGTTGAGTAATACCACCGTTATGAAAATATAGACTATTTCCATCACTCTTTAAACTTTCCTTGAGTCCCTTTGTAGTCAATCTTCTCCTACGACTCCTGGTCCCAGACAACCTCTGATATACTTTACTAAGAATACTTTCATGGTTTCTATGTTATGTGTGGTGTTAGGTAAAGATAGAGCCTCTTTTTTATATTCTTTTTTTTTTAGTTCTGATAGATTTTCAACTGCTCTAGCACCATTTGTTGAAAAGACTATGTCCTCTCATTGAATTACTTTGACATTTAATTGAGAATCAATTGTCTTTATATGAGTAGGATTACTTTCTATTCTTCTCCAATGAGCCTATGTCTATCTTTATGCTAATATCACCCTATCTTAAATTACTGTAGCTTCATAGTAAACCTTAAAATCAGATAATGTGTTTTCTAATCTTTTCCTTTGTAAAAATCATTTTGGCTTTTCAGAACTATGTCTTTAGGTAGAAATTTTAGAATCAACTTACGAATTTCTTGGGAAAACAAAAACAGCCTGCTATGATTTTGATTTAGATTACATTGAATCTACAGATCAATTTGAGGAGAATTGCTATGTTAGTAATATGGGTTGTATTGATTCATAAACATTGTATATCCCTCCATTTGTGTAGGTCTCCTTTAATTTATTGTTGTAATATATTGTTTTCAGTATTTTTATATCACATCTTAAAATATTTCTTGTATTGTTTTTGCTATTTTAGGTGGAATTGCTGTTTTGTTTAATGTTCTAATTGTTCACTGTTTACACACGCACACAAATAAAACTGATTTTTGTATTTTGCATTTGTGCCCAAAAGTCTTCTTAAACTCATGTTAATTTAACTAGAATTTTTTTTAGGTTCTTTAGGATTTTCTATAAATATGATGTATTAACCATGTTTTCTAGTTTTTGTATTTAATGGTTTGACATCTGGGACCTTATTGACCTGTGAGGGGTTGCCTCAGGCAGGGTTAGGTGATTCTAGAGACAGCAAAGGACTTGTCTTTGAACACGCCTTTCATATGCAAACTAACCAGTCCAGAGCCTATTACCCCAACTGCCTCCTTTATCAGGCTCTTAAACTCCCTGCCACAATTCATCTGCCCTTTTCACTCCAGGGCCTGATATCGACAATTAGGAGCAAGCCTTGTTCCCCTGAGCCCTCTGAAATTATTCAAACTAGCTAGTTCTAAACCTGCTTAACCTGCCTCACCCACTTCTTCCCAGAAAACCACGAGGAAGGCTTTCGCTCAGTTCCCCTCTCTGTTTCTGCCGGTAACTCACTTCAGTGTTCTCTGGGATGGCGCTGGGTGGGAAGGCCTCCTCTTGGGAATTGTAATAAACTATCTTTTTAATTGGAACTGTCTCCTTATCTGCTGAACTCACTATACCTGAATAAAAATAAAATCTACATTTTAAAACATGTGATCATATTGCCTGCAAAGGGAATAATTGTACCTCCTTTTCAACCCCTTATATCATTCTTTTCTTTCAATATAATGTTCAACATAAATGGTGAGAATGTGCATCCATGGTTTTTCTTTAATATAAAGTAGAATGCATTGAATTGAATGTTACTTGTAGTTTTTTGTTTGTTTGTTTGCAAATATCCTTTATCTGATTTATGAAGCTTCCTTTTATTTACAGATTGCCAAGAATTTTCATCATGACTGGGTGTTGAATTTTGTCAAATTCTTCTTCTGAGTTTGTTGATACGATCATATGATCTTTTTCTTTATTTTCTTACTTACACTGGTTGATTTTTTAAACTAAACTTGGATTCTCTGTATAAAATTCACTTTGTCAGTATGATATATTTATCCCTTTTTATAAACTGTTGGATCCTATCTGCTTAAATTTTGTAACATTCTTGATGTTTAGGTTCATGAGGGTTACTGGTCTGTAGTTTTATGTCTAACGCCAAGTTTTTTAAAATCAGGTTAATATTAGCATTATAAAATAAGTTGAGTGTTGTTCCCTCTCATTTTCTGAAAGAGTTTATGTAAGATTTCTACTATTCCTTCACCAATGTTTGATAGAATTCACCTTACAGACATCTAGTTCTGGAATTATAGTTATGAGAAAGCCTTTAATCATGAATTTAATTTTTTAAATCAACGTACAAATATTTGAGCTTCTATTTATTCTTGGATTTATTTTGGTACAATTTACCTTTTACGGATTTTGTTCTTTCCATCTAAGTTTTCAAATGTGTCATCATAAATTTATTTGTAATATTTTCTTATTTTCTTTAATGTTTATAGAATCTGTAGTGATGCCTCCTTTTTCCTGATATTGAGACCGAGTTAGCATGAGAGACTCCATGTTTAAACACCCCCCACACACACTTGTTAGTAAAAGATTTAAGGCCTCTGCCCAAACTGTTCCTTCTTTCCTTGATAAGAAAATAACTAATGTTTTCTTAGATCCCTCAGCAATGTCACATTCAGCAGACCTGAAAATTTTGTCTATGGAGAGGTGCTTGACGGTCTGTGGTCATCCAACACCTGGAATTCCTAAGCCCCTACCCCAACCCCATTTGCCTTATATAAGTTATTTCCAAATCAGTTCCCCTTCAAGATGGTTTTTTTGAGGGGTGATAGCCCATCTTCTGATTGGCTAGTTCATCACTTAAATAAAAGTTTTCTCTCCCTCCACAGCCTTGCCTTTTGACATCTTTGCCTTGTGGCAAGCAGATTGAGCCCTTGCTTGGTATCAATATTGGTAATTTATTTCTTCTTTCCTTTATTGTTGACCAGTCTATCTTGAGGTTTATAAATTTTACAACTTTTGGTTATTGATTTTCATTGCTATTTTTTGTTTTATATTTCATTGCTTTCTGCTCTTATCTATATTATCTCCTTCCTTCTACTTACTTTGGATTTAATTTGTTCTTTTTTTAAATAATTCTTAGAGTATGATCCTTGATCATTTATTTTAGACTTCCTTTTTAAAAAATATATCAATTTAAATTATAAATTTTCTTTTCAGCACTGCCTTAGCTGCACCCTACTAATTTTTATTTGTTGAATTTTTCATTATCACGTAATTCAAAGTTTCCTAGTGATTTCTTCTTTGACTTATGGAATATTTAGAACTGTGTTATTTATTTTCCAAATATTTAAGGTTTCTCTAGTGTCTTTTAATTATTGATTTCTAATTAAATTCATTTTGGTCAGAAAATATTTTCTCTATGATTTCAATATTTTTAAATTTATTGAGAATTTGTTATAGAATTTGTTACATATGGTCAATTCTTAAAAATATCACATGGACTTGAAAAAACATGTAGGTTGCCATTTTTGGATATGGGTTTCATTAAAGTCAAGGAGTAGGAACATTTAAATCAAGTTAGATGACTATACTGTTCAAATCTTCTAAGAATGCTGACTTTTTCTCTAGTTGTTCTAACAATTGCTGAGAGAAGGATGTTAAAATATCCATCTATCACTGTGGAATTAACTGTTTCTCCTTTTGATTCTTTCAATTTTTACCTCTTATATGAAGCTCTGTTATTAGGCACTTACATGATTTATTTATAATTATTGTGATTTCGATTTATGATTATTCTATCTTCCTGGTAAATTTATCCTTTTTATCATTATGGGATGGTCTTCTATCTTCAGTAACATTTTTCCTCAAAATCTATTTTATCTGATATCAGTAGAGTGACTCCAGCCTTTTTATGATTATTATATGCATGGTATAATTTTTCCATCCTTTGAATTTAAAGCTAGGTGACGTCTTAATATTTTAAAATGGTTTTCTTATGGAAAGCAAATAGTCAGGTTTTGTTTTTTATTTTCTAATCCATTCTGACAACCCTACATTTTAATTGGAGTTTTTTTGCTTATGAACATTTCATATAATTGATTGAATTCAGCTCTTTTTTATTATCTGTTTTCTATCTCCTCCATTTTTGTTCTTCTATTGCTCTTTTTCTGCCTTTTTTTATTATTTGATATTTTCTTTAGGCTATAATTTTAATTTTCCTGTTAACTTTTTAACTCTGCTTCTCTTATCAGAGTTTTATTGTTTGCACTAAGGGTTAAAATATATGTCATACCATTTCATGTAACTATACAAAACTTGCAATGATGTAGGTTCTTATCCCTCATTATTCATACTTTAGTGGTTCTATGTATTTCTGATGAGAAGCTAATTACTAATCAAATCACTGATCTCATTTATGTACTTTATGTGATGTGTCATTGCTCACTGATTTCAAGGTTTGGTCACTTTGGGTGGGGAAGGGCTTTCAACAATTTGTAATCTCTACTTGGTATTTTTTAAGAGTATTATATGTGGGAACTTTTGTCTTTAATTAAATTTAGGAAATCCTCAACCATCATTTCTTCATTGTTCTTTTGGTGCATTCTATCCCATCTTTCTTTCTAGAACTCTAATGATTTGTGTGTTAGACTATTTGATATTATCTAAAAGGTCTCTGAGGCTCTGTTAGTTTTTTACAATCTTTCTTTTTCTGTGTTCTTCACATTAGATAAATTCTCTTATTTCATCTTCAAGTTCACTGAATCTTTCATCTATTGTTTCCATTCAGCTGTTAAATCCTTCCACTAAAATTTTAATTTCATGTGTGTCTTTTATAGTTCTAGAGTTCCCAACTTAGTTCTTTTATACTATATTATCAATATTTCTCTGCTGAGATTTCCTATATTTTCATTTATGTGACTATATCTTGTTTTACTTGTTTTAGGAGAATTATAATAGCCACTTTAAAAATCTTATCTGCTAGTTCCAATATCAAGGCCATTTCAAAGTCAGTTTTCTTTTCTCTTGAAAACGTTTCATTTTTTTTGATTCTTCATACATATTGGGTAATTTTTAATTGTACTCTGTATAGAATCTGTTATTTTCTCTGATTAGTGTTGCTTCCTCTGCTTCAGCAGGCAATTATCTTAGATAAACTTGAAACTTAAACTCTGTTTCTTGGGTGGAAGCCCATCTCAGACACAATCTTTTGTCTTTAGCTCAGCTGCTTTGAGTCTATACCAGGTCTGCATAGTTCAGGGGTTATTGACAGACTAATGATCACCTCTCTGGTGCCTTATCTTCTAAGAACTTCCCCACTGTCTTCAGTAGCCATAGCTCCCCTGCTTTCATTTTTCTGATATCCTAGGTCAAAATACTGTAGTCATTCTACCACCAGCAACATGCATTCTGTGTGTACCATGCTGATTATCTTTGGTCCCAGGCTAAAATCACAGGACTGGGAATTCTGTTCATATAATTTCCCTTCTCTCAATGCATGTATGCCCCACCAGAGTCTGTCTTCTTCAAATTGCTGTTCAGGGTAGCTGTTTTTGAGATTATGTCCAAATTTTATAATTGTTTTCCTGGGGGTGGGGTGTCTGATAGCAACTAATTATGTAATTACCAAAACATTATTCCCTTTTTGTATGTGGGAACACTGGTGTTAAGTCAATTAAGTAAATTTGTATAGTTAAGAAGAAATAGAAATGGAGCTGAATCCAGCTCTTAATATGGTAATATATTCTTACAGCATTGTTCATTTTCATCTGAGCATGCACATTTTAAATTAAATGTATATTTATCAATATCCTAAAAATGAGCAGTTACATTGAGTCTGCAATAAATTCTATAGTTACTGATTACATCAACACACTATTTAGTTTAGAAACACAAGTGTTAGCACAGTAAGAGCTTAACATTTCTAGATCATCAATATGTTCATTGCAACAAACATATAAATATCAAGAGAAAATAGAATCCAACTGCTGTGCTCAGCAACAATTATTACATTCATATAGTAGTTATGGTAATAACAGTGAAGCATATGAATGTTTGCTAATCAATAAAAACTGATTTCAAAAAGTCTTTGGTATATGATAGAAGGACATTGTGAATATCAGCACTGATATATATTTTTAGAAATAGTTGAATCAGCACGACACACTAACCTTTATGTTTGAAAGAAATTAAGCTGATGTAGTATGACTTAGAAATCCAGAAATTTCCATTTCAAGATTAATCCCTAGCCTCATGGTGAGAAATTCTCTTGGAGCCAGTACTAATCTATTAATTATTGCTATTCTAAACTTTTATTCACTTCCTTCTGTAATGCTTATTATTATTATTATCGTTAGGAATACTAATACTTGGCCCATCAGGGAGCATTTATTGAGGTACCAAATATAACTGCTTTACATCCAGAAATGATGGAATGTTCTTGAATGCACAAGGTGGGGATTGCATTCCCTGTACTTCTTTGTTGTTTTTCTGGAAGGACTCAGAGCTACTCAGTAACATCAGCTGTACTCACTGACTGTGATGGAGAGCAATTTGAATGAGATGCATATTCAAAACTATTTAGTTAATCCAGAAGGTAGCAGACAGGGTATTTAAAATAAAGCTTCTGGCATAACATGTGATAACTTTAATGATCACTGTGCTGGAAAACAGGTGTCAGCCTCCTTCCCTTCCATTTCTTTCTAACCCCTCCTCCTCCC
Organism: Equus caballus; assembly: GCF_041296265.1. Lineage (NCBI taxonomy): Eukaryota > Metazoa > Chordata > Mammalia > Perissodactyla > Equidae > Equus > Equus caballus. Next base: position 40,546,007 of record NC_091707.1, on the reverse strand, counting down.
TTTCCATCTGTTTTCCCTTTTCTTCAGCCTCTCGTGTATGTTTTGGTCTGTGAAGAGCAATTTGCTGCCTTCAGCTTTGGGGGAGGGGATGCCCACAAACATTGGGAACCGAGGATAAAGAAATGCTTTCTATTCCCACTGCCACCTTTCCTATCCCCTATAATAAGATACTCTGCTGTCTAGTAGATAGATGGAATGGATGGATGTGCTTTTATGATGAATGCTAAGCAGGCATTCCTCACAGGTATTCCTCAAAGGTTAAAATGTTGGTAACAAATGATTATTTATTTATTTATTAAAGTTTCGTTTTTCAAAGAAAGTTTCCTGAAGGCCTGTTACCCCACTAATGCTAGAGTTGAATTCTTTGGGTATACTTGGATATCCCTTGGTTATTCAATTTTAATTTTAGGATTTGCCTACACAAGTCAAATATTTGGCTAAAAAACAGGAAAGACCCCCTCCCCCCCAAACAAAACTAGAAAATCATACATGAAATTTTCAGGATCAATGTACCAAGCACTATAATAACTATTTCTGCTACCTTGGTGCAGACAATTATCACATTATTCCTAAATAATGGGTCTTCTTGTCTCTAGTCTTACCCCAAATATGCCATCTTCAGTAATGTTTCCGTAATGATCTTCCATAAACAAAGATCTTATGATGTTACTCAACCAGTCACAAATCTTTAACGACTTTCTATTCAATTAAGACCAAAGCAATAATTGAGTACTGATATTTCTGTCTCTAAACTCTGAACTGCAAGTATGCAGGAAGCATAAATTATTCACTCAATCACTTATTCATTCATGAATTCATAAAACATTTATCGAGGGCCAACTATGTGCCAGGCATTGTTTAGATATTGGAAGAGAGAAGAGTAAATGAACACATCAGATAAAAATCCCCGCCTTTATTGAGCAATGAGGGGAGAAATGCAATGAACAAATTAGCAAACTTTATAGAGTTTTAGAAGATGATAATGGTATGCAGAAAAATAAAGCAGAGAAGGAGAAGATATACCTGTGGAGGGTGAGGAATCAATTCTAAATAGGATGATTAGGGACTTCTCACTGACACACTGCTGTTTACAAGCAGCTTAAGAAGTTCAGGAAAAAGGCTGTATGGATATTTTAGGGAGCATCTTCCCGGAAGAGGGACTCATATAAGAAATTTTCAAGGCAGAAGCCTACCTGTCGTGTTCCCAGAGCAACAAAGAGACTAACCTGATGGAAACTGAGTAAGCAAGGGAGAGGGAGGGCAGATAAGGTCAGAGAGTTAAGTAGGGATGAGCTAGGACTGTGTGAACACTTTGACCTTGACTCTGAGTGAGACAGGACGTGATTGACAGTTTTCAAGCAGAAGAGGGGCGTGGCCTGGATTATAGTTTAAAATAATCACTCTGACTGCTCTTTAGTGAGTTGACTGCAGAGGGACAAGAGCAAATTAGCGGGGCTTGAAGGCTACTGAGTTAATCCACGTTAGACACTGATGGACTCTGGGATAAAGTGCAGGCAATGCACAGGAGGACATGTGGGTTTTGTGGGACCCCTTTTAAAAAACACAAAATTATTGCTATAAAGTAAGATATAAAAGTAAATATTTATTTAGAAAAAAAGACATTACAAATGGTAAAAAGCAGGCAAATAACAGGCATCATGAAAGTCTTAGAATTTATAAATTATTATTTGTATTATTATCATTATTATTATTAGCTTTCTGATATGCTTCTCTACTGCTTTTTCCCTATGCTTCTGGGAGCCTTTTCCTTGATCATCTCATCATATAACAATTTATGGTAGAGAGAATACAAAGATAATTCTCTCATTGAAAAAATCAAAGCTTGTTCTTTCGTACCAGCTTGCTTGAACAAAATTTGTCTTTTATTTTTGACAGTGTAGAAAAACGGCTTTCAGTTTCAGAACTTTCTCTGAAGTTTTTGCCCAGGATGTGCCTGTTGATGGATGGAAGCCCTTCAAAGTTCCAGCCCTTTAATCTCCCTTTCTTGACCTCTGGAGAAAGCCACTGCTCCAAACACTGGTCCAACTTAGCCTAATCTTTTTCTCCTGGGGTTCCTCACTCCCACCCACTATTGCTACCACTGGGAAAGTCCCTGGGGACTGCATAAGCCTGGGTCATAATGGTCATCTAGCAGATAGATGAACCGTGATGCCTTCAGATCCTTTGCTTTGGTGTGAGTGATGGGGTCCAGATACTGGTCAAGTTCAAGCAGGGGCAGGTGTTGCTCTATATTTGGTGGTTGCAGAGGTAGTGCTTCCAGCATGCTGTCCCCTTCTCCCAGCCTCCCTGAGGTCCAGCTCTGGTGTGTGCTAACGTACAGACTGCACTCTATGCCTCTAGCACATGGCTAAACTACTTTCTCCTGAATCCCCATGATAGAAAAGGCAAGTACAAGTGAAAAGCTATGAAGATTAAGTTTCATGACTTTTAAGCTAAATCTACTTCTGGAAGTAAAAATGGGAGAAATAGTCTGATTATTTATAAATGTTGATGATAGAACCAAGAGGACTTGATGATTGAATGTGGGTGAAAGGAAGGAAAGAAGGCAAGGGAAGCACCAGGTTTTTAGCTCAAGTTCTTAGAAGAACAAAGTTGCCGTTATTTCAGATGGGGGTGTCTGTGGGAGGAGACATCTGAGAATAAGACTCAAAATTCAGTTTTGGACACGTTTAATTTCCAATGGTCATTGATGTACAAATTGAAATGTCAAGAGAGGTAACTGGATATATGAGTCTGTAGATCAAGAGAAAGGACCAAATAATTTCACAATGTGTACCTATATCAAATCACCATGTTATACACTTCAAATATATACAATTTTATTTGTCAATTATATCTCAATAAAGCTATGGGGTAGCTGGAAGCAGGGTGGGGAAGGACCAGAAGGAAGATATAAATTTGGCAATCTTTAGCATTTAGATAGGATTTAAAGTCACGAGACTGTGTGAGATTACTAGGGAACAGGAGAGAAGAGTCACAAGGACGATGCCATATGTTGGACTCCCATCTTAAGGGATCTGAAAGATAAGTTTCCATAAAGGAAGAGAAAAAGGAGTGATAAATGAGGTAGGTAAAAGAGAGAGACAGAGAAACAGAAATGTTGACCTGAAAACCAAGTGAGAAGTGTACATTAGGAAGAATAGATGATCAGTTATGTCAAGCACTGCTGATAGACCAAGTAGGAGGAGGGCTGAGAACTGATCACCAACTTAAAAATATAGGTACAGTTGACTCTTGGTAGCACAGGGGGTTATTTTCACCACCCTCTCATTCAAAAATCCACAGATGCTCAAGTCTCTACAGTCAGCAGTCCGTGTCTGAGGGTTCCATGTCTGAGGGGTTTGTTGAATCCGCAGATGCAGAACCCATGAATAGGGAGGGACGACTGTATAGATTTCACTGATGGTCTTGATAAATAGATGTGGATAAACACCTTCTCATAGTATTAAAAGAGGGGGATTAAGCTCGTGGTCCATTTGTCTACTTTTACCTGGGCAATGTTTCCAGGAAAGAATGAACACAGATGACTCCAGCTTGCTCTCCTTGTAACACATTAATAAGAACCTCCTAACCAACCAACAATGTTATTGGAGGAGAGTTCTTATCCATTGAATTATTTTAGTAGAATATCATTGTTTTATAGATTTACAAGGGCTGAGTTCTTGGAAAATATCGCATAAACTATGGAACTATCGGAGTATAGGATGGAGACATTTCATCACCTAAACCTTCCCTGCTGTCCGTTTCAATTAGAGACCACTTCTCTTCACCTGGACTAGAAGGAGCATCTAATGCTGGAATGATGGACATGGGAGACACGCTGCTTCACTTGTGCCACTTGATTGCTTGTATCTTTGAAATTATTAGTGAAGCTTGACACAGTGAAGGAGCTCGGTGAGTCCAATTTGACAATCTGATCCTTCATTTTAGCTAGGAGAGTATTCAAGAAAAGAATACAAAAGTATAAATAATTCTGTCTAGGATTTGCTGTAAATGGGACTAGAGGAATGAGGCAACAGCTATAGGGGAGATACGTGGTCAAGGTGAGTTTTATCTTTACTTTTCATGTCTGGAAATTCCTTTGAATTATTTAGAAGAATTAGAATCACAGTAAATCCAACCTCCCCTCAGACATGCTTACATATATTCCCCCAAAGGATGGACTAGAATGTTTATAGCAGCATTATTATTTGTAATAACTCCATTTTTAATGACCCAAATACCCATCAACAGTAGAATGGATCAATAAATTATGATATACTCATATAGGGAAATTTCACACAGCAATGAAAATGAGCAATCTACAAATACGTGCAACAGTCTGAACAGATTTTATAAACTTAATGGTTGAACAAAAGAATTAAGGCACTGAAGATTTGTAAAGGATTGTGTAAAGTACATTTATACAATGTACTATATTTGTAATGTATATATAAAGTATAAAAATGGACATATAAAAATAAATCTATTTTGTCAGAAGTCAGGATAGTAGCTATTCTTGGAGGGATGGTAATTAGAAGAGGGCAGAAAGAGAACTTCTAGAATACTGGCAATGTTCTATTTCTTGATGCAGTTTTCCCAGATGAGTTCAGTTTTCGAAAATGTGTTGAGCTATATACTTACAATTTAGGAAATTTTCCATACGTCAATAAAATTTTCTAAAAAAAAAATGGGCATTCTCCTTATCCCATTTGTGTGGCCTAATTAAATTGAGTCATCATAATAGCAAGCTCTATAAAGAAGTGAGTGCAGTGGAAAAGAAGGATGTACTGAGTTTTACAGTCTTTATTTCTTTATCTTCCACCTTTAATCCTAAAACAGGAAATTCTCACAGCTGAGCATTCTTGCTTCAGAAGGATATCATTGCTGATGGTGCACTGTCAGTCACACTGTTTAGATCATAACTTGGCTGAATGAGACCCCTATCAAAGGAAATTCTTCTATAAATAGTCATGCAATATGTGTGGTTCTCAATTTATGATTGATAAAATTAGGAGGCATAAGATAGAAGCTCTACCCTTTGGACTAACCTTAGTTCTTCCCCAACCCATTTAAAATCAATCAAAGGGGCTTCTTTTTGCTATGTCTCCATCAAGTTATTGCATGCAAATCCTGAGCTAGTTTTCATCAATTTATTTGTTTTGAACAGTAAATAATTTGTAGCAGAAACTTTTATTTTTCTGAGTCTGTAAATGTTTAAAGTTGCTTAGAGAGACTCAATGAACTAATACGTGAAATTACAGAATTCTGAAATCCATGTCAATGAGGAGCAGCAAAGCGCTGTTATTTTTATTGTTCAGCATATGATTCACTGTTTACAAACTAGTTTGATGATCATGGTCAGTGTTCTCATCTTCAAAGGTGAGATAAACATGACCCTGATAGTTTTGAGAAGGATTATGAGGCCATGTTCAGCTCTGCATGGAAAGAATGCTGGAATCTCATATAGTGGCAGCAAGAAGACATCCCCCAGGGAATTTGCAATCTAGTGCATATATAAGACACAAACATGTCAGGTTAAATAACATAAGGAGATAGGGATGATAAATGACACAAGAATGGGTTAAAATATAAAGATATTAGAAATTAAATGGGGGGAGATATGGTAGTAGGTTGGATAAAGAAGGGAAGAGTACTGAAATATGTGATTTTTTTTTTTTGGCAAGATGAGCAGGATGGGGCAGACAGTCTGATTGGCCCTGGACTGTCCATTGTGTTCTGTGTATGATTCTTAGGTCTAGAGGAGGTACAGGTGCTCACTGAGAAAATCTGGGCAAAGATTTCATAATGGCTTACCGAGGATTAGAATATTTTTTTCCCAGCAAGTAGGCAGAGAAAAGCATTGGCAATATTTAGAAACCAAGCAGAAAGCTTTCATGTGACGTTCTTGGCATTGGATTGATGCGACATTGTCACTGAGCTAAATTGAAGATTGTGGCATCTTGTCTATGGAAGAACACCTACTGGAACTTTAATCCTCAAGAGGAGCCTGAGGCCTTCAGCAAGTTTCAAAACAAAGGATTACTTAGTAGCAGGGATGGGAATTGGAGCTGGACTCCACTGCCAGTCGCAGTGAAGAGAGGGTCTTTGAGTCAGAGAAATAAAAATAGGGTACAAATCACAGAAATAAAAATAGGGTATAAGTGTAGGATTAAAGTATCTCCTTCAGGCCAGGTCAGCAGAAATGATGGGGTTCGTTAAATGAGTGTTAGCTGCTCCAGCCCTAGGTCCTGTGGTATTAAGTGGGGTATTAAGATCCTGATGCTGAGGCAAAGACTTCTAGCTGTAGGAGGGAAGAAGAGAGAAGTTGAGAACTACTGAGAACAGTTGGCCTTGACTGTTTCAAATAGAAAATCCTGTGGCATTTTGTGATGGTTACTTGCATGTGTCAATTTGGAGAGCGTTTTTGGATGAGATTAACAGTTAAATCAGTGAATTTTGAGCAAGGAGATTGCCTTCCATAATAAGTAGGATTAATCCAATCAGTTAAAGGTCGGAATAGAACAAAAAAACCCACCTGCCAGAGCAAGAGGGTATCATCCAGTAGACAGCCTTTGGAATTCATCCACACCATTGGCTTTCCTAGGTCTCTAGCCTGCCAGCCCACACTGCAGATTTGGATTCGCCAGTCTCCATAATCACATGAACCAAATCCTTATACTAAATTTCTTTCTCTGCATCTCTCTTTCTTTCTCTCTCTCTCTCTCTCTCTCTCTCTATATATATATACACACACATTCTATTGGTTGTATTTTTCTGGAGAATTCTGGCTAATGCACACTTGAAACTGTATCTCAAAAAAGAAAAATAAGACAATTTTGAGTTGAAGAGTCAAAGTAACACTTGGAGAATAAATCATCCTGTTTAATACCTTGGGGTCTACACTGCTGCTTGGTACTATATATTTAGTAACAGATATTCAAAAATAGGATTGGGTTTGTAGATAAACAAAATGTGCAAAACAGTCTTTTGTTTCAGAGTTATTTATTTGAGGGAAAAAATCAATCTAACAAATAAGTAACATCATTTAAACTAATGTGAAGAAAGCTAAGTCTAGAAAAGAAATAATGCTACAATGACATCCCATGTTTTAGTTTTCCTACTTTAATTTACATCATGTATGTTATTTTCCTTGTTGAGGAAATGAAATAGCCACTGAGAGAAAGCCACATTTTCATCAATAATGAACACAATTGTAGACTACCAATGACTTTCCCAATGGCAATGCCGTACACAAATTTTAAAAGATAATAAATAAGAAAATCAAAATATAAAACACCTTCAACAACAATCCCCTAGAAAATATTTTAACCTTGCAATCTTGTTAGGCACTTCCTCTTCAAAGCTCTGTCCCTAATTCCACAAGGCAAAAACTTTGAGGAACTAATGTTTTCCTCAAGTGAAATGCACACTTAATTTTTCTGGACTGTCTGCGATCCGAGATGCCTTACTGACCTCTCTAGAATATTAAGTTTTCTACCATTGTAAAGACATGAGGGAATAGGGACCACTGCCATAGAAATATTGCCCTTGTTATCCTCAGGACACAGAAGATCAGTAAGACCAATCTTTATTTGTTGCCTCTTCCTCTCAGGCTATCAGAGAATTTGTACCACACTAGGGTCCACTGGCTCTGCCTGTGCTGCCCTCCAGAGAGCTCAGTCTTTCATTGGTGTTGCTAATGGCACAAGGTGGATTGTTCTGTCAACAACAATTGTTTCCCAAGTACCTTGAGATATTATATATTATATATTATACTCCTATTTCTCAGTCTTTAAAATAGTGAGTGTGTATTTTTTTTTTTTTTTTTTTGATAAGGCTGCTGTAACAAAGTATCACCAACTAGGTGGTCTACACAATAGAAATTCATTGTCTTGCAGCTCTGGAGTCTAAAAGTTTGAAATCACGGTGTTGGCAGGGTGAGTTCCTTCTGAAGGCTGTGAGGGAAGGATCTGTTCCACGCCTTCGTCATCGGCTTGTAGATGCCATCTTCATGTTCATATGGTGTTTTCCCTGTATGTGTCTGTCTCAAAATTTCCCCTTCTTCTAAGAACACCAGTCATGTTGGATTAGGGCCCACTTTCATGGTCTCAGTCTAACTTGATTACCTCTGTAAAGACCTTATCTCCAAAAAAGCTCACAGTCAGAGGGACTGGGGTGGGGCGTGGTTAGGACTTCAACATATGAATGGGCAGGGGGCCACAATTCAACCCATAACAGTGAGTCTATCAAAGAGAATTCATGGCCTGACCTCCAGTTCACCATGAATGTCTAGCCGGTATTTTCACCTTAAGCCACCTTCACATCTATCACTTTATAGCTATGATTATTTGTTGAGCGTTTCCATGTGACAGGCATTGTTTGACATTTTTTCCATATGTGTATATGTGTGTATATATATAAACAGTTTTTATAAGTCAAAATTCTTAGGCTTTTAAAAATGAGGGAAATAAGTCAGAGAGATTAACTTTCAAAAAGTCATAGGACAAAGAAGTAATAGAGTCAATGTTTAAACTGACGTCTGTCTGATACCAAACCTGATACTCTTTCCCTTCTACAGGGCTACTTTGTGTACTTTCAACTTATTTTTGTTGTGCCGTCTCTGAGTCAGATGCTAGCTATAAATGGCTTAATCCAGAAATTTGGAAGTAGTTATTAGTCTCTCTAAAATGTGAATGCTTCTTTTGCTTCTATTTAACATTAACATATTCAAATCCCTTCAGGAATTCCTCAGCTTTTCCTAAATCTAATCGTCCCTAATAGTCTCGTTGAGATAGTTAAATGATTTAATATATTAAAGTGTTGTGTTTAGAGTAGGCCAACTGCTCTTACAAATCACCCAGACATCTCAATGGCTTAACACAGTACAGGTTTATTTCTCATTCACATTAAAGTCCAAGGCAGGTTGGGGAATGGGGTGGATCTGTTCTATGTAGTCATTTAGGTGCCCAGATTCCTTCCATCTAGTGGTTCTGCCATCTCTCAAGTCTTCAAGGCCCACTCTCTATTCACTGCATCTCACTGACAAAAAAGAGGAGAGAGAGAGAGTATATGGAGAATTCTTCTGAAGAATTTCAAGGGCAGGGTGTGGAAGTATGTATATCATTTTCAACAACATTCTACTTGCTATAATTTAGTCACATGGCAAGGTTATGTGGAAAGTATAAGTAAAAAGGAAGAGGAAAATGGTAAACAACTAATCAATTTTTTCTAAGGGCTTAGAAAAAAGCTTGGCATAACTAAGAGTGTAATAATGAAATTGATTAGGTAGGAACCATTGTTTATCAAGATTGATGCATTTGTATAGTCATCAGGACCCAACCAAGCAAAGAAGATAGATTCAACTATCCAGGAACTGTTAAAGATAGAATATAAGAATTGTCTGATAATCTAGTCAATTTACATTATTGAAGATATAAAGATAATAATATACGGCCCTTGCCCTCAAGGAATTATATATTTTTCAAATTACCAATATCAACAGTAAAAACAAGTATACAATTTACACTCATTAAAATATCTTTATAAAAATACTATCCAGGACTAGTTGTGTGTTAACACCTTAGAAAGAAAGAAATGGGATTAGTTCCTTTTTACTAATTTCCACTTTAGGTAATTCCTTTTCTTTATGTCATAAACTTCATCAGAAAGAATATATTTAAGCTCAAAATCAAATCAGGCAGAACTAACTTAACTCAGGTTGGACTCAGGCAGGAAATAGTTGAGAATTTGCAACACAGATCAGTGCAAAGGGAAGAGAAAATAGGATAAAATATGATTGGGGCAAAGGGGGCATATTAGAGTGAATTAAAAAGAGAACAGGATAGAAATGAAATGCAGTTTCAGTAAGAAATGGTAACTAAACATGATGTGATTGAGACTGGGGAAGGAAAAGGCAATCAGCCTAAGAGAAAGGCATGCCCATTAGAAAATGGAGACTAAGAATACACTAAAGATCAGGTAGTAGACAGAAGGAACGATACAAGTAGGAAGTATTTAGCAGGTTATGACGTTCAGAAAACTAAGAAAAGGCTCATTCTAAGGACGCCTGTTCATCATGTCATGGGGTGTCCAGCCAAAGTGGAATTCTACTGACTGTGAAGTTTAATATTTCCTCCTGGCTGAGAGACTGAATGTTGGACCTACATAATAGTGAGCTATTTGAGGCTAAAATAAAATGGTAAATATGGAAGAGCACAGTGAAACTAAAGGTGAACAACCCAGGACCACGGCTTCAGAGTCATCATACCTCCAGGAAAGGAAATGAAATTGTGCACAAAAAAGACCCTGAAATGTCCTTGTTAACTAGAAGCTTCTCCTGACCCTTTCTTGATTTGTCTTGACATTTAATTTGCATGATCAAATTCTGAGGGTTTTTCTCTCCCTAGATTTTTCTTTCTTTTTTAATTAAGAAGGGTTTGCTAGAATGTATACTTTTGGAGAAAGCAAGTTGGCTAAAAGGAGAGAGGTTAGGGAGGTCGTGACTATCACTAAATGGGGTAACAGAGGAAGACCCCCCCACCTTAGAACAGCAGCCACTTCATTGCCTTGCTCCCTACATCTTCATTTGCAAAGTACAGAATAAAGGACTAGATGTTTCTTAGATCCAGTAGAATTGTTCTTCAAATAAACTCATTGAAATCTTAATGGCTAATTTAGAGAATTTCTCACATATCTTACAGCTCTTTAGAGCCTAACATTTTTTAGCATCTCAGAATAGCTGTGGACAGTACTGAGAATAAATATAGGTTACTTCCTTATTTTTGACAAGAAAACCAAGGCCCAGAGAAATAAAAATTCTTGTCTGAAAGTCACAGATCTAATTGGTGATTCTGAATATGAACAGTGATTTATAACCCAAAGCTTATTTCACAGTCATATTGCTAACATTAAAAGCCAAATTAATCTCCTAATTACAGTGTAGGTAGGATTGCCTGGCAGTAAAAACAAGCCTTCCCAAGACAAAAGACGTCCACTCAGGAAAACCATGCATTTATGCACACGTATGAGTGCACACACACATGTGTATGCTTACATGTGTTCAAACACGCCACTTCTAGTTACAGCAATACAAAGGGAATCAGTACAGTAGACAAGGTAGGCAGGTGACTGATTTTAAAATATTTAGTATGCAAGTATGGTCAAATAAGATTTCAAATCTTCATTTAATCCATCCAAGCCCAGTGATTCACTGACAAATGTATCTAGTTCAAAGACAAATACTTTGGGTGACACTAGACTAGGCTGGTACTAATATTGCATAGACATTTACATTGAGTCTGGAAGGGGAAATAGAATCAATATACTATAATGACTTATTTTATTCTTTTGTTTAGTCATTGATTCAACAAATATTCATGGAGTCCTTCTGAATTTCCAAACATTTACTAGGTGTCAGATCACAGTGAAAATAGAAATTCCAAAAAAAAAAAATCCCACAGCTATTTTCATTAAAGGTGTAAATATCGTCGCAGGTCCACCTCTGGTTAATAAGCAGTATCACTTCTTCTGACCTACCCTTGCTTACTTTTATACTATTCTCTGCTAGTTTTAATTAACATCATCTATGAATTATCTAAACAACTGAAATAATATCGAGGAAAATGTGGCATATATCACGGATAGAGCATCTTCTTTGCTTCAGTTTATTTGTTAATTTTTTTCCTAGTATAAATCCTCAGGCTTCCTAATCTTCTCATCTGTCAAGCTTGGCTTTATTACAACACGTGCTCTTACAACAATGAGTGCAGTGAATTTGTGTCTCCCCCGAAAAAAGAAGTTCAATCAAAGAAGGTCATTTTATTCTGATTCGAGAAAATTTAATTACCTCTGTTGTCTTGATCATTTACATATTTTACCCACAATGCCCTGTAACACATTTTCCTCTAAAATTACCATGACCTATAGAAGTGTCATTTTTACCCTTGTGGCTACTGTAGAGTCAAGTGATGGACAGATTGAGAAAGTTCTGCAATTATTGTCTCAGTCATATCTAACTGCATATATGATAGGGGAGAATGGTGGGCAGAAGATTTCAGCTGTCCTGAGCTCATTCTTTTTTTTTTTTTCTTTCTCCAAATCTGTCTGTAACTGTAATAGCATTGATACCATCCCTGAGCTGCTTGTCTACCATGACTTAACACATTTTAAATTTAAACTAACCTCCCTTTTTGTGTGTATCTCATATTTCCTAAAACTGTGGACTAGTAAACTGAAAAGTACACACCATGAAATGGGCAGGTAATGCTTTCCTCATAAACATCTTGAAAGATAAAGCAAAGAGATAAATAAAACCAGAACCACCCAAATAAACAAAGACAGAAACAAAGACCTACTGCTATGACATTGTTACAGCAAACAGTGGGGCTATATAAACATAGTGTATTTCACATCACACTGTGCTCAGAAAAAGAAAATCACTTTAAACAGGTTTTGATTAATGAGACACTCAAGAGGTTAATTGAACTAAATTTTGACCTGGATTTTCTTCTAAAGGTTAATTATAAAGTTTGTATAACTCAATCTACAGCTTTAGAAAACATCACAGTTTCAGAGCTCTTGCTCTTTCTTTCACTCATTATTGTTATGCTTTTGTTTTGTTTTGGTTTGCTTTTTAGGATGGAGGAGTTTAGCTCAGGGTCAACAGCCCAGCCTTGACTTAGGATGAGAAACAAAAAAGCCTCTACCATTATAAGCAGATCTCCAACAGCACTAAAGTTTATTATTAATAACTAACTCCGCAATTTATTAGCATGTGAGACAGACACATCTGACACTTTGCAAATGAAATAGCTGTTCTTTTCCAAGCATACTGATGGATGCTACCTAACTCTCCCATTCCCCACATAAACCTATTTCAGTGACAGAAAGGGGGGACCCTTTCATAGCTTCAATTTTATGAACTTTACTTGTGAGGTTTTTCTGAGAAGGAGAATGTTTGTTTTAGAGCCTGTTGCTCTCTTAAGTATGCTTCAGGAGCTTTTTGATTTGTTTTGTTATTTTCTTCCTTTGAAATAAATTAGCATTTTTAAAATTCTTTTGATAGGAAATCTTCAGAAGGTATTGGAGCAAAATGAGCATTCAAATACAAGATGTAAATCTGTAAGAATGTCTTTCTTCTCTGATATACCAAGATTTCCATAAAGGCGAGTGCTTTATTTCCTTTGTCTTCTTCCCCTAGTCTTAGGCTCTTTAGTGGGTGGTCATAAATATTTGTCAAATGATTTTTTTAATCTTTATTTTTTTGAGGAAGATTGGCCCTGAGCTAACTGCTACCAATCCTCCTCTTTTCGCTGAGGAAGACTGGCCCTGAGCTAACATCTGTGCCCATCTTTCTCTACTTTATATGTGGGACGCTTGCCACAGCATGGTGTGCCAAGCAGTGCCATGTCCGCACCCGGGATCCAAACCAGCGAACCCTGGGCGGCCAAAGCGGAATGTGCGCACTTAACCGCTGCGCCTCTGGGCAGGCCCCAACAAATGATTCTTTTTAAATAGTATTACTGAGCTCTTACTATGTAACAGATCCTACACTAAACACTTTAATGTGCATCATCCATTAAAGATCACAAAACCCCGTGAAGTTCATAAAATACTTAGCTCCATTTTTAGAAGATCAAACAGTGGGATTATGAAATTTACCCAGGTAAATAAACAGCAGAGCCCTGACATCAACCCTGCTAAATTTATCAGGCTCCAAAATCCACACTTTAGCCATTGCTCAATTACCAATGGAAATGACTCTACCATGTGCCGAATACACCATGCACTTCCCTCTGATCTTCTGTCTTGCTTGTAGTTAGCTTGGGACCCTGTGAGTCATTCTAGCAATGGACTGTGAGAAAAATTACCATCTGTTATTTTCAGTCTGAGGTAATTTATGGTGGTGTGTACTTTTCCTATTTTCTTGTCTCCTGCCGTAGCAACTTTGGAAGCGACATCTTGGTGGTATCCTAAGATGCTAGAGCCTATAAGTGCCCAGCTTCCCGAGTGTCTGTGTGGAACAGAGCCACCCTCCACTCCCAAAATGTGCTTTAGATTTGTGGTAAAAATATAATTTGATTTGGGGGTTAATTTGTTACTTCAGCAAAATCCGACCTTTCCTGACTACTATCATGTCCTGTGAGAAAAAAAAAATGCATTCTTTAGTTACTAAATGAGTAATTGACTGATTTCATTGGTTCTGAGTATGTATTGTATTAAGAAGGATACAGGGGCCGGCCCCGTGGCCAAATGGTTAAGTTCGCACCCTCTGCTTCAGTGGCCCAGGGTTTGGATCCTGGGCACGGACATGGCACCACTCATTAGGCCATGTTGAGGTGGCGTCCCACATGCGACAACTAGAAGGACCCACAACTAAAATATACAACTATGTACTGGGGGGATTGGGGGAGAAAAAAGCAGGAAAAAAACCAAAAAAGATAGGCAATAGTTGTTAGCTCAGGTGCCAATCTTTAAAAAAAAAAAGGATACATAATTCTCATAATTGTCAGTAGAGGACATCACACATGAAAATTTGAAAATTCTGAGATTCCTTAGTGGAAGCCTAGAATAAAAGAAATAAACGCCCAAAGATTCAATAAAATATCACCAATATTTACTTTTTGAGAATATTTGCTCAAGCACTTTTTTTCTTCCTTTTAGTGTAAGAGGGAAAATGTTATTGAACCTTTAGTTTTGAGTGGGAGGAGTAATATGATATTCTGGACCTTTTTATTCTTCGGTTAATAATACGTACTTTATCTGATTATAAGTCCCATTTAAGTCAGGCCTGTCTGAGACCCGTAAATCTGGGGAGAGAAAGGTTCAAATGCTGGGGACTTTACAAGTGGCATGGGCAGAAGAGCAGCCTAATGCATGGCTGTCATATAAGGTCTTTCTCTTCTGTATAAAGATTTCAAGACGAACAGGAGTCAGAGCTTCAAGTAGTATTAGTCTCTGCAAAATATGACTTACTCACATAATGAGGTTCATTTGTTCAAAATAGAAAAAAGATTGTTAGTCATAGAATTATCTTTTCTAAAAATAGGCATAGAAAATACCATTAAAAACTTTGGGAGTGGAGAGAGTGTATGTGTCTTGGTAAGGGATAACCAAGACTATGGAATATCATAAGAGTGAACCATGTGGATAGGTAAATTAGTGAAATCATGTTGCTAAAGCTGTTACTTTGGGCTAGGAGCCAGGAGGCATAGTTGTTTATCTGACTGTAGGCAAATCATTAGCATGCCACACTCAGTTTTGTGTAATTTGCAGAAGTTTGTGTAATATGGAACAATAATGTCTGAAATATTTCCTAGCCTCAAAATTCTGAAAATCTCTAAATCTTTTAGCATAGTGATTAAAAATATGTGCTCTTAACTGCTTTGTAACCCGGGAGGCATTACCTAATATTTTTGTAATTAAGTTTCTTGATCTATAAATGGGAATAATAATAGGATGTATCTCATAAGATTATTGTGTAAACAAAATTAGGATAATATACATAAATGATCATAATTCTGTCTGACCTGTGGTAACCACTTAGCAAATAACACTGATTTTTTTAGGTAAAATAATATGTATTTTCAGAATTGTTTGTTCATGCCCTACCAGACAATTCAGCTAAATTCTCCCATGGGAACAATCTAATTTGAGGTTGGCTAGGATTGTGCTTAATTCAGTGTGGTTGTAAATTGTGTAATCAATCAAGTTCTTATATGTTAATTCTAAATATCTGTTCTCATGTTTATCTCCCTACAGAATCTGATCTCGTGTTCTCTTCAGAATGAGTTGTAATTGGTTGAATGTTAGCGTGCATGATACTATTCTGGCACATTTGCATAATTCCTTTATGATTATTTTCTGGTTGAAGCGGTGCTCTAATGAAAGGGTTCTTTAGTAAAGTTACTTTTCTTCTTTTTAGGGTCCAGCCATCTCAGCTCGAGAGATTTATTCATTCTCCCTATGCCCAATACAATGTAGCCGAGACCTGTTTCTCAGCTGGAAACTGATGTAGAACTGAAGGGAACAGATACCCACCAAAACTGGAATGAGTTTCCTTGCACTGTTAGTAGCTGGGACTAGAACAATCAATGGTCTGTCCCCAGGAAGCAAGAACTATGATAAATAAGAAGCTTGGAGGATGGGAAACCTCATTAAGTGACAACAAGATGAAAGTTTTACTGAAATTTTGGCCTAGCTCAGATGACCTAAAAGGGACCCCGTAAGGATAATTGAGCTGGTGTTTAAACAGAAGTAAGAAGAGGCAGGCATGGTGGTAACGATAGAAATTAAACTGAGAGAACTCTTACGGCAAGGTAAATGTCATAGGAGTGCTCCTTTCTCAGTCTCTTGGTAGATAAAACCTTATCTAACTTTGCATTTTTCTTTAATACAAATGATCTTTCTCTTTTGAAACCAGAGGAGACCTATATATGTGTGTGTGTATATATATATATATATATATGTATGTATAATTTTTCTTTCACATCAAAAGCTTTTTCTTGTGTATATAGATGTACCCCATATTTTTGGCACCTAAATTCTAGATTAAGCTAGAGAAGTATGCTTAAGTTCTACCATTTTTCTTTCTTCGTTTAATACCATGGAAGGAAGAAACATTTCAGCGGAAGATTAAAGAAGATGTGAATTGGCAAGTTAACACAACAGATGCACATATTATGCAATATGCAGGTGCTCTATGGCTTAAAAGTTCTGTGTTTCTACTAACCCATCAGATTTTCAGGTTCTTAGCTCAACAGAATCTCAACTACACCCCTGGGATCTTTCTACTGTTCTACCTTCCAACAGAGATTAATTAGTACCTGGAAAAGCCATGCTGGGGTGTTGGTTATTGCTCAACTACTTGCTGAGACTGTAGTCATTTCAAGAAGGAAAAAGGGTGGTAGGCTGACAATGTAATAGGTGAGCTTGTTTATACACTACAACATTTACTGAAAGACAAAGGAGAAATAACTTTGGTAAGGAATTTTGCAATTAAGAATCAGCCTACAATGTTGCTTCTTTCCTAGAACCCTGCCATCTCCAAGGATAGTTTGTTCAAGTTCAAGCTGAGGCCTGCCTGTCTCTTTTGCTGTGACACCAGCATCTGACACATTCAGGGGAGGGGAGGCTATCATCTGAGCCGAGATACTAATTATAAAGAACATGAAAGGATGCTAAATTTGGCTTGAGCACAAAAGCAAATGGCTGTTCTTTTAAAAATCAGTTTTCACATTTGATCTTCTTTATCATCTATGGTGGTTGTAATAACATTAGAAAATGACACTGCATAAAGGATTAGTAAACATTGCTAAGAAAGAGTCGGCCCCAAAATAATATTACGTTTGGTTAAGAAACCTGGGTCTCTCTCAGGGCCTCCCGCCTCATATAGTCAAGATATTTGCGCTTTTTGCAATAGAATACATCTCTGGCTTGCCAAATCATTGCTTGATTTAATCATTCATAACAATTATCCTTAATAATATGGATAAAATTGTTTTATAATTGTTTTTTGCTTGGTGATGGGAAGAGTTCTGCTTTTAGTGAAACCTACATGATTAAACGTACAGAACGTTGTCACATGCAGAGGGCTTGTTCTTAGCCACATGTTGTCACCCTGAACTACTCTTTGCTCCTTAATTATGCTTTAAAGAGGATGTTGCACTCTACTTCCGCGGCCCTTTGTCCCTCACAACTTCGCAAACACAATTGCTTTTGAGCCTGTTGTGCATTCTCCTCCCAACTGAGGACAAATTGGTTTAGCTTCAGCTTTCCATCTTTGAACATTGAAATCTTTACCCACTAAAAGTCACATTCAAATCTTGGAAACCCTCCTCAGCAATAGAAAGAATCATGTATTTGTGGTGTCGGTTGTCAGAGAGAACCCAAATACTGTCAAATCGTCTCAATGCCTACAACGTTTATAGTACAGCTACAGGAATTAGTATCAAAAGCACTTTGAGTATATTTTTCTCCCTGAAAGCTTAGGGAAAGTTTAACTCTTATAACCAGCATGAAACCCTGGTCCTCCAGGGTATAGAAGTAGAGTTGTTGCAAAGAAAATACTTACCCAGGAGAGACTATCGATTTTGAACCTTGCCAGATGAACACGTAACGTGCTCTGCAATGCTCCAGGGGGAGTCCCCTTCGTTTCCATTCTCTGAACTTTCTTCCTGGATAAATTCAGGCAGTTTTCCAAATCATGAATATTTCCCTCCAGCAAGGTCTGATCATTGTAAACGCGTCGCTGGGATGGCAGACTCTCTTCTTTGGCAGAAACCCCAGAGTAAGCAGATATGCACTCAGGAAACCAAGTTCTCAGTCCTGGGAGGTCAAACAGGGATGAAATGCAAGAAAGTCACTTTTCGATCATGCTGATTTCTTCTAAATGAAGTAGTGCTGGAAGGCACACACACTGGCAACACTGCTATTAAGACAGGTTTGACTTATTTAGCAGCAGTAGTAAACCTGGGAAGCTGACTCAAATGAGCAAACACCAGTGATGCTGGTAAACAAGTGTTCACACCTGTTAACAGCTGTGTGGGTTTGCTGTGCCAGGTGTGCTATGTAAACTCCACTCAATGCCACATTTATCACGTATTAAGAGTTATCAAAATGCATCGCGCAGACTATCCCTCTGGCAATTGTCACAAATAAAGCCGGGCGTCATTCGTCAGGAGCCTCAATTAAGTGTTTTCACAAGCACCGTATAAATCAGAGATCATATCAAATAGGCTCCAATAAAAATTCCGTACTATGAAAAATTGTCGAGGAAAACTCAAAGCCGTAGTTCCGGATGATTTCTACAAACCATTCAATCCTAATATATTTAAGAAGCCAAATGAAAAACTTTCTTGCTGGATTTTTCTTTTTCTTGGCAACCACAAAGAGGGGGGCATTTACGATGCTGTTAAACCATTGTGATGAAGAGATCTAGACTGCTGATTACACTGCCGCAAAGCCAATCAAAAGCCAGACGTGCCAATGTGCAGATTGTATTACATTCCATTGTAATAATGGGAGAGAGACTGGGCTGCAGAGTGTCCAGATGCTAGTTAGGCAATTAATTTGATTGTCAATTTCTCCCAATGCTACATAACATACTTAATAAACTGAATACTCCTATCACGGATATAGAGCCCCTTGAACTCTGAATCGTAGAATTTATGAGTCGGAAAGCACCTTAGGAATTGTCTAATATATCCTCCCTCTGATATATTAACCTTTTCTAGAGAATCCCTTTCAAGTTACTGATGAGCTTCTACTTAAATATTTCTAATGATAAAGAACTCAGAACTTCACAGGATGTATTTTTCCTTTCTGAACATCACATTCCTCAATTAAGTTATTCTTCCCCATAATTTTATACACAGGACTTAATTCAACCCATTTGCTCCTCCTGCTTCCCACAAGAATGTAGGTTTCATAAGGGCAGAGGCTGTGTTCGTCTTGTGCATTTTTACTTACATCGTTTAGTACATGGTCTGGCAGTGGACAAAATAAGGACATATGTTTACTGAACGACTGAAACAACAGAAACTAAATCTCTTTCTTGTCATATCTCAATAATCATGAAAATGTTTAAGAATGCTTGAAAATCCTTTAGCTCATATCTCATCTTTTAATTTTTACTCACGTATTTTACCATCCAGACTATTCATCCATGGGCTTAAGTATATGTATGTGTGAGTGTGTGTGAGTGTGTGTGTGCGCACATGCATGCGTGTGTATGAGAGAGAGAAAATATGCCTATGCCTTGTCATATTAGTGCTGGTATTCCTTGGCCATTAGCTTTAAAATGTTACCATCTTAAAATGGTAAAATCCCTTTTCCCTGGTCAGGAGTGCTTTGTCCTGGTGTAGCAAAATTGTGGTCTATACATATAACTCAAAATGAGGATGCCATCCATGCTGTTACTCCTCAAATACTCCTGTCTCTTTCAAAGTCATAGATTTAAATAAAAACAATATTAAAAACAATACCTAGTTCTGCCTTTCTATCAGTTTCTTATGCAGGCCTTGAAATATGTCTATAAAACAGACCCCATCAAAACGAAGATAATTGACTTCTATTTGATGCTATAGAAGTCTGCAGGGTCCCTAAAATTTTAAATTATAGGCAATTATCCACTTTGCCTTTTTTTTTTTTTTCTTTAAAATTGGAGACTTCAGAGGGCCGGCCTGGTGGCGCAGCAGTTAAGTTTGTTCCTTCTTCTTAGCACAGGGGCTTTGCTGGTTTGGATCCCAGGCGTGAACATAAGCACCACGTATCAAGCCATGCTGTGGCAAGCCATAGAGGAAGATGGGCACGGATGTTAGCTCAGGACCCACCTTCTTCAGCAAAAAGAGGAGGATTAGCGAGGGATGTTAGCTCAGGGGTAATTTTCTCAAAAGAAAAGAAAAAAATTGGAGACTTCAAAAAGTTAGAAAACTCACCTTTTTATTCGTCCCTCCTGACTTACGTGGTTGTACTTAATTCCCAGATTAGTTAACAGCTGGAACTGACATTTTTGCCAGTCATTAACAAAGATTATGAAAACTTCGTGGGGTCAGTTCTTTCTAAGAAAAATAGTCCATGTAACAAGTATTTATTTAGTACCTGTTATATGCAAGAGACAATTCCAAATACCATCGCTTGTAGAGATTATATTTGAGGTGGGAGGAATCAGAGAATAAATGCAAAATTGTGAGTGAACAAATATATTAGGTAAAGATAGGGGAGAAATACAGCAGGCATGTGTTCTGCCCAATGAATGGAAATGATGATTTGTTGGTCAAAGAATGCAAAAGTGATATTTGTATAAAGAATTAAAGGAGAAAGGACTTAAAGCTATGTAGATAATTGGGGGAAGCAGACAGAAGAGGCTATTTCAGTAGTACTCAAATCTTACTGTGCATGTAAATGAAAACCAGTGACACAGGGGTCTGTAGATAACCCTAGAGGGCAACGTACTTTGTTGGTATAGTCTGATGATGAGATATAAAGGGAAGAGGAGGGGCTGGCCCCGTGGCCGAGTGGTTAAGTTCGCTCGCTCCGCTGCAGGCGGCCCAGTGTTTCGTTAGTTCGAATCCTGGGCGCGGACATGGCACTGCTCATCAGACCATGCTGAGGCAGCGTCCCACATGCCACAACTAGAAGAACCCACAACGAAGAATACACAACTATGTACCGGGGGGCTTTGGGGAGAAAAAGGAAAAAATAAAATCTTAAAAAAAAAAAAAAGGGAAGAGGAAAGGAGAATGATTTTAGTTAGAAAAATTATAATCTTTTCTCTAAAATAGATAAGTACTTCCCCCAACCCTTAATCTCAGCATAATGCTCAGCTTTTGTGATTTTCATTTACGTGGCCACTATTTGAACCTATTTTAGCATCCTTTCCCATTTTCATGTGCTATCTCACTTTTGGATTCCATTAGGTGCTGAATGTGTAAGTGCCAAGAATATCACTTGGGAGCCTGCTTCGCATGAGAATTCTAGAGCCAATTTTGCATTCAGAAACGGATGGGAAAGGTTTCAGCAAAGCTATTGAATTTTCATACGGGTGCTCAAATGAAACCTTGAAGCCATTTGAATTTATATCTTTGCTACACTCATATCATATAAATTTGCATTACCTTTTATAATAGATATTTACTTATTTTTCTCAGTCCTACGGTGAACAAGGACGGCAACTAGACTTTACAGAAACTCAAATTATCCAAATTAAAAAGTCTTAAATGATTTTAGGGTATGTTATGCATGCAGCATAAATGTAGGAGCTTTTTCTCTCTCACCGACACACCCCTTTAACTGATTTCTGGAAAACAGATAAACCAACTGCATTGGAAAGGAAACAGCCTATTAGAGACAGCATCAAATCTTTCACACCTTATCTTCTCTTGCCTAGGTAATATAATTCAATTCTGCCTTGGCCACTCACCTTTGACAGAAAACTTTAAGGTGGCGATTCTGTGGAGGAATTAACTTTGATAAAATAATTCCATCCTTTGGGTATCTTGGCTTCGTGTATTTATCATCATTTAGAAAAGTGGTTGAAATGTTCCCTTTAGGATGCGGACTTAAAGAGAATGAATAAACACTGAAAGTCTTTGGTTGGCTTTGCCTACGGGTTGACTATAAAATGGATCACAAGACATCTATTTTTTCTTTCTTCACAGAGACATTCAACATTTATCCATTATCATAGAAACAATTCAATTAGTGGCGCTCAGGGCCCAGAATATAGCCCGGCTATCTACACCTTAATAGCATCTATATATCATGGCAATCTAATTTGCAGGTTGAACTGAATTTAAATGGCGGTTGCCCAAAGATTAAAAAGAAAATTTAAATCGTACAATTTTACTTCCATTCCCATAATGCTCTTCTGGCATACATATTAAATGTTTTCCTCTAATTCACACTCTGAGTTCTGTAAATTAATACTGCTATTTTGATTTCAGTCAGACTTTTTAATTTTCAGATAAATCATTGGGATGAAAGGGAATTGTTTGCCAGTTGGAGCCCGTTAGCATTATCAGTGAATTATTCAGCAGTATTCTCCCCCATGGTGCTCAGACTATCAGCCCTCCTTTTCCCCTTCACCCCGTGGTGTTTTTCTCCTCCTTAGTACTGCATCTGAGTAGAGCAGGGAAAGCTGAGACCATGAAGAAGGATTCGTTTTTCTGGGGTAGAGTGTCACGAAAGGAGAGCCTGTATTTAGTGCCTCCCCTAGAAAAGCAAAGGCTTTGCAACTATCCTCATCTGCTCTCTCCTGACTTGATGCTCCAAGCATGGAGCACATGAAAGGGAGGAAGGGTTCTCACTGCCCTAGTAAATGAACACAAAAATGCTTACCATCTCCTTCACACCCATTGTAGGTTGAACAAGCTTCTCCTCCTGTTCTCTTCTATTTCATCCTCCAAGAGCAAAAGATTTGGTGGAAAACTGTGCTGGAGAAAACTAACAGCAAATAGGGTAGTCCTCATCTGTAAACTGATTACAGACCCGGTCTGAGATCCATCCTGGCCTGGCACTCATAGAACTGGAGGGAACAACTTGGTTTAGTGGAGGAGCCGCAGAATAAGAAATGATACTCTTTCGATAAGGGCATTTCTTACGGCCATCGTGTGATCTCATTTTCCCTGACACCATCCTAATTGCAGCCCTTATCTCTTTAGCTTTGAAGTAATAACTTGTTCCAAGCCACTGGCCTACTCCTGCTTATCCCTCCAAGCCATCACACTCTGCCAGATTAATCTTCCTACAAGAGGGCTTTGCATATGTCCTCCCTCCACTTTAATGCCTTCAAATGACCCCTCTGTTGCTCCCTGCAAGATCCGGCTCATACTCCTTAATCATAGCAGTGACACATTCTGAGATTTTCTTTCCCTGTTGTCTTAAGGCCTCTGTTCAAATCTAGCATGCCTGGATCTTTTTTTCTGCAAAGACGGAAATATCTTTTCCTTATACAGTGTGGAAAGCCTTCTTGCCTTTTCTCTGTGTTATTCATCTTTCACAAATCAGCTTATGCTCTACCTGGCCCTTTAGGATATTCTCTCCTGAAAAAGTGGTCTTTCCAATCTTATTTCTCAATACTTTTCCTTATATTTCCTCCTATGAGGACCACAGGCTTCCTCACGAGTATGCTATGCTGTGTTGTCCGTTTCTTAGGCCATGCTATTAGGACAACCACTTGTACGTCATCATCTCCTTCCCTTTCCCCACTCTCCTCTTTGTCTCTTGGGGGTCTAGTGAGCTTCTACATACCCTTCAAAGCCCAACCCATTTATTTACTCTTTTTGTCCCAGATTTTCTCAACACAAGCCCTAGGAAGAATTAGATTCTACCTCATCTGCATTCCATTAATCTTTGTCATATCATGCTCTTCTACTTCTTAACCCAAAATGTAACACCTTGAGGATAGAAGATGAGATTTATTTATCTACATGTCCTCAAACCTTAGCATTGTAATTGACACCTATTTGCTGCTCAGTAAAGGTTTATCATTAATAACAGTTTGCCTTTGCTTCCCTTGTTATAAATTGGAAGTAAAAGTCAATTTATTTCTTCAAGTAATCACAATCTTTTTACATACTTCATCAAAGCAATAGTCATAATAAAAACTGCTCCTGGTATACCAGTGAGTATCTCGTTTTCTTAGGATCTCTAGTCACTGGGTAGGTGGAGAGTAAAGAGGTTACCTTACTAGGAAGAGCTGAAAAATTTATAGAGCTTTCTTAAAGCAATTCAACAGGCAGAAGAGAAAAATCTTTCTCTGATTTTTAATAAAGAACAGGCTGAGGTTACTGCACAGTGACAGATTGCAAAATTGACCTTTCTACTATCCTCTCAGGAAATAAACACTTTCCCATACAAAGACTGGCTTAAAAAAAAAAAGCCCTGATAACAATAGCTGTAACTATGGGAACCCTTCACTCCCCCAGTTTTGAATTTTTTTCAGAAAAAAATCAAATCTCAGAGGGATTTGTTTTATCATCCCTAACAAAAGGTACTGCCTCGAAAAAAGAAATGACAGCATGTAAGTTCTGAGACACACATCTGAGGCAGGCTTGTCAGTCAAGCAGCCCCTCCAACAAGCAGAAAGACCAGTAATAAAATTCTGGAACCATCAAGCAAACTCAAGAAATGGAAATTCAGACAGACAGCTTTTCCTGTGGTGCTGCTATTTTGCACTGGTCCTCTTAAAATCCACTTCATCCCAAACATTGGAAAACGTTAACAAATAATAGTGACACAGATTCCTTTCTTCTACAGTTCAGCCGGCAGAAGTGATATCATGCAAGATGTTGCTCTGAAATAATTTGCATTCCAAATGGGAGCAGAAAGTTATGGGGAAAAAATTATATCCCTTTCGGCATCTTTTCAAGCTAAATTTGGGAGACTAGAAAAATCTGAATAAATTATAAAGCCTACACCCAACACCTTAGAAAGTGATTTAAATTGAATCCAATTTTTTTAACGTTCCCAAATGACTATTTGACACCTTGACTTCTGTGTGTTAACAATTTCACCACTGTTCTTTTTAATTACTGAATTTTTCTACATTAAATTAGATCATAAATACTTTTTCAAAAAGAAAAGAAATAGACCAAAAGATTCAGCCCACACAGGAAATCTCAACCTGAATAGTTTACATGCAAAAATTTTAATCTTTTGAACTATTTTGACTGTGGGATCTATCTCTCTCTCTCATAGACACAGACACACTACATATATATATATATATATATCTGAGATTTTATATACATTCTTTTTTTTTAAAAAAAAGATTTTATTTTTCCTTTTTCTCCCGTACCAGGGGGAGAAAGTTGTATATTTTTAGTTGTGGGTTCTTCTAGTTGTGGCATGTGGGACACTGCCTCAGCATGGCCTGAGAGTGGTGCCATGTCCGCGCCTAGGATTCGAACCTGTGAAACCCTGGGCCGCCGCAGCAAAGCACGTGAACTTAACTACTCGGCCACTGGGCTGGCCCTTTATATATATTCTTAATAAGCCAGCAATATAGACTGAAATCTTTATTCTCAATTCCCTGAACATTGTTTTATATAAACTATTTTAAGAGTCAAAGGAGAAAAAGTAGAAATAGATAAAGAAGAGTGAGGAGGCAGAGGAAGAAGAAGAGAGGAGAAGGTGAAATATAGTCATGAGTCACTTGAACAACAGGGATACATTCTGAGAAATGTGTCATTAGGTGATTTCATCATTGTGGGAACATCATAGAGTGTACTTACACAAACCTAGATGGTATAGCCTACTACACACCTAGGCTATCTGGTGTTAATCTTATGGGATCACCATCATTTATGTGGTCCGTATTTGAGTAAAATGCCATTGAGTGGCATATGAGTGTCATGCAAGGCTGATAAGATGGTAGACACTGGAATAATGACAGTCAGCAAGACAGATAAATCCTGTGCTGCCATGGAGCATATAGACCAGCAGGTATTTAAAATGTACTCAATATGATTTGCTTATTCAGTAAAATTATTACTCAAGGGTGATTAGCCCTTATTATCCTGTGATTTCAAACACCTCCTGGCACCTCCTCTCCCCCTTCAGCAGATATGGGCACTGAAAAGAATTTTATATAGAAGATTTGCAGCCTGGGCCATGGATCCTTGCTACCCCTCTTCCACCTTCCCTCTCCGATCCTTGCCTCTATGTTGCTTAATTTCTTCATATCTTAATTTTTCTTTTTTTTTAGGAAGACCGGGCCTGAGTTAATATCTGTGCCCATCTTCCTCTATTTTATATGTGGGATGCCACCACAGCATGGCTTGATAAGCAGTGCATAGGTCGGTGGCCAGGATCTGAACCAGTGAACCCCAGGCTGCCAAAGCCGAACGCGAGAACTCAACTGCTATGCCATGGGGACACCACTTCTTTATGTCCTAATTTTAAATCAAAAGTTGCAGGTGTGAACTGTGAACTTGCATGTGGCAAAAAGGACTTGTTGGATATATCAGTCAGGATTCTCCAAAGAAACAACCACTGGGATATATATAGATATATGCATAAGAAGAGATTTATTATAGGAATTGGCTCATGTGGTAATGGAGGCTGTGAAGTCCCACGCTCTGCTGTCTACAAGCTGGAGAACCTGGAAAGTTGGTGGTGTAGTTGCAGTCTGAGTCTGAAGCACTGAGAATCAGGGATATGATGGTGTAAATCCCCATCTGAGGTGGAAAGCTCCAGAACCAGGACTGCCAAAGTCTGAGGGCAGGAGAACATGAATGCCTCAGCTCAAGCAGAGAGAGAGCGAATTTGCCCTTGCTCTGCCTTTTTGTTATATTTAGGCCCTCAACAGATTGGATGATACCCACTCACCTTGGGGAGGGCCATCTGCTTTTCTCAGTTCACCAATTCAAATGCTAATCTCTTCCAGAAATACCCTCACAGACACACCCAGAAATACTGTTTTACTAGCTGTCTGGGCATCCCTTAAGACAGTCAAGCTGACATGTAAAATTAACCATCACACCAAAACATTGTACTATGAGACTTGACCCAACTTTAACCTGGCTTCTGCCAGCACTAGGCTATGCCACTCAGGGTGACTGAAGTCCCTGTGCTGAGTCTGCTAAAGAAAACACAATACTGATGAAATGTGAAATGTACCTTGTTCTAACTACATTGCCTAACCTTTTTCAGTAATTTTCCACTCACTTCCCTTCTGTAATTTTCCATTTCCCCATAGCCTCTTTTTGTTTCCCCACAGCCTCCCTAGCCCATTTTGTTCCAGCTTTTCCACTTCCCCATAGCCCCTTTTTGTTCCCTCTCTGTTCTCTCTTCATAAACCTCAATCACCTTTGTCTTGTTGGGCTCAGTTTGTACTGGATTCTCTCTCCCCTATTGCAGTACGATGAATAAAATCTGTCTTTCTGCCTTTAACAATTATTAGGTGGTATTTCTCTTTGCTATTTCAATAGGACATGTTGGCTACTCAGGGAGCAGTGAATTAGTAAAGATTATAAAGAAGTGGGATGTTATTTCACACACGGAGTAAATGGCAATGGGAGAGAAGACACTCATCTAGAAAGACAGCCACAGCTCAGTTTCTGCCTGTTATCATGTGTGCATGTTGGCCCACTATTCTCAGATCTTCTAATTTTTTTGAACAAAATCAGAGATCAGAATTTTTTGAAATAAATTTGCCATGCTTTTAAAATGACAACTTGAATTACCAAACACTCGAATTACCAAGTTGTTAATTGTTAGACACACATACACACACACACACACAGTCACACATCAAGTTTCCTCATTTATTTTGGCAGGTATGAATGAGAAGACATATGTGTGAATTTCAAAGTTCTCCTGTATTATAAGCAGCCAGACTAACAAAAAGTATTTTGTGTCTTTTTTTTTTTTTTAAAGATTTTATTTTTTCCTTTTTCTCCCCAAAGCCCCCCAGTACATAGTTGTATATTTCTTGTTGTGGGTTCCTCTAGTTGTGGTATGTGGGATGCCGCCTCAGCGTGGTTCGATGAGCAGTGCCATGTCCGCGCCCAGGATTCGAACCAACGAAACACTGGGCCGCCTGCAGCGGAGCGCGCGAACTTAACCACTCGGCCACGGGGCCAGCCCCAGTATTTTGTGTCTTTTAGTGTAAATTACTAAGCTCACTGTTGCATCAACTGCTTGAGACAATATCGTAGTCAGAATAACATGTATGAGATACCTGTTTTGTAAACAAATGGAGGGATTCTATCTCTGGGGCTGTCAATTACCTTTCAGTCCTGCTAAATTCATTTGAAAAACAATCTGTTTTGGAGGCATGGATTATTTGGCTGAATAAACGGAAACGTTATGCTCAGCAGATACCATTCTGATTACGGATGTCACCCCAGTTAGAGTGTCATGGCTACACTATGTAGCTGCAGATTTTTAGTTTGGTTACATTTGATAAAAATTAAAATGCTCTATTTCCTTTGTGTTAAACATTTTACATTGTGTTTTATCACCAAATAAAGGACAAAATCACACTAAGATAGGCATCTAACTAAAACTGCAACCAAAGCAAGGTTTGTCTTGAATGATATATTTACATCTTCCGCTGGGTGTTGCTTCTCCTTTCCTGTGGCCTCTCCTCTAAAAAGCTAAGTACTCCTCTTCCTTTTCTTCTTTCTCCATTTGTTTCCTTTTTTATTTTTTATTTTTTTTTTTTTTTAAAGATTTTATTTTTTTCCTTTTTCTCCCCAAAGCCCCCCGGTACATAGTTGTATATTCTTCGTTGTGGGTCCTTCTAGTTGTGGCATGTGGGACGCTGCCTCAGCGTGGTTTGATGAGCAGTGCCATGTCCGTGCCCAGGACTCGAACCAGTGAAACACTGGGCCGCCTGCAGTGGAGCACGCAAACTTAACCACTCAGCCACGGGGCCAGCCCCTTGTTTCCTTTTTTATATCCTTGTATGTCTTTTTCCTTCCATTTCCATCGGCTATTATTAGAATTTGAAAGTAATTATTAACATAGTAATGTATATGAAAGAGGTATGTTCTGTTTTGTATCTATCATGTTTTCATTAAACATATGGCTCCCAAAGAAGATTTTAAAACGAAACATTGAAATTTTCAGGAACAAGCTATACTCAGCATTGGACATGTGGTTGGCCATACAATATGCATGCCATATGCCACCACTGAGAACTATGGACAACGAGACAGTCTCCGGTTTGGTAAATCTTGATTTTTTGAGGCAA
The DNA here is from genome assembly GCF_041296265.1 of Equus caballus. NCBI lineage: Eukaryota > Metazoa > Chordata > Mammalia > Perissodactyla > Equidae > Equus > Equus caballus. Next base: position 40,516,804 of record NC_091707.1, on the reverse strand, counting down.
TAAGAATATTTGTTTTCAAGCATTTGATAAGAGAGAAGACTTGAAATTTAGTGGAGTAATAAAGGGAAAAAAATCTGTGAAAAACCACAAGACAAAGCTAGGAATCTGGTGGTGTCCATCTTTTGACCACAGGAAAATTAATTTGGGGATAAGCAGGCACAGAATAGATAGAGCTAAAGTGATTGCATAAAAATATAGCTATAGTCTTGAAGACATCATAAATCTCAGGAATAAACCTTTGTCTGGAGTTTGCCCATACTTTTTAATTACATGGGATGATAAATAGTTTTTAGTATTTAAGCCAGTTGGAGTTGAGTTTGCTGTAATTTTCAGACAAAAACATTTAATTGATACACTTTCAATGCAAAGTCATTTAAAAACTTTAAAATGCCTCCTAGGCCTGTAATGCCTGACTGTGGCTTGACTGACTATATCAATTCTGGCACTTCCTAGCCAAGTGACTTTAAGGAAGTTACTTACACTGTCCTCACCTGAGTTTTGTCTTCCGTAAAATGGGTCTTAGAACATCTTTTTTACAGAGTTGCTGGAATTATTTGATAAAATATGTAAATTGTTGGAAACTATATGAAATACTTGGTATGTGATGGCAGCAATAAAGAAAGAATTTGAACTTGGCTGTCCATGAAAGCAAAACAATGGCAAATACTGGCAGTGCTCCTTCAAATGCTGGCCAAGAGAGAGGAGTCTTTGCCAACAGACTACCAGTAATCCTGTCCCCTTCACAAGGGCATCTGGAAGTCATTCGCTCAATAAATATTCATTGCACATTTGCTATATGCCACCCACCATTCAAGATATGAGAGAGAGAGCAGTGAACACAGTGGACATTTTCTGCTTTCATGAAGCGTATCTTCTAATGGTGCTAGCCAGATAAACAAAATGCACTGAAAATGTATCTAATATGCTAGATGGTGATGAGTACTACAGAGAAAAAGAAGACAGGGAAGAGGCCTGGGTAGTTTGGGGGAGGAATGAGTTTTAACTTAATCAGGGAAGTACTCTTGGAGAATAGGAGATTTGTGCAAGGTCTGAAGAAGGTGAGAGAGTGAGCCCTACAAATATCTGGCTGAAGAGCATCCATGCTGAGGGTACAATGTGTAGAAAGGACCTGGGGAAAGAGCAGGCCCAATGAGGCCAACGAATTCAAGGAGGTGACTGAGTGAGTGTGGGTGAAGGAAGGGATAAGTAACAGGCCACAAGATCCTAAATGTAATAGTCCCAATGGTGACATAGAGACAAACACAATGCTGATTACTCAGCTAATGTCCTTTGGGTTTTTTTTTGTTTTTTTCTATTTGGTAAGGAAGACTGGCCCTAAGCTGAGATCTGTGCCCATCTTCCTCTATTTTGTATGTGGGATGCCACCACAGCATGGCTTGATAAGCAGTGCCTGTAGGTCCATGACAGGGATCCAAACCCACAAACTCCTCTCCGCCGAAGAAGAGAGCATGAACTTAACCACTACGCCACCAGGCCGGCACAAATTTCTTTTGTTTTGATTCCATTATCTAACATCTTTTTTTTGTTTTAAAAATGTTTAATATTTTTCTAGTATTTTGAAAACTGTCAAACAAAAAAAAAAGGGAGTTCTCTTCCCTACTGTCATTGCCACTAATCTCCATTCCCACGAGACTCTATTCCTAACTCTTTCTTCTTATGGTTATCATCATATCACTAAATGATGTTTTTCAACAATTACTGCATAATTTACCAATTTTAGATGTTAACCTTTGACTTACTGCTATTTTAGATGAAGTTTAGTGCCTTTTTTATGCTCCCATTCCCCCCCCCAATATGGTTAAATCACTTTCTTTTACACATTTTATGATTATATTTTCTTCCTCCAATAACTAAAGACATTATTTCTTGAATGCCCATTTTGAAATTATAGGCTATAAGCAGCCCTCCTCCTTCTCTCCAAGGTGCCTCCACCCACCATCCCCATGCAACTTCCACCTTCAAAATTGTGTGATCTGTATTGTTACTTTTATATTTTTAAAGCTGGTAACATTTGCATGCTCTTGTGTGACTACAATTTTTTGAAATCACTAAACATAACTTACTATGTAAATATTCATTGTTGATGATTACAATTTCTTTCATCTATGGATTCCTTCCACAACTCCGCTTCTCAGATCTTATTTGTCTTTCTTTTATTCTTAAATAGCATGTCCTTACCTCTTTAATTTTTATTTCTTTCATTTTCTTCCAGTGCATTAAGTCCAGAGAACTAACCCAGTTAGCCTCCTTTTTCTCTCTCAATTGTAGCCTTTTATCTTCCTTCTTCAATATGAACATGTGTCTTTTAGCCCTGTCCCAAAGCAGGCACCTTCAGGCCTTCTCTTCATTTCTATCCCAAGTTGGATCCACTGTTTTCCTAACCTCCAATATTTCTCTGTCCCAGCTAAACCTTTTTTTTTTTTTTTTAAGGAAGATTAGCCCTGAGCTAACTGCTGCCAATCCTCCTCTTTTTGCTGAAGAAGACTGGCCCTGAGCTAACATCCGTGCCCATCTTCCTCTACTTTATACATGGGACACCTACCACAGCATGGCTTGAGAAGCGGTGCCATGACCGCACCCAGGATCCGAACCAGTGAACCCTGGGCCGCCAAAGCAGAATGTGTGCACGTAACCACTGCACCACCGGGCCGGCCCCCCAGTTAAACCTTCTGTTTACTATCATCAAGTAACTTCTTTTAAAAATTTATATGAGAAGTAAATCTACTGAGTCCTTAGGACTCTGAAGATGTTTTTATTGCACCTTCACACTGGGGTTCACAGTTTTGCTTGATCCAGAATTCCAAGTGGAAAATATGTTTTCCTTAAACTTTGGATGCTTGAAGCAATGGGCAATTCTTAGTTTCTAAGTCTGATGCTAGTCTAATTCCTGTGCCTTTGGACATGTATTCCTTCTCAAAAACTTGTCTTATCTTTTGTTTGATTCTTTGGTTTTCAAAATAGTTTAATGATATGTGTAAGTATGGAATCTTTTCATTCATTTTGTTGGAAATTCAAAGATCTGTTTCCTTCTGAAGGTATAGGTGCTTCTTCTCTTGAAAATTTATTCCATGGTAACTTTCCTTAAGCCCTTCTTTGTAATTTTTTGATGTTCTTTTAAGAAATGTTATAGTTGGCTATTGGACCCTAGATTTATCTTTTATACCTTAATTTTTGCTCATATTTTATGCTCCTTAATTTTGTTCTACTTGCTGAAATTTTTTTCAGGACTTTTCTTTTAAACTCTTCTATTAGCTAAAAAAAATTGTCAACTAAAGTTTTTATTGAATCATAAGTATTTTATAAAGTTTGAAAACACAAACCCTGGGGTCAGTTTGTTAGGTCCAAATCCTGCTCTGCCACTTGATAGCTCTGTGACAAGTTATTTAACCTCTCTGTATGTTGGTTTCCTAATTGGTAAACTGAAGATAATAATAGCTCCCATCTCAAAGGTTATGGCAAGAACTAAAAAGTGAGTCTATCAAAAGTTCTTAGGACTGTGATATGATCCTGTCCTCAAAAAAAATATAATCTATTATTATTATTTAATTATCAAAGTAATATTTATTAGGGTTTATTATGTATCAGACATATTCTAGGTGCTTTGAATACATCGGGGAACAAAACCTGCCAAATTCCCTGATCTTGAGAAAAGTACATTCAATTTGGGAAAGCTAGACAAACCAAATACATAATAAATAAGGGAATTATGAATTAGGTTAGAAGAGGACTTAGCTGTTAAAAAAAAAAAAAAGCTAGACTGGAATAAGGGGTATGAAGAATTCCAGATGTGTGTGGTAGGCAGGGACAAGGTTGCAATTTACATGAGGCAGTCACTCTAGGCCTTGTCTTTAAGGTGCTATTTAAGTATTGACTTGAAGAAGATTCTAAAATAAAAACCAGAAGGCATATTAGGACAGAAGGAGCAGACTTGTCTTGTTCGAGGCAAATCTCTTAATGTTGCCCCTGATTTGACATTTATCTCAAATATTTTATTTTATAATGATGTGCTACTATTAATGATGGCATTAAAAATGAGCTGGGATGGGTTTGGAAGATCTCCAATTTGCGCTTCCAGCTCTTCTCTTGGCTTCATCTAGGAAAGTATGAGACTCATGAGCAGTGAACAGAGTCTTTAATTTGGCATGGGGTAAAATATTAACGATGAGGATAACAATCACCCATCTTTCCTTTTCCCAATCCTTTCCAGATACAAAGTGACTAACATTGACTTTTCAAGGCCAACGTGCAGAGTGCTTGCTGATGAAAGGCCATTGAACAAGGGGTTAGGGATCACTTCCTCCTCCAGCTGGATTCTGCCCCTCCTGCCCCACTTGGTGACTATGTGAGCGAGCTGTGAGACCCAGGATTTGAGACATACATGGCTAAGAAATTGATTTGACATCATGACTATGCACCAAGAATATCACTCTCCAAATGTTATATTTTTCTGGTCAGCAATTCAAAATAAAGATGATGTTTGTTTATTTGTTATTCATTTTATCTTTCCATTTGTTATAAAAATAATTTTGTAATGGAAAACAGGCGTTGTTTTTAGCAGAATTATTCTATAAGACTACCATTACAATTAAACCTTTTTTAAATAACTAACAGTAACAAAACAGTATTAACTGTAATAAAAGTGGCATTACTGTAAAACATAATTAATAATGTATTTCAAAATGTATACAATTTTTAATTATCTTAGAGCATCTTTCCATGCTAAAGTGTCCAGATTTAAGTGGTAAACTCTATGGTCATCCCATTTGTAGGTGAGTTGGTTGGTCTTTATATTAGAGCTGAGAGCAGCAATCTGAGGCTGGCCTCGTTCTTTTCATTCAGTTCATGAGCTAAGAATCATGTTTACTTTTTTAAACAGAGGGAAAACAGAAACAAAAAGAATTCTCTTTTGTAATGAGAAAATTAAATAGAATTCAAATTTCAGGGTCCATAACTAAAGTTTTATGAGACCACAGCCTTGATCATTGATTTCTGTATTGTTTATGATTGTTCTCCTACTACAAAAGCAGATTTGAGCAGTTGTAACAAATGAAACTGGTAATGGCTAAATTCGTTAGCCATTGATGATTAAGTAGCTAGTAACTAGTTTTCTTCTCTTTTGTTTTGCAATCACTGATTATAGCTTTTAGTTGTTCCACCGTCCATTGTTAACTGTGCTGTGTAGGCAATATGCTATCTGACTCCCACTGGGTTCCTATAGATAACATCTCCCTAGAGCCTGGGTTACCATGGTAATGGGTGTTTGAGCTGTTTTTCAGGAATTATGACCCCCTTGTCCTGTTCAGGACAGTTGAGACCATGAACTCATCAACTGGGCCTGCAAAGATGCCCGATAAGTGACCTTTTGATGTCAAGAGGTTAAAAGCTGTACTCTCAGATAATCCCAACACCACCCTTTTGTGATCATGCATCCTACGAAGAGGAATGAATTCTGACTGCACTTGTGCAGATCGTCAATTACCTCACCTCTCCTCACCTCCAATCATCTGTCTCCACATTTCAGACCACCTTGGCCTCTACCCCATAAATATCCCTCAGTCCCCGTTTTTGGGGAGGCAGATTTGAAACTTCCATTTCCTCACTTGGTGGCCTTGTGATTAATTATGCATGTGATATTGGCTAATTTAATTCTTCCTTGTAACATAAACTTGGGTGCTAAAATATAAAATTAGTGAGATTGCAAATATGAGGGCCAGAACCTGGCTCTTGGTAGATTTGCCAAATTAATGAGTTCCATCTGATAAGGCTTCTTGGGATATTGTATGGTAGACATTTTTTCTGCATTGTTCAATGATGCTTTTTATGATATCTTTTAATTTGCCATTTTTCAATTAGACTATTTATAGAAATATTCCGAGGCTCATTATCTGTTTGAAAACTCACAGCTCTGAAATTACTTAGGATGACAGGCATGCTATATTACCAAACTTGTGAACAGGTGTTATACCTACTACCTAAGTACCATTATTCATGCGCTATTTCAAATAAGAGTAGATCAACAAGGTCTGCTAGGTATTCCATAGAGAAATATTTTTATTTTCATGAGTAGAGGGAAAAAAAGAATAGGCTTCTTTGTGTGATGGTCCTCAATATTTGGGCCAGTGTGGGTTCAATACTATCAATTTTCCATCTGTTGAATTGCCATCCCAGCTACTTTATGCTTAGCTAATTAAAATTAAGTGTGAAGTTGTGCTGTTAGTGTGTGGATATGGCCTAATTGGTTTAGATAATTAAGGAAAGTAAATTTAGCTTTGGAACTAATGCTGAGGCCCAATGTATAGAGAAAAACTGAAACAAGATTCACTTGAGTCATGCGTGAACACGTGTTTAGCTGTCAACGTATTTTATAATTAATAGTAGTTGCAGGGAATGGGAAACCTAGGCTAGAATTTTCTAGTATGTTTGGCCATAATGTGCAAACAGAGAAGAGATTAAGTTGACTGCAAAATTTCAGGCTGTTAGGTTACATTGAACAATCTGCCTACTATAATTCTGAACACATTACTTACATATACATGATGATTTCTTTTAATAATTGTAGCTCCTATTTATTTAGTGTCTATTATATATGCAGTAGTTATAAACATGGGCTCTGACTCACATTGCTTGGATTTGTTCCCAACCCTATCTCTTAATGACTGTGAAGACTAGAGGCAAATTACTTAATCTCTCCATAATTTCATTCTTGTACACATTAATGGTTTGTGAAGATTAAATGAGATGGTACAGGTAAAAAGCTCTGAAAAATTGGAGCATAATCATTATCATTACTTTACGTTTCATCTGCAGAACAACCCTTCATGGTAAGAATATCACTGACTTTGCAAGAGAGGAACGTCATGGTTAGAGAAGTGAGGGAGCTACAGCAATGCAGTTTATAAGAGACACATTGAAGATTCAAAGACAAAATTGTCTGATGATAAAGCTCCCTTTAGTTCTTCCTATTTCAGCCCATTGACTCAGATTCATCCATTTATATAAGCAGTAATATCAGTGTCCCACACATCCAAGATTAACAATACCTAACCACGTTTCCAATACCTTCCAAATTGGATTCATTTAAATTCTAACAGCTTACCTGATAAGTTAAATGTTATCAAAGAGTTTTGGAGTCTAAACTCATTTTTTTGTTAATTCGCAAAGGAATGAGGTATTATGGAATTGTACTCCAGATGGAGTTATTTGTGGAGAGGGTAGCTTCTAGCACTCCTCAAATTACACACATTGAAAACCAAAAAAAAAAAAAAAAATTATCCATATATCTCTCTGTTAGAGGAAGGGACAAAAAGAACATTAGATTAAGTTCTTAGGAATATCTTAACCGAAGGCTCACTTGGAATTCAAGAAGCAAGTGAGAAGCATTTGGATGCATTCTAAGAGATAATTGCTACCAAATAATTTATGGGTGCAGAGCAATACCCAAGGAGAAAATACCACTAGTTATAACCTAGTAAATTAAAACCAAACAGTCTACATCCCTGGTATCGTATTTAAGATTAATTGGATCATAGCAGAAAATGCACATTATGAAGATCAAATACTAGGAGAAAAGTCATAAAGTTTGAAAACATATCAGTGTATCTTCATCCCCGCAGACGCCTGTATTTATTGTCAATGTAAATAGATGTTAATGACGTTGTAAGAGCCAGAGAGAGGGAGAGAATTTCCCTGAAGATAAAAGAGAAAAATGAATAATAGAAAAATCTTATAACTTAGATTTACAAAAAACATAGTTTCTAATCACCAAAACTTGTTTATTTTCTCTGCATTAAGACTGAAAACTCATTCCAAACTTTAAGAACAAGGGCATGGGATAGTGTGAGGGGAGAAGAAGGAGGGAGGGGGAGGGTGGTTGGATTAATGCATCTATTTATTAGCTCACAATGTTACATTCAGTTGGCTAAAGAGTACAATTTTCTTTGAATCATGCAATTTAGAATAAAACAACCTTGGCTTAATTAGGTTTTGCTGTAAAATATTGATCTAAAAGGAGAGGGAAAAAAATACTATTTAACTCTTGTTTAGGACTTTTGAATGTCTCCTCCTTTGTTTTTCCAATGAATACTGTATCCTACCACAGTGCAGCTCTCATCATTCTAAATCAGGCTCAATTATTGAGGGGTCTGTCTCATTCCAGACAACAAGTTCCGCCAGGTTAGGAACTGTACGTACATATTAGTATGTCATTAATGTTCAATATATATTTGAGGAACACAAAACTCTTAGGATGTGTAAGAATATCCACAATTCGTTTAGAGTAGGGTTCTTTAACTTTGGTGCTATTGGCATTTGGGACTGGATAATTCTTTGACCTGGGGGACCCTCCTGTGTTTCATAGGGTGTTTAGCTACCCAATAGATGCCAGTATCAACCCCTTCCAGTCACAAATTTAAAATGTCTCCAGATATTGCTAAATTTTCCCTGTTGAGGTGGGAATCAGGGGTAAATCATCCCAAGCTAAGAACTTCTGACCTAGAGAATTAACGTTTTAAAATATATATACTAGATTGGGTTTATGTTCCACTTAGTCCTGTTGCTGCTGTTCATTTCCTCTCTCTCTCTCATGCACACAAACATGCACACGCACACACACACACACACACACCCCACTGAAATCCATCCTAGCTGGGTAGAATATGAATTCAAACATGCCTGCTAGGTCTAGTTAGATAACTCTTTCCTTTTCTTCATCCAGAAAGCATTCACTGACATATAAAAATTTGTATATACAAGCTGACCCCTTGGAAATAACTTGTACTTTATACAAGCTTGTTAGTAATATAAGTCCGTGTGATAAACTTATGTGGGTGAAGTTGGGAGACAGAAGCAAATCACAAGTAAGTAGCCTGGAGGGAGGGAGCCATCTGGAAATTAGACTAAGTAACAACACGTGATGCTCTCAGGAAAATACTTCTCAGGAAAAAACACCCATGTCCCAGAGTCTCTGGAGAGTCTACATATCCTAAAGAGGCAAGCGCATAAGCACTAAAAGAACTTTAATTCTCGGTGATGCAGGGTTGGTGAGCTGAGGAGTCGAAAGAAAGATTTCTTGGACTCTCAAGATCTGGCAGTAGTGCTCTTTTATTTAGAGAATATTGTGGAATAGCATGGGGACAGGGCCCATGGGCAGTCAGGCTGCTGCGTGGGGACAGGGCCCATGGGCAGGAGGAGCCACTGCTGCCGCTCTGAGTTGAGGGTTAGGGCTAATTTTATAAGGCATGGGTATGTGAGCCATCTCTTTACAAGACAAAGCAAAGAACGTGAAAAAAAGTTAAAATGGTATCAGTGCAGGTGGGGTCTAGTCATTGGGTGATCCCATGACTTTTAGACAAGAATCAAATCAGATTAAGTAAAGGTTAGAAGCCACCACCCTAAATCAGTTACATGAGATTGCCAGACAGCAACCAACTTAAGTTCTTGCCTTCCCCATTAAGAGTTTCTAGGGATAAGGTCATCCCCCTTCTTCGTGGCACAGAGAGGGAGGCATCTTTACAGATAGAGGTTTCCCTTAGAAATGTAAATGTTTCCTAACAAAGGGGCAAGCAAATTCCACTCCTCAGAGCCTGCTTCTCATCTGTAGTTTTAAAATTAAGCAGCCTAAAAATCTTCATCATAAACCGTTTTAAAATTAAGCAGCCTAAAAATCCTCATCATCGGGAAACCAAGATGTTTCTTGGGTGGAATTTTATCCAAAGATCGAAATATAGAGAAAGGGAAGCTATTCCTCTACCAACAGAAAACAGTCAAGGCCTTGTTTGAGAGATTCAAGAAGCATCCTCTGGAAGCTGTGGGCATACTGACTGACCCACAAGGGGCACTGAGGAAGGAAAAGGCCTGGTGGTGCAGGTAAGTGACATTGGTGTGTAATGTTGCAAAGGGTCATCAGGGGTCTGGAACCAAGGAACAGAGGGAAAGGAAGCTGTGAGTGTGAAGGCAGCAGGGATACTAGACAGCCAAGGTAGTACAGATAGTCCCCAGGGGCTGAAATGGATCTGAAATCTCACTAAAAGATTTCAGTGATGGGATCTACATCTTGAGAGAGATCAATGACACAGGTGCAGATAAAGGCCCCAGATGTCAGACAGCACATCTTGGACACTCCCTCAAGTTTTTCTAAGGGGATTGGAGGGGGAAAGAAAATTTGAATGGGGGGGCAGATGGAGTTTAATTCTTGGCAGTTACACAGCTGAGGTTGCCAAAGAGCAGAATTTGCTCCCATTCCACTTAGTATTTATCCCAATGATGCAAAGTTTGTTAATTATTAGGAAATATATCAATATACTTAATGGTAATAGCACATTAAAAGAGAAAATCATGGCATTTCAATAGCTACAGAGACTTGTTTTATGATTTCATACTCATGAGTGGTTGAAATAATTCTTATAAAATATTTATTAAAGGTAACTGCCTTACACCAATTAAAGATATCCAACAAAAACATATAGCAAATATCCTACTGTAGGGACCTGGAATTGGCCACCCCAAGATATGTCTCTTTGGCATCAGGATTATTTGAGGCTGATTGCTTTTGATAAACTGGGACAGGGAAGGAGGCTCTGAGGAATGGAACTTGCCCTTTGTTAGGACACATCTACATTCAGACAGTGGAATATTATTCAGCACTAAAAAGAAATGAGCTATCAAGCCATGAAAAGACGTGGAGGAAACTTAAATTCATGTTACTAAGTGAAAGAAGCCAATCTGAGAAGGCTACATACTGTATTGTTCCAACTATATGACATTCTGGAAAAGGCAAAACTATGGAGACAGTAAAAAGATTAGTGGTTGCCAGGAATTGTTGAGAGAGGAGAGGGATAACTAGGTGGAGCCCAGAGGATTTTTAAGGCAGTGAAATTACTCTATATGATATCTTGATGGATACATGTCATTACACATTTGCGCAAACCCATAGAATGTACAACATCTAGAGTGAACCTTAATGTAAACTATGGACTTCGAGCGATTATGATGTGTCAATATGGGTTCACTAATTGTAAAAAATGTACCATGCTGGTGAGGGATATTGAATGGAGGAGGGTGTGCAAATGTGAGGGCAGGAGGCATATGGGAAATGTCTGTACCTTCCTATCAATTTCACTATGAACCTAAAACTGCTCCAAAAAATAGTCTTAAAAAAATACTTTTGGAAGAAAGCAAACCTCAACCAACCCTGAGTACCTTGAAATGGATGTGTCAGCAAGCAGTGGGGTGTCCAGGACCCAGATACAGGACATTTTGACTAAAATACTAATTGCAACAGAACGCTCAGTATGAATCTAGTTGCTTTTTATTCAGTGGCACTAATAAATCAAATTATCCAATGACAGCTGTGAAAAATTATATTTTTCTTTCATAAAAAAGTTCACAGAAAAATGTGAACAGTTGGCAAATTAAAAAAAAAAAATAGTTGCAAATCAAATTGTAGCAGATTTTGTGATTTTGACCTTTCCTTCTTCACTCCCCTGCCACCTTAAACTGGTAAAACATGCATAACACTTATAAAAAATCCTGACAAGACCATATTAAGGAAAAGTGATTTCCTTTCCCTCCTAGTCCCGTCAAAAAGCCACTTCTTTGGAGAGCACAATCAATAAAATACCAGTTTTTCCAGTTAGTCAATTTCCTTTATACATGTTTCATTCCAAAACCAAATGTTTGACATTATTTTGCTTTAGAAAGTTACTTTCATCATCTTTCATTTCCAAGCACTGTTGCTCTGAAAATAAAATAGATTATAAATTACCACCTCGGAGTATCTGAGTTAATGTAGTTCTGTGTTATAAAGAGTGTCATCAAGTGTTTCTTTTATAATTATTCTATTCTATAGGGAACTTGAGTAAGTGAATCATTTATGAAAAAGACAAACTCAATTTGGCTATTCAGCGTTAAATTTCATTTCAGAGAATTAAGCATTTATTCATTTAAAAAAACTTCTATTGAAAACTTACTGTGTTCCAGAGACAGTACAGAGAGCACAAAGACAAATAAAACAAAGATCTTGCCCTTTAGGAACAGACAGTAGAATAACGGAGAGATAAATGTAGCTCATCCCAGCACATGGGACAATATGTGATGTGCTTATTAATGCAATGTGTACATGGTCAAGTAGAAGACACATGAATTTAGCTGCCAGAGGGGAATGGGAAATTCAAAGAGTAGATAGTGGTTGGAATAAAATAGAGACAAAGTTAATTGTAAGAAGAAGAGTGAGCCATGCAGTAACTTGAAGGCTTGATATAGCTCAGAGCTGCAAGGTCTTTGTCCTTGCTGGAGGGCAATTTGTAAGATGGTTATGTTAAGGTCTGAATCTTTGTGTATCCTCCTAATTCATACGTTGAAATCCTAACTCCCAATGTGATTGTATTAGTAGGTGGGGCCTTTGAAAGATGCTTAAGTAATGAAGGTGGAATGCTCAAGGTGGAATGGAATTAGTGCCTTATGAAGTTTCAGAGAGACCAGTAGCCCCTTCCATGATGTGAGGACACAGCGAGAAGGTGCTGGCTATGGACCAGGAAGAGGGCCCTCACCTAACCATGCTGGCATACTGATCTTGGACTTCCAGCTTCCAGAACTGTAGGAAATATATTTCTGCTATTTATAAGGCACCCAGTCTGTGTATTTTGAATGAAGTAAGATAGCCTGAATGGAGTAAGACAGGTTAGTATCAGCACATGGAACCAGGTAGCATCTACTGATCCTTCAAGTGTCGAAAGGAACATCTTTTCCTCAGAAACACTGACTTCTTAATATAAGTTCCTCATACATTGTCCTCCCACATGGGCTTTAATCATAAGAGAATTATTATAGCTTCTTAAATTGTCTATCCCCTTGATAGAGTATAAGGCCCATGAGGGCAAGGGCCATGCTGTCTTGCTCACCAATGATTCCCAGCACGTCTGCAGTGCCACAGTGTCTGACAGGAGTTCAACGGTATTTCTTAAAAGCATTAATAGAAAACAGAATGAGTAGGACCAAGATCAAAAAGAGTTACGTATAGAAGTTTACAGAAGGTGATGGGGGGAGGCAGCTAAGGATTTGTTTAAATAATATGCTCTGATTTGCTTTTTGAACAGATCATGACTGTTAAGGAGGCTATGTGATAGAAAGGAGGTGATGGGAAGGAAGGCTAAACAAGACTTAGGAAACTAGTTAATACACTGGAAAGAACCCAAGTCATATAAGTTAATTACAGAGTAAAATTGACAGAAAGAAGCAAGACAATGAGTCTTTGTGTAGTGATACAAGCTCCATGGAGCAGAGACTGTGCCTGCCCTGTCTGCCAGTGTATTCCCAGGGGCTTCTGAAGTACCTGAAACATAGAAGACACTTGTTAAATATTGTCAGGTAAATGACTGAAAACAATGGCTAACATTATAAAGCTTTCCTCTGGTTAGTCTATTATCTGTTTTTATCTTCATCAATTCCAGGAGATATTTTCTATTTCTTACCCCCTACCACCACCTGAAGAAACTCAAGCAAAGAAAGGAAAAATAACATGGAGATTGGAGCTAGGATTTAAAACCAGAGATATAGGACTCTCAAACTTGAGCTCTACCCTGCTGATTCAAGTACAGATGCCCACCAGTTTTCATATCTTTGTTTAAATCTTATCATTACCCTGACCTGGGTAGACTTATGCATTATTTGTTGTATCAGTCTGGGTTCTCCAGAGAAACAGAACTAATAGAATATATAGAGAGATATATAAGAGGAGATTTATTATAGGAATTGGCTCATAGAATTATGGAGGCTGAGAAGTCCCATGATCTGCCATCTGCAAGCCGGAGACCCAGGAAAGCTGGTGGTGTGGATTCAGTCTGAGTCTGAATGCCAGAGAACTAGGGGAGATGATGACATCACTCCTTGATCAAGGTCACAGGCCTGAGAACCAGGGGAGCTGACGATGTAAATCCAATCTGAGTCAAAAGGCCCAAGAACCAGGAAGACCAATGCCCAAAGACAGGAGAATAGAGATGTCCCAACTCAAGCAAAGAGAAATTCACCCTTTATCTGCCTTTTTGTTCTATTCAAGCCCTCAGTGGATTGGGTGATACCTACCAGCATTGCTGAAGTGGATGTTCTTTACTCAGTCTTCTGATTCAAATGCTAATCTCTTCCAGTAACATCCTCACAGACACACCCAGAAACAGTGGTTTACCAGCCATCTGGGCATCCTTGAGCCCAGTCAAGTTGACGCATAAAATTAACCATGACATCCCTTTATATTTTTGGAGGTAGTTTCTAATTGGCAATTTATCTGTATTGCCTACTATTCCAGTTGCTAAATCTGCATAACAAACTATCACAAAATGTGTGGCTTAAAACAATGACAATACTTATTTTATTCATTAATCTGCCATTTGGGCAAGCTTTGGCAAGGAGAGTGCCTCTCAGCTCCACTTGGAATGGGCTGTGATGCTAGATTATCTAAATCCTTGCTCACACACATGTCTGTCTGGCAGTGAGTAGCCCTCGCTGGAACAGTCAGCTAGAACAACTACCTATAGTCTCTCCGGGTGGCCTGAGCTTTCTCCCAGCATGTGGGCTGGGTTCCAAGGGTAAACATCTGGAGACACAGGGAGAACAGAGATGGAAAGAGAGACAGAAAGAAAGAGAGAGGGAGAGAGAGGCTATATGGCCTTATATGACCTAACTTCACAAGTCATACAGCGTCTCTTTTGTCATAATCCATATTCTGTTCATTAGAATGAGTCATTAATACCAGCCAACGCTCAAGGGGAGAATTAGTCTCTATCTTTTGATTGAGAAGTTGCCAAGTTTTAAAAGAGCATGTGGGATCAGAAATATGGCTGTGGATATTTTTGAAAAATACAATCTGCCTCACCAGCCATAGTACAATTGGGAAATTCCTTCAGAAAATAAAATATGAATTCTTTATAAGTACTGGTAATATCAATTACTTACATTTTTAATCATTTACTCAGTGCTACCACTCACTTAATCCTCATCCCAAACCTGTGAAGTGCATCTCCTTATTATCTCCATTTTAAGTTGCAGAAATGGTAGCACACAGAAGTACAGAAACTGGCCCAGTGTTACACAGCTAGTCAGTGATGGAGCCGGCAGTCAAGCCCAGGCAATCCACTTCTACTCTTCGTTACCTCACTTTACTGACTTTCTAAGAGGAGTCAGGAAAAAAAAAATATTTTTCTTGCTTTATAGACTGTTTTGACAGTTTGATCTTCTTTCGTCACAGACACATTCTTGCCATTCACATGTTCTCCTTGCAGATGAAGCCCCATTAAGGAACTGAATTTCATGTATTTGGCAGAGATGACTATTTCTTAGGAAGCATTAGCAGCAAATACACTTGCAGTTCATTGACACTCAACATAAGAACAAATAATCCAAAGTGTAAGATGCAGAGAAAGAGTACAAGATACATTTGAAACGTTTTCCTAAAAGCAAAAGTTATTTTATCATAACTGATTTAAACTCTTTTCTTCATAACCCGACCACTACCTATCTGAAAATAACAGGAGTATATACTAAGGAGCAGTCAGAGGATATTTGAATGAGATTAAGCCATATTCTGTTCTTAATTGAAATGGCCTCAGAACCTCTTCTTGAATTACTGCTCGTGAAGCCTTCTAATATTTAGTCAAGTCTTCTGAATTAATATTAGGTGGCCTCAAATTCAAACACTTCTAAAAAAACTTTCTATGTCTGTGGGATTATCCTTTATCAAAACACTCACGATTTTAAAGAAACACATTATTAAGACTATTAAAATCTAGATAATTGACATCAATGCAAAATAATATTAACTTCCTAGTTTTTCAGCACAGCAGTGATCATTATCATTAGAATGAAAATCATTTAATGACTGACTTTTTGCATCTGACAATTGTATAAAAGAAAGAGGAATAGCCTTTGACTTCTAAATTCTGATTACGCAAATTAGACAATAGACATGGTTATCTGCAGAAATTTTGAAAAGATTCATGACTTTTATGTGCACCTTTTTGAAAACCAACATTTGTGAACGTGAGCTAAGAAGAAAACAGAAGCAACTAAACTTTTGTCATATCATTAGCATACAATCTGATTGTTTTATCTACAGTTTATAACATGTCCAATATGAAGAATTTATCATCTGTGATTTGATATTTTAATACTGATGTAAAATATAGTCTGTTTCAGTTTGACATAAATTGTTATGTTAAATGGGTTAACATTGTTTAACATATGTTGGGTTGTATTTCAAAATGATTTGGCCCCCTTTAAAATGTCAAATTGTTGAGTCATTTTTAGAATGTTCTAGTAATTCACTCAGACAACATAGGTTGTAGGTGAGCCAGATAATAAGAAACAGCTGGATCAACTATTTTGCCATCAAGAGGTATCATCATAAAAGAGAGAGGTTTATAGGTACAAATTCATAAAATTTTAGAATGACAAAGTACCCCAAAGACTATATAATCAAACTGACACATTCTATAGATGAGAAAGACAAAATCAAGATAATGATTTACCCACAGTCAAACAGCTAGTAGGTATATATATAGTTAGACTAGAACCCAAGTCTCTGTTTTCTTATCCAAGGTGTCTTCCGCTGTGCTCTGCTATCTGGATGAAAATAAGTTGTGGGAAAAAACAAACAATATGATTCTTCTAGTGTAACTAATTTTACTTGCTTTGAGGAAGAACAAACAAAAGACCAAAACTCATAGTCTGTTTCCATGAGGTATAAAATCTCTGGGGAAAAAAATGCAAATCAGAAAAGAATCTGACAAAGTCAACTCCAAAACTGTAGTTAGTCCCAGCAACAGATGGTAGTCTGGCCTTTAAAAACCCTGGCCTTTAAGCTTTTTTACAATATAGACTTTTGACGCTTAAAGTTGGAGTATGTTAAATAGTGACCATTCAAAGATATCAAGTCTTAAACCCAGAAATTTGTAAACAATGCCTTATTTAGGACAAGAGGTCAGTGCAGATACAATTGAATTAAGAATTTTGAGGTAAAGAGAATACCCTGGAATGTCTAGGTGGACCCTAAACGCCCTCACAAATATTATAGGAGAGAGGCAGAGGGAGATCAGACACAGAGGAGAAAATAATGGGAAGAGGAAGGCAGAGATTGGAGGGCTGGGGCCACAAGCGCAGTGTATTACTCAGAGTTCTTCAGAGAAACAGAACTAATAGAATGTGTATATACATGGACTGAGACTTACTTTAAGGAATTGGTTTATGTGATTGTGGAGGCTTGGAGAGTCCAAAATCTTATGAGAGAACCTGGCACCTGGAGACTCAGAAAACAGTTGAAGTTTGAGTTCAAAGGCAGTCAGGCTGGTGAACCAGGAAGAACCTGTATTGCAGGTAAAGTCTGAGGGCAGAATTTCCTCTTCCTCAGGGGAGGTTCTATTCAGACCTTCAGCTTGATTGAATGAAGCCCATTCACTTTATGGAGAGCAATCTGCTTTACTCAGAGTCCACTGATCTGAGAGTATATCTCATCCAAAAACATCTCACTGAAACATCCAGAATAATGTTTAAGCAAATCTCAGCACCGTGGCCCAGTCAAATTGACATAAAATGAACTGTCACACTCAGGCTAGTCAGCAGCCACCAGAAGCTAAAAGAGGCAATGAACAGATTCTCTTCTAGATCCCCTGGCAGGAGCATGGCCCTGCTAGATTTTGGATTTCTGGCCTCCAAAACCATGAAAGAATAAATTTCTCTTGTTTTAAACCACCAAACTTGTGGCAATTTGTCTTGGCAGCCTCGGGAAACAAATGCAGATGTGTTTTGTATTTTCTGTTGGTTTTTTTCCTTATTTTACTTTTGGGATTTTTTCTTTTTCCTAAACCAGGTATATTTAAAAAATTAAAATCAACTGTATAAATCTCTAAGAATGTGATGTCAAATACCCAGGGGTACTCAGTGTTCCATTCTTCATAAGTTTCTGCTCCATTACAGTAACCACTGCCATATTAATAAAGACTTTTAATTGTAGTAAGGAGTCAAATGCCTCTGGGTAAAAGTGAGTGAAAATACACATTCCCAAGGAAATGTTCTTGATCATCAAAAATCATAAAGCAAAGCATATAAAGATGGTTATTTTAGCATAGAATTAACAGTATCTAACACCAAGAAGCACAAATATTCTCCTTTAGATTGAAAGAACAAGAATGAGCTCTTCAGTCAGACCCATTTGGGTCAGAGTCTCGTCTCTCCCACTTGCTCGTTTTGATCAAGTGTTCCCCTTTCTGAGCCTTAGCTTTCTCAGTACCTATTTTAAAATCATTGTGAGGATTAAATATTGAAAATAGTACTAGTGAATAAATTGAACTTGATCCCAACTAAAATCCATAGGTGGGAAGTTACACATCTCACACACACACACACACACACACACACACACAGTGAGAATATTCATGTATTGATTTACCACTTAGAACAATGCCTGCATGTAGTAAATGCTGTTTGCAAATATATAAACAAATAATTTAAAAATATACGACTTAAAATAACTAAAAATACATTAAAATGCATTAGGAGTGAATCCCACAAAAGACGCAAATTAACCATTTAAGTAGTTGTAAAACTTTATTTATAGTAATTAAAGAACAACTAAATACATTGAGAGATACAGTATCTTCAAGAATTTGAACGTATAATACGATAATGATGTCCCCTCTTACCAAAATAATCTATAATGCAATTCTAGTCAATATCTCTATGGGAAGTCCTGTGGAACTTGAAAAGCTATTTCTAAAATTTAGATTGAAGAGCAAAATTTCAAGAATAGCAAAGGTAATCCTAAAGAACAACAAACTGGGAGGGCTTTCCTGCCAGATGACAAAGCATATTATAAAACTATGGTAATTAGAAAAATCAGAACCATCATGCATTGCTGGTGGATATGGAAAATGTTATAGTCACTTTGGAAACACAGTTTGGTAGTTCTTCAAAATGTTAAACACAGAATTACCATTTGACTGAGGAATTCAATTCTTAGTTGTATATCCAAAAACAATGCCCACACAAAAACTTGTAAATGAATGTTTATTGCAGCATTATTTGCAATAGCCAAAAAGTGAAACAACCCAAATGTCTACCAACTGATCAATGGGTAAATAAAAGATAGTATATCCAAATAATTATTAGTTGGCCATAAAACAAATCAAGTACTGCTACATGCTAAAACGTGGATCAACCTTGAATGCATTACTCTATGTGAAAGAAGACTGTCATAAAAGACCAAATATTGCATGATTACATTTATATGAAATGCAGTGAACAGGGAAATTTATAGAGAAAGAAAGTAGATTAGTGACTTCTTAGGCTAGGAGTAAGAGATGATTGTGGGTAGGAAGAGATGGAGAGTGACTGTTACTGGGTGTGTGATATCTTTTGGGAAAACTAAAAATGTTCTAAATTAGACATAGTAATGGTTGCACAATCCTGTGAATAAACTAAAAATCATTGGATTTTTATACTTTTATATTAAAGTATACATTTATACTTTAAATGAATGAATTGTGTGGTATGAATTGTATCTCAATGAGTAATTACTGATATCAGTGCATAGATAAACTAAAAGAGAAATTAAACAGAAAGAAGAGTCTAGAAACAAAAGCACTTACATAGCTAAGCTTGATATATTATGACATTGAGTTTTCAAATCAATGGGGAGAGTAGAGGATTACCATTAAATGGTTTTGGGACAATTTGTTATTCATATGGGAAAAATATGAAATTGGCTTCTTATTTTACACTCCATGAAATAACTAATTCCAGGAGGAATTAAACAAATAAATGTTATAAACAAAATTGAAAACATTTTGTGTGTGTAAATTGTTACAAAGGCTTTGGAAGATAATTTAGAATTATCCAGCACATTTAAAGATATCCATAACTTATGCCCTGGAAACTACAGTTCTAGATGTATTCCCTAGAGAAAGTCTTGTAAAAGTGAACCAGAAGATATTTACAAAAATATGTAAGCTACACTTATTTGTAATAGTGAAAAAAGGAGGAAAACCAGTGGATTGGCATTGGAGTACCACATGGTGACATGGGTGAATAGCTCAAACATAATATTGAAATGAAAGAGAAGGTTTAGAATAACATAGCAAGTGTAATTCTGATCTATAAAGGCCAAAAATCTGCCAAACTAAGTAATATATTGTTTAGGATTTATAAAAAAGTGTGTAATGGCAGGAAAGTCATGGGACTAAGATCAGGTATACTTGACACCTAGAAGTTTTTGGTAAAGCTTGCTGTAGATAATGTGGATGTTTGCTTTATCATTATTTTAAAAAGAGCAATGGTTTATATAATTTGTTGCATGAATAGTTATTATTAAAAAAGAGAAAACATTTTTTGGTATAATCTCTCAGTTGGCTGGGTGAAGAGGTGAGGTAATTTTTTTAGAAATTATTTTTAGGAACTCAAGCACTCCATTTAATCTGTTTACTTCATTCATCTTTTTTATTCAGTACAGCTATCTTATCAAATATTAAATGCATGAGCTCTTATCTAAATACAATATAAGAGTTGTCTTAAAATTGTTTATGTTTACTAGTAACGAGTAATTTTGAATGCAAAATTTAATAGTTAACTTACAAACTGAGAATCTTTTTATTCCTTAAACTAGATCGCAGACCTATCCTTAATCTGTTCCTCTATGCCACAGAATTTTATTTTGTTCTGTTCTGTTTCTTTTTTTTTTTTTTAAAAGATTGGCATCTGAGGCTGGCCCCGTGGCCGAGTGGTTAAGTTCGCGCACTCTGCTGCAGGCGGCCCAGTGTTTCGTTGGTTCGAATCCTGGGCGCGGACATGGCACTGCTCATCAGACCACGCTGAGGCAGCATCTCACATGCCACAACTAGAAGGACCTACAACGAAGAATATACAACTATGTACCGGGGGGCTTTGGGGAGAAAAAGGAAAAAATAAAAAAAATCTTTAAAAAAAAAAAAAAAAAGATTGGCATCTGAGATAACAACTGTTGCCAATCTTCTTTTTTTTTTCCTCTGCTTTTTCTCCCCAAATCCCCCTAGTACATAGTTGCGTATTTTAGTTGTGGGTCCTTCTAGTTGTGGCATATGGGACACCACCTCAGCATGGCCTGATGAGCAGGGCCATGTCTATGCCCAGGATTCGAACTGATGAAACCCTGGGCCACCAAAATGGCGTGAGCGAAATTAAGCACTTGGCCACAGTACAGACCCCCTGTTTTGTCTTTAAACAGCACCTGAGGGTGGAGAGGTGAAAACTGTTCTCTTGCTCCCCTCCTGATGCATCAGAATGGACAAGTAGCATTTGTGCTGAATGTCTTAAAGACATGACTTTCTAACATAAATTCCTATGACATTTACCATGTCATGAGGATAAACATTTTGATAAAAAAAAAATCCCATCCGAAGAAAGTGAATCTAACATAAATTAACTCAAGTCCATCTTTTTAATAGTCATTCTTTGCAATTCTTAATGGAAGTTTCCCTTAAAATCAGCTTGACTAGGAGATGTGATAAGAAAGTAAATTTTAGTTTTGATTGCTTCAGGATAGGGAGGCAGTTCAACATTTCATTCAGGAATTTTAATTATGCAATTTGTAAGTAGTTTATGGTGGACTGGCCCAGAGCTAGGCTCCCGTGCTGACAATACGCTTAGGTGATGAGGTTTTCCCCTCCATATGGCACATCAAGGAAAGGAGGCCAATCTACTCATCTGACCCATTTTGCTAGAATTATCTCAAATTTATTATTAGGTTTTACCTCTTCTTTGACCTTTCATTTCCTATTCTACTGAGTGTCAAATTAAAATCTCCATGTGGAGTCCATTCTCATAGGAGTAATGATAACGGTCTTTAAAGTGAGGCTTTGACAGTTCATCGGTCAACACAGATTTGTGTAGGAGTATCAGATCTGAAGGGAGCTATGAGAACCGTGGGTGAAGACTATAAGCAAGAGAGACAGTAAGAGGGAAGGCAGGAGAGAATGGATTTATTTTTGTGCTCTCATGGAAAGCTCTTTCTTTCCCATAATTTCCTAAAAATCTCTTTCATTCATTCAGAGTCAATAAATACATTTTGAAAACAACTATGTGTCTGGGAACTGTGTGAGGTACTACTGTAAAATTCCTAAAGTGGTTCCCAAGGAATTTCTGTGTGATGCTACTTGGCACGAGAGGTGTAAAGGCTTTATAAAGTTAACAAAGGGATTGAAGAAGATTAAACAAATTTGTTCACTATAGAACTTGGCGTAAATGGTTAGAAGGCTGTATAACCTAAACAAAGGGGCTGAAGAATGTAAAACAAGTGTGTTCACTTTAAAATTTCTCATAACCTTTAATATATTAATATGCATTACAAATCTCCAAAGCAAGTATATTTATGCAGGTTTTTCTAAGCTTATTTGATTGAATAATCATTTTTATGTCTTTTTTTCGTTACAGATAACATTTTGGACAACAAATATTTAAAGGGAATGTAATTTAGAATTATTGATCTAATAAAAGGTTCTGACTGAAGATTTGATTTACTCTCAATTTTTGTGTTAGCAGAGACAGGACCAGAATTTGGATTTGGATAGATCTTGGGTCAAATTTGGGCTGGATACGTTACATAATTGAGTCATTTAAATACATACATATGTATCTGTAGTATTTGGATAATAATACACCATAGAGAGTTATTTTGAGGACCACATGTAAGTATATATGAAATTACAGTTGTTCATAGCTTAACGATGGGGATTTATTAGAAGAAATGGGTCATTAGGTGATGTCATAGTTGTGTGAACATCATAGAGTCTATTTACACAAACCTGGATGGCATAGCTTACTATAAAGCTAAGCTATACAGTACTAAGATTGTGGGACCACTGGTGTATATGCCGTCTGTCATTGACCAAAACATCGTTGTGTGGTGCACGACTGTAATCAAGTTTAGTGCCTGTCATATAGTAGAAGTTTAATAAATTTCATCTCCTAAGATAATGATGATGATAACAAAGAAGAAAAAGAAGAGTAAGAAACATTTTGACAACAAAACATAGTATCCCCTATTCCAAGAATGAGTCCTGGGACCCTCTTTGGCTTTCATGGGGCAAAATTTTTAGCACCAGAGGAACGAGAGATACCAGCCATTGTCCTTCCCTTGTTTTCCTGGATATAGTGTATATTTAACTTCCAATGTCCTCTTTGACTGGTAACACATGGCCAATGTCATAGGATTCTCTTTCCCTGCCTAGTTCCTTCCCCTCTCTTTCTTGGATACCATCTTTTTTTTTTTCTGTTATCTCTATCTCCAGTGCCTAGAAAGTTTTTAAGAATGGACAGATATCCTGGAAGAATTAGAGGGTGCTCTGCCTGTTAAATCTTATGCGTAACCACTCTCTGCTCTATCCTTTCTCCAGACATGGTTCCCCTATATCCCTACTCCATCAAGTGTTTAAAGGAATCAAAGCTAGGAATTTGATGGAATGATGGTGACTGCATCCTATATGACTATATTTTGAGTAAAGCAGAGTAAGTGATACTAGTAACCTGTCTTGAAAACTTCATACCCTCTTACTTTGCATGCATGGAGAGAAATTACCATTAAGTGGGAACAGGGTCATTTTAAGCAGAGAAGTGGGGATATGCACACAAAAGATGAGAAGCTGCTTTCTTCACTCAGTATTCTGATTATGAGTAGTATTTAATACTAACATCTTTATCTTTTGTAGTCAATGGTTCTTCCATACATACTCATTCATGCAATAATCATTTATGGAATACTGTTATATACCAGACTTTGAAAAGAGTGGATAAGTTTTTGATATAACTTTTGATATTTCAAACCTAAATCATATTTTTAATCTACAGAGTGTTATGACTTCTTTAGGAGCATAAATGACTTTCTTAATGTTAGTTGGTGAACGAAATTATTTCTGTACCATTCATGTATCACAACAATTTAAATGAAAGTTGAGAGTGATTTAAAAATCTCACATCAAAAAATGCATGTTTTCAATAGTTTTTAGCAAGAAACTGTTTTAAATGCAATTGGTTACAAACTCTATAACTAAGTCCCAAAATTTGGAGAACAATGTTTATCTGAATCGAGTCATTATGTTCCTACTAGAGATAGAGATATATTAGAGGAGAAAGAGAGAGAGAGAGACAGAGGCAAAGCACTACTTGAAAAATCTGTAATCAAGTTGAATTTAAGGTAAGAGATCTTGATGAGGGGAGAAACATTATTATAATTTGGGAAGGAACTATTAAAGTCATATGATCTCATTAATCACCGTCTGCCAAAATCTCAAGTCATTTCCAAAATAGTCTCTTTGTGTCTGAGACAGGAAAATGATTATAATGGTCAAAATTTTAACTTTCTGCTAAATTCCTTAGAAGTAGTAAGAAAGTTAAAAGGCAGTTAAAAGGCTGTACAAGTGAACCTATTAAAAATAATAAACTAGGATCTATTTAATTATATAGTGTTTTAATAACTGCCATTGAAAAACAAAATTGAGCAGGATAATATCTGAATAAGTGTTAGATTAAGAAAGGGGAGCTGTGCTAATGAAAAACTAGCTCATTAGTAATGAGTAATAACATAATTTGAAAACATTTATACATGACCCAAGAAAAACAAATGTGGAAGCCTGACTTTCTAAACTGGTAAGAGTTTGGCAAAACCTTATTTAGACTGGACCAAAATTTGGTTCCTTTCCAGGCTTTGAAGCTGAATCAACACAGACAGAATGAAGCATAGGTTTTTTTGGATAATTATCTGTAATTTGGATTATTACACATCCTTTTCCAAAAGTCCACTGTATAATTTGTGCTTATTTTTTTTTATTCCCTCTGTATGATTAGTATCTGGAACTAAAAAAGGTGTTAATGGTACTAGAGGGACCGTGGGAGTATTTAAAAGTCAATCACATTCTAAAACAAAAAAAAAATCCAAATAAACTTGATATTGAGAAATGAAGAAATCAACACTTATGTGCACTGATTTTATTTCCCAAAAAGTATTATCTATTTTAAGGTTGGTATGGTGAATTATTTTTTTGAGCAAAAATTAGGGCATATGGTGGGACAATTTATTCTGTGTGAAATATTTATAAGTTCACAACCTTATAAAATCAAACCATTGTTAGTTACACAATTAGCAAATCACTTTTATTAAAAATTTTTCTTCTCCGAACCAGAATATAAGCTTATCATGTGTAAGGACAACGCTGTATTCAACTTGGTCTCATTGCAGCATAGGACCTGGAATGTAGATTTCACACCATTAATCTTTTGAATTGTTGAATAAAATCTTACAGGAAATTAGAAATTTCCTGGAAAACCCAAGTCGTTTAGTCAGTTTACATTTAAGCAGTCAACTCAGGCTTAAAATAATCCCTTCTTTATTGCCAAAGTGTTTCTTTAAAGGAGCTTTCCTTCTGAGTTGTGTGAAGAATTGTGGCAATTATCCATTTTGCACAACCCATATCTAAATGCAGCAAGATAATGGACTGAGACACAGCTAAGTTGGACCATACACAGTGTTGAAGTGGTTGTTACAGATTGGCATGTGGCATTGCTTGGTTTACATAGCTACAGCAATCCATAGTATCTTAAAACACAGAAGAGAAAAGTCATGGAGCTTAGTTCTACCAGTCTATCAGAATTACAGCATCACCCACCATCCTCCTCCCTCTCTCTGCTCTTCTTCTGACTGCATAGACCAGTGACTCTTGAACTTGAGAATTGTGTGGACTTCTTTAATAGGAAAAACTATCCCCAAATATAGCTTCAGTAATGATTTTAATTATCAATATTTTGATATTGTTTGCTCTGACTTAATATGACTCTTTTTTGATAAAACAATCTTTACCCCTCTGCATACTTTTCCTCCTTTGGTTTTCAATGCCTTGAAAATAATTGCAACTGATTGACTCTTTTCTAGGCAAAGTATAGTCTACTATCAAATATGCTGGTTGGATGAGGTTCAAGGACATTTGAGTTTCCTGCCATCCCACAATGGTGTCCTCAGGTAAGGAGAGATCTCTATGTTAATGTGTGTTTAGAGGTGAACTTCAAAACTTTTAATATTATTGCAGTGATCCAGTTCAGAATAGTCTGTCTCATCCCAATCTTGCTCCATCCTCTCATTTTCTCCCCCTCCATCTCCTGTCTCTCACTCACGATTCATGAACTGGTAGAATTTTTATACCCTTCTTGCTACAAGACACTTATTTCTGGGGGGAGAAGGATGTGGGTGACAAGGCGTCAACTTATGTTTGAAGAACCTTGTCTCCCAATACCTTTCACACAGCTTTGTGCATATAGGCAGTCTGTAACAAATTCCCACAGAACATACTCATAAATAAATTATTTCATATTGTTTTAGAAAAACATAGCTCTAAATGTAATCAACAAATGTTCTCTGTGTTAAGATTTCTGTGTTTTAAACAACCACAAAAAAAATTAGTACAAACACCTACACTTCTCATAGGCTAGATTTGTACATCTATGAATACAGTCAATGAAGAGCACAGAAAACAGTGAAAGACAAACAAGTTGTGCCAATGCTTCTCTAGAAATAAAATCAGTACATAAAATATATGCATTTGAAGATATCTGGTTATGGAATTCAATGCCTGTCCTAAGGTTTTTCATTAAAGTTAATTATCACTTTCATCTACTTATTTGCTGCCTGGTTTAGTTAGCATAAATTGTTATAGGAGTTTGGAAAATGTAGAGGTGTTAACATGCTTCTGAAATGATTAACTTCTAATGAGAGAATGCTTGCAGGTTCCTAAGTCTCAGTTTGTGGGCATATTTTGATTGTTAACAATTAATTGAAAGAATACATTGGCTTACAGGATTAATGTTGACCTTTTACCAAAGGATTCCTGTTATAACAAATCCTATCACTCACTAGCAGCCGTGTTGTAGTTAGAAGCGCCAACAGGGGCTACAGCAGGAAAATGAACAAGTTTTAAACATTGAACTTGTGAAATCCTTAAAGCATAGCTAAAATAAGTTTAAGCATCAAGTTCATAGTAGAATGTAGTAGGCTGAATAGTGTTCTCTCCCCCTCACCTACCCCCTGAAAAATGAATACAACCTAATCCCCAGAAACTGTGAATACATAAATTTATTCGACAAAGGAATTTTGCAGAAATTAAGGATTTGAGATGGGGAAATTATGCTGGTGGACCCAACAGGTGGGCTCAATGTAATCACAAGGGTTCTTATAAGGAGAAGCAGGGGGATGAGCTTAATAGTAGGCGATGTGACAACAAATGGAAGCAAGAGGTTGGTGTGATGTAGGGAAATGGCCACGTGCTAAGAAATGTGGGCAGCCTCTATCAGCTAGAAGAGGCAAGAATGGATTCCCCTCTTTAGTCATCAGAGGGAACTAGGACTGCCAATGCTGCTGAGACTGATTTTGGACTTCTGGTCTCCAGAACTATAAGAGAATAAGTTTATGTTGTTTAATGCCACTGTATTTATATAAGTTGTTATAGCAGCAATAACAAACTAATACACAGAGGTGAATCTTTTTAGAGGGGTGAGAGAAAACCCAAAGGAAACCCAGATGCCCTTAATGATGTTCTCTTTCTCTTTTAGAGAGGAAATTTTAAAAAATACATGATAATATATATTACATATTTCCTCAAAATCTGACATTCAGATTGTGCTAAAAACAAAAGTTTTTTTGTTGGTTTTAATGGCTTTTAATGCCATTTGACATTCTTCCAACATCTCCTCTCCATTTCCATTTAATTCTAAAGGGTCAATTTAATCTGTTTTTAGGTCAGAAATCCTAAAGATTTTGCCATATTTATGTCTTCTGCTTGAGATATCAGGTCATCATAAAATCAGCATCATTTAATATTTAGGATACAAACGTGAAGATTCATAGGATAAACTTCCATTATTGAACTCTGATTATCAAGTTCAGAAAGAAAGACTTAAGAAATACAATTTGATTATTTCCTGGAAATCAGAGAGTGTGGGGTCTCACTGCAATTAGTGTATAAGTAAATTGACAAATCTTGTCATTTCCCAGTATCCTAATTTTTTAAACAAAATGATGACAGTAGATTGTGATTAAAGTGTCTATCATCTCTAAGGCATATTATAGCATGAAGTAACAATGAGCATTTTGGTTTTTAATTCCAAGAACAGTCCTAAAATAGGGCTCAAAGGACAAAGCAAGTAGGCTTTCTGAGGATCCTAGAAGAATCCATACTAAGAACTGAACTCCAGGGTGGTCCTTCAGCAGGGTAGCTTGTACAGTTGTCATGTCCCAACAGTCATACAATGTCTGCTGTGAGAAAGAAACTGCCATCATAAAGGTATGAGAGTTGGGTTGGTGGATGATAAGAAGGAGGCATAGAAGGATGTTTATTATTATTAAATTAAACACTTAATTGAGCAAGTGTAGATCAAGCCCAGGTCACCAGTATAACATTTACAAACAGTTTTGAAAGAGCAAAATCAATTATTATGTGAAATATAACTTAAGTAGGCTTATCTTATTCTTCCTGTTTAGTTACTTTAGTCTTTTTAAACTGAAGTTCGAAGATTTCCCTTTCTAGATAAAGTAAAGTTTTCAGCTACCTTGTGGTACCTTGTGGCTACTTTTTAGTAAATTTTTCAAAACTTTAAATGTTCCTGGCATATTTTTTAAAAAGAACAAAAACATTGAAATTTTAAAAATGCAAGACGTTTTCATTCAAAATGTCAAAATAAAAAAACAGTGAATTAGAAACCCACAGATTACATCTTTTTTTCCTTGAGGCAAGAGGAATATTTTAACTAAATTTTAGATTGTCTTTGTGAGTAGGTAGAAGGACAGGACAGCTTGGCAATCAAAACTGTCCTCCCTCTCACTCTGGGGAAGCTTAACTTTTTCTATACTGTTGCATAAGGGAATAAAAGAGAAAGGAACTTTATATTGATAGGATATGTATCTACATTACGTAATATTGCGAGCAGGTAAGAAAAAGCCTTTTGAGTTAGACAATCTAGATTTGAGTCTCAATATGGCGTCTTGTTACCTGTAACCATGGACTTTTCATTACACTCAATCTCATCAAATCACCAAATGATACTTGCTGTCATTTTATTAACATTATCATACGTCAACCTTTACTAATTCACATTAATCATTTAGTGATGAAGGTTCAGTAAGCAAAGATAACTAAAACAAAAAACCCAAAGCATTTGGGTTTACAATTAAAGACAAAAACCGACAATAAAGGATTTATTATAGAAATAATCATTTTAGATTTTAGATTTCACATGTGAAATGTATAAATATGTTTTTAAATTCAAACATCCAAACGTTTATCATTTAAGAATAGAAATTGTAAGCAAGGTTCATAAATTTCAGATATGTTATTGACAAAGAGCTTGCATCTGCAGATTATTGAATGTCAAAATAAGAAATTGAGTTCATTTATCATCAAGATGTTTAATGGCATAACTGCCTTTCTCGGATGCCAGCTACACTAAACGCTAAATCACTTAATCTCCTTCTAGTCTCCACCCGTGGAAGAAGAACTTCCGCTTGCTCAATTCTATAACTAGTCTGCCAAAGGCAGGTATATGGACTGCTAGGCATCAAGTCAATTTCTTTGACTCTAAGCTCTGATTTTAAGAACTGACCTTTCCAATTATTTCTTACGAATAAAAAGTATTCTCTGTGGACTGAGGCCTTAATAATGAAGCAACCTTGACTTAGTTCCCTGCTCAGATCTGTCTTGTTTTGCTAGTTCTCTTGGGTGCCAGAATAATGTTCTGGAATCTTAATATTAATCCCAGCTAGCCCTTCAGTGTGTCTCCACGAACTTCCTTGATGACGCCCCTTCACTAAATTTTGAAAATTTTCAGAAATTCCTCCTCATGATGTTTGATTCACTTTTCTGAATTCTTTCCTCTTGCCTATTGAAAATCATGTTCCTGATGACATGTCATTCTCTCAAGACTTTTCTCATTCTGAAGCCCCTGTTCTCTGAAGCCTATTCGTTTCTGACACCAGGAGAGACCTGGTCCCACCCTGGTGTTTTTCTCAGATGTAGTTGAAACAAATAAACACTCCACTCCCTCCTAGCCTTGAAGGAAGCACCATATTGTTTGCTCAGCCACAGTAATGCAAGGGAAAAAAATTCCCAGTGTGTCTGAGTGACCAATAGCCACGCTATACCCATCAGTGACTCTGCAAGTTAAGTAACACTGTGTACTCAAGGAGGTACATTAATTCAAAGTTGATGACACGGAAAATGATTCAGAAAGGCAAGCTATCTCAAGGGGTATGGCACCAGTGCAGTCAGGAGTCAGGGTGGTCCATCTGTAGTGCTGTCTTTAGTATAGGACTGCCCTGGGCTTATGTAAAGCCACCACTAATCACTGGCTGTGGGATCTCAGTCAGTCAGTGGTCTCAGCATGTCCCCGTTCTGGTGACAAATTCCTCATCTATAAAAAGAACGATAGAAATATACCTCACCAGGGGTGAGGTTTAAACAAGAAATCATTTCTTTATGTAAAGGATCTGTCAAAATGTAAGTACAGAAAATATTAGTAATAATGATAACAATAATAATAACTATTACTGGTATAGTCATTCTGTGGTTATCAGCGTAAAATGACTTACACATCAAGACAATCTTCCTCCTTCCACATTTCCTCCTCAGGACATAGACTGCCAGTTTATGAATTTTTAATCTCTCAGGGTGCCTTTGAACTTTAGTTCAACTAAATTCCTTCTGCACATGGATGTTGAGGTAACCAAAAGTTGCGTTATTTTCCCAGGACCCATACCCTCTTGTAGGGACATTCTCATTCCCCAGCTCCCTTTAGCAATTTCTCCAAGCAGAGCAAGTGACCAGTTGCTGCAGAAGCTTCAAACATTCAACTGTTCCCTGGGGAACTGAAGGTTGGTGCTTGAAACAAAGAAAGTCAGGCCATACGGGGTAAATGCCAAAAGTGAATATGCGCTGGATATAAAAATTTTAAAGCAAACAGTGTTGCTAAAGTTGTAATAATGATCCATAGAAGAAATATGTATACACATGCATTATTTAGTTTGACATTCAGTCCTTTGCAAAGTGATTTGATATTTCAGAGCCTAAAAATATTGTGTAATTTATTTAATATTTATATAGCAATTTACATTTGTTAAAATCTTCCAGGACATTTATTACCTCCGTGATTCATACTTGCTTGGTGTACAACCTCCTTTTTACATATTAAGGGATAACTTGGTAATTAATCACTTTTTCAGCTCCAATATGTTTTCATGCAATAAATTACGGTCTAATTAAATACTCAATAGTTCTGTAACTTGTTGCACTCCAATATAAGCTAGCTGCAGCCTGAAGGAAACAGACCAGAATTCATTCATTTATTCACGGAAATGACATCCATCTTTATGCTTTATTTGGTTGATGCCCATTCCACTGATAGCATTTGATTCTATGAGTGAGACATCCAACCTGGATGAATAGGGGTTTAAGAAAATTTAATAGCTTAAATATTCAATAAATTCAACTTTTCAGATAAGCCTGCAGTGTCCAAAGCAGGATCAATGATTTTGAATTACTAGGCATCCACCTAAACTTTGAGAATATGTCTTGATTTGATTGGTTTCACTTAAGGCTATTCAACAATAGTATTCCATACTTGGTCCCAAGCAGTATATAGTGAACAATTATAGGGCATCCATATTTAAGGGTGACTTTTTCTATATCCCTTTCTCTATCTACAGTATAATCAAGATGCTGGATGAATCTAGGTTTTGAAGAAAGAAGGCAAGCATAAACTATCCAAGAGTACAATGGATCTGACGGTTGCTTGCAGTATGTCACTAGGAGAAAGC
The DNA here is from genome assembly GCF_041296265.1 of Equus caballus. Lineage (NCBI taxonomy): Eukaryota > Metazoa > Chordata > Mammalia > Perissodactyla > Equidae > Equus > Equus caballus. Next base: position 40,484,925 of record NC_091707.1, on the reverse strand, counting down.
TATGAATCACAACCCTCGATACTGCTCCAGTCTTTGATAAGAAATTAAAGAGCAAGGCGATACAGAAGATTGGATCATTGTAAAATAGTATATTGTCTGGTTGCTTACCCTAACACAGAGTATGAAATTGAGGAACATCTTTGGAAACTGTTCATATTTAAAATTCTGTTGATTAATATAAATACATATTTATTGTTTCTCAATAGAAATAACTTGTATTTAAGAGACTTTATGTTTTGCATGGATGCTCACTTTATTAAAAATAAAATACTAAATCGTTTCATATATGCTACATCATTGAGTAATTTATAAATTTTCTCTCTTCCCCAGAAGTTACAGGAGACGGCAAAGCAGTTTTGGCATCAATCAACAAAATTTGCATTGTGATATGGACTCTGCTGCTTTCTAGTTGCAATGATGCTGAGCTTCAATTTTGCTTTCTATAAAATGGGGCCAATATTATACACCTCACAGAGTTATTGTAAAAATTCATTTAAGTAAATGAAGCAACTGACATGCAAAGTGATTATGTAATTTGCCTAAGGTCTCCCAACTAGGAAAGATGCTGCGTATATTTAAATCTCTGCCTTTGACAGTATCTTAAGTGCCTTTTGAACTACATCTTATTGTTGCTTGAAACAGTCCACAATAAACTGTTATGTATTCAACCTTTATTTCTGTACAGAATCTTGTGCACTGCTTCTGTTAAATTCATACATTTATAAATCTCATGCATTTAAATGTTCCGTCACGGTGGATAAATGTTCCACTTTGAATATTAGGACAGAGAGGAAGGAACTCCTCTAGGCTTCAAGAATATTACACAAACCAATTCTAAGGGAGAGCCAGATCTTTCTGTCATGTAGTGGTTTTAAAATAGGTCAACAAATTATTTGAAACTCCTTCCTTCTAAAGGTGGAGCCTGATTCCCCTCACCTTGCTTCTATGACCCTCAATGACTTGCTTCTAATAAACAGAATATGGTGGAGGTGATCATGTGGGAGACTTCTGAGACTAGATTGTAAAAGACATTGTCTTTTCCTGCTCTCCTTCTTAGAGGGCTCTCTCTCAAGGAAGTTGGCAGCCACGTGGTGAGGGCCCTCAAGTAGCATTAAGGAGAGGTCCAAGTGGCAAAGGACTGAACCCTCCTCCCGATAGCCAGCAAAGAACTAAGGCTTTCTGCCAACAGTGAATGTGAGAGGGTCATTTTGGAAGCTAATCATCCAGTCTCAGTCACGCTTTCAGACGATGGCAGCCCAGGCCAGCAACTTGATTGCAACATTATGAGAGAACTTGAAACAGAGTCACCCAACAAATCTGCCCTGGAATTTCTGACCCTTAAAATAACGTGAGATAATAAATAAATAAATATTTATTTATTTATTTATTTTTCCTGAGGAAGATTTGCCCTGAGCCTCAGGAAGATTTTTTTGTATGTGGGACACCTCCACAGTGTGGCTGGTGAGTGGAGTAGGTCCCCATATGGGATCTGAACCCACAAACATGGCTGCTAAAGCAGAGTATGTGGAACTTTAACCACTCAGCCATGGGGCCAGGCCCAAATATTTATTGTTTTAAGTGACTAAATGTTAGAGTAATTGATTTGGCAGCAATAGGTAACTAATACACTATTACTCTAAAAGATGCACACAGAAAGATGTCAGCTACGACCACTGCCTCTTTTTAAAGCGTAAGAAGGAATCATATTAAATTCCTCTTGAGACATATATTACAAAACAAATCAGTTTGCATGAACACAGTGGAGATTTTCAAATGGCTTTAAGGGGGATAATTTATCTAAAAAAGGAATTGGCAGGGAGGAACTGCCATGTGATACTCATTTGAGTATTAATGATAATTTGGAGGGAAGTATGTTACGACTTTTTAGAGACACGATGGGAGAACCTGGTATAATGGTAAACATTTATTCTTCTAGTATCCCAAGAGAATTATAGCCTTCAGATGACAGAAGAACTGAAGTAAGACTTAAAATCATGACGCGCACTCTGACGCAGACCATAAAATCACAAGAAGGAAACTTCCATCAGAACTCAGTCAAAAATAGTGGGATGCTTAAACTGACTCTAAGTGCTGAGGGATTGAGACTCAGCTTTGTAGATTATGCGTATAGTTTCTACACACAAGCACAGTCAGAATTTTCCCACAGAAGGAAGGTTGCTGGTGCACTTCGGACAGCATCCAGCAGGCATTCTCTCTAGACAAACTCAAGTCACACATAACAATTGTGCTTCTTTCCTAAGGTGGAACCTAACCTTTTAGACTTAGATTTCCAGCCCCACTTATGGAAGAAAGAGAATAGTTCCCTCGATAATTCACTTAACCATTTTAACATTTTAACTTAGTCTATGATATATTTCCAAAGAAAGAAGCTATGGAATAAAATAGCTGTTTAATAATAGTTATTAGTATTAGCATTATTAATGATACAAAGAAAGCAGTTTTATGATAATGATAGAACTTTAACACCTTTTGTTCTCAGCACATTTTTCCTTTCTCAGGTCTATTCACCTGTCACTGGAAGCACACTCATTTAGCTTTATCACAGATTCTGGGCACACTTTAGGCAATGCAGGACTTTATATAACTCCCCATAGATGAAATGCTAATTGGTGTGTTATACTTCTTTGGTGAAAGGCATTGTCCTCTTTGATCTACAGTATAATGAGACTTATTTGGAACATCAAAGCATTCCATAGAAACTGAATAAGTGATTTGAACAGCAACATAAGCATCAAATCATTGTGCCTTCTGAAGGAAGGGAGTGGGGAGATGAAGCAACATCATACTTTTTGAAAAAGGAAATGACCTTTCTAAATAAAAGGCCAGTATTTTGTGGATAACATATTTGGGAATGGGTAGTTTCAATTATTGATTCTGATGGATTATAAAGATCTGGCCTCTCCTCTTGATTATCAAGACAGGATTTTTTAAAAAAAAAAATACAAGTTCCCATTACACTGGTCATTCCTCTTTCTAACACTGATGTTAATGGAATAATATAATTGTAATAATTTCTATTATTTCTTTTCCTCTAAAAAAGAAAAAGAGACCCAGAATGCCTTTGATGGTTCATGCTTTAATAATGATATCAGTTACAACAGTATAGGAGAGGTATGAGTGATTTCTTCAATGTAGACAAGCAAATTAGAGTTAAAAGTCTGAGATTAGAGTATAGGCCTAAGAGAAAAATACCAAGACTTCTTGTCATATAGTATATAGATCTACCTATAAGCAAAAAAGGAGATCCTTTATATTACCACATAATCTAATCTAGTCCAATAGGAGATCAAATTGAATTTTGTAGACAAAGTCCACTAAACTAATAAAGAATATATGTATTTTCCCGACCTTGTCTCCTACATATCTTCCTGGGGACCTGAGATGATGAATAGTAGTTACTGGGTACTAAGGCCCCTAGATAATAAACTCAACAAAACTAAACAAGCTTTTTAAAGTGAATTTCCCCTGAGAACTGTTAACAGTAAATTCTTATTTCTTGTAGTCATAGCTGCATCCTCCATAACTTTATCTCTAAGTGATGCAGTGAATTGTAAATAGGAATTATAGCTGAAAAGTTTCGTGTTACATATATACACATACTTACATATACACATACGTATATGTGCTATGCAAATACACGTGTGCATGTGTGTGCACACATATACAGACACAGCGTGTGTATATCTTTTTCTGAGAGAGCCTAATCACAGTTCTAAGTTCTTCCCTTTCTAAATGATTGACAACATTTCAAATTGTTGACAGAGGATAGAAGAGTTATTGAGGGCACTGCTCCATCACCCTAGGCAAGTTTGAATTACGATCAATAGGTTTCAACAGATGTTCGCTGCACCACAGGAGGATTTCGGCAGGTTTCAATGTTACTTCACACCACGCAGCAGACGACTAAAAGTTGTTTCTTACTTCTGCCTCAAGGTAGTAGATGATTCCTAAACATATCCTTGTTTGGCGCCTATTTTTTTGAAAATTTTTTTAAATAGGTGTGAAATATCAAGAATGTTGGGAGAAACTGACTAGCAAAATGTTGAAGTTTTTGTTTGTTTTGCTTTGTTGTTTTCTTGTTTTACTTTTTTTGTTTTTTTAATTAACAATAAACATTTGTAACTGATTGGTGAAATATCCTTGAGTTCTTGGGAGTGACTAGGCTGATTTCTATTACTTTAGCATCTTCTCTTTCTTTCACATATCAAATTTAGTTTATCGAGTCCTGTTGACTTTGCAAAGTGTAACCCCAATCCATGCACTCCTCCCTCTCTGCTCTCCACACCCTAGTTCAAGTCAGCATTCTCTCTCACACAAGTACTGTGATGGCTCTAATCCGATCTTCCTGTTTTTTTCTTACCTGCAAATACCCATTGCCCACATAATAGCCAGAGGGAGCTTTATAGAACGAAAATTATGATCATGTCCCTTCCTGCTTAAATCCCGTTAATGGCTCTTACATGGCTGACAATGCCCTCCTGGTTCTCGACCTTTAAGATCTCTCACTTCTCTTCCCTATTTCACTCACCTGGCCTTACCATTCCTTGAACAAGATACATCTGTCTCTGTTGTGAGATCTGGTTCTTGGTCTTCTCTCGCCCCGGAATGCTCTTCCTGGGACCTTCTGTCTCCTTCGCATTGCTCACATCTCACTTAGAAAGACCCTCCATGGCCTCGCCCAATAAAATTTGCCATTCTTACCCCTTTCAAACACACTTTATTCTATTAGTCTGTTTAGTTGGCTTCATAGGTCTTTTTATTATCTGGAACAATGATAGGAATTTTTTAATTTATAGTCTACAGTCTATCTTCATCACTAGAATGTAAATACCACAAGAGCAAGAGCTTCATCCAAACTGGTGAGTATTGTATCCCCAGCTCCTTGCACAGTGGTCAGTGCGTTATTATGTGTGCAATTAGCAATAGATGTTGGCTGATTTTTCTGGTAGTTTTTAATTTGGGCATATTCCTTTTTGGAAAAAATATACGAAGGGCCCCCAAAGTGATATTTATACTGGTAATCCTAAAGAGAAAAATGTGCTAAAGAAAAATATGTTTTTCCAGAAATATATTTACTCTGCCAATGCCTAAACTAGTCAAACAAATTATTCTACATTAAACAACTAAAAATGAGGGAATGTCTTTCTTTTTAAATTATTTTCCATTGCTATAGATTATTTTATCTATATACACACTAAAGTATATAGTAAAATGTAATATGTGATAAAATAAGATGTGCAACAAATATCACTATAAAATTACAAGAAAGTCTATTAGATTAAAAAAGTCTAGTAAACAAAATCATATTCTGAGTATACAAAATATATCTTCACATTGATAGGATATAAGAGAAATATGAAAGAATAAAAAAATCTTATTGGATGATAATATTATAGCTGATTTCATTTTCTACTGCTAAAATTCTTTTAATAGGGTTGGTATACCATCTCTCTAGAAAGGCGTCTAATATGTAAGAAAGAGAATAATGGCAATAAGGAGTAAACTGCAATGAGCTAGTTAAATTTAGACGATAAGCTCATAACAAGCCAGCTTTCTGCAGCAAATGGTTCTTGGCTTGGTCCTATGCCCTGACCCCCAGGCTTTAGATCTTTGCCACACTAAGACTCAACAGAAGCTATCAGTTTTGACACCATCCAATTGCTTGGTTTCCCCTTAACATGGTTTGCTTAAAGAGAAACCACACCCTATAAGGCATAGATTTCTGCTAAATTCTTCACTTTGGGAAATTGTTGGCCAATTTAACAACTTTGGAGTTTTGTTTTGAAGTACTTCGTTTTGTTTAAAGAATTTTCATATGTTCCTATAAATTATCCCAGTTTGATACCAGAGTTTCTATATTTCCTAATTTTGGAAGGATTAACAGAATTCAAACTCAGTCGTTAGAATTAACAAATTCACTCTCTCTGTGTTATGAAACTCTTGTTTTTCTCCATGTATTTGTTACTTTCAGAGAAAGTTCAATATAATTACAGCCGTCGGAGGGAGCTCATAAAGGTTTAGTCCACTGCTCAGATCAGGGGATCTTTGAAGAAGCCACTTGGTCTCAGCTGCAAGTCCCTTCAGAAACATTGCTCTTACACATGTATTCAGATTTATAATTGAATATTTTAAAAATAAAGAATGTTTTATTAACCCCATAACTTTGATATTTTCTAATTGCCAATATGGAGAGAAAATTCAGCTTTTGTCAGAGCTTCAAATGAACCAAATGAAAAAATGCAGTGCAGTGAGAAATAATGTCTTCAAGGACCAGGTAGGCAGACATAATGGTGATTTAACACTATATGCAAGATATATGGATATTTTTTACTGTGAATGTCACATAACAGTATTTTATATTATTTTTATATTAACATGCTTAGACTTTTTCTAAATGTCTGTGTTTGATTTATTAAAAAACTCAATATAAAAGTTTTTAAAACTTTTTTCCTGCCAATCAGAACTAATTTTCTGGCGTGGGAGTGGGGTAATAGCAATTCAATAATCATTGGAAATAATGATTAAAATATACACTAAATTCAAATAAAATAAATATATTAATTAGTTGTTGAATATCCATCTCCAATGTGAGCTGATGGATATTCCCATGATGTGCTGTGGGATACCGTGAGCTCTGGTTTTTCACTGCTTACTATTCCATAGTATGATGCAATGATTTGGATGGTTGTATTGAAAGTACTTTATTAAACACATGAGTAATACAATTATGACTATCATAGATGGCAAAATCAGAAAATATCACTATATTTGCTAGTGAAATTGAAAAGAAGAATATAATAAATTAACTTTAATAAAAACAAACATAATATACATGTAAGAGCCAGTATTCATTAAGTCCTATTATGTGTGAGGCACGGTACTAAGAGCTTTTACATGAGTCATCTCATTTAATTCTCACTACAACCTTATGGAGTATTACTATTAGCCATGTTTTATAGATTTGGAAATCAAAGTTCCAATCTCTAAAAGTCACAAATCCAGATTTTGAATGCAGCATTACTTCAGAATTTCATATCTTATTTTTTGTACAATGGCGTCCTCCTAACAGCGTACACTTTGGCTGAAGTGACTAGTCAGAATATTATAATAAGATGGAAAATAATGGTTAGGTAATAACACACATAAAAATGACTTAGAACTCTAGAGAATAGCGAATAAAACGTGAGTTAATAGTGAGAATTGTATCATCAAAAATTAAAGTGATCTCAGATGGTAACTACCTAGAATGAAAGTCCAGTTGGGGCCACTGTTAGCACCTTAGGATCCTTGGAGAGAATTAAAAAAAAAAAAATTGCCACTCTAGGATGGTTGAATTGCAAAAGATGTCCTTCACTTGACAGACCAATTAGAATACGGTGCCCCTTCCAGCAGACCAAGTAGAAAAAGACACACTTCCTCTGGGTTGAGAGCCAGGATACAAGGCTTGGGTACATGATCATTTGCTCCATTTCAACCACCGGTATTTAATGCTAAATTGTTTTCACAATATTTGTACAAATTGACTTTGGCATTTTGGTGTTCCACACTGACTAAATTAGTAAGTCTGTTAAATAAATCTTGATATCTTATGGGGCAATACTTGTTCCTCATTCTTCCTCTTCAAGAGTGTCTTGGCTAGTTCGAGCGCGAATGTCAATGAATTATCCGATTTCAAGTAACTTCTTTTCACACAGAAAGTCTACTCATTTTTTAATATCTGCTTATTTTTATAGAGTATAACTTTGCTAGGGCTGGAATAACAAAATACTGCAAACTGGATAGCTTAAACAACAGGAAGTTATTTTCTCATAGTTCTGAGGGCTGGAAGTCCAAGTCAAGGCCGGAAGTCAAGGTGTTGGCAGATATGGTTTCTTCTGAGGCCTCTGTTCCCGCCTTGTGAGTGAGCACATTCTTGCTGTGTCCTCACATGGTATTTCTTCTGTGTGCGTGCATCCGTGGTGTCCCTTTGTGTGTCCAAATTTTCTCTTCTTATAAAGACACATTCAGATTGAATCAGCACCCACCCTAATGACTTTATTTTAACTGAATTACCTCTTTATAGACCCTATCTCCAAACAGAGTCACACTCTGAGGTACTGAAGTTAAGGGCTTCAAAATATGAATTTTAGGGGGAAATAATTTAGCCCATAACAATAGTGTATAAATTGTACATTTGATATTGTTTTTTAAATTTTATTTAATCATATTAAACAAACATTGAATATTCTGTATTTGGTCATTCAAAGATCTGCAGTTTATGAAGGTCTTATTCTGTTGTTTATTTCTTCTCTGGCTCCATGTGACTTGTTCCTTTTGTATTTTTTCTGATTTCTCTTTGTGAGCTCATATTTCTTAGAACTTAATGTGTAAGGATTTTTTAGCAACTGTGTTTAAACCATGACCAAGAAAGAGTATTTGTAACTTTTTTGCTAAGGGTCCGCTGGCACTAACACATAGTATCAATGACAACAAGACAGACATTTTACTTGGATGATTTTGAGCCCTAAAAGTGATATAAATACATGTTCCAAAGCCCCATGATGGCAGGTTGGTTGACAGTAATTCTCAGTGGATATAATTTTCAAGGCATGTTTTTTCCTAGAATACTCACTACAGTAAGAGGTTTTTAGAGTTCCTAGCCTTATATATATAAAAAAGTTTATAATCTCAACTCTCATCTTGCTCAGATCCAAGGTTTTATCTCTTATTTCCATTGTTAACTAATTAAAAACAAGATCTAGTCTACCAAAGATGGGTAGATAATCCGAGACAGCCTTCTCTCTATCCCATTGACAGTTTATCTATCTTTCTTCCTTATGACAACAAATATTTCTCTTACTTTCTCACTCAAATATGTTTTTGCAAAGTTTTTTTTTCTTTTAATTTCATCCATATCTTAGGTTTACTATATAAGAAGTGTTTTACTGGATATCTAGTCTATTATAGAGAGAAAGAGAAAGTTAGCTTTTTATTCTATTTCATCTTTTTCCTAATTATTTTATTAACAGCTGCATATGTGCTATAACTATACTTCATACCATTGATTTCCTATCTGTCCAATCCTGATGGATAATAGAATATTCACACTTTATAAATGAAAGCATTAAAAAATATGACATCGTAGCCCATTGAGCTTATTTAGCTTCATCTAATATAGCCATTCTTCACCTAAGTGATTTTTTTCTTGCTTTATTGAACAATAACATCTATTTTATCGAGCAGTCACTGAAGATGAGACATCCTACTAACTGTTATCTGTATATTATTTCACTTAATCCTTAAGGAAACAGCAGGATCAATGTTACTATCCCTATTTACACATAAGGAAGTTGAGGCTTATTGAGGTTGGTGGCTTGCCAGAGATAACACAGTCAGTAGACATCTCACACCCTCTTCTAAAATCTGTCATCCGAAATAATTGCCTAAATAATAATAAATACATAAAAACTTGTGTTTATATTTATAAAATTCCACTGAATTTTGTTCTCTACAATTTAAGGAGGAGGGGTGGTGGTGATGTATGCTTGTAATTATGAAAATAAATAGTACAATACTTACACTTATGAAGCACTATTTCTTGTAAAATCTCACACTGTATTAAAGTTTATGAATCCAATTTTTTGGTAACACAATAACTACCGGTGAAATATAATTTAAACATATTTCAATTCAGCTGGTTGAAGTCATTTACATATGAAATCCACTTATCTCTTACCTTGACCGTTGTTGTTGTTAAATGGAGCAGTTCTCATTTTAATAAAACTCATTTTAATATATCAGTGAGATATTACATTTATTGTTCTAGTTCAAGGTTAAAAAAATACATGCAAAAAAGGGATGGCAAATTGTTCATTATCCTCTGTCCCCCAAGAAGTTTGAATGAAGAATGTTCAATGGCAGAAGCCACGACAACCCACAACCACTGAAGCTAGTTAAATACCATGTCTATTTATGACAGAAATGAAAGTTGGAAAATAGCCAAGGGTTCATCTCATATCAGTTGGTTTTTCTTTACTTATTCATTTGTATTGGATAATCAGCACACTAATTTCTTTAAAAAAAATTCGTAAAGATTCATTTTCAGTTGGGTTAACACAGGTTCAAATTGCAACACAGATTTTTTTCTTTAATGTTGATGTCATTAAAACAAGAATCTTTTTACATTTTAAAATGTATTTTCTATCTAAGCAGCTAGGTTTATCTTTCAGTATCAAGGACTAACGATGCTCATAGTTATTAAAATTAGTACAATTTTTCATTGATTGAACTTTCTGAGAGTAGCAGAGAACATGTGTTCCTTTGACATATTATTTACAGAATAAATTAAAATAAGTTGTATCCAATATTCACTTGAGTGCCTACAGAGATTACAGTTGCATTGGAGAAAATAAAAGCATCCAAAACAACAAAATAAACAAACAACAACTGACAAAGGGGAATTAGTTTAACGTACATTAAATTCCACCAACTTCAACCTAAAGCCAGTAGCCAGAAACTATTAGCATCTATGTCAATCCTTTTGTTGGGTTTCATTCTTAAATAGCTAAGCACCATATAACTTATCACATTACCTTCAATTGATCCAAAAAGTCTGTCAAAGTGAAAAATCACTGCAGCAAATATTCTCCATCTTATGTTTCCCATTGTATAGATAATACTTTTTTTCCTGCCTGTGGAGGCCAGGTCACTTATTTTAAGCAAAGTTCTAAGATGATCAATATTTAAAGAGATCAGTAACATTAATTCTGCTTTGCTCAGTGGGCTACAGTAGTCTTCTTTGACCATGACAAGCAACATACACCATTATTTACAATAGAAATTGTAAAATGAAAGTGCCTTTTTATCATTTTTATAATAGTTCTATTTAAATAATCAATTAAATTAGTTACTTTTAGCATTTGTGTCACCTACAGTAGAAATGAAAGGTATAAGGCCATATGTACTTTATCCACTGTCATATGCCCAGCAATAAACATGGTATGTTTTGCATAGTAGGTAACAAAACATAACGTTAAAAAAGCGTAAACTGGGACAAGAACTTAAGTGAATTACTACAAACCGATCTAAAACACCAGCAAGCAAACAACTGAAATGCAGACGCTAATAATCAGAAAAGTATGTTAATCTCCGAGGGTACAGGTGTTAAAAATCACCCATAAAAACTCCTCTTGAAGTACACCACATATAACAGTCATGGGCAAAATGATGAATGTAGAGTTAACAGCCAGCAGAAAATGTCTAAAGAGGATTTAAAATCCGCTTCTGAGGAATGCCTTTCATGCAAAGCAGAACATTTTATATCAGGGATTCACAAAAATTTCCCCTATGGCACCAGCCAGTGTGGTTCTACAATATCAAAGACTTCCAGGGGTAGCTAGGAAGAAGATATGAGTGTAATCAGCCAGTGAAAGCTGCCTGGTCGTGCAAAGTAAACTGCATTTTAGAAGGAAAGGAACAGCCCCTTGATGAGCTTCCACAAAAAGGCCCATCAGCTCACAGAGAAGTGACTCCTTCGCTAAATGAAAATGTCTTATATCTGATACATTTCTAATTGCCTATAGCATTTAGAATAAATATTTTATTTTTAAAAACCTGGAAACACTTAAAATTAAACATAGGCATATAGTTTATCAGCCCCTACTGATAAAACGCAGATGTTATAAAAGGCAGATACTCTTGCATAGTACTCTATGGGTTCAGTCTGGAGTATCCCTAAGGTCCTTGCTAACACCTAGAAGCTAGGATTTTCATATTTTGTATCACTTAGCAGAAAGTGGCCAGAGGATTTCATTATTAGCTCTGTGCAAACTCTATATTTCCACAAGAAAATTGTACATTTTAGAAACACAATCTCTTTCTTAATTGGGCATCCGAGAATTACGCCTGGTTTACTCCATAATATATTTAATTAGATTCTATAAAGGACAGACTTTATTTAGTCTTGAATCATCTAGGAGAGATGAAACACATGTGAAAGAAAGAAGAACGATTTTCAGACAATTTACTCAGAAAAATCGCTGTGGCCCCAATATGGTTTCTGGCATGTCAAAATCATCTTGACAAGCTAATTTACTTAAAGCTTTCTGTCTTTGTGAATAAAATGAACTTGTAATTGGGCAGAAACAAAAAGATGAGTGGTGATACAGATGACCTCAAGTGCACATATATAAGCTTTGGAATAAGCTCGTCTTTTTGCATTTTAACATATGAAGTCAAGGGATCAAGTTGCACAATAACTTTTTCTGGGCTTTACAAGATAAGAGCTGTGACCCCCATCAAATGAAAGAAATGTAAAGTCCAGAGTTTCAAATAGTATCATTTATAAAGAATCAATAGTACTAGCTTTTGCAGAATGGATGAAATCTGTAGATATTCTTCTTAGGAAATTACAGTAAAAGAAACCTGATTATCATTGGATATTTAAGTAAGATTGCACAAGAAACCTTGGTGTTTGTTTCTGCTTCCTGGAACTTTAAAACACAGGGAATTTCATTGAATTTGCCTAATTCTTCATTCTTGTTGATAATGATGTCTAGAAACTATATTGTTAATCTCTCTAATGTCAATTTCACAGACATTGCTAACCAAATATTATGATATTTGTCCAGGTAAATTTATGAAAGACTTAATGTCCACCAAATATTTAATTTTCAGTAATTCTTCCCAGGTAGTATTGAAGGTTCCAATACTAGTAACATGATAAACATATTCCATAGCAGTTCATTTATGCCAAAGCCATAAAAGTTCTTGAAAGCTACATGGATATGGAAACCGTTTTCTTCAGATACCTGTATTTAGCACTTTTTAGTTAACATTTGAAAAATACTCCTCAGTGCTCTGGGAAAATCACAACTAAAATTTTTTTAAAATCTTAAAAGCCTCAAAAGTCCCATTAGCGCACCATATCTCATTAAAACTCTTCTTTATAAAGTGACCACCCTATCTTGGGGCAACACATTTTCTAATAATCTTTCTTGCTAAAGCAGACGATAATTAAATAGTCATTCTAAAAACATGGTAGCCAGATTGTTGTTTCCATAGTGTAGCTGTACTATTTATTACAGTCACATGAAAACTAAAAGTACTATAAATGATCGTGCTCACCTTTCTTTTAAGTTTTCTGATTCTCAAGGTCTACGATCAGACTCATTAAGACCAGGCTTCAAAAGATGCAGTTACATACAAGAAACTAGTTAGATGGAGAAAAGATTCAAGAGAGATGAACATTATGCATTCATTCAATCAATTTGCCGTTCAGTCATTATTCTTCTAAGAGTGTGGGTGCAGTCTTTTTCCTTCTTGGACCCTACATTTTAGTGAAGAATACAGATGACGAAAAAATAAGAAGTTGAAAAGAAATATATAAGTAAGGTAACGTCAAGTACTGATAAATAGTATGCTTATGTGAACAGAGGATAAATAGGAGTGACTATTTTGGACCAGATGAATAGGGAAGAAGTTACTATTTGAGTAGATGCAAGCATGAAGCAAAGGGGTGAAACTTGTGTTATTTTAGGGAGAGAGATTTTCAAGAAGAGTTGGAAACATGCTTAGCACATTTGAGGAACAGATAAGAGACGAAGTGGTTGAAATACAGTGGGCAAAAGAAAAAAAAAGAACGGATGGAGTTTGAGTGGAGTAGGAACCAGATCATATAGAGAAGAGTAGTTCATTGAAAGGAACCAGACTAACTTAAGAGATTTAGAAACAAGACTTTTATATTAAAATAATCACACTAACAATTGTATGAAAGAATAGACTATGGCTAGGAACAAAAGGGGAAGAAGTGAGACAAATTAGGAGAATATTACATAATCAAGGCAAGAGATGGTGATGGTAGCTTAGTTGGGGAAGTAGCAGTGAAAATGATAAAAATCTATTTGGGCTACATTTAAAGAAAGTGTCATTTTCTAAAATTGAAAATACTTGGAAAAGAACAGGTATGAGTATAAATATCAAATGTGAAGGCTTAAGCCATATTAAGATTAACATGTCTGCTAGATCTAAGTAGGAATGTCAAGCCCATCATTAGATAGGTGAATAGAGAGGAGAAGTCTAAGCAGGAGATTAAAATTTAGAAGTCTTTGTTGTTTTTAAGGCTACACATCCCAGGAAAAATTAGAGACAAAAGATGACCAAGCTCTAAGCCATAAAGCACTACAACATTTAAAGATTCTAAAAAGGAGGATTCTTGGGGCTGGCCCCGTGGCCGAGTGGTTAAGTTCGCACGCTCCGCTGCAGGCGGCCCAGTGTTTCGTCAGTTCGAATCCTGGGCGCGGACATGGCACTGCTCATCAGACCACGCTGAGGCAGCGTCCCACATGCCACAACTAGAAGAACCCACAACGAAGAATACACAACTATGTACCGGGGGGCTTTGGGGAGAAAAAGGAAAAAATAAAATCTTTAAAAAAAAAAAAAAATAAAATAAAAAGGAGGATTCTTGCAAAGAAGACTGACACAGAGTGAGACAGGATGATATCTCGGTGAGATAGGAAGAAAGCTGAGAGTATGGTAACCTAAAATCCCATTAAAAAAATAAGTATTTAAAGAAGGATAGTATGTGCAACTGATGAAGAAATATCAAGTAAGATGACTGAGAATTGGTCACTGGGTCACTGGGCTTGGCAACATGTAGGTACCACAAACATTAATAAAGGTAATTTTTCTTGAGTTTAGTGAAAAGAAAGTCAGAATGGAGCAGACATTAAAAAAATTAACGATGGAACATTAAGAGATTGTCCAAAATACAACTGAAAAATAATTGCCAATAGCATGGTCTCATTAAAATTATAGGACTTTATGATTGGATAAGGTAGTTTGTATTTTTCAAATTTTCATCACTTAACCAGAAAATTGATCATAATAGTAAATAGATTATAATGTTATTTGACCAAGAAAACTAAACATACAAAATTGTAATTGATTTGAGGAATGTCAAATTCAGTTTATCAGTGATGAGAAAAGAAAAGACAAAGATGAAAGTTTAATTTGAGAATGTTTTGTAAAGCATATTTTTCAAATGAATGACTGGACCTTTTAGAGGATAAACTATATGAACACTTTCCTGTTTCAATAACATCTTTATCATCTTCCAAAGTTCAGTCTGCGAGAGTCCAATAAGATGTTTCTCAGGGCTAGAATATAAAGACTAACTTTTGTATTTAAAATGACTTAGGTGGGCTTGCCCAGCAGCAAAGTGCTTAAGTTTGAATGCTCCACTTTGGCTGCCTGGGATTCGTGGGTTTGGATCCTGGGTGCAAACCTACATACTGCTCATCAAGCCATGCTGTGGCAGCGTCCCACATACAAAATAGACGAAGATTGGCACAGATCTTAGTTCAGGGACCATCTTCCTCAAGCAAAAAGAGGAAGATTGGCAACAGATGTTAGCTCAGGGCCACTCTTCCTCACCGAAAAAAGAAAGAAAGAAAGGACTTAGGATTGTAACTGGCTTCTTTCATGACCAACTCCAACAGAAATTTTAAAATATTCTTCTCAAAATTTCTCTATTCTTTGTTCAAACAAGACCTTCTTCCTGGTGTGTCTTTCTTACCATAATTTTCATTAGGAGCTTATTTTTTTTAGTTTTATTGAGGTATAATTGACAAATAAAATTGTCATATATTTAAAGTGTACAATGTGATGACTTAATACATGTATACATTATGAAACGATTTCTACAATTGAGTAAATTAACAAATCCATCATTTCACATATTTACCTTTTTTTGTGAGAACACAAGTTCTAGTTTCTCAGCAAATTTCAGTTATCCATATAATGTGATCAACGACAGTCATCATGTAATACGTTAGATCCTCAGACATTATTCATCTTATACCTGAACGTTTGTTTTCTTCAACCAATCTCTCCCTCTTTACCCTATCCCTCAGCCTCTGATAACCACTATTTTATTCTCTGCCTCTATCCGTTCAATTTTTTTCTTTTTTGGATTCCACATTTAGGGGATACCATGCTGTAATTCTGTAGTTATCTTTCTTTGTCTGACTTATTTTTTTGCCATAATGCCTTCCAGGTTCATCCATGTTGTTGTGAATGGCAGATTTCCTTCTATTTTTTTTTTTTAAAGATTTTATTTTTTTCCTTTTTCTCCCCAAAGCCCCCCAGTACATAGTTGTATATTCTTCGTTGTGTGTCCTTCTAGTTGTGGCATGTGGGATGCTACCTCAGCGTGGTTTGATGAGCAGTGCCATGTCCACGCCCAGGTCACGAACCAACAAAACACTGGGCCGCCTGCAGCGGAGCGCGTGAACTTAACCACTCGGCCGCGGGGCCAGCCCCGGATTTCCTTCTTTTTTAAGGCTAAATTATATATATAAATTGTTATAAGTATTATAATTATATATGTGTCTCTTAGCTTAAAAAATATGTATACTTTTCCGCTCAATTTTTTCTTGTCCAGTCTCAGTTTATCATGATAATTAATGTAATTATGTGTAGTATTAAGAGTGCAATAAGGGAGAGGGACAGAGGAATCTATGTAATGTAATTAGATAAAGTGCAATATTCTAATGCTCTTTTCTAACTGGATTGTGTAACTAATTATATAATGAATATGAAATATATTCTAGTGCATATAGAAGAAGATGTATATATATATATCTACAGATATCACATTTTCTTTATCCATTGATCCATTGACATTCAGTTAGGTTGTTTCTGTATCTCGATTATTGTGAATAATGCCACAATGAACATAGGAGTACTGATATCTCTTCAAAATACTAGTTTCGTTTCCTTTGAATATACCTAGATTGCTGGATCATATAGTAGTTCTACTTTTAACATCTTGAGGAACTTCCATACTGTTTTTGATAGTGGCTGTACCAGTTTACTTTCTTACCAACAATGGACAAGTGTTCTCTTCTCTCCAGGTCCTCATCAGCATTTATCTCTCGGCTTTTTGATAATAGACACACTAACGGGGGTGAGATGATATCTCATTGTGGTGTTGATTTCCATTTCCCTGACAATCAGTGATGTTGAGCACCATTTCATGCATCTGTTCACCATTTGTATGTCTTCTTTTGAAAAACGTCTCTTCAGAAACTTTCTCCATTTTTTAAATTGGGTCATGTATCATTCTTTTGCATGTAGCTGTCCAGTTTTCCCAACACCATTTATTGAAGAGATTACCTTTCCCATTATATATTCTTGACATCTTTGTCAAAAATTAACTGACAATATATATGTGGCTTTATTTCTAGACTGTCTATTCTGTTCTATAAATCTATGTATCTGTTTTTATGCCAATACCATACTATTTTGATTACTATAGCTTTGTTTGAAATCAGGAAATATAATGCTGTGTTGTTTTTTTCTCATGATTGCTTTGGCTATTCAGGCTCTTTTGTGGTTCCATAGGAATTTTAGGATTTTTTTTTTCTATTTCTATGACAAATTCCACTAGAATTTTGAAAGGGATTGTATTGAATCTGTACATTGCTTTGCGTAGTATGGAATTTTTAACGATATTAAATCTCCTAATCTATGACCACAAAGTATCTTTCCATTTATTTGTGTCTTCTTAAATTTTTTATCAGTATTTTATAGTTTTCAGTGTATAAGTTTTCCATCTCCTTGGTTAAATTTATTCCTAAGTGTTTTATTGTTTTTGATGCTATTTTAAATGGAATTGTTTTCTTAATTTCTCTTTCTGATAGATCATCTTAATGTATGGAAATGCAACTGATTTTTGTATATTGATTTGTATTTGTTGTGCAGATGTGATTTGTTGTATTCTGTAACTTTATTGAGTTCATTTACTAGTTCTAACAGATTTTTGGTGAAGTCTTTAGTGTTTTCTATATATAATATGTCATCTGCAAATAAAGACAATTTTATGCATTCCTTTCTGATTTGGACGTCTTTTCTTTCTTTTTCTTGCCTAATTGCTCTGGCTAGGACTTGCAGTACTATGTAGAATAAAAGCGGCAAGAGTCAGCATTCTTGTCTTGTTCCTGATCTTGGAGGAAAATCTTTCAGCTTTTCGCCATCAGCTTTTCAGAGTTTGATTTTAGCTGTGGGCTAGTCATACGTGGCCTTTATTATGTTGAGGTATGTTCCTTCTATACATAGTTCATTGAGAGATTTTAGCATGGAAAATATTGACTTTTGTCAAAAGCTTTTTCTGCATCTGTTGAGATGATCATATGATTTTTATCCTTCATTTTGTTAATGTGGTATATCACTTTGATTGATTTGCAAATGTTAAACCATTTCTACATTTATAGGAATAAATCCCACCCGATCACATTGTATGATCCTTTTCATGTACTATTTAATTTGATTTGCTAATATTTCATTGAGGATTTTTGCATCTATGTTCATCAGGGATATTGGCCTGTAATTTTCTTTTCTTGTAGTGTCCTTTTCTGGCTCTGATATCAGGGCAATGCTGGCCTTATAAAGTAAATTTGGAAATATCCACTCCTCTTCTATTTTTCAGAAGATTTTAAGAAGGATTGGTATTAATTCTTGTTTAAATGTTTGGCAGAATTCACCAGTGAAGCAATCTGGTCCTGGACTTCTTTTGTTTGTAGGTTTTTGGTTACTAATTCAATCTCCTCACTAGTAATTGGTCTGTTCATATTTTCTAATTCTTCATGAGTCATGAAGGTCAGTTGTGTATCTCTGGGAATTTATCCCTTTCTTCTGAGATATCTACTTTGTTTGCATATAATTATTTATAATAGTCTCATATGATCCTTAACACTTCTGTGTTATAAGTTGTAATGTCTCAGCTTTTATTTCTGATTTTATTTGAGTCCTCTCTTTATTACTTAGTCTAACTAAAGGTTTGTTAATTTTGTTTATCGTTTCAAAAAGCTAGCTCTTAGTTTCATTCATCGTTTCTGTTATCTTTCTAGTCTCTATTTTGTTATTTCTGCTCCGATATTTGTTATTTCCTTCCTTCTACTAACTTTGGGCTTAGTTTGTTGTTTTTCCAATTACTTTATTTGCAATGTTAAGTTGTTTATTTGAGCTCTTTCTTTTTTCTTAATATAGGTGTTTATCACTATAAACTTCCCTCTTTAGAACTACTATTATGGTGTTCCATAAGTTCTGTTATTCTGTGTTTTCATTTTCATTTGTCTCAACATATTTTTTTTAATTTCTCTTTTGATTTCTTCTTTGACCCATTGGTTATTCAAGAACATGTTGTTTAATCTGCATGTATTTGTAAACTTTCCAGTTTTCTTCTTGTAAATGATTTCTAGTCCCACATCATGGTCAGAAAAGATACTTGATATGATTTGAATCTCTTGAAAATTATTAACACTTTTTTTGTGGTCCAATATGTCTTCTATCCTGGAGAAGAGTCCACATGCCTGTGAGAAGAATGTGCATTCTGCTGCTTTTGGATGGAACATTCTTTATATGTCTGTTAGGTCCATCAATTCTAATAACTAGTCTAAATCCAGTGTTTGCCTACTGATTTTCTGTCTGGATGATCTATCCGTTGTCGAAAATCAAGTGTTAAAATCCCACACTATTACTGTATTGCTGTCTATTTTTCCCTCCAGAGCTTTTAATATTTTCTTTATATACTTAGGTGCTCAAGTGTTGAGTGCATGAGAAAGTTGATTTGACTTTACAGTTCAACCTCGTATTTCTTCTTCCTAAAATTTTCCCTAATATTGTTAGTCAGGGGCTTTTGCCTCTCTGTGCCACTGAGATTCTCTGTACGGCTCTGTATTATCTTACTTTGCTCTAATTACTTACTAATGTGCCTTTTTCCTCCTCTAGAATGCCAGTCCTTCATGTTATAGATCTGAATTCTGTTCAGCCTTTGACTTGGCATTACTGACTGACCCAAGACTGACTGACTCAGTTCTTGGCTCATAGCAGGTTTCTAAAAATATTGGATAAAGCAATCAATTAAATCTTGGTGTCTTGTGAATTCCTCAAAGTGCATAAAAAATTAAAGGAATAAATGAATCTATTAATAATTTTAATTGATTTACTCAAATGGTGATAAATTTAGTAATCTGTTTTCAAGGTAATAATATCTAACTACTTTTAATGAAATTTTTAGAATTTTTGTATAATATTCCAGAACTAAATTGATAAAGTTTATGAAGTGAAGAAATTGTGGAGTCTCTTGTTTCTACTTTTGCTAATTTTCTTGAGTTTTTTTTCATTTGTTATTTCTTACTCTATTTATATTTTCACGTTTTCTTATTTTCTAAGTTATATATTATAATACCTGAGTCACTTGTGCATTCAATAGCAATCTTAACCATTAAAAACAAGTTATTTCCATTCAATATTTACCGGATAAATGAAGAAGCATATAAGGAAATAGCCAAAATAAGACTGTGCTACAAGCTTGTACAAATACAATTCAAAAAGATGTATTATCGGCCCTCACAAAGCCTACATTTAAATTGGAAAATAAATAATTATAATTTAGCTGGATAGTAAATTTACTCACAAAACTTAGATATACAAGTGAAACATGGCATCTTTATTTCTAGTAATTTAATCTTCCCAGTTTTGGGAGAGGACAGGGTGGAATGGTATTTAAAAGATCAATGAATGGTATCTCAGCCTTTCCTGATTTTCACAGTACCAGCTGAATAAATATTTAATCACTTCAAAGACAAGGTCCCTGATGGGGCTATTCTCCTCTTTTCGTTTTCCTCCCCAAGAAGAATTCCTGTTCCAGGAGAAAGCATATGATTGTCAAGGCTTTGGAGGGAAGAAGGCGTAGGGTGGAGGAGGGGTCTTGATCTGCTACTGGTCCTTAAACAGCCAGTCAACACTTCAGGGGGCTCTTGACTCTTCTGATCCTCATGTGCATTGGATGACAATGTTCAGAGTCTCTCTCTGGGTTCTTTGATGGCATCCCCACTGATATTTGCTTGTGGTAGGAGTCAATTCATGATCTGTTCTCTTAGTATGGAGAACAACCCGATGAGTTGGTCATCTCTCCTTGCAGACTGATTTATCTCAGCTGTCCCTGGAACTGTACTACTCCAAGGTCTGACTGTAATTCCTATTTCAGCTTCAAGTCTTGATGGCTCATCCTATAGCTCTAAGAAAAATGCTCACTTTGCCTCTATGTGAACACTCCTTCTGGCAATCTCCCCAATGAATCAGTGACTTTATATTTTCCCCAGAGGAAATGTGGACCTTGTGATTCCCTTCCATGCCACACAGGAATCAAGATTGGGCAAGAAGTGCTGCTTCAGGCTGTCTCTTTATTCAACCATGTCCTGCATACTCTGTGCCCCTCAGTTGCCAAATATTCTCCTATAGAATGGAATTCTCTTGAGAGTTGGAAATGGAATCAGAGCAAACCGAGCAAACTCTCTCATGGTTTCCACCTAATGTAGCTAACACATACACTCTTTTTTTTAATTGGGGTATAATTGACATATAATGTTACATTAGTATATTAGGTGTATAATATTATGATTCAATATTTGTATATATTGTGAAGTGATCACCACTCTAATAAGTCCAGTTAACATCCATCCCATACATAATAACAAAATCTATTTTTCTTATGATGAGAACTTTTAAGATTTATTCACTAACAACATTCAAATATGCAATACAGCCACCATGCTGTATGGTACATCCCTATGACTTACTTATTCTCTAACTGGAAGCTTGTACCTCTTGGCTCCCTTCACTCATTTTGCCCACCCCCCATCTCCTGCCTCTGGCAACTACTAATCTGACTCTGTATCTATGGGCTCAGTTTTTTGTTTTTGTTTTTTAGATTTTACATATAAGTGAGACCATACGATATTTGTCTCTCTCTGCCTGACTTATTTCACTTAGCATAATGCATAAGGTATATCTATGTTGTCTCAAATGGTAAGATTTCATTCTTTCTTATGGCTGAATAATGTTCCATTGTGTATATATCTCATGTTTTCTTTATCCATTCATCTGTCGATGGACACTTAGGTTGTTTCCATATCTTGGCTATTATATATAGTGCTGCAATAAACATGGGAGTGCATATATATTTTCAAATTAGTGTTTTCATTTTCTTCAGATAAATATCCAGAAGTAGAATTGTTGGATCGTATGGTAGTTCTATTTTTAATTTTTTGAGCAACTTCCATACTGTTGTCCACGGTAGCTACACCAACTTACATTCTTATCAACAGTGCACAAAGGGTCCCTTTTCTCCACATCCTTGCTGACACTTGTTATTTCTCATCTTTTTGAGAATAGCCATTCTAACAGGTGTGAGATGATACCTCATTATGCTTTTGATTTGCATTTCCCTCATGATTAGTGATGGTGAGCACTTTTTCATCTACCTACACATATACTCCTCTTAAGTTTAAGCCTAAAGAAGTAAAATATAGACAAATGTGCCTCACAGTTGCTTCCTTAACCTGTATCACCTTTCCTTCCCATAGCCCACTGGGACTGAAGGGCAGGCTTTACATAATTTCTCCTATGTAAGAAGAAATTTCCTTACGTTGTTGCCACTCAATTCTTCCTGGTAGACTTCCTAGTGGGCTGCAGGAACAATGTTGGTAAGAATGCTAGGAGAAACAGAAGCTCCCCAATGAAAGAAAATACAGAAAATAGTTCCCCTATAACAAAACTATGATTAGAGGATGAATTGAATTATGTGAGCACGACTATCTTCGATCTTGAATGTAGTGCTTTGAATTGAATTTCTTCATAATCTTTTATGTTTTTTATTATTATCTCATTTATTTATTTATATCTGCTACTTCTGGTATCTGGACCCAATTGTTTGTTGTTGTTATTATTATTGTTTTAAATTACCAATGGCTGGGATATTTTTCTGAAAAAAAATAGAATCAAATTAAATTTCTGGGTCTCTTTGTACTTTTTAGTCTAAGGCTATAACATGAATAATTTAAAGTCCTTTAGATAACTCTCATCTTCTTTCAAGGTGTTGATCTATGGCCCCTTCCATTATAAAGTATTTAATTTGAGATTCATTATGGCCATTTGTGATAAGGTCATGGTGTTTAAGTTTTACATTAGAAACTGATTATTTATTGACATAAGTAAAAAAATTGGCATTTTTGCCTGTTTTATAAATTAGCCTACTTAGAGAGCAGAAGCAATAAAATTTTCAAATGTAATATTGACAAATTAATGTTTGTATTTTGTTACTAAATACATATTCTATGTATGATTAAAACATTCTGAATAGAACTACTGAACTATGTATTATCCAGAAAAGAGAAATCTGTTACTTTTTTCCTCTAAATTCAATGTAATTACCTTTTTACTAATCATTCAGCTAAAAGGCTAAATGTCAACTTTCCAAAAGTGAAAGATATCTAATTCATTCTGGACTTAAAGTTTTGGAATACTGCAAGGTATGAAAAAAAAAGCCTATTAATTATTAGAATTACAACTAAAGGTGAGAGATTTGGATTCTCTCCAGTTCTATGATTTTATGAGACCATAAAATCATTTGATTGATTGTGGTTTCTTTAAAAATTCGTAATACCCAGAGTGATTCATATTCATGGAGTATCTTCTGATTAGGGGGGCATTATTTTTCATATCATTATTATTATCCATAATACTAAACTACCAGTTTTTTAGCACTATGTTAGGAAACATATTAAGTTTTTTATAGAGACTCCTAACAACCACCTTATCATTTTTATCCAAATTTTATATATGAGAAAGTTGAATCTCAGTGAAATTAATTAACTTATATTAGCTTCTCTGGTTACTAAATAACGGTTAGTTAAAATTTCAACCCACCATATGTACCTGCTCCATGTTCTTCTAGCTACACATTTCCACATCAATAGAACAATCCATGAGAATATTTTTCAGAAAGATAGGACAATATTTTAAACTTCTTATTATACAAGCTAATAAGCCTGGGAAGTCTTTCTCTTCAGGATGAACTTCTCCATTGAAAAGTTTGGGCAAGCAGGTATGATGCAAGGGCATCTAACCAGCTGGGTTTTAGCTAACCAGCTAAAAGCTAGGGTGGAAGTCATAGAATCAGCAGGCATCAATGGGCATTTCCTCTTGCTTTAGGAAGTCTTCTCTGAGCACTACCTTCCTCCTCTGCCCTCATGAACACTGGTCTTTCTCCTTTTTTTTTTTGTGCCACTCTTGTGCTGACCATTTTTGTTTTCTAGCTCTTATCTCACCGGATTGCACTTCCTTGTGTTGGGATAATATGATTCAGATAATTAGACAATCACTACTTGCTTCACCTGTTATTTATTTTTACTTCCTGGCCCTGCCCCTTAACCTTTAACCCCATTGAACAGCTAGTCTCGTTCTGGTTTTCTAGTGACACAAACCAAACCCTGAATGTACCTGAGAGGGACACATAATGAGCAGAGAATGCTGCTTCATCAAATGGGCCTTAAGAATAGTAAAAAGAGACAATTTCACAATACCTGTGTGAAACAATTCTCAGACTGGAAAGGAATAGCTATTTCCTCAACTGCCTGTGGGATGAATGAACTATCTAGTAACTGATGGACCTGCCTCCTCGCCAACATCTTGGCAGTGTGTAAGTTACCAAAGCAAGTTAGAAACTGAGGTAAAGATGCTTTTTGTCAGGGGCAGGGCAAATGAGCACTATCAGCTTACCACTTCTGCAGGGGAACAAGAATCTGAAAGAAAAATTAAATTGTTTGACTTAAAATCAGAAAGATACATTTCACCATGTGTGAGTGACGGGCCAGAGAATGTCACAGTTGTATTTATTTACATTTATATCTCTCTCAATAGCTTGAAATCTACTAGAAAACAGACACTGAGACATCCTAGCATAATATGAGTTCTAGACCAGAGTAAGGGTCCAATAATATTTCAGAATGAATGAATAGCCAATCTTCTGTGTCACCTCTGAATTTACTATAAAATCATAGTTTGAACACTGCTTTAGACAAAAGACAATTTGTTCAAATCAAGTCTCACTCAGGAGGCTAAAACATAAAGGAGAATGGGGTAATTATCTTGGAGATAATCTATTAAGCACACAATTTATTTCAAATCTAACTTTACCTATAAATTTCAAATGAATTTGTCCTTTTTTCACCAAAGCCACATGCATCTTTCTTTTAATAGAATAGTTTTAAAACTTATTTAGTAGATGATTTTTAACAATGAAGTCTTAAAAATAATCTCCAATATATAAAAGTGTTGAAAATATTTCAGAAACTCCTCAAGAATTTGATTCTTTAGAGGAACATCCATCATTATTTGCAGAAGGTTTGGAATAAATCTTCAAGAGTTCAAGGGTCCAGGGAGCATGGTTTAAAAATTGATGTTTTCATATAAGAGTTTATCTTATAATAGTTATTGATAGAAAATTGATGCTTCAGGAAAATAAAGTTTTTCTGTTACGGCTTCATTTCTTCCTTTAGCCCACCTTTCAATGGGGACAGGAAGAAGTGGAGGATATTTTACCAATCTTGGTTCAAAGAGTAAGAAAAGGTTCTGGTCTGTTTAGTCTAAATCATCAATACCAAGGGTGAAGTGTAGCTCTGTGTGCTTCTTTCCCATAACTGTATCTGTCAGGGATATTAATAAACCAATTACTCAGTAATAATAAACATATTCAAATATTTTTCACTACAAAAGCTATCACATTTTCCCATACTGAATCTTCTATTAGGTGGGTATTAGAAGTTACTCACAAGACTTATTTTTCGCCCAGGATGTTAATGAACTTATACATGAACTATTGTCCACTTTTTCATCACTGGGGAGAAAGAAATACAACCATAGAAAAGAGACCCAATAGGAGAAAGTGCTTGCTTTCTGCAACTACGGTGTAGCTCTTTCGAAATTAAACACTCAACCTTCTCCATTCAATCTCTTCAAAGCTACTTGTTATCCTGTTTCCTCAGGTTAAGTGTGATGAGAAACAGACCCAGGGGTTGTGAACTTTTCTGGGATGAAAGATGCCATGTGACTAAAATATTCTGTGATTAATGTACATTCATTTTGCTTATGATAGCATTCGGTGTTGATTCAAGTTTTTGAGGTAATTAAAAACCTGACTTGGTGAGTTATTGCTATGTGCAGTTTGAACTGCTATGATCTCTGGAATATTTTGTGCCCACATGATTTAAGGAGTTGGCTTGAAGTACATGACTTCAGCTCTTTTGCTCTCTCTTATTCCAAAATTCAGTTAATAAGGAACACCCAGCTTGAGCTTAAGCATTAGCCTTTTCCATACAGGGATGCCTTAGAAATGCCTAAGGCAAGAACAAATGGAGACTGACAACTGCCTAGCAGAGGAGGCAGCTCCAAGAGTTATCATATGGCGCAAGGACTTACTTGAGCCCTTACTGTGTGTGTCCATCAGAGCCCATCTCTTTGTGTAGGTAAATTCCATCTCATCTGACTGTAAAACCTTTCCTGTCCCTATTCCCTGCTTCATTTCAGAATTCATGGGTACCATATCTGTATTGCCTTAGCACAATTTAAAGATGAAAAGCACATCTTTTAGCAAGTATTTCATTCTTCATTGTATTATGATTAGTTTATATGTCTTTCTTGCCTCTACTGTGTAAGTCCTATGGAGAGGTTAGGAACTATCACTTATCATTTGCTTTATAGTTACTTATATGTCCATATGACAATCCCTATCCCACAAAACAGAGGATGGTAGCTGCTTAGCCCACAAAGAAAATTATCAAATTGATATTGAACGGTCTCTAGTCATAAGGAGGTCATAAAAACATTGAAAGAGACGAGGCCAACCATTTAGTTTTCCCCCATGTATTATCCACTTTAAAGTGCAAAAGAAGATAAGGCAATTATACTATTTCTTCTAAAACACCATTTAAAAAAATTATCAAGACCAGAGGTATTGACTCTGTCTATATACAGTCTCTATTCTTCTTTATTAGTTCAGTTAAAATTTCTTAATTAAAAAAAAATTGTTATTACTCCAATGTATGCCTAGAATTATAACTCCTTGGAATCTCCTTATTCATAAATTTAGGTTAATAGAACTGTACTTTTTGCAGCTTCATTAACATATTATTGGCATATAATAAACTGCACATATTTAAAACATACAAATCGATAAATTTTGACATATGTATGTACCCTTGAAAGAATCACCACAATCAAGAAATGGACATGTCCATCATACTCAAAACGTCTCCTCATAGTCTTTTGTAATACCTCCTTCTCACACTCCTTACACCCCCTAAACCTAGGCAAGTGATGACCTGCTTCCCATCCCTCTAAACTAATTTGCATTTTGAAGAATTGGAATATTTCTGAAGACCATTGTTTCATAATTTTGGCTCTTTCTTTCAGTTGTTTTAAGCAGGGAGGCAGAACTGTATGGTTATTCCATCTTGGCTGGGCATGTGAGTATAATTTAGCTTTTACAGTCAGAAATATATTTTTGAGGAATAATTCAACAAGAAATAGATGTCAAAGTTTTATTCTTTATCTTTTTTCACTATTTATTATCATTTTATTTTATTTATTTATTTTTTTTAATTTTTATTTTTTTCGGATGTACATCATATTTCAAATTCTGGATACATTACATCATGTTCACCACCCGAACACTAATTATAGTGCATCCCCTCACATGTAAGCCTAATCACCCCTTTTGCCCTCCCCCCTCCTCCCTTCCCCAATAGTAACCACCAGTCCAATCTCCAATGCTATGTGTTGTTTTTTTTTTGTCATTTTTATCTTCTACTTATGAGTGAGATCATATGGTATTTGACTTTCTCCCTCTGACTTATTTCACTCAGCATAATACCCTCAAGGTCCATCCATGTTGTCACACATGGCTGGATTTCAGCATTTCTTATGGCTGAGTAGTAGTCCATCGTGTATGAATACCACATCTTCTTTATCCATTCGTCCCTTGATGGGCACCTAGGTTGCTTCCAAGTCTTGGGAATTGTGTATAATGCCGCAATGAACATAGGGGTGCAAGTATCTTTATGCCTTTGTGTTTTCAAGTTCTTTGGATAAATACCCAGCAGTGGAATAGCTGGATCATATGGTAGATCTATCCTTAATTTTCTGAGGATACTCCAAACTGCTTTCCATAGTGGCTGCACCAGTTTGTACTGCCACCAGCAGTGGACAAGGGTTCCCTTCTCTCCATACCCTCTCCAACATTTGTTGTTTCCTGTCTTGTTAATTATAGCCATTCTGACCGGAGTGAAGTGATACCTCATTGTAGTTTTCATTTGCATTTCCCTGATAGCTAATGATATTGAGCATCTTTTCATATGCCTGTTGGCCATCTGTATTTCTTCTTTGGAGAAATCTCTGTTCAGATCTTTTGCCCATTTTCTAATTGGATTGTTGGTTTTTTTGTTGTTGAGCTGTATGAGTTCTTTGTATATTTTGGATATTAACCCCTTATCTGATAGGTGGTTTGCAAATATCTTCTCCCAATTGTTAGGTTGTCTTTTCGTTTTGTTGATGGTTTCCTTTGCTGTGCAACATTTTTTACAGAAATAGAACACAGAATCCTAAAATATGTATGGAACAACAAAAGCTCCCAAATAGCCAAAGGATTCCTGAGAAAAAAGAACAAAGCTGGAGGTATCACATTCCCCGATTTCAAATTATACTACAAAGCCATAGTAACCAAAACAGCATGGTACTGGCACAAAAACAGACACACAGATCAATGGAACAAAATTGAGAGCCCAGAAGTAAACCCACACATTTATGGACAGCTAATATTCGACCAAGGGAGCCAAGAGCATACGATGGAGAAAGGAGAGTCTCTTCAATAAATGGTGTTGGGAAAACTGGACAGCCACATGCAAAAGAATGAAAGTAGACCATTCCCTTACACCATGCACAAAAATCAACTCAAAATGGATTAAAGGCTTGAATATAAGACCCGAAACCATGAGACTTTTAGAAGAAAACGTAGGCAGTACGCTCTATGACATTGGTCTGAGCAGCATATTTTCAAGTCCCATGTCTGACCGGGCAAGGGAAACAAAAGAAAAAATGAACAAATGGGACTACATCAAACTAAAAAGTTTCTATCATTTTGTTTTAATAATAGATATTTACTTGAAAAAAGAATTCAGCACGAATTTTGTAAATCCCCACTTTCTATCTGGCACTATGTAGGCATCATGGAAAGAAACAATGAACAAATGTAAAACATAATTACCGCTCTCAACCAGGTTGCAGCGTCTGTAAAGATACATAGGAAATTATTAGTTACTATGAAGTCATAACAAATGAGTCATTAATTTATAAATCCTAATCTATGTATGGATCAACAGTACAACTTGATGCTATTTTCTGCTTCTAAAACCATATATCTATGAACAGGTTAATGCTGGAGTTGTAGGAATTATAACGTTAAAAGCCGTGATGGTGTCTGTTATTGACTTCCAAATGGAGACTAATAGCTTATGATTAGAACAGTCCATCAAATACATAAATAAATAAATAAACAAATAAATAAATGTCTTTGTAAAACTGAAGTTTGGATTTTAATTAATACTTAATCCAACTGGTTTTTCTTTTTTTTCCTGAAATTAGATATAACTATTCTGGTATCTAACAATAAATGAGTTGCATAGCACTCCCTTTCTCCTTTGTTGTAAACTTCAAGTAATTGCTCAGTTATGAACCTCAATATTCTTTAGCATTTACAGTATCAAGATGTTGTGAAAGTAGTTTGCTCCCCGTGCCACGGGCTTTAGAGTTTGTCTTCTCTCTGGGGTTCTCGATTTCCTAAGGCTCAATGATTCCTGAACCCCCCGCCCCCCCTCCCCCACCGCTTTGATCTGATCTGCCCTCTCAGACCCTTCCTTTCTCATCATGTCCAGGGAGGAGTCTGCCTTCCAAAATCATTAGCCCTCTTTTACAGAATATCAAAATGTAATAATGTCAGTAAAGAGTTAGTGGCTTAGGATAATAATAGATTTTTTTTAAGAGTTAATATTTTTGATTTTGCTTTTACTTACTTGATGTCTTTCATATGCTAAATTTCACAGAGCCAAGCTTGCCAGGTAAGTTTCATTCTCTATACTCTTGCTCTCTCTCTATTTCTATCTCTCACTCTCATATTTCTTAATTTAAGCTGTCATACAATTGAGTTAGCTTTCCTTAAACTCTTAGCTATATCATGCATCTAACATAAATGTTACGTGTCATTTATGCGATCAAAGGGATACTTTGCAAAGGGACTGATTGAAGCACTATTTTATTTTTTTTACTCACAGACACGGCAAATTTGAGCTACAGATTACCAGTAGAAAGAAAAGAATTAAGATGCTGGATTATTGAATGCCGTGTAGAGAAGAATGTACTTCATCAGTTGGAGGTAGGCTACCTAGTGCAGATGCCTAGTGTGAACCAATATTATTTACAAGTGCAGAACAATCTGAAAACATTGCTATGGAAGGAACGTACCCCATGATCGTTATAAGGGAGGCAGAACCTTGATTTTCCACGTCACCTTGAAGTCAATCAGCCCAACATCTACTATTCCCCAACTACAGGAAGGCATTACAAATATAATTAAAAAATGATTTCGCTGGATGCCTGACAGAACAGTTCCTACTGAGAAGGCAGGCACAGTGAAAAGAAAAGTAGTTTGACGCATTATATTAGTGGAGAATGAATTTACAAAGAAAACTCTTGAGTTATTTTCAGACTCATGGACAAACTTGAAACCTGAGTTGCTGTGAACTGAAAACACTCTGGAAAACTTGGTGGTGAAGACAATTTGGGCTAACAGCTAAGAAGGTCACATGGCAATCAGGATTCTCATGATTTTTCTCGCCACTACTGAGTTAGTAAATGCTAGTAATCTCCCAGAAGAGGCTGTTCTTGGGAAATTTCCAAAACAAAGAACTCAGATTGAGTATCCAAGATTGTGCATGCTTATTTACACTGATCTTTGGAACCCTTGGTGGTTCATCCATTTTAAGTTATTATTATTAAATTTCGTTCACGCTGAGAAACTCCCCAGCACTGAGTCTCACACTTTATTTTAAACCCCAGAGCCTTAAATCAAATACAGCATTTAGTGTATTTCTGATGCCTCAAGAGAAGGGTCTCTGCTATCCAAGGCCCAGCCAACTCCTGGGAAAGATACAACTGAAAAAAATGCCAGAATTTCTGTTCACGTCAATGAATGACAAACAAAGCCGTCAAAAGATCTTAGTTTAAAGTGGGTTTTTTTAACACATAGAACAAAAACTTACAAAAAGTAAGATCATAGCATGATATCATATCAACCATAATATAACAATGAGGTTAAATTTTGCATTCAGGAGCGATCACTATTTTATGCTTTATGCCTTATATTTGAATCACCTAATAATAGTCAAGAGCTCAACCCAAATGTTTCATAAGCCCACCTAACCATTTAAGTTGGACTTCAGCAAAATTTCAACTATTACTAAAAGATTTCAATTATTTTCTTCCTAAGCCATTTAGTGTTCTGTACAATATAGCAAAATGACTACTTTTAGGCACTTTTGTATGAGCAACACTTGTACAGAAGCAATTAGTCTTATTCTCTAATTGCAAGAAAGAACCATTTTATCAGTATATTTCTTTCTATTTCTCTCTTATTTCAGAGAAGATTCCTTATCATTGGTTTCTGTTGTTCTCCAAGAGCATCTTAATGCACTCTTCAATTTCTACTTATAATTTTAATTTCTCTATTTCATCCAGAGTAACGAGGAAACTGAAGAGAGCTACTCCTCATTTTGTACCTACTCAGTATTGCCTCATCTGCTTAAAGATTATTTTTAAATCAATCTTTAGCTTTTACCTCCTGGGGAAAACAAATCAAATTCTATTAACTATTTAGGGAATAGCACTGTATCTTATATTTCAAAAATGACCTTATTACACGACCATTTGTGATATTTTTGATATATAACATCAAGATTAGAACTGGCATATATTAGATGTCCAATCCATGATTATTGAGTGAATAACAGAGCTTATTCTACGTGTAGTGGATGCAGGCATGAGTGGATGCAGCTTGACTAAGCTTTAAGACTTGGTCTGTCTGCTGGGCTTCTGAGATCTCAGAAGTACTTTCCTTCAACATGAATATGAGCAAAATGCTACCCACAATTATAACTACTACATCGTAGTGTTGTCATAGAAACTTCCCTTTATTTCTCACGGGGAACAGCTAAATCCTGAGCTGGATGTGGTTGGGAATATTTCTTCTAATTCCAACATTTGCTCACAAGATTGGAGTACATATGGTTTACCGGGGAAACTTTTGTTTTAATGCAGATTTCCAGTTTCATCCCTGAAGGGACTGATTCATTACGTCTAGACAGAGTTTCAAGAATCTTCAGTTCTATCAAACTCACAGATACAGAGAACAGATTGGTGGTTGCCAGAGGTGAGGCGTGGGATGTGAGTGAAATGGGTGAAGGTGATCGAAAGGTAACAAGTTCCAGTTATAAAAGAAAGAAGTCCTGGGTATGTAATTTACAGCATAATGACTATAGCTAATAATACTGCATTGTATACGTTGAAAGTTGCTAAGAGAGCAGATCTTAAAAGTTCTTATCACAAGGCAAAAAGTTTGTAACTATATGTGGTGATGGATGTTAATTAGACTTTTGATTGTTTTGCAATAGATATATATATTGACTCATGTTGTACACCGGAAACTAACACAATGCTACATGTCAATTATATCTCAATTAAAAAAATCTTCAGTTTTGATCCTCAGTTCACATGGCTCTGATAAATGTGCTCCTTGTTCATGATTTCTGCTGATTTTCGTGGTCATCACTTTCCTTAAAGACTTTATTATCAATTCCAGAAAATTTCTCAATTTTGTAGTAATTTTAAACCTAACAGCTTATTTTTTATATTTTATTATTTCAAGATAATTATATACATAACTTCAAAAATCCAGTTAAACAGTAGGGCCAGCCAGCGGCACAGTGGTTAAGTTTGCACATTCCACTTCAGAGGCCCCAGGGTTCGCTGGTTTGGACTCTGGGCATGGACCTAACACCATTTATGGAGCTATGCTGTGGCAGGCATCAAACATATAAAATACAGGAAAATTGGCATGCGTGTTAGCTCATGGCTGATCTTCCTCAGCAAAAATGTGGAGGATGAGCAGCAGATATTAGCTCAGGGCTAATCTTCCTCAAAATAAATATATAGATGAATAAATAAATATATAAATAATCCAATTAAACAGAAGTCCCTCAACTCCTCTCTAGGAATGAAGAAGAGAATAACAGTGCTATGATATGGTCACATTTATGTCCATTTCTTCATGACATACTTCATATCTAAGACTCAGTAGGACCTACTGAGAAGGAAATGTAATGTTATATAAAAAATATTTCCCACCCAAATTAAAATGATCCAAACTTCCTATCATAGTCAAATGAATTAGGTTTCTTCAAATGTCATCCGTTGCTCAAAATCATGTCATACCATAGATCATGCTTTCTAACACGGAGGTATCAGACCCCAGGGAGCAAAGATTGGTTTTTGAGGGTCAAAAATGTCTTGCCCTTTTTATGACGTGCAGCTATTTTATATAAATAGATGTACAGTATATCTTGGTACTAAAATTTTAGAAAGGAGCATTAGGAAAAAAATATCCAAAATGTTCCTCAGCGTGTGATAATGAGAAAAAAGAGTTGTGGATTAAATGGTTTATCTTGTCCCAAAACAACCCAAATAAATTAATTGTTGCTTATAATATATATTCAGAAAATAGATATGACTACAAAACTTAAAAATTAAAGGACCAATTTTCCTTAATCCTAACATGTAAGTGCAGATGATATTAATTAAAACTCTTTAGAATTGACTACTAAAGAAGGGAGTTGCTGTTCTTGAAATCTATGACATCAAGGTGCCTATCTCTAAGAAATGACACAATACATTGTGTGCGTTACATAAAATATGCTTGGACAAAATCTTAAAGAATATCCTATTGTGAACAACCAAGCTTAAGAAAATACACTAAATTCAACCTAATACGTTTCTTTCATCTTAACCTTTATATTACTGTGACCCCGTGCGCAAATGACTGTAAAACCATAACTACAGAAATTGATTATCCTGTTGATGAATGTCCATGCAACTAATAACAATTGTTGTCCATTTACACTTGTCATGCATAGATCATCTATTTCTATGGGAAATCCCATGGAATTGGCTGTCTTAAACCACACTGCCAATATAGTGTACTTTTCTTTTGACGTGCTGTCAACTTTCACTGCATAATTAACATAATAATTCCAAAGTGACAGCACGCTTTTCTTATCCTTTATAACATTTCACAAATAAGGTAAACATCTCCTAAGGCAACCATTCATCAATTTTAACTTTATATTTATTTGTTAAGGAATCACCTAAAATTCAAGTGATTGTTTAATGTTTATGAATGAATAATAAATGATTATTAAATGATTTATTCGCTTGTTAATATTGTTTCAAAAAGCAACCCAGATCCCTGTAATGTCATAAGAAATGGATTCTATTTAATTAAAAACTCCAATAAGAAATATCCTCTTCTTTTCTTTATAAAATAAAATTTAATAAAAATAAAATTAATAGTTTCATACATTGTTTTCGATAATACCATTGGCTTAATATATTTTATTAAAAGTATTGCTCTGTAACAGTGATCTAAGTATTACTTTTCAACATGTTCCATGATTGTTTACAATTTCAGCATTATTGATTGTAGTACAATTTCATCACCCTAGAAAGAAATCTTGTACCCATTAGCAGTCAGTCCTCATTACCCCTTCTCTTTAACCCCTAACAATCACTAATCTACTTTGTGTCTATTGATTTGCCTGATGCTGGACATCCATACAATGGAATCATACAATAAGTGGACTTTTCTATCTGGTTTCTTTCACTTAGCATGTTTTCAAAGTTCATCTATGTTGTAGTACATTTCAGTACTCCACTCCTTTTTATGGCTAAAATTTCTGGTTTTAAAAGAGGGTTCTGACTACATGATGGATGATGAATTGTAGTAAGGAGACATAAAGCTGTTAAAATAGATCAGGTTCCCTCTGCTTAAATAAAATTATGTTGCCTATTCTCTGATCATTGATTAGACTAGGATGAAGTTAATGTTTAAAATAAGTTTTATTCCAGTACATGGACTATTTGACCTTCCCATTAAAATAAACATGTTTTTCAATACTCATTAATATTATTAACATAAAGTTGTTCTGTGGTTCTTAGTAGAAACAATGGATTATATTTGCTAGTGGATAATTAGTTTTTGATCCTTCACTTTGGGTCCAGTCCAAACACATTATTATGTTAATCATGAATTCCTTACATGCCTACAAATTCTACTATTAGAAGTGACTGAGGCTCAGACAAAGTAACTCAATATGATTGTTCTTTGAAATGTTCTTAATAAGGATACACTTACCTCAGACACATGCATTCAGAAGCAGCTCTTCTTTCTTGATGTTTTAAAGGAAAGCAACCCCACCTTCCATCCTTATTCTTATAAATTTTTCTGCTCGCCCCCTGTTACTTGAATGGCCATCATTTGACTTTGGCAATAGGATCTTATTTTTTCTCCTTAAGGACAAGTCATTGAATTAATTCAGTAGCTAGCATTTCTTACTGGATCTGAGCTGTGATGTTATCCTTTATTTCATTGAGATGTATTTTTCAGAATCTGTTAGCATAGGCTTAGAGGTATACATTTGAAGTAATAGGCACACATTTATAATTCAGACTTTCAGGATAAGTGCTCGATGCTTAGATATACTTTATAATATTCCCTAGGCAAGGCAGGTAGTTTTATGATGGCTACAATGTGAACATTTCCTCTGGCTACATGATCATTTAACTTGAATCAAAGAAAGCATATCTAAATTACCTAAGTGTGAAGGCTACTTAAATTTATCAACGTATTATATGCTGAAACCTCTGAGATCTGGAAAGAAGATTTTCAGAAACCAGAGACTTCGGTAATGGTATGGAAAATGGTCAGGTTGAGAGGGGAGGATGAAAGTTTTGGTGGCAACAGACACACTCTGAGCATCTACCAGCAAATGAATTCAGATGAGATTATCTGCTAGCCACAAATTTCATTATATAGTTTATTAGTTAACTCCTTTTATCCATTTAAGGACATATCTTAGTCTGCTTGGGCTATCGTAACAAAAGACCCATAGACCGGGTAGTTCAAACAACAGAAATTTATTCTCACAGTTCTAGAGGCTGGAAATCTGAGACCAGGTTGCCAGCATAGTCAGGTTCCTGTGAGAGAGCTCTTCCTCACTTGCAGGTGGTACTAATATACAATATGAGGACACTAATCCTATTTTGAGGTTTCCACTCTCATGTAACCCTAATTATCTCTCAAAGGCCCCATCTCCAAATACTATCATATTGGGGATTAGGGTTTCAACATAGGAATTTTGGGGGGACACAAACAATGTTCATCCCAGAATATTAATGTGCTTGGGAAATTACTCATCAGGCAAAAATAGAACTGTAAATTGCTAAACAATTTTAAAGTTTATACAAAACATTATTTTTATTTAGGCACAGTTTTTGCCATATTTTTGTGATTGTATTGTCCTTTATTAGTATCTCATTGAACCAATTTATGGACTTGGATATTAGTTTAAGACCAGCATAGTATCTCAGAAAACATTTTACAAGAATGTTAACTCATCAAACAGATATCTCTAACCAGAAAACATGTTCCCCCATTCTAGCAGCCCATAAAGTAGATAAATAACTAAAAACCAAGTCACTCTCCCAAGTAAGCAGTAAAAATTAATGGTTACAAATCATCAGAAGAGCAATGGTTTCTATTTTTCCCAAATCAAATAAAGAATTCCCTCCACAACATTTACAACACTCTGGGGCCTAAAGTTTGGGCGCAGATAAAGTACTCCAAAGAAAATGGGCCACAGAAGATTAAAAAGCGTAATCAATAGTAAATCCCCAAGCTGTAGAGTCATGCATTTTTGAGTATTCATGTCTAATCCCAGAAGATTATAGTTATTAAAGATAATATTTTTGGACCTGACACATTCACTTTCCACTTAAAAGCATCATGGGTGAATGTCATTGTTATTCTTAATACTATGACGGCTCTAACTGCTACTGCTGTTGTAAAGGCTTGGCCATGTGGCTGTTTTCAGGTACAGAGAACCGTTCACCATTCACTCTTTTTAAGAGATTAATTGCCTTCGGCCCTGACTGAGCTACAATGACTGACATCTGGAATCTGCTTAGCAGAGGGTTGCTATTTGTAGCTCAAGCCCTTGGTCTTATTTTTGCAGTCATTGTTACCTAGAACAGAACTATCTTCTTTCTCCAAGTTCCCATATGTGTAATATCTGGCCATAGCTATAATGTTCTTTCTTGCTGGGTAAGTTTTTTATATTGGCATTCTGAGTAGTTTGTGTATAAGGCATGAATCTAAATATGGCTGCTAAAACCTTCTGTCGTGGTTTTCTTTAATTCTTCTGCCTTTTCAACACAGACTTTCTACCTGCCAGGACCTAAATAAAGAGCATAGTTTAAGATACGTGTTAAGCAGTTTTATGGAGAAATTAAGCCCTGAGAAAACCTTGCAACGGTTTTGTAGGGGAGCTATGTGTCCCATCAGATTTCTTTCAGTGATATCATGAATATGCCTGCATTACCAAATTATAGAAATTAGAACGAAAAAATCACTTAATAGACTACCAATTCATATTCATAGAGACACTGGGAGAAAAAATCCATTGTCTCTAAGTTTTGTTTACTGTTTTTAATTTTCTAAGAGAACTGGCCTTTAAACACATCCATTGGGAGACTGTCTTCACAGCTGGTGTTCCTGGAAAATTTCCTTTAATATTGGGAATTTTACCATTTTCTTATGAGAGGTTCAGTAAAGACTGTATTACTTCTGGCCAGTGATTGCTGCAAGGCTTACAAGGAGAGATATTTATAAAACAACGTCAAAATCAATTGTAAAGAAGAAAGTCGAGCCAGGGAGAAAATTTCCATTTAAGATTATGTATTCTCATTTTCCTTACAGAGCTATCAGACAATTTCATCAACATAAATTTTCTAGCAGTGTTTATAACTTTACCTTTGATTCTTGCAATGATCAGTGAAAATAGTTTCCAGGAAATACTTAATTATCTATATAGAACATTGGATAATTGTCTTTTACTGATCTTGCTTAACAGAATATAAAGGAGTGTAGAATAGTATCAAGTTTGGGCTTAGCATCAGAAAGACATGTGTTTCATTTCCAACTTGGAGTCTTACTAGCTGTGCCATCTTGGAAATGTGCTCATACCTCTCTTTGCCTCTTCTGTGAATTAGAACAATTGTATATACCTGATAAATTTATAAGGATTCAATAAGATAATGTATGCAACACATTTAGAATGGCATTCAATAAATTAAAGCTAGTAATATGTTACCATTATCCCCACTTAATTTGTAGAATAATTCCAATATATGAGACAGGTTATGAAGTAGTATGGAATATCTTCTAGGCTATGGCTCTCCAGGACACATAGATTTCCATTATTATCTACTTACGAATATTTTAAGAGTAGATTTTCCTAAAGACTCAATTGAACCTAGGAAGTAAAGAATTATAATCAAACAGCTTAATCAAAAGGCTACCAAAATATCAAAGCCTATCAAAATAATTCCATCAAAAGGCTATTTTTAATAATCATAATAGTATAGACTATCAGCCATATTATTTTGCTTAATATTTGCACATGTATTATCCTATATTCAAATTTTAATCACAGAAAATTGTGACATATTTGACAATTTTACATCACTGTGGTTGTTTCTGCTTTTATTTAAATTGAACTTTACCTCTGTGTTTTCTTTTAGGACAGGAGAAATAAGGACAAAGATAGTGAGGGTGACACCTAATGGTCTTATAACAATGACCAGATATGTACTAAAGACCAGATATATACTGTCTGTGACTGCCTCAAATTAATTTCTAGAACATTCCCTATCCTTTATTTTCATGCTAATATTCAAAATTATGTTAGAAAAAATAACAGTCCTTTCCCTGTGTGTATTTTGTTTTGTTTGGCTTTGCTTTGCCTTTCACCCATTTTCTCAGGAAGGTTTTCCTGCCAAATGGTGTGTTTTGTGAACATCTCTGTCTTAAGTGATGACAATGGCTAAATTGTCAAAAAATATTGTAGTCACTCTCATGTCACCTACTCCATATCCTCAGCCTCTTCTCTGAATATTTGCGCACCATCTTTGCTTTACTTGAAACAGGCATCCCCTGGGAATGACATTTCCTCATGAAGCTGACTGCATTTTCTTTTCATATTCTACACACTTCATGGCCAGGAGAAGGTGTGGATATTTCCCCAACAACTGGTGGCCAGTTCTGAAGCATTAATCCCTCCCTTTTGACACAAAAGTCTTACTCCTTTAATGCTATATTTCCCTCATCATCTTCTCTGGTCTGTCATTCACTGGTCCCCAGTCAAAGGGGCCTAAAAGGAACTGTCTGCACATGTTCTCCCTGGTTTTTCACTCCTATTTTTTGGTAATGAATAATTTTAAATGTACAATAAAGACAGATAATAATAGAATGACACATATGTCATATATATATTAAAATGGCATATCCATCTAAATGTACATAATAGAATGACATGTATATGTGTTCACCTCACATACCCAACTACCAAGTTGTAATAGATCTGAACATTTTATCAACATCGTTTATTTTTTCTTCCTTCTTTTTTCTTACTTTCTGTCTTTCCCTCCCTCCCTCACTCTTTCCTTTCCTCCTTCCTTCCTTTTTTTTTTAGAAAGAAAACATTTTAGATACAGTGAAATCTCTTATTTTCCTATCTTCCCCTCTCAGATCTTCTCTTTCTTCCTCCTTCTTCTAAGAACTATCCTGAGATTGATATTATCACATTTGTGCCTATTTTTCCTTGCTACTATGTATGTATCTATTTTGCATATTTTCAAAATTCTATATAAATTATATAATTTGGCAACCTATTTTTTTTTATGTGGCATATTTAGAGATGTATTTTTGTTAACATTTTATTTTAATGATTCCTCAATAAATATTTTTGTATATGTCCCCTTGTGTATATGTTAAGAGATTTCTAGGGTTTATATTCTATTGTGGAATACTTGGATTCGAAATGTGTGCATAGGCTGAACTATATTAGATAGTCCAAAATTGTTGTACCGATTTATCCTCCTAATATCAGTGTAGGGAAATGCTAGGTTCTCCACATCCTCATCAATATTTGGTTTTGTCTCAGTGTTTGCACATTTATGAATCTGACGGATGTGTAATAATACCTTATAGTTACCTAAAACATATTTAATTCAAACATAGCTCCTGTCTTCACAACAACACTTAATTTATTCTTGTAACGATCACCGTAAGTTCCTAAGTTGTCACACCTAATGGATACTTGTCAATCTTCTGCTCTCTCAGTACCATTTGAAACAATTGACCACCTCTTCTTTCCTGAATAGTGAGTCATTGATGTTTACAAAATGAATGACTAAATGAATAAATAAGTAGCATTCAGTATTAGATGAAAGAAGTAAGCCCTCAATGAACAAAGCAAAATAACTTTTTCGTTTCTTGCAAATTCAAGAAAAAATTTATTTCATAAGATGTTAGTCAGATACCTACTAAACTCTAGTACATATGGAGACATACAGGACTTAAAGAGTCTGTTCTCAGCCTTTCATTATGGAACAGAGCTTAGAGTCACGTATACTTAATAAAAAGTGCTCAATAAATAAAATAATAAGCTTGATTTATTTTTTTAGTATCTGGTATATTTCAAAAGTTACACATGTTTAAATACTTCTTTGCTGACTGACTCTTCCTGTAGAAAGTTTTTGCCAAAGGGCATGAAATTTGTCTTCTTCATGTTACATCCTGAGGCATAGCGTAGTGCCTGACACGTGACACATATTACAAAATTAATGACTATTTGTTGAAGATGTAAATAAATTGGAAAGTAAGAAAATAGTACCTCTTCATTTGAATTTGAACAAGTACAGATATGTATGCATACTGAGCTTCCTTGGGCTGACTTCACAGGAGCAGATCCTTAATGCTGTCTGAATGTTTTTGTAGACGGGTTTCCAACCTCTCCTACCCCAAGGTTGGCGTGATTTATGAGTCATCAGCAAAAAGAGCTCTTCTCACACAAAATACTCTTCCATATGGTGCGTCAATGCCTAAAATGCAGCAGTTTAAACATTTGATAGAAACCAAATTAAGTCTATTTTAGTACAAGTTGTTATAGAAAATATAATCTTTTAAGTCTTACCCTTTAAAATACCAGACATATTCCCCCCAGCAACTTTCATATAGTAGGTTCTCAATAAACATTTATGGCATTAATAAAATATAAATTCTTAGGTTGCTGTTCAAAGAAGGGTTTTCGGTAAAAGGGAGAGTGAAAATGTTTAGCCTAAAATTGACAAAGAGGTGTGAAGTGGTGGGGGTAGGGAAGAAAGAAGAGTCTACATACTAGATTAGATAATCAGCCTTGCCTACTTTGGAATGATCTAGAATTTATTTGAGAAATAAATGTCAAATGATTAACATTGATATTTAATATATGAGTTTTACCAGGTGTGAAATGCTTTTAAAAAAAACTGACTCTAACACTAGAAACCACGTTGAATCTAGGGTTTGTTGTTGTTGTTTAGTCGTGAAAAACTTGTCAATCAAAGCTACTTCTCAGGATCAGAGCTCTGGTCACCTTGATATTACAGACTCCTCGTTGCATTTGCAAGCTCTAGAGATGTCCACCTTTGAGCTCTGAGAACATTCAAAAGGAATTCAGATAATCTAGTCTTTAACAATAGCCAACCACCCGTGAGAGTAATTCATTTTCAGAACAAACCACCTTTATTCTTGACATGGAGAACCATCCTCCACAGTCGCAGGGAGAGGATTATAACCTTGTACACACTAAGCGGCCATTTGTTATTGGAGAGCACATGTCAAGCAATGAGTTATTGTTATGCTGCCAACTCCACTTCCAGTCTTGCGTCACCAGAAAGGAACAAAATGTAAAAGTCTTAAAGCAAGCCTAGCACAACAGGTTTGAGATTTAAGTAGAAAAAATGTTTTAAAAAAAAGTTTATAGGAAAAGTCCGCAGGAAACAATGATTTAGCTGAGTCTCTGCAATTGTCACATATTCTCAAGACACGTCTATTCACCTGAAAATGCATAACTGTGTAAAGACTTACTGAATGATTGTCTTTCTTGAAAATTTAAAATTCTTTCTTTAAGACAGGTATTGATCTTTAATACCTGTATCCTGCCTGGCTCCCAGGGATCATTATCTAGTGGGAAAGATAAGCCTGTATCTTGTTACAAGCGCGTCAAAATAAAGGCATCAGAAAAGCGTGAGGCATGAAAGCCACTATCTTTAAGTGAAATGCTGTCCTCTGAACTGCACTGTGTGAGAGATTGCAAACGTCATTTTCTGAAAACTTTCATTAATATCACACAGAGCAATCATCGGTCTAAAGGCTGATTGTGCTAGATCCACCTCTCATCTAAAAGCTTAGCACGCAGATAGTCACAGAATAAGAACCCAAACAAAACAAACTGAAGTATTTGAGAGATGATGAACTAGAAGGTTTTTGTTTGTTTGTTTGATTGCTTATTTGTTTGTTTTCTTAGCTGACTGTAGAGAAGGATTAGATTTAGAGGGGAGCACAAAAGGTGCATAAGTAAGTAAATTTGCTATGTGCGAGATATCAGAAAGAGCAGTCCAGCAAATTCCACTCCTAGAAAAGGCAAAGATGATATAAGTTGTTGATTGCTCCACCATCAATCCAAACTAGCATGAAAGAAAATGTTCAGACTTCTGAAACAAATAACAAGAGCTGATTCATTCCTCAGGTTTGCAGAAAAGTCATTCATTGTTTAAGATTTGAATATCTTTTTGGAGAAGTTTCAGGTATGGAAATGGAAAGGGTAGGTTCTCATTTTGATTGAAAAGAGTTAAAAACATCTTGTCTCTGAGAACAGTTTCTGATCTAGCCCAAAAGGGAGAAGTTGGAACAGCACCGGACACATTGGCTGAATGAAAGAGTGAATGTGTGTTGTATGTTGGGGGGTTGGGAGGGGCTGGGGAACAGAGGAGAGTGCGGAAGAGGGTAAGGAGTCCCAGAGAGGTAGAAAAATAAAAAAGGGAAGTTAGATGTAGGCTTTACCTACTTCCCCAATTTATAAGAGGCTTTTTCTATACTTGAAAACAAAAGGAAATAAAACATTAATTTAACATGCCTATAATGCAATAACTTTACTTCTATAATTAAATGAGAGATTGTCATATTTATTTTAATTTAGTAAAACAGGAAAATAACAATTTGGAAAAATAATTTGATAAGGGACACCCTCAGGGGAAGGGGCAGATGGAAACAACAAATGGCTCTAGAATTAGAGGTTCTCTATTTAGGAAATAAAAATACAGAATTCTAAATTGAATTTGAATTTCAGATAAATAAATATTAGCATAATTATGTCCCATGCAATAATTTGGACATAATTTAACCAAAAAATTATTTGTTGTTTGCTTAAAATTGAAGTTGGACTCAGCATCCTATATTTAACTGGCAACCCTACCTGGATTAGAATTTGCGTAGAAGAAAGCAGAAATGAATGTTGGTGAAGAAAAGAGAGGACATGCAACATGATAGTAGGCCATATCAGCAGAGGAGGAAAACAACAATGAAATCTACTGTACAGTTTTAAACTAAAGGCAATATTATGCCATAGCAGATCCTTTCTCAATTAGAGCCCCTTACCCCACTGAACATCCACTACATAAAGCTGATGTAATTGGTTTCATGGGGTGAAAGGTTATAAAGGAAATATAGGGGGGAAAAAAGGAAAGCAAAGACTGGATTAAGGTGATAATTACAAAATCATGCACAGTCCTGATCTCAGCATGGCTAAAATCAGAGGAGAAAACAATGGCTCCAGGACTTTATTTCTCTTTCCATTTCTACAGAATTTGCTCCATTCTCAAGGTGGCAAAATGCCCGGGGCATCTCCTATGTTCTATTTTTCATGTTTAAATTGAGCAGGAAAGCTGATCCATTCATTCTCCTGCAAGAGCTCTAGAAAACTTTTCATTGACTTGCCTTGGTTTTAACTGAATTACTTTCTTCTTATTCCTGAACTAGACAATATTTACAGAGATAAAATGTCCTGATTGTCCAGACCTGAGCTGCATACTCATAATTGGAGCCAGAGAGAGAGCTGTCTCACATTGAAAACGTTGAGAAAAGATGATGAATTTCAAGAAAAAATTGGGATGTTATTTCCAAAAGAAGGGTTATCAATGCTTTGTGGCCAAAAATAAAGAAATAGTGATTGCCCACTATAAAGTCTAAACAGAGTCTATCTTAATTCAGATTTTAAAAGCAAGGTGGCAGTGACTGACATCTGGGTTGTACATATTTCATTTTCTCCAATTTTTCATAGTAAGCATCTGAACTTCAGTAACTTTTCTCATAATTCTTTTTATCTTGTTATAAAACCTGTCTCAGGTAAGCAGTAAAAGTAAAATGAATAAATGAATGAACAAATGAATGAATAAAATAAAATGCCATATTCTAGACATGTAGATCAAAATATTTTCTATACAAAATATTAAAACAAC
Source organism: Equus caballus (assembly GCF_041296265.1). Taxonomy (NCBI): domain Eukaryota; kingdom Metazoa; phylum Chordata; class Mammalia; order Perissodactyla; family Equidae; genus Equus; species Equus caballus. The sequence goes on along the minus strand of NC_091707.1, from coordinate 40,440,249 downwards.
TCAACCAACAGAACAAACTTTAGAATTTGAAAATGATTTTCTGTTTAAAGTAATCATTTTTGTGAGATGGTAAATAAACCAATAGGAAAAAATTTGAACCTGAAAACTTGCATCTCTAGAAAGGTTGGAGTTGGCAGACCACTGCCGCTGAGTTGTTGAAGTGTCCTGGAACTAGTTATTCATCTGTGAACGAGGAAGAAAGCCTACTTCATAGGATTGCTAAGATGAGAAAATAAGACTCTATATATGCAAGTGCTGACTACTAGTTTATGAACTCCACATGCGTTGCGATCACCAAGGCATATTCGAGAGCTAGCCCAATACCAAGGACCTTGGAAACACTTGATAAATGTTTTCTGAACAGAAATCTGAATACAGGACATTAAGGGAAGTTATCCTGTATTATGTGTGTGTCTGTGTGTGTGTATGTGAGAGAAAGAGAGACTAGAAGGGTGGGGAGAGAGAGAGTTTCATAGTGGCATAATATAAAGTAGTAAAAATTTATTGTACTTTCAAATTCACACCATTTTCAAACTTCATTCTGATTCTATAAATAAGCATATGTCAGATATGTCAGGAACACATCAAATTTCACTGTGTATTTAAGATTTCTATTTTTTTCACCATTAGCTCTTTCTCATTAGATTCAGCAATTGAAATACATTTTGCTTGTGCTGCAGTTTTCTATTATGGATAAGTAATAAGGCTGACAAAGAAAGAAGAAACTAAAACTGTAGCTTTCGCCTCCCACCCCCATTCCTCTCTCATCTTTTAAGGAAAATCTATAAGAACTTTGTGCCCTGTTACACAAATCGACAGAGGAAAAGTTTATCTATCTTTACAATATTCAGTAACATAAGGGGATTTTTTAATGACCAGAAAATTTTGATAAGTCTAATGTACTATGACTGTGTCTCTACAGATTTTATTTAATTTTTAAACTTTCTGTGTCAACTAATACTCATATCATCTATAATAAGCCCCACATGGTTTCGTAAAACCATGATATAAAGCTCACTGAAATTCCAAATATGTCAACTTATTTGTGTTTATAAAATGTTCCAAGATACGCAAATTGAGCTCATTGATGGTCAATATGTAAATGATAATAAACAATGAAAACAGAAGTTTAAAATCAATGGCATGTTCTTGTAGCTGAGATTGTAGAGAAAACTTCTATTAGAATGACTGGCATTTGGATGGTTTATCAACATCAACAATATTTACTATATGCATATCATTGAACTTGCTGATAGCTGGATAATATAAATAATAATATTAAAGTTGTATCATATATCTAATTATTGCTGATTCACAAATGTTGACAATATCTTTGAGGTATTTGATATATATTGGGTTTTTGTTAAATACATTAAAATAAAATCAACCGTTAACTGATTATAAAAGTAATATATGCTTACAAAACAGAGCAGACATATAGAAAGCTCATACCAACAACTAAAAATTGTCAACAAATCTACCATGTTGATAATCTCTACTATTTCAGACTATGTTCTTCTCAACCATTTTCTCTGTACAAATATATATATTGGAAAACATTGTTGACTGTGTACTATGTGTGGGGATGGATGGTTATGGGGTGACAGGTTGGAGATTTGAGAGTTATGAGAAAAGGCTGCTCTATAGAATTGATATTTGAGAGGCTGAGACCCAGTAGAGACCCTGAGAGAGCTGACATCTGTGACTAGCATACACAAAAATATGAAAAACATGATGTGAGATGAGGCTGGAGAATTCAAGACACTGAATTCTGCCAATAGCAGGAATGATCTTAGAAGTGAATTGTTTCCCTGAATCTCCAGATAAGATCTCATCTTGATGTCACTTTGATTTGGGCCTTGTGAGACACTGAGCGCCTGTACTGTCAACTATGGAACTGTGAGATAATAAACGAGAATTGTTTTTTCACTAAGTTTCCGCTAATTACGCAACAATAGAAAACTAAAACAAATGGGAAGTTAATAGGCAAAGAAGGGTCAGAATTTGATTTTATTTTGAAAATTTCCCTTTTTGGAGAAAATAAGAGGAGAGGAGGGGAGAGCAGGGAAAAGGGGGAGAGAGAGGGTTGAGGAGGAAAGAGGAGCAGAAAGGAAAGGATCCTGAGTGTATGCAGAAAAAAGCAGAAGACGAATTGAGAAGCTTTTGCAATAATCTAGGACAAAGAAGAGAGTAGATTAGACAAAGAGAAAAGGACAGAGCAATGGAGATTCAAAAAAGAAAGAAGATGTCTATGAGGAATGTGCCATTTAATTTACTCACTCAAATGAGGATATTTCAGAAAGTGTACTAGCAAGTATGAATGTAAAGGATTGTACTGAACATCTTCCATCCTTCTCTCCAGACCCAGTCTCCACCCTCCCTCCCCCTGCCCTGTGCTCCTGAAGGCTGATCTGTTTGGACTCCAGAAAGGGAGTTTCTGGCTCTGTTTTGACTTGCAGTTAGCCAAAAGGGAGCACTGGTAAGAGATGGGAGACAGGGAGGAGAGTGAGGTCAGTGTATCTGTTTTCTGTTTTCTTTCATATGGATCATTGTGAACTGGCTTCATCACTTAACTAAAAGTCATAACACTTATTGGGCGGGACCATCTCCTTCTCTCCTTCTGGGTCTGGTACATGTTCCTTCTCATTTTCCCCTTGAGGTCTAGGGATGAGTACTAGGTCTGGGAAACTGCACTTTCCCAGCTTAGGACCACTTCATTTTGAAGAGTTTCATTGCAAAAACTGAATCCATGGACTATGATATTTTACAAGAAGTAAAGTGTATAAAGAGAAAAAGACCTAGTATGGGAGAATTTCAACATTTTTAACGTTAAAAATGATAATGTAGCTTATATTTATTGAGACAGGCACTGTATACACTGTTAGACATTTTAGTGATGAACAAATTGAGGCTACAGAGGGACAAGAGTGTTTTCCCCAAGATCATGGGTCTAGAGAGTGGCAGAGTAGGTAGTCTGGCTTCAGAGCCTCTCAGCTGGATAAAGATAATCCTGAAAAGCAGACAGAAGCAGTAGCCAAAGAGGTAGGTGGAACAGCCTACTTTCAAGGATGTAAATGGCAATGGTACCAATCACTTCTGAGGAGTCAAATATTATGAGCACATGATGATATTCTTCAGATTTAGTAACATGAAGATTATTTTGTTTCCTTTTTCTTAAACATTTGTTTTTAAAAGTATGCTTTTTGATGAGGAAGATTGATCCTGAGCTAATATCTGTTGCCAACCTTCCTCTTTTGTTTTTTTCCTCCCCAAATCCCCAGGACACAGTTGTATATCCTAGTTGTAAGTTCTTCCAGTTCTTCTACATGGGATGCCACTAGAGCATGGCTTGATGAGTGGTGTGTAGGTCCATGCCCGGGATCCAAACCAGTGAAACCCGGGCCATGGAAGCAGAGTGCTCAACCTTAACCACTACGCCACTGGGCCGGCCCCCATTTATATTTATGCAATTATAAACAATGCTGCAATAAATTTCTTGTACATACACGTTACACACTTGTCTTTTTCTAGAAGTGAACTAGCTGAATCAATGAGTATGTCCATTTTAAAATTGATAATTAATTCCAAATTGCTCTCCATAAAAGGTACACATTTATATTCTTACCTATGCTCCTATAGTATATGAGAGTATATGTTCCATCAAACCTTTTCAACACTGCTATCAGTCTGTTTGATGTTTGCCAGTCCATGAAAAAAAGACTATTTTAATGCTTTTTATATGCATGTGATTATTAGAGAGAGAGAAAACCTATGCATATAACTACTGGATAATTATTTTTATGAATGTGAATCTGAGAAAGAAAAATCACACGAGAAACTCCTAAGTGATGCCTTCGTAATGTCTGACAAAGCCTAAGTCCATGATGTTTATTATATTATTTTCTTTTTAGTAATATTAGCTAAAATTAATTCATGTAAAAATACTTTTCTATTCCATTTACCTTTCTGCAGTTTTATTGCCATATAGCAACTTCGAGCATCTGACATTTGTCATGTAGCCCAATACAGATCCATTGAGAAGATGACATGATAATCATGATGATGGTGAGAAAACGGTAACAATGGCACTCTTATGCTTTGATGAACTCTCTATTCATGATTATGTGCTTTTCTCTTATTATTTTTCAAGAAAATTTTATTTTATTTTTTTTGCTGAGGAAGATTAAGGCCTGAGCTAACATCAGTTGCCAATCTTCCTGTTTCTTTGCTTGAGGAAGATTAGCCCTGAGCTAAAATCTGTGCCAGTCCTCCACCACTTTATATGTGGGTTACTGCCACAGCATGGCTAAGGAGTGGGGTAGGTCCATGCTCAGGATCCAAACTCACGAACCTGGACCACTGAAGTGGAGTACACCGAAATTAACCACTATGCCATGAATTTATTTTTTTGTATGTAATTGCAGTTAGGAAATAGAATATCATTTATATTTCAGTATATTTTTCCGTGATAAAAGTGCAAAAATAAGCATGAATGAACATGGAGCTTAAAATAGGAGATAATAAAATGTAACCTTTGCTTACTCATGGTGTGTGTGTGTTTGTGTGTGTATGTTTGTATATGTGCATGTTTGTGTGACTATCTCTTTGCCATTATCTTTCCTTACCTCTGCCTAGTGCCCTATAGTTCCTTCTATGACATATTTTTTATTTACACTCTCAATTTTTTAGTATAGGTTAAGCAATATCTCATAAATAACAATCTCCCGCTACTATTGTATTACTTCCTTTCTCCAACCAAAACATTTCTCTGACATTTTATTATCTGCTCTAACTAGATCCGTTATCTGAATCACATATTCTTCGTAATCAGAAATTCCTATGGAGAAGTGTCTTAATATATATTTATGGTATCGGTGGCCCATAAGTACAAGGAGGATTGGAAAGTTTGGCTCTAAAATAATGAAGCAGGGTGGCAGTAGGTGTTTTCCTTCAGAAGACAACATGTAAAGTACAGTAAATTAAATTTTTCAGGAACAGGATGTATTTAATGGCTATGAAGTCATGTAGTAGGTAGCAAGAGGAATTTTATAGCAAGACTGACAATATTTTATTAGAAAAATGCAATAACAATTTAACAAAATGTGTAGGTGATGACAAAATAATACAAAGAGAAATAAATAGAACTTGAATCTATCAATGTAAATTTGAGCAAAATGCTTAGAAATATCAAGTTTGAGTGTTTTGGAAAACAACTATGCATTATATGAATGTTTTCCTTTCTAAATATCATTAAAAATAATAATTTTAATTGAAAAATTGCCATCATTTAATCATGGTAGTATATTGGTCATTCAAAAAAGTTCATTTTCTTCCTATTATATCCAGCACAATAATTTTAATGCAAAAGAAAGGGGCTTAAAGATATACAACAGCCCTTGAGTATTAAAACTTAAACATTATCTAATGGTATGGGTATGCTGAAGGGTAATATGGGCCAAGATGTAAGTGACAAAACAATTCTTTTAGAAAGTGCTTTTACAGTAAATGTTGCTAGGTTTCCTGATTTTATAAGTTTTGCCTCACCATTCTATTGCTGTGTATTTCAAGAAGTGGCTTTATTATGCATTGTGTACATTAGAATCTGGATAGCCAGGCACTTTTATTTGCAAGTGGTAAAAACTTCACTTATCTTAGTTGAAGCCAAATGAAAACTTACGGATGAGTCTAGGCAATAGTTCTTTTGAGGTATGACTTCATACAGAGATTCAAAAAGTATCTTTAAAACACGGCCTCTTTACCTCTTTTAGCTATGACTTTCACCCAAGATTGGCTTCACAATGACCACGCTCTATCATGGAATGGATTCATGCAGTAGGTCTGTTACTTATATCTATCAGCTGAGCAACTCCAGCAAAATAGAACATCTATTTTGAAACAGTTCCCAGCAGAATCCCCGAGCTAGTTTTCATTGATTTGGTTTCCATCATATGTAACATCCCAAAACATTCCACTGTGATTGGGAGGGTCTGGTATCCTGATTTGGCAGTCTGGGTTATATGCCCTAGTGGGTGAACCATCCAAATCAAATGGACTTAGACTAGAAGAGCGCTACTAAAAAACTTTTATCTTGAAATATCTCAAGAAGAGTACATTTCAGCTATTTCTATCTGATCCATAAATAAGGAATGCTGAAAGTGCTGAACATTTTTTCACAAAACCAGCAGTATTTTCAGCAGACTTTTCTTCTATTGAGTCACAAGTGTCTCATCAGCTTCAGAAAAGCACTTTAGTATTTAGTTATAATTTAATACAAACTCTTTCGTGGTCAACATTAAAAACCAACATGATTAAATAGTGGAGCATAATTGTCTCCAAATGTTCTCTGTCTCAGGTAGATACAAGTAAGAAAGGGAGATGCTAGCAATCAGCTAAAGAAAGATAGTGTGTGTGTAGCAGGTAAGATGGCACCTGCTCTGAGTTAGGATGTTTATCTGGAAAAGCAGTGAATAAGACTGGACATTATTTTAATATATGGAACCAATGGAGACAACTTAATGAATGTGTGGTGAGATAAAGCCATAATAAGCATAAGTTGGCAAAAAGCTAATAATAGGGTCACCCACAGATTCACAAAATGACCAGAGACCAGAGCATGTATTAATCAACGTGAATGGGGCCATTAGAACTGCATGTCCCTAACTGTGTTCCTTAGAACCACAATTTCACAAGGTGTTGATAGTCTCTTGATGAAAAATGCAAAAAGGGATTCATTGGTAAATAAGGTTTGACAAATCTGAGCAAAATAAAGTTTAAAAAGTGTTTTCATTCCAAGGAATTTCTAACTAAGTTAGAAAGCATTTGTTGTTCCTAACTTTTTAGCTGCTGGCCTGGTGCATTCTTATTAATCCATTTTTATGCACTAATAGAAAATAATAGAGCTATCCAAACACTTACACAGGTCCAAGAAACAGCTGGTATTGACATTTGATTGGGCCGAAGTCAGGTAGAAGTAGATATCGGGATTATCTGAGGTCAGCTCCTACTAAAGCTAAGTTAGGCCTTGCATATTAGGTGCATTCTACTTCTGACAGATCAGGCCATAGGCAGTCAGACCAGTGAATTAGACACAGAGAACACAGGTTTTGACTTAATGAGCCAAGGAGAGTTTTGGGCAGAGGCATGGATAGATTCCAAATACCGAGGACATTCTTCCATGTCACTCTGGGTGACTTCCTGGATCCACCTTTTCTCTAGTCCTTTCTGATGGCCTGATTCATTTTAAGAAGGCTTAATCCTTTTACCAAGGAAATAATATAGTAATTACTTACACTTATGGAGTACTGACTACAGGACAAGTGCCATTCTACCTTTCCAAATATTAACTTATTTAATTCTCAAGCCACTTTATAAAGGAGGTAGTTTTACTAATCTAATGGAGGAAACTGAATCACAGAGAAATTAATTTAGTTGCATGAGAGACAGAACTGGACATTGACCTGGCAGCTAGCTCCGAAGTACATATCCAGCCATGTTGCTTTCTTGTCTCATTAACATTAGAGTTTTCAACCTGTTTCAACTTAAAAACAAGATTGAGGAAAACTAGATTGACGAGATTGAGGAATCCACTATCTTCATGTTGCTCAAAGGAATGGTATAACAAGTTTGTCTTTCTTAAAACCAACTGTCTGGAAGGAAGGAAGATGCTTGTGGCCAAGAACACAGATCAAGATACTATTTAAGTATATCAATCTCACAGTTTCCTCGGGACCACACATGACCTCTTGAACCACATATTTCTGCTCTTGCTCCAAATTTTACAAGTTATGTATATTTTGTTCTCTGTATTATTCTTTCCTTCCCATTCTAAAGCACTGAAAATGCCCCTTATAATCTTTTGCTTCCAGAACAGTACCACTTTGCAAGAGAAAAAGGCTTTCTTTCAGCTTCTCTTACCCTTCATTTCTCAATGTATACCTATTGCTAAGAGCAGGAAGGCAAGAGGAAAGAGCAGGAGAAGATCAGATGTTGAAGAGCTAGAAAGAGGGGAAAGACACAGCTTTTCACGGATGAGGGGGTTGACAGTTTCCAACTGAAAGATCTCTTTGCTGTTCTGTGGCAGAGACCTAGGAGGGCACACGGTCAGAAGGTCATAGATGTGGAGTAGGACAAGGGAGCGTGATTCTGGCACGGGGGCTCTCAGCTTCAGCAGGGCTTGCTCTGTCCCCAGCATGTCCCAAAAGCAGAGTCACTGAACTTCAAGGGAGTTGATGCAAATGTCTTAGTGATAACCACCCAAGACTATGGATATCTTTCCAGATGGTTTGCTCTTATAAGTTTTTAGAATCTTTGCATAACTCTACAGGAGACAGAGTGAAAACCAAATAGTGATGGAAAATTGACATGTCTACCAGCCTAGCACAGTAATTCTCAACTGAAAGGGATTTTGCTTCCCAGGGTACATTTGGCAACATCTGGAGACATTTGTTACTGTGGCAACTGGTGGGGGGAGGGGTATTGCTACTGGCATCTAATGGGTAGAGACCAAGGATGCTGTGAAATATCCTACGATTCACAGACCAGCAATCATAACACAATAATTAGTGGCCTGAAATGTCAATAGTTTTGAGGTTGAGAAATCCCTGATGCCTAGTAGCAAAGTGTTCTCAAGTTGACTTAATTTAATTTCGAGGGAGAGGAAAGGATGTAAAAGAAACATCTCATTTTTTCCACACTCAAAATGGTGGATGTACAGAGAGAATTTTAGAGTAACTTGCAGACATTCACATTTGATTGTCATACATTTGAGCTAAGGGAGTTATGTATTGAAATAGATTATCTTTCCCAAATGCATATAAATTATGGAAATTTCTTTATTTGCTCATAGAATGAAGGCATTAAAAGTGTTAGGAGCAACAAGAAAAATTATATTGTCAATTAAACATTTTATTTTATTCACTTCCTGTGAAAGAAACGGACCAACCCTAACCTAGCCATCTAGCCTGCTGTCAGCAGTGCAGAATGTCTGGGCATCATAATCTCTATTCAGGCACCTGGATGCATAACCCCAGGTGGGCACACCATGTATGCAGGAGACCACCTCCAGACAGCTCAGTGCTTACCTGTGGTCAAGCTCAGATATTACCAGACAACCAGCAACACTTAGAGACTTCACTTTCCTAATGTGGGACAGGGACAGTTCAAAGTCTTTCTTCCCTTCAACCTCATTCCCAGAGCCTTAACTCTCTTCTGCACTGGGTACGCTGCACAGCCATAAAATTTTTCCATTCATCACTCAACGGTGAGCCTTTCATTTTCTTCTATAACCAGAGTGTATCAGTATTTTTGGTAAATCCAAGAATGGGTGATGGAATTAATAGAAGTGTCAAGGAGAAAAGGAGTTGGCAGGACAGATTTTAAGACAAAATACTGAACCAGTTTTGAAGGACATTTTTGTTCTACCCTTTACCCTGTTATAAAGCTAGAACAAGGGAGAAGATTTTATGAAACACAAAACTAAGCTAAGCAACAGAAATATGAGATAGCACTGTGTTAAAATATTAGACTGATATGACAATTGTATGAATAAATATAAGAATGGGATTTATTGCTCTGTAAAGACCCTTGGGTGAGAAATTAAATAAGACTTGATAGCAATTCTTAAAATTAACAATCTGAGATGATTTTTGAGGGTTTGATACAATCAGTTTTCAAAATACTAAATCTATGGGAATTCATATTGTTAAAGCACGTCTTAAAAATAACGCTTCATATTTGATATATAAATGGAGGCACTGTGGATAAGGGCTGATGTTGTGAGTCCTCAAAGCCACAATTTGCTTCTCTGATATGCACCTATAATATTACCAAAATTCATAAGATTCAGAGAAAATGTAAGCTATATCTACAACAAATAGCTATAAGGCAAAGGAAGGGGGAATTTATGCAATTTCAAACATGCAGCCATTTCAAAACATTCAGATGAACTAAAATCACTTTACATTCAAACATCTGGAATCACATATTGCAGTTTTCGTGACTGTTCGTAAAACATTAATTACAAACCAGCAATTCATTATGGAAATTCTGACCCTACATCTTAAAAATAAAAGGATGACCCCATGTTGAGGTATATGGACAAGCGTTGGGGCAATTATCAATCAATCATTCTGCAGGGAGTAGCTAATTGTTCCCTGCCATGTATGAAAACTATTTAAAACCCAAGAAATTAGACGTGGTTCCGTAGATCTTCTCATGATAAAGCATTGCCCCTCTCTTCCTAATGTGAAAATCATGGTATGTTAAGAATGCTTATCTCTCAATGACAGTAATTGGGTAATGTCCTTTGGATTTAGGTTCCCAAACTACCTAGGCAATGTAAAATCTGGAATCATTTCTCACCACTTATTTATATAAAAACAAACACTGAACAAACAGCACAAAATGAAATCAAACCAACAAACCAATCTCTGAGCACTCTTGTGGTTAGTCTCTCAGAATCTGGCATGAAAAGAGAACTTCTCCTTTTATATTATAGTTGTTCATTTATTTATTTATATTTTTCATGTCACTCTTCTCTCTGGAATGTAAGCTTACCTGGGTGCAGTTGCTTCCCTATTCAGCCTTATATCCCTATGGCCTGGCACAGAGGAAGAGCTCAAAAAGTGTTGACTGAATGAAAGAATGATATTTCTTATTTAACTTATATGCAAAAGGCCTTCCTCAGTCCATCTAGGTGGCCACAATAATGAAAGAAGGATGAAGCTATCTGCCTCATCCCTTGCCCTTGAAAATTTCTCTGACAAAATCATATTTTTGGGTGAATTAATACAATGACGATAGAAGAGAAACAGGCAACCTGAGCTATATACCAAAGGGAAAGGCAAAGTCTTTAATAAATTACTTCTCATGTGAATGAGATGGTTAGAATTCAGTGTGTTTCCTATAGCCTGGCAGTGGATGTTTAAGCCAACATAGAGTTATATATTTTGTACACTGAGAGGCAGGCTTCGCCCCTGGGAGCCATCAACTTCTGAATTAAATTTAATCACCTATGTTCATTTATTATGGATCCCCAAAAGACTTTTCTCCATGGTTCTGGGCAGCTGTGTTGGTTTCCCTTCAGCTTTTTCCTAACTTTTTAACCTTGTGGCTGTTTTTCTTCTCTCCAGTTTTATTTATTCATTTCTGTTTAAATGTACCATTTTTTTTTATTCTGAGAAAGTAATCACAAGCATTTTGAAAAAAAAAAAAAAAAACTTAAAAACAGGTACTGAGGAGACATATTCTAATTCAAAGTCTTCCTTTTTAAAGTGAAGACTTATTTTTTTAAAAAAACGCCTAGTATCACCATAGGATTAATGGGTTCTCATGAACATTATTTGTTGCTAAAAATGCAATTTGCTAAAAGAATGAGCAGCAAAGCCTGGAGAATTTGGGGTGTTTAGATACGTTCAGAGAGTAGCTAAACTATGGCCACGTAACTGTAGGTCATGGTTTTTCCTTAACCTCTTACCACCCAGCCTGTTCACCATCACCCTGCTTCTTCCCATCAATACAAGAAAGCCACTGTCTATTGCTCTCTTACAGACTTCAATAAATGAGCTAAATTGTTTTCAAATTATTCAAATAATTGTCCTTTATTTTCTTTCAGCTTAGTCTAGTTTGATGCTTTTCATCATTTTATCCATCCAAAGCAATTCTCCTGCCTCACACAGAGGCAAAAGGCTTTTGTTTTGTGTCTTAAATATGAACACTGATCACAATAATTTACTCGTTCATTCAATAAAAACCCTGTCTTACTGAAAATGGCTGATACATACTAAGACACAGTTTTTTCCCTGTAAAAGCAAAAATCAGGCTGTGGCAAAACCTGTAGTGATTAATGTCATATAATAATCGTATGCCCAAAGATGAGAGCTACTCCTATTGCCTGGGGCATTTGGGCAAGACAGCCACGTCTGAGAAAGTCGTACAGAGTTTGGGCTCTAATGAATGGTTGAGTACATTCCACTAAATAGGAAAATGAGTTTGTATGTCAGTGTGTGTACTTGAGTGTGGGAAAGGGTTAAAAAATTGGGGGAAAGCACAGGATCAGGGGTTTTTGGGGTGAAACAGTTTGAGTTTGAGAAAAATAAGGTAATGTGAAAATACATTACATGTTTAGGAAATCTTGAGTAGTTATACTACTGGAAGTTAAAGGAAATTTTCCTTTTCCTTTAAGAAATATCCAAGAGGCAAGCAAGAGCCACCAGAGAAAATTTAAACTGTGAAAACAACCTTTATTAGATAATACCATGCGTATGCTCCAATTTGAAAAGAACTTGAGGCATCTAGAGAAATGATAAATCAGATCCATGTTCCAGAATATATCCAATTACTATATAGAAGATGGAGAGAGAAAGCACTTAGAAACTGGTCTCAATAAATACAGTAGCAGTAGAAGGAATATATACGCTACCTGAATCATCATAAAATTTATTTTTAATTTAGTAGCAGCTGAAGATTATCAATATTACAAGTGAGTTAAATCAACATTTACAGAACAATGTGCAGCATTAATATATATATTTATGTGAATAACGTGAGTTTATAAACCTCACCTTAGATTCAAAACAGGGTAAAACACTTGAGGAATCACTTGCAACAGCAGTAAATCAAGATTCCAATTTTTGCAACTGACAATGTAATTTAACTTCTAGAAATCATTTGTAAGTATACAATCTAAAACACATGTTTAGTAAAAGAAAATGGCACAAAATTTGTATATACCATGATCTTAACTATTACATGCCTTTATATTTCTATACTCAACAAGCATTTAACATATACAGGAAATTTGGGAAGTAACTATATCAAAATATTATCTGTTATTGTCTTTGGGAGGTGAGATTATGGGTGCTCATTCAATTTTTCTAGCTTTTCAATTGTAATGCAATTACAAGAATCATGGAAGGGGAGCAAGGAGAAAGGGAGGGAGGCAGGCAAGGTGGCAAGGTAAGGAGGAAGGATGGAAGGGAGGGAGACAGGGAGCAAGGGAAAGAGAGAGGAAGGAAGGACACAGCCACAGTTTGTGAACTAAAAGATAAAAATATTTTGAGTATGTATATATTCTGTAACTTCTCTTTCCTAATTATTTTTGGCATTTAAATAAGTAGAAGCAAAAAAAAAAAAAAAAAAGAGCAGAAGGCAATTAAAGGAGTGAATTGTTTCATGATTTGCCTAAGTGGAAAGGAGGAGATTTGGGTATGAAAAATAAACTGCAAGAGAAAACTGCACAAGTGGTAAGAGTTCAGTGACTGCTTGTTGCACGTAGCAATTTATACTTTCGTAAATATTTTGACCACTTTACAAGACCTTGGACTGTGAGTATGAATTATTGGTCTGTTATTGTTGTGTGCTGCAGTTGATTTTTGTGTCACTGTTGCCAATCAATTGCTTCCATTTCCATAGAAAGATTTAGTGATTAAAAAAATGAATCTTTGTCCGCAGGTCACCCGTAAGATCCACACACTTGCAAGCATGTAGATTACACACAATGCCCTAGATATCCTATTATTGTGATCGGCCATTTCTGACCTTTCCTTTTCCTGTCGTTGTGAAATATAAAGGTCCCAATGTATGCAAACTGAAAATGAGGAAATTTAAACATTTATCCCAGAAAAGATATAATTCTGTTTAGCTGCTATGCTCACTCATTCTCAATGTTAAATCCTAGTATAGAGAACCGGAGTTCACATGATGCTACTGAATTCAATAAAGAGAAGAAAGGGTCTATTCATCCAGTCATTCCGACTAATTTTTTCAATGCATTTTTTATTGTTTGCTATCCCCCAAAGGATGAAATGCAATATGTAAAATATGTTTTTTTAAAGAGATGAATCAGCTTGTAATGCCAAATTCAATAAACTCAGCCAGTGAATTCACATCCCATTATCATAAGAGGGGAAAAATAAGTGATGCCCCAAATTTCAACTATTTTTTTCAGAAACTTCAAGCTGAAAATTAAGGGTAAGTTATTGGAGTGCTTAGAAACCAAATTGATATTTGGAAAATAGAGCTCACATAATGATTTTTCCATCCAGTTTATTTATTCTGAATCCAATAGCCATTAATACACTTTAAACTCCAGGGAACTGAAGGAACCAATGTGAGGTAACTTTATTATCTCATTTATAGGGACTATATTACTTTAGAAATAACTGTGATTACAGAAAATAGTGGTTTCACCCCTTCATTGCCTACTGCATAATGTATTTATTGTAGAGATCTTTCGTGGCACAGAAATACTGCAAACAACACAGAGCTCAGGAAATTGTATGAAATATTCCCTTTCAATGCCTTTGACTTTTCCCCAGAAAGAAAATCACCATCCAAATTGTCACCAGCAAAACCTTCTGATAATAAGAAGGCCCCATAAGAGCAGAAGATGGGGCTATGTAAGTGATTAACAACACTAATATTTGTGTTGCTGTAAGCTAATTCATGGTCTAAAGCAAGAGTGAAATATAATGATTTTAGCCTGAAAGTTTGTGTTATGATCACAGCTTGCTAAAAACAGAGCTCTGTGAGTTAGACTATTTCAAAGAAGGCAAGCAATTGATGGATCCCTCCCATTTGACTGTTTGGACATTTGTCTCATTAAAGCCATCTCAGAGAGGTCAAGCATGAAGCAACGAAAAGATCAAGGAACCAGAAGTCAGGAGACCTAGGTTCTCCTTCTCTCTCCGTTCTTTGCTGAGCGATCCAAAGCAAGTTCTCAGCATCTCTGAACCTCAGTTTTCTCCTCTGTGCCCCAAGGGATAACCATTAAATTATAAACTCTATTGTCCTTTCAATCCTAAAAATCCTCTTCTATAAACAAAACATGTAAATTGGAAGTCCATACTATGTGAAACACCATGCCATTTGACAAAATACAACTGAATCTCAAAAGATCCAGTTGCTAGAGATGCATTGTGCTACTACACAGGAGTTATTGTTTTGCTTTGCTCTTAAATGTGGGCACCAATATAGCCAAAAAGGTTGACCAAAATACGCTTGTAGAGTATTCTTTTGAATTTGTTATCATGACATAAAAAATGATCCAAATAGGTAACAGTACTACAATTTGGGGGTTGTTCTCAACAGTTGGTTGGTCCTAGTTCAAGGATGTTTATGTTTTTAGAGAAAATAGTGAAAAAAAATACAGTTATTTTGCTGATAAGAAATATGTGTGTGTATGTTTTACAAAAAAACAGTTTATTGGGGCTGGCCCAGTGGCATAGAGGTTAAGTTCATGTGCTCCACTTCGGTGGCCTGGGGTTCACAGGTCTGGATCCCAGGCACAGACCCAGCACCACTCATCAAGCCATGCTGTGGCAGTATCCCACATAAAACAGAGGAAGATTGGCACAGATGTTAGCTCATAGCCAATATACACAAATACCTCTTGTACAGCTTAATTTTTACAAAATGTACAGACGCAAATACACTCAGATAACTTGCAGGCAGATTAAGATGTAGAACATTGCCAGCAGCCCAGCCATCTGCCTTGTACCCCTTCGTGGTCGTTATCCACCCACAGGAAAGTCACTTTTGTGGCTTTTACCGTTGTAAATTAATTGTAGATTAATTTTCCTGTTTTGTAGCAATATATATTGACATCATCAGTATGTACTCTTTTGTGGTTTCTTTCACTCATAATCGTGCATGCGATTTGTCTCTGTTTTTGTAAATAACAGTACTTTGTTGTTTTCATTAGTGTGCAGTATTCCACCATATGACTATACCACAGTTTATTTATCCCATCTATTGGTGAAGAACCTTGGAAGGTTTTAACTCAATTGAGGTTCTGTTTTGGACAATGCTACTGTATATATTCTTGTCCATTTCTTTTGATGCACATACATGAACATGTTCATTAATTCTCACACAAACACATGCACACACAGTAATCTAGTATCTCTATTTGCGGTGTGTATGCAGAATGTTAGGATATATGTAATATTTTAATAGACACTGTAAACAAGTACTGCAAGACGTTTATAACAATTGATATCCCCATTAGTGGTATAATTTGTGTTTGCTCAACAGGCTAGTCAACACTTGATATTGTCGTGTTTTTTTTCCCAGCCATTATGGTGAGTATAAGTGGTATCTCATTGAGATTTTAATTTGCGTTTTCCTAATGAAGAATGATTTTGTCAAACTTTATGTATGCTTCTTGATCATTTGGATACATTCTTTTGTGAATTGCCAATTTTTTGTTCTTGTTATTTTTATTTTTTTCCTCTGAAGTGTCTGTACTTTTCTTATTGCTTTGCTGGGATTCTGTATATATTCTAGATACAAGGCCTTTGTCAGATGTATGTATTCTGAACATCTTCGTTTCCTAATTGCATTTTGTTTCTCTTCATAGAGTCTTTTGGTGAAATGTACTTCTGAATTCTAATGACATTGAATTTATCAAACATTTCTTTTTTTGAATAGTGCTCTGTTTAAGGAATACTTGCCCATGCCAAGTCATGAAGACATTCTCCTATAGAATCTTCTGAAAGCTTTATTGCTTTTACTGTTAAATGTTAAGTGACTACTTATTTATAACATACTTAAATATCTGGATAAAAGATCATATTGGCCTATTTTGGTTCATAATCCCCTTAATACTCTGGTGAAAACTATAAAATCTTTCCTAATCCATAGAAGAAGTGTGGGAGGAGATTTTACCAGTCACTTTCACTATAATGACAAATTTATCTCCTGGATTTAATCCTCTGCCTCTATATTGTATGCCTATAAATGTAAGAAGACTGGAATCCTGGAATGTGCCATAATAGCAAACTAAGAAGGACAAGAATGGTTATCATTCAATGGGGACAGGAAATAACTTTTAGAAAAGAAAGGTGATGGCTGTAAACCAAATAAAGTGAATTCCTTTCAGCCATTCAACAGGATCAGCAATGGTTCCTTGCAGTAGATAAAATCTTCAATAAAAGAGAAATACAGCATTTGTTTGTGACTTTGGCAAGATACATGGGAACTTTATGTAGGCTACTGCAGTGCAAGAAACCCTAGATACTGGCCTACATTAGAATAGACACTTTCAGCATTGTTGGGAAATGTAGAATGTGCCACTAAATACTATTTAATAAAAACTTTAAGAGAAATATTTAAGGGGTTTACAAATTGAAATGCTATAAAAAGAAATTCAAAAATAATGAAAAATAAAAGAGAAGACCACATTGAAAATTTGAATGGATCTTGCAGCATAAACTGAACAAATTTTTAGCAACTTCAAGGGAACAACGCTAATTTTTTTAAAAAACAACAAGAGATACAGAGTATGCAGAGATGTTTTAAGGAAATAAAAGAAACTTAACTAGAATATTTACCTAAATTAAAACTTCCTACTGACACAATGACCATTGTTAAAATTATTCCTCAACATATTAAGAGTTCAGAGGCGTGGTTACTCATCTGTGTCTGTGCTCTCTCTGGGGGAAAAATGCAAAAGAAAGTTTAGAAAGAAGGAAAATGGAATGCAGAATGCATGAGAGTTTCAACTTATGTGACTTTTTTTTTTTTTTTAAAGGCACAGAGAGGACAAAGCATTTGCCTCAGGTCATATTTATTTATTATTTTTTAAGATTTTATTTTTTTCCTTTTTCTCCCCAAAGCCCCCCGGTACATAGTTGTATATTCTTCCTTGTGGGTCCTTCTAGTTGTGGCATGTGGGACACCACCTCAGCATGGCTTGATGAGCGGTGCCATGTCCACGCCCAGGATTCAAACCGACGAAACACTGAGCCGCCTGTAGCGGAGCGCACGAACTTAACCACTCAGCCATGGGGCCGGCCCCTTATGAGACATTTTAAAACACAGGAATAGAGAAACTTAAAGCGTTTGAGACAGCAAACGTTTGCCTCATCACTCCGCACCATGTGTGCCCTGTCAGACACAGCGGATTAGGTTAAATTGCCACAGCATTCATGCGTTCATTCCACATTAATTCGAGTAGAATTCCAGGCAAAGTCCTTCAAAATCAGATAATTAAAGGACACACAGACTGTAAAAACAGCAACAAAGTATTACTGACAACGCAGAAGGAAATACTTTTGAGTGACTAAACTTAGACAGACTCGACCAGAAGAAGGTATTATCTAATTATGCAAGCAAATTGTGGGGATTTGGGGATATATGTTAATGAGAATGAGATATGTGATGATGTGGAAAAGATGAACTCATAGGTTAGTCAATTAACTCATGAGCAGGGTCTTTTGACTCAAGGAAAATAAGCTCAAGGGACAAATAGGTGTGTTTGGATAATAGCTTACTCAGTGATTAGTCTCTCAGGCATAGTTTTCTCACGTGTAAAATCACTGTAAAAAATGCCTACATTGCAGAGCTGTTCTGTGAACTATGAATATGTAAAATGCCTGAAGAGTAGTCCACGGATAAAAGCTATCATTAGGACTAATCATATCCTTCTCTTTTCATGGGTGTCTTTCGCAATTATGAAATGGGGAGAGATCCTTGAAATTCCTACCGAAATTAAGAACTCTGGGGAGAAATAAAATGTGATGGTAGGCTATCAAACCCTAGGAAAGAAAATCTAACAACTTTTGACTCAGACTTGTGCCTGCTACCTTCCTGCCATGTGGTTAGGGTTGCCACAAGAATTTTTATCCAAATGCTGGTTTTCTGACAAGTAGCAGCAGCTTTATTTCCACTGCTTAGTTGACTGGAAAGGGTCACCATCTGTACAAACTGTAATTTTGACATTCCAGAGCCACATTGGAATTGTTCAACTAATTTCCATAAATTTCCTCTAGTGGTCACAATTGTTCATCCTTATCAGTCAGACCCAGAGCTCAATGGAATGACTGTGAAGCTACAAGTGAAATCCTTTCTCAGCCTACATCAATTCCCAGTGATGCTCAGTCTCGAACCACCATATAGAATGTTCTGTTTGAATACTTCTATGCATATGAACCTCATGAATAATCACCAACAAGAAAGACATTTATTTCAGTGTGAATTCCATCATTAACAGTGCTATAAATAATGGCAACCAGAGAAAACATTTTTAATTGGAAGCACATGGGCAAGGATTTTAGGTTTCCTTCTGTTTCATTAGAGTGATTTTATTTCCATAGACATTTATTATTGCACCCGACACATGATGGCTTTATAGGTGATTTCATTGGAGGTTTTATGGAAGATAAACAGGCACAGATTAAAAAGAAACAAGTGATAATGACAAGTAGAGAAGTGACCATCACTGCTTAGGCAAGGAAAGGAGAGGAGAGGGGGGAGTCTGGCTTCCACTTATCAGTCTTTCCACACAGAGATATAATGTGAGGGCTGAGAAGACAAGAGAAATGGTGCTGCATGGAGCTGATGAAAACAGCCTGCAGAAAAACTTATGCCTTTCACTTGAAACATACATCTGAATATCACATTGCAATATCATGATGAACAGGCCGTGTTTGCTGAGAACACTGAGCTATGTGAAGCTAAAGCAGAAAAGCAAAAGGTACCACAGCCAAACTACTTGCTTACCTCCACTGAGTGGCGACTTCTCAGCAGTCAGGATTGACTTGCTCGCATCCCTGCTCTCAATAATTTGGATTCAGATTCATCAATGTGCTGACTCTTGAGCCATAAGTAAATATATGTCTACAAGGTTCTTTTTGTATAAATACAGAGGTAACCATTAAACATTTAAATTTTTATTTGAATGAGGTAAATAAAATAAGGCAATGGTCCTGCATATACACAAATTTGAATAATCAAATTGTCTTTCATATGCATGCATTTTTTTTAATTTCTCTCTTTCCAGACTAATAGATGCCCTGAGATCCATCCCATTCATAAATCATATACAAAATTATTTGACAGTAGGTTCATAGTATGTACAAATCAATGAAGTTGTTTCAAAACTCAAAAATACAGAAATGATAGGAATAAAAGCTAAGGGTTTTTTTTCTTTTTCTTTTTTTTTGAGGAAGACTGGCCCTGAACTACCATCCATGCCCATCTTCCTCTACTTTATATGTGGGATGCCTGCCACAGCGTGGCTTGACAAGCAGTACATAGGTCCACATCTGGGATCCAAGCTGGCAAACCTCAGGCCGCCAAAGAGGAACATATGAACTTAAACACTGCACCACCAAGCTGGCCCCAGGGATTTTTTTAATGCTTTTTAGTGAAGAAGATTGGCCCTTTTTCCCTCCTTTTTTTTTTTTCTCCCCAAAGCCCCAGGACATAGTTGTATATCCTACTTGTAGGTCATTCTAGTTCTTCTATGTGAGATGCCACCACAGCATGGCCTGATGAGCAGTGCATAGGTCTGTACCGAGGATCCATAGTGGCAAACTCCAGGCCATCAAACAGGGTGCGTGAACTTAACCACTCAGGCATGATACCAGCCCTTAAAAGCTAGTTTTTACTGAGTATGGAATATCCATGAATATTATTCATAGTATTATGTTTTCATGCATATATACATTTAATTAGATTTAATATGCAGCA
The DNA here is from genome assembly GCF_041296265.1 of Equus caballus. Classification (NCBI taxonomy): domain Eukaryota; kingdom Metazoa; phylum Chordata; class Mammalia; order Perissodactyla; family Equidae; genus Equus; species Equus caballus. The sequence goes on along the minus strand of NC_091707.1, from coordinate 40,419,777 downwards.
TGAACACATGCAGAAGTTGTTACCATCTACATTTTACTAAGGAGCAATAGGCTAAATGCCATAAATGTCGTCAATTTCTATGACTAAAGAAATACAAACTAGGAGAGATACTGAAGCCCAAATTATCTGACTACAAAGCCATGATTTTTCAGCTCTTTCAAACTTGTTAATTGCCTGTCACCATGCTAGACATTCAGGGGATTTCAAGGCAAAATAAAACATATCTCACCAAAAAGATCTAAAACATTTGTGTTCTAATAGGCCACTTCTCACCCTGTTTTATTAAGAAACCTCTGAGATGTCAGAAAACCTTGCTATAATTAGACAGACATTAACCAAAATCATAATAGAAAAGAAAATAATTAGAAAGACCTGATAATGTCTTTTAGGCACATTATGTAGTTGCTTCATATTTTATTTCAAATAAATAAAATCACTATCCAGCCATGACAAACCATGTGAAATCTGCATTTTGCTTCAAAACAAAGATTTGTACAAAGCCAGGAAATTAGTGATGCTTTGGGGATCTATCAGAGTTTATAAAGCCATCAATTTTATCTTTTTGGAGAACAGAGGGTAAGGCTTAATAATTATGCAAAAGATAAATCTTTGACCATGTAATTAACTCAAAATTGGAATGGCAATAAAGGTACAGTTAAACTCATATTGATATATGAAATTATAAAGAATGTTAATATACTTAATTGGCATTTAATAAGATAGCTGCAGCGAGTTAATTGGATATCAATTTACAGAGTTCATAAATGTCATTTCCTATAATAATTAAGCCCATATCCTCAAGATAATGCTCATATAGTTTATTATTGATTTTTAACATGTATACATTTTTGTACATAAAATATGTTTGGGCCTTCCACATATATTTTATCAAACAAAGATTTCTTATTTACTCATGCTTGTCAGTTAATGGGCAGAAATATAATGCGTCAGCCCTCATCATCACAGCTCGAAATCCACTTAGTTGGCCATTTACTACTGTTTTCTAAAGTCTACAGAATACATCCAGATAAATTGCAGATTCTGTTCTTCATATTGAATTCTTTAAAAAGACCATGGATTTATTCCTTTTTCTTAAGCTTAGTTAACTTACTTCGCATATGAGATATTTCTTTTTGCTCTCTCTTCCCATGGGTTCTTATCTTGGAAAATTTTATCCCAGGAATAATTGCCCTTTAATTCTATGGCCTTGGAGATGCTGGGTAAAGACGAAAAGAATAAAGCTGACTCACTCACAGATAGTTCCTCCTTAAATTCATAATTAAGCATAAGAAAAATGTCAAAATATTTAAAATTCTGTAAATTTCATCAGCAACAATCTAATAAAAAAAGGAGGGTGATATTATATCACCAACTTGGAGAAGCTGGGACTGCATCTATTGATCCATCCAGACAGCTGAATGAGGAATCAAAAACCATTGTCCAAACTATGTCAGAACACATAGTTAATCTGAACTCAGCAGCCCACATTAAGCATAAGATGAAAAATTAACTCTCAAACCTCATCTGAAACAAATATAACCAAAGGAACAGAAACAAATTCTGCAAAAGAGCTCCCTGAAATAGTAGAATTTGATTAGAATTTGGTGAGAATTTGAATTCAATAAAATGTGTGCAAAGAAAAATTATTTACAAAAAAGTATAATGAGATTTTTAAAAGAGGGCGGAGCTAAGGGAATATACTGAGCACAAAACAATCTAATAAATGCATTGGAAAAAACAAAGAACAAAATAGATACAGCCAAAAATCAAATTAATGGCATGGAAGAAAAGCTTGAGGCAATCACTATGAAGGGAAAGAAAAAGTGAATAAATTCATGTGTTCGAGCCCTAACCCCTGCGTGATGGTATTTAGAGATGGATGGGGCCCCGGGGTGAGATTAGTGCCCTTACAAGAAGAGACACCAGGGAGCTTGCTTGCTCCCTTTCTCCATCATGTGAGGCACTATGAGAAGACATCTGTCTGCAAGCAACGAAGAAAACCGTCAGTAGAAACGAAACCCTGCTGGACCTTGATCTTGGAGTTTCCAGCCTCAAGACCTGGGAGAAAACAAATTTCTGTTATTTAAACCACCCAGGCTGTGTTATTTTATTGTGGCAGATATGGCAGAGTAATACAATATTTAACAGATAAGTTATTCAGAAATAAAATACAGAAAAAATTTGAAATTGGTAATTGAATCTATATGGTGAAAACACATATTGTATATATAACAACAAAAAACAATTCAAAATGCTCAACATCAAAACATCCTGTAGGTTTTGAACTTCAGAAATAAACATAAGGAAAACAGTATTTAGGAACAAGGGAGAAAAACCTGATAATGTATTTACAAAGGAGTACAGTTTGCTCTAAGACCTGTCTTCAGCGCTGAGGTAAGCCCTGGTTAACTTACTGGAATTCGCAGAGGATGGATGTATTGCTCATGCCTCCAGGTAGGAAAAGCATATCACCTGCAAGGAGAAAAAATTAGACTGTCCTCCGACTTCTCTTCTGTACTATCTACAGTCAGAACACACTGGGTCAACGTCGGTAATGACTGGTGAGGGAAAAATGGGTTACCCACAAATACACCCAGCCGAGCACACTACACAAGAGAAAGGCAATAACCAGACAGTTCAGATCCTAAAAATAAGAATGAAGATTTACACAGTTGAGGTCATATGATCCTTAAAGCAGAAGAAAAGAAAGCCAAGAAAGGAAAAAAAGAAATCAAGTCAAACAAGTTATGGATTGAAATAAATAAGTAGGTAATCGAAGGGTGATATATAAAGTGGTATAAACATCAAATTAATTTAAATGCAAAACTAGGATTAAATACCTATGGAAATGTGGTTAAAGAAGAAATATACATATTAAAATCTCTGACAAAGTAAAAAATAATATCTGCATTAATAATTGGGAGGTAGAAGGAATGAGGTAGGACGAAGTATAAAAGAGCAAATTAAATTGTCTCTTGTGTCAAGACATTTTTAATACTGTAAACCTTAAATTATTCAGTCAAAAGGAAAACATTTCTAAGTTTTCAATAATCTTTTAAATATTAGAAAGCTCTTTCAGCAGCTATATTTATTGTGACGTCTAACCTCAATCCATAGTTTGGTAATTCCTTCCATTTTAATTTACCTTTTTTTTCTTTAGTTAAATTGAAATTGACATAATAAAGTATATGGTATTTTAACAATAACAGGTAAAATTTGATCCCATTCTTATAATTATTTTTCTATCTATGTATCCATCCTGTCATTCATCTTTCCTTTTGTATTTTGACACCGTGGATTGTCTAAAATTATGACCACTAAATTTTAATACTGATTGTTTCAGAGTAGTAGAATTCTAAATAATCTCTTGCTTCTTTCCATGTACCTTTTTGCATTCCCCAGAGCTTAGTAATAAACACGTATTGATTGTATATATTATTCTAAAATAAATACATAAATCAAGCAATCCATTTATCCTACCACTACCACTAACTTTAGTGACATTTTGATGGATGTCGTTTAACTATTTGCAGGTAGTATGAAATACATGAGAAAATTAAATAGAAAATTCTGAACATTAGGAACTTCATTTGCATCCTTTTTATTTCTCAGAATCTACTCATCATTATAAATCTGGTTAGTTGGCCTAGCAAATGCTTTTTGATGTCTGTCTAGAAACACTTCTTGTATTTGGCATAGCATTGATTTTAGCAGTCAAGTTCCATGATGGTGAGCAAGGAAGGATGCTATCATACTCTTCAGGGTACACCGTGTGTCCCTATCTGATTAATCCACAGACTGATCAAGAATCTTTTCACTCTATCCATGGGGTCCAGTTTTATGGTCCTGAATGTACAGATAAGACCTTGCCAATGATTCTAATGAGATCATTTCTTAGGTTTCTTGTGCACTTGAAAATAACAAGTCCTTTTTTTGGTTAGATTTTGGTGACACATATGCTGTTCACAATCTTTTGACAGTCCCATACTCAGGGCTTCCCAGAAAGCATCATCTTAGTGTCATATTCATGAAAATTCTCTATTAAAATTTGTCGTGTACATTTAATTATGGCAGCATCATTGGAAATACACATATATACGTGAACTAAATGCCCAAGATCTGGTAGGTAACAGAAATGACAGTATAATTTTATGCCAAAGAATCAGACTTAATTTTATTACAGAGTGTTACTTTGAAACAACATAAAATTCCAGTTTCTTAACTGCATCTTCTCGCCTTCACCAAGTATATTATGAGTCTAGGACACAAAGCTTTGTCAATATCTTCCAAACTCTGCACCATTATACCATTATTTGTGCTTACTCTCCATCTCATCTTTTTAAATTCCATCCATTTTTACTGAAGCTTTCCCTAAGAAAGCCTTTTCTCATCTCTCTTTGGAATTAGTCCCTCCACATTTGGGGTCCCCAAACTATGTTTTTACTCCACTTCTGCCCTAATATAACTGTGCACATACTTGTCTCTTCTGTAAAATGTAGGTTCCTGAGAGAAAAGGCCAAATCTTATGGCACAGGATCTATAAATCTCATCTACTTACTTTTCACCATAAGTGTCCAGTAAACATGTTTTAGGTATCAAATTATAAGCATTTTTAAGATTGCTGGTGAGGTGTATATGTATTTAGAATTATTTGTATTTATATAAGGATATATTCAAGGTGTAATCAAGTGACCAAAATTTTAAGAATTATCTATTATAATTACACAAGCTATAGTGCATGACATTCTATAGGTCATGTTTACCTGCTCACCGTAGCAATGGGCTAAGAATCTCACTTAAGCACTGCTTTGCTTGACTGCTTGCAATTTCTTTATGTGTTTTGAAGCAAAACTTCATTTCTTTAAAGGTAGTCTAGAATTTGGATTTTTCATTAATTCAGACTGGATTTCTTTCTTATTAGTTCCTATTAGCCAGAAAAATACAGTGAGTAGGCCGCACTGTAGTACTTTTGCTTAACTGATGCTGAGATGGACAGCAAGGGATTTAAAGGCTACCATTCCTTCTGGAAATGTCTCCTTAGTCTGCAGTATACCTATCATTTGACTAACGCAGCTACAACATATCTTATTTAATGGTATAATTTGTAACTTGTGTGACAAAGGAAGAGCATTTCCTGTACTTAAGAAAAGGGTTCAGGGCCACTAAATTACATTGTTTCGAACAACCAAAAAGAAATACCCAAGACAGGTTCCTTAAATCATTGCTTCAAAGGTGATCAATTTATAGGGCATTGGCCTGTATAAAACAGAACACTGGCACATGATATTTTGATTTATGTTAGTACTGAATTTTTACTTGAGAAGAGTACCAAACAAAATGAAATCTGCCATAGCCATTTAATTTTTTGCAATTTCACTAACCAGTGAATATTCTGTAATCAAAAGTAGAAGTTGCTTGGTTTGGGCCTAACTCTAGGTCCAAAATAAAGTCTTTAAATTGTAAATTGAATTTATTTCCAACAGTTCAAAATCAGGTTATTGTACATTGAAATCCATTTTTTTCTTGCTTTTCCTGAGAAATCAGAAATCAAAATGGTGGTGACATTTTGAATCTTAAAACAACACATTCGTTATCTCATAGATTCTGTGGGTCAAGGATCTGGCATGCATTAGCTGAGTTTGTGCTCAAGGTCTCACACAGCTGAAATCGGTGTGTCAGCCTGGCTAGGATCTCAGCTGAGGCCCAATGTTCTCATGAAGCTCATTCAGGTTGTTGGCAGAATTTAATCCCCTACTTTGTAGGATAGAGTTTCCATTTGGCTTGTTTGCAGTTGGTTGGGGGGCATTCTTAGCTCCAAGATTCAGCCCGGAGCTTCTTGCCACATGACCTCTATAGAGCCTCTCAAAACTTAGCTGTTCGTTTTTTCAAAGCCGGCAGGAGAATTGCTCTCATGCTTCAAATCTCTCACAATTCGGGAAGAGCCCAGTCCTTTCGAAAGGCTCATCTGATTAGATCTGGCCCACCTAGGATAATCTCAATTTTGATTAACTCAAAATCGATTGAATTGAGACTATAGTCATATCTGCTAAATCCCTTCACTTTGAAATAAAGCATAGCCTTATTATGGGTGTGAAGTCCATCATCTTTGCAGTCCTGCCCCCACTTGAGGGGAAGGGATTATACATAGCATGCATACCAGGGTGGGAATTTTGCAGAGCATCTTAGAATTGTGTTTGCCCACAAAAAACAGCGAGGAGCATGGAAGTGAATAAGACTCACACAGATATTTTCAAATGTGAACAAAACCTTCACATATTTGGCCTGCTTTACTGGTTAATATCACTTGAATGACCAGGCAGACATTGGAGTCAAGCAGTTGCTCACCTCCTAATTTTGTCAGATTGGCCTAACCTCTATGTGTGCTTTCAGTTTAAAGGAAAAAAAACACATTGTTTTCACCTGAAATATCAGTTACTTTTTTTCTCTTGTTGCCCCTTGTCATTTATTACGTGAACAGTAACACAAATTGCTCACTCTGATCTTACCCCTTACTCTTTTCTTTTCATTTAAAGAAGATAATAGCTTACATTTTTTGATGATTGACAGAATAATTTCCCTCTGTATATGGCCCTTTACTAATGTGTTAGGACTTCATTAAAACCAAGGAAATTTTTCACATAATCGTGGATTTTAATGCCTTATTAGATCTACACAAACAATGAAAAATGCTCCTTTGCCTGAGGGAACAAATCTCCACCCTAATATGGGGTTTGCTTCCCTTCTGACCCAAGTGTCCTATCCTCTGGCTTAACATTTTCCTCATATATCCTTCATCCTGCATACTGAACCACAAAATTTTAATTGCATGTGTCTGAATTAATGAGACTCTATTGAAAACTTAACCCAAGCAATTTAAGTACTCAATGCTATAAAAATATATTTATTTTCCAGATAATGCTCCGCAATCTTTTTCCCAAAGAAGACTTGTTTCTTTCAGTAACCCTTACTCCACTCCAGTGATCGTTTGCATTTTTTGAGCCTCCCCCTGTCTCTCTTACTGAGATCTTCAGGGGGGGCTTACACACTGAGTCAGCCTTTTTAATCAGCCAGGAAAGGAATGCTGTCCCCCACAGTTCCTCTAAGTTTTAGTTGGCTGGGAGCTCAGGTGAACTCATTCATTAGAGAAGCTGCCCCATGACTTCCTGTTGTTTATAATCAACTTGTTTAAGAGTAACATTTTTAGTGATTTGCAATGATTACCAATTTTGAAGTGATTACCAATCCCCAGAGAAAAGCTAATTCTAATGAAGTTTTGATCTTCATTTTACTTTTTTTCTTCACTGTCTCTGCTCTCCTAATATTTCATACCAAGATGAAATCTAAGAGGAGACTCTGATCATAAATGGCCTGGTGCTATATAGGATTTGTAATACTGTAGGCAAGTATCCAAGCCAGCAAGAAGGGAAGGAAAGAGATGGAAGTTAAAGGTGAAAGCCAAGACTGATTGGATTCAGACTATTATTAAAATGTTCCCAGAAAGAGTAGAAGAAACCAGTTCAAGCAATGACAAAGACAGTAGCGCTCAAGAGAAATACCAATCTTTACGTAAGAAATTCATGTGACAAACATTAAGGGGGATACATGGCCAACATTTTTTAAGTTTTTAATGTTTTAGTTTCAAATCAGAAGAAAACAATCTTTATTTTTTCTATTTTCTTAATGACATTAGACTAGATTGATTTATTTTTGGAACAAGAGTAACCTCTTTGAACTTGGCTTATTTAAGATCCCTTCCAACCTTTCTAGGCCTAAGTTAGATTCTTCATGCCTATTTTAGCAAAGGAAATTCCTCTGTATTTGGTGGGCATTCAACCTCTTCAAAGAATGCTTATTTAGAAAACATTGGGTTAGTAGTTTGGGGAATAGAAAATAAATATGAGGTACAATGAATAAAATGCGTTTTGAAACTTGGAAAGACCACAACTAAACATACAAAGATTAAACAATAGGAAATTAAATAAAAGTATATGGAAGGATAATTTTCAATAATTATTTCCTTTGTCATCTCACTAAAATATCCATTCATTAAGAATATGATATGAGAGAAAATTTTCACACAAATATGTTCTTCAATTCATGTATTCTAAAAGTGACCTCTTAAGACATTTTGTGTAAGAATGTTGGAGACATAGTTTAGCTCTTGTTGCTCCAAGTCTGGTTCATGAACCAAAAGCACTGGCTTCACCTGGCAGCTTGTTGGAAATGCTGAATCTCAGATCCTACACCAGAGCTACTAAATTAAAATCTCATTTTAACAAATCCTCAGATAATCAGTATACACATTGAAGTCAATGGATAGAAAACACAAACTAAACAATCCTAACTTGATTTTAAATAATTATAAACAGCTTAACTCTTGTATTGTTTATTTCTTATCTGTGGTATGTAGCAACCTGCCTAATAATAAACATGTGTTAGGAACCCAATGAATAATTGCTGACTGTTTACCGAAATAGCTTGTTAGGATGCTCTGTTCACTTCATCCACGGACTTGCATTGATCCCATATGTATTTTATGCTTAAGTTACATTTTTACATAAAGACATGGTTCCTCTTTATTGTGGAAAGTAATGCTTAGAGAATTAATGGAGAATATAAGTATATGTAAATATTATTTATTTCTCATTATGACCACTTTTGGAGTCTGACTTAGGAAACTTTGACTTTTTTCCAGTCTAGAGCGCCTAGAACAAAAATTAGTCTCATTTATTACAGTGTGTCACAGTTCAGACACTAACACGGGCAAATTCTGTACCAAGTGCCAGTATTTAAGAGTGACTACAAATATCAGAGATGATCTTTTGCAGTTTCCTCATATGAATAATTGAATTTAATTTCCTTTATAACAAATCATTCAATTTGAATAGTTTTACAAGTCTTAAATTGAGCAAGCATTTGACCTTTTAGCCATCATATGATTTCATATTTAGTCACTTTAATTAAGGAAATTAAATTCATTTAAGGAAAATTTTAAAGGAAAATTGTTCAACTTAATGATGCTTAAGCCTCACAATATCCAGCCTGGGGAGCATTGAGTTTCGACATCCAAAAGATACATTAGCCTATCTCCTGCCAGGTCAATGTCATTACATCTAACATATAGTCCCAGTACTATTTCACACTCTCTCCCACCCCTTTAATAACATCTTGAATAAAAAGATATCTGGCAAGTACAACCTTTTTTATGATTGACATCTGAGTCTAGTTACGTATAACCAACACACGTCTCAAATTAAACATTGATTTCAACATTAATGTTCAAATATAGTAATAGGAATTCAACCCCATTTTCTGTCTTCCTAGGTCAGAGACAGGTCACACAACAATCACATCTATTTCAGTCTTCTCAGGTATTTTTGTGAAAACTTACATCCTAGCTACTTACTCATGGGACCAGAGAATTTCTGAGAGAAAACTTTGTAAAAACCTAGGCAAATGCCTCTATTTTATATAAAGAAATGCTTGTATTTATTTTATGAAAGGAAATTGAGTTTTCAAGGTAAAAAGTGAATGGCTTATGCCCACACACATCGTTTGGAGCTGAGCTGGGACTAAAAAGACAACCATCTACACATTAATATGATGCTCCTCATGCTGCATACATAAATCTTTTATTATAAATAAATTGATGATTGGATTTCCCCTAATTAAGGGTTTCTCAGGTTTTCCCATCATTATTTTATTATCGATACTGAGTAAAAATGGCAGCCGGGGGGTTTCTGAGCGACCATCTCAGACAAAAAGTCTGGAACTAGAGAAGTGACTCGACAAAAAGAATTACAGAATGGCAGAGAGAGAAATGCAAAAAGAAAATCTCTCTTCACAAGTCAATGATAAAACTGGATGAAATTATCAAAAACAGGTCTGGAAATTGAGGCAAATGACAAATTGATAGGCATTTATTCAAGACAAATCACTGAAATGCAGTTAAGAATGCTGAGAGTCCATACAGTTTTAGCCCGTGGCTCATCCATACTCTCCCTCTACTCTCCCTACCAACCTCCACATTGGCAAAACAGTGCTGTGAAAATCAACAAGTTTGATGTAGGAAGGGCTGGTTGAAATAGGAGTGGAGCAGAAAAACTCCATGCCCCTGGGTATTGCAAACTATAGCAATACCAATGGAAAATGAATGGAGAAAAACAATGCTGAAGTTATCCTCAGGGTGCAATCTTGACTGGGAAAAGCAAGAAACTGGCAGGCTAGTCAAAAATTGATCAGGGTAGTCTGGTGAATGAGACAGGCATAGTGTGCTTTGATAAGCTCACATATAACTGCAGTGGTCTGGAAGGCTGTGGGCATGAGCAAGGATGTACGCATTCTTAGGAGAGACTGGAGGGTGCTATCCACACATCCTTGGCTGAATGTGAAACCATGTGCAAGAGTAGAGAAGACAAGACAGAGCTCAACAGAAAGAAAACGCTGGGGAGGGCTTGTACACTGCAGGACAGTGAATGCATTCCCCAACCCTCAAATCGATCCATCAGCAATACTCTGTCCTGTGAACTCTAGCCGTTTTACCTACCCTAGACTCTCAGCTGCGTATTCTTAACACTAGGAGTCCGTGAGCTGTAAGTTCCCCCTCCTCAGCCATGGTCTGGAAATTATCTCATAGTAGTAAACTTGGGAAATCTTAACACTCATCTCCTTTGTTTCCTGTCTCGCAGGGTTTACTGTCATTCATTTCCTCCTGTCCACGGTCTTGAAAACATTATTTCATATATTCTGTCTGTTTTATTGTTGCTATTATTCTTTCAGGTAGGAAGTTAAATCCAGTTGCTTGTTACTTCAATTTGGCAAGAAGCAAAAACATTTCCTATGTCTCTTTGACACTTTCCCACCATTTTTTTAGAACTTTCTTATTTTCTGGGACCACAGGATCTTCTAGGCTCATTTTGTACTTTTTTTTCCTGCAGCAGAGAGTCAGTCATTTCTCCAGGAGCCCTGGTGTCTTATATTGGAGAATATGCATTTAGAAGACAAAATCTTGGAGTTAGTTGTGCTCACTGGTTACGGGGGGAACATTCCCACTCTAAAAGCTTTGTTTCTTGTAAGTTATTGGATATCTTTCCGGGAGTCCTTGATGATTTTTACTTTACTGTTGAAATTGAATAATTTTGTTAATATATATCTTGGAGTTGATCATTCTTGGTTAATTTTTCACAAGTATTCATATACCCTTTCAATATGTTCACTCAGGCCCTCTGTTAGGTGGGAAATGGTCTTGGCTTATGGATTTAAATAATAATTCTGTTTCATTGTTTTGTTTTTCTTCTTCAGGGCCTCCAATTACGTACGGTGTTATAATTAATTAATTAGCCTTCTATTTCCACCATTTTATTTCTGACTTGTCTCACCTTTTTTATCACTTTACTTTTCATGGTTGTATGTTTAACTTTCTTTGATGTCTCATTATATTTTCATTTTAATCTATTTCACTGTTTAGTCTCTTATTGGATATCGTAACTTATTCTTCGTATTGGAAATGATTATATCCTTTTCTTTCAAACAACCCTCTTTCAATAAACTTTTTTTTAATTTGTGGTGTTAAATTTTGGACTTACAATTAAAAATAGTTTCTAGTGTGCCCAAATACTTTGGGATATGTTAAGTCAGTTGGTGTGTATTTAATTCAGTTTGGGTGGGTGAATTTTATTAGCTAAGGTGTATCAGTCCTGATTTCTCCTTTTAAGTTTTTATACTATTCTTTAGTTTCCATCTATTCATTTTGTGGATTTGAGGTGGTTTACAAGTTTCCTAATGCAATAATATTCTCCTCTGTCAGTATAGGAAGGTCCAGTTTGTTTAGTTTCTATTATTTTATTTGGTACTGGAAGAAGAAGTTGCATTTATTCCATTTCTTTTTGTTTCTTTAAAATTTTTTCAGTGCCCTAAATTTTCCACATTTGCTTCTTTTACTTTTAACCATTCAGTTTCCAAGTGGCACCTGTTCGTATCTTTTTACTTTCCCCTCCCCCACTGAAGTTATGTGTTTCAAAGATGACCATCTCACACTGGATGTGTTTAAGTCCCACAGGCAGTGCTCTGACCTACCCGGATATTGTTTTTTCGATAATTTCACACATAAGGTGGAGGTACTCTTTCCAGAGAAGTTATAGAGCAATTTGACGTATGCCTCTAGGTCCCCTCTTCTAGGTTCCTGTTTTTGTGCAATTTTTCTTGGACCATTCTTGTTCATGACAAACTCTTGTGACAAGAGTATGGGAGATTGCTTGTTGGCATTTGGTATTTTCTTTCCTTTTTTACGTGCAGATAATTTAAGGTTTGAGCATTTTTTTGTCTTAAGAGTTAAGTTGAAAGCATTTTTTTGGTAGTTTTATGTATTCTTCTTGATTTTCTGTTTTATTTTTGAAGAATATTGGGGGTCATGGATTTAGGTTGCTGCCATTGTTTTAGGCTCCTTGGGAGTTACTCCATTTATGATATTAATTACTAGAAATTTGGGTTTAATATATAAATATAATGCTAGTACTCTTATTATGACTTCCTTCAGTGTTACATTATATTTGTATATATCCTTAATATAATCAAAATTATTTTAAATACATTTTCTTATTTGACTTCTAAATTTTCTGAATAACTACTTATGAATTCATGATAGACAACATTTGTCTAAATCTTGCTAGAACTTACACGTATTTTAGCTGCTATTGCCTATGTTACATGCTTATTCATTTATCACAATAAAACTTTTCTTTTTATTTGTTTTAAACGTAAATATTCTAACTTTGATACTTTGGCCTTCTCTACTAGAATTATAATACATACTGAAACTCTTCAAATTCTATTTGTCATATTAATGCTTTTATTTTAAAAAATTTCACGTTTTACTCTTCTACACTTATACTTAGAAACAAAGAAGTTCTACTCTTGCTTATTAATTAATTTATTTATTTTTGAGGAAAATTAGCCTTGAGCTAACACGTGTGCCAATCCTCCTCTTTTTTTCTGAGGAAGATTGGCCCTGAGCTAACATCTGTGCCCATCTTCCTTACTTTATATGTGGGATGCCTGCTACAGCATGGCCTGAAAAGTGATGTGTAGGTTTGCACCCGGGATCTGAACCAGCGAACCCTGGGCTGAAGAAGTAGAATGTGCAAACTCAACCACTATACCACTGGACCGGCCCTTGTTTATGTTTTCATTAAGTGAAGTTAAGTAACCCATTTTAGTTTTAATATCTTTTTTAATAGTACAAAATTTAACACTTTGGGGTTAGACATTCTTTAGAAAATAGCACATGCCATAATATTCACATAATATCCTGAGAAATAATTAATAAATGAGAACTCATCATTCAGTACAATTTAACTTCGAAAAAACATCTAGTTTTTGATGGCAGTGTGGTTACCAGTCTTGGATGTAAGATGAATAAAATTGTTTCCTACCATCAAGGGAAAAGAGTAGTCATGTAAATAATATCTTAGGCCACTAACACTGAAAAAAATCACATGCTCAATGAAGAGATATAAAAAGGTCTGAGGAACCCAAACACCTGATTTTGACTAGATAGATATTATCTTCAAGCTTTTAATGGTAGCAGACCTTGAAGACAAAAAGTATTAGCAGATCAGAGAGTGGAGCAAATGCCAGGCTAAAGAAACAACAAGAGCAAAGCACAACAGCATCAAAGGCATATATTAAATCAGACAAAGAAAACAATCCTAGCAGCCGACCCCACGGTCAAGTGCTTAAGTTTGTGCACTCTGCTTTGGCAGCCAAGGGTTTTGCCGGTTCAGGTCCTGAGAGCAGACCTAGCACCCCTCAACAAGCCATGCTGAGGCAATGTCCTACAGAGCAGAACTAGAAGGACCTCCATCTAGAATATACAACTATGTACAGGGGCTTTGGAGCAAAGACGAAAAAGAAGAAGAAGAAAAAAGAAAGACTGCTGATGGATGTTATTTTAGAGCCAATCTTTAAAAAAAAAATTAGTATAAAAAATATTACCATAAAAAAAACACTCCTGAATGGTTTTAACATGGGAAGTTATTGTCCAACTATGGGGGACACTGGAAGTCATACAAGGAAGTTTAAATTGTATTTTTTGTCAGTGGATGATTTTAATAAGTGTTTTAAGGCTGTCCTTACATTTTAAGAAAATAAGTTTGTTACTAGTTTAGAAAGGAATTCAGAAGAACTAGAGGCAAGGAAATCAGTTAGGAAGTATTATAATAATGCAGAGAAGAGGACGTGAGCATTGTCTTATGAGTATAGGTTACATTATTGCTCCTAAAATTGATTATGTTGCTTTTACCAAGCATTTAATGTAAGTTGAAAGATAAATTACAATTCAAAGATTTTTTAAATGTCATAAAATATTCAAACTTCAGAAATGCAATTCTATATATTAAATGATGATCACACTGTGTATATATTTTCACACTTTACTAATACTAATTATAAGTGACCCTCTCAAACCTTAATCATAACTGTTGTTTATTTTTTTAATCCACCATGTCTAGTAGTACAAGTATAAAGACAACTAAAATCATAACATCAGGGAGGCTGACCTTGGAAATGAGGACAGGGTGACCAAAATAATTTTTCTATATCCATTCTAGTCATTTTTATTAGACAATATACACTTGTTTTTAAAAATAAGCATTTTATAGTCTCCATTAAAATCAAGAGTTTTAAAAATATATTATGTATTATTTTCGTGTTAAACCACTCAAATTTGGCACAGCAATATAAAAACAAAATACTAAATGGTGTTAAGATATGGAGATATTCAGAATTTTCAAACAAAATCTGCTCATGCATTTTACATAAAATTGTTATACGGAAAGTTAGCATGCACGATTGATAACAGCGAGAGCTATTAAATTATGTTTAAATTCATAATATAAGAAGAATAAATCATCCATCACCCATCTGGTGAATGTTTCCAATGTGGTCACAATCAATGTGTCCATATGCCACTTTAAGACAAACCAGAACTTCATATAGTTCAAGAAGGTAGTACACCATAGAGGCTTAAAGTCCCAGTTCTGCTGTGATACCACCCGGATTTCATTCCTGGCTGTGCCAATTACTAACTTGGTGCCTAAAGACAAGTTCCTTAATTCTTCCGTGACTTAGTTTTCTTGGCCATAAAATGGGGAAAAAAGATAAAAACCTTAAGTGTTTGTTGTAAAGATAAAGTAAATGATATATGTAAGACCCTTAGATTCATGCCCAGTACATAGTTTAGTAATAATTAAAGTTTAATATTAAATTAAGGAGGAAATAATGCTTATGCACCTATGGAATCTTGTAATTGCAGATTCAGAACTAAAGAATCTATTCTTAAAACCAGAATCTATAGTTATTTATGGGTTTTAGAATTTTATCATTGTTCTGTCTCTTCTCTCCATATTGCCTTTTAGGATGTGATCATTGTGTAATCATTAGAATTTCTATTGCTTAAATTGTCTGGTTGCAATGCTATCTGAGATCAAATCAATCTGAAGAGAGTAGAACATTAGAAAAGGAACCCCATTTAGAAGGTATTGACTACTGACTCTCCAACAGAGCTAAATTTATTAGGTTGACTGTAATAATAGAGAATGCCAACTTGGCAGTCTTATTAGTATCTCAATGGTGAAAATATTAGGAGAGGATGTTTATAGGCTGTTTGAGCCTGAGCTGAATAATTTTAACGCGTGTCTTGGAAAGTGGGGAAAATGGTTGGAATTGAGTAAGATTTATTGGTGGGTAAAGTAGGATGAGAGTCTCAAAAAGCAATATTTGATGAAAAAGTTGCTAGTCATTAGTCTCGAATGATAAGCTGGTTAGTGGACACATAGTCTAATCTTCCAGAAGCAGGCATTTCCTGGATCAAGTAGTTATGTTAGTTTTGCGTGGTTTCAGTATGGCTTAAGATGCAACCAGGAAAGTATGCTTAATCCCAGAAGTGTTTAACCCAGGGACAGGGTCAAATGAAAGCACATAATTTAGAGAAAGAAGCAGAGAAAGCATCCAACTGGGATAAATCCACAACAGCCATATGGAACGCAAATTGTTCAAAGCACAACCTGCCTGACTATCAGTGGGGGCCCTGATGCTGGACAGCTAGAGAAGGTCTAAAGTGTCAGATTCATGGGAGCACAGCGATCAGAATGGCAGGACAGAAAAATGAGACGAGAGGAGCTTAGAAGAGTCCAGGTGAAACAAGGTCGTTAGGGAAGCAGCACCTGAAAGATTACCAGCAATCAATAGAAAGAAGTGGCTATAACCAAGGACAGGGGCAAAAGGCTCAGTTCTTCTCTATAAAACCCCTTGCCAAAATTGTTTCTCTTTTTCTGAACAACTGGTGAAGTTATTTTTGACACCATTAGGAAAGCAATCATGCTAAATGCCATAGCCATTACTGAAAAATTGTAATATTTTTAAAATCTTTATATATTTTTATTCGTGGTTTAGCATCTTTATTGCAGCTTTATATTGCAAAAACTATGTTATAACTTTGTCTCTCCAATGGCATTTAGCAGTGTTTGATATAGAGCATGTACTAAATAAATGCTTATATATTAGTTGATTGGAAAGCAGCTATTTAAAGAGAACTCTTCACACACACACACAAAGTATGAATGCATGCATTGCTCCTGTGGTTCTTCACCAGCGTAGATGCCCTAGGTATCTAGCTCTCTCCAAAACAGAGTTCAAACATTCTGACATTTCTCTATAGTCATGAGCTGCATAATGACTTTTAGGTATACTACGAACCGCATATACAACGGTGGTCCCACAGGATTAGTACCATAAAGCCTGCGTGTGTAGTAGGCTATACCATCTAGGTTTGTATAAGTACACTCTATAACATTCGCACAACCACACAATCACCTAACAATGCATTTCTCAGAATGCATTCCCGTTATTAAATGACGCATGACTGTACAAGAGAGGACAACATCACACAAGTGGTGGAACCCAAATCTAAAATTGAGTTGCTTAGGTCAAAGGCCCTGCTTGCTCTATTTTTATTGCAGGAACTTCATACAAGTCAACCTCAATGTAGGGAGAAAATTACAACATAAGAAATTAATCAATCTCACTGTAAGTCAGAGTTACTCTACATGTTGATTGAGGCAAGGGTTCTTCTTCCATTTCCAGAAGCTTCAGTTATATAAAGGTAGTTATATGTCAGTTATTGGAAAAAGTGAGGAAATTTTAAATGGGGGAAGACATTTTATGAACAATTCTTTCATTAGACAGTCTTGGGGGGCCAGTTCAGTAGTGCGGTGGTTAAGTTTATGTGCTCCGCTTTGGCAGCCCGGGTTTCGGAGGTTCAGCCCCAGGACACGGACATGCACACTACTCATCAAGCCATGCTGTGGCAGCATCCGCGTACAAAAAATAGAGGAAGATTGGCATGGATATTAGCTCAGGGCCAATTTTCCTTGCCAAGAAAGAAAAAAGAAGAAGAAAAAGAGAAAGAAAGTCTTGAAATACAGTAATATTCTTTATAGTTAATAGGGACTATTTCCTCATTCAGTTAAATTGGAGTTGGATTTGTTTCCTCGTTCATTTAGGTAGTCTAGATACTGAAGACTAAAAGATGCTGTAAATGTACATCCTAACCTGAATTACAGTGTAGCAAAATATAAGCTATGCTGTATTACTTTGCTATTTATTTAGAGATGGTAATAATGCATCTGTGTTTTGGTTCTGTCCTAGGTGAAATGGAAATGTAAATATTTTATGAGCATTTTCTTTAGGGAAATCAGTGAAGTGTCTGGAGGAGAAGACAAACATGTAGAAAACTCCAGAGAACAATAGTACAAAGTAGTTTTAAATAATTTGTAATAATGGCTGCAGAGAAAGCAATTAAGTCTTTAAAATGAGCGATGCAGGGTAGAATGGTAGCAAGGTCAAAGAGAAAAGAAAAGAAATAGTGTTAAGACTTGAAGGTCAGAAAGCTATGGGTTGAATTCAAGGATCTCTCACTTCTGGATAAACTTGGGCAAACCATGTAAGTTCTCTGAGTCTCGAGTTCCTTATCTTTAAAAGAAGACTAATTGTTTTCTACCAAACCAAAGATATGAAAGTTAAATGAGAAAAGTCATACAAGATGGTAGATATGGTACCTAGTACATACTAAAAACTCAATAAACAGTAACAATTATTTGATTACGTATTTAGCTCATACTGTCCACCAGGCAGGCACTGGACTAAAAGCACGTTGAATGTTTTATTTCTCCATTCCTTTTAAACATGGGAGAGTAGTTCTCTGTAGGGTAGGCATCCTCAATTTACAGATAAGAAAACTAAAACAAATAAAGGAATAGTTCTGTTCACCTAATGTCAAACAGCCAGGAAGGGAAGACATGGCTTTAAATACAGCTCTTTCTTTCTCATTCACAGCTTGCATTCTTAACTACTAGTCAGCAGCTTTTATTACCATTGCTAAAGGAATGATTGAATCAACTTATAGATTAACATCTACTTACTGCGTCCTAATGTAACCGAAAAGATGGTAGCTTTCCCCATCCAATCTTCAAAGCAAAAATAGGTAACTATAAAATGTATCACATTTTCCATCTTTCACTTTGATGGAACTCATTTCTCAGATTCTGTCTTGCCACGTACCAGCTAGCACATGTTCATCCTACTCTTTTCCTCTTATCTGTCTATTACATATTTGTGGCTTATCTTTGTAATTTCTTTGGAGCCTGAGGTCTCATTTTCACTCTGTTTGGGTCTTTGGGTTATAACAGTTGTGAAGATCTGAGGACATCTGTGGTGTTGAATAATTCAAATCATTATATTTTCTAAGTCCAACTCCAGTATTAAAGCAAAACAGGAGTTTGCAGACTCGTGTCTACAACCAAATTATGAATTCTTTGCACAGAAGAAGTTGTGTCTTGTGGTCAACAAAATACACAAACATTATTCTTTTTAAAGAAGAATGAGAAGTTAATAATTTACTTGTCAAGTTCCATTAACATTCTCCTATTCTTGACTTTCAACCATCTATGTATCTTCAGAAGGCTAGATTGCATTTTAATTCAGTAAACGGCTGGTATTGGGGGTCTTTTAAAATTCAAATGTGGAACGGCTATCCTCAGTAAAAGATTTAAAATTTTAGGAATATTACCAAGAGGACCTATTTTCATATGGGTGAGATATTAATTTTCTATTTTCTTTTTTTTTCTTAATTGTGAGACTGTGTGGGAGAAACATCAAAAGCACATCTATGAACCAAATACAATCTTAGGTGTTTTACAAACGTTTCATTTAATCCTCAAAAATATCCTCCAGAGTAGACCCTATTTTCCACTTTATGGATCAAAAAGTGGCGGCTCAGAGGAATTAAGTAACAATGATTAACTTGTAGAGTTGAGATCTGACTTAGCTTCTAAGCGGCTTTATGCCCGAGTTTTTACTTTCCTTCCCCCTAGTTATTATAGGGAGATTAAATTGTCCTTGCTATTAACAAGTTGTTCTTCCATTAGAGAGAGGCAGAGAATTCACCTACAAAGTTTTCAACACTGGATGAGGCTGGTTCTAAGGCCCAATGTCAAACATATATAGTTTACTTCTGTTTAGAATTAAACTTGACCCCTGATGATTCTCATCTTTACTACGAACATCACCTACTGTAGCCCCAAGTGGCACTTTAGGAAAAGAGTCAAGTCGACTTCAAGAACTGCCACAGAGAATTCCAAAATGTCCATGTAACAGAAGTAAAAATTAAATCATTTATATAGGTTAGTGTTTGACCTGCTTTCTATTCTGTTATCTTTTTAACTTTCTCTCCTCACCAGTTAACATACCTGACAGTGATTAAACGTTAGGAGGCTGAGAAAAAGGCACCTTCAGGAGAAGTCAACAGGACCATAATTATCCAGATAATTTGTCTATCCACATGAGAAATCAGCCACTGTTTTGGAGGAAAAAATTACCCAGCTATTTTCTCACACTTTTATTTAGTACACTTTTCAAAATATTTACATAATTGGATTGTGCTATAGGATAAGAACTCAATGAGAATGACCTGAGGCAGCGCTGGAAAACCCAGAGTAGGGGATGCACTGCTGATTGCTCGTTAAGAACAAGGAGACCCTGTCTCCGCCTGGGTCTCTTATTAACCTGTGCCAGGAGGGGTCCTATCTGGAGGGGAGCACACAGTGCTTGATCTTGCGAAGATAGAGAACAATTGGCAGCAAGCCAGATTGTCATTTAAATCCAGCTCTTACTAAATCAATTAGACTTTTTTTTTCCAATTTCTTCAGCAGAGGAAATTCATTGGAGCTTATTTAGAAAATGAGGTAACAATGACTTTTGAAGCATGGCTAGCTTGTAGAAAATAAAGTCAATATCAGTTCATTAGCAAATTAATGGGAATCGGACTTCACTGTAAATAGGATGCCTGTAATTGGGCCATACTGGATGGTCTTGCTGGAAATGGCATATGAAGATATGGCAAAAAAATATTAAAATCACTAATGAAGTCCAACTCCAGCCCAATGTTTAAGATTATTACCAGGATGCAACAACGTTGACAGAAATAGGTGGAATTGGCTTGTGAAACAGCACGTACTATATTGACCTGCTTAAAACTAGTTTTGCTTCCTTAAAACAGGTTGTTGATTAATTAAACCTTGCTCAACGCAGAGACAGCACTGTGCATGTGCCAGGTGGGAACCCATAGCTCCAGGACAACCCTGGGACCAAGAATCTTCAGAAATGTAGCCATCTGCGAACTTTACGAAGTGAGACATCCTTCAAAATGGAAAATCTGGCTTCCAAGTAGCTTGATTACTATATATTGACTCAATCAAGACTAGCCAATCAGCTTTTGTGGGCCCAGCTGCAGATTAGCAGCCTCTAACTCCTTAAATTTCACCCTGAACCTTGGATCGGGGAGACAGATTTGAGACCTTTGGCCTCCTGTCTCCTTGTCAGTTGACCTTTCAATAAAGCTCTCTCTTTTCTCAAAAGCCAGTGCCATAGTACTGGCTTCTATGCGAGTCTGGTAGTGAGCCCTTGTTCAGTAATACTTGAAAGGTTTTTAGTGCAGTATTTCTGAGCAATTTATCTTGAACAGATACTTCACAAAAGATGATATCCACAGGATAACAAGTCTCTCTATTTTATTTATTGTCAGGGAGATGCAAATTATAACCAAAATGAGATACTATTACACACTCATCAGGACTGCTAAAACTTGAAAGACTGACATCACCAAGTGTTGGTGATGCTACAGTGTGAGGGGAGTTTTCATATACTGCTAGAAGTGATGTGAATTGATGCTACCAACTTGAAAAATAGTTTTGTATTAACTATTAGAGCAGAAGACATGCATTCCCATAACCTAGCCATTCCACTTCCTGACATGGAAATAACTGATGTGTGCCAAAAAAGAGAGAAATACATATATATTTAATAAAAATAATTATGATAATATTCTTCAAGAGTATGCAATAAAGTAGAATTGACACAAAATTTGTAATGGAATTAGACACCTAAGTTCAGAGCAGTTTCCTGCAGAGATGTCTAAATCAGATATGTTACATTTTGTAAATTTAAGGTGTACAGTGTATTACTTCGATAAATTTATATTTTGTAATTAGATATGATTTACTTACAAATTTCCTCTTTTAAACATCAAGCTAAGGTTCCATCACTTTAAACGCAGCTTTTGTTGTGTAATTATAGAGCATAGAACACTTCTGTGTGAACTGGAGAATATTATTTAATCTTTGCATTATAAAGAAACCAATTCTGGCTAAATTAATCTAAAAAAGATTTTATTTGAAGGATTCAGGAAGTTCACAGGATAAAAAGGAAGAAAGATAAACGGTTTAGAAGAAGTGGGAAAGAGAACGTTATATACGTCCTCAGTGCTAAAAATAGAGCCACAGCTACTGTCCAAGGGTCAACCCTTGAAATGATGATCCCAACCATCCATCCCTCTGGCCCGTTTCCCCTGCCCCTGGTTCTATTTTGCATTTTTGGCAGACTGGAATAATCTGTTTGACCTGCTTATGTGGCATACCTCCTCCTTGGTATGCCAGTCCGAACAAAATCTGCTGTAAAAGGCCACCAGACACCCCTCAGATCTTTGGTGGTAGGGCTACCACCAAAAGGATTCCCCAAAAGGAAACTGGATACTTCTACAAAGAAAGTGAATAGTATGGGTGCCACCTTCGATAATCCCTACACCCTCCAATATTTAGTGTTCATTAGAAGAGTTAGTATTCATTTCAGCCACTCTGCTAAGGGTTTTACTCTTATTGTCTCATTTACTTTTGCCAATAACTCTGTGAAGAGGCAAAATTACTTAAGAGGAAACAGAAACTCTGAAAGATTAAGTTACTTCTTCCTAGTCACAAATGTAGAAAACTATAGCCCTGGAATGGAACCCGTGTAATCTGATTCCTGATCCTGTTATATTAAATGCTAGAATGACCGCCTACTTCCGCAACTGTAAGACCAATAAAATACCAAACATGTGACGAGTAGGTTTGGTATACACTCTGGAAATATGCATTTATTAAAAGGTGTCGTTAATGCCCACAAAACTTAGGCCATTTCGTGGTTTGGTAGGAGTTTATAGAGAAAGCATGTTCACATATGTGAGTTTTGTACACGTATATATCATTATGCAAATGTAGACACACTAAATAAAGACAGCAATGTAAAAATCAATAACAAAAAATCTTGCTTATGTGCAAGTAAATAATCAAAATAGCATGAAAATTAAAATAGAATAAAAGAAAACAAAACAGGGGTATCAGCACTATCAGATGTTTAGATACACCATAAACCTCAATAATTAGAAAATGTAGTACTGGCCCATGAGAGAAAAAAATGCTTCACAAGAAATAAAAAGGTATAAAAATGTCCAAAATGGACCCAAACATACTTGGAAACTCACTTTATGATAAATATTGCATGATAAATGAGCTGATATGACAGACTTTGTACCAAATGAGGTTGGAATAGTTGAGTGGCCATTTGGAAAAAAAAGGTTGAGGCTCTGTGTGGTACATCAAAAGGAATTCCATAATAATTTAAATGTCATGAAACGTAAAAACTTATAAGTAAAAAATAAGAATATAACGTTATTCAACGACAGCAAAACACCATAGTAATATTCCTTTATATGTTTCATATGAAAACACCTATGTTATTACGTTTCAACATTGAGAAAACTAAAGAAAACCCTGATGCATGTAATTATATAAATAATAATATGGAAAACCTACATAGCATGATAATAATAATATCATAAACAAAATCAAAAGAAAAAGTTAAATTTTTAAAAGTATTCACAAAACACTCACAGTAGGAGAATATCCCTGATATATAAAGTGATCCTAAAAATATATTAAAAAAAGGCAACCCAAAGGAAAAATGACAGCCTATTGAACAGATAGTTCACAGAAAGGAAAATAGAAATGGCTCTTTATGAAAGGATGCTCAACTTCTTTCACTATCAGAAAAATGCAAATTAAAACTACATTAAGACAGGAGCCAGCCCAGTGGCACAGCAGTTAAGTTTGCAAGTTCTGATTCGGCGGCCTGGGGTTTGCTGATTCAGATCCCAGGTGCAGACCTACACACTGCTTGTCAAGCCATGCTGTGGCAGCTGTCCCACATATAAAGTAGAGGGAGATGGGCACAGATGTTAGCTCAGGGCAAGTCTTCCTCAGCAAAAAGAGAAGGATTGGCAGCAGATGTTAGCTCAGGGCTAATCTTCCTCAAAAAAAAAAAATACATTAAGTTATGTTTAACTTAGGAGCTTGGCAAAGATTCTGGTTTCAAAATATACTCTGTTCAAGTATACATGCTAGGGAGAACCCGCATTCTATATATATTTCAAATCCATGCAATATGTGTGGAGGGCAATTTGGCAAAGTATCCCATCTGCATATTTACCCTACAAATATTGCTGAGGTAACATCTGTGCCCAATCTTCCTCTCTTTTTTGTATGTGGGATGCTGCCACAGCATGGCATGATGAGTGGTGGATAGATCTGCTCCCAGGATCTGAACCCACAAACCCTGAGCCAGCAGAGCATGCCACCTTAACCAGTACGCCACTGGGCTGGTCTCTAAAACTATATGTTATCTTTTAGGAAGCAAATATGCATTAGTTTGTAATAGAAATTTTGAAAACAACTAACATGCCCACCAACAGTGGTAAGAGTTATTTGATGTTATAAGACTTTCATGTTATATATATATATATATATACACATACATATATACACACACACATGCACACATGTGTATATATACAATTGAATAGCTTTCAGGTTAAAAGGTGAATGAGGAACCTCTGTATGCACCAGTATAAAAAGATCTTAAAAGTGCCTTATCAGGTGGAAAAACAAGACAGAGAACAAAGTTCAGTGTATTTCTTTTGTGTAAAGTAAGTACTTATGTTCTATTTGCTTATATCATCACAAATAATCTTTGGATCAGTACACAAAAACTAATGACTGGTTACAGGAGGAGTGTGTGTGTGTGTGTGTGTGTGTGTGTGAGTGGGCTTGGGGATAGCATATGGAAGATCGTTGTAGGATCAGGAGCAAGACGTATCCATTCTACGCCTTTCTCTTATTTCTACTTTTGAACAGACTATCACCTAATCAATGATTTTAAAGGGTAAGAAAATCTATTAGCATATCCACTAATTGTATTTTTGTTACTCTTCTATTCTTCCATGCCAGGGAAATTAAATATGAGTTTCATCTTTAATTAGAGTCTTGTAACATTAAAGTTTGCTGGACTAACAATTCTAAGTAAATGCTAAGGGTCATGAATTTTACCCTAAGGAGCTAGGTCATTCTAATAATATTCAGGTATTAACTGTGCTTCTTAATAAAGAAAAAAATCCTTAGTTACATAAAAATTTACCTTTCATGACAGAAAGACAAGTTAAATTTTACTAAATTATTATCCTCTCTTGAATATTAGCATCACCAATGCTCAACCAGCAGATCGTGGCAGGAAGCACATATCACTCAATTTTGCATTCCCAGGGCCTACCATTACGTATGAAATAATTAAACATTTAAAATAAAATAAAGTTCCCATTTATTCTTTATTTGAAACTAACTGAATGATTTGACTTGTGTCAGTGGTTTTCATTAGGCATATCAAAGTTGTATTTAGAGAATCTAGAAATTGAAAAATTGTGCAATTTCTTTTTCATTCTGGGGTCTATGTAATAAAATCTTAAATAGACTTTGATATCCTAAGACTCCCTCACTGCAGATTTATTAGTTAACTCAATAAGCCCAATATTAGGTTAGGAACTCTGTCAGCTTAGACACATAGCTAATTGTGATTGTCCACGTGTGGATTTCCGTTTTTAATTTAAACTTATTTCTCTTGCTTCCACAGTAGTCTAAAATCAAATACAAGTGGTGTTTGCATTGTTCTGTTTAGGATTATATATCCCATACACTCCTATAATTATGATAATCAAAAATAATGATAATGATGAGTTGTAAACTTGGTGTTCAAACACAGCAGGGACTAACAAGTATAAATTCATATATAAGATCTTATTTCCACTTTTGTTAGAAAGCACTGTTCTTTGTTTTAAGATGTATGTATGAAAGCGTTAGTGTCACGATGTGTATGAATTCCTATCAGTTCAGAACAGGGGCAGGAGGTAATATTTAGAAAATTTCAATGTACTTCATATTCTTTAGTATAACCCATTTTATATAAAATGAAATTGAAGCATGTAAGGTGAGATATTTTGCCATTTCATAGTTAAGTCAATGACATTGAAGCAAGTGCCCCTGGGTTGGAATCACTGTTATAGGACCTCTCTTATTTAATCCACTGGATCCCAAATGCCAGTCTGTTAGAATAATGTGATTGATAAATGAGGGGAACATAAAATAAGAGACCTTTAGTGACACTTTCCTAAAGTAAATTTAATTAATTCATTCTAGCTTTTGTTTTAGGATATTTTCTACCCTTATTTTTTTAACTGCTTTATTGAGGTTAAAGGACACGTATTTTAAGTGTGTCATTTAACTTAAGTTGTTATCATACAACTTCACAAAAGTTATGACTTATCTGCACTCATGACCATCACCACAAAAGTAAGAGAGTTAACATTTCCATAGCCCCAAAAAGTTTCCTCATGCCTTTCACAGTTCTTCATTATTAATTTTTGTGATCAACACTGTGACTTTAGAGTGATGGATTATGGTAGTTTGAGGACTTTTAATTTCTCTCTCTCTCTCTCTCTTTTTTTTTTTTTTTTTGATTACTTGGCAAGCCAGAAAATACACTGATTTCTTAATAAATATTTATTGAGATCTCACCATGAAGGCACTATTTCAGGCTCAGGGAACACAGCAAGAAGGAAAATAAATAAGACAGCTGCCTTCATTTAGCTTCTATCTTTATAGTGAGAAAAGCCAACCATTAAACACAAAGTGATGCTAAGTGCAAGATACTATGATTGCAGTGATTAGAATAGTGTTTGGAACATGGTAAATATTTAATATAAAAATTGTCTTTGCTATCACGACCCAAGATCCCAGAGTACATGAATGATGGAAGTGAGATTCCAAGCCAGCTCTCACTTTCTTATTGCCACTTCCAATGGTTGCAATCACTAATCAAAACTAAATATTTCAATCAAGCCAAGAGAAGTTTAAACAAAAATTGATTGACTAGTACATGCTTAAGCATTGAAATTGCCAGATGATGTCATAACACGTTATGTTTTTCTATTTTACATTGTACAAAGTTTACTCTTGTAGCTTAACTTGCTAATATAATAACATTGTTACTATTCGCTAACTGTAAAATGATTGGCATTTAAAATATCATCAAGGGATAGCAAAAATGTTCACTTTCTAAAACTGCTCACACATGATATGTCTTTTCCTACCATTAATATAATCCATTTAACAAAGACCAATTTCATTTATCAAAAGGAAGCAATTTGCACAAACTTTTCTCAGATAGATGGCCCTTTTTACACCTCCCAAAGCTAGTGTCTGCAAACCTCATCAGAGGTGTGAGTGCTGATAGAATGTTATGATGTCATTTCAATCAACCACCTAAGGGAAGTTACCAAATAATGCAGCATTTCAACAGTCAAAAGAAAATACTCAACCACTTCATACTTCTTCTTTCTTCTCTCTTCTTATTTACTCCCTCTTCTCTCTTTCCTTACTCTGAGTTTTCCGTGAGAGCCTGTTAACTGAAACTATTCTGTTATTTCTTGACGTTGTAACAATGGTTTACCTTCGATGGCTACGTCAGTTTCAGCTGAGTTATCCATTAAATATAATGCTTAATTGTGCTTGTCTCAATTTCTCAAAGTTTTTCATTCTTAGAAAGCAATTGTACACTCATTTCTAGGCTGTAAGTACTAAGTATTTCATTTTCTCAACAACTCAACACCAGAGCTTTATTGCATTGGACCATTTAAACAATGCAGAGTGTTTCTGGAGAGTCCTATGTAAACAGGTCCAAGAATTCACAAACTGGAAACAAATTACAAATAAAATATATACATATATTTTGCTGCTTGAAGAACAAGCTGTTCTGGTTAATTTAATTTTATGACTGAGGTTTAACATAATTTAACATTTTTTTTTAATGACAGAGGAAGTTGAATAATTTTATTCAGTCCTTAAAATATCCTACTCTAAGGTAGAAGAAGAAAAGCACATACTCCCAAGAAATATGTGTGTGTGGAGGTTGGGGACATGTAAGTATGTGTGTGGGCTTACCATGTTGTTCTTAAACTTTATCAACACTTTACATTGTTGGAAAGGCACTTGTGAATGCCATGGAAGTTTAACAATTGCCTCCAATTAAGGTTGGAATACAGTAAATGAGAAAAGGAACAAGAAATGAGAACCAACTACACAATTATCCAGGAATACTTAGAGCAGAAAGTACCCCAACTACAGAGTTAGATGGTATTTATCAATACAACATGAATGGAAAGGTGGGTTGATATTGTATACATTTGCTATATCCATACACACACGTACATACACTTACAAAACGTATTCTCTGTAGCTTATAGCTTAAAGACAATTTAAAGATAATTTGATCAAATTCCCTCATTTAACAGGTGAGGGCAAAAGCCTGGGAACTTTAATAACAGGCCTATAAAGTCACAGCTAGAGAATGACAGAGTTGGAACGGTATCTGAAATTTTTAAATGAGAAAAAAAAAAAAGCATTGAACATGTGAAAGTTAGAACATTCAGGGTTGATTTTATAAGGTCTGGGAGAAAGTAAAAGTTAATATGAAGAGGGTAGTCTATAGCTTATTCTCATTTTTCTGGTGATTGCAATGGGGAGATGCTGTGCGAGATAGTTAAAATCTAGAACAAGTTCTAACACAGGGTTTGGACTCTATTGGGTGGTTATTCCATCCAAAAAGACAAGATTATACTAAACGTAATATTGGAGAGTTTAGAAGCGGTACTGATTGTTATAAACGAGTTTTAAATCTATAATCCTGTTGACCTTCCCACGAGTGTGGGGTACATGCACATTGCTTCCAAGAAGTCCACTGGCAGCTTCTGAAAAAGGTTTGCTATCTAATTAAATAGAATAAGTATTAGTGAAACACCAACTGCTTTAAGAAATAAAACCCAGACTTTGTGGGGTAAATTCCAAACTTACTGTGTCAACACAATAGAATATATTGTTCACTCTCATGTTGTAGAGTGATGCTTCTATTTCTGGGTGGCAGTTCGTTTTCCACTTGAAGATTCAGGGATCCAGGCTCTCTACCTGTGTGTCAAGTATTCACTAGTACTTCTGCTGTATCCGACATATCTGGGCGTGTGAATAGGGAATAGGAAAACGGTGCTATGGAGCAGGAACTCTTGCTTACCCTTCAGCTTGGAAGTAACACAAGTGAGAGAGATAGAAAGGAGAGGGGTCAGGTAGGGGAAGGAGAAAGGAGTGAAAGGAGGAAAAGGGCAACGCAGTCCTTGGCTGAGCAGCCATTCCCTAGCAAAAATTCTACTAACGTAATGAGAGCACAAGTCTTTGGCGAGCATCTACCTATCTCTAACACAATATGTATGTGAGACTTACTCCTTCTTCTTGGGTTAGAACTTATCCGGTCATCCTATGTGATAGTTGCAATAATAAACATAAGGACCAAGATAACCTGCTTAAAATATATTTCTATTTGCATCAGAAAGCCACCTGTTAGTAGAGATTTTACTTAAAAGTTAAAAGAGTTAACACATGCAGTGGTAATACTAAAGACTTTTCAAAAATGGTAATGTTCAGTCAGAACGGATGCTGACCATCAGCCTGAGTGTATGTTAAAATTGCTTTTTAAAATGGAAAATTCTATTCTTAGTAATTGTTACCATTAGGCAAATATGTGGTATTTTGTCAAACAAAGGACCAGATACGTTTCCAGATTTCTTTTTCTCTATATTAATAGCATGAACTGACTCCTCTTGGATTCATCTCCCTATACCTCCCTTTTCTTATTTCATGATCCCTCACCTTGGCGTCTGCCTGCCAGATGGGATTTTTTCTCATGTTGATTCATCTGCTCCTAGGGGTATTCCTACCCATTGTGCCATGGCATGCTCTATTTTGTGTGACTTGGACCCTAAGCAACAGTGCTTTGTAAATTGTGTGAATAGATGTTACCGAACCTGAAGTGAGTTCGCTCCCCCGTTGCGCAGCAAGACAATTTCTGACACCGGGTGTGGTGGAAGAAAGGAGGAATTTTATTTTTGCACAGCGCTGAGCAAGGAGAGAGGGCAGCTAACGCTGAAATCCCAAACTCCCCAAAAAGCTAAAAGGAAGGGTTTTTATTTGGGGTTTTAGGTAGGGGAGGGGGAGCATATGGCCTTGCTGGTCAGCAGCTTTCCCACCAGCCTGTATGTTTCTCTTTGCGGGAGGAGATAGTCCAGGTGCTTGTCCTTGACGGTGTGTGTCTCCATGGAGGATAGTGGATTCTGGAGCCAGGAAGCCAGAGAGTAAGCAGAGAATGAGGGTTTTGGTTTTAACCCCATATATGCTGGATTTAATGTGGGGAAACTGATATCAGAGTCGATATCATAGACTTGCAATGATTGTCTTAAAGAGTAAGTTATGAAAGTGAAAACATGTGGCTTCTATTTGGGCTGCTCAGAGTCCACTTTTGCTTTCACCCAGGTTCTTGGTTCTTTCGTATGTAGGTGATATTTGTCCTCTGTATAAGTAAAGTCTAAGACCTTTAAACTATAAAAAAAAAAAAAACTATAAGACACTTAGAACACTTTTTTCTTTCATAAAATAAATATAGTCTATAAAATTGCATCTACACCCTGTTTATATTTTCTCACCAGGTTGGTTCCTTATAAGTAATGCCAAAATAAAGATCAGACTAGCTCACATATAATTATCTTAAAGGTCTGAGTATGTGAAATCGCAGCTAATGATATTTACTATAATTAGGGAAGCAAATTAGAAGAATATTAAAGCCTTCACATTTCAGTATTCATAGATAGATTTGTAGGTAATTACAAAACAATGTTGTTACTAATGAGAAGTTTTTCATAAAAACTAAGACAGCAATATTTTTCTGTAAAAACTAATTTGGCAAATTTTAGTAAAAAAATAGCTTTTTCTCAATGGCTGTTTCGTCTCAGTGAAATAGATTGAGATTTTGGAAATTTAAGACAAATGTTTACACCAAAGCCACTTTCCCTTTGTTAACAACAAAAATAAAAGATTCTTAGTCATTTTAAAAGTTTGGATAATTTGGATGATATTTATATGTTTATGAAAGATATTTCCTTAGATCTGGTCAAGCAGTCAATTACTAAATAAAAATTCTGTTATGGATTTAACATGGTACTAGTCAAGTCAGGGAAGAAAGTGGAATATAAATTCTTGACTCCGCCCATAAAAGGCTTACAACTTTTTTGAAGAACAGGATACATCAAGTAAAAAATAGATTATAATTAAGAGTTCAATGATATAACTGAGAATACAAGAATAGGAAAGCATGACAATATTCTAATAGTAAACAACTGATATTCAGAAAGGTTAGCTAAAGAATATACTACATAATACATTTGTAGATATTTAGAGCTCTCTAATAGTACTTAGTAGGCATCATCTGTAGCAGTCACAGTATCTATAGGGAACATATAAAGGGATGTAAATGAGATTCTCATAGACAATGTATCTCTAAAGAGTGAATGCTTAGTGTCAGGCACTGTATTAGGTACTAGAAAATGATGTGGCAAAGACATGATAATCTGGTGGAGGAGACATAGAAAACAGATGTAACAACACATTCACCTTGAGGCTTTGGAGTGGATGATACTTTGGAGTATGGGGATAGGGTAGCAAACGCATCTTAGAAGGGGTCACAACTGGACAGAGTTTTAAAGAACAGATAAGCATTAACCTAGCAAAGAAGGAGCTGAGAGGTGGAAGATACTTCATACAGAGGGGACAGAATGTGCAAAGCAAAAGAATAGTATCTTTTACTGAAATGGTGTGTGTGTGAGTGTATGTCCTATATGCTAAAGGCAACATTAAGATTTCCCATCATTGCTCTATGACACACCAAAAACTCTATTCTCTCCTTTTCAACTACCTTTTTTCATGGCATCTACTAGGAAAATATTTTTGCAGTGAGCAATGACTAGTAAATGAATTCTAGCTATGACTCTTAGGCTTTGGACCCAAATCCCAATATAGGTTCTTTCTCATGTAGATTGACCAATTCAGAGAATTCTTTTTGACTAATTGAGAGACGGCTTGTTTTGTAGAACTTAAGGCCGCCTATTGTCTGCAGTTTTTCCTGTGCCTCTGTGCATGTTTGCTTCCTCGGGAAGCAGATTCTGAGAAAGAGATTGGACAGAGTACTGAATCTGGAATGGCTTTGCAGAGTTGTCCTAATTGGTGTGAAGATGCTGGATCTTTAACCTCATATCAACTAGTCATTGGATGGGGCCTGACTCCAGAAAGGGGGCGCCAGCTTGGGCAAAATGGCTCTCTTAAACCCAGATAATCTTCAGAAGGAGACCCTCTGGAACCAGATGCAAGCTTGCAGTGACCAACCTTCTCAGCAGCTGTGGAAACGAGCACTTCAGTCCCAAAAGGATATTCTGAGTAGTTGCGCCACCTTGTTTCACACAACCCTGAACCCACCACCAAAATGGCTCTTAACTTTTCAATATGAGTTAAATTAGATGTAGACCTTCCTAGTCTGTAAGAAGAGATGAACACAATTCCCAGCAACAGAAATTTTACCTAGTTGCTTAGTGGGGCTGGTGTTAAGTCACCCCTGAAGCCTCCCCATGAGGAGTGGAGGAAGTAGTCTCCCCTTGTGCGTAGTTAACTTACAAAATAATGAAGTCCTCCAGAGAGAACTTTCTTCAGTCCCAGAACTGCCATTTCCAAGCCTTCTTAGACAGTAGACATATTCAAGTCAAACCGTAGAGATGTAGGAAACAACAGTGCACTGTGTTGCATTCACTCTGCTGGCTTTGATGCAATACGTGGAAAACAATCACAGATGACTTGCTCAAATAATTTATTTTTCACAGGATTATCCAACATAAACTTTATTCAACATAAAATTATCTAATATATCTTGCCTAAACCTTTGTATTAATACTCCCTACACACATACACACACATTCTTTTGGGATAAGGGTAAAGATAAAAGGCCACAGAATTTTAATCTCAAGGTATGTTCTGGCAAGGGTCCATTGGTTGCCTTGATATGTCCATTGGTCACCTTGCATATATGGATGACTTTTCTTTACCAAGAAACCTCCTAAGCCAATACTGTTGATTGGATCTTGTTGACAAAAGCTCTTGTCAGAGAAAAATCCAAAGGATCCATTAGAGTGAACCTTGAAACTTAGAGTGCAAGGGCAACTTAACACCCTCTGGTTCTTACATCAAACAGTGGGAAACTTCTTATCTGTGACCAGTTTCTCTAGAGCTATTGATGTTTACCTCTGTAACCTATAAACAAATAAGCAAACCTAAATATGTTAGTTTGAGATATGATTCATGCACTTGATGTTTTTGCTAATTCCATCTATTTGGTTGTAGGTTTTATAGTTGTGTAAATTTATCAACCCTAATCTGGTAATGCTAAATGAAAAAATGTAGAGGCCCTCAGTGGGATTGTAAGCAGACCTCATGTGGAGTTAGAACCGGAGTTAGAGTCTTATGTCATATACCTTCATGGTCTAATAAAAGAAGTTTTGTTTTGCTTTGTTTTTTCTCCCCAAAGCCCCAGTGCATGGTTGTATATCTTAGTTGTAAGTCCTTCTAGCTCTTCTATGTGAGCTGCCACCACAGCATGGCCACTGACAGATGGGTGGTGGTGTGGTTCCCCAACTGGGAAGCAAACCCAGGCCACTGAAGTGGTGACAGCACCAAACTTTAACCACTAGACTATCAGGGCTGGCTCTGAAAGAAGTTCAAGAAAATTCTATAGGGAGAGAGAAAAAATTGCATCAAAGATTACAAAAAAGATAACATTTCATTTGTTAAATCTCCAGCCTTCCAAAAGTGAGAATGTATCTCCCAAAGGATGTATATTCAGTAAGATGTGTAATAGCGCCATTATAGCATGTCTTAAAAAGGAGAAAGTTGGGGGACCAGGTGGATAGATGCAGAAAGAGGAAGGATGATGGTTTACTATGCATGATAGTGTAGGAAATGCTTTCAGTGTTTCCCAAGAGAAAAATTTGCCTGACTTCATTTAATTAGTTGTTTATGAAAATTATTTGCATATAGAAACAATTTGTGAGCAATATTAATTTAAATCTTTCAAGGCACTTTGAATCCAATTTGGGAATAGGTATGTTAATACAAATGCAAACTGCTAGTACAGCACAGTCATTTAGCACACGGACTTTAAATAGATAACCAGATGCTGCATCAGGAATCTGCCATATAGTGTCTCTATGAACTTGAACAAGTTGCTTAACTTGCTTGATTGTTTCTTCATCTATAAAATGAATTGTAATACATCATTGACCTTTGTTAAATACAACACTGTATTTAAAATAGTATAGCGTCTGAACAATAGAAGGTCTCAATAATGTGATTTTACCATTAAAACCATTGAAACATTGTTTTATTGTCATATTTCTTATTGTCTCAGAAAACTGAGTCTATGTTTCTCTCACTCAATAGTAAATATTGAGCCCTTACAATGTGCCATACGCTGTGAGGGATGCTTCTGATACAATGGTGAGCTGAAAAAACATAGTCCTTACCCTCTAAGAGCTTTGTGTAGTGAAGGAGACAAGCAAATAGTCAATCAGTTACTATATACCGATAGAAAAAAGCAAATTGATCAAAAAATCAATAGTGAAAATATTCTTGGGTCATTCTTACTGAAATTCAACACCTCTGATCTCTGCTTGACTTGCTATAAGATTCAAATTTAAAATTTATAAAAAGAATTTCAGTATCAGAGAAAAGAAGTATGCTTAATATGATTTACCTTCTTTTGGAGAATTTTGGAAATGTCTAAGAGTAACACCATATAGGATTGTTGGCAAATGCATGTGTGTGTATACACTAAGCTTCCATTAAAAATCATGTGATCAACTGATAGTCATTAACTTGATCCTTGTCATTTAAATTAGAAAAATAGAAAACAAAATATAATATGCACAACAAAACAAAACAAAAAATAACATGCACAATATTATGAGTTTAGTTTTCTTATATGCAAGCCATTGCACAATGAATCTCTTCTACAAGGAGGAACAATAGGAAAAAGACTGAAGACAAACTTGAAATGTTATAAATGTTTCCCTCTAGGTGATGAGATTATGAACTATTTTTTCCTTTGGGGCTTTTTAGTGTTTTCAAAGATTTATTATTTTAGAAACTAGGAAAGTGCATATAAGAAATAACTCACATTTTTATAGTAATGGAAAAAATATATTCCAAGTTATCAGTACTGTTCTCATTTCCAAGGGTATTACTTTATCTTGGATCTATGAACACTTTTGTAATTACACTTGAAGGCTTTTAAAGGCTTTTTCCACATTCCTCCAAATTCAAGAAATTGCTATCACACAACTAAACTGGTGACAGAGCTGCAACACCCCAGGTAGATCACAGCCCTTTGCTGCTTCATCCTAAAGGAGTGTGCAATGCATTTCCTTCACTGGGTTTTTTACTCTGGATTAAGGAGAGCTTTGGGAATTACTGAAAGTGCTGAAGCATCAAATATTTTCCTGGAGTCACAGAAAAGGGAAAAGAATTAAAAAAGAAACCCTACTAATAGGTGACCTGAAAGGGCAGCCCTGAGGCAACGCCACGTTGTCCAGCTCCTAGGGTTTTCCAAGGGGCAAGTAGGGATTTTTCTTTTCTTTCTAGAAGAATTACCTAACGATCCCTATGTCTTTTTGGTCTATAGCGATTATCCATGGATTTATTCCACCTGAAGGGTGTTTGTGTTGTACAGTACTTGTTTTCACTTTAGAATCCCATCTTACTCCAATTTCTAGCACAGATGAACCAACCAAGTTGATTTTAGTGCTAGCTTTTGAGAAAGCTGGTGAGCTCTAATTAGGCTGTGGTTACTAGGATTGAAGTGGGCGATGACTGCAATGGTCAATCCCTTTCCACCCAGGCACTGCTTTCACACTTGCCCCTTACAGAAATAAGCTGAATTACACCAAATTCCCACGTGTTCATTCATATTCACCTAGAATTCCCAAAACTCTGGTGGTGATTTTCCACTAAGAACCTATAAGTAGTCTCTTCACCCAAATATTTTCATGGATTTATAAATACAAACAGCATCCATTACATATCTAAACTGACAGATGCTAAAATTGCATATCTATTTTTGTTTTTCTTCTTTGAATCGGGAGATGTTTTCTCATGAGAGTTTCTCGTAAACATTTGGCAAATATAAGATAATGTTACTCTCTAGATAGAGAATTTTTAATGAAAAGTTTAAAATATTTCCTCAAATGTTCTGGAAATCACTGGTGATATCTTTAATAAATTGGTCAACTGCCAATAAAACTGAGAAATAAAATCCTTAAAAAATTACAATTTGTCTATTCCAAACCAGACAAGCTGAAATGAAAGAACAAATTAGATTATCTCAGAATGACAAACGCTTATCCAACATATTCCACAATTAGACTACTTTTTTTCAGAGAAGGAAGAACCATCAGGCGTGATGAACTTTGCCTTGATGATGAACACACTTCTATCGACCTGTAAATAACTTTAGTTTCCTTACTTTACAGGTTAAGACTACTTATTTCTAACTAGAACACACACACACACACACACACACACACACACACAGACTACACACTCTTGATGATTTAGAGAAAAGAAAATTGTTAATTCAAATAAATGAAAATGGAAAGGTCCTGGTTCAAGGCTCAAAGAAAGCCACCAGGACTTAGGTTCTCCCATGCGTCTGCCTTTCTCTGTGTTGTCTTCATTCTCAGGCTTCACTGAGTGCTCCCCCAGTGCCATCAACCATTGCTTCCTGGTGATAATTTGTCTATAGTGGCCCCAGCCTCATATATTCTCATGTTTAATATCATCAGCAAAAAGTAGTCCTGTTTTCCAGGTTAGTCCACAAAATTCCTAGTCATTCTGATAGAATTAGTGTGTCCTAATCATGCCTGAGCCAATCACTGTGGCCAGGAAAATACAATGCACTACCCAGGTTGGCCAAGGTCATATGAAGATGAAGCTCCACTTCGACTTTGAAGAGGGTAGAATTCTCAAGTGAAAACGGAGACTTTTGCTGGAAGTGGCAAGGGATGTAGGAAATGCTAACCACAAATAATCACTGTACTTCTCTAATAGCCCCTCTCCCTACAAATTGATGAGTATCTAAAACAAAGCAAAACAAAACAAATAATATAGATTACTATGGGTCTTCATTTCACCTCATCAAAGACTCTTATTGACCCATCAAAGCACTAAGAGATCATTACAGTTAATGCCCTGATTCTCAATTAAATGGACCTCGCAGCATTCTCCAGGAAAACATCTGCCTTGCACTTACGACTTTACAAACACACCAAAAAAGTGAACAAGCAAGTATGAATAAGATTGCTAACTTTTGTGTGTGTAGAAAGAATCGGCAGACCATGCCACAATTCTTGAACTTTGAGTTATAGATTGAGAAGGGCTCTAAGTCAGAAAGCTCTCAGGGGTTTAATTACACTGATGTTGCTACTAATAAAGACTTCTTAATGAAATGACTTAATGAGATACAGAAAGAACTTCCCTGAATACATTTATTTTCTCTGGCCAGACGATAGATTGACTCTTTGAGAGTTGGTGTCCAGGAATATACAGAAGGCTGTAATGAGACCTTAGAGATATTGCTGTTTTGCCTCTAGCTGTCTGTGTGACCTTGCACCAAACTCTTCATATTTCAGACCCAGTTTCTTTGGTTATACATTAATAAAAAAATGATTCCTGATTTTGGCTCAGCATCATATAATTATACTTTTTAAAATATGTGGCATTCCTATATTTGTGGGAAGTGAAATATTTGGCTTCAATGGTTCCCTAGAGGTTTAATCTGAGAGGAGTTGGCAGTGAATCAGGTCTTGAAACCTCAGAGGCGCTATGATGAACTAGAGAATAGTCCTACCCCATGGGTCATGAAACACGGTGGAAAACAGGAGTGACTAGCAAGAGTTTTACATTTGAGGTAACTGTACATGTAATTCCTCACCTCTCTCCATTTAAATCAGTTGCTAGGTTTGACCTTGAGAATGTATGAATGCTTTACTTACCTGCATAATAACTCTCATTGCTGTTCCTTTCAGGGAGAATAAAACGCTTATTCATGCAAAAGAAAGGAATAGACCTGAATTAATCCTAGAGACAATCCTAGAATTTGAAGATAGAGCATCTTTGTCTTTCGACCAGATTAATCCTTTTAAGTAAAGATCCAGTGTGAGCAGTGAAAACACTTGGGATCTACAATTAAAGGACTGGGTTTCAGACCCAGCCCTACCATCAGCTGGCTGAGTGAGAATGGACAATTCGTTTATCTCTCTTCCACAGGATTCATTTGTATTAACATGAGAATGATACTGCATCCATTATAGGACTGTAAAGGTTGAACAAATCTGTTTTTTACCAGGTATTTGTGGAAAATTAATGTCCATCAGCCTCAGGAATCTGTGGATAAGAATGAGGTCTTCATGTCAGATACCACAAGCTTTCAAGTATCATAAAGATGAACCTCACTAGGTATTTCTGAGAAGCCCAGTCTTATCGTACATATACTTATGGCCAACTACATTGGCTCGCGCATTTTCTCCTGCTAGCATAGTACATTGATGCTGCTGATCTCCACGGGCACATTATTTGTCTTCCTGTCTAGAGGGCCAATTCCCAGTGCCACCAAAGCTGCAATATCAAAGCTGTTAAATGCTACATGGTTATTTTCCATTTTCACTATGATGCTGAATCTCATGCATAAATGAGTGGAATCACCCTCTCCAGCAAGGAATGCGTTCTATCGTTGACCTCTGTCTCAGAGCAACATTGACTATTCTCTGAGTCTTAAAGGAATTCTAGAGAATGGGGACCTCTTAAATTTATTCCAGAAGCTTCCTTCTTCTGTGATATCTGTAAGAAATCAGATATATTTCTCGTAGTTGGGCAAAGAACAAAATCCATACTGTACTCCAATTCAGTATGTCTCCACTGCCCTTTCTCCCCGGGCAGCCACATAAACCTTCCACTCCATAGATCACAGGCAAATCCCTCATGCAGATAAGTGCCTTGAGTTTCAAAACCCCAGCAAAATCCACTTGGGCTCTTTCTACATTCCTTGCTCTACTAATAACCTCTAAAATGCAACAAAAGTATCTTATCATTTGATTGAGATCTTATATTATTTGGACCTAGCCCACCTAAAGGCTAACATATTTTTATCATTCTGATAATAAAATGACAATTCTTGATTAGGGACCATTATTTATAAATTGATGCCATTTGTAATTTTAGTTAGTGAATTTGTTTAAACATTTTGAAACTTTGGCTACAAAAACTGTGTTATTAACCCAAAGCCATTATTAAGCAGCATGGATTCCTTAGCAGGAAAGGAGTTTGTTTCTAAGTCTCACCACTGAGAGCTTCAGAGATGAATTCATAATGATTTAAGACTTATTATAAATAGATGGATGCTAAAAGGATAAGAGAGAAGAAGGGGGCAGATCCTGCTCACACACACTTGAGAAGTAAGGATGGATGTAGAGAACCATGTAGCCTGTCAATGAGTCTTTGATTATACCTCGGGAAGACAGGCTTACATTGCTCATATCTGGCAGCCAAGTTTAATTGTGCTATTTGACCAAGATCAGTGAAACATGTATCTCACCAACTGTAGTTGTCAATTACTTATTGAGGAAGAGACAGAATTTATTAAATTCAGGAGCTGGATTTCAAAATGAGAATAAGCTTTCTTCTACAGTGGGTATAATTAATGGATAGTTCAAATGTCCTTGGATTAGAATTATTGTGGAAAGAAAAGGTTAAATTAAGCAAGATACTGTGTACCCCACTGAAGGTGATTTGTTTAGAAATAATAATGAGATATGTAGGAATCAAGAAAACCTCTAATCATGAAAAGAGGAATAGCAAGTCCTATAGAAAAACAGCTTATTAGCTGAAGCAAGAGTTTTGAGGAGCCAGAAAAGAAACTCCTTCCTCTCCCAAATTAGGCATGGACTAAGGGAATGAGGACTTTTAAAATAATATATTCACTCTGCTTGTCCTAAAGATAGTTGAGGAGCAGGCAGAAGGAAAGAGCTGGCAGAAAGGCGAATATTTCAGTGAAAGACTTCCTAAGAACTTTCCATCAGGAAAATTCTGCTTTCTGGAGAGGACTTGCAAATAGGCTGCTTTTAGGATGTCTGTATAATCAAATTATTCATTCGACAATATGAAAATAACACACCTTTCTTCTGGAATTTTTGGAAAATATTCTCAAGTACAAAGAAGATAACAGCAGCCAGCCAAATCTCACTATCCAGCGAAAACCGTGTTAATAATTGAAACGTGTTTCCATCCAGGCTTTTCTTTATACATGCATTTGACATCATAAGATATTTATAATTCAGTATCCTGCTTCGTTACTCAGAATTATAGCCTGCGTATTTTACTATCATTAAAAAAGTGACTATACATCATTTTAAAAAAGAACATTATGTTTTGCCAAAATTAACTACAAAATGTGGTTGCACATGTATTTTGCATTTGATATTTGTTGTTAGAAATAATGCTATTCTATGTGTGGTTCATTCTGAAAATTTTTCCCTAAAATATTTTTGAATTTGTAGCAGAAAAGTGAAGTGATAAAGGAAAGAAATCCAATTTTGTTGAGCCTGTACTATATGCCATCAACTATTCTAAATTCTTTATGAATGTCATGGGGCTCCCAAGTTATACCCAATTTGTGTCTATCACTGAGATTCAGAAGTATATCTCTATCAGTCTTCCAGCAGCCAGCCTTACCTGTTTGCCAATTTGCAAGAAGGACTGAGGAAGCTATAACAGGAGAACTCATTCTTGGGGACTACTGGAGAGCAGAGATGATTCTGAATACAGTTTAATATTTATTGCCAGATGTGCCTTCTGGCCCAGCTCCACAGCCTATAGAAAAGGGAAGAAAGTAAATAAAATCAAAGTACTATTTCTCTAAAATTATGCAAGTAACTGGGAATACTTCTAATAACGGTAACATAAAGAGGAGAGAAAAATTTGCCCCAGCTTCTGAGCAAATTCCCAGCACTGGCACTTTAGATCTTCAGTGCAAAAGTGTCGAGCAAGAGGTGGCAGACCCCGGAGGGAGCAAAGTACCCAATGGAGGCCAAAAGATTGCCTGCTTGAACAGGGCAACACTGCCGCACAACATTTGCTGGGCATGCTTGACATTTCCAGAGCAGAAACAGCAACCACATCCAGAAAATGGGTAGTGTCCAACAGATGCAAGGGATAGCTAGTAGAAGTGGCAGTAGTGCCCCCGAGTCCAACTGACACAGTGGCTTTAGGAGCCAGATGTTTTAAGCACAATTGAGAGACAATCTGAAGACCCACAGGAATTCTTGAAGGAGAAGAGAGAGACTGTTAGGAATGGGGTTCTGCAATAGAAGGGAGACGGGGAGCAAAAACGTAAGAGAGATATATCTCATCTATTAACACATTTAAGCTCAGCTAAGCTGAGAACGTTGAAGAACTAAGTTAACAAAAAGAGAGCACATGTGGGAGTTCAGAGGCAAGGTGAGCTGTCCTTTGAGAAAGTGTATTGAATTGTTCCATTAGCTAAACAGCATGGATGAAATTAGAATAGAAGGAGCTGCCCTTGGGTCTAATATATGGACAAATTCCTCTGGTAGACACTAACGTGCAGAGAGATGTTCAGTGTCAAACTACAATTTCTGAGATGATGCCACAGGTGGTGAAAGTTGCACACCCTAATTGTTTGACATTCACAGCGTCTCTGAACGATCA
The DNA here is from genome assembly GCF_041296265.1 of Equus caballus. NCBI lineage: Eukaryota > Metazoa > Chordata > Mammalia > Perissodactyla > Equidae > Equus > Equus caballus. Next base: position 40,378,270 of record NC_091707.1, on the reverse strand, counting down.
TAGTCCCTTTGGGTTGGCTTGCTATCCGTGGAGGGAGAGAAAGACCAAGAAGCTCTCAGGGCAGTAGTCTTCCTCAATTGCTATCACACAGGCCTATTCTTAAAGGCATTCCCTCAGGAAAATGAGCTCTGGTGTTTCCCTCTCTGCAGATGGAACGAACTAAAACAGATAGGCTCTGTCGACTGATAAGCATTTAGTTAATTTTCACTGCCTCCGTCCGTGTAGGGCAGTAATCCCCTAGATATTCTCTAGCCAGCGCAAAGCTCCAAAAATCTTTTTTATTTTTAACAAAAGTCCATCTCATTTGGTTTTATTTATACATTTTATTAACATCCGAAAATTCCAACTCAATCAGTCCCCCAATGTAGCCTGAGCGAGACCAGTGGGCTTCAAACTTCCTTTTGTAAAACTATGATTCCTTAGAACATCTTTAGGTTAACATTTTAAGAATTTTCATAAGATAAATATTAATAAAATATGTAATTTCTCATGAATTGCGTATGTACATATAATTTAAATATATCTTCATCTAAATTTGAAGGGACTGATTTAGATAATTCATTCTATGGAGAATGTATGCCCGCATATAATTCCGACAGTAAGTCAGACCTCACTGTCAAGTCATCAGTTGGATCAGACTTAATGTAGGAAATACGAACTATGAGTTATTTTTTTGCAATTCAAATAAATGAGTTAATACAACTCTATATGACAATTATCTCACTTCTAAAATATAAGTCTAAGGGATGGATGGATAGATAGATAAATAGATGATAGATAGATAGATAAGAAAGAGAGAATTAGACAGAATCTTGCTGCAAGAGGGTTTTTTGTATGAAACCAGTTACTATTTCTTACAGAATCTCTTTGCTTTACTTTCAGGGACTCTCACTCAGGAGCTCTGCATTCTTGAATAAAAGCACTTTTTTTTCTTGACATTCACTATTGTACCACCAGGTCAAGGCACTGTGCAAGCAAGACTTAGGATGTGTGAGAAGTTGACTGCCTTTTGTAAAATGAGAGAAGAGGAAAGAAAGGAGAAGCAGCAGGGTGCCAATGCTATTCTCTGACGGACACGTTTTAGGAAAGACTACACACAGAAGCTGATGATCTGGGAAACAATTTTCGAAAGACTATTTGCTTAGAAAGTCTCCATGTGGTTTGAGAATGTTAGTGTATCAGTTTGAGGACCACTGGGATAGACGTATTGAGGTACATCTAGTTTTTGTAGATCTCTGTAGCTTTACATTGAGTTTTATTTACATTGAGTCATTCTATTCAGATAAAATCAAGAAAAGTTCCCCTAGGCCAGCCTGGTGGTATAGTGTAAGTTCACATATTCCATTTTAGCTGCCTGGGGTTCGCAGATTTGGATCCTGGGCAGAGACCTACACACCGCTCATAAAGCCATGCTGTGGCAGCATCCCACATATAAAATAGAGGAAGATGGGCACACATGTTAGCTCAGGGCCAATCTTCCTTAAGCAAAAAAGAGGAAGATTGGCAACAAATGTTAGCTCAGGGCCAGTCTTCCTCAGCAAAAAAAAAAAGAAGAAGAAAAAAAGAAAGAAATTGAGAAAGGGTTCTCATAACTCAGGCATCTGAGCCTCAACTCTGTTCTTGACTTGCCTCTTTCTTATGGCTACAAAAGAACTCTTTGTCTTTTACTCTCAATGTCTTCCTGGATTCACTAAGCTATATATTTTATTAAATGTTACAGATATCTTTGATTAAAATTATTACCTGAAAGTGGAAATATATATCATAATGTGATTGTCATTATGTGTGCACTCATGTCAGAATCATGCTTTCTATTTCAATGATTATAAACCCTTTCTTCACATTCGAATCCTCTGGAAAACTTTAAAAAAATACTAATAGCTAGCCCTATCTCCAGAATTTCTTATTTAATTGGTATGGTGTGAAAACTAGGCATAGGCATTTAAATAATAATAACAAGAATAAGAATAAGAATAAGAATAAGAATAAGAATAAGAATAAGAAGGTGATTTGATGTGCAGCTAGTGTTCAGAAGTACTGGTTTAGTCATGAGAAATCCTAGAAAAGAAGAGAAAAAAAAAAGACCTAACCCAACAAGCTGTATTATTAGTAAGAGGTCCCTGAGTTACCATATGCCTCAAACTTGTATTTCTCTGTTTGCCAAAGCAGTTCAAAAATACAGATTAAGTAATCACTTCAAGAATCACTTGGAAATGGGCTTAACCCCATGTACGCATTATTGCGATAACTAAAGATTACTCCTTCAAGCTTCCAAGCTTATTTAAAAATCTATTCTAAACCAGATTTACTAAGGCTTCAACGGAAGGCCTAAGAAATAAAGTAATTTTACAGGATTTTCAAGAAACTTTGACGTACTTATTTGTCACAGAGTGTTGAGTTTACCAAAAGCAAAATTTTCAAATAAGTAAAGCTTGGATAAGAAGATGAGGAGTCTAGATCTCTCCAAGTACTCACAATTCTAAAAAGTATGGCAGGCAGCCTCACAGCTGTCCCTGCTTAAAAATCTTTTTGATAAAAAGCCTAAAGCAAAAGTCATGGAACAACCTATACCCTTCTAGTAAATTGATTTTTACCCAAGTGGCTTCTTCTAGATGCAAATAAGTATGAATGAACTCCTAATGCATATTCTTTAGTAGAAATACCAATTATTCTCACTGGGCAAAGTTTAAGAAGGCCAAAATGGAGGCACTTCAAAAAAAAAAAGCAGTGTCTCCCTTCAGAAAGGAAATCAGTTTGAAAGTAAAGGACTTGAGGGATAATGAAGGTTAATTGCCAATTATGCAGAAAAATTATGCAAAAGCATGAATAAAAAACACTTTCATGCACTATTGCCCTTTCTTTTATTTGTGTTACAGTGCTACTGTTTTTTTAAGATTTTTCCAAATTAGTTTGGTCTATGTCACACGTCTTTAGATTTAGAATGTTCCTTGAAATATAAAACAATAATATTGACCCTGACCTTTGAATCAGATCAAAAGAAATGTCTCAGGGAGAAGGGAGGCAAACTGAAAAAGGAGTCAGCATTTTCCTGAACTCTCCTGAAGCTGATTAGAACAACTGAGAAGTTAAAATAGTCCACTCTCCTTATGTGTAAATGCTATTCTGATTACTTTGAAACGAACAATTTTAAACAGCTCTTTTGAATATAGGAAATGCTAAAACTAATAGGTTTGACTCCTGTCACTTGCTCTATACACCTGCGTTAAGATGTGGTAGAAGTTCTGATCGTATACACGTGCTCCAACCAGTCCTTCCCTGTTTTGAATTATCAACAAAGTTGCACTCAGTTATGTTCCACTTGGATGTCTCTTAGGAAATAGGTCAAATAAATACAGATTTATTTATTTCTGCAAGCCCGTATATAAAAAGCCACAGATGTCTAGCTCTCACACTCTGATGGGAAACCAATTAGACACCGGCCACCTCCTGGAGCATTCTAGAACCCTCCTCTCAGTCAAAGGGGTTGTGAGTCCAAACTGACAGGGGTTTTCAGACGATGATGATAGTCTGAGGATGCGCTTGATAAAATAACTTGATTCTAGTAAATCTTTATTTTGAAAAGCCATAAAAATTCTGACTAGTTTTGATTTACGGGGGAAAATAGGACCCTAATAAGCTGCTCAAAATCACCAAAAGCCAAGAAAAAACTCAAAACAACCACTTTCACCAGTCCTTCAAAGTCTAGAATCTCAGCAAAATTAGTGGTTTCAGTGTAAGTTAGCAACACACATAACTTAGGTCCTTGCTCTTTATCTTTAACATTGGCAAATTACCATAAGAAAAATATTCATTCATTCATTCAATTATTCTTTTTTTCTTTTGTTCAACAAATATTCATTGGATACGGTAGTACGTGATGGGAATATAGAGAAAAATGAGATGCGATTCCTGCATTTCGTTAGTTCCCAGAGTACTAACTGGTAATCAGAATTTTAAGATCTTCAAGATTATACACACGCATAGAATCCCCTCCCTTTGAATGTAGGCTGGAGCTGTGAATATAATGGGATATTGCTCCCATGATTATATTATGTTGATTAGTAAAAAAAAAATTTGCTGATGTAATTAAGGCCCTTAATCAGTTGACTTTAGGTTCATCAAAAGGGTCATCATCCTGAGTGGACCTGACCTAATTAAAGGAGACCAGAAGCAGCAGTAGGCACTTTTCTACTGGCCTTAGGGGAATAAGCTGCCATGTTGTGAGAGGAAGGGACCAGGTGACAAGGACTCGAGGGTGACCTCTAAAAACTGAGAGCAATCTCTTGACAAGAGTTAGCAAGAAAATGGGACCTTAGTCATGCAATGGCATGGAAAAGAATTCTGCCCAAAAGCAATGAGCTTGGAAGAGAACGCTGAGCCTCAGATGAGCTTGTAGCCACAGTTAAAACTGATTTCTGTATGTGAGACCCTGAACAGAGGACTCAGCTAACCTGGACCTGGACTCCTGACATGCAGAAACTGAGAACTAATAAATTTATGTTAGCTCGAGTTCCTAATTTTGTGACAATTTGCTAAATAGCAATAGATGGCTAATACACAAATGAATAAATAACCACATGTAATGAAGTACTCAAGGACAGTGAGAGAGGCATGTGGCAAACAGGATGGGTGCAAAGGAAGAAGTTATAAAATCTTCTTGGTAGGATGAATGAATAGGTTACTAGGTCGTTGGCACATGAAATTTGGTTGTGTCTGAAACATGTATTTCCTAAGTGGCTATTACAGGACTAATACTAGGTGTTGGAAACACAAACATGAAAAACCATAGTCACAGATCTCGAGCTGCTAAAATACAATGTGCAAGGTAGGATGGTGCTTGCAGTGTGGGCTACTCAAAGCAAAGGCAGGCTAGTAGCAGCTAAGAGCTATTAGGAGCTTCTCATGCAACAGCCATTATTCTAAATGGTTAGTGTATTAATTTATTTAATAATCAAAACAACATAATGGAATAGTTATTATCACTATTTTAGAGACGAGAAAACTGAGATATAGATAAAGTAAGTTACCCAACGTCATGCAGCGATTAATCGGCATAGTCTGGATTCAGTCCTAGGTGGTCTGACTGCAGAGTTCCTGCTCGTAACCATAATGCTGTAAGAGAATAGAGTGGCATAAAACAGTTTAGCATATTCTGGAAGATATTTTTGGCTTTGGATTTTCTGTTGTCAGCTGGATGAAGAATATTGACCACTTCTGCTCCCTCTTGGTTAACATGTCATTGATCTATCCGGCTTAAACTAGCAAGTGATGATACAAATACGTGGGAGTAGGGGATGTCTGGTGGTGCAGCAGTTAAGTTTGAACATGCTGGTTTGGCAGCCTGGGGTTTGCCAGTTTGGATCCAGGTGGGGACCTATGCTTGTCAAGCCATGCTGTGGTAGGCATCCCATGTATAAGGTAGAGGAAGCTGGGCATGGTTGTCAGCTCAGGGCCAGTATTCCTCAGCATAAAAGAGGAGGATTGGCTGCAGATGTTAGCTCAGGCTAATCTTCCTCAAAAAAGAAAAAGAAAAATATGTGGGAGTAAAAAAATGTAATTATATCCTGGGACTATGGTGGACACAATATTAATACAAGAATTATTGAATGAGAAAGAAGTATGGGGTGGAGCTGGGGTGGTTAGGAAAAGGATTACATAACAAAAAAGAACAATCTGAAACAAACATCTTGAAATTATTCTAGATGTTTTAGCTAAATATGTTATAAAGGCATTTAATTTAATGTTGCAGTATATTTTGAATGAATTAAAATAAATCTCTAAGTGATGATGAAATCCAGAGTTTCAAATTTCTAATTATAAAAGTCAGTTGAACTTTCAAGGGCTTTCTGCAATGGAACACAGCAATGAAGGGTTAACGAGTAATTGTACTCCGACTCTGAGTGAAAAGGCTAAGTCTTATCTGAAACAAATATTATACAAAGAAAGGTTTACTATTAGATTCTGTGAACTTATTCTTTACATTCAGTTTTACGATGTCTATTATTGCATGCCAATTTCCATTCTAATGGGGAACAGGGTGAATTTCTTAATTTTCAAAGAACGATTACAGTAGTGTTGATGTGTGCATCCATATTTTTACAGAAATCCATTATTCAATACTCTTGCAGTCAAAACACCTCTTATTAGTATAAGGGGGAAAAACACCACTTGGGTGAGATTTTTCTTCTCACTTCTTTTGCAGAGTATATTCTTCTATTAAATTAATATGAAAATTCTCTCTGATTCATATGGATCCAATTGAAGCTTCCCACACCTGGTCTTTAAGAAATGTTTTATAATATTAGTGGTTCTGCTCCATGCAGTTAGAAATTGAAGTGCCTGTGTTCATCGTTTTTATTTTGTTTTCTTTGATTGAAGGAGAGAACAGGACATTTTGCTTCTATTCATAAACTGAAACAGAGAAAATAATTGCCGTTTTATGATGTCATTGACACATGATTTTCTCAAAGTTCAGGCCCTCTGTAACTCCCCACTTGTAATTAAGTTCTCTTGGAAGCTTTGTTTTTTATGATTTCCAATGTTATAAAGAGAACAAAAAGACAGGGAAATATTGAAGATGTGTTCTTGACTCTGTCTTAGAGACAAATCCTGCTATGTCGAAAACAGAGTTTTATTACTGATGAGTTGAGACAAATTTTTGGAGAAGTAATGTTTTCTCAGAACTTTATACATATACCTTTGCTGTTCTAGGTGCAGAGGACAAACATAAAAGTATAATATGAATCCTGCCCTATAAGAGTTTAGTCTGAGGAATGGGGTTCAAAAATGAAGAGAATATTATGCACAGATGATTTCAAAATAGGATGATGGAGTCCATGACGCTTTAGACATATGGTACTAATGAGATGGTATTGGATAAATGAGACTTTAAAATGGTAAGAAAAGTACTATTCTATTCTTATCGATGAATAGTGAAATGATTCTTATGTTAAAACTCTCAAATTTGTGGAGGGAAGATAATGAGTTTATGTTAAATGACAAACCCGTGTCTGCCAACAGAGGTTATGCTACAAGTGTACTGTAACATCTAGGTTAATTCTTCTGATGTATTTGAGAATAATTTTTGGCAGAAAATAGTGAGTATGGTGCTTTATTCAAATATGTTTGAAAATGTATTGAAAACAATCAAGATTTTTAGAATACCCTGATATACTTTATTAGTGTTGAATATTTATTAGTGGATATTTATTATCCAACACTTAGACAAGCTTATTGACACAAAAATACATTTTTTTGTTTGATGAACGTCATAGCCAAAATATGTGTTTTTAAAAGTGAAGGAGAATAAAGAAAATTGAAGGGAAATTGTCATAACTGGACCTTCTTGTAGACAGTATGAGGAAAGATAATAGATTTTCTACGCTAAATGGAGAGCATATGGAAGTTATGAGAGGAGAAGAATATAATTCACATTTTGGCAGCTTGGGAAAAGAAAGAAGTAACTGGAAAGGATGAAAAAGCCCTATGATTCTGAACTTCTAATAGCACCTATCTGTGAAAAGATGTTTTGGATGCAGATTTTCTCTCATCTGTATTGTAGACACTATAGTTGGAATATAGAATCAACACAGGTGGCACCACTTTGTTTTTGATCCATCCATTCTTGAATATAATGCTTCTTAATAGCTTTTGTTTAGAAAATATAACTTTTTAAATTTGACTATGTATATACACATATATAATGTCAATTCTCTTCATTGTTGTCTTAAGGACACAAAGACATTGTTGTCTTTCTTTCTTTCTTTTTCATCTCTGTCTATACCTCTTCTGATACAGACTCTTTGTCCATTAAAATATCATAGAGCCTTTTCAATATCCATTGGTTTTGACACTGTCAAAATTAAGGTAAACAACCTGAGTTTAGCTAATGCACAATATACAGGTGCCTTTAAATGAAAATATGGTCATATTGCTCTCACCAAAAACAAGTAAAATCTAAAAGAAAAAAAAGCCCAACAACTTCTGTCTCTGGCCACGATGAAGTAATAGGAAACATGTTTGCCCTCCTACCTAAAACAACCCCTTCCTGAAAAATCAGATAAAATATTCAAAACACTAGAAATCAGGTGATAAAGAACAGTAATCACCAAGAAACAGGAAACAAATAATGTGAATCTAAATATTGCTGCAGATTACTGTCTTGAGAGAGAGTTTCCAGTCTGAGGCACAGAGATGCGTGGAATCCATGAGCTCAGGAGACAGAGCTAAGTGTTCAGGCAGACGATAGTGGTTTGAATGGTGTCTCACCACAATTCACATCCACTGCAAACTTCTGAATGTGACCTTATTTGAAGACAGGGTCTTTGCATAGATAAGTAAGGTAAGGACTGAGATGAGGCCCTATTGGTCTTACAAGAGGCAGAAAAAGAGATACAAAGACACAGGGTAGAAGATGATATAAAGACAGGGACAGAGATTGTAGTGATGCATTTTCAAGCCAAAGATTGCTAGGCAGAGACCAGAAACCAGAAGAAAGATAGGGAATGTATTCTTCCTCAGAGCCTCTAGAAGGAACTAACACTGTGATAATTTGGTTTTGGACTGCTAGCCTCCAGAACTGAACTCCAAAAGGTAAATACCTGTTATCGTAAGCCACCAAGTTTTGGTAAATTGTTACAGTGGCCCAAGAAAATTAAAAGACCAAGGAAGCCAGAGTTCACAGGACAGACTACCAGAGAAGAGAAATTTACTAAAGGACTCTGGAAATCTGCAAAGGATTCCAGGTGAATATTCAATAGAATACTGATCAGTAGATGTATGAGGGAAAACTATTCAAGGCCTGGGAAGACCTTCTGAAAGGATTAGAGGGAACTGTACCCAGACACACTCAGGGCCAGGAACAGTGCATGTCCCCACCAACCAGACAGGAAAACCTCATGATTGACAGGGCCTTGGGGACAGTACTTAGAAGGACTTTGCCTCGTAGTGCAAAATAATTAGCCCTAGATAAAACATAGCTCTGGTTCCAAATATTTTTCAAAGCAAGGCTGAAAAGATGAAACTCTTTCAAAGTAATTTAACTATGACTCAGAAAAAAATATTGTAGCAGCACCAACATATCTAGCACCCAAGAAGATAAATTCACAATGTCTGGTATCTAATCAAAGATTATGAGGAATAAAAACAGGAAGGAAAACTTGATCCCTAATGAGAAAAACAGATCAATTGAAACTGATCCAGAACTGGCGCACATGTTAGAATGAGCAGACAAGAAATTAATACAGTCATTATGATACAGGTAGGTTCTTATAACATGGAAGTAGAAACATGGAAGATATAATAAATACACAAATAAAAATTCCAGAGATGAAAATACAATGTCTAAAATAAAAATACAATGGATAGAAATAATGCGCAATTTGGTATTGCAAAAGTAAATATTACCTTGAAGACAATAATAGTAACTACTCAAAATGAAATACAAAATAAAAATTCAAAAATATTAAAAGAGCATCAGCGAACAATGGAACAACTTCAAGTTGTCTAATATACGTGTAGTTACAGTCACCAAACTAGAGGATATGAAAGATGACAAGAAATATTTTAAACTAATAAAAAATGGGAGAGAGGGAAGACATATACAAGGAAATTCTAAAAATGAGAGATAATACAATGTTAACCAACTGAAATTTATGAACTTTATTTGGATCCTGATGCAATAAAAATATTGATTGATTATTTGCTATATTAAGACATTTTGTTAGAAAGGTTTCATATTTTGTTTAAAAAATGATCTGTTACATGAGAGTTATAATACATACTGAAATATTTTCAAGTGAAATGAAATGTCTGGTATTTGCTACAAAGTAACATAAACAGAGGGAAGCAGGTGGGGTTACAGATGAAATCAGATTGGCCATGAGATGATAATATTTGAAGCTGATGATGAATATATGGGAGTTTGTTATGTTGTCCTTTTGTAAGAAGGTGATGGAGAGGCGATGGCAAAGCAGAAATTAAGATAATGTTCTTTGAAGCCAAATGGCCTGAATTCAAGCATACTTAATCTCTCTAAACTCAATTTTAATAATCTTATAAATGGGAATAATTTTAGTGCCAATTGTCTGGAATACCACAATTTCACAAAAAATTTCAGCTATTATTTGTAGAATGACGTAATCACAAAGATAACTCTGGATCTGGTGAAATGGATTAAAGAAGAGCCCTAAAACAGGGGAAGAAATTAGGGTGCTCTTGTAATAATCATGAGAGGATTTGAACAATGATGGCTCCATTAAAAATGGAATCTGGGGGCCAGCCTGGTGGTATAATGGTTAAGTTTGCATGCTCCGCAGCCTGGGGTTTGTGAGTTCAGATCCTGGGCATGGGCCTACACATTGCTCAAGAAACACTGTGACAGCATCCCACACGTGAAATAGAGGAAGACTGGTACAGATGTTAGCCCAGAGACAATCTTCCTCAAGCAAAAAGAGGAGAATTGGCAACAAATGTTAGTTCAGTGCCAATCTTCCTCACAAAAAAATAAATAAATAAATAAATAGATAAATAAGGAATGAGTGTGAAATAGATCAGACTTGACAATAAAGTAGTACCTGAGTGTGAGATTAGAAAGAGTCAAAGATGATTACAAGACTTTAAGTGGGGAAAAATGCATTATTGAGAAATAATATATTGTGTTATTCTTCATCAAGTTAATGATAAGTTCAGTTCTCATATGTACTTTTTTTTGACTCAATATTAAAAAAAACAAAAGCCTTCTTGGAAATGGTTGTTTTTTCTTCTTAATTACAAAATGTATTAGAGATTGTATGCCATTGCTATTTTCACGTATATTAATCTAGATTTAAAATTAATACATTTCCTAAGTAATTCTTAGTAAGTGAAACATCAAATGTAACTATTTGTTACTACTCCCTCTGACAGCTATTTCTGACCTTTTAATTTCCACAGTAATTGAATGTTTGTTTTTAATTGGATAGAAATGATGTAAATAAAGTCAGTTGGCTACAATCCAATATAAGATAGCATTTAACTTGATAGAAAATCAATGTATGGATGTTCCATTTCCATCAGTGTATACTAAATCTGCCGATGGTGGGTTTGGATTCTTGGCCTTCACTGACAACAGCAGAGAGGGAAGAAATAAGGAGGTCTTTATGTAATCCCCTGCTCTTTGATACTTATTGAATTACTGCCTTGTCTTTGACTATTTTCCTTCATTGCTAAGTATATGGATAGGAAGTCAGAATCTCTTCACTTGTGAATAAATCGGTGCCCGTTTTTGTTCCTTTCTCCTTTGTAGCTGCACGTGAAAAACAGATGGCAGAGTTCGGAAACACCTGTTCCATATGTGGACTGCATTTCCTGAGTCAGTGAGAAGGGGCAAATATTACTCAATTTTATTTTGTTACTTTACCTTGTGTATAGCAAAACTATTACTTGACGGATTCTTTCATTTCAACTCTCTGTAAGCTTCTCCATCTCATTTCTGTAAAAGCAGCACACTTTTCCTGGAATTGAAACCCTGACACAAAGCCCTGGCAGGACATCCAGGGTCTACTGGCAGGCAGCAATACTCTTAAGACAAACACAATAAAACAACAAAAATAAATGAACAAAAATGTCAATACTATGGATCTGATGCCTAATATTTATGCTTGGTGTGATAGGATTCAAAAAGTTAGAGGAGTTGATCCTCATGGTATTGGTTAAACTCTTCTCTTGTTCTTGAGTATGTAGATAATATGGACAAAAGACACTTCTGATATTCATCTTCAAGATCAAATAATTTGAAGCCCTGTGGGGCCATTTGAATTCACTGGAATTCAGGTAAGAAGAGTCCATTTTCACTGCCAGCTTTGCCTTGCTACTCGTCAGTGATGGAGCCTGGCAGGAAAGAGAGTTCTATCAAGGATAAAGGCAATCATGTAACTTGGCCCATAAAGGATACACTTCTGCTGGCTTCGTAGTCATTTTTCTACGTTAGTGTTCCTTAGGTACTGATTCCCAAACAATTTAGGGTGTATATTTTTCTCTATATATTTTGGGTATAATGTGCCTATGCAGCCATATTTGCTATAGCTGTAAGTGGTATTCACAGCTTCACCTATAAATGAAGACTTCAAGATGAAAAGGCATAGGGAAATATATGGTTGTTTTTATTTGCTTTTCATTGTCTTGACTGAAGTACAACACATACAGCAAAACGCACATATTGTAAATCAAGTTATCACAAAATTAACATGTCTATGTAGCCATTATCTAGTTGAAGAACTAGAATATTACTAGTTCCAGAAACTTCCTTCATGCTCTCTCCCAGTCACTACCCTCTCACTCCTCTCCTAGTGTAACCATGAATCTGATGTCTGATGCCAAATATTAGTGTTGCCGTTTTTCAAAGTTATGCGAATGGAATCATAAAGTAAATATTTTTCATTCAAACTTTCACTATATTTTCACACAGCATGTCTGGCTTTTTTCATACAGCATTATATTTATGAGGCTCATCCATGCTGCTACGTGTAACAGTATCTTATTCATTTTTGTTGCTGTATAGCACTCCATCATATGAAGCTTTATCTAGCCCTCTCTATGTGGAAGTGGATGTGAGCCCAAGTTTGCGCTTCATCACAAAGAATACATGGACACTTCACACTTTCACCTAAATTTCAGGAGAAGCTTTTCAATAATCACCAAAAAAGAGTGTATTACTCCAGAAAAACAGAACCAGTAGGCTGTATATAGACATACAGAAAGAGATTTATTATGAGGAATTAGCTCATGTGATTTTGGAGGTGAGAAGTCCCAGGATCTGCCCTCTGCAAGCTAAATGCCCAGGAAAGCCAGTGGTGTAGTTCCAGGCCAAACTGAAAGGCCTGAGAACTAGGGCAGCCAATGGTGTCAAGTCCCAGTCTAAGTTTGAAAGCCTGAGAACCAGGAGTGCCGATGTCCAAGGGCAGGAGAAGGCGGATGTCCCTATTCAGACAGAGAACAAATTTGCCCTTCCTCCACCTTTTTGTTCTGTTCAGCCCTCGGTGGGTTAGATGATGCCCACCCACATTAGTAAGGGTGATCATCTTTATAGGTCTACTGATTCACAGGCTCTCTTCCAGAAACATCTTCATGTACACGCCCAGGGGTAATGTTTTACTAGCTATTTGGGCATCCCTTATCCCAGTTAAGTTGACATATAAAATTAATCATCACAAAGGGGGAAAAAGCTGCTCAGATATTTTTTATTTGGATTACACAAAATCTATAGAATGATTTGGGGAAGATTGACATCTTTTCAATTGGCTTTCCAATCTGAGAACATGAGATATCCCTCAATTTATTGAGAATTTGTAACACTGTTTCAGTTTATAAATATCTGTGTAGAGGTATTGATTTTTTTGAAAAATTTTATTTGCGAATTTCATATTTCTGTAATATTAAAATGGCATCATTTAATATTTTTCCATTTCTAATTGTATGTTACTGCTATATAGAAGTGTAATTAATTTTTTTACCACAATTCTTGATAAAGTCACTTAATTTTAATAATTTATAGATTCTTTCAGCTTTTTAAAGTATCTACAACCTTATTACATAGTATATTTAGTGGCAACATTATTTCTTAGATTCCAATCTTTAAAACTTTGTTTATTTTTCTTGTTTTATTGCACTGACTATGACTTCTAATGCAATGTTGAAGAGAAATGGCAAAACTGAGCATTCTGATCCTACTCTTATTTCAGAGATAAAGCTTTTAATATTTCAACATTAATTATGATATTTCCTCTGTTTTTTATTAAATTCTATTTTTAGACTGCAGAAGTTTCCTTCTACTGCTTGTTTGCTAAGATTTTTTTTAAAATCAAAGTGGGCATTAAAATTTATGAAATTCTATTTCATAAGTTTTATTAATATTATTATTAAATAATCAGTTGAAATTATCTATTAATTATAATTTTTCATTCTGTTATTTTATTGATTTTTAAAACGTATTATTTAATTGATACTGAATTTTGATCATTCAATTTTGATTCATTCTTTCATTCATGGAATACACACAACATGCTCTTTTTTGTGTATCATGGAATTTGGTTTGCTACAGTTATGTATAGCTTTGGTTTATTTGCATTTATGTTCATGAGAGAAGTTAACCTGTGATTGTTTTTTATTTTTCTGTTTGTGATGCTATTTTCATTTTTTTTATCAAGGTCTTAGAGGCTAAGTAAAATGTTGGACAATATTTTCTCTCTTCTAACTCTCTGGAAAATTTTGAGAAATTTTATTTCTTCCTTAAATGATTGATTGAATTCACTGGTGAAATCATCTGAGTGTTGGAGTTTTACCTATGGAAAGGATTTTATTTCAGATGCTATTTTTTTTATTAGGTATATTAAGAATTTCCTTTTTTTTTTCCTCTAGAACATAAAACACCAGCAAGGTCATCTGTTTTTTTTTTTTTTTTAAGTTCTTTGTCCTTCATGTAATATTTATTGAGCACCTAAAATTTTCTTGCACTGTAATAGACGTTGAGTTTGGAAGGGTATGTGACAACACAACTGCTGTCCTTTTGGAGCTTATGGTCTAGTGGGAAATGAGGAAAAGTAAACAGGTAATTATATCACAGGGTGGTATATAGCCCTGGTTTGCCTGGAACCTGTTATTTGTCTCCTTTTCGGTATTATTTCCTAAAGGTTTGAATCTATTCCTTTTTTCCTCCCTTCTATTCTGTTTTTCAAGCTTATCTCCTGGAATGTACCAGAATGCACTTTATTTAAGCTTCTTTCTTTCTTTTTTTTTATTTCATTGCCATCTTAAACAAGGTTAGCTATATTTGTGAAGGGTTTTTTTACTATAATTAAGGTAAACAGGCTCATTATATATATGCAAGAGCATAAACAAACAAAAAGGAAATGATTCACCCAGGGCTATAGGGTCCATGGTAGTAGACTTGTAACTAAAGCTCAGTTTTGTTTTCTAGCCTTGTAATTTAATCCATACCAGTTTATATTTTCCGTATGGATATCTTTGGTCTATTAACCTAAAAATAGTTTATGAATAAACTCTGACATTCCCTCACTTTGTAAATCTGCTGATATTTTCTTTATCGTAATAGGAAAAGATTCTATGTTATAGGAACTAATTTTTGCCTCATATTCTTTACTCTTATTTAAAAATTACTTTTAATTTTAATTTTTTTATTTTTACCTTTTGACACCCTTCACTTATTTCTTCCACTGCCCTCACCCCTCGCCTCTGGCAACCTTCAGTCTGTTTTCTGTATTTATGAGCTTTTTATTTTTTTTTCAAAAGAGTCCAAATGTAAGAGAAATGATATGGTATTTATCTTTCTCTGTCTGACTTATTTCACTTAGCATAATGCCCTTGAGATCCATCTGTGTTGTTCCAAATGGCAAGATTACATTCTTTTTTATGGTTAAATAATATCCCATTTTATACTTATACCACAGCTTCCTTATCCCTTGATCCATTAATGAGCATTTAGGTTGTTTTCATATCTTGGCTATTGCAAATAATGCTGCAATCAAGATGGGGATGCATATATCTTTTCGAATTAGTGTTTTCATTTTCTTCAGATAAATACCCATAAGTAGAATTGCTAGATCATATGGCAGTTTTATTTTTAATTTTTAAGGAACCTCTATACTGTTTTTCATAGTGGCTGCACCAATATACATTCTGCCCAACAGTGCACAGGGCTCTCTTTTCTCCACATCCTCAACAAAACTTATTTCTTGTCTTTTTGATAACAGCCATTCTACCAGATGTGAGGTGATACCTTATTTGTGGTTTTGATGTGAATTCCCCTGATGATTAATCATGTTTAGCATCTTTTCATGTACCTGTTGGCTGTCTGTATGTCTTCTTTGGAAAACTGTCTATTCAGGTCTTCTGCCCACTTTTTAATTAAATTATTTTTTTGCTATTGAGTTATATGATTTCTTTATATATTTTGGATTTTAACCCCTTATCAGATATATGATTTGCAAATATTTTCTCCCATTCTATAGGTTGTCTTTTCATTTTGTTGATGGTTCCCTTTGCCGTATAGAAACTTTTTAGTATGATGTAGCCCCACTTATTTTTTCTTTTGTTGCTTTCGCTTCTGGTGTCAGATTATAAAAATCATTGCCAAGACCTATGTCAAGGAGCTTACCACCTATGTTTTCTTCTAGAAGTGTTATGGTTTCAGGTTTTACATTCAAGTCTCTAATCTATTTTGAGGTAATTTTTGTATATGGCATAAGATAGTGGTCAAGTTTCATTCTTTTTGCATGTGGCTGTCCAGTTTCCCAACACCATTTGTTAAAAAGACTATCCTTTCCCCAATGTATATTCTTGGTTCCTTTGTCTTAAATTAATTGGCCATACATGAAGGGTTTATTTCTGGGCTCTCTTTTCTGTTCCATTGATCTATATGTCTGTTTTTATGTCAATATCATACTGTTTAAATTGCTACAGCCTTGTAATGTAGTTTGAAATCAGGGAGCATGATGCTTCCAGTTTTGATATTCTTTCTCAAGATTGTTTTGTTTATTCAGAGCTTTTCATGGTTTCATAAAAATTTCAGGATCTGTTTTGTTCTATTTTTTTGTCTATTTATCATTTGTTCTATTTCTTTGAAAAGTACCGTTGGAATTTTGATAAGGATTGCATTGAATCTATAGATTTCTTTGCATAGTATGAACATTTTAACAATATTCATTCTTCCAATCCACAAGTATGGAACATTTCCATTTATTTGTCACCTTCAATTTCTTTCATTTATGTATTGTAGTTTTCAAGACACAGGGCTATCACCTCCTTGGTTAGGTTTATTCAAAGGTATTTTATTCTTTTTGAGGCAGTTGTAAATGGGATTGTTTTCTTAATTTCTCTTTCTGATAGTTTATTAGTTTATTCAAATGCAATAAGTTTTTGTGTATTGATTTTCTATCCTACAACTTCGATGAGTTTGTTATTAGGTCTAACAGGTTTTTTTTTTTTGATGGAGTCTTTAGGATTTTCTGTAAGTAATATCATATCATACTGCAAATACAGACAGTTTTACCTCTTCCTTTCTAATTTGGATGCCTTTTATTTATTTTTTTCTTGCCTCACTTTCTGGCAAGGACTTCCAATACTATATTGAGTAAAAGTGGTGAGAGTAGGCATCCTTGTCTTATTCCTGATCTTAGAGGAAAGGCTTTCAACTTTTCACAATTGAGTATTACGTTAGCTGTGGCTCGTCATGGCCTTTATTATGGTTGAGGTACATTCCCTCTATTTTCACTTTGTTGAGAGTTTTTATCATAAACGAATGTTGAATTTTGTCAAATGCTTTTTCTGCATCTTTTGAGATGATCATATGATTTTAATTCTTCATTCTGTTAATGTGGTGTATCACCTGGACTGAATTTGTGGATGATGAACTGTTCTTGAATCCCTAGGATAAATTCCACTTGATCATGGTGTATGATCCTTTTAATGTATTGTTGAATTCAGTTTGCTAATATTTTGTTGAGGATTTTTACATCTATGTTCCTCAGGGGTATAGGCCTGTAATTTTCTTTTCTTGTGGCATCATCGTCTAGTTTTAGTATCAAGGTAATAGGAATAACTTGAGGATTGGTATTACTTCGTTGAATGTTTGTTAGAAGTCACCAGTGAAGCCATCTCATCCTTGACTTTTATTTTTTGGGAGGTTTTTGATTACTGATTCAGTATCCTTACTAGTAATTGGTCTGTTCGAATTTTCAGTTTCATCACATTTCAGTCTTGGTAGGTTTTATGTTTCTAGGAATTTATCCATTTCTTCTAGATTCTCCAATTTGTTGACATACAATATTCCATAGTAGACTCTTACAACCTTTGTATTTCTGTGATATCAGTTGTAAAATCTCCTATTTCATTTCTGATTTATTTATTTGAGTCCTCTCTCTTTTTTGTCTTGGTGAGTCTAGCTAAAGACTTGCCAATTTTGTCTCTCTTTTCAAAGAACCAGCTCTTAGTTTCATTGCTCTTCTCTATCATCTGTTTAGTCTATATTTCATTTATTTCCACTTTAGCCTTTGTTATTTCCTTCTTTCTACTAACTTTGGGCTTCATTTGTTATTCTTTTTCTAGTTCCTTGAGGTGTAAAGTGAGGTTGTTTATTTAAGACTTTTTTGGTTTCTTGAGGTGGGCATTTATGACTATGAATTTCCCTCTTAGAACTGCTTTTGCTGCATCCCACAAATTTTAGTATGGTATCTTTCCATTTTTACTTGTCTCAAGGTATGTTTTTACTTCTCTTTTGATGTCTTCTTTGAACCATTTGTTGTTCAGCAGCTTGTTATTTAATCTCCAGATATTTGCAAATTTTCCAGTTTTCTTCATGTAACTAATTTCTAGTTTCATAGCATTGTAGTCAGAAAAGGTGCTTGATATGGTTTCAATCCTCTTATATTTATTAAGACTTATTTTTTTGGCCTAACATATGATATATCCTGGAAAATGTTCCATGTGGACTTGAGAAGAATGTGTATTCTGTTGCTTTTGGATAGAATGTTCTGTATATATCTATTAAGTTCATCCGATCTAATGTGACACTTAAGGCCAATGTTTCCTTGTTGATCTTCTGTCTGGATGATCTATCTATTGATATAAGTGGGATATTAAAATCTCTTACTACTATTGTATATTGAGTATTTCTCCTTTAGGTCTGTCATTTTTGTTTTAATTTTTATAAGTTTTGTTTTGATAAGAATTTTATCTAAATTTTAAAACAAAAATGTAAAATATGCTTTTATTTACTACTTTGTAAATTTTTATCATTAAATGTAACATAAATACACAAAACAAGTGTACAGCTTAATGAATTAGTTCTACATTCACCCTACGTTTAAACTTTGCTTTGCATTAATTCTTCATTTGTATTTTTCTAGATTGACTTTCTGAGATTCACTGGGAGAATACATGAAGGAATAAGGCCATAATACAGCTACTCTCTAATTTCTAGTCTTTAACCATATGGAGAACCTGACAGATTGTCTTTTTGACATAATTCCAAATTCACATCAGGCCAACAAGGCAAGGGCCAATGTCACAGAGAAGCCACAATTGCCAGTGGTCCATCTCTATGGTTCTCAGAAGGAAGTAAAGGTAAGATTAGTTCCAAGAAAAAGTGGGATATCTGAGTTGTGAACACAGCCTAAAACATGCCTACTCCATGTTACCAGGCTTATATCCTTAAAATAAAAACAGCAATATTTTACCTTCTGGTATGCCATGAATTATTTTTCTTTTTTTTTCTGAAGTCTTATAACTTCATTTTCTAGTAGGTACAGTGACTTTATAATTGGTTTATCAAACATACTTGAGAGAAAAATGTATGAAAATAATCCACTTTCCTTAGTGTTATTGGAAGGAAACTAAGAAGAGGTGAATAATAGATAGATTTACCAAACTACTTTTCACCACTTTAGAATCTCCAAAATATTTTAATATTATAGCATTCTGTCAGAACTCTGTTACATAAAACTATTTTAAATCACTAAAAAATTCTCAAATGAAAATTTTATTAACCATAAATAAAATGTGAAGTTGGTTGAAAAAAAGATTAGGACTGGGGCCAGCCTGGTGGCACAGTGGTTAAGTGCTCATGTTCTGCTTCTCAGCAGCCCAGGGTTCACTGGTTCGGATCCCGGATGCAGACATGGCACTGCTTGGCAAGCCATGCTGTGGTAGGCATCCACATATAAAGTAGAGGAAGATGGGCATGGATGTTAGCTCAGGGCCAGTCTTCCTCAGCAAAAAGAGCAGGATTGGCAGTAGTTAGCTCAGGGCTAATCTTCCTCAAAAAAAAAAAAAAAAAAGACTAGGGCTTATTAGCAAGGCAAAGATGATTATCACAAGCTCCCTAGGGATAACTCTTGAAGGCCAAATTTCAGCAAAAATCTTATAAAATGTTTTTAATGGTAGAAAAGTACAGAGAGGTGTTCTAAGTCCTATGGAAATTCTGTCTGGTAAATAAGATGAGTAGGAGAAAAGCAAGAAAGTCCTTTTCAGTTCTTCTCTGATTAGAAGTTGGGCCTCTACCGTTTTTACTATCTCCGTAGTGCTTGAATTATTGATGGGATATTTGATTAGGTTTTCTTAATCACCTATATGAGAAAAAAGCATTCATTATACCACTGAAAAAAAGGCTTTCACTTGCAAACAATCCAAGGACATAATAAATACGTTATTTAACAAATATTTTTCTGTCTACTTTGTCCAAAGTGCTCTGGAGAATAAAGGGAAATATGAGGGCAAACCCTTTATTGAGTTGTAGGGTACAATTGTTAAAAATATAAGGCATGTGAAAACAACTGTAATTCAACATATAAAATGGCAAATCCCACAAGAATAAAGAAAATGGTACAATTCCATTAAAAAGCTAAATGAGGAGCCAGCCTTGTGGCCAAGTGGTTTAGTTCGCACAGTCCTCTTCTCTTCATTGGTGGCCCCGGGTTTCACCAGTTCAGATCCTGGATGTGGACCTACCACCACTCCTCAGGCCATGCTGAGGAATCGTCTCATAGAGCACAAGCAGAAGGACCTATAACTAGAATATACAACTATGCACTGGGAGGCTTTGGGGAGAAGAAGAAGAAGAAAAAAGATTGGTAACAGATGTTAGCTCAAGTGCCAATCTTTAAAAAAAAAAAAAGCTAAATGACTTCGGGGGGGTATCAAATTGTAATCTTTCATATTAAGTACCTATATTCATAGTGAATATATCAAAACATAAATACAGATTTGTCAAATTGTGTTTGTGTCTTAATATTCTATAAAAATTGAATTGAGTATATGTACATCTCATAACTTAAATTTTACTGTCTAGTGACATTCAGAACTTTAGATACGTATATATGTGTTACCACTTCATATAGATTGCTTTGGGCTACAATACAAATCAGCATTTATAAAAAACAATTTCTTTGTCCACTCTAATACTGATTTTTTTCTGTTTTATTATCATAAACATTACTGAAAAAGACATTCTTGTACATGGCTCCTGTTATATGTATGTTGAATTTCCTAGTCTTAGAGGATGAAAATGACATTACATTGCTGTTTTAATTTGCATTGTTCTGAGTATTAATGATATTGATATGTGTATTTGTTCCCATTTGAATTTCCTTTCATATATAATGTTTTGTTACTCTATTTTTATAATCATTTCTCTTTTTTTTATTGATTTAGCATTGTTAATATATTGTAAAACTGGTGCATTTTTGTTTATACAAGTTGACAATTTCCTTTCCCAGTCTACAATATTTTTCTTCCCTTTGTTAATGTTAACATTTTTCATACTGATGCTTTAAATGCTGATATAGTAATATTTATTAACTTGCATTCATTTTTCTTCCTTGTTCTAGTATAAAAATTCCATACCTACCATAAAGCCATGAATATAACTTCTTGTTTTCCACTAAAAGTATAAAATTTTCATTTCAGATTTATGCCTTTGATTCATATGGAAATTATTTTTATTGATAATAACATAAGAATCTTTTTTGGCTGTTTCTTTCTTTATTTGTCATAAGATAAACAGTTGTCTCATCACCATGCTGAATAGACCTTTTTTTCCTTACTGATTTAAAATGTCCTGTTTGTCATATTTTAAATTTTCATATATGCATGTTCTGTTCCTGGGCTTTCTGTTGTGCTTTGTTTTTTCAGTTGTCTAACTTTATTCCAAAATAAAAATGTAAAATGTATCTTAACATCTGAAAGGTAGGATGAGTATATATTTATAATATATGTATACATATATTATGTTTTTTCTTGTTAAATTTTATATTAACTTTATGATTGATTTCATACTATGTTAAATTAGGTGCAGAGAATACATAATATCAATTCTTTCATATTTGTTGGGAATTCCTATATGATATGATATTTGGTCAATTTTTGTAAAGTTTCCAAAGGATAGTTCAATAAAATATATATTCCAAAATTGCTTGCTGTTGGAGTGTACACATATTTAAGATTAAGCTTCTTATTTATTTTGTTCAAATGCTCTATAGCTTTACTAAACTTTTTTTCTATTTTTTGCTATTGACTATTGAGAGGTAATAAAATCCCCCACTATGTTTGACAATTTTTCAGTTTTTCTTGGTATTTTTGAAAAATATTTTGGCTTTTTATTTGATATTATTTAAATAGGTAATATAAGTTTAGGATTTTATATCTGTGTGATGGATTGAACTTTTCATCATCACATAACAATCATCTTTTGGCAAATAATAATTTCGAATTAAAGTTGATTCCTTTCTGATATTACTTCCACTTCTCCAGCTTTCTATTGTTTAGTGTATACTAAGTCTATCTCTTTAATCATTTTCTTTCTTTCCTTTCTGTTCCTTGATTTTAGTTATGACAATTATAAACAAAGATTGTCCATTTGTTTTTTTTTTACTTGCAAGTTTAGTCAACTTCTAATGATTATGATAATTATATAATAATATGTGTTGCTTCCATCTTGTTTTGTGTTTTCTAATTACAATATTTAAATATGCTTTTGTTTATGCTGCCCTTTCTTGCAAATATTAAGCATATTACTGCTTTTTCTTTCTATACTATTTGTAATGTCTATATTCTGTTTGAACTATTTCCTTAAGTTAATATCAAAAGTGATAAAAATCACTAGCCATCTCCAAACGATGCCAGGATCTGAGAATGCCTTCACTTTGAACATTCTCTCCTTTCTGCTGTCTTATTTTTTGTATTTAACTTTTCTTTGGTTTGCAAAGAAGCAAACCATAGCAAGTTAGTGATTAGCTTTATTAGTTTTGAACACTCTGTAAGCATCCAGATATAACTACATATTTACATTCATTGTTTTTATTCACCATCCTTTCCTAACTTCAATTTTCTTCTTCCCATACTTCCATTACTTCTTCAGTAATTTCAGGAAAGGCCTGAAGATGGTAAACTATTGCAGCTTATTTTCTGCTTGAAACTTTTGTATTATTTACTTTTTTGAGTCATAGTTTATCTATTGTTGTAATTCTGTATTGGCAATTATGTTTGCGTAGCTCTTTGAAAACATTTTAATTACCTTCCAAATTTTATTATTTTTTTAAGGTCAGCTGCGTATTACTCTTTTATATATGTTCCGAATATTTTATGAACTTATCTTGGTATTTGGTTCTTTGATCTGCTTTGGTGATTTGCAGTGTTATTTCAACATATCTAGATGTGGTGGTTTTGAAATATATCTGCCAATTTTTTGACATTGCTTCCCTGAATGTGGGACAGACTTTCCGTCTCAGTTTTATGTCTCAAGTAACATTTAAAATGTGGTAGGACGGATGCTATGTGACTTCTGAGGTTAGATGATCAAAAAGGACATAGCTCTCATCTCTCTTTCTCTCTTTATTAAATCACTCATTCTGCAGTAAGTCAGTCATCATCTCTTGAGGACTCATAGCATTCCTGAGAGAGGTCTTGTGGAGCAGAAATTGCCAGCCCTGTGAACAAACCATCTTGGAGATGGATCTCCAGCCCCAAACGATCCCTCAGATGCCTGTGGCTTCTGCTAACATCATGGCTGCGACCTTTTGAAAGACCTTAAGCCAGAACCAGCCCACGAATTCCAGATCCACACAAAGTGTGTGAAAACAAACACTATTATTTCAAGCATCTAAATTTTGAAATAATCTGGGGTAATTTATTACATAGCAATAGGTAACTAATGCACTAGGTATACATTAGGCATGTATTTATCTTGCTGGGAATTCGTTAGAATCTTGGAAACTAAGGATTAGTTTCTTCATCAAGTCTAGAAACTTCTCATGAATTATCACATCAATTTTCCTTCTCCTGCAGTCTTGCTGACTGTTCTCTTTGTAACTCATAATAAACAAACTCTGAATCATCAAAAGATGTGGTCATCCAGATATCTTAATCTTTTTTCTATCATTTTCATCTCTTTATCTCCTAAGTCTCATTCTGCAGAATTTCCTCAGTATGCCCTGCCAGGACACTAATCTCTTCTTCAGTTTAATCATTTTAAAAACATTTAAAACTATTTAATCATTTTAAACATTAGAAACTATCGATGTTTTTGTTTATAGACGTTCTATTTGGTTCTTAAAAAAATCCGCTGGTTTTATTTTGATAACATTTTGTTCTTTCATGAAGTTCTTAATTGTTTCTTTTCACGACTTCAATCACTGTAACATGCTTTTTTTATAGTCTCCCTTTTATAGTTCTATCATTTGAGCTTCTTCCCACTGTTTGTTGTAGTCCAGACTCCCACTCACATTGCATCACTCCCTCACTTGTCAAGTTAATTCAGACTTAGCTCATCTTCAGCAGGACTTTTTCTGTGTCAATAATTAAGGCTATAAACCTCCAGACTGATTTTATTTCTGTTTCTGACAAGCACTTCAGGCTTATCTTTGGCCAGGGACCATTTAATTTATTTTAGTATTTAAGAGTTTTGGTTTGGGGGTTCCCAGACCACATAGGTGGTGTAATTCAAACTTAAATCCCAGGAGAAGCATGATTATAAATTCTCAGGAGAGTTTCATTTTCTACCCAGACCTCAGCCTGAGTAAGACAAATATTCTGTATGGGAAAGCATTTTGAGCGTCCTGGCTTGATACATGCGCAGTTCTAACAGTCTATTCCAGTTCAATGAAGTGTTCTTTCGACAGGTATTAAAACCCAGGCCCTTATTTACACCTTATCCGTCCCCCTCCTTTCCCTAAGATATCAAGGTAATTCCTCTATACTCTAAATGCAGTGCTTACTTCATTAAATCTTATTATTTTTGTGTGTGTGTGAGGAAAATTGTCCTTGAGCTAACATCTGTGCCAATCTTCCTCCATTTTGCATGTGGGATGCCGCCACAGCAAGGCTTGATGAGCAGTGTGTAGGTTCTCCCCCACCCCACCCCCCGCCCCAGCCCCACCCAGGGATCTAAACCCATGAACTCCGGGGCCACCAAAGCAGAGTGAACAAACTTAATCACTACACCACTGGGACAGCCCCTTAAACCTTATTTTTACGGGAGATTCTTTCCTACCAGCTCAGGAGAGTAAATACAGGAACACAGAGAAAGTTGAACTGATCATGGTAAAAGATACAAGTATATGGGGTTATTTAACTTGGATGAAGAATCAGAGAATTTGAGAAATGTATATATTTCTTAAAATATTGAAAGGGTAAAATGTAGATATTCCTTACAAGAATTCTGCGGACCAATGAAGAGGTCAAATTTAGACAAATGTAATCTGAATAAACATAAAAGTTTTCTAGCAGTCATTACTCTCCTAAGATACAATGGAATGTCCCAGGAGCTACTTTTCTGTGAGTTAGAGTTGTCAAGAGAATATATTCAAGAATGGGAGGCAAGTTCAATGGATGACTTTTAAATCTGTGCTATACCTCACTCTCCGTATCTCCTCACCTCTCCTGCTAAGATGTGCTCTGAAGTGTTCAACTTCATTTCAATTAGTAAATGCTGTCACAAAGAGAACTCTAAAAAGCTCATTGCTCAGGCAACTGTCTACAGTTATCTGTAAGGAGAAGTGAATTATCAGTGCTTTCAGTTTGTATAATATTTCTGGAGATCAGAGTGGAATACTTTGTTTATTAATTGTATGATATTTGTATTTACTTATTTATTTATTTAGCAAATCTTTATTGATCCGGGCCCTATCTATATGCTGAAACAACAGACTAGCTCCTGCCTCACAGACTTTATAATCTAGTGAAACTTTAAGAATAATTTTATTTGTTTTCTAACACAAAAGGACTATGTAGGGAAATTCATTGCAAAATGTAAACTCATGATGATTACTCTTATCATTTATAGTTTAAGTAACTGAAGGTATTGTATATGTCCGATTTATCCCTTAAACTAAATTCCATGCCTCCTACAAAATCAAAATCGTGATACGAACTTGAGAGAGCATTGATCAATTCAATACTATGAAATATGCATTTTAAAGTAACATCAGGTGACATTTTGTTAATGTGATCTTAAATTGGTGCAACCTCTTTTGAGGACATTTGGCAATGACCTTTAAAATGTAAAATGCATTTATCTACCGACCCAGGAATTCCATGTCTAGGGATTTCACCAGACTGATATATTTAAATAGATGGAAAAAGATGAATGTACAAGACTATAAGACTTCTCTTCAGGTATTGATATGAGCAAAAAAGAAACAAAAACAGCCAAATGCCTTTAATTATAAAAATTATTAAATTCATAAATGATTACATAAATAATATAAATTATCAATTAATTTAAAATAGCATATCTATGAAAAGTTCTCCAACATACAGTTGTGGACACATGCTCTTTTGTTAGATTTACCCACACAACCTTCTTCCCCTTCCTACCACAAATTTCCTATTTCCCCCACCTTCCCCAGGTTTAGATTGTTAGGCATTCTGCTTTTATGGTCCCAGTAAAGGGAGAACACTATAAACTAAGAAGTCAATTAAAATGCCAAGACCTATGGCCTCCTTCCCAAGAGCAATGAGAATAACAAGAGACACAAATTATTTTGTGTTAGAAAGACTCTCATTCCTCTCCTCTAATCCACTACTCATCATTTATGGAAGGACAGAACCCTAAGATAACCAGGGTTAACCAAGAAGAGACAAGACCTGAGTCTCAGTTCCCAGGTGAGCCCTGGAAAACATCGATGTCTTGACCTCTCCATCCCACCACCACATCCTATCACATCACCTGGAATGACCAAGGGAGCAGTATAAAGAACAGCTGTATGATAAGTCTGGGTAGATGCTGCAGAGGCAAACCTCTACAAGCTCCCAGCATGGCCCAGGGATGAGTGGAATAATTTTCTGTGAGTTCATGGGTAGCACAGAAGAGGAAAATTGCCTTAGCCAACATCAGTGAGCAGGAAAATGCTTCCTCTGCCCTCAAGAGATACACAGAGCCAGACTCAAAGGGGCCTGACAAACAGCAATGAGAGATGTCTTAGTAGTGACCTGGGGAGATGACATGTCTCAGATGGCAGATTGCATTGTGGTGCCCAGAGAATGAAAAAGTTCAGTGCCGACTCCCTCCCCACATCTCAGGCTGAACACTTCCTGTGTTCCTGAGATGCCACTTCAGGGAAAATAATGGACAGCCCCCAAGATTTTGTTTCTGCAACTAAGCAGAATAGATGTTCTAAATAAGACATAAGTGGTAATGTTAACAAAATAAAGCTGCATGTCATGAAAATCTGAATTTGTGGAATGAGATATATAGGGATTGTATTTTGATAAGTGGAAAAAGAAAAGTAAAAATGAGTGTGTGCTATCCACTCCCATATATGTGTGTCTATACATTCAGAGACCATTTCTGGAATGAAAAACAAGAAAATGTTAACAGTGGTAGACACAGGTTATTAAAAAATATGAAAATTTAAGAAATAATGACTAAGTATTTAAAATATGAATCATTGACAAACCATGTTAGATATATATTCAATAGCAAGTTTGTCTCTTCCAACTCACCACAGCCAAAGTTCAGGCAATCAAATGAAGAGAAAAACAGAACTCATTGTTTTCCTTTGAAATGTGACATTTCTCTGCAGGGTAGCTGCCATTGTTTCTATCTTCAGAGAATATCTCAAATTTAGGTCAACAGGTCCTGATCTGCCTGAGCTATGTTCA
Organism: Equus caballus; assembly: GCF_041296265.1. Classification (NCBI taxonomy): domain Eukaryota; kingdom Metazoa; phylum Chordata; class Mammalia; order Perissodactyla; family Equidae; genus Equus; species Equus caballus. The sequence continues at coordinate 40,350,622 of NC_091707.1, read as the reverse complement.
AATAGCTCCATCAATGAGAAATGGATTGCTTTTTTTTTTTTTTTTAAAGATTTTATTTTTTTTCCTTTTTCTCCCCAAAGCCCCCTGGTACATGGTTGTATATTCTTCGTTGTGGGTCCTTCTAGTTGTGGCATGTGGGACACTGCCTCAGCATGGTTTGATGAGCAGTGCCATGTCCGCACCCAGGATTTGAACCAACGAAACACTGGGCCCCTGCAGCGGAGCGTGGGAACTTAAACACTCGGCCACGGGGCCAGCCTGGAGAAACTGACTGCTTTTTAATTTTTTTTTTTTTCCTAACGGCATCCTCTGTAATTGGCAATTAACCTTGAAAGTTCTCTAGTATTTAACTTTCCCTCCAAACACTCTGCCTTTTAAAAAGTGTGGGGTTAATTATAATGAATGGGACATATGGGGCACTTAAAATGTTGCTAGGGTGAACAATTAAGAAATGCTAGTTGAAGATAATGAGACAGTGTGTCAAAGAGACATCCTTAGGACTTTGATTCCTTTTCTACATACTAGCCCTTTCCTTACTAAAGGGTTAATACAAAGTTACAAACATTTAGAGAGAGGAAATTCAAGTTCCTGATGTGGTATCAATGTATTTCCCTTCTACCTGTCGTGCCCTCACTCACCCCCACCCTCCCACTCACCACTGCCCCACCCCTGCCCATCTCCTGATTCTCTCTTTCCTTCTATTTGTCCACATTTGATCTGTGCTTAGGCCTGTTTGTTGTACTCATGGACAATTACTAAAAAATGCCTTATCCTTAGATAAAGCCTGGTAACTTATAAAGAACTTAAGGATCCAACATATCTTTCAAAGTCTGAGATAAGGTATCTTGTCACTGCAGGATTTTCCTATTTATAGATGAGGAAATTCGTACCCTTTTCCAAGATTAAATAAACTCTCCGCCCCAGGTTGAGTCAGAAACCCAAGTTCTAATGTAGCTTTACATCATTCCTTAGCATTAAACTACTTCCTTTATGGCGCTTGTTAAACAGCCTGGGAGGTCCCCTCTGAATCACAGGAACCAATTTGTTCACAGTGAGAGTCAGGCAGCATAGGCACCATTAGTTGAGCTTGGGATAAATACATATTGAAGATCAATACTGCCTGAGTCTTACTCTGGAAGCATTCCAAGGACATTGGCCTTATCGTCAGTATGTTTTACAATCTCATCCACCTCTGAGAATGGTGGCAAGAGTTACCGTAACCAGGAAGAAAGTTTGTTCTCCCCAGCCCTTCCAATTGTCCAGCTTTCCTCAAGAAAGCATGGTGCACATTTATCCTAAGGATCAATGTACAATCACCCAGGTCTTCCAGGTCACTAAATATCTTTCACAGATTAAATGCCAGAGACATAGTATATGAAATATATCGTAATGTGAAAAAGCATGCTGAAAACCATCAGGTATTATAAATATAAGTAGTGAGCTCCTTTAATTAAGTAACTTGTTCAAGTCAATAAATGGTAGCCTGTCACCATAAAAAGTTAACAAACCCTCCAAAATTACCAACCTTCTTTTCAAGGTTTTGGGAGAAGGTGGCTATACATTAAATAGTAACATTAACCCATCAGCTACAATAAATTCATAACTAAAACTGTTAACAATAATTATGAAAGAAAGAAATAATTTATAAAATGTGTCCTGAACACATACTATGTCTGTGGCACTGTAACACATGCCAGAAATACAATGATTAGTAGAAATGAACATGGCACTTTCTCTCATAGTTCTTACATCATAGTGGGAGGGGGAGAAATTAATCAGATAATATAATTGAATGATTAGAAAGGAAAGGAGTAACTTAAAGTCCTAATTTTCTCATCTGTACAACGAAGATAATAATTTTACTTAACTCACAGGTTATCATAAGATCGAATGAGATAACGCAGGTAAAGCGTCCATCCCATTGTCTAGCATGTAGTATACATACACAAATGCTAGTCAGTTTATCATTACGTCAATCCAATCACGTCCACACACGCTACCTAACAAGTAGGAACTTAATAAATGAAAATAAAGTATTTGTTTACTTATTTAAAACATTTGTTTAGATATAGCATCTCTCTGAACAAATACAGAATTTAACTATATGTTTACTTTCCATAATCATTCATTCCGACACTGTGTCAATATTGCCTTAGTTAACCGGGAAGTAATTATTCACAATTTAGCACAAAGAAACTCATCGCTGGTTTATGCAGCACATAAAATCCGGCATAGCGTGTCAAGAATGCATGTGCATTGCCTAGCACCTGCTACATATTTGGACACCAAATTAAATGCCATATAATGGGAATCACACGGTATATAGCCTTTTCAGATTGGCTTCTTTCACTTAGTTATATGTGTTTAAGTTTCCTCTATGCCTTATCAGGGATTGCTAGCTCATTTATTTTTAGCACTGAATTCCATTGCCTGGATGTACTACAATTTATCCACTCGCCTACTGAAGGACATCTCGGTTGCTTCCGTCTTTTGGCTGCTATGCATAAAGCTACTATGAACATCTACGTGCAGGTTTTTGTGTGGATATAAGTAAGGAATGTACTCCTTTGAGTAAGTTCCAAGGAGCTCGACTTTGGATCATACGCTAAGAGCACATTTAGTTTTATAAGAAACTACCAAGCTGTCTTTCATAGTGGCTGTAGTATTTTGCACTCCCACCAGCAATGAGTGAGAGTTCTTCTTGCTTCACATCTTCCCCAGCATTTGAGGCTGTCAGTTTTCCAGATTTTGGCCATTCTAATAGCTGTGTAGTGGTAGCTTATTGTTGTTTTAATTTGCTTTTTCCTGATACACATGATGTGGAGAATCTTTTCATATGCTTATTTTCCAACTGAATATCTTCTTTGATGAGGTATCTGTTAAAATCTTTTAGGCCCTTTTTTTTTTCCTTTTTGAGGAAGATTAGGCCTTGAGATAACATCTGCTGCCAATCCTCCTCTTTTTGCTGAGGAAGATTGGTCCTGAGCTAACATTCATGCCCATCTCCCTCCACATTGTATATGGGACACCTGCCACAGCATGGCTTGCTAAGTGGTGCGTAGGTCTGCACTTGGGATCCGAACAAGCAAACCCCAGGACACCAAAGCAGAATGGGTATACTTAACCACAGTGCCACCGGCCTGGCCCCCAGCCCATTTTTTAATTGGGTTCCTTTCTTATTGTTGGCCTTTAAGAATTTCTTGTATATTTTGGATATTAGTCCTTTATCAAGGGTGTCTTTTGCAAATATTTTCTCCAAGTCTGTAGCTTGTCTTCTCGTTCTTTTGACATTGTCTTTCATAGAGCAGAAGTTTGCATTGAATTTATATCGACATCTTTTTAATAAGAGAATTACCAAATATCAACAATTGCTATTATTGTTTCTGTTTTGTGGAAGTTTAAACAGGGTTAGCCTTAAGTTTAGAAGAGTAAGTTTTCATGGGACATGGTGAAACACTGTATTAGTTTCCTAGTTACAGTGATGCACAGTTCTTAAATTTATTAACTCTTTTGAGAGTCCTATTACTATCAAGTAAAAGAAAAATGATGCAAAACCTTAACAAATTTTCTCCCTCCTTTTCTTTGAACCTGTGTTTTTAACAAGCCTCCAATAATAAACTGCCAGTTACTGACTACATAACGGTGTCTTGAGCTTTACTCACGTTATCTTCAAACACTATAAAGGCTCTGCAAGGCAGACATTATTTCCCCTATATTGGGTACCTGCAGTTGATTTATACCAGTAATTTGCCCAGCGGTTAAATGTCCAACTGTCAATTGCACAGTCAGGATGCCCATCAGGGTTTCTCCACCTTCCTGCCTATGACTTCACACTATACCACATTGTATCCCTGCCAGAAAAAGCATCGAAAGACTGAAGAGTATCGCTTGATGCAGGGAAATTAAATTACCCCCAAAATTCAGCCATACCTGTAAAATCATCAGGATAATCTGAGAAGGCTACATCTCGAAGGACTGTCATTTTCGAAATAGAACTTCTCACACATTGGTAGCAGTGTGACGTAGGGAAGAGAAAAATAGATCTGATAACCTTGCACCATTGGATTCTTCATTTAGTAAGTTACTTTCTATTAGGATATTATTTGCCAAGGCTTTTGGAAAGTTTTAGCCCTCTGTTGTTTCCATCTTTCTTGAATCAAAGTCTTTGTTGGAATATTAAAATCTGTCAATGAATCTCTAGCGAATATTTACTGAAAGAGGTCAGTGCTCCTGAATAAGCAAAGCCCTCATCTATGTTCAGAGGTATAAGGATAATATAATATCATGAATAACACTTCCATAGACACAAATGATTTACAATTATGAAAAACTATAATTGCAGTGAGTCACTGCAAATTTGAAAATTCGTGGAAGGCGGCTCTGAGGTTTGCTTGAGGAGCAGCCCCTGTATGACTGCTGTTTGCTAATTGGGCTTGTGGAAAGTTCAGAGCAATGATTAGGCATGCCAGGATTCATCTGCCAAGTAACAATTATGAAGCCCAGCAGGGAACAGAAAGGCATCATTGCCCAGAACAGCAAACATTCCCTAAGATGAGAGAGAATTACTATAAGGAGGTAGAAAAAGAAACTAATTTTTAAAAAGAAAATGATAGACCACAAATTATGTTAAGGATGAAATAATGAGTTAAAGAAAATCTCATAGTTACTGTAACAAAGTTAAAATCAGGGAGAGAAATGGTAACACAAAATGGTTTAGTTACAAAGTCAGTTGTTACCCTGGGATTTGTTCAAAGAAGAGTGTCAACAAAGAAACTAGAGCAGCTGTTTTAATAGTATACAAAATGAGAGACTAATTTATAGCACTTTATCACAGATTCAGAGAATTTGAACACGACAAAGAATCAAAGGAGAGACAGAGAGAAAGAGAAACCACTTCCATGCATATTGTAAACTTGTCAGAGAAGTTTTGCCTTATCTGGTGTTAGATGGTGAAAAATGAGACCAGGATGTTAGGAGCAGTCATGATTTGAGGCAAGGATTTTGGTATGGATATTTTCATCCATAGAGAACATGAAGGGTTGTTTTCTTTTTTATCCATCACTATTTCCTGTTGGTTTTTTTTTCTGTCTTTTACCTCTAGAGCGTATGATTCACTTAGCTTAGACCTTGCCTGCCTTATTCACTACTCTGTCTTTAGTGCCTGCAAGAATCCCTGGCACTTAGTAGTCACTAAAGAAATATTTATTAAACCTAAGACTTTGTCTTTGCTTTGTCATCACTTTTGACTGCTTTTCTAGCTAAGTACAGAATCTAGAATCAAAATTATATGTCCTCAGAACTTTGAGGAACTTCCCTACTTTTTTCCAGCATCTACTCTTGCTGACTACAAAACAAAAAAAAAAACCCAAAAAACCCCTGAAGCTTATGACGTTTATTCCTTTGTATACAATTATTTTTCTTTCTGGAATCTTTTAGGATCTGTTCTTCGCTCTTTTCTGAAGTTTCTTGAAGTATTTCCCCATTCATCTGACTTGGCATTTGATGGGTGCTTTCCATATATAATCTGTGTCCACACTGTCTCTGGGAAATGTCTTACAATCAGCACTTTGCTTATTATCTCACCTCCATTTCTGTGTTCTCTCCGTAAAACTCCTGTGGTCAAATATCCTGGGTTAATCATCAGTGTCTCATATTTTCTCCCAATTTCGTTAACTTCTCTTTGTCTTTTTCGTCTGTTTAGGCTAAAGACCCCAGCACTTTACAGTGGAACACCAATTCCCACCCTTGTGGACCTAGACCTCTCCAAAAAGTTTGGTCAATTTCTTGAAAGGGCAAACATTTGGTTTTGCCTTGTAATAGTAAACTGACTGTTGGAACCTTGGCAAAATGTGTCTAGAGTTAAGATGAAGTGGGTTGCCTCATACATTCCCCATAGAGACTTTCAATCACTTCCTAGTTTCAATTGCCTTTCTCCCATTAGCACTTTCTGCCCCTCAGCTCTCATTCTGGGACTTCTTGGCATACCACAAGGCACATCAGCATACGTATCTGCTTTAGTCCCCTCCTGCAAGTGTTCCATGCCCCAGTTTGTATTTCCACTTCTTAACTCATTCAACTAACGTATTCAGTATCCCCTATGTTTCAGGGACTGTTCTAGATTCTGAGGTATAGCCTCTAACAAATCAGGCTTTAGCAAATATTCTTTCATCTAAGCTATATCTTCCAAAAATTTGTTTTATTCATGCATCTGACGATGACTCCCTCTCTGGTTCTCTTAGTTATTTATACACACTTAAAGCTATTTAAATAGTATCTTAGGAAGTAAAAAGGGCATTATATTTTCAATCTACTACTTTAAACCATGATCTACATCTCACGCAATGTTTCTGAATTTTATTTTACTTATTGAAAAGAGGTAAAAATCATTTGATTTAATCCTAAATTTGGTACAAACTTACTTAAGACCAACAGTTTTGAGAGACAGTGTAGTCTAATGTAAGGACTACAGGTTTGGAGTAAAAAAGGCTTGAGTTAGGTTTCTTATTCTGCCACCTAGTAATTAAAAGAGATTGAGTATTTAGTTCCAGAGATTCAATTTCCTTATTTGAAAAACTACTGGATTAAATTACACTCACTGAAGAAATGCTATATAGGTTAACAAGAATGCATATAAATCTTACTAAGTACCTAGGATATAGCATATGCTCAATAACTACGGCAGATATAAATAGGCAAAGATGCTGTCAGAAGAAGTGATAGTTTAAGTGACTGTGCGAGAGAATTAATTTTACTGCTCTAAACTATAGTCAAGGCCCTTATCTTAATCTTGACCTCAATGTCATGATCTCTATGAGCTAATGTTTAGATTAAACGATGTATAAATGTACTATGGCTATGCGAAGAAAAAAACTGAATATATATGTATACATATTTACACACATATATATACACACATATACCCACATATATATGCATATATGTTATTATACATATAAAAATATATGTGTATATATACACATATATATCATTTCTTTCTGACATATATATACAGGTGGGGTAATTGAGTTTTGACATCTGACAGTTAAATCCTCCATGATTTTTTTTTAATGAGGTCAAATCATTACAAGATATTGGTTGGCTTAAAGAACTGGTAGTAATGTTATTTCACATATACAGAAAAAAAGAAAGTGCAATAAAATACGAAAGCCTTTTTAAAAATTATTATTGGCTTTCTTATCCGAATTTGTAAATAAGCCACAGAACTAAATTCCTTTTCCTAATTAAAATAGATCCTCTGAGTGAAGTCAGAATTTGTAGTGATATACAAGGCACTCAGAAGGAGAATTTCCCATCAGATTTTTATAGCTGTGTTATTATTTATCTATTTAAGTGAAGTTCCATCTTATTTATTTTGAAATATTACCCTCAATTCTGTTGAGATTTTGCAAATCTTCAGAGTAATACATTGTGATTTGTCTTTTGCATTGTATATTGACAGTCATTTCGTTATGTTTTGAAATGTGGATTCGTCAAGACTGCATTTTATTTGAGCCATCACCTTAATTTTCAAATCCACATGGTTTAATTATCCTATTGAGAAGAGTTGGAAAACACTTATCTGTGATTGACTTATAGCATATCTTTCCACAATCCTTCAAATCTCATTCTTAGAAATTTTCTTTCCTCAGTGAGAATTGGGTGACTCATCTCAACTTTCTCCTCTTGGCAATCAAGATGTCTAATACACAGCCTAGTTTTCTTATCTCTACTTCTACCCTCTTTAAATTGCTATGACAATGAGAATGCTGTTCCTGCTATTTAGGAAAGATGACGTCTAGCAATGCTTTGCTATATTACTTCATAAATACATGCCCTACAGTCTCTTGAACTGTTGGGCATAGATTTGAGAATTCTCCAATATATGGATCCCACCATCTGTTTATTACATCTTTAATCAAAATGTCTAACAGGAATCTTTGTTGATTAAGGGCATGTTTGTATTTGCTTGCTGTATTTGTTCGCTGTCTCTGTCTTGTCTGTTTCCATTTTGTTCCCTTCTCTCTAACAATATTTGCAGAGAAATGAATAAAATGTGACAAAATCTCATTTCACATAATTAAGACAATGTATCTATGAATATTATCAGAGGTCTTCTGCCTATGGTAAGACAAGTCCCAGAGAAAAGCTGACCTCTGTCTCCTGATCATCTTTATATAGAGATCAATGTCAGTCATATTGACAGTGCTATACTGCTACTGGCTTCAATAAGGCAACTCCAGAGCTCTCTGAGCTTCTACCCCAAAGAATGTCAACGGTGACACCCATCTGCACAGGGAACATTTATGACTCCCGTCTTCCACTGTTAGTGTTTTAACAAATCAACTAAATGGCCTATGGCTGCTCTGAGGATAACAATTATACTGATGGTTACTTCTAAAAATGACCTATGGGTCTGTTTTTACCTGATACAAATGATAAAAGGACAGCTTATTTTTCCTATCATGTCTAACTGGACCTTTCTTCTGAATCAATTCTGGCCCAAGAAGATATATGAAATTGAAATAAATTACTTCTGCAAAGATACCTGAAAATTATTCCCTGGAATTATAGCTTTTCAGACCAGGAAGAAATGACTTGCTGTCCTAGCAATGATGTTCACCTTTCTCTACTATTATGAAGAAAAATCAGATTGGTTCTGAGAAAACAGAAAGACGAGAAGAAGAGAAAAGGGGCGTGCAGGTAGAGGAAAGAATCAAGAGGTATTAACAAAAATATTGTCACAACTCCATAAATCACTGTCAGTACTTCCTGTTCCTACCTGGCTTCAACCTTCATCATAACCACCACTCTGCCCTACACACATGAACACACAAACACAAACTCATACTCATGCAAACAGACACGCAGAATTGAACCAGATCAAAGAAGAGAGGAGAGGACAGACGGGGAAGAAAAGATTATGAATGAAAGTTCCACCACGGGATGTGAATAAAATGAAAAAAGCTATCGGAATAGCTCCTGCTGGTTCCATGTGCCATCATTGATCCTGTGTTTAATGCCTTCCAGTGTCAGTGTCCTCACCCTCTGTCTTGTTCTTTCCACCTGGGTAGTTTAGTGTTTTTCTTACCTGCTTCATCTATTTTCAATCTATAATCGCCACCAAAGAGCTTCATGGCTAAAAGGGAATCTCCTAATTTTCTTTGCCAATGCCATTTATTTTATATTATTTTTCACCATAAGGACCTCAGCATAGACTCTGTGTTCAGATATGGCAAAATTACATGTATTTCCAGTCAGAAGTGCTTCACATACAATCATCATTAATATAGATTATAAAGCATAACTGAATGTATTCTTGGTTTTTAATTATTAAAAATTGCAATATATTAGACTATTTTATATTAAGAATTTAGTATGCTTATTTCTTTTTTAAAAAATTCAATACATTTTTGTCAGTAGAATTTGATAACTTAGCATCCTTAATGCAAACTAGCTTGCAATTTTGAGGACCATTCTCCAGGGATATATAACTACCTGGCATATGGTTTACACCTTCATGTGCGATGCAAGCATTAGCTTCTCATATATAAGAAAATTAAGTGCGCTCAGCCATGGAGCAATGTATTTTTTATCAGAATTCTGAAAAGTCAGCTCCACATTTCTATTTCTCTCAAGGGATGCCACTGCAGTTGTGGACAGCAGCTCAAATTACAGGAGGGAAAAGCTGCTTCTGTAAGAACCAAAAATTAATGTAGCAAATATAAGCGATAATAGTCTGATCATTGTTTCACCTATCCATAATGCTGTGCTAGGCACTGAGTCCTTTAACAATAATCTGCAAACTAAATTTTTAAAAAAATGACACCTCTGTCTCTATCAATTCATTTTAATTAAGCAAATATTTATTGATGGCTTGTTCTAGAAGCTTGGAATTCATCAGTGAACAAAATTTACATCTCTAATGGAACTTATATTCCAATGGGATGAGATAGACAATAAAACAAATATTTCAGATAAATAAGTTGTGTAAGATCTTAAAAGATAAGTATGACAGACAAAAACGTGGAGCAGGATTAAAGGGATCAGGAGTGAAGGCGGATATACTTTTAAATTGTCTGGTCAAGATGGTCTTCATTGAAGTGGTGACATTTGAGTAAGGACTTGAAGGAGGTGATCGGGATAACCATGCTGATATCTGAGGGAAGAGAGTCCCAAGAGGTAGGAGCAGCCCTTATAAAGGGCCCAAAGCAAGAGTCTAGCTGACAACTTCAAAGAATAGCTATGAGGCAGATACAAATGAAATGGAATGAGCAAGGGGGAGAATCGTAATTAATGATATGAGAAAGATAATGAAATAATTGATTATGGGGGGACAGATCACCTAAAACATTGCATTGTAAGTCTCTTCCTTCTTCTGAGTAAAATCTTTCCAAGGTTTGAACAGAAGTATGACATGACATGCACAATGATGAATGATATATGAGGCTGACCCTCACTACAGAGACGAGAAGAGCCTGTGGGAGGCACCAGTGGAAGCAGTCACCCAGGTGACAGATGGCAGGGATTTGGACCGCATGGGAGCTGTGGGGAAAGTAGAGAGTGGCCAAACCCTTGATACATTTTAAAGAGAGAATCAATAAGATTTCCTAATGGATATATTAATAAATAAGCAGAAAATTTGATCAATTAAGTATCAAAACCTGATATAAACTCAGCACATTAAAATTGTATTGAAACATATTCATTATCTAATTTGACCTCAAAAATAAATCCATGAGACTGACAGGCAAGGTATTATTTATCTTCACTTGACAGATGAAAAATGAAAGAAGGCTTATTGAAAGATGAAGGAAACTATTATTTATTGAATGAATCCTGCAAGCACAGCTTCCTACCAGAGAGCAGACTTTCAAATATGTTACATTATTTAATCCTCATACAAGCCATGACAGTAAAGACCAGCTCAAATTTTATAAGTAATAAAAATGTAGCTCAGAATAGTCTGCGATGTACCCAAGTTGCCACAATTACAATTGAAGCTGGGCACCGAGGATTACTGTAGATATTCAATAAGAGCAAGATTGCCTTTTGACCTTGTTCCCAACACAGACTAGATGAATCTTGTCAATTTGCCGATTTCTTGTTTAACTTGAGGGTTGACTCAGGTCTCAAGGATTTGTGAACCTGTTTTGCAGAAGAAAGAGAATGCCTTTGGGGCAGTTGGGATCACCAGATGGCCAGCCTCCAGCAGCCATTGCAGATTGCCCAAGGGCTTACAGGGAGTGATCCCTTTGTTTCTCTAAAGCTCCTCCTGCCAAGCCCCTTAGCTCTATAAACCCCTCTGCTTGCTGCTCTTTAGAAGGTGGATTTGAGTGAACCCAGGCTCCCGCCTTGTTATTTTGGCCAACTTGAATAAATCTTTCTCCATCTCCAAGCACTGATGTCTCAGTGTTTGGCTCACTGTGAATGGGGCACATGAACTTGAGATTAAGAGGTTTGGTATCTGAATCATGATTTAACATAGCTCACCCCAAAGTTTTTTTCCTTTCATAATCCCTAGCTTCCTTTACTATCTGAAAGTATCCAGGTGAACCTTATGAAATATCTGTAGTCATTTAATCCTCACAACACCCCTTTGGACAATTAATGTTGTTAGTATCCATTTTCTACAGAATGAGACAGGGAGAAAGAAACTGAGGATGTTGTGCTAGTTAGGGTTCTTCAGAGAAACAGAATCAACAGGGTATAACGGGAGATTTATTATGAGGAATTGGCTCATGTGACTATGGAGGCTGAAAGTCTCCTCCATAGGATGGATCTTCTGCCTGTAAGTTGGAGATCCAGGAAAACCAGTGGTATAATTCAGTCCAAGTCCAAAAGCCTGAGAACCAGGAGAGACAATGATGCAAATCCCAGACTGAGGGCAGAAAAAAGATGAGATGAGATGTCCCAGCTCAAGCAATGAGGCAGAAAAGGGAAGAATTCCTCCATCCACCTTTTTGTTCTATTCAGGCCCCCAGTGGCTGGAATGATGCCCACTCATAATAGGGAGTATCATCTACTTTACTGAGTCAACTGATTCGAATGCTAATCTCCTCTGGAAACATCCTCAGAGATACACCCAGAAATGACATTTAACCAGATATCTGGGCATTCCCCGATCCAGTTAAGTTGACACATAAAATTAACTATCACAGATGTATAGTAATATGTCCAAAGGTGCACACTGGTAACTGGCAAAGATAAACTTTAAATTTATGATCATTTGACTCTAAAATCCACAATTTCCAGGACTAAGCAGCACACAGTAAAAATATAAAGCTATATGCCCTCCCAACCTCCCATGGGAGTTTTGAAAATTAAATGAAGCCATGTACATGAAATTGGTTTGCTAAGCAAAAGTTTATCTGTATACATTGTTTGTTACATTTATCATTATCTGTTGGCTACCTAACTTAAATTTCAAAACCTAAAAATCAAGTCGATGCAAGCAGTCTCCAATGGTTGGGCACTCATTGTTTAGGATGTTGCTGATTGCCTTATTATTTGTAAGTATCTCTTTCAATGAGCCTAAAGTACATGGAGTAAAAAACCATCAGATCAGCCAGGTCCCAAGGCAGGTTGTAGCCAAGCCTGCTGAAATACACAAGTGCTGGTAATTCTACACTGCCATCCACTCTCAGGGACTGGAGAAACAGCTCTAGGGCAGTGAGCTCAGCTGGAGGACACATGTTTGCCCTCTGCCTGCTGTTCCTGCCACTTAGGAAAGCCCTTTAGTTCCTTTCATCTTCTTCCCTTTGGGCTGTTGTCACCCACTTGTGATCCAGAAAGTGTGCTTCAAGGCCTTGCTGCTGACAGGTTGTTCTGTGGGAAGAGGTCCACTGTGTCTCTGTCACTGTCTTCTAGAATGTTCACTGATTGAAGTTTCAGTGGAATTCAATGAAATCCAACACACATTTATGGAGTGCCTGCAGTGTTCTTGATACTTTTTTAGGTGTTGAGGGAGAAGCTAGGATGAATCTCCTATAAGCTTTTGGCTTTCACAATCTTGTAAGAAAGGTAGGCAAGAAAATGCATAGGTTTAAAGAAACAAGGGGGATAGATTCTCTAAAGGAATAAAAGTATGTTGAGTTTGGATTCTAGCCAGAATGAGGGATTAACAGTTACTAGGAGGTCTAAGAAGTATTTTTATGTAGACATTGACCTTTACTTTTTGCTGAGGAAGATTAGCCCTGAGTTAACATCTGTGCTTGTCTTCCTCTATTTTTTTTGTGCATGGGACACCACCACAGTGGCTGGTGAGTGGAGTAGGTCCATACCCGGGATCCAAACCCACAAACCCAGGCCACTGAAGCAGAGTGCATGGAACTTTAACCACTCAGCCACGGGGCTGGACCCATTGGCTTTTTAAATTGACTTAGAGACATGGGTTTGCCATTTGGAACAAAGAAAGAAAGGTATACTTCAAACTAGACCACACAAATTTATAAGGGCAAGAATCGTAAGTTTGGGGAGAATGGTAAATAATCTGTTGCCATTGAAGGACAAGATGCAAATGAGTGAATAATATACAGGGCCAGGGAAGTTTATAAGAAGAAAGTGTGGCTAAAAAGTTAAATTGAGACTTTAATGTAAAAAGACATTAAACTCCAGGCAGAGGATATGGGACTTTGTTTTCCATTCATGTAAAACTGTGGCAAAGAAGTGAGCTTTGAGAGAAAGGCTATTAGAGCAATGTGTAGGAAGGGATGATTAGAAGCAGGAGAGCTAGTTAGGACCAAAGATAATAGGGAAATGAACTAAACAGTAACATAAGAGGAAAATAAAAAGATGGGGCAAGATGCATTGAAAACTTAAATCAAAGAGCATTAGGTATAATCATCATAAAACCTGAATAACTGAGAGAATGTTGGTACCATTAATCAATACAGCAAGCCCAGAGAGAGTTAGGAAATCTTGGTGGATATGTAAAAATTTAAAGGCCGATGAGATATTCCTATAAAGATATCTAATAGCAGGTATCAGTGATGGTCCAGAATTCAGAAGAGAGGTCAGGCCCAAACATAAATTTTGGATACATTTTTAACAAGTGAAGCCATGGAATTGCATAAAATAAATAGAACAATTCCCCATATATTAAGAAGAAAAAGGAATTGAAAAGATTAATATAAGAAGTTCTCTCATTTCAAAGAGGAAGCGCTCATGAGAAAGAATAATGTGAAGATCAGGAAGTGGAATAAAAAGGAGTGTGGTGAGGCTCAGAAATCAAGAGAAGACAGTTTTGAGAGGAAGAGAAAAACAACGACACTTTCTAATATTTCAGAGAATTCTAAGAAGATGGTGACTGTATCCATAAAATTCAGTCACAAAAAAGGCATGTGAATTGTCTTATGTAGAAAAGAGTTTAAAACAGATAATTGGAGGCTTTTGCAATACTTGGAAGGCTGCGTAAAGGGTGAGTGACTTTCACATAGATGTCCAGAGCTCCTCAAAGCAATGATAAACATCTCACTGCCTGCACCACGCATGTGGGTGATTCTCAAGAGCCTCAACAGGAGCTGAGTTTCATGTCTCAACTTTCACAGTGTCTCACGAAAGTTACAGCTCTTCCTTATCTTGGTCCTCCAAAGTTCACATTATTGTTTCTCTGGCAGAATCGAGCAAGAACCAAAAAAGTCTGGAGGTATAGTTCAGCTCTTGGGGTTCAGGGGGTGTTTTAGAAAAGTGGGGATGGAACTTAGTATCAACCAATAAGCAGTATAAGTTCTTAGAAGAAACCGGTGGCTTTGATGAATGTAACTGACTGGTAATTCTTGGGAGCAGATTTTCAAGAAAGTAGAGGTAGGTGGTAGAGATGATCCAAACCGCAAGGGAAGGAGGAATGGATGAGAAAACAGCTTGAGAAAATTATTCTCTTAAGAAAGTTTTTGGTTAACAGAAGCAAAGATGACACTAGTTTGAGCAGGAAACAGAGTTAGAGGAGGTTTTCCTTTGTTTGGGACTTAAATTTAAGCACCTTCGCCTCAGGGAAAGGAAAGAGTACAAAAAAACCGAAGAATAGACAGGTGGAGAGACTTATAATATCATGCAGAAGATGAAAGGATTAAACTTCGCAAAAATGGGCAAAAAAATAGTTGTCCTCCTGAGAAATACAGGAAATTGGGAAATATGAAGGATGAAACAGGGAAAATTCACGTAAAGGGAGAGGGAGAAAATATTAAATGGCTAATGTTTACAGTCCAGTAGGTAACCAAGTGATTTTCTGAGAATGAGAGAAGCAAAGTCACGCCTGGAAGTTTTGGGAGCCAAAAAAGCTTTGAAATAGCTGTTTTGGTGAATTAGGTAAGAATCAACTAGAAAAATGTCTGTGTATTGCTCAGTGGCATGGAGAGCATATAGCTCATTCATTCAATCAACAGTATCTACTGAACATTAATTACATCGCAGATACTTTTTCAGTCTTGGGGCTATGGTTACAATAAAAAAAAAAGTGTGCACTTCTCTTTCATGGAGCCTACATTCTAGCGTGAAGACAGACAATTGCCAAGTATAGAATGAGATAATGATAAAGACCATGAGGATAAAGGATGATGGGATGGAGACAACTTAAGATACTGTGATGAGTAAAGCGTTCTTCGAGGAAACGACATTTGATGACTTACATTAATGACCTGCAGAACACATTTGTATGAAGATCTGGATGAAAATTATAATAGACAGAGGAGAAAAAAGTGTAAAGTTCCAGAGGAGTGAACACATCTTTTACGTCTGAAAAAGAAAAAAGTGGTGTGGTTGGAGCTTAGTGAGTATAAGAAGAAGAAGAGAGATGAGGTCAGAGAAGCCAGATCATGCAGGACTTTGTAGGCCATAGAAAGGAGTTTGGATTTTATTCCAGGAAAAATGGGAAGTCACTTCAATGATTGAAGGGGAAAGAGATAATCTAATTCAATAATTAAAAAATCATTGCAGGTGTTGGGTAGAACACTCATTATAGAGAAAAGCAGGGCTAAAATGAAAATAGAAAGACCAGTTCAAAATAGTTTTATTCACCAGGGAAGCCTGTGAGATCAAGAAAAGACTGATGGACTGGTAAGTCGAGAAGGAACTCAGGAGGGAAGATGAAAATGGCAGAAAAACCATTCAGAAAGGATGAGATGACGAAGAAAGGTAGGAAGGGATGCTTAGTCTTGAGGATGAGCCTTCAGATACTGAGGTTCCGGCAGTGAAGAAGACCTGGGAAATAGTAAATGAAGGTAATATCAAAACTATGACTGGGTCCTCCCAAGAAATAGAGCAAGGAAAGAAACAAATGGGAAGGTGGGGAAAGATGTGCATAGTGTGTTTAGAGGAATAGAGAAAAATCACATTCTTTCATTTGTCTGACAATTTATCAGCAGTTTTCAACAGGTTATCAAAAATAAATGTTCCAAACATACAGAATGACTGATTTGGCACACCCATGTACTCACCATTCAATTTTATCAAATTTTAACATTTTGCCTATTTTCACTTCCACTTTTAGTATTAAAAGAGTAAAAGGTAATGTTCTACTCTCATTTGTATTCCTCCCTGATCTTGTACCCTTCCCTAGCATTTTAAAGGTAACTTCTCTTCTGGATTTGCTTTTTTAATCAATCTCATGGGTCATTTAAAAAAATTTGCTAAACAGATATATATCAGTGCTGTGGCGAAAATTCTTATAATGTCTTTTTGTGCACATGATTAACTCCTTCAGAGCAGATACTTGGGGGAGGGGAATTGCTGAATCAAAGAATTTGCACATCTTCATCTTTTGAGCTATTGCCAAAGAAATCTATCCAAAGTGATTCTGCCCTTTACCGTTTTGTTCTTTCACCTTTCCAGCTGGGCCTGAGAAGTTACATTGTTCCACATCTATGTCAACACTTGCTATTTTTAGCCACTTAAAATATTTGCTCAGCTGACTGTTCAGTGTGATGTGCACAGTCCGATGGTCAGACAAGAAGATCATATACTTGTGTATCCCCCACAAAATCCACCTGCATTGCAACAGGAAGGCAGTCAAAAAATGTTAGGACTTTTAACCAGATATACAACCATGTTTGTTGTTTGCTCTTAATAACATTTCAGACCTTTCTTGGTACTTACTAAGGTAGGAACTTTGACTTACGTGAGTGTGTTTTGTGCATAAATGTATATGTGTGTTTGTGTGCTTGTGTTCTGTGTGCGTACATATATTCTATGTGCTTTTGTGTGTGTGTTTATAATTATAGATATATATATGACTCTCCTAAGACTCAATATGATATAATAATTTGTGATATTATCTACTCATCCTGAACTATTTTTAGTGAAATTATTTAGCAAAGTAACACAAAACAAGGAAAGCACGTATAATTGTTTGAAGTCTTCGCAAATATCTGATGCAAGTGGAAGCATAAACTAGTGAAAATGATTAGAAAAGCAATTTGACTGAATGCATCAAAACGCTGAAAATGTTTGCAAGTATTGACTCAATATGTCCACTTAAAAAAATTGACTCTAAAATTATCAGAGGTGTCCACACAGATTCTGCCCCCCCACCATGGTACTCATCACAGTATTGCTTCTAAGAACAAGTGAAAAAAACATTTAAAAGCATAAATTTCTAAAAATAGGGGCATTTTTACTAAATGGTAGTATGCAAATAAAATGGCACATTATGTCTACTTACAATAACTTTTTTATTGAGGTCATATTGGCTTATAACATAGTGTAAATTTAAGGTGTACAATATTATATTTCAGCTTCGTATAGACTGTGTCATGTCACCACCAGTAGTCTAGTTTTAATCTGTCACCATGCATATGTGCTCCTTCGTCCCTTTTGCCCTCACCCAACCCCCTTCTCATCTTTTAAAATAGTTTTAATGTGGGAAAATGCTTGTGATACAGTGTTATGTGAAATAACATCATTTTGTTCTATTGAAATGTGTGTCTGTATGTGTGAGAGAGAATTTGTGTGTCTAGAAAAAAAATAAACCTACCAGACTATGTATTCATAAGTGTGAGGAATTCTTTTTTTCCTCATATTTTTATACTTTACAGACCATCTTTAATAAACAAGTATTACTTCAAAAAATGTTTGAAATGTGTTATTTAGGAAAAAATGGGAGAAAAATTAGTATTATCTTAAAAAATAACTCAATAAAATAATCAAAGACTTTTAGAGATTTTGACTAGTCTCATTGACACTAATTATTTGGTCTTTATAAAAATATTCTTTGATTTTTACTACAATATATCCACAGGATCTTATTGGCAATGAAATTTGGATATATCATCTCCGGATAAATAAACTGAGGCATGAAGTGGTGATGTGAGTTGTCATAGATATACCATAGGTGTGCCATAGAGGGACAGAACTGGGATCAGAACCATGGTGAAGAAGTGCAATTTTTACCACCACTCTACCATTCTGTTGCACGAAAATGGCCTACAAGATGACTTGCAAGGGTGATTTAGAAGAAAAGGGCCAGTGAATATAACATTGAGACCATGCAGTGTCAGACAAGTCACTTCATTGAATATGTGCCTCCAAGATGGGGTACTGGGCACAGTCTCTCAAGGTGGAAAAGTCTGAATCATTTCCTGTCTTCAAATGAAAGGTGGTCATCAGATGTTAGGGACTAGCTTACAAGTTTTTATGAACACAAATAAAATATCGAGTTAAATAAATAGTCTCAACTATTTGCTTTGTGGATACTTTCACTGAAGATATCCAGAGACCTACCTCAACTTTCAATTTAATATGACATTATTCATCCCCTTCCTTTGGCAAGATACATATTCTAAAACCCTATCTGTGTCTATAAAAGGAAGATTGAGTATTTCTTTAGACGAGTCAATGATTATAGGGCTCTCACCTGATTTTGCCAGTAGCAGCCCTCCCTCACCAAGAGGAACATTGTTTTCTTCAGGTTTCTTTTTCTTGAGACACCCAGAAAATTAGTTTGGCTTATATTTCATTTAATACATATGGGAGTAACTGAAGTGAATTGCAATTTTATGAAGTGTTTTATTACAGTACTTTTGAAAAGCGTCTCACCGAATGAAGTAAAGGGGATGAAGATTTCCTCTCCACAACTATGATAAACTCTCTCCTCTGAACTTTAATTTTTTTATTATTATTTTTTTACCCACTGTCATTCCTTTTAAGACCTCTTTTGGTCTCTGAGGTGATTTATCCCAAGATACAGTTATTAACTTTCATGGAGGAAATTCTCTGAGGTTATCTTTTAAATATATTTGAACATGGTGTTTGGTGGCGCCAGCCAAGGCGGATCATAGGAATGCCATGTCTTAGAGATAAAACTGGCAGAACTGACATGGGCATTTCCATCTCTCTGTGTGTTTTATTTGATCATCTATTTCTTCACCTTCAGTCTCCTGGTATATTTCACTTTTGTTAATGGCATTTGTACAGCCAATAACTGCCTTAGATGATAGCCTTGGAATTGTCATAAAGATAATATATTTTCACAAGGATGAGTTCTTCTTAGAACAATTTATCCAGTGGATTAGACTCTCCTGCATCAGAACTCAGCAGGTCTTCCTGTTTCAACTGTCTCCTAGTCTAAGATTTATTAGGATCCACTCAAGGCACTTTTCACCAGGTATATTTTATTCGGCAGGCTTCCTGATATTCTTCAGGGAGAGTCTAGTGAGTTATAAATGTTATGTCACACTTGTTGATTCCTTTTAAGTGCACACAACTTAAAAGAAGCTAAATGAATTTCTGTTGTTCATTATTTCATTAACTTTCCCTAAAAAAATTGCAATGTACATATTAGAACAAAAACTAAACCAAAAAATACAATGCAACGAAAATCTCCACAGAAGAAAATACTTACCTGATGAAGTGAATGTTGCCCCTCTTGTTTTTCCTCCAATGTGCTGCTTATTCTCCATTTGCTTCACACACTCATCAATCTCAATTTATTCTCCACCCTTCTCCTCCCTGCTTTCTGTCTTGGACTTCATCCCCCTACCCCCGGGATCCCTTGTCAAATTTCTAGTTGGGTTTGCCAAATATGAGGCACTGGGAAGTTTCCAGAGGATGCAGAATGAGAGAGGTTAGGTTTGCTTTCCCCTGGATTCTTCCTGACTCAGTATCAACTTGATGGTAGTGGTTGTGTCCGCCAGGATGTAGCTTCTGACGACAGTCCCGCCAATACTTCTGTTTCCTCCCCTTGGCCTTCAGCCCAGGAGTGGTAATGGCTTTCTGCTATTGCTAGTCTCTAAGAGCTTTGCCTCAACCTTTCTTGTTGGGTTCCTCAGAGAAACTTTTTCTTATTAGATTCTTTAGAAAAAGTCCTTTATACCATCCAAGTTTGAATCATTTTCCTGAGGGGACCTTGATTGACGCACATGCTATGGATTCAGGGGTCTTGAGTGACTAGAAGGTAATCAGCATTTCAAGGTCAGCTGTTAGCTTGTAGTTGCTTTTTCTTTCCTTTTTGATGAAATATTCTTATCCATTCATCCAAAGGGCAAGGTGCTTAGTATTGTGCATTCTAGGTGTACATGCCTAAGCAAAGGGAGAGTAAATAAACTCTAAGAGTTTGTGCTTAAAAAACAAAAGGAATTATTTTCCCTTGTATTTGTTGGTTTCATGAAATGAATAAGATTTTAGTGCTTTCCACGTTATTTGTTTACAGAGCTCACAGGATAAAGCAGCCTTTGCTGTGACTCCAACTCTCAAGTTACACGTTTTCTACTTCTGTACACCTACTCTCCTTAAGTCATCAGGACTAAGAACAGAAGATGAATTGTTTGTATTCAAAAGATTTCTCTTATTTACAAACATTACATAAATAATCTTGAGAGAGCCACACATTGTTCATTAGCTTTTATGAATTTGCAATTTTCTTTGACAGGATAAAAATGCTTTGGTGAACCACTTTGAAACTAGTCACGCTGTATTGAGGAGAAATAACTATTTACTGAGCTGTTTCCTGCCAAAGTATTTATTTTGCTATTATGCAGATGCAGGCCAAGCAAAACACCACAGTCTGGAATTTTCTGAGTCGCAAAAGTCATTTTAATGCAAGACATTCTGGAAGTCCTCGGAAATGGCCAGGATAGAAGTTTCTCACACATCATAGACCCAGAGGATGGTGTTTCATTAAAGTTTCTGAGTAGCAGTAAAGAAATTGTGCATTCAGAAATCATCCAGAAACTCAAGATTATTTTTCAAATGTTGAGATTGCTACATTGACTTAAGTGAGAAACACTTAAAGGATAGAGGACAATCAGAGCCACCCCATTACACAAAACTAAGGAACATGACTTGTATCATAATCTACTATGTAAACGGCACCCCATAACTGTTCAGTGTACAACTTAAATGGCTGTATATCCATGAAAGTCCTGATGGCAACCATGTTGTCCTTGAGATTAGACCGACTAATAGAGAACAAGCTCAAAGTAGGTGGTCAATGCATATTTACTGAATAGCACTCAATTGAATTAAATTAGGTAGTAAAGTCTACTGTCCAGCTTCATAGTTTCATCTCTAGCTCTGAATTATTCAATTTAATCTATCAAATCATTTTCTTCACCATATAAATGTACCAGATCTTAGGTGGAAACCATTTTCTAGGGCAGAGGTCAGCAAACCTTTTAAAAGGACCAGATAGTAAATATTTTAGGCTTGTGGGCCATCTGGTCTCTGTTTCAACCACTTAAATCTGCTCTTGTAGCATGAAAGCAGCTATAGACAATGCATAGGCAAGTATGGATGTGTTCCAAAAATATCTTTATGTATGCAACTAAGTAGTTGGCCTGCAAGCAGTAGTTTGCCCGTCATTGGTTTAGGGAATACATGTACATTTGGATATGCAAAATAAAATGCCATTAACGTTACATTTTTTCTCTTGTCAATCTAGCAGTTTTATTAAATATATATATTCCATATATGGAATATATGAATACATATATTCATGAGCTCAGACATACTGAATCTGATCCTCTAGAAACAGAGCCAAGAATCTGTATTTTTATATAGCCCCCAAATGACGCAGTTGTCCAGCTCAGTTTGGCAGTAACCAACTTAATTCCAACTCCGCACATTAATTTTTGGCTTGAATTATCATTTGTCTAGATTAAGCTTTTCAGAGAAATAACTCTGTCCTAATTTTTCAGTTCAAAACCTTTTTTCTTTTATGACTCTCACATACTACTTCCAATTCATTGGCAAATGCAGCCAATACACTCTTCAAAACGTATCAATCTTCTGACTTCTTCTCAGTCTTTCTACTGCTATTACTGGAGTCCAAACCACCACCTTCTGGATGTTTGCAATAGCCTCCTGATTGGTTTTACAGTTTTTACTTTTGCCCTCATATAGTCTACACTTCATGCAACATCCAAACATCCTTTTTAAAAAAAGATTATGTCAGTTCTCTGGTCAAATCTCTCCAATGTCTCCTAACTCACTCAGAGTAAAGCCACATTTCTTATTGAAACTACAGTGCCCCATATGATTTGTCCCTCTCCTTACCCAATGTGCTGTCTGACATCATGACCCCCTGGTCTCCAAGTTATTCTGTGAATGCAAGGGGTATATTCCTGCCTCAGACTCCCCTGCTCCTCTAAGAGCCTAAAATGCTCACCCCTCAGCTATTTACAAGGCTTACTCCAGCACTTCTTTCAGATGGTTCCTAAAACATCTCAGTGAGGCTTCTCCAGACAACCTATATGAAGTTCAACTCCCTTCAGCCTTTCTTTGCTACAGCACACATCCCTTATACAACACATATTATTTCCCCCTTGTGCTTTTATCTGTATATTGACTGTCTCCACTGGAATGTAAGCTCTGTGAGGTCAGGCATTTTGTGTGTTGAAGAAATGACTGAATGTGATTTTAAGCTATTACTCTGTGTCTTGAACATTGTGCTGAGATATTTTTTTTTTTAACATCGTGCTTCCACGTAAAACTTTATTCCTCCGGACCCATTGCATTACAAGTCTGTCTTGACTCTTTTCCACTATTGTTTCTGTATTTAAAACTACATCTGAAAGCAGAAGTAAAATCAAAATCACCTTCCCATTCTGGGAAGATCTTTTTAAATTCCAATAAATTGAAAATTTTGGTTGAATGTATGAATAAAATGATGAAATGCTATTATTACTCTACGGTCTTAAGAAGAATTTTAAGTTATTATTGTCAGCCTTTGTTATTCCAGTTTCCTCATTGAATTTAGCCTATGGTACTGTGGGGACCTGAAATTGGGCACCCCAAAATATGTCTCTTTGGCATCGGGATTATTTGAGGCTGATTGCTTTTGATAAACTGGGACAGGGAAGGAGGCTCTGAGGAATGGAACTCGCCCTTTGTTAGGACACGTTTACATTTGTAAGGTAAATCTCTATCTGTGAAAGGTGTCTCCCTCTCTGTACCAGGAAGAAGAGAGGCGATGACCTTCTCTCTAAAAACTCTTAATCAATACCAAAGGCAAGGACATAAAATCTGCATTTTATTGTGCTAGTCTGGTAACCTCCTGTAACTGACTTCCCTCCCCCTCCCAACGTCGGCATTTCTTAAAGATTAAGCATCTTTCCTTAGGCTAGGAACTGATTGCTGGGCTCACCTGTGACCACCCAGCTCCAGACAATAGACTTGCCTCCTGCTACGCCCACCGAGAGAGCAGACCCACTACCTGCTGTGTCCATCAAGGGCTGTGCCGACAGGGCAATCTTGTGACTATTGTGGGAGGGACATTTCAATCATGTGAAACACCCCTTTTGGGGGTATATAACCACTACGTGCACCCCACTTCTTCGGTGCCCTTTCTTCCTTCGGGAATAGAGGCCCCTGGCCATGGTTCCTCATAAAGTTTTGTTTAATTTTCTCTTGCTGTTCTGTCTCATGTGAATTTAATTCGTTCTCTGGCCTGACGAACCCCCATTTGGGGAGAGGAAATGTCCTCCTCCCCTACAGTACAATAATAATAAAAATAAGAGTTGAACTTTGTAGGGGAGGAAGACATTTCCTCTTCCCAAATGGGGGTTCGTCAGGCCAGAGAATGAATTAAATTCACATGAGACAGAACAGCAAGAGAAAATTAAACAAAACTTTATGAGGAACCATGGCCCGGGGCCTTTCTTCCCGAAGGAAGAAAGGGCACCGAAGAAGTGGGGTGCACGTAGTGGTTATATACCCCCAAAAGGGGTGTTTCACATGATTGAAATGTCCCTCCCACAATAGTCACAAGATTGCCCTGTCGGCACAGCCCTTGATGGACACAGCAGGTAGTGGGTCTGCTCTCTCGGTGGGCGTAGCAGGAGGCAAGTCTATTGTCTGGAGCTGGGTGGTCACAGGTGAGCCCAGCAATCAGTTCCTAGCCTAAGGAAAGATGCTTAATCCTGAAGAAATGCCGACGTTGGGAAGGGGAGGGAAGTCAGTTACAGGAGGTTACCAGACTAGCACAATAAAATGCAGATTTAAGTCCTTGCCTTTGCTATTGATAAAGAGTTTCTAGGGAGATCTTTACAGATGGAGAGTTCCTTTACAATGTAAATGTCTCTTACAAAGGGTAAGTAAATTCTACTCTTCAGTTGCTTTCCTGTCTGCAAAGTAAAGAGCTACAAATAATCATCATGCCAAAGAGACATATCTTGGGGTGGCCATTTCCAGGTCCCCATACATATTCCTTTACTTTTTCTTTGAACTCTCTTCATAGTAACATTGTAAATTACAGGGGAAAAAAGAGGCAAATATATAACTAAAATAATTTTTGTTAGTGCCGTCAAGTTGATTCCAACTCCTAACAACCCTGTGTACAGCAGAGCAGAACCCTGCCAGGTCTTTTTGTGTCATCCTCTCACCTTCTGGTGCTAAATCAGACAATGCTCCACTGCTATTCATAGGATTTCCATGGCCAATTTTTTTGGAAGCGGGTGGTCAGTTCCTTCTTCCTAGTCTGTCTTAATCTGAAAGCTCTGTTGAAACCTGTCTACCACGAGTGACCCTGATGATATTTGAAATTCTGGTGACATAGCTTTCAGCATCACAGCAACATGCTGCTGCCACAGTATGAAAAGCGACAGACGAGTGGTGTGGTTCGTTGACTGGGAAATGAACTTGGACCATGATGCTAAGAACATTAAATCTTAATCACTAGGACACCAGGACTGGCTATCTAAAATGATACAAATGCTTTCAGTACAGAATTTAACTGACTATTTCCTGATCAGAAGATTTAGGAATCATGTCGCTAACTTGCTGTCACCTGTTATGTGAATAGTGGAGGGGTACAAGTCTATCTATTGATGTGTTAATTTTATTGTTATAAATTCTTTCAGGAAGGAAATTAACATTTTTTAATAGTACAAAGACTCATGATGTAAAATAATAGAGCAGAGAAAAAATAATTGCCTCTTTTGAATTCTCACTTTTTTTCATTTAGGATGAAAATAAAGAGATGTTTGGAGTCACATTAAAAAAATAGAGGGAAAAATTAATCACCTGGAAGCAATTAATGCAACAGAACAATATAAAAATTCTGAACCTAAATGCACCTTACTACACAGCAAAAATTATAGATAAGAGAAATAAACACATCAGATAATCATATTGAAACTTTATTATACTCCACAATCTGAAACTGATAGAATAAACAACCCAAACCTTTGCAGGTTAAATTATTTCAATAGTAATGTACATAAGTGATGCATACAGTGATGAGGATTTTTAGGCTGCTTAATTTTAAAATGGCTTATGATGAGGATTTTTAGGCTGGTTAGTTTTAAAACTACAGATGAGATTCAGGCTCCAAGGAGTCGAATTTGTTTGCCCCTTTGTTGGGAAATATTTGCATTTCTAAGGGAAACCTCTATCTGTGAAGATGCCTCCCTCTCTGTGCCAGGAAGAAGGGGGGATGGTCTTATCTCTAGAAGCTCTTGGTCAATGCCAGAGGCAAGAACGTAAGTTGGTTACTGTCTGGCAACCTCATGTAACTGACCCTCCCCCCCACAAATCCTCCTTTGTCTTTAGCCGAGGATAAAATTCAAGCGGTGACTTCTGCCATTGACTCCATCCGGTTTGATTCTTATCTAAAAGTTGTGGGACCACCAAATGGCCAGACCATACGGGCACTGATACCATTTTAACTTTTTTACATATTCTTTGTCTTGTAAAGAGATAACTCACATACCTATGCCTTAAATTTAGCCCTAACCCTCAACCCGGGGCAGCAGCAGGAGCTCTGACTGCCCGTGGGTCCTGTCCCCACGCACCAGCTCTGCCTGCCCATGGGTCCTGTCCCCATGCCAGCGGGGGCAGCAGCAGCGGCTCTGCCTGCCCATGGGCTCTGTCCCCATGCCAGCGGAGGTAGCAGAAGCGGCGGCAGCAGAAGCTCTGACTGCCCATGGGTCCTGTCCCCATGCTATTCCACACTATTCTCTAAATAAAAGAGCACTACTGCCAGATCTTGAGAGTCTAAGAAATCTTTCTTTCGACTCCTCGGCTCACCGACCCCGCATCATACAGAACCTTGTAAATAATAGTCAAGTAAAACACATTATTTCTCCCATATTTTGGATGTTATCTCAAAAGAACTCAGAACAAATACCAATAAGAAATACACTTACAATGCAATAATGAAGATAAGCTTTCAAAAACAGAAATATAGCGTTGGAAATTTAAAATCCCACTTCTAAATAACTCCACATTAAGAAAAATACTGAAAATTACTTGACATTAAAGATTAAACAACAAAAATTCACAATGCATCAAAACTAGTGAAGTGTAGTACTACTCTCAATCACGAAGAAGTAACTAGGAGTGAACTTTTCTTCCTTTTGTAGACAACTAGAAAAGTGGACAAAGTATGAGAAACAATTGTTTTCAGACACTAGGATAATAGGCAGAACTGGACTATGATCCTCAAGAAAACAGACACAATGCGAGCACTACAATCGCTCTGGCTTTCTGCCTGGAGGCAATTTTTGGTCCAAGGTCTAGGAATGAGGAAGGCAAATAGAGAATGATGGGATTACTGACTTGAAGAGCCATGTTTATCAGGGTTCAGGGAGGCTGAGGCAGCGGAAATCTGCAGGGCAGAGACTCAACTCCTGAAATCTTTATTAGGTCCCCTTGAATACTGGATTTGACACCAATCTCTGCATATAAAGTTCACCCTCTATGAAGCTGGGCAAATAACAAATGCAGGGAGCTAAAAGTGAACAATTTCCAGACCTCACAAAGGACTGATAAACATACAAGCAGCTAGACTGTAGAAATCTCATTCAACATTCAGGGCAATCAGTAGAAACTGCATAAGACTCACACTTAAGGAGTAAGACTAGATTAGCCCTAGCACTCTAGTCTTACCCTAGAGAAGCTTAAAACTGAGACTCGAAAGGATCAAGCTTGGCAAAACAAACTGCAACACTTTCTAAAGGAAGATAACAAATCCCATGCACTCAGATATGCAACATTCATTGTGTCAGAAATCTATTAAAAAATTACCAGACATAGGAAGCAGGAGCAAATGTGACCCAAACCCAGAAAAAAATTAGCCAATAGAAACACACTCGGAAACAACAAAGATGAAGGACTGAGTGGAAAAGGACTTTAAAACAGCTATAAACAACAGTTATAAATATATATAAGATTTAAAGAAATCATAATGAAGACAAGACTGAAAGACACACAAAATAAACACAAATTTGGAAAGTTTATAAAGAAAAAGAAAGAAGATAAAAATAAACCACACAAGGGAAGAAAAATGTACATAGATACAGATCAGCAGAAGTTAATTTTAAACTATAAGAATAATTTTATAGTGATACAGATGAAGCAATTAAAATGGAGATTTCTCTAGAAAAATATTACTTATGAAAATTACCTCAAGAATAAATAGAAAATCTAAATAAACCAGTAACAATTAAAGAAACTGAATTATTAATCAGCAATTCTTGATTACCTCCACCATTCCCAAACAGAAACAAAGCACAAAAACAAAAAAGAACCCCACAACCTCCCAATTGTGTCCTCATACAAATTTTATAAAACCCACAAAAAACAGAAAACTCATATCTTACTGAAATGATTTCAAAAGATGCCAAAGAAAGCTTCCCATTCATTATGTGAAGATGATGAATAAAACAAATAAAATTATAGGCCATCTCACTTCTATTAATACTTCAACTCTGTCATTAAATACCTATGTCATCTTGGGTAGGTTACTTAACCTCTGTGAATGTCTATTTTTCCATCTATAAAAGTGCTTTTAAGACCTACTGAGGATAAACAAATCCTAATCTGAAGGCTCATCTCTTCCCCACTTCTACCAGTGGAAATGACCAGGTCTAAGTTATCTCAGGGAAAGAACGAGCCCCTGATCTTCAAACATCTCCCTTTCTAACAAGGCCACATCCTCGATGAATGAATGTCTGCTATTTCAGAGTCACATCAAAGTTTCTTTCTTGTATTCCTAAAAACACAAATTATGGTCTCTCTCCACTGGAACCCTGGCCACAGCACAGGCAGTCTGGCTTTGCCAAATGTAAACATCTCTCTCCATGGTATACTGAAAGCTGGGATTCTGTGTGTATTCTGCTGCTTCTCTGCTTATTAGCCTTGTCTGTTTTCCCCTCCCAAATTTTCTATTCAATTGCGATTTTCTATTCAATTGCTTGACAATAGCGTGGTGTGAGTGTATTGTCCTTTGCATGATATCTACATTTAATATAATTGTGAGCCATAAAAAAGATATTAATTGAATTTATTATTAAATTTCACTAGCTATTATTGTTAGTTATATCTTACTGTGACAGACTCCTAGTCTCGGTATTTTGCCACAACAAAATAATGATTTTAAATTCCTTTTAAAATAATAGTTATTCATGTCATTCACATCCTTCCATTCCTTCTCTTTCTATTTACCCTTACGTGTTATATAAAATTATTTTAATTTTGGATTCAAAATTTCAGAATGCTATCTGCTGATATGTAGCTTAAAATAGAGTTGGACATGTAGGGCTGAAGATTACCAAACCTGAGCCAGAGGAAATTTCCCTATGTTATTACTTTGTCCTTCACTGACAGAGCAGAGTCTGAGATATATGTTCGCACTATGTTTTCTGTCTGCCTTGGATTGCCGTAATGAGTTGAGCTGTCAGTGGTGAGTATATACCAAAAGGACTATGAATATGTAGAACGCAGCAAGATAAGATGAATCTGGGTCTATAATGTTGACTCCAAGGACATTGTCTTCCAGGGTTACACCATATTACTGGTATTATTAAGCAGTATTCATTTTTCACAGGTTTTTTCGCTCATTTTCATGAACCTTGCCTAGTGCAAGTATATAAAAGATGTTGATCTTGCTTGTTTCTGACTTCACTCAAAATTATAAAGTAGAGCAAAGGGAAATAGACATATACGTAGCATGGGTTAGTTACTCTCCACATCTTTTGCCACTGTCCTAGCTTTCCTTTTAGAGATTTGTCCTTCACATCCTTCCACTACCCAAGCTGATGCTCCACTCCGCATCCACAGAAGGAGCTCATTTTAATGGAATCATCATTTTACTCTAGCCACCACATCAAAATTTCTTTATATCTCATTCTCTCTGAAGCTTAAATGGTAAAGAACTGTAATGAAATTTTTTTAGAGCCTAGCCATTTATGTGACAATATAGCCTTTTAATTGATTCTACTGTGTGAATCTGATAAACTCATTACAAGATATTAAAGCTCATCATGAAAGTAAATACTTTACCTTTTTAACTGGAGCTTTTTTAAAAAGCAAAGTGGCTACATATTGAAGGAAACAGTTTTAGGAAGGGTTATCCATGTGTTGGTGATGTACTTTTTGTTAGACTTACCTCCACCTGAATCATATATTATCAAGACAGCAGGGAATAACAGAATTTCCCACTATCCCCCATTTCTTTGCTATGACAAGTAATAACTAAACTTTTTTGAGAACCAGTTTTTCTTCGACCTTAAGAGATATTCTTTTCAAATTTCACATGTCAACCCTATGTGATTGATGAGCTTTAAAAGTGTACAAAGAATATATATCTACATGATTTCACTAAATGCTCTGTAAGGTTTTAATGCTTCTGGTTCCTAACCACTTACAGACATTCTGAGAATCCTTCGTGGGAATGGAAAGATGCAGTCACAAGGATTTTACTCCTACTTTCCCAAGTCAAGTGAAAAGGAGTAATCTATAAAATCCACGTACCTGACAATATTTTTTACTGTCCAACAAATCATTGTTTCTTGGCTTATAATTCTGACGAATATTAAGCCCTTGTCATTGTTGTCATTCTAAGTTAAACTACTTATAACAATCTAAGTCTAAACCTCAAGAAGGAGTTATATAACCATGTCCCTCAATATCGATACCCTTTGCAGGCTTTACTACCCTTTGGAGAACACTTTCCAATTTTATTTTAAACCAAGTAACAATTTTACCCTACCTCTGAAAGGCTGAGAGGCACTTAAAATCCGGAAGAAGAAAAAAAACAAGAGTAATAAAATTTAGTTCACACTTCAAAGACATCATCTATGGTGACTCTAAGATTACAAGCTAGCTCCCTTGTCCTATCATTCAGACATGTTTATACCTGCACAAATATCAGTAATAACAGGAGTATTAATCATAATGAATAATCCATCAGCAGGACCAGTCCATCTTTCTTGTTGGTTAACACAGTCGTTTGTTCCAACATTGATTGGAATAGTTTAGGAGAGCAAATATCAATTCATTACAATGCTTATGTTCTTGTCTCTACTCCACCCCAGCAACCTCCTGTAGATTGTGAGAATCTTACAGTTCTAGGCAGTGTATTAGTCATTTTTGTTTCCCCAACACCTAGCACAATAATAAAATTCTTTGAAATGAACACATGGATGGTTGAATACGGTCTTTCTTGGAGCAGACTCTTTTAATAGTATCTAAATTATTTTTGCTGATAAGAATGAAAATAATGTGTATATATCACTGCCTGATAGACTTTTAAAATCAAATTAGAATATAAATTCTTTTTTTTTTTTTGAGGAAGATTAGCCCTGAGCTAACTGCTGCCAATCCTCCTTTTTTTGCTGAGGAAGACTGGCCCTGAGCTAACATCCATGCCCATCTTCCTCTACATGTGGGACGCCTACCACAGCATGGCTTGCCAAGTAATGCCTTGTCTGCACCAGGGATCCAAACCGGCGAACCCCGGGCTGCCAAAGTGGAACTGGCGAACTTAACTGCTGCGCCACTGGGTTGGCCCCAGAATATAAATTCTTAAGGAAAGGCATATGTGTCTATTTTGTTTGGGAGTTTATTTCACACAACTAGAACAGTGCATAGTAAGTACATAGTAGGACTTGAAAATATAAATAAATAAATTTACCTAGATTAAAATAGTTTGTCACTTGGATTTTCTCATATATTGTTATGACTATATAATGATATATATCTATAAATGTATATGTATGTGTATATGTGTGTGTCTATGAATTTAAGCTCTGTCATGTAAAATG
Organism: Equus caballus; assembly: GCF_041296265.1. NCBI lineage: Eukaryota > Metazoa > Chordata > Mammalia > Perissodactyla > Equidae > Equus > Equus caballus. The sequence goes on along the minus strand of NC_091707.1, from coordinate 40,319,150 downwards.
CTAGTGCCTTGGAAAATGGAGATATTTCTTTTTGAAAAACAAGTGGCTATCATCACATGTGAAAACTCAGGCTGCATAAAACCAGTTGAAATTACCACAAATATTAAAAAGAGTGTGACTTAAGGATAACTTTAAAAGTTAGCAATAATCTTATTTTTCTATATTACTTTTAACTTTTCAAAATACCTTTTATCAATTATTTTGTTAGATTTTCAGAACAAAACTATAGCAAATACAAGTATAACGTATTCTAAAGATGAAAATACTAAGTAAAATAAATCTCTGCTATTTAATTTGACCATAGAGCCAACTTATGTCAGAAACCCCCAATCAGGACCCAGATCTCATAAGTCTCTAGTTTTCTTTTTATCAAAATTAAACGTGTTGGAAAATACAAAAAGGAGAACATTTCGAAGATACAGATTTAATAAATTAGCAGAGCGGGGAGGGGAAGCATTTATTTAGAGTAAAAGTGTGTTGTTTTTGTTTTGTTTGTTTTTTCCTGTTTGCAGAACAAGCCCAAATTTAAAGCATTTGCAAAATTCTAAATCATCCATTACTTTATTAACAAGTATTTTTGAGGGCCAAAATTGTACCATACAGCATTCAAGCCTTATGGAATATAATGGGATATTTATCTCGGGGATAGCAAGATAGACCAAACCCCTCCTCTCATGGGGCTATGTTCCAAAGTGTTGGGGACAACAAGAAACAAGGAAAGAAATAAAATAATCCTAGAAAATGATAAATATTATGAAAGAAATAAAACAGAATAGAAACTGTGTAGATGATGAGTGTGTGCACATGCACACATATGATCAAACTTTAAATAGTGTCATCATTAAAGTCTCTGAGAAGATGACATTTGAGTTGTGGATATGTACTTGGTTGATCATTTAAGTAGCATTTAACTACACTGTTTCAAGTAAATTAGGTGGGAAATAGGTCAAATAGTTAAAGACACACAAATAAACAAGTTATTTGATAAAAATATGGCTAATGGTCGATTTAAATTAATTTACTGGCTTCTGCACAATTTTGATCTGCACATACAGATATATTTAATTTACTCAATGTCATAGAGTATCTTGCTGTCAATAATCATCTATTTTATTAATCTCTTGTACCTGCTTCACCATTATTAGAGATCTGTTGATTTCGTTGTCTTGCCAATGAGTTGGCAAAAATAACTGAAACAATTTTCTGAACTAGCTGAATAGTGTTTTTAGCAAAAAGATTGACTTTCAGTGCTAGTAGCTAAATGTATGTATATGTTTATCACTTTGTTAGATTTTTGACTAATTTAAACAGTATAAATATTAGAAATGTTATTTTCCTTACATGGTGTTCTGTTTATCTATTTGTTTTGTAGCAAACCACCTTGATACTTCGTTGTTTTAATGCAAAAATTTATTTTTAATCTCTCACAGATCTGTGGCTTGACTGGGCTCAGTTAGGCAGTTTTCGTGCGGGTCTCTCAAGCGGTTACAGTCTGATGCCAGGCTGAACTGGATGTCTGAGATGCTCAGTCATGTGGCTGGCAGTAGACAATGGTTGTTAGCTGGGAGTTCAGTTAGAAATATTGATAAGAGCATCTGCACTTGGCCTCTCCATGTAGCTTGGGCTACTCACTGCAGGGAGCCTAGTTTCCAAGAGAAATCACCCCTAGAAGAACAATTCAAGAGATCCAGTTGGACACCACAAGTCTTCTTCTGACCTGTCCTTGAAAATCCCCAAACATCACAATAATCCAATTTCTTAGTTCAGAACTCAAAGGGTAACCCAGATTCAAGAAGCACAGGAGGGCAGGCATACTGGGAAGAATGATCCGTTGGATGGCTAACTTTGGAAATCAGCTACTATACATGGTCTTTTCTCCGTGCATTAACAGCGTTGGAAGGTTCTGTGTGAAATTCATAGACAGAAACCGCTCGTGAGAGCTGCAGTGAGTGTTGGTGTGTTTGCTTGTTCACCGCATAGGTGTCTGAGGTTGGTAACAATGTCGCTGGTTGAAATGCTAACATAGGTGCCTGGTGGTAGGGAGCTTAGAGGTTAGAGCGTATAGATCAGAAAGAGGTCAGCAGTCTACAGTCCTCTTGGTCTGCTGATTTTCTATTGAACTATTACAAAGTGAGACTGATGACGTATGAAAATAAAGAAGTATCAGAACAAAAAGAATATTCTAAGATGTTTAAACCGAAGGAAATGACTTTGTAAAATAAATAATTCTAGATTATTATCAAGATTAAGGACAGACTACATATTATGACTTGCTTCAAAGATGTCAATGACTAAATGTCAATATGGAATTTGATTTGAAAATGTATGTGAAATTGGCACACAATGGGTGTTCAGATGGCAATCTTATTTTTAATTTTCCCAAAGCTATAGCTTGATTATCAGATTAATGTGCAATCTAAATCTTAAAGACAAAATATAGTTTATATTACGATCTAAGATATAGAGCCCCATAATCATATTTGTGAGTGGGTGTACGTGTCTTAACACATGTACAATCTTCAATTCACAGTTTATATTTTATGCAAAGGATATTTGTTTGCTTCTCAATTACTGTCACCTAAATCTCATCTCACTTATGAGAAGGGAACCAAATATCTTCAGATCTAGAATTCCCCAATTCTAATATTAAAAAACATTGCTATGTTTAGGTCATAAAATAGTCATAAAAGTGAGGTAAAGGCCCCTCTTCAGAAGCTATATTTTAAGTATTGCTCATAAATACTTCAGTGACTTTTGACAATGTTTATTATGCATTGGATTTCTAGCATTAGCCTTGTCTAGTAATATATTTATTTGATTTCGTCCAATAGCAATATTAGCAAATATTGCTCTCATCTGAAATGAGTCTGCTTGAATTATGGTGCCTCTGAAATATTCAGTAATGCCTTTCTTTCCTTTCTACATTCTTAGCAAAGTCACGTCTGTCATGGAAAATTATGCTGATTATATTCCATTGCACCTGTGTTGACGTGTTTCTGAGAGATGATTTTACCAAGATTGTGTACCAGTGTAGGGAATAACTTCGGGGTGGAATTCTGTTTAAGTGTTACAGTTCCCGTCTGGAAATTCAGGTAGCTCAAAACACATATGAAATTGAATCTGTTAATTTGAATTAACTTTAGAGAAGATGTTCTCCTGTCATCTAGGCTGCAATTTTCTCAGAATTATCTGTGAACCAGGAAGACGGCAGTTTGAGTTACTTTGTATCTTTAACCACTGAAATTGAATCTGAATTAACTTGCAGATAACAGCTTACCACTGCTAAACTGATGATTTCAAAGTTGAACATGAGCTATACAGTGGAGAATTATTTCTTAAATTGCCCTAAAATAAACCAGGCAGCAGGAATACATTTGGGCTAAATTTACTCTCATTACCTAAAAGAAAAAAGAAAAATTGAGGCTCATTTTACATAGTGTTATTGACTTTTCTAAGCTAATGTTTTCGTTTATATCCCATCAACAAGTCTTGCTGGAAGGATTTGTTGTGTGCTTCAGTAGATGAATGCAAACTGCTCTGTTCACCTGTCTCCTCGACTGTGTTAAGGAGAAAGCGGGTGGAGGGGGTTCTCAGAGGGAAATATATTTGTACAAGAACTCATAGGAAAAAGCAATGAGGATTTTCTTGCTTCCTCCTCCCCAAATGGAAAATATTGATTGATGAACTAGTCTATCAAGCATTACATTAAGGCTAAGTAAGGAGCTGGTACTAGTAACATTTGTCAGTATAGTAGGACAAGAATAGATTTGAATCTGTGTAAATAAACAGGAATCGAAAGAACAATATACCAGTGATCACGACAAGGCAGGAAATCTGGACAATCAAAAGACATGAAAATAATTAAAATTCAAGATAATTAAGAATCAGAAAGTCAGAAAGACAGATAAACAAACAAGAAAAAGCCTCATGGACAGAAACAGAGGAATATGGAGAACAAGTGTACACAATAACAAAAAGAAAATCATCCCCATCTTCCCTGTATTCCATAGCTCCCATCAATGTTTCTGGCACACAGTTAAGTATTTGATAAATATGTGTTGTTTTGAATTAAACCCTGATGAATTGAAGACTGGACAGCTTGCTGTCCCAAAGTGTCATCATTATTGAGGTGTCAAGGATCAAATATAGATTTTCATTCCACTTAGGATTTGTGAAGAGTGAAAGAAAGATTTTGACAAAACTACTAACTTTAGATGCAACTGTGAAATTTAATGAGTGAAAGCCATTGGGTCTCATAGGAGACCTAATCTTATCTCAAATAAGATATATGAGACATCTCTTTGGAGAAATGATATTGGGTTCTTGGAGACATACGACTTTCTATAAGTTCTGTGTCTGGCTTCCTCAAAAATTGTCTTTGTGTTCATATACCTTTGAACAGTCATCTGTGCATCCACCCACTACTGCCAGGTAGCACAATTCAGGAAGAGACTAAGATGTTGCTCCTATGTCTCTAATCTTGGCTAGATTTTCTCTTTGAACACATTCATCCTTTCTTCTTCACTAACAATTGAGAAAAGAGACAGATAAAAAAACACACATAATAGAATCCTAAGAAAACCGCCTGAGTTTTATACAGATGTTGGAGGACTTCCCTGAGACAGCTTTGGGGCCACACTCGCTACTTTACCCTATGCCAAAAACAACACTTCCATTTTCTCAATGTGTTATCAAGAAAAAGATTTTACTGAGGATGTCATAGACAGATAGGTAAGAGACGTCAAACCATACTGCACAGAATAAACTTAAAACAAATCTCCATTTAGAAATTACTGCCTTTCTTCTAAAGGCCCTCTCTGGCTCATCTCATCCATTTTTCCCTCTTTCTCCTCACAGCTTCTGATCTCCTTTAATGTTCTGAACAACTCAGCTTGATCTTTTGGATACCACATTGTGTAAAGAAAGCCAAGAAAGTAGCTACTCCACACTTTAATTTACACATTAGTTCACTGACTATCTTTTATTATTTAAGAAATTTCTTAGAAGTCTTACTCTCTTACAAAGTAACTAATTAAAGGACTCATCTAAGAAAATACTTCTCTTTCTATGGGGAATTTTGTTGCTTAGAAAATAAGGCTTTCTCTATAACACTCCAGAAGAAAACCTAATGCATCAGTTAGAGCCAATCTTAGTCATTGCTGCTCTAGATGCTATAAAAAAGAGACGAGAAGATAAAATGGTGGAAGAGAGAGACCAGGTAAAGTGTAAACAGGGAGCTTCATAAGACAGAATGGTGTGAGTGGCCACAGACATATTATTAATATCTCTGAAATTGTTTCCTCAAATAATGGTAATGATCCTCTGGGGTTATTTTGATATTTTTTGAAGATAAACTGAACTGACAAATGTAAAGCAGTTTGCACAATTCCTAGTAAAACTCCAAATGGTGTACTTCCTCCTATTCCCATTTACCTAGATGGCAGGTAAAAGAAGAAAGCATTCCAGGTGAGAATAAAAGATAATTAGAAATATCAAGAATGGAAAGGAAGGTCTATTCAGGGTGAAATATTGTTGCATGGAAAAAGTATTCAAAGATTAATATTTCAAAATAAAAGAATTTCCTATGTTTATCATACTGTCATATTCTTGGCTCAGAAGTTAGCATAATTTATTTAGTGAAAGCAAACACCCAAATCCTTTCTGTTTTCTGGTAATTGGTGTAAAATAACATTGTGAAATTTTATTCTCTGTGCTACAAAGAAGCTAAATGGACTTAGCACAGATGGCTATTTATTGCTATAGTTTTGTCTCTCCTTTTAAAACAGAGGTTATCAGCAGGATTGAGAAGAGACCAGAGGGCAAGAAGCTCTTTTTCCCTATAAAATGTCAATTTCCAATAATCTGAGGGGCCACTCAGTTTGGATACAGGTGTGCAACCAAGCAACTCACAGCAGCCTAATTTTTAAACATGACTTCACCAACTTGACTCTCCAGGTTCACTTATTTCACTTGGTTTCTTCTTTTACCAATACAATTTTTGTTTTGATATTCCTCGGAGGTGTTGTCATGAGAAATTTTTGTCTGTGTCAAAATTTCTATTTAAGGATGTATTTACTCAACAATTACTGTAATATACCATCAATTCTTCAACTATACAATGGGGCAACTGGACTAGATCATCTCTAAATATCTGTTGTTTCTTTGTCTATATTATATAACAGCATTTGACCTGGGATTTGAAATTACATGAACTAAGAAGGGAAGCAAGCCTACTCAAGGGAAGCAAGCCTACTCAAAGTCATAATAACAACAATAACAAAGTTTATTGATAAGTATAGGTCTTGGCAGAATGTAAACCATCTGTAATAAAGTACTTTATATTGACCAGGGTGGTCTTAACATTCCCCTCAGCTTTAGTAAACTTTAGATAGATTTCTTCCTGAGTACAGGCTCCGGACCTCCCTTTTCTTAGAGCATTTACTTTAGAAAACTTGCAATTGTAAATTTTTTCTCCAGCCTTTGAGATGTAAATCTTCTCCCAGGCCAGAGCCTGTTTTACAACTCAAGAAGCCTTTCTCAAGGACCTGCAAGTCATCTTTTGAAATGTAATCATCAATAAAGATCTTGCTCCTATAGAGACAGAAGGAGCCTCACTTAGATAAACACCAATTAGCAAACACAGATGTGCTAATCACATTGACAAATATCCCTCCTCCTCCTCCTCCTCCTCCTCCTCCTCCTCCTCCTCCTCCTCCTCCTCCTCCTCCTCCTCCTCCTCCTCCTCGTGTCCTCCAGTACTTTTCCACTAGCTCACCTCAGCACTTAAAACCTCTTCCACCGTTTGTTTCAATGCAGTTGAGTTTGTAAGGGAGAGAAAAGTTTTCCTTCACCCTCTTAGCATGCCTGACTGGGTCCGAAAATTAAACTGACAAAGAGAGGTTAATAGGAGAAAAGCATACAAATTATTTAATGTATGTTTTACATGACATAGAAGCCTTTATAAGGAAATAAAGACTCAAAGACATGTATTTTTGTGCTAGGTTTGATGAAGAGTAAGAGGTGTGGAGAAATATGACAGGTTAGGGAGTATGAGGTAAATGCAGTAAACTGGGGGAACTTGGCAAGGTCTGTTTCTTAGAATTCTTCTTGGCACCTCTTTGTCTTTGGAGATAAGGATGGGAGGGTACCTCTCTGACAAGGATTTTATGACTTGTTTCAGGGAAAAAGGGTGAGGAGAGGAGGAGAGCAGAGTGACCTTCCTACTTCTGCCATTTTCTCAAACTCCTTCAGCTTAAAATACTCAACATGCCAAGACGCCATTTTGAGGTAGCATGTCCTGAACCCCATTAAGTTCAATCTCTCTCCCCTGTTGCAAAAGTCTCAAATAAAATCTTCTCTGCTCGTTTGACTTGTTTGGTGCAATATTTAGCAACGTGACTTATCTCAGTCTTTCCAAGAATCAAAATAGAAAATTACATTATTTGGCTACAGTTTATATTTGAGGGAATGCAGGATTAGGTCACAGATCACCAGCTCATTGTCACATTGCTAGATATTCTTTCTTTTCTATTCTGCCCAGTAGGAGAGACTTGATGACAGAGGATTCACCTTCATCTCTTCACAGTAATGATGAGCTCATGCCATTATATTAGGACTCAAGTCTAGAGTTACAGCCGCCTGCTCTATCCTCCAACTTGCTATTAAGTCACAAATTTAAACCACCTAACCATGAAAAGCAAGGTGAGGAAGAGTGTGCACTACTGAGCTAGGAGCCCAGGATTCAGGTTTTGGCTATTTGCACCCATCCTACTATTAGAACATGAAAAGGTCACCTAAATTCTCTGCTTCTCAGATTGCTCATTTGTAAATTGGAGTAATTGTGAGGCTTAGAGTTAAGAACATTCAATAACACTTACGGAATGCTTATTGTGTACAATGCATTTTTTAATGTAGTTACATACATAAACTCATTTAAGGCCTCAATAAATCATAAGTAGCTAAATTATCATTCTCTTTTTACAAATGAGGAAATTCAAAGCAGGGAGAGGTTAAGTGATTTGCACATACTGACACTGTTAGAAACTGGTAGAGCCAAGATGGGAAACAGAGAATCTGACCAAAAAGTCCGTGTTCTTAACAGGCTGCATAGCATCTCTACAGGTGAGAAATGTCCAGATCCAGCAGCCAGGATGTGGCATATAAAGCACACTCAAAAAGTTTTATTATCGCTAACTTTATTTACCCTTTTATTAATATGTAGGTAATATATCAATCTTGTTAGGTTATTTCAATAAAATACAAATATGGATTATTTAGCATGACATAGGATACAAAGCTATTTGTAGTGTCCATATACATATATATAATATTCCATATAAAATCTATATATCATGTCAGCCTTCTGATAAGAATCACCTGTTCACGCAGAAAGCCCAGATTTAGAACTAGTATGGAGTGGGAGTGGGAGGACTCCAGAGAAATGGAAAGCTAGTATATCCCGTCTTCCATAGGCTATCTGACAAGTAGAATTATGCATATATTATATTATATTATGTATAATCTTACAGCATCCATTCCTGAAGGAAGAGTAACAAAGTGTAAGACTCGAGAGTGAGAGAGGAGAGGTCAGATGGCAGATGGGAGTGGAAAACAAAACCAATACCAACATTAGACTAGGTTTCTTCCCTCCATTCTTTCAAAGTACCATTTAAATAATCTGTGACATTAGAATAGACATAATTTCTCCCTAAACACCTCATGCAATGTAAATAAAATAGATCATTTTTGGATATAAAACTGACTGTCAAAATCTCAAAAGGAACCCATAGGGACCTTTGGTGGATATCTTCTTGCAATAAAAGGGTATGATATTCTCCTTCAGGCATGGAGAATGGAGGCCACTCTTAACCATAGAAGCATCATAATCCCATTTAGCATACATTCAGGTGGATGAAGAGTATGGTTATTTCAAATTAGCTAAAGAAAGAATAAAAAAGCTAAGAGAATTTCAATAGTGCCTAAAACACACCAGATAATTAAAAGGCTATTTGAATGCTTCACAACCCAAAAAAGTTGCTGTTTATATCCTATGTTTTATTCTTTGTGAAGACTGCATATTGACAAGCAAATAAACAAACTCATGGCAAACCTTCTATTCTTATAGCAACACAATTTCCTCCTTGGCAGAGTTTTTCTTGGAAAATTCCTTTATCATTTAAGGACTAACATTGACACCTTATGAAATCAGCTTATTGTCTTAAACCTATCACAAATAAAGCCCAATATTGTTTTTCTGTTGAGAGGGCCATTACCGCTTTTCAATCAAGTGATTACTGTTCTCCTTTTTACACGCTGATAGAGAAGCTTTGCTAGCTTGGCCTATTAATACTGAGAATGAGAGAAAAAGTAAGACTCTGAATGGTATGTAAATATTTCAAATGTTTTTTAAATTACCCACTGCAATCTTTGGCTAAAGGTGAATACAATCTGGTAATTATTTTTATTGATATATGTGTTCGCATAGCAAGTATTATTTCCAAAGGTTAATTATTTACATAACCTCTCTGAGTTATGTCTTCTGCTGACTTGGAATTTGTCTCAGGACAATTTAAATTCAGAAAGTCTAAATTTGCCTTTGTACAGCATCTGAGAGTTGTGTGGTTGATTAAAAAGATAGTAACCAGGAATTTATTCAAATTTTTCATGAATATTTGATGAATTGTTTCCAAATATTTAAAGAATCAGATTGTACTTAAAAATTGACTCTATCTTGTAGATAAAGACATTTTAGACAGTTTGAAATGTAAAGAAATAACTTAGCTGAAGCATACAACATGTTCAATTTGGATTACTCTATGTAGGATTATTACACATAAGAAACCCTAGGATATAGTTTGGCTTTTTTTGTTTATTTAGTTATGATTTGTTTTAGAATAGTTACCATGTCAACCATTCATTACATTTCCTTCTATTAAATATTAAATATTCCCTTCACATGGTGGATCAACTCTAGGACCCCCATGACCCCCACCTCCTAGTATTGCTTCTGATATTATTCTGCTCCCATTGAACGTGGTTGATGCCTGTGACTTGCTTCTAACCAGTGAAATACGGCAAAGATGATAGGATGTTACTCCTGTGATTACATTACAAAAAATTTCATCTTGCTAGCAATCTGTATCTAAGACTCTTGAACTCAATCTAGAGATTCTCCTTTATGGTTTGATGAAGTAAGCAACTGTGTTGAGGAAATCCTAGTGGCAAGGAAAGGTGAGTAGTCTCTAGAAGCTGAAGATGGCTGGCCTCCAACCAAAAGCCAGCAAGACGTTGGGGCCATCAGTCCTATTACCTCAAGGAAGTTAATTCTGCCAACAACCTGAACGAGCTTGGAAGTAGACTTTTCTCCAATTGAGCTTCCCCATGGGAAAACTGTCCAATCACCACCTTGATTATATCCATGTGAGACTGAGAGCAAAGGATCCAGTTAAGCTTTTTCTGGACTCTTGATTTACAAAAACCTTTTATATAATAAATATGTGTATTTTTCTGCCACTACGTTTGTGGTCATTTGTTATACAGCAATAGTAAGCTAATATACTTCATTTTTATTATTGATTAAATGAAAATTCAAGTATCAAAATACCAAATCCAAAAATTTATACTTGCACGTGATAAAAATAATGCACAGAACAAAGAGTACATGATGAAAACTAGTCTTCACAAGAAAATAAGTCCTACTTCCAAAATGTAACCATTAGTAAAATATTGTTGTGTAACCTATCAAAAAATCTTCTGAATAATTTCAAGCAATTCATAAGAGATTCTATTTATCCATAATTTTTCCTGAAGATACTTACTTTAAAAAATTATTTTAGTGAAAGAATTATAGTAGTAAATGGTTGTTTTGTTTTTCATTGTCTTAAATCTATCAGTGAGATTAGGACATTTTCGTTTGTTCAACTGAAATTTGACTGTCACTTCTTCTGTGAATGATCTGTTTATATTTTCCTATTTTTATTTAGTAATTTATCGTTTTCTTATAACTTTTGGCAATCATTGGTATATTACTAATAGTAATATATTCTCTCACAAATGTTTAAATTTTTTTCTGATTTGTTTTTAAACTTAGTTTTGGGTACCTGTTCCTCTGAAGAAATGTTTAGATGTAATGCAATCAAATCTGTAATGCTTTCTCTTTATAATAATTCTGAAACAAATGTTTTATAAAACAATATTTACCAACTATGTATGTTGCACTCTGATTATTTCCTTCTCATTTACTTCTTTAAAAATGCTGAGAGTGACCCACTAAATTAATTTTTTTATAGTTTTGAAGTTAAAAATATGTTCCTATTCTTTCAATGAGTAGTATACATATTTAGCATAAATATATTAAATTGACAAATTCTTATGTTAATAATTATTTTTCCTTTTGAAAAACTTATAAAAACACAGAACTTTGGTGTATTAGAAGTATAATAGATGCCTAATGACTTTTGGTTGATTGAGATAATGGTTCTATGTTATGTTTTTTACTTATATAAATTACATAGTATTGTTATTTTATACAGCAAATATATCCATTTGAGCATGATTTGCTTTGTTCATTATTCCATATAATTTCTGACACTATCTTGGATCACTTTCCTTTTTTTTGAGATAAATGTTTTACAATCTCCTGATACCTTCCAGAGTTCGTGAGATTATTAGATGATAAAGAGAAGATAAATGACTGCGGAATAGTAGCTTATCAATCAATGTTGTTTCGTCTCTACCCCACTCCACAATCAATGAAGCATTAGTGATAATAAGTTAGAAAAATTAAGCTCTATACCTCAAAACAGAAACTTACACTTTTTTGAGAGTCCAGAGTATTCCTAGAATGTTAAAAACAGCCAGCAAGGGGCTGGCCCCATGGCTGAGTGGTTAAGTCCGCGCGCTCCGCTGCAGGCGTCCCAGTGTTTCGTTGGTTTGGATCCTGGGCGCGGACATGGCACTGCTCATCAAACCACGCTGAGGCAGCATCCCACATGCCACAACTAGAAGGACCCACAATGAAGAATATACAACTATGTACCGCGGGGCTTTGGGGAGAAAAAGGAAAAAACAAAATCTTTAAAAAAAAAAAAAAACAGCCAGCAATATTTAAGACATTAAAGCACTATGGAGATTAATTTTGACAAAATCTAGGAAATTTGAAGATGCTGTAGATTTTAGCTTCAACCAATATTCCACTCATATATGAACATCCTGGTAAAAATCTTGCACTTACGTCCAAGGATATGTATGCAATATTATTTATTTCAGCATTGTTCATAAGAATGAAAACTTAGGGGAAAAAACAAAATGTGTACTAACAGAAGAATTAATAAATGAATTTAGTATATTTGTACTTGAAATACAGCAATAAAATAACTGAGCTAAAGCTATAAGTATTATGTTAGCCAGAACAGTAGCTGCTGTGTATAACAGCTCAAATACTATAGAAATGTCTTTCTTTACTCACAAAACATCTGAAGCAGGTATTTCTCATCAGATGTCAGATTTTCTCCAAGTGGTACTTTAGGGACTAGGCTTTTTCCATCTTGTGGCTCTACCATCCTCTAGGACCTTGTTGCCATCTTCATCCTACAAGCATAAATGGAAAGATATGAGGGAGTACACTTGTTAGTTAAAGAAATATCCCATTACTTCCATTCACATTTCATTATACAGAACGGAGTCATATGGCCACACCTACTTATGAAGAAGGCTGGGAGACAGGGTCTAGCTATGGGGCACCTCTAAAAAAGATTTTAAAAAAATTAATAATTAGACATTTTTTGTCACATGTATTGACTTGCATTACTCTTACAAAGATAATATTGAGCGAAAGACGAGCAAGTTGAAAAAGGAGATGACGTATGAAACAACTTAAAAAATTCAAATGAGTGCAGTGCAAACCATACAATGTTGAGGAAATGTGTTTATGAAATAAAAATATAAAGAAATCCATGGAAATGATAAATCCAAAATTCAGGAGAGTAGTATCTTGAGAGTTAGGAAAGTGAATACGTTGGGGAATGGGTACCTAAGGGACCCTTACTTTATTTACAGTGTTTTACTTCTTGAACTATGCATATGAGCCCTTACATAGAATATTTCAAAATGCTTTTGGTTTTGGTGAGGAAGATTAGCCCCGGACTAACATCTGTTGCCAATCTTCCTCTTTTTGCTAGAGGAAGATTGTCACTGAGCTAACATCTGTGCCACTCTTCCTCCACTTTATATGTGGGACACTGCTACAGCATGGCTTGATGAACAATGTGTAGGTCCGTGCCCAGGATCTGAACCTGCAGATCCCAGGCCACTGAAGCAGAGAGCACCAACTTAACCACTCCAACACTGGGCCAGCCCCTCAAAATAGATTTTTAAAAAGACCTAGTAAACCACAATTCTTTATGAGAGAAGGTACAAGCCGTATAAGGCAACCAGCTATCTAGACTGTCTTACTCAGAGGGCCCTGTGGATGGGTAAAAAGTTGGACGTGAGCCTGCACAATGCTAACATATCTCAGAGCCCTAATTAGTACTTGCATTTAAATGAAAGAAGAGAATAGGTACGTTTGTGTGATAAATAAAAGTCTCTAGAACTGGGGATAAAATGAAGAACTCGAAGCCTTTTAAAATTGTACTTCCACATTCCTAAGAAATGCTTCCTCTTTAGGCCAGAATGTTACAAACCTTAAGGCCTCTGCTCTAAGAGATGCTGAAATGTCCCTATTGGTTCTGATCAACTGAAGCAAAATCCACACCAGCTAGAAAAGCAAGTGGGGTTGCTTGTTGTGAATTCCACTAAGGAGGATCAGAAAATCTCATCACGTTCGTGAAAATTTATTCCATCGACTTCTTCAGCTTTTCTTTGCTTGAGAACTAAGCTCTCATGATAAGAATGCCTTGAAGTGTCTCCTAGTATATTGCACTATTTTATAATACTTTTTTCTCAAGTACTGGTAACTTCACATTAACATTATTAAAGTATGTCCTTGGCAAAATATCTAAGTACGTTTAAAATTGTTTAAATTAACTAATTAATCTTTATTTTGTCCATTAGTATATTTGAAGATAACAAGCACTTATTTAGACTCAATTATTGCCAAATACTTAAGTTTAAAAATTTGCTTCTTGGACAAAAATTGAGCAACATAAGAAGTCCTATGATTGTTTATCATAATTGGAAGTGAAAACAAATATTGGTGTCTAAGTAGTGAGAGCAGTGGATAATACTTGACATGAAAACAGAGGAGAGATGTTATTAAAAAAAATGTCAGAGAGGAGAACAGAGTTTGTGCTGGAGATTTCAGCCTACATTGGATTTCAATATGAAAGGAAGAGACAGAAATAGTGTGGAAGTCATTTCAAAATGATATTTATTTAGAATATACTGTCCTTGATAAAACCACAGATATCTAGGTTACTTGAAAAGACTGGAAGATCCAGAGTATTATTCAATTCTTTCTTTACCTATCGAATCAATATACAGATATATTTCCTTCTCCATATATGTAGATTTAATTTAAAATTTATCTGTGAAAATTATTTACTTCAATAAAATTAATATGATCATACATAAAGCTACAAAACCACCATATATTCTCAATACAGGTTTTAAAGGAAGTAAATAAATGTGATTTGTTTAAAATACTATTGTAAAACTGTGAATGCTGTCATTAAGACTGTAAATATATCATGCATTAATTAAATGTATTTGTTGCAGGCCACCTTAATTTATATCAAGTATGAGGAATGAGATCTAAGAATGTAACTATATAAAGATATTGACAAATTATTATTCAAGTAGTTAATAATAATGATGAATATTTCTGTGATATGTTAAAATAATTTTCTTTTCCACCACTAGAATATAAAACCCCCAAATGTGTAACTTTTTTTAGGTGACGTCTTGCTGTATTTCCAGGACCTTGGACAGTGTCTAGCACAGCACTTCAACGTAGTAGTTAAAATAATAATACATTTGCCATTTATATACATTTTCACATTTATAATTATAACTTATTACATACTTATTTGTATGTATGTGTGTACATATTGTACAAATATTTTATCAAGTTATAAATACTAAACATACTACTTATCTCGCAAATTTTGTGTTTACATACTTCAATAATAAGCCAGATTGAGAAGCAATCATAAATCTAATTATCTATTCATGTGTACATTTGATTAATTTAGCAATTAGCCTTTACAAATTGATGTCTCCATAAAGTACTATTAAAAGAAAACTCTGGCAAAATCTGGTTTAAGGCTCTGAATAAATTAAAGTAATGCTTATTTTAACTTCTGAAAAGCAAAATGTTGTATTTAACACATAAAAGTGTGTTCCTTATTCATATGAAATCCATTCAGGAGCGTGATGTTCTCCTGTTCCATGAAGATGCAGTCATTCAGTGACCCAAGCTGACAGAAAAGCTGCCATCTTCATCATCTACCTTTCTAGGTTTCCCCAGGTGTGACCAAATAACCAGCATCAGAGGAAAGAAGAGAGAGTACAGAGGGAGGTGTTTATAAGCAGGTCTGCAAGTGGCATACATTCCTTCCACTCACTTTGCATTAGTTGGAACTGTATGTGTGGGCACCCTTACCCACGGGGACTGTGGGAAATGTAAGTAATCCAGATGTGTGTCTAGAAGAGTAAATTATTTGGTGCATGCTTAGCAGTCTCTGGCATAGATTCAATCACTTGATCTCATCACTCCATCTGGAAGTAGAAATTTTATTTAGAGGAAAGTACAACTGAAGGATTGAGATGAAGCATTATACATTTTGACAAAGGAAGGTGTGTTGAACGAAGTTGATTGGAAAGTGCAGAGCTAGATGGAGCCTTGGACTTTGGGACCACGTTCTGGAAGCAGACAGGGAATTTTCATCCGTCAGTGTCTGGACCAAGAGATAAGAGTAAACTTTCAGAATGTGGGATGAGAAAGTATAAGGATAAACACACCTTCCTGAGTTTGGCCTAGGAGTTGTCAGATTTTATTCCAATTAATATACGGACTGTATTCAATCTATGCATAATTTGTGACTCAAAATATAAAAGGAAAAATTACTATAAAGAGGTGTTATAAACCTGGAGCTGTCAAGGAAAAATATACAGAAATCCAAGGGAGCTGACAGTCACCTCAGGTATAAATTCTCATTCAAATTAATGAGGATCAAAGACCAAGATATTTGAACTACTATTCTTACACAATGCTTATAAAGTAAGTTCAGTAGGTTAATAACTTAACATCTTTTCAGAAGGACATTGTCAAATCTCTGGAATGCAAAAAAGAAATAGATGTTTTGAATATATGTCTCATTGCTTATGTGAATTCTTAAAAAGTTGTGCAGTAATACAATTTTTGCAATAAAATCAAAGGGACTTCCTCACTTTTGCAAACACTTATCAACCATTGCATTTGTAGTAAATATAATAAAATAAGTTATGATAAAGCAAAAGTAAACTGAAGTTCTTTCTCTCTTGGAATCTACATTCTAAAACAAGTGGTCTAAATTTCTCATGGCATGGATACTGTTTTGTGAAACACATTTTCATTCCTTCCTTCACATAATCACAGAAATAGCAAAACTGGGAGTAAAGTGCACAGACATTGGATTCAGTTCTAGCAGGATTCTCGGATTTATGTCTAATTTCTTATGATCCATAAATCTCATCTGTAAAGTGGAGTAATAAAATATACCCTTCTTGAACGGTGCTCAGCACGTTGCAACCTCTCAAAAAGTTCTGTCATTACTATAGTTTTAAATCAAGTTTTCTCACAGTAAGTGATACTCATTTTGACTGATGTAGGTCTATCTTCTACTGCTAAATAATGGTAATTTATTTATGAAATTTTGCCTCTTCTGATGATTCTGCTCAAAATTCAATGACTTAATTGTTGCTTGTTATTTCTATTATTGGAGATTTTGAAAACATCAGTAATTTTTTAAAAATCTGGCAAGAGGATAAAAAGTCTTCTTGTATTTATTCTGATGTTTTTGCATGTGTTTTGATATTTTTATATATGGTTTGGGTGCTTCAATGATTAAGAATTGGGAAGTGAGTTATAAGATTAAAGGTGGAAAATAAAGAACAAATTAGACTTTGAACCAGCTTTACAATGAGTTCTTTTTAGTTATTTGCCAACGAAGTTGAGCGTTAGCTGTTTTAAGGCCGTGTCCCTAAAATATAATCTTCTTTTAAGGTCTCTAAATTAAATTATGAATTGGGGCATTCTATCATCAGAGTATTTATGAAAGCGTTTTTCTATTTGTTTTATTGAATGAAAGACTAAATGTCCAAATGCCAAACAGGTTTACTTTCCTGGATCAGTTTATCATTTATTTTCTAGCTGGATAACAAGATCATATAGAAGTGGAGCTGCGTCTTAGTCATTTGAGCTGTATGAAGATGCTTCTATAAGTGAGACTTTCACAGATGGCCTTTATCTCTTTCAGGAGTTTGCCCAGATTAAGGGACAGCAAAACTTTTCTGTAAGGGGCAAGATAGTAAATATTTTCAGCTTTGTGGGCCATATGGTTGTGTTTCAACTGCTAGACTCTGTCATCATTGCATGAAAGCAGCTATAAAAAATACAAAAATGAATGAGTGTGGCTTTATTCCAATAAAATGTTATTTACAAAAATAGGCTACAGGTCAGATCATTTGGGAGAAAAAATAGCTGGTATTTTCAACTTGTTTCTATCATTTCCATCTGCCATCATCCTTAAAATTGAATTTTGAAAGAAAGTTGCACAAGGGCTTTAGTGTCTCAAAATTAGAATATTTGTATACAAAAGAGTTGTCTGAGGACTGTTTTCAGGATGACTCTGGGCTTCTTGGACCCTTGTTCTTTCTCTTTCCATTTCTGCTCCACTTCTCTATCTTCTAATCGATATTAACTACCACCTCCCCACTCCAGTCCACCCACATACATATATGAAATGACCAACATTTATTCAGGAAGGATGTCTGAGCAGTTGTTGTTAGCTATCTAAATGTTAAAAGGCTAGCTAATCTTTCTTTCCTTTGGTTACTACCCCCTCAAAGCAGCTTTCACTGAGATGTAGATTAGATTCTAATGACTCTGTTTTGACAATTTAAGATGCAGCTCACATGACTCTTCTCTCATTGGACTATAGGTGGTCCAAACACCTCAAGTTCCCTGAGAGAATAGTTACAAACCATCAAACAGTAGATTTCTCTATGACTAACAACACAGCAAATCTAGAAAGAGGATTTTGGAAGACTGACTCCAACTTAGAAGAAAAAGAATGTTTTGCTTTAGATGAAATTTGTTTACATGGGTGGCCCAAAATAAAGCTTGCCTCCTGGGATTCACATTCCTCCTCAATATAGACTGGCTTTAGAATTGTTTTAACCACAAAATGTAACAGAAGTAATGATGTGCCAGTTCCAGAACTAAGCTGAAAGAATTCCTGGAAGCTTCCAATTTGATGTTCTTAGGTAGTAAGACACTGAGTCTCCATGTATAAAATATGGCTACCCTGCCAAAGAGACCAGATAAAGAGGTCGTATTCCTGAAACTACACACACACATGGATTGAGGGGGAGGTAGACAGAGAGAGACCTAGTCATCATAGTGTTCTAGATAAGCCTAGACCCTAGAGGACCTCACAACTGAATGCAGCTACACAAATGCCCAATAACATCAGAAGAACTACTGATACTGAACCTCTTAATTCTCAAGTTTGTGTGCACAGTGCAAAGTAAGCCAAACACTGAGACATCAGTGCTTGCAGTTGGAGAAGGTTTATTCAAATTGGCCAAAATGCGAAGGTCAGAGGATGGGTTCCCTTACACATGTCCTAACAAGAAGGCACAGGTTTATATACAGCTAAGGGGTGAAGCAGGAGGAGTTTTGGAGGAACAAAGGGATAATCTGTGTTTGTTTTACTCTTGATAAAGCCCTGGGCCATCTGATTTCTGGGTGTCAGTGACAACTGAGGGCTGGTTATCTGGTGATCCTTGAAGGCATTCCCTTTCTTCTATAAAATAAGCTCATAAGTCCTTGTAACTCTTGAGTTACCCCTCAGGTTAAACAAGGAAACAGCAAACTGATAAGATTAACTTCTTTTCATAACAAGGTCAAAAGGTAATTTTATTGTGGGAGCTGGCCCCATGACTGAAATGTTAAAGTTCCACTTGTGCCACTTAGGCAGTCCAAGTCCATGGGTTTGGATCCCAGGTTCAGACCTACACCACTCATCAAGCCATGTTGTCATGGTGACTCACATACAAAATAGAGGAATACTGGCATAGGCATTAGCTCAGGGCTAATCTTCCTCAGGCAAAAAAAAAAAAAAAAAAAACAAAGAAAGAAAGAAAGAAAATAGATAATCTTATCAAATATTTACAGTCACCCTCTAGTACCCAGCTTTGCTACCTAGCTGAGCCCAGGCCAGATTGAAGAATTGTGAGAAAATAGAATGATGTTATTTTAATCCACTGATTTGGGGGTGATTTGATATGTACCAACATATAATTGAAGTGAAATCTGGTACCTGGCAACAAGGGGTTGCCAAAACAAAACTTAAAACTTGTGGCATTGATTTTGGGAGAAGCCTATGAGAAGAAAACTGAAGGACTCCAAGGAGAGTATTATTGGAGGCTGGGAAAGCAATAAGGAAACCTCACTTGTGGTTGAGGAAAGAGGATTTGAATTATTTACTGACAAGAAAATTAAAGAAAATGTCACTTATGGTAACTAAAAAGTATTCCTAATAAGCTTAAGAATTTTGTTAAGAAAATTCTCAGGGAGAATGCTGCAAGTGCTTTATTGGCTTCCTTTTGCTGTGTGTGAGAAGTTACAGATAGAGATGAACTAAAGAAAGAACTGTTTTGTTTCAAACAGAATCAACAGGAAATATTTCCAATCTGGATGAGCTGGGTTGAAAAACAAAACATTGCAAGCATTTGCCATTTCTTATGAAAAGTTAATTATTAAAAATCAAAGGCCTAGATTACAAAATCAGGAAACGAGAAGAACAAGTCTTAGGTGAAGTGGAACAGAAATGGGTCCCAAACAACTTACATCCCCCACCCAGAGGAGAGGGGGGAAATGTTGCTATGCACTTGTCTGGATTTCAGAATTACTGTGACTTATTGAGGCTATGTCTCCAGTCTCTCCTGATCCCACTCTCATGCAAACATTTCTGTGAGGGTGTCTATTGCATATGTTATTTTCCTGTCTTGCCATCAAATCTTCAGTGGATGCGGGAAAGATAATATGTCTCTTTAGTTCAAATACTTTCTGAAAGAGATGGAACTTTACTCAAGGAACCTCACTCTCACTTGGACATAATGAGATCCAAGACCTTAAACCTGAGCTTGAAGTATTGATGAGATGAGATATTTGAGGGTGTTGAGAATGAGGTAAATGTATTTTACATGTGGGAAGAATGTGAATCATTAGGGAACAGAGAGAATACTACTAGATTACAATGAATCATGCCTACAAGTATTTAAGAACCTCACTACTCATACTCTAGTGTGATGCCCTCTCTCTTCAATCTGGGCTGGTCCTGTGACTTGTTTTAACCAATAGAATATGTTGAAAATTATGGCTAGTTCCTAGATTAAGCCTTAAGCAGATCTCACTGCTAAGTTGCCTGGGAGTACAGAGCCAGCCTACAGGCAAAAGAAAGTGCCCCTCCACTCCCACTTAGCAAAGCAGCTTGGCTGTTCCGCTGCTGAGCACAGCAGTCTCACCTGCATGAGACTGACACACTGGCAGAGCACAGAGACCCCACCTGTGTGTGTGTGTGCATGACCTGCCAAGCAACTTTGGCTGGGCTGAACAAACATAGAGCAGCCTTACTGGCATAACTTCCTGAAGATAGGGTTGGAATAACAGCTCTTGCTCCCTCCAGTGGTGGCAGGTAGAATCTGCAACCTGCTACTATGACAAATTCACTGGCAAAGGATCAGCTCATCAAACACCATGAAGAACTACAGTAACATTTCAGAGTAAAATGAAAATGAAAAGTTTCCAGAAACCATTCCTAAAGCCACAGAAATTTGTAATGTAAATGACAGAGGACTCAAAACAGTGGGCATAAAGAAACTCAATGAGTTACAAGACAACTCAGAAAGACAGTTCAGTGAGCTCCGGAATAAAATTAATGAATAGATAGAACACTTCACCAAAGAGACTGAAGATCTAAAAAAATAAACAGAAATTCTTTATATGAAGAACGCAATTAATGAAATAAAACATTATCTAGAAACCATAAAAAATAGAGCTGACATTATGGAAGACAGAAATAGTGATTTAGAAGATAGAAACACAGAAATACTTCAGGTAGAGGAGGAGAGAGAGTTAAGATTTAAAAAAAAAAAAAGAAGAAGAAATTCCTTGAGAAATATCTGACTCAATTAGAAAAGTAACATAAAGATTATAGGTATTCCAAAGGGAGAATAGAGGGGGGAATGAGCAGAGAGCTTGGTCAAAGAAATAGTAGCTGAGAACTTCTCAAACCTGGGTGAAAAACAGGACTTACAAGTACATGAAACCAACAGAGCTCCTAATTATATCAATGCAAAAGACCTTCTGCAAGGCATATGTGTTAAAACTGGCAAAAGTCAATGACAAAGAAAAATTACTAAGGGCAGCAAGACAGAAGAATTTAACCTAAAAAGGAGCCCCTATCAGGCCTTCAGCAGATTTCTCAGCAGAAATCTTACAGGCTAGGAGAGAATGAAATGACATATTCAAAATATTGAAAGACAACTTTCAACCAAGAATACTCTATTTAGTGAAACTATCCTTCAGATACGATGGAGAAATAAAAGCTTTCTCAGATAAACAAAGCTGAAGGAGTTCAACAACATTAGGTCTGCCTTACAAAAAAGGTTGAAAGGAGCCCTCCCTTCTGAAAATAAAAAACAAAAGTTTACAAAACCTTGAGCAAAGAGACAGATGGATAGAATCAGAAAATTGCAGCCCCACATGAGAATAGATTAGTAAATACTTATTTAAAACATAAAAGATAAAGGGAAGGAAAACATGAAAAAGAACTAAAAACATTTCAATTTACTCACAAACTGACAACACAAAAGATAATGATTAGTGATAACAATAACTCACAAGGGAAAGAAGAAGAGGATGGAATCTCCTTAGGTTACTGGAGATAAGAGGCTATCAGAAGATGGACTATCTCATCAATAAGATCTTGTATACAAATCTTATGGTAACCACTAACCAAAAATCAGAGCAGACCCACAAATCATAAATAAAGAGAAAACTGAAAAAGTCATCACAAAAATCCACCAAAGTGAAATGGCAGTCAGAAATGCAAGGGAAAATAAATAATGGAAATATAGAATGACTGGAAAACAAGAGACAAAATGGCGGTATTAAGCCCTCATATATCAATAATCACTTTAAATGTAAATGGATCGAACTCTCCTATCACAAGACTCAGAATGCCTGGATGGATTAAAAAACAACACCCAAGAACATGCTGTCTGCAGGAAACACATCTCAGCTCTAAAGACAAACACAGGCTCATAGTGATGGGATGGAAGATGATACTCCAAGCAAATGGCAAGCAAAAGAAAGGATGTGTTGCCATACTCATATTAGACAAAGAAGACTTAAAGATAAAAAAAGAAAATGAGAGGCAAAGACAGATAGTATATAATGATAAAAGGGACATTCCACCATGAGGACATAACACTTGTGAATATATATGCACCTAACACAGGAGCAGGAAAATATATAAAGGAACTATTAACAGACCTAAAGGAAGAAATTGACAGCAACACAATAATAGCAGCGGACTTCAACACTCTACTTACACCAATGGATCGATCATCCAGACAGAAAGTTAACAGGAACACAGTAGCCTTAAATGAAATACTAGACTAGTGGGCTTAATAGATATATATAGAACATTCCATCCCAAAACAGCAGAATACACATTCTTCTCAAGTGCACATGGAACATTCTCAAAGATAGACCACATGCTAGGAAACAAGGCAAGCCTCAATAAATTTAACAAGACTGAAATCATACCAAGCACCTTTTCTGATCACAATACCATGAAAATAGAACTCAACTACAAGAAAAAGGCTGAGAACATCACAAATATGTGCAGATTAAACAAGATGCTACTGAAAAGCCATTGGATCAATGAAGAAATCAAAGGAGAAATAAAAAAAATACCTGAAGACAAATAAAGATGAAAACACAACATAGCAACTCTTATGGGGTGCAGCAAAAGTGGTACTAAGAGGGAAATTTATTACAAGATGGGCCTACCTCAACAAACAAGATTGTAAGACCTGAAACCATAAAACTTCCAGAAGAAAATATAGGCAGTACAGTCTTTGACATCAGTCTTATCCACATCTTTTTGAATACTACATCTACTCAGGCAAGGGAAACAATAGAAAAAATAAACTACAATAGAAAAAATGGAATTACGTCAGACTAAAAACTTCTGCAAAACAAAGGAAACCAGAAACAAAATGAAAAAACCCACCAGCTGGCAGAAAATATTTGCATGGCATATATGCTACAATGGGTTAATTTCCAAAGCATATAAAGAACTCATACAACTCAACAACAACAAAACAAACAACTTGATCAAAAATTGGCAAAGGATATGAACAGATATTTTTCCAAAGAACATAGACAGATGACCAAGAGGCACATGAAGAGATGTTCAACATCACTAATTATTAGGGAAATGAAAATAAAAACTACAATGAGATATCACGTTACATCTGTCAGTTGGCTACAATTAGCAAGACAAAAAATAACTAACGTTGGAGCGAATGTGGAGGAAAGGGAACCCTCATACACTGCTGTTAGGAATGAAAACTGGTACATCCACCATGTAAAATGGAGATTTTTCAAAAAATTAAAAATAGACAAACCATACCATCCAGCTATCCCACTATTGGGCATTTATCCAAAGAACGTGAAATCAACAATCTAAAGAGATTTGTGCACCCCTATGTTCACTGCAGCATTTTTCACAGTAGTCAAGGTGTGGAAGTGACCCAAGTGCCCATTGACTGAATTGATGAATGGATAAAGAATAAGTGGTATATATATACAATGGAATACTACTCAGCCACAAAAAGACAAAATCATCTCTTTTGCAACAACATGGATGGACCTCGAGGGTGTGATGTTAAGCAAAATAAACCAGACAGAGAAAGAGAAACATGGTATGATTTCACTCATACGTGGAAGATAGAAAAACACATGGATAAAGAGAACACATTAGTGTTGACCAGAGGTGAAGGGGGTGGGGGACTGGGGGAAAGGGGTAAAGGAGCACATATGTATGATGACAGATAAAAACTAGGCTATTTTGGGGGCCGGCCTGGTGGTGCAGTGGTTAAGTTCACAGGTTCCGCTTCTCCGTGGCCTGGGGTTTGCGGGTTCGGATCTTGGGTGTGGACAGGATGACACTGCTTGGCACGCCATGCTGTGGCAAGTGTCCCACGTATAAAGTAGAAGAAGATGGGCATGGGTGTTAGCTCAGGGCCAGGCTTCCTCAGCAAAAAGAGGAGGACTGGCAGTAGTTAGCTCAGGGCTAATCTTCCTCAAAAAAAAAAAAGAAAGAAAAAAACTAGGCTATTTTTGGTGAGCATGGTGCAGTCTATACAGAAACTGATATATAATATACCTGAAATCACACAATGTCATAAACCAATATGATCTCAATTTAAAAAAAAAAGAATCACGCTGCAGGAAAGCAGAGTAAAATTGTATCTCATTGGATACAGCTGCTGAAGGAATAAATTATTGAAGGAAAACAGACATACATTATAAATATATGCATTTTTATTTTATAAATGTCTACTTGTATTTATTTGCATATGAACTGATATATACGCATATGTGAGTATGTGTATGTGATTAGAAAACTATTATTAAGAACAAAAAGCCTGTGTCCAAATCTGATTAACTTCACTAATTCATTTGTAACCAGTGATTATTCCGTCAGTTGATTCAAATCCTCATCAATTACAATGATATGGTATCCATGACTACCGTATCTCAGCACCATTTTAAAATAATAGTGGAATTATTTTTACTTTTAGTCTTTGTGAAATTGCAAAAGGCAAAATTCAAACACACTGACACAAACACCATAACTTGTCCCTCGTGACCCATTGTACACTATTTTCCCGCTCTGGAACACATACAGAAGTTGAAAATTAGCATCAATTCATCTTTTTTTTTTCACAGAAAGTTTTAAGATATTTCTGTTGCAAAATGATAGATTCCTGTGTTAGTTTTTTGTTTAAACTCCTTCCAGTTGTAAACTAGCCTTTACTAGTAATTCAGCAGATTTGTGAAAAAACTAGCCCTTTCGGTATTGGTGGGCCCTATTCCCAAAAGGCTGAAAATTTACCTATACTTTTCTGGGAATGGAAAGAAAAGGGAATAGTCACTAGAGTCTATTGATCTTACTATGGATAACCTGAAAACTCCCTCTTACAGTCATGATTATAATTGCTTACATACCCGATTTCATTTCCTTCACCCATTATCATTTTCTTTCTCTTTAGTATAATCCAGCTGTCATTATCATGACATTTTCTGGACTAATTGCTCTGAGATTGAGATCTGAAAGCCATGGAGTGGGAACTGTGGAGAAGTAGCCACGCTAATACAAGAATTCATTCATTCTTCTATTCATGGAACTGATGTGCTGACTTCCTATGTAGCATTTAGTCACTTCCCACCTTAGGGAAGTAAAATTAATCAATTTTAAGCAATTGTTTATTAAGAGAGTTGAATAAAAATCATGGTTCATATGCAACCATTATTCCTTACAACAGTCTTACAAGATAGGCGATTTTTTCCATGCCATTTGTGAGGAAGCTAAGTTTTACAAAAGCCTAGTGACTCGCTCACATTACACAATTCTTAGACTGATCTTGGAACCAGTTCTCCCTAACTCCAAAGCCTGGACTTTTTTTCATTACATTCACCTATTCTAATTTATGATTTAATTCCTTGAGACTTCAACACAACAAATCTTTTTCTTGCAACTTAAGAGTCCACATAAGTTTGAAAAGACTTGAATTAAAGGTAGAAACTTAATTCTTTACCAAGTCAGTTCAAAGTATACTACGCAGTATCGCGTGATAAAATGTAAAGGTAAATAAACATCCAAGTTATTATATACTGTTAGCATCATTCTTTGCCTTTGTCAAGAAACTTTATAAATCTCAGTTTATCCTTTTAAATCTTTATGGGTTTCCTGTGACCATTTTCCTAACTTTGAGGTAAGAGAAGGAAAAGAACGAAAGCAAGTGCTTTTCTTAGTAGACATACCACGGCAGTTGGAAAAATAAGATTCATAACAACAACTGCAACTAATTAGCACCAAAACATCTGGATCAAAAGTGATAACTTAAGCCATTTATATCAAACATCTATGTGTTTAGAAGCATCTGTGTGATTAGGTACATCTGGACAATTAAATGATTGGTTCACCAATAATTCAGGAATTGTGTAAGTATCATCATCTGTGTTACACATTGTCAAGTTACCAGAATGTTAAATACGTAATCAGGAATGCTGCCTATAGTATGTGAAACTAGAGAGGTCAAATTAGGGCCCCTTTGTGAGAGAGTTGAAGGCAGTTTCACATATTGGGGTTCACTTACAACCTTCCCTGATTTAGCCTTATCATATCATGTACCTAGATCTAGAATAGCTTTTAAACCACATCCCATTCAGCTGCATAGACAATTCTATGGCACCCTATTCTAGTCATTGTTACTTTCCAACAGAAAAATTACTCTATCACGAAAATTGCCATTTTGCACCTTAATAATCTGGTGTGTATGTGTGTGTGTGAACTATGTAGAATTACAATAAAAACAAAATTATAAGTGATCGTTATTTGCACCACATCTATGTGCCTTAAAATAGAGTCTTTAAAAAGTCTGAAATATTATTGCTGCAAATAAGTTTACTAACAGTAAGCACACAACAAAAGATGATTAAGATAAATCAACAGTTATTTGTAACTGAAAAGCAAGGAAAGCAGAAATTCAAAATCATTTTTAGCTCAAAATGATACCAAGATTAAAACATCCTTTCCCAAAATTGTTGGGATTCTTATTTTCCCTTTGCAGCATGTGTTAGGAGCCTCACAAGGCTGTCTAATACGGTGTAACAGCCAGACTTAAAATATGGAACTTAAAACCACCAGTAAACTGGAACTATGCCCATATTGTTTTGGAATAACTGCTTTTAGTAACCTTTAATAACCCATTTGATGGATTGCCAATACGTGCTCTCTCAATGTTCTTTAAAATTAAAAGTTTATAAAGTTGTGGTCACACCCCAGTAAAAACGTCTTTTTTTTTTTTTTTTTTAAAGGACTTGAGGTTGTAGATGTGTTTGCAGTTTTTTACGAGGCTCCACAGAACCCATTAGCGGACCTGTTATCACACGGGGAATCATGACAGTGGTACTTTTTCCTCACTCTTAAGTATGACTTTGAATAAAACACTGAGTTTTCTAATCATGTTTGTTCATCACAAAAACAGACGAGAAATGGAAACATGACATGAAATTGTGATGTAATTGACTGATATATTGGTCTAAATTCTTCATGCTTCTCTTTTTCCTTACATTTGCCAAGACATCATCATGGACAGATGATGTATATTTCCCCATCACTTGATTCTGAGTTTGGCCTCTTAAACTGGTGTTTAAGACGGATGAGGCAGAAATGACAGTGCTAAATTTTGAGGCTAGGCCTTAAGAAGTCTTAAGTGTTTCTTGTGTCCTCTTTGAGTTCGGTCATCACCATGAGAAAAAAAATCTGTTATTTAGTCCATCACACTCTCCAGTAATATTAATCTACTTTCATGGATATGTACAAGAATTCTCATACATCATTTTACATCAAGCATTATTCTTATCCTTATACTATGACGTTATATTCAACACACTCATGTACAGACGCCAAGTCCCTCAGTGAATGGGGGCCAATATTCTGCTTCTCATTTCAATTACTATCAATAGCTAATGATAATTTTTTTAATGAAGAATAAAGAAGTTATTTTAGGAAAACTTTGAGATAGAACCTAAAGCAGGTAAGGGAATCATTTTCATTTGTCCAGCCCTAGAGACTGACCCCCTGTGTGTGTATGTGTGTGTATACATGTTTGATGGCATTTAATATATCATATGGATTTTGCGTGAACCTCCTTCAGGTACCCTGTACTTTAAAGAATGTTCCTTCTTTTGATTCTGTATAGTCAACTATGAGACAAATTCTGTTTTCTCATAATATATGCATCAAGAAAACTTTGGAGATCAAAATATTTATTATGTTGTAGCATGAGGAATGAGAAGAAAAGAATCTCAACTCGGTCGTAACTGTACTCCCAGCCAAAGTGTGACAGTAAATCCAGAGATGAAATGAAAAATTAATTCGTGGAGAAAGCAGGTTGGCAGACACGTATTACTGCCGTATTGTTAGTCTTGCAGCACAGTGGGTTGCATTTTCTTTCTTCATGCCATTTGTTCACATATATTTGCTTTGGTTTCCAAGTATAAGAAAAAGTCTTGTTTTTTCAGCTGCATGGTATTAGGTGGTGCTGTTTCATACTGGATGTGGTTATGAATCAATTAGTAAACGCTTCTCTCGATTGAGAGTAGATTCTATATAGATGACCATGAGCAGTGATGCTAATGTAGCAGGCATCCGCTCTGAGGCTGAGGAGTGTGCCTAATAAAGTACTGTACTGAGTTTCCCTCAGGTGCCAATTTGCATGAACTGATTTACAGGAGGGAGGAAAGCTGCTAGATTCAGTGGTGGTTATGAGTTTGGGGAATAGACAGGAAGTAGAAGAAGAAAGTACAGTGCAAGTCTCCAGGCCTTGCCTCAAGGACTAGGCACTCGACAACAGTGGATGTAAAGATGCAGAGCTATTTTGCTTGAAACTCGAAGACACAAGACCACAACTGGAGCAGTATCAGTGCTCAAGGAGAAAGGAAGACCTGAGAGCAGGATCCCTGCCATGTGGGCAATGTTGAGAGATGGCTCCGGTGATGCTGGTGTGTCTTTGGCAGGTGGGTATCAGCAATGGAAGAGGGATGCTGCAGAGCAAGTGAAGTTCAACTAGGGGCAGGGTGCTGACAGAGAGCGGGAGTGTAGGGAATTACACGAGTAAACTGTATGTGAGCTTTTATCAAAAAATCTCCAAGAGCACTCAGACATCACCATTTGAGAATTTGAGTTATGTACCAAGTTCTCTGCTACCACACAGGTGGGGCACTGTGAAATTTGTTGCTAGTGTGACCTCATTTGTACTCACAGCTGTTGAGGCCTGGGGAAGCAGGTCTCTGCTTTCAAAAGGTTCGCCATGTAACAGAGATGACAGTGTAATACACATGAAAAGATAACATATGCAAATGCTCCATGAAAGCTAGATAGAACTATTGCTCTAGGATCAGAGGAAAGATAATTATGAATAAAGCTTTGAGGGTGAGTTTCATTTTACATGCTGCATGTGATGAAAATCAGAATATCAGAGCCTTCTGAAGCCGCTGCTTCTCTCTCTCTTCCTTTGGGATTCAGTAACCTGTTTTTGTGTTCCCAGGGCATCCTGTATCATCATTCAACTGAACTCTGAACAATACTTGTGTGTTTTTCTCCCTATCTAAACCAAGACTGCAAATGCTGACATATAGAAAAGTTTTCTTTATTTTTAGTATCTGATTTTTTTTTACTACATTTTAGATAAGTGAATTATTCACTTAATGACCTAAACATATCCTCATGAAAGGAAACTACATACATTAATTTTGACAAGCACAAATCTAAAGACTATCATGGCCATAGCTGGCCTACTCAGAAATAATGATGGCCTATAGCTAATCATTAGATTTCAGGTAATATTCAACAAGACCTTCCATATCGCAGTTGAATTCTATAGCCTGAAGTACAAGACCACTTGATCCCAGTAATTCACCACCTTATGCATACAGTCCAATAAAACTAGCTGGATAAATTTTTGTGAGAGAAAATGTGAGGTGCCGGAAGCACTAATCTTCTCCTTTTGTAGACCCCAAAGTTCCCACAAAGGGCAGAGGCTCAGTTGGGTAATAGTGCTCTGTAAATTTCCTTTCGCTGTTAAGGTGCCAATCATTCTTCTCTTTCAATGCCTTTAATGCCTGCGATTGACAAGGATGCTTTTTCATGCAACTTCATCAGGAATACTATTTAAAGCAAAAAGAAAAATAAAACTATAATGTAGGCAAAAATCTCTCTCAAAGCTCTTCATTCTCTTTTGTTACTTGGAGGTTCCTTCCAGTGTGTACACTCGAAACAACTTAAGTGTCCCAAACTCATAAATCTAATGTTATGGGCCCACTAACTTTATGTTGCCCCTCCCCAGCAGCCTTTACCACCCAGACTTGCTAGAGCCCAACAGCATTTGCCTTCATTTATGACAGACAGAATGAAGTGAAAATAGATGCTAACTAGTTTAGTCTGAACTTGATAACTTGGAGAATGTAAAGTTGAGAAAGTAGAGTGACTTATTATAATCTCTTTTTTAATTTTCCTCTATTAGTTGGATAAATAGGCAGTAGTTAAAGAGATTGCATGTCTCCCAAAAGGTGCTTTAGTGGTCTAGGAGTTTAAAAAGTATTTAGGCATTACGTCTTATGGATGTCCTAGTTTTTGGCTTTTAAGTCACTCAGCTGATGGCTTATAAAAAGTAGCCCTGGTTTCATGCTTTTGCATTGAAGAATTTTAGAGAAATGGCCATAAGATGGCTATCTTTTGTTTAATAAATTATCTAGCTTGCATAATTTTAGTTGACAAGGTCAATTTTTCCTCCATTTGTGCACAATGGTGATGATTTTCTCACCTATGCACTAGCCTCTGTGTGGCCATTATCCCTTTACATAAACCTTTTCAAATCCTTTTGATGATATACTGAATTGCAATGATGCTTAACAATTCAATCGCTAGAACACGTATGATATATTTAACGGTCAAATATGGTCATAATCTCTCCCTTTCTCTCTATTTTTTAAATACACAGAGTATGTCATCCTCAAGTGTGCCCAAGTGCTGCCTTGGTGCCCAATCAGCAGTAGGAGAGTCTCCCTTAGACTGGTTTTTCTATTCCAAACAATGGTGCTCATTGTTCCTTAACAAGTTGAACCCAGGTGTTCACCAAGTAGAAATAAACAAACGTCCACTCTCCCTGACAAGCTCTTAGATTTACAAATTGTGTTCATTTCTTTAATTTGTCAGTATTAATGTCAGAAAGCGTCTGTAGAATTTATAGAAATGGCCCCCTTGAGCTTATCAAAGATAAAACACTCAAAAATGTCAAACCTTTTTTTAGGCATTTGCTATCTGAATACTTCTGTTGGGAGCGGGGGCTGAAAGGGGGAGGAGGTAGGTATGATTAAGGAGGATAAAGACAGGAATCTTGTGAAGTGAAAACAGATGGAGCTTACGGTCTAGCACTGCTCATTTTAAGTGTCACTGCTGGTCAACGATTTGTTTCTGTATCACATAATATTTATTATTGATAACCTGTTAGAGATTTAGGTAACTCAAAGATACCCAGAAGTGGGAGAAAGAAGAGGGCATGTAAAAGATAGCGAAATCTGAATAAGGTCTGAATTTGAGTTAATATAATTGTACCAACATCAATTTCCTGGTTTTGACAGTGTATTATGTTTATGTAAGATGTTATCATTGGGGAAAACTGGGTAAATTGTACATCAGAATTCTCTGTATGTGCAACTTTCTGTGAGTCTTAGCCTATTTCAAAATGACAAACTTTAAAAAAATAAAGAACACTGAGGCTATGAATTAAAAAAAAAAGATTCTCAGAGAAAGGTAAGGGTAGCCGGTCATTTAATCTTTGAAAATAATGAGCAACAGAAATTGGTGAGGAATAACAGAAGCGGCATGTGTCTTTTACTTCTTTTAAATCTTTCAAATGTTTTAGATTCAACAAAATAGCACTTGCATTTCATTAGCTATTGTCACCCCAGTAAGTGGTACCAGATTTGACAACTTTGCTAATAAGTAGTTGGTCTTCTTAATCAAAAACATATCTTAATGTTTTTGATCTTTGCAACATTTTTTATAGTGACTCAGGGCATGATTTGACAGCTTTTTCAGAATTCAACATTCTTACCTAATGACAGCAGAGCGGGTCTTCACATTTGCCAAGGTCTTTCTTGAGAGCGCTTGCTTTGCACTTCTAAAGGATTTGACAAAGGTGACAGGCTTGAAGATTAAAATACTTCTGAATAAAGTTTGACAACGGCCAATATTCACAATACCATAATATTTTGTCATAAGATGTGCACCTTAGTGTGTGTTTCAGAAAGTTGGAATTTTCCTTATTTCTGAAATCACTAAAATTTGACACAGACCAGCACTTTCTCATACTTGCCATGAATTATGAACTCTTCCCACCTCCAACAACACACACAATCCTACACATATGACAGACACACACACACACATACATCATCTTAAGTTTCTTTTACCGTACAAAGAAATTCTTAGATTAGAAGATGTATAACAAATGAGAAACAACTATCTGTTCCTTTAAACTTGGGATTTTTGAAATGATGTATTGAGATTTTTCATAGATCCTTGCTCATTTTCTTAGAACTACAACATCATTTTCAGACACTCAAAGGAAAAGTTTTCCTCTCCCATGCACCTCTTAAAAGTATTTTGTAGTTTTCTCAGAGTACAGATTTCCACTTGGCTTTTGCTTGTTTTTATTTTGCTGAGAAGTCTTCTCCTTTTGTTGACAAACACTTCTTGAGCACATAATATGCATTCTCTGCAGCTTCTAAGATGAGTAGACCACAGCTACTTCTTATCCTAGAAGAAATTCAGATTTTCTATTATATTGCTAAGGAATTAATAGCTAAAATCATAATATAGCAACTATTTTGCTCACCTGAGAATTGTAATACATTGCTCCATGTAAGAATAGTATCAACATTACCTTCCATTTGTTTATCCTATGCCTATTTGTGGGGAAGTAGTTTCTTTGATTTAAATTTATTTAATTTTTGCAACAATTCTACTAGGAATTGGGATAGCCACTTGAAAGATGATATGGTTGAGTTCCAGTGAGAGTATGATTTGCCTTTTTTAATACAACTAGACAGTGCTGGAATCAAAAAGTGATTCAGCTGTCTCCCAGCCCTGTGCTTCTACCACTAGGCTAGGGGCATTGGGAGCAGGCCGATGATGGATGTCTGCGCGTTAGAACAATGGGACGGCTCTTTGGCAACTCATGCACAGACCAAACACTCTTAATTAAGATGTTGTCATTTTACCTAGGGGGAAAGCTTTGGCCAGATTCCAGCACGCCCATAAATAAGAGAGACTACTAGAAATATGAGAAAGAATAGTTTCAAGTGAAAGTATCCTTCCATGATTAAGAACATAATTCAACCTACTACCCAAACTGATTTATAGGCCCACTGTGCCAGGCTAGTTTGTAATTCAGCCCTTTGCACAGTGTACCTTCTGCTGGCCAAATATGAAACGGCATTTTTAAAGCTGGAAATTGAGCTCATTAATTCAAAGAATATCCCATTTTTTCCTCCAAAATTTATCACTTTTTCCAACAAAGAAGACTTACTGAAATTTTATTCATATATACACCCTTTTATCTCTCAAGAACAGACTCCAGCTTACAAGTATATGCACAGTCTCATTCAATACTTGATTCCATTTTTTATTTTTGGTGAAAAATATGTTCTATTGAATTCCCTAAGGAAAAGATAAAAGAAAATTTTTTCAATATGAAATCCATATTAACTCCCTTTGGTTTCATCGCAGATATGGCATTCCACATCTTTCCTCTCCAGACAGGTTTCCTGTTCTTAGCTTCTTTCAACTGTTCAGTTTTTCCTTACTGTTCCCTTTGGGTTGTAGATCAGCAGCAATGCACATGAATTTAATTTTTTAATCAGACAATTCTACCATGAAAATCATTAATGTAAAATATTCAGTGACCTACTATGAATTTTTTTTTCTGAAAAGAATGGTCACATCGTGTTTTAAAGTATGCAGAATATGATGAGCTGACCCATCAACTCTGCATTCAGGACATTAAAAAAAGATCTGCGTCTTTTTCTTTTATGAGTATGATCCCATAGATGCCCTAATATTTAAGAGGATTCCAAGGAAAGTCTGCAGCCGAAGAAAAAGAAGTGTTGACTTACTTCAAACTAGAAGTCTTGACTTTGTTCTTTTGAAATCTCTACAGGAGTCTGGGTTCACAGTCTTAAATCAGGTGAGTTTGACGGTCTTTGCTTCATTCCATATGGAGGGCAGAGCATCTCGTGTGTGTCGTGGTGATAATGCAACTGGAAATTCCCTCCAGAAGGAACCAGTGCCGTCTCTGCAGCCACTGTCAGTGAACTACGCATCCCTAATTACTCCTTCACTGATCAGCAGCTGGAAAGGTAATCTCTGTCTCAACTGTGGAAGTGTTTCTAACGGGAACAATCAAAGATAGTGGCTGCTTTGGTAAAGTGAGCTGGGAGATTACCAGCCTTGGGTCAGGCTTTGCCAGCAAAAGCAATAGACCCTCAGTAATGAAGTTATCCAGCCCCAAGCACCCCTTTTACTCTTCCTTTGATGGGTTGACATAATCCTCCAAACCTTTAGGAAAGTCTTGGGGTCCCATATTAGCATGTTTCCCTCTTGACCTTAGAGGGGAAGACTGAAAAGTAGTCTTTGGACATCTGTGCTTGATCCCTAGCTTGCCATGCCAAGCCCCTCAGCTTCCATGCTTCCCTTTTCTTTCTCTACAGGTGACTGGGTGAAATAGGAAAGCTTTCATTTTTATCAGCGTCTCTCTCTTTGACTTTTTAAAAATATGGTTCTTTTTATGATGCATGGTACTTACTCGCTTTAGTTTA
The DNA here is from genome assembly GCF_041296265.1 of Equus caballus. Taxonomy (NCBI): domain Eukaryota; kingdom Metazoa; phylum Chordata; class Mammalia; order Perissodactyla; family Equidae; genus Equus; species Equus caballus. The sequence goes on along the minus strand of NC_091707.1, from coordinate 40,284,202 downwards.
CCTCCTGTAAAATGATAAAATACACTAAGTTGCTCTATTCCCTTTGCTGTTTGAGCAATAACATTCCTTAGATTTCATGTGGCAGTTTTTAGGCATTTATGATCGAGAAGAAAAATATTAACGATAATGAATAGAGATACAAATCACAGAGGCTATAGCATCTTGGCATTTGTTTTCCTTAAGTTTAAATCCCCAAGTTTTCTGAAAAGTGAAGGCTTGCAGTTCTAGACTTGGGGGTCGACTTTGCTCCCACTGAGTCAGAAGAGGTTAAGGATTAAAGATGTAAGTGAGAGCCTGGAGTTCTTTTGAGTCTCAATATCTGTAGAAAGACTGAAATCTGTTTACACCTGTTTCTAAACATCCAGGTGGCCATTGTCTCTGCCCTGGGGTTATCTGCCTAAGGACTTGGAGCTTTCCATCATAGTTCAGAATGAAATATCCCCCTCTTTCTTCCAGATGGTGAGGGCAGAAACGTTGCGGAATTATATAACCTTGGTTAGAGAATGAGGAACAAGATTTGGCTTTAACCTAGGAATCCAGAGTTAGTATCCTTCTGTTCTCTTTGGTTTCCTAGGGAAATGATGTATAGAAGGAAAACAAGAATTGTGTACTTATTGGAGGATGGTTACGTAAACAGAGGGTTAAAATGGGAGATGCCCTTTCATAGCAAGTGGAGAAGAGATGCAAGGGTGTTGTCTCAGGGTTTTTTTTTAATTTCTTATTTTTATTTATTTATTTATTTTTGAGGAAGATTAGCTCTGAGCTAACATCTGCCGCCAATCCTCCTCTTTTTGTTGAGGAAGATTGGCCCTGAGCTAACATCCGTGCCCATCATCCTCTATTTATGTGGGATGCCTGCCACAGCATGGCTTGACAAGCGGTGCTTAGGTCTGCACTCGGGATCCAAACCGGTGAACCCCAAGCCACCAAAGCAGAACATCTGAACTCAACCACTGCACCATGGGGCTGGCCCTCCCAAGTCTCAGGGTTTTTAATGGGAAATTCTGTCCTACTACAGTATTTCTCCTTAGAAAGATGATCATTAGTCCACGTTTTTGAATATTGTTATCCCAACATCTTTGGGTTCATGGGAGGGGATGTTTCACTGGAAAGGAAATTCTTTTAAAGAGTTGTGAGAAAAGTAGCCATTCAAAAGCTTGGATGAGCAGAAATCAATCCCAGACAAATACTTCAATCTTTGCCAAAAAGGGAGGAAAAGTCATCTCCCAGGTGTCGTTTTCTGAGTTTTGATAGTTCTGAAATTCCTGTAGGGTTGAAGGGATCTTTGTTTTATTGAGGACAGATGGACTGGGAATGGCCAGCAAAATCCATTAAAATCAATAGTGAGCCGAGGCAGAGATGCCTTCAGCAGTGTAAATACTCTGCCAACAAAGGAAGCTAGAGAAAGTCTTGTTCACCAAACCTTTGCTCTAAAATGACTTGCTAGCTAAGCTCTAAGGAGGAGTGGGGAGAAAGTTAGCTCAGAAGGTTTCAATGGAAAAGGAAAAAAACGCACAATAGTTGTCCTCTTACCACACAGTTAGGCTAAATGTATCTTAAAGCATTGATTAAAAAAAGCTGTTTCCACTCTGGTGGATACTGATAATGGGAGAGGTTATGCTTGTGTGGGGGCAGGGAGTATGTGAGAAATCCCCATATCTTCTGCACAATTTTGCTGTGAACTTAAAACTGCTCTAAAAATGAAGTCTATTTAAAAAAAAAAAGAAAGAAAGGGAAAAAGACTGTTTCTGCCTGGCACATGAAGAGGCAAATGGGTTAAACAGAGGGGCAGGAACTTTTTCTTTCCAAATTTACCACTGAATTCCTACTTCATTACTTCTATTGAGCCAATTCAGGGTCTATTCACCCTGTTTTAAAGTATAAAAAATAAAATCCTGAATTGGGAATGAAATGTGTGCATTTAACTTAACAGAGTTAGAAAGTGAAACGATATAATTGATCCTTAAGAAATGACTCCATGTTATTTGTATATGCATGTTCAATAAATGATAAACAGAATATATTGTCTGTGTACATATTTGGCAAGAACATTGACCTGTTAATCTGGCCCCCAAGACTGAGCTACTGGCAACCCGGGACATTTGGAGGCAGGACTATCCTGGGTTCTCTAAGGATATAACCAAGAAAATATTGCAGAATAGTTATTTTTATTACAAACTTATGTAATTTAATCATTTCTCAGCTCTATCTGTATGTTTATGAAAAACGGTTTTCTCCAATATAGTCTTTTTATTTTTTATCAAAAAATTACCAGTAATTTCTTTCAAAATTTTGACTTGTAGATAAAAAATTTGTAATTTTAAAACATTCGATCGATTATTTTCTATAGTCCATAATATTTAACATTTTTAAATTGAGAAAATGATCTTTCAGGTTCTGAGGTAACTGCTAAACTCAGATAAAATTCTGGTGAATGGAGAATATTCTAAGTTTTCCCAGTGTTTATATTGACATGTCTGAATATGGCAGTCAAAACATTTTCACAGCTACTGCCTCTTTGCATCTATCCATATTAATATGTGTAAATATTTCATTCAAATATGTTTACAGGTACTGGTCTATTTCTAGAATTTTTTTCATATTAGTGGTTTCTATATATCACTTTTAAAAATATATTTCATCAAATTTAGAAGTTTCAAAGTATAGGTCTTTTCCCAATGAAATATAAATTTAACCAAAGAATTAAAGAAGCTCAAACTAAAAATTTTGTCTCTAGGTTGAGATAGTCTAAGAGTCTTTATAGAAATTCAGTATTAAATCTGATGTATCATAAATGCTCTTAATTTAGTTAGCTATTCACTTGTTTTATACGGGATACTTGTAATGAAATCCTGTTTATATGTTTTTTCTCCCAGTATACTAAAAGCTTGAAAATTTGACGTTTTTGCCTTCCAATAGTTGATAATTTTAATTAAAGATTTCCGACTCACCTTGGATAATATACCACTATAATTGAGAGAACTCATTTCAAAAGATATTCAGTACCATTGAGGGACATTGATTGATTTTTAAAAGTAGTTTTTTCCAAACCTCAGACATTTCTAAACTTTAGTTGATGATGGGGAGCGATGAAAGTGTGGACTGTCGTGCTCAAGTAAATTTTGTATTCAATGTTAATCATAAAAAGTCCTTCATTTACTATCTATTATTTATCTATCATCTATCGATCTATGTGAATTTTGACAATTACCTCTTCTCTTTAGATTGTAGAATACTGCCACTTGCTTGGGATGAATTATAAAGTATGTTTATACCACAATCAAGTGCAAATTTATATCTGTTATATGTTTATTAATTTAGTAAAAGTAATGTTTTTACCATAACGTGTACTCTAACAAATTTATATTTGTATCATTAATACAAAAGCAAATAACTATGACTTCAGTGTCAAATTCTTCAGATCAACTTACAATAGAACTAATGCTAATGCCAAAGGTTTTACTTTCTTCGACAGTAGGACCATTGAAAGTTATGCTTTGATTTAATAAATTGAATGAGAAAAATCTACTCATTACTAGCTTTAATATCACTGATTTTTTCTTTGATGCGTCTGATGCTAATGATATTAAATTGGCATAATTTAGTTTTTAAAATTCTTTTACTAGTGGAGCCAACACTTTAACAGCTAAACTTGCAAAAGAAAACTGAAGAAATTGAAAACGAGAGAAATTAATTGAGAAGAACAAGCATTTGATCTAGATGAAGTACCATGTTTAACAGAATGATTTTTATTTTTATTTATTTATTTATTTATTTTAAAGATTTATTTATTTATTTATTTTAAAGATTTTATTTTTTCCTTTTTCTCCCCAAAGCCCCCCAGTACATAGTTGTATATTCTTCGTTGTGGGTCCTTCTAGTTGTGGCATGTGGGACGCCACCTCAGCGTGGTTTGATGAGCAGTGCCATGTCCGCGCCCAGGATTCGAACCAACGAAACATAGGGCCACCTGCAGCGGAGCACTCGAACTTAACCACTCGGCCACAGGGCCAGGCCCAACAGAATGATTTTTAAATGTAACTTGTGTAGTGATGCAAGTTAAATCTGATCATTTTTTTCCTTCCTTTTGGTGAAGAAGATTGGCCCTGAGCTAACATGGGCTTCCAATCTTCCTCTTTTTTTAATGCTTGAGGAAAATTGACCTGAGCCAACACCTTTGCCAATCTTCCTCCACTTTGCTTGTGGGACGCCTCCGAAGCGTGACTTGACAGGCACTGTATAGGTCTGAGCCTGGGATAGGAACCAGTGAACCCCAGACCACCAAAGCAGAGCATGTGGACTCAACCACTACACCACGGGCCAGCCCCACATCCGACCATTTTTTAATGTAGCTTCTGCTGTCTTAGTTTTTATATGGTTAGCGATTTCACTATATGCTCCACGGTGGATGATAAATGTCAGCACACATTTTCTACAATTTACATATTTACATATACTTTTTTGAGAAATGAAATAAAATACACATATTTCTATTAAACATATACTTTTAAAAAGTCATTGCTATTGAAAAGATTTACAGAAAAATTTAAAAGCAACTTATTAAGCAATAATATAAATGTAACAATAGCAGTCAGCAAGAACATTAGATTATTCTCTATACAAACTGTGACACAATTGTTCAACCTCTAGTTCCCCAAAATATTTAATGTAAAGCTATCCTCTAATCTTTTAATTCCTACTAACACTACTTATTGGGAAACTGAGGTCCTGCTTGCAGCTAAGGTCATGGCGCACACAGTCTAAGGCAAAGCTGACTGCTAAACCAAGTGTCTAGTTACTAAAGAACATCAATGTCACTGACCACTTGTTTCCAAGGGCACTTGGTCTAGTTAACAAGAGTCCTGCATTTTGTGCCTGAAAGGAAAGTTGAGGGTACATTTATATGTGTGCACATATATGTGACTAGAACAGGTCAGAAGAAAGAAATGAGTCATCTCTGTTCGTCTTTCATATTTTCCCATATGTTGAATTGGGAACTTTGTTTCCCATACATGCATTCTATACAGGGCTAGATGAAAAGGAGAGACTGGAGGTCTACCAAACTCATGATGACTTATTGAAGTGCAACTATTAATAATTAGGTAGTTCTGCTCCCTAACCAGGAGTCTGACATCAATTCCGATGTGTGCGTTCCTTTCCCACACCATGCTGATGTCGACTCCCGTGATGGTGCCTTTGGCTCGGCCACACCTGGAAAGAGAGACAGGAGCCGGGGTGGATGGAGAAAGCCTTCAGCAAGTGGCATCTATGTGATGTCCTATGGTAGCGACGACGCTCTCAACCACAACTTGAACATCACCATGGTGAATTAGAGAAACAGCTAGGTGGGTGAGTCTGGAATAGGGTAGATAACGAAAGGGGAACAAGTGTGACATCAAGGAAGGAAGGGCAGCACGTCAGAGGCCTCCCTGACCCAACCCAGTCCCAGTTCTCGATAGTCTTCTGGAAGAAAGTGATTTGAATCATATTTGAATCACGTTTTAAAATGGAAAAATCAGTGGGCAAATGATAAACTGGACTGGAAACTGGGATAACATGAATCTGGATTGTCTCAGGCATACTGGGAAGTAAGTTCAATTTATAATTTATAATCTTGACTACATGGACTATGGCAGGCTGAGATTCACTCTTAGAAAGGAGGTCCTTCTCAACTCATCGCTAATTAATTCCCTCTAGCTATTTAGATTGAAGGTATACACAGTTGGAGTAACACAGATGCAGTATTTTTATAATTAAAAAAAACCACTATGTAAATAGAGAAAGAAGCTGGGAAAGCCAATAATAAATTAAGGAAGCTGGCCAAGATAGCAGTGGATGGACTATATTAAAAGTAGTTTTCAATTCCAAAATATATCTGAGCCTCTGGAATATTTTCAAACTACATATAGTTATTGATTTGTGTAACACATTTGTTTAGATTAATCTGAATCTATCTTAAATTTTACATATTCCTTGCAGCGTTAATTATCACCAGCCATTCATGTGAATGTGTATTAGTTTAATCTGATTATGTTGCCTAAAACCTACTTTACATCACCTGTTGGATGAGGACCCGAAATAAGATGCTTGAATTGGGTGGGAGGCAATGAAATAATATTAAAAATTGGGTTTGTATTTGCACACTCTCAATCTTTTCTACTATACCAGAACAACATGTGTTAAATAACTAAATAAATAGCTGGTTTACACTTTGCTTCTGACTGGTAGCAAGCCTTACTATAATTTGTATGTCTACTGAAAAATTTGGAATTTGACAATCTCATCAATTCAATTGGTGGCCTGAATCTTTCAAAAGACCTATTGGTGAATAATCATGGAAATCACCATGTTCAAATATTTCTGGCACACTAGTCAAAAATTATTATATTTTCCTATCCATTAAATCAACATGGTTTCTCCCACTTGCCCGTGGACTTAATCGACTGTTATACTCCTGGTACTACGTACACACATACACACATCCCACATGCATATACAATGCATATTAATATTTACTATGTCAATATTGCATAAAATATTCTGAAAGCATTGTCCAAAAAAATGTTCTGCTTCAGGTGGTAACTTTGGAGATTTTAATTCCTTGATTGGACAAGTGTCTAACTGGGATAATGGAGAAATGATTGAAATGACACATCATGACTGAACTGAAGATATAGTTTTTTACAACCTTGGGGAATAGGATTCTCTCTGTATTTTGATTTCCTGAAGGCAAACAAATCAGTATATCTTTGTGGAACAGAGCATGAAGTCGGCATCAGATGTACTTATTTGTATGTTTCCTCAAAACCCGACTGAAGAGAAGTGATTTCTCTTAAGGTCAGAACAGGTTCTTTCACCACTCTGCTACCTATTCCTGGCAGTGGTACTTTCTATTCCCCTAAAATGTGCACGTGGAAATATACAGTTAAGTAGACCTCTTCATCCTTAATAAATTCCTTTTCTCTTTAATAGTTTTTAATCATTGTGTTCATCCCAAGCACACATATCAATTCTTCCCTAAACAAGAGGGGTTTTCTCTGATGCCATCCTCTCTGTGCCCTGCATAAATATTCCTACCAAAAAAGTGACCTGTTAATTATGAGTGATTGCTTTTCCCATCCCAGGGTGACTGAGGAGTAATTTCAACCAAGTATTTATAGTCAGGGATCATCAAGTGATTGCTCTCCAGATTAATCTCTCAGGGGCTAAGTGCCGCCTGGTTGTAGCCTGAACATGGCACTGCATTCTATCCATCCTATTCAGCCTGAATAAGGGGACCTTATTTGCTTAAACCGTTTTAATTCCTTCTGCACAATTTAATTATGCTTCAGTGCAAAACCACCTGTGACCTCGGGTTGAGTAATGGAATCCACTCCCCAGTCCCCAGTGCAGAGCGTAGTCTGGTAAAGATGGTGGGAAATAAAATTCTTATACATTGCTCATAACTGGAGGATCCACACTTTTTGACTCATTCTCTTTTAGTTTGCTCGCAGGCATTTTGCTGTTTTCTAGAGGACATTTTGTGTGAGAAGTACCTTCATGGAAGATTTGAATGAGATTTGAAATGACACATAGCTGTTTCAGTGAGAAAATAGGGGTAATTTTTATTTCTCCTCACTCTGTGGCTGAGAGGGTATTTTAGAAAATAAAATCCTTTATTCCTCTCCATGAGAAAAAAGATGAATGCAGATAATGTAATTAAATGCTTTTTTTTTTAAGATTGGCGCCTGAGCTAACAACTGTTGCCAATCTTCTTTCTTTTTTTCTGCTTTTTCTCCCCGAAGCACCCCCAGTGCATAGTTGTGTATTTTAGTTGTGGGTCCTTGTAGTTGTGGCATGTGGGACGCTGCCTCAGCATGGCTTGGTGAGCAGTGCCATGTCCGCGCCCAGGATCCGAACTGGCAAAACCCTGGGCATGCGAACTTAACCACTCAGCCACAGGGCTGGCCCCTAAGTGATATTTCTATATAAATCTGAGTCATGTGATACTCAGTTATTAACTGGAGATGTTAGTTTGTAACGAGTCCTTCAGAACCCAGTGACACATTTGGCAAGTTCTATTAGATCAAGGTATGGGATAATCATTAGAAAATGTCATGGGAATTTCTAGATTCACACATGTATGCATTTTAACAGAACTTCTTTGGATCTGCCATGCTGAGTGTTACACCTTCTTTTATATGTCCTACCCTCAGCTTTTTCTGCTCTGGGCCTTGTGATTTTTTCCTTCAATCAATATTTATGTGTTCACGCAAACTGTTTACCACGCTAGCCAATTTTGGTGATTTTTAAGATGCACATTTATTTTGTCACAATTTAACATCTCTGAACATTGGCTGTCTTACAATCAATAGCATCTTATCATTTCTGTTGTCCAGGTGGCAGTTACGGTGCAATTGTCATTGACTGTGTTTGGATAAATTTGGTCATAGCTGTTTCTGAGGTCCATTATTTCACATCCAAATGAGTATAATGGAGATTTTTTAATTGAGATATAATTGATGTGGGACATTATATTAGTTTCAGGTGTACATCATAATGATATGATATATGTATATAACGTGAAATGAACACTACAATAAGTCTAGTTAATATCCATCACCACACATAGTAACAATTATTTTTTCTTGTTATGAGAAGTTTTAAGATCTATTCTGTTGGCAACCTTCAAATACACAATACAGTATTGTGAAGTATAATCACCATGCTGTACATCACATCCCCAGGACCTATTTATTTTATAACTGGAAGTTTGCACGTTTTGACCACACCCACCCCCAACATCTGGCAACCACCAACCTGTTCTCTGTATCTACGAGTTCGTGTAGGTTCTGTTCTGTTTTGTTTCGTTTTGTTTAGATTCCACATATAAGTGAGATCATGTAGTATTTATCTTTCTCTGACTTATTTCACTCAGCATAATGCCCTCAAGGTCCATCCATGTTGTTGCAAATGGCAAATGTTGCCTTTTTATGCCTGAATAGTGTTCCATTATATATATACATATACATATGTATTACATTTTCTTTATTCATTCATTCGTGCATGGACACTTGGTTGTTTCCATGTCTTGGCTATTGAAATAATGCTGCAATGAACATGGGGGTGCAGATATCTTTTCAAGTGAGTGTTTTGGTTTCCTTTAGATAAATAACCACAAGTGGAAATGCTGAATAATGTGGCAGTTCTAGTTTTAATTTTTTGAGGAATCTCCATACTATTTTCCGTAGTGGCTGCACCAATGTGCATTCCCACCAACAGTGTACAAGGGTTTCCTTTTCTCCACATCCTTGCCAACACTTATTATCTCTTGTCATTTTTTAAAATTTCTTTGAGGTAGATTAGCCGTGAGCTAACTCCTGCCAATCCTCCTCTTTTTGCTGAGAAAGACTGGCCCTGAGCTAACATCCATGCTCATCTTCCTCTACTTTATACATGGGACACCTACCACAGCATGGCTTTTGGCAAACAGTGCCATGTCCACACCCCGGATCTGAACCAGCAAACCCCAAGCTGCAGAGAAGCAGAACGTGTGAACTTAACCGCTGTGCCACCGGGCCGGCCCCATTCTGGGCGAATCCCCTTGTCTTTTTGATAACAGCCATTCTAACAGTTGTGAGGTGATATTTCATTGTGGCTTTGATTTGCATTTCCCTGATAATTAGTCATGTTGAGCACCTTTTCATGCACCTTTCAGAGATCTGTGTGTCTTTTTCTACATCCAGATGACTATAAAGGAGCTTTTTTAATAGATGTAAACTTTAAAAAAGCAAAGAAATAACAAAGCACAGGGTTATAGTTTCATTGGTAGTATTTTTTGTTTTAGCAATGCATAAAATAATAATGTGTCATAATTAATGACACCATACATTTGATGGAATATGCTAATTCAATTCTTTCCTCTCTGTTAGGCTATCCACCCTCTACCTAACGTCAAGACTGGTCAGTTTTTGCATGCCCCGTGAGGACTTTCCAGTTATTGTGGTTGTTTTATTCACCATTTCCTGATAATACATAGAAATGTCTGTCCCACCCATGAAGGCTCTCTATTATATTTGATTTGGCATTCTGTGGCTTATTGTCTTGTGTGATTCTTATTTCAAGAATTATGGAATATAAGAGAGGAAAGGATCATACAGTCAACTTATTGTAACTGTTTCATTTATAGACAAAGAAATTGAGACGAATGGAGTTTAAGCATTAGTGACAAGTCTGAGACTGTATGACCATCTATTATAAGCCAGAAGCAATCCTCAAATTAGACATGATTCCTGACCTTACAAGAGCTTACAGACCAGGGATCTGATAGCATGTTCCTGTTTTCTTGAAGAATGTTCTTTCAAATATACCAAGCCACCGTCTTATGTCCTTGAAGGAGCTTTCACGTCCCAGCTACTGTGCATGCCTTGGTGTCTAGCTGTATACTAAATTCACACTGAATACTCGTTCAGTTGAATTAAACTATCAAAGGAAGTTCAAGTGTCTTTAAAATTACAGACATGAGTGAAGTTTGCCGTGCTTCAAACTCTGAGCGGCTTTGTTTCAGTTCTGTCAGTCTTCCCAGCCTGTGTACTTGCCCTCCCCACCAAAACAAAAAGAACAACAGGAACCAAGAAACATAGTAAATGAGCTCCTCATTCCTAGTCTGAGTGGAAACTCCAAGACTCTCTGTGGATGTTTGTAGACATCAGATTCTCTTGATAAGAAAATTGCAACATTGTAACTTGTTCAAGCATTACAGTCTAATCAATGCCCTCCTTGTTTGGAGAAGAAAAAGATAATAAAATTTTTGAAGTATGCAGAGAAGCATCAGAGGGGACTAATTATAATAAGATTAAAACGGATGGCAAAAAGACAATGATAATAAAAAGTGAAAAAACGCTAATGGGAAAAACATTGGTATCCCTTGTGATCTGCATAACTCTATTCTTTCCAGAATGAATTATTGAAGAGAAATAGGATTTTCAAACTAAGATACCAGAAAGGACAAAAGAAATTAGTCCCCCCACCCCTGCCGAATCCCAGTTGTAGGTTAATTCTATGTTAAGATTTAGGTCAGTTTGAGTTCAACTCCCCTACAAGTGGAAGCAACAGCATTGTATTCAGTGATACATTTCTAAGGGAATTGGCTGACTTGAAACACCAAAATATAGCATTAGGGAAAGGTCTTGCAGCAGGCATAGTCTTGTTCATGGAGTCCATGGACACAGTGTGATTTTAGGAGGCTTCTCTCATCAACCAGGAAAGGATGCGTCCAGGTTTTGTCACTTGCTCAGGTGGAATAACGAAAGTTAAAATGCAAATATATCAGGCCGTAGTTATCTATTAAGCAATTACCCACTATCAATATCTCAGGATGATTTCATTTATCAGATGTTATTCCAAGGGGATAGCTAAGTAACCACACCTTTCTCCAGGATGCACACAGTAGATATAACCTCTCAGGAAAGGCACATAGCAAAAAGTGGAGAGGCCAAGAGAAGCGATGTGAATGTGTATGAGTAGACCAAGGCATCAGGAGGACTCGGGGCTGGCCCCATAAGTAACAAAAGACGGATCCTAAGACAGTCTTTCATCTACATTCAGTTTTTCAAAGCATGGAATGTACAAGCAAAATGGGCTAAGTATAATATTGGTAGGTGGGGTTTAGGGTTGGAAGGAGCTGTGATGAAATGGGAAAAGGAGAAAAGAAAGAGGCACAGGAAGCAGAGAGCTGGAAAGAGTTTGATTCTGTCTTTTTGGTCCTATAAGTACATGATCTTGCCTTGTGGTTTTATCGAATTAATACAGTTAACTGGAAAGCCATTTTATTCTCTCTGGAATAAGACTTTAATATGCAGTCAACTCAAAAATCCATCTTTAAAAAATATTAAAGTATTTGTGTAATTCAGCTGTTTCAAACCCAGTATCTAAAAATTATTATTTTTTTGGTTTGCAAAACCATATCAGGTGTCTTTTCCCTCTGTCTTTCTCTGTCTCTCTGTCTGTCTGTGCCCTCCCATACACACACATACACACACGCTTACATATACATACATTTATGTACATATGTCCACATATATTCATCTCTTATAAATATGTACACATATATATTATATATTATATGACTCCTCTCTCCCTATTATATATAAATTTGTACACACATACATATGTACACATGTATATGTATGAAATCGAATACTCCACTTACATAAAAGGCTCAGTTGTTCAAACTGTTACAGATTATGCAGAAACACAATTAATGCTCATCTCTTGTTGGATTACTCTGTACTAGACACATTTCAGTATTCCAAGCACTATGCAAATATTATTAACTCCTGTGTTCCTCACAATAACCCTATGAGGAAGATATTCTCGTTTTACAGTTGAGGAGCCTGTAGTACAGAGAAGTTAAATTATTTGCCCAATGAGGCACAGATAATGAATTGTGGAGCCAGGATTTGAACTCTAGGAACCGAGACAAGAGCCGCATTCTTAATCACTGGACTCTTCTGCCTCATGAGTAGCACTTGCCATTCCCTACCACCCACTTGGAGAATCTCATGACTCTTTATATAGATTAGATCCTTTAGGATTCAGAGATTTGTAAATGTTGTCCTTCAGCCTGAAACTTTTTTTTCTCCCTGTGATGGTTAATTTTATGTTTCAACTTGACTGGCCTAAAGGATGCTCAGATAGCTGGTAAAATGTTATTTCTGAGTATGTCTGGGAAGGTGCTTCTGGGAGAGATTAGCATTTGATTCAGTAGGCTGAGTAAAGAGACCCACCCTTGGCAATGTAGGTGGGCATCAGCCAATCTGTTGGTGGCCCAAGTGAAACAAAAAGGCAAAGGAAGGGCAAATTCTTTCTCTCTCCTTGAGCAGGGATGTCCATCTTCTCCTGCCTTGAGACATCACAGTTCTTGGTTCCTGGGCCTTTGACTCTGAGAGTTACACCAGTCCCATGGTTCTCAGGCCTTTGACCTGAGCCTGGAAGTTACACCATCTTCTCCCCTGGCTCTTAGACCTTTGGGCTTGGACTCAACCCCACCACCGGCTTTTCTGGGTCTCCAGTTTTCAAACAGTAGATTGTGGGACTTCTCAGCCTCCGTAACCACCGGAGCCGATTTCTGTGATAAATCTCTTCTTATCTCTATGTCTCTCTGTATATTGACATCCTATTGGTTCTGTTTTTCTGGAGAACCCTGATACATTCCTCTTCTCTGCCTGGCAAAACTGTGACCAGTCTTCAAATGATAACTCAAATGCCTTTTTCTCTCTGCAGGCTTTCCTGATCCTTACTGCACCACAACAGGTAGAGTCAGGCGTTCTCTCCTCTCTCAATCCCCTAAATTGCTAATACCTGCTTATATTTCCATCTTGTATACTAAAGTCCATCCTTTTTGGCATTAAATGGTTATCTTATTTAACTTTATATCACTTATATGCAGCACACTGCCTCGCAGAGAACATTTGCTAAGATACTGTAGTCAGCATATCAAATCAATCACTTGGTTTGATGTCACCTATTATGCAACATAAAGGCTTATGTTTTCCACCATTAGAGTTTGCCTTCACATTATGTATGTGCTCTGAAAGATGTAGCATCCATCACAAAAGTTTCTGGTAGTTTTTCAAGATTATGAACCTTATCACCTATGGGATAAAATGTAGAGGAAATGTTTGTATTACCTCAAGCTCAAGTTCGCAAGCCTTTGCATCTCTCTACTTGAAGTATTACAGATTATATATGCTAAATGAATTCAGTTCTAATGGTCAGTAGTGAGTTTTTATGTTCAATTAACGGCTAATTTCAAATTTCACAATTTTTAAAAAATCATTTTAAGAACTGAAAGCTCGGCTTAAAGGAAGAGTTATTTGCCTTCTTTGTGTATGTTACATTATGCAACCCTGTGAGAGCAGGGAGCAAGTGGGGGAGGTACTTCAGTTCCCGTTTAGCTATTGTCTTCTGTGTGTATGTAGTTAATTTTTTCTGGTATCTACTGAGCAGTCAAATTTGGGTACCAATCCTCATTGCATCCATCATAGCCATTATTATTATAAAGAGTTTCAAAAATCTGAAAAAGTATGTTAAATCAACAATGCTCAGAGAAATTTGGTAGAGGAGTTAATATTTAGAAAGGCCTTAAGTGTTTGTGTATGTATAAAGAAGAAAAAAGACATTCCAAGTAATGAGAACAGTAGCATAAGCAAAGGTGTGGAGAGGGAAAGTCGTGAGAAATATTTGGGAAATATGACTTGTCTATGTGACTTGAGTGTATAACACAAATATAAAAGTCAAAGGCATGAAACTGGAAGGAATGTTGGCATTATATGATGGAAGGATTTGTAAGGCAGAATGAGGAATTTTATTTGATTCTTTAAGCCACAAGGAGTAGGATAGTGTCTTAGTCAACTTGCGTTGTTATAACAAAATTCCATAGACTGGCTGGCTTAAAGAACAAACATTTATCTCTCACAGTCCTGGAGGCTGAGAAGTCCAAGATCAAGGTGCCAGTCATATTCCATGTCTAGTGAGAGCCCTCTTTCTGGCTTGCAGACAGAGGTTTTCTTGCTCTATCCTCACTGGTGCAGAAAGAGATCATCTCTCTGGTTTTTCTTCCTATAAAGGCAGTAATCCCAGCATGAAAGCTCCAACCCCATGAACTAAATTACCTTCCAAAGACCCACCCTTCTAATACAAGCAAGTTAGAGATTAGGGTTTCAACATGAATTTGGGGAGAGCACAAAGATTCAGTCCATAGTAGGTAGTGCTTTTACCACGCCAAATTTTAAAAGCATTAATCTAGCAGAAATGACTAGAATGAATTGAAGTGAGAGGAGACACTAGAGGTAAGAATATCAGAATATTAAATAGAAAACTAAGATTGTGCTCTATCATAAGTGACCTCAATTAGCATGATGGGAGGGGACTAATGGGAAAACCTGTCTTAATGTGTTCACGAAATAACAGTTGAAATAATGTGACTATCACATAGCATCTGTTATTTTTCAGGCATTAGGTTAAACATTTTATATACTTTACCACATTTAAATCTCACACTTTACCAGGCAATAATAGTAGTAATGACAATAATGATGATGATGATAACAAAATCATATAATGCTTAATATGTACCAGACATCATTCTAAGCACTTTATATAAATTGTGAAAACAATCTAACGAAAGAGGAAATATTAGTACTCTCATTTTACAATTTAGAAAACTGAGGTATAGAAAACTTAAATAGGTAATTTTATCTCTATTTTATAGATGAAGAGTCAGAGTTCAAATAGATGAAATGATTCATCGAAGATCAATTATTTGGCACGTGATAGCTCAATAATTTTAATCCCAGTCTAATTTCAAAGCCTGTTCTCTTCCTCTTCCATGAAGATAGATGTTATACAAAATTAAGCAGATACTCATCATTAATATATTTTGAATGTAATTTCAGATATATCTCTATGCAAAATTGGATACATTACTTAAAGTAAAAGTTCTGGCTTCTGTAATAAAGGCTCAAATATATACATGGTTTAAAAAAGATAGAAGTTCTTTTGTTTTGCATGCAACAAGTCTAGCATAGGCCTCTCATGGTTGGTATGGAAATCCTACATGGTCAGAGACCCCGTTGGCTTTCATTTTGTTGCTTTGACGGTCCTAACGTGAACCATCTATTAGTCTAAGATGCTAATCTGTTTCTATCCATAACCCTTGCATGTCAACCAGTAGGCACGTGGAAAGATTAAGGCATGCATTTTTTTCTTTAAAGACACTTCAGAAATTACACATATACTTTATTTTCACCCAAGGACTAGAACTTGAGTAACATCCCTACATCTAGTTGCAAGGGAGAGTAGGGAATGTATTTTGAGATGCCTCTCTTTTCAAGAAAAAGAGTGTAGAGGCATTTGGGGAAAACTAGGAGGTTTTGACACATTTTCTGTCGTTTCTTCAATGTTTAGCTTATCGATCCACACTGCTTCTAATTTAATTCTTAGGTCTGTAATAGTCTTGTTTCATCCTTGCTTCCTTAGCTATGCAATCTCACTTTATATCTGTTTCAGTTTCCTAGGGCTGCTGTAACAAATTACTACAAACGTGCTGACTTAAGATAATGGATTTATTCTCTCAGTTCTAGAGGCCAGAGGTCTGAAATCAAGTTGTCGGCAGAGTTGGTCCTTTCTGGAGGTTCTGAATCCTTCCGTGCCTCTCTCCTAGCTTCTGCTGGCTGAGGGCAATCCTTGGCATACCTTGGCTTGTGGTTGCTTACCTTCAACCTCTGCCTTCATTTTCACATGGGCTTCTTCTTGTTTCTCTACATCTGCTTCTTCCCTGTTTCTCTGTGTCTTCTTCTCGGTCTCTTATAAGGACATTCGTCTTTTGATTTAGGGTCCACCCTAATCCAGAGTGATCTCATCTGATATCCTTACCTTAATTATATCTGCAAAGACACTTATTCCAAATAAGGTCACATCCTGAGGGTCTGGGTGAACATATATTTGGGAGCCACAAATCAGCTCATTACAGTCTCATTTTGTTGTTTTATCATATTTTTGAATTACATATTTATTGAAATTATGTTTTTATTAAGTTTTTCTACAGCATAAATAATTTCTTGGAAATTTTCACCTTAATTCTTAGATTATATATATTTTTTCAGATTGTGATGTTCATATAAATTTTCACGCTGTTTTTCTTCTTCCTTTCTCCCTTTTGTTGTCTATGACTATTTTTCTTTCAACTTTTTTTTTATATTGGGGAAGAGGACATATATTTTCATTGCCACCATGTTATTCTTTTCCTGTCTTACTTCATCTTATATGTCTTTGTCCAGACCTTCTGTTCATTTGGATATAATGTGGATGATTTATCTTTGTCTCTCTTCCTAAATATCAGAATATGAACCTGTGGTTCATTCTCTCTGAGCATTTCGTGTTTTGACTTTGTTTAAGTAATGTGAGGACATGGGAGAAGGGGCAATATCATATAAAGTTGTATAAAATATTTGACAATATTTGGCCTCTCCTCTCCCTTGTGAAGTGTTATCAAGGTACCATTTACCAGGGTTCTCATCAGTTGAGGGGAGGATGAATTCCGATTATCCCATACTAAAGTTTCAGATCACTTTTCCCAGTTCAGATCCTGAAGTATTCTCTCCCTTCGAAGCATTAGCATCTTTATGGTGTTTCCACTTCAAAATTGTACTGGAAACTCATCCATATTTTTCCGCTATGCCCAGGAAGCCCTCCACCTGCCTCATCCACAGGTGCACTGGGCATCGCATAGGAGTGGAATTTGATTTGCCTGCCTGCTGCCTCCGGAATCAGCACTTTGAAGTAGGTGGGCACTGCCATGTGGTTCTTGCCAATTACCTGGTACTTCACAAAGGACTTCCTCTCAGCCTCCATCCTGCAGGCAGACCCAGGCACACCTAGTCTTTTAGGGCTCCTAAGGGGTCTGGTCAGACCCAAGGCTGCTGCCTCCAAGAAGCCTGCCCTGACCCAACCTCCAATTTGTGTCAACCTCCAGGACCACACCCTGAGTGTGAGGCTTCTGTGCCTGCTTGGCTCCCCCAGGAGGACAGAAGAAGGAAAATGTAGAAAATCAATTCTGTTTGCTTTCTCAGACTGGGTGACATTTCTAAGAATTCTTAGTAGTTGCTATAATGGCTTGTGGGTCAAAGCAATGTGTTTAAATTCCATGCCAAAGTCTTAAATCTGTCTCCATCTCTGTCCTTTCTTTCTCTCTCCATATATATAAGTATAATATATCTCTATATGTACATATGTGATAGATTTATATGATCTATGTATGAGATAGATAGTGTTAGGCTGTGCAGCTATGCTCCTTTCTTTGACTGCTGAAGGTGATTTGTTTAACATTAAAAAAAATTTCTGTTTGTTCCATCAGGTATTATAAGAACACTTTGATTTGACATCCTTACATGATCTACTGCCCTTGCTCTTTCTCTTATTTCATGTTTGATGGTCATAATCTAGAGCAGGGAAAAATAACTGGAATTAAGTAAACAATCTCCTTAACAATCCATTATAAACCCAAAAGTAATAAAAATGCCTTCCTAGAGTTGAGTTCACTTCTTTTGATGGATATGTTTTCCCAGAAAATATTCATTGGTACCATTTTCTGAGACCAAATCATAAAAGAAACTGGTGAGTTCAAATTTCTTAAGATCGTTCATGTTTATAATGAACTTTCCCAAGATATTCAAGATTTTTCTGCCAATTATAAGGTCAAAAAATAATATTTCTATCAAGCTTAAAACGTAATGTCTTCTTAATGCTGAGTTTGATCAGAGCTATAGGATTGTCAAATTTATGTTGCTGCGTTAGAATCACAGGTGCTTATGGTATAACATGAACTACTTAAAGGAAACTTAAGGAATTGTGACTATGTAGCTAGACAGATTATAAACCTAATTGGTCATCTAAAAATATATGTAAGTAAATAAATTTTTAAGAATATATATCAATAAATAACATTACAAAAGAAAAGGATGCAGCCAATTCTTTAATAACATAGAGCCTAAAACACAATGACATAAAGTACCTAAAAGATAAGAGAAGAAAAATTATGACAAATTTCACTTTCAATTGAAACAATGATTTTGAAATTGCAAGAGTGGAGAAAAAAGTCATCAACACATTTTTGCGGAAGAGAATTTGAATGTCATGTGTATGAGCTCTGGGTGAAACAAAGTGGGAAAGGAGGATGCCCAGCAGTAGCCTACCCAAGAAGGCCAAGCTGTGCCTTTGTTTGGACCACCTTTCTCACATTATCAAAGTGTATTTGGATTCTTTCCTATTTCTTGCAAGATCATCTTAAAATATAAATATCTGAAAATAATGTGCATACACCTTCTTGATGAAGGTCTGTATTTTTCTTGGCCACCAATATTTAACTCAGAGAATTACAACTCCATTAATTACAGGCAGCTTAAATTTTCTCAGATTCTCTAGTCTTGGAAAGAACAAAGATAATAAACTCATTCAAAATAAAAAGTTAAGGTCTGTAAATGGCAAACCTTCTAAAAAGCAGCACAGATACAAAGAAAATCTTAACCCAAGGAATAAACTGGAAATTTGGAGTTCAATTAAGACAATAAGAAGATAATTTGGGTGAGAAGCTCTTAGCCTGTTAAAAGCATAAGCATTTCCAATGGTAATTAAAGGTTATATTCTACCCAATTAGAAAAAAAAGATTAGAATACATACTGTTTCTCTATGGAGACTTTGTTCCTGAAGTACTAGGACTAAGTGTGGGAAATTGAGCAGAGTAGTGGGTAAGAACTTGGGATACGGCATTTGATAGATGTGGTCAAGTCCAGGGTGCACAACTGAATAGCCAGGTGTCCTTGGTGAAGTCAGCTCCTGTCACTATCTATTTCGTCAGAGGTAAACTTATACTGTCATATTATCTGCCTCTTGGAGTTGTGGTAAGGATAACATTTGGCAGATAAAATTAAGTGTTTTGTATAGAGTCAGACACATACTAAGCACTCCATAAAAATCAGCTATTACTTTCATTAAGCTATTTAAATTATTCACTCCTACATCTTTGAACATGGGTGCTTGGTCGCTTTTGATTATGATCAAGTTTCCATCATGTTATCTTAAGGAAAGAACCTTGGCAGCCAGAGAGTTGTTCTAAGGAGTTAAGAATAGTTTAAGAAACTATGAACGCTAAGTATGTTTAATACCAATCACACTTGGCTTCTACAATAAACACCCTGAAAACTTAGACCTTACTCAGGGGGCCTCAAGGAGGAGTTAATCTGCAAATAAGGCTTAATGACAGAAATTCTTCAGAGTTACTGAATCATTTTTCCTTTTGTATTATAAATAATCCTTTAATTATTCTACTTCTGATATTTGCATATATTAATTAAGCAAAGACTACAATTCAGGACATAAGTTTAATTTAATAAGCAAAGTTATTGGGTAGGAAAAATGCGCTGAAAAATTAATTATGGATGATTCTGGATTTGGTGTAATCTGTTGGGAAATAGCAAACAAAAGAGTCTGTGAAGGCGATGTGTTTCAGTATTTGTCAGGAAAACTAATGCCAGGCAGAAAGTTAGGGTCAGTAGCTTTAGTAACAAGGAGATGCTTAGAGGAGTAAAATTGCAGCAGAGTGAGATTAAAAGAAGAAATAATGATTCTACAGGACAGCACTTCCTGCTGTGAAGGGATTTTACTGAACACTGTTTCCCTCAGGGCATCTGCTTTTAGAATGGTTTCTGGCCAGAGCCGTCCTTAACCAAACTCTGAATGTACTGGCACACCTGCTCCTCTTGTTGCTACCTATGTTCTGTTCAGCCTGCCAGAGTTCTGTGCCTAACCCAGACTTTCTGGCTAGAGGGGATGGCAGCTTAGAAACTCATCCACATTGAGTTAATGACTTAAGCTGTGCTACCTAGGGGTTGCTGATTTTGTAACAAAAGGCCAAGCGAACAGGTAAAAGGAAAACATTAATACAAAAGAATCATTCCAGTGGTGAATATCAGTTTCCAGATTGCAAAACAAAACAACACCAAAGAAAGGAAGAAGAAAAGTGTTGTTTTGGTATTCCTTATATCACATTATTTAATATCTTCTGATTATAATCACCAGTATGTATCAGAAATATTGCAGCTGTTGAATTTCCTTTAACAGCATGATTTTTGTTAAAGCCAATTGACTGTAAATGACTAATTAATTAAGGAATATGATTTATGTCCTTGTAATAATGGAATCCCCATCAGAAACAACAGTCCTAACTAGAAGGAAGAGAGTGGCCACTTCCAGTATCAACTAGTGAGCACAGCTCCTAGCTTGAGTGGTCTGTGCTTTATTTAGCATGAGGATGAGTGAAAGGATGAGAATAAGGAAGAACCCTTATATCCCTGTTTTAAGAAAGAGACTTGGGGTATCTCATCAAGATGGAGGTGTAGGCAGACTCTGAACTCACCTCCTCCCACAAACACAACCAGGTTACAAGTATTCTTGGAAAAATTACCACAGAGAGAGAACTGTAAACTGGATAAAAAGAACCCCCACAACAAGGGACAGTCCAGAATGATGCAGAAGAGGCAGAAATTCCTCTAGAGAGAAAAAAAGCCACCTTCATGAGCAGTAGAGCTTCACAGCCAGTGGGGCAGGAGCCACTCTAAGGTATGCAGCCTTCCCTGGAGAAGTGGGGGCCTTAATGGGGGCATGTCACTGCTATAAGCATCCTTCAGACTCAGCCTAACTGAGACAAGTGTCCTACTATCTGGCCTCACTGGATGTAAACTGCAATGGAGACTATCCCAGAAAAGCTATGAAACAAAAGCCAAAAAAACCCAGCAATTAAAGGGCCCATGCACAAATTCACCCATCTCAAAGAACAACATAAAATCACCTGAAAGAAAGCTGCACAGTCCTTTGGTGAAAACAGACTCATCTGATAGGCTCTGGGTGCATCTCAGTGAGACGTGACACCTCTCCAGGACTGAGACATTGGTGGTGGCTGTTGTTGTGACCTACTACAGGCATGCTGACATAGATGCTGGCAGAAGCCATTGAAGTTCTTCCCCTTGCCTTTTAGCCCAGGGTCTGCCACACCCACTAGAGTTCAGATTTAATCCAGTTCAGCCAGGGCAGGCAGCCTGCCCTAGGGACTGGCCCCACCCAACAGCAAGTCCTCAGGCTGCTTGTCAGCCTGCATAGACTGAGTGCTTGATCCCCTACAGGCAGGCAATTGTGTCTGCCTTTGTGGGGCAGGGCCTGTGTGAGGATGAGGTGAACTGTAGGGGGCGTTGGTGGAGAAGTGGGGACCTCTGCAGTGTGGTGACTGGGTATGCTCCAAGGATCAGGAAGTGTGCATGGGCCAGGACTGTATTGACTGTGTGTGTGGACCTGTAGAGGGTGGGGCTTATCAGTGGCAGAAGACCTGTGCTTCATAAACAGCCACAAAGAGGATCAGCCCCACTTCCAAAAGCCTGAAACAATTTGGTGCTTCCATGCCTAGGGCAAGCCTCACTCAGCTACATCCTAAGAGAGCTGACAACAGCCTTGCAGGCCTGAGGCCCAAAGCAACTGTAAGCCCCTGAGCCTAGCAACCAGCTACACTGGGTGCCTACTCAATTAACAGGAAAACTGCAATAGGAGTGTGCTATTAGACCTTGTAGCCAATGGTGCTGGGGTGCCCCAATCCCTATTTATAAACAGCTGGCCAGAGAAGGAAAGCCTAGACTCCCTGGATACATGCTGTTAGGGCAGCCTTGCCACAACAGAGGGACACAAGTAGCCCACACAGGCATCACTCCTGGAACATTGGGACTGGTAATGAGAGGTGGGCACACTGCCAGGCCTCAAAAGGAATCTCTTCCATAAGGCCATTTCTCAAAGATCAGGAGACATAGCTGACTCACCTAATACATACATATAAGCACAGAGAAAGATGAATAATGAGAAGGCAAAGGAATGCATTCCAACCAAGGGAAAAGGACAAAACCCAAGAAAAAGAACTAAATGAAACAGAAATAAGCAATCTACCTGAAAAAGAGTTCAAACAAAAACTCATAAGGAATGCTAACTGATATTGGGAGAAGACTTGATGATCACAGTGAGAATGTCAACAAAGAACGGGAAAATATAAAAAAAAAATCAGAAATGAAGAATACAATATTGGAAATGAAAAATTCACTAGAGGGAATCAATAGCAGAGTAGATGATACAGAAAAATAGATCAGCGTGCCAGAGGAAAGACTAGAGGAAATCACCGAAGATGAACAGATGAAAGAAATAAGAATTAAAAAGAATGAGAACAGTCTAAGGGGACTCTGGGACAATATCGAGTGCACTAACATTTGTATTATAGGTATCTCAGAAGGAAAAGAGAGAGACAAAGAGGCAGAGAATCTATTTGAAGAAATAATAGCCGAAAACTTTCCTAACCTGATGAAGGAAACAGACGTGCAAGTATAGGAAGCACAGAGAGCACCAAACAAGATCAACCCAAAGAGGCCCACACCAAGACACATTATAATTAAAATGTCCAAAATTAAAGATAAAGAGAGAAGCCTAAAAGCTGCAGAGAAAGGCAACAGATGACATACAAAGGAAAACTCACAAGGCTTTTGGTGGACTTCTCAGCCAAAACCCTAGAGGCTAGAAAAGAGTGGCACAACTTATTTAAAGAGATGAAAGGAAAAAAATCTATGGCCAAGAATACTCTATCCAGCAAGGTTCTCATTCAGATTAGAAGGAAAGGTAAAGACTTTCCCAGACAAGCAAAAATTAAAAGAGTTTATCAGCAAGACACCAGTTCTACAAGAAATGCCAAAGGGACTTATTTAAGTGGGAAAGAGAAGACCACAAATATGGATGAGAAAATTATCAAAAAAACACAAACAGGCAATATAATCACTGGTAAAGTAAAAAATACAGTAAAGATAGCAGATCAATCACCTATGAAGATAGTAGAAGGATAAGAGACAAAAGTACTTATTTCAATGATAAGAGGGTAATGGATAGACACATACAAAATAAGAGATTAGATCTGATTTCAAAAACATAAAATGTGGGATAAGAGGAGTCCAAGAGTAGAGCTTTTAGGAAAAGGTCAAACTAAAGAGACTATCAACTCAATATACATTCCCATATATGTAGAATATTATATAGGAACCACACAGTAATCACAAACCAGAAACCTATAATAAAACAAAAAGACAACCCACCAATTGGGAGAAAATCTTTGCAAATCATATCTGACAAGGGGTTAATCTCCATAATATATAAAGAACTCACACAACTGAACAACAGAAAAACAAACAGCCCAATCAAAAAATGGACAAAGGATATGAGCACATATTTTTTCAAAGAAGATATACAGATGACCAATAGGCACATGAAAAGATGTTCAACATCACTAATCATCAGGGAACTGCAAATCAAAACTACACTAAGATATCACCTTATGCCTGTTAAAATGGCTATAATCACTAAGACTAAAAATAAATGTTGGAGAGAGTGTGGAGAAAAGGGACTCCTCAGACACTGCTGGTGGGAATGCAAACTGGTGCATCCACTGTGGAAAATAGTATGGAGATTCCTCAAAAAACTAAAAATAGAAATACTATATGACCCAGCTATCTCACTACTGGGTATCTAGCCAAACAACTTGAAATCAACAATCCGAAGTGACATATGTACCCCTATGTTCATTGCAGCGCTGTTCACAATGGTCAACTCATGGAAGCAATCCAAGTGACCATCAACTGATGACTGGATAAAGAAGATGTGGTGTATATATATATATATATATATATACACACATACATACAATGGAATACTACTCAGCCATAAAAAAAGACAAAATCATCCCATTTGCAGCAACATGAATGGTCCTGGAGGGTATTATGGTTAGCCAAATAAGCCAGATTGAGAAAGACAAGCACAGTATGATTTCACTCATATGTGGAAGATAAACAAACATAGGGACAAAGAGAACTGTTCAGTGTTTACCAGGGGAAGGGAGTGGGAGTGGGTAAGGAGGGGAAAGGGAGCACTTATATGATGACAGACAATAAATAATGTACAACTGAAATTCACAATGATGTAAGCTATTATGAAATAATAAAAAAAGAAAAATCAAGTAAAAAAGAAGGAAAAAGCCTTGACTCTTGAGAAAAATGAAAATATATTCAAACAATGAATATGCTCTGAGATATTTAGGTTTTTAACCTAAAAAGACACGTTTAGTAATGAAATTCCTGAAGAGAGTGTTGTTTTGCAGGTGTAGGTCTGAATCTCTCTCATTCCAGAAGCTTCTCTAAAGAATCCTTCCCAACCTCCTCATTGGGCTATATGCCCGTTGTCTCCATTTACATAATACCTACCCCTAATGTATCATTATATGTTTTTATTTTTCAAGAGCATATGGAATTTTTGATGGCCAAGAATCATTAATATATTCAACTTGGCATTATCAACACTTACAATAGGTTAAAAACTCCTTTTTTAACCATTGTAAACACTGCTTATGTCACATGAATTTTAAAACATAGCAGGACAGTCTTTACTTTGACCTTCCTCACTTCTTTGTATACTATTAAAGTTTATAACTACAGGGAAAGAACTTAAATCAAGTTGATGGTAATTTCACTGGATTATCACATTTTAGTCGTCTCTTCTCATTATGCTTAAGAGCAACGCATATAACAAGTTTGTAGTTTAGATTACTTGGAGGATGGCACTTTCTTCCCACCCCACACATTCCTTCTTTCCATCTTGATTGTTATTCAACAAACATTCATTGAAACCTATTGTAAGTGTTGATAATGCCAAGTTGAATATATTAATGATTCTTGGCCATCAAAAATTCCATATGCTCTTGAAAAATAAAAACAGATAATAATACATTAGGGGTAGGTATTATGTAAATGGAGACAACGGGCATATAGCCCAATGAGGAGGTTGGGAAGGACTCTTTAGAGAAGCTTATGTCAAAATTAATTCTTAAAATTTGCGTAAGAGATAGTCAGGTGGCTAAGATGTGTATGGGGACGTTCTAGATATTAGAAATAATAGGAATATATGCCTAATTACCTGAGAAACTACAAACAATGTAATACAGTTAGATTGTAAAATTTTATTGAGGGAAAGACAATGTTAGATAAACAGGTAGGCAGGGTCAGCTCAGAGAGCACATACTTACAGTGTTAAGGCTCTTGAATTTATTCTATATGATATGAAGTTCAGGGGAATGTTTTAAAAGTGTCTCAATATCCAAAAGTGTATCTTCTTACTAGCCTCATGTACTAATGCATTTTCGTTAAGAAAAAACAATTTCTCTGAACTTGAGAAGACTCGATGGATACTTTTAGGACTGATAAAGTAGGCAAGTAGTGTCTGTGCAATGTTACTAAATAGGTTTTGGGGGCCCCTAATGTGGTAGGCAGCTTATAAGATGGCTCCCAATGACTCTGCCTACTGGTATTCATGTTTTTGTGTAATTTCCTCCACTTGAGCATGGACTGAACTTAGTAACTTGTTTCTAACCAATAGAATATGGCAAAAGCGATGAGATGGCATTATAAAAGATTGTGACTTCCAACTTACCAGAATTCTTTCTCTGACCCTCTTGTTTACTGGTTCTGTTGAAACCAAAATTTATATTGGGAGCTTTCCTATGGAGAGGTCTATGTGGCAAGGAACAGAGGGAAGCCTGTGGCTAACAGCCGTCAGTGAACTGAAGGCCTCAGTCTGACAGCCTGTGAGTAAGCTTGTAAGTGGTTCAACATGCACACAACCTTAAGATGATGGCATCCCCAACTGACACCCTGATGAAAGCCTTGTTAGAAACCCTGAGTCTGAAAACTCAGCTAAGCCACATCTGATTCCTGACCCGCACAAACGGTGAGATAATAAATGTTTATTGCTTGAAGCTGTTACATTTTGTGCTAATTTGTTATGCAGCAATAAGTAACAAATACACACAACAATAACAACAAATATCTTCCTTTCTCAGTTGATGGTGTTCAAAATTCTACCATGATAGTTTTATTCTCTTGGGTTATATGTTGCTAATCCATGCTAAGATTCAGGAATGAAGACATAAGTAATTAAGTAATTAAACCATAAGTTTAAGGTATTGATATGAAACATACCTTTTTAGAGGTTTACATGATTTGTTCAGATGTTTATTTACCAACACTTAGCCTTTGTAAAGAGCACTAAGATAGGAGTGTACAGATTTAGTATCAGAGTGTTCAATCAAACAGGTGAAGGATTAGTTGTGATTGACTGTGATGAGTAGACCAACTAGCAACTATTCAAGGGAAAAAAAAGGAACAACCTAAAAATTATAGCTTATAAAGAAGTCATTTGCTGCTTTTCTAATATCACATTTCCTCCCTTCAGCAAGGTCTAATTTTCCCCCTTGAATTTACTCTTCATCTTTAGCATAGGTCAGTGATTTCATTTAACTTTACAGGTATTTATCAAGAAATTATTTAGGACAGGTAATGGTCCAGGCTACTGAGGAAAAACTGAGGTGAGTAGCTCAACACCCCTAGAGTTAAGCAGCTTATAGTCTAACAGTAAGAAGGTAAGGCAAGTAGGTGAATATTGCAATATGGCAGAATACGAGAAAGGAGTCCAGAGAAATTCAGAGGCATGTAACTCTCTCTGAGGAAAACGAAAATCAGCAATAATATTTACATTTCCAATTTGTTTTTAGAACGCTTAAATTTTGCATGCATTCAAACAAATTTCTTCTTCCTAATCTTTACCTTCTTGGCTACCTCCTCCCCCAAGCAAGTACATTTTGGGTGGGTGCTGTGTGTTGAAAAATCCCATATAACCTTCTGGAACTGACTTCCAGTGCAGATAAAAGTGAGAGAAGTCAAGTTTAAAAAATGCATATGCTGTTCTGTCAGCACCAAAACAAGACTGGAGGGTTCTCAGGGACATTTAAATTTTTCTCTCAGATGACTGAGAGAGTGCAACCAGCTGCACTCAAATTGCATTGAAAATAGATACTTTGCAAATTCTCATCTAAATGAAAGTTTAAATTACCAAAAGCAGTCTGACCGGTTATCTTTGACTAAAGTGGTTTATAATTTGCATATAAACTTCATTTCTTTTTCTAATTATGCTGAATAAAATGCATTCATTTTCTCTGTGATTATAGGCCAGCCCTGCCAAACACCTGTGACTGCCACAAATCCTAATTTGATATTTATTTACTTCAAAGCAATCTTATTATCTAAATGATTCCAGGCATCAAAGGCCTTAATTATTGATAGTCAATTCCATAGGGTTAGCTTCCGTGTCCTTGGGTGGGAGTTTCTGATTTGCTCTTTCCTTTTTAAGCATTATTTGGCTGTAAGAGGCCAAATGATTCTGCTATTAAGGATATTGGAAATCACCTTCTTATTTTACTGGAACTAGATTTAGACAGTATCAAAGAGCCAAGACTGACAGCTGCAATCTGTAGGCTTCCAGGTAAATTTTTTTACTCCTTGTTTATACTTGGTCTTCAAAATAAGCATTGTATCTTTTATGTATTTTCCAACCCTTTGGAGAAAAGAAACAGCTTTCCATTTCTCTGAAGTTTGAGAATCAGCCCAGGATTTGCTGGAAAGACAAGAAGCTGTAAATGACATTCTGTGGGCAAAAAGTGGATACTGGTGGGGAATTCATTGAACAAGGGACTGAGGATGGCCGGGTATTGTTTTAAGGCAAAGTCATTTTTAAGCATGGAATTTGCAGAAGGAGGTGAATGGGAGAGTTAAATGTGAAGACGCAACTTTGCAAAATTTTGCAATTTACCATTAGGTCCCTTCGGCTGAGTGTAGTATAGCTAACTCGTCTTTTTCCACGTAACATTTCATTGGAAATTAGTGGTCAATGAGCTTTGAGTGGAGACTCGGAAACATTTATGAGTTTCTCAAAGTGTAGTCCCAGGACACCTCAGAGTCCTCGAGATCCTTTCAGGGGTTCCACAATGTCAAAACTATTTTCATAATAATACTAAATAGGCATTTGCCTTTTTCACTCTCATTCTCTTGTACAGTGTACAGTGGGGTATTCCAGAGACTATGTATCACATGTGATATTGCAACAGAATGATTGCAGATGCCAATATGAGAATCCAGCTGTCTTCTATTAAGTCCAGTGTTAGAGATTCACAAAAATGTGCAGATCATTCCATTCTTCTCATCAATTTATTTTCTCATAGATATTATAGATATTTTCATAAAAATATAGTATTCATATTACTATATAATAAGTTTATTACTTCTTTTTAAAGTGGATTAATAAATAAATGTTTTTAAACTGTCATTCTTTTTAACGTGGCAAATACTAATAGACATAATCCATATATATAACAGTTCTTCGAGTGGTTAAGACTTTAATACTTTTGAGGAGTATAAATAAGTGCTAAGATTAAAATGTTTGAGAGACTCTGATTTATGTGAATGATTAAACTATGCATTCATCTCAAAACTGACCTTTTCATCACTCACAGATTCTTTGACCAAATCCTTAGTTAAACTTTCTCTTTGCTCTGCTTTGTATTGCTCCAATAATAAGCAATGAGGATATAGCTTTCAGGAAGGACACAGTCTGGTGTTAGAAGTCTACTTGCAAAAGGTAATTACAATAAAATTGATATGCTCAGTTGCTGTGGTAATACAGATGATTAATAAAACAAGATTTGCTTGGGAGATTGAGGCAGGGCTTGAGGGACAAGGTCTGGCTTATAGTACTTAACCAACATAGACCTCTGCTCCTTCGTTTCTCCCTATCATTGTCTCCTCCCCCCTTCCCAACCCACTCAGTGTTGGATCCCCTTAAAAAGACTATTGATACGTTATGTGTGACTCTATCCAACAGCCTTGGAGAAGTACTTACAGCAATTTTCCTGAAAAGCAAACTTTTAGTGAAAGAAAGGCATGGGCAGGGGTAGACTGGGGTGGGGTGGGAGGGTGGAGGCTTACAATCCTGATGCAGATAAAACAGCTTCATCTTAGTTGCTACTAAATCAATCTAAATGGCCACATGCTTAAATCACATTGGAAAAGGAAGGAAGAGGGAAAAAAATTACAGTGTTCTTAGGATTTGCATGGTTGTCAGGCAGATGGACTGTGGATTCTACCTACAGTCATCTCCAGATCAATGAAATGCTTTATTTATGCCCGCTCTGAGCTATCACTTGTCAGGGGTGATCTCTTGTTGTGTGCTTCAGAACAGAGGCAACATGAACACAATGTGACACTCAATTAACCACATGTGTCAATCAGGAGAAACTCAATGGATTCTACTTTGTCAGCAGCCTGGCTCACTCTGTGTGTGTGTGTGTGTGTGTGTGTGTGACAGACAGAGAGAGAGACAAAGCCCTTTCATTACCGGCACTTCCGGGAGGCCTCCTGTTTCCAGGCATCACCCAGATCAATTCTGTAGACCTGAACTAATGTTCCAGTAGGGAAATCTAAAAGGTGAACCACAGGATGGCATTTATCTTCTTCGCTTGTTACATTGCTCAGGCCACAATTCAGTGCTGATAGAGTTTCACAAAATAACTCCTTTTCTCTTCTGTCTTTAACTCAGATTTCTCACCCTTTTAACTGAGTGTAAGAACGCCATTGATTAGGAGAAGGTGGTGCTTTTTTGTGGAAGTGGTTGAGCTCCCAGCCAACTGCCCTTCCTCCTTTTCCTCTGGCCAATACTGGAATTTTACTGAGTTAGTAGTCTCACCTTGGTCAACTGAGATTTTTTTTACTTTTTTTGGACACTTCCTTAAACACCTCCAAGGAGCTGGAAGGAAACTCAAGCTGCTGTCTCTGGTCTCTGTGTTTGTTCAAAGTAATTATTTTGTTAAATGAATGAATGAATGAATCTTATCACATGCTTACAAAAACACAGATAAGAAAATAAGGACTTTTATCTTAAGAAACAAGACATTACATTTAGAAAAAAAATTCATTGAGTATTGTAAAGACATATATTATTTAACCCTTTTGCTTCACTTTTTTTTCCTTTCCAGGGAATTTATATTCACTCTCCTAAGCTGATGACTTCCTTTTTTGTCCCTGATTTTGTGACTTCCTGCCTGCAATAATGCTGAAGGGGTTATTCTGCCTTTATATTTATACAAGGAAATTATAATACAAAATTATAAGAATTAACATGCATTAATAAAAGCTTATAAATTTTATAGTGATAAGGGGGAAGCACTTCTCTAACTAAAGGTTAAGAAAAAGAAGACACCAAAGCATCTAGCAGTTGGGAAGTGCTTTTGAGTGAGGTCTATGTCAGCCTCCAATTCCACGCAGAAGTCAGTCTGCCATGGGAGTGCCAAACAACAGAATTAAGAATACTTGGGTTTGAATGCTGACTCTGCCACTTGCTAGGGGTGTAGACTTGGCAACTTATTTAGACTCCTCTGCCTCAATTTTATCTTTATAGAATGGAGATAATAATATTAGCTACCTTGTGGGGTTGAATGATTATTGTATGAGTAAATACATTCAAAACACTTACAACAATGGGAGAACTATTCTAAGTGATACACGTTTCCATTCTTACTACTTTATCCTTTCTGAAATAACTCTGTCATCCAAGGGCTGCTAGTCTCAGATAGCTTATTAACTCTAGTTTTACTGCTCAACATTTCTCAGAATATTGCCTCTTGATTTTGAGTTCAAGTGCTTCTCTTTATAAACCCCATCCATTGGTCTCAATTTCGTCTTTTTGGAGTATTCAGTAAAAATATGCAGTTTCTTTTACATAGTAGGCTTTCAGCCACTTAATTTTAAGATCAGGTCACCACTTAGACTTCATTTGTCTGAGTTAATCACAGACACGTTTGATTTTGAGCTCAGGGTCTGTAACCGGGCTGCCCAAGTTCATGTTGGAGATCATCCACCTTTATGTGGAGTTGTGGGCACTTTATCTTTATTTAAACTTGTCTATGCCTCATTTTTTTCATCTTTAAAGTGAGATATTTCCTACCTCATAGTATTTATCCTGAAAATTCAATGCGCTAATACATGAAAAATACATACAACACCCCTCAAGGAGGTGGAGCTTAACTCATCACCCCTTAAGTACAGGCTGCACATAGTGACTTCCTTCCAAAGAGTGCACTATTCGAAGGGGGAAAATTAGTAACTTTATTGGGGAGAAAATCTGAGAAAGACTACCCCAGCCATGTGATCAAGGTTAACGTCAACAGTGATAAGTTGATAGTGTATATCCTTGATATAATGTGATGAGAATGACACTTTACCTCTATGACCTTCCTCTCCAAAACCCATAACCACAGTCTAATTGTGTGAAAAACATCAGACAAATCCCAACCGAAGGAAATTGTACAAAATACCTGGCCAGGACTTCTCAAAACTATTAAAGTCATCAAAATCAAGGTAAGTCTGAAAAACTGTCACACAGGGGCCTAAGGAGACATGATGAATAAATGTACTATGGCACCCTGGATGGGCACTTGGGACGAAAAAATGTTATTAGGTAAAAACTAAAGACACACAAATAAAGTATGGACTTTAGTTAAAAATTGTGTATCAGTTTTGGTTCAATTATTGTAACAAATGCATCATATTAATCTGTGATCTAAACAATAGAGGAAACCAAATGCAGGGTATAAGGAAATCCTTTGTGCTATCCTTGCAACTGTTTTGTTCTGTGAATCTAACACTATTCTAAAATTAAATGGTAGAAAAATTTTATACAACAGTGTTTGAATATAGTAAAAATACAATATGTATTGGTTATTATTATTACATTTTTATTAGACCTGTTCTCGTGTGACATGGATTCCAGTTTAGATATAGCAAGACTTGAGAAGCACGTGTATGTGGACAGTGGGAAGGACACTGTTTGTGAGAGGTTGACTTATTCACAATTATTGACCAAGATCTTAGGTCTTTACATTGACATGGATCCAAAAGATAATTTGTGATTCGGTTCCAGACTTCCCTAGCAGATGTTACTATTTAAGAAGCCTTTTTCTGGAAGGTCACTTGACTGTTCTCTAAATGAATCAAAATCTGAAACTCGAAATCAAAAGTCGGATGATAAAGCTTCATGTGAATGTATTAGTGTGAATTTCGGCTCAATGCTGTGTCTGAATTAAAGGAGTACAATTGACCTAGAGGAAGAGTTTGAAATGATTGACATTTGCTTGGCTATAGGAAACACACCACCACTGAATACCTGGCTGCACTTAATAAGTGTCAGGATTATATCCAGTTAGCTTCATCAAATAGAGGTCTCCAGGGCTCTCCTGCTAAAGCCGCCTGTGGTAATAAGACACTCATGCCACCTGATGCTATTGCCCTTACATCTTCTGAAGCTCTCCAACAAGATTGCTGTACCTCCCAGGACCTGAGATGACAGATCTAGGTCTCCCCAGCTCGCAGGATGTACAAAATTCCCCATGTTTTTCTCTGCTGTGCGAATACTGGTCCCTAGCCTGGAATGTGGGAAGTTTATCTCTGTACTTTCACTTTTGCAGCTATTACGTTTTAAACCAATAAAGGCAAACATCATAGAGGCAAAACCGTTTTTCAAAAATCTGGAAATTTGGTGACTTCTGTCTAGTTACTCTCAGTACTTAGTTTTTCTTGGACATTTTATTTTGTCTATTATTTTGTAGTGTTTGCTGCATCACAAAACAAATAAAACCATGATATCTTGCCCATTTAACATAAATGGATACATGTCCTTTTGGCAGTTTTCTCATAGATGCTGACAGTATATTTCCCATCTAAGGACTTGAGGATGCATAATTCTCCATCAACCCCACTCTACAGTGATGCTTGTGATTTCTCATCAGGCTGATTGTTGATCTCAACATGTATTCTAGTATTTCAAATAAGGTCCATAAACCAGAACATAGCCATCCAAGGGTGATGGTCCAGATTATAGGATGGACAATTGTCTTAATTCTTCACTTACATTAATGTATCATCAATTATGCATGGCATCTTTTTGAAACAGGATGTCTCCAGTTTATGACTCACATACGTCACAATAACCACTGACAAGTCAAGTCACACCTGTGTTTTTGCAATCAACCTATATACCATGGATGATAAAACACCTGACACAATTTCCTCAAGCATTTTGAATGTATGGAAATTGGTATAGTAGAATTACTTATTATTAAACATTCATTTATTTTTCTAAAGCCTATTTAAGGTTATGATGGCTCCCGTAAAAAAGTAAAATGGTGAATAATTGTATGATGAGGAAAGGTATATTTCCATTAACATTTCTGGTTTCATGACTGGAAATAGAAAGTGCTATACGTTTCCAGAGCTTTTAATCTGCACCTGGCCTATGAATGCAATTTGTCACTTTTAAGTTGTAATAAATAAACTATAGTATACTAATTACCAAAGTATAAAGCCCCTTGATACTGTCATTGTTTCCTCTCTTCCCCATAGTACCTCTCATTTATTCATTCTCCATATATTTTCTATGCATTAGGGATACAAAAGTGAGTGCGACATGGTTGCTACCATCAGGAAGTACATATTTCTAAGAGGAACACATTTTGAATACATTCTTGAAGTGCAAAATTACCTTATTGATTCTTGAAAAGCTCTTTGCAGGCAGTGACATCTAATCTGTGACTGAAAGGACCAGAAGGAGTTAGCCAGCTGTGGGAAGGATGAAGGGAAGAAAGCGTTTCAGGGAGAGGTAACAGTACCCACTCATTGCTTTTATGGAGAAGATACTCAATATATGTTTGAGGAATGTAATTTTGAACTAATAGCCATAACATTAGAGCGAGTTTCCACCCTTCTGTTAAAAGATTGAACTGCAAGAGAGGGCTGGAAAAAGCTAGGTTGATGATTTTTAATGGCAAGTAATGGTATTGTACTGGAGCATCAACTGTATATGAAAAATTATCCACTGCAGACTCAAGGTTATCTTTAAAAAGAATCATTACTGTTCTCACCCAAATGTAACACTTTTATTGGCTCCAGGAGGAAACTTTTGCTCAAAAACATTTCCTCTGAAATTCCAACATTAGATTTATGCATGTGTCTTTAGAAGCTCAATTTTTTAAATGTCAGTACTATTTGAGATTAAGTAGAGCTATAACTCATCCATGGTTTGGTGTAGAGTCTTGTAATACAGAAGCTTTTTGTCTCTTTATGGCTTACTCATACTAATTATGACTGGAAAACCAGAACTTCCATGGGAGGATAAGTGGAAAGGTCACCCTTCCTCTCTGAATTATCAGAGAAGGTATCTGTGCAAAGAGCAAGCTACTCCAAGGGGTTGTAGAAGGACACCCAGTGCAGAGAGGGAGCTATGTGGCATGACCCATGTGAACTCAGTCTTTTTACTAGATCTCTCAAACAAAGTACCACTAATTCAGTTTTGTTTTCAAATACTATTATCCTTTCAATGTTTTTTAGATAAACAACTTCATTTTAATTGACAAATCAATACTGTGTTTAGTGTATCTCTTTTTATTTTCTCGAAAAGTGACCTACCTACCCATAACAAAGATACCAGCTACTGTGAATTAGAATATTGGCAGTATATTGGTAGCGTGTTATATAGTATGGATAAGTGAGCAAGAAAAAAACCACACTTTACTTCCAGGTTTCTTGCTCATTTACAAGGACTTATGCATAACTTTTTATTTCATAATCAAGAATTTATGAGAATAGAGAACCAAGATAGAGAAAATGTGATAAATCAGTAATCTCAATGGAAGAAAGAATGATTTGAAATTTAGACAAACCTGAGTTTGAATCTCTGTTCTTAAAAGTTATATGGATTAAAACTCTCTGAACCTCATTTCTACTAGTTAAACGTGAATGATATCTATTTTAAAGGGCTGTTGTGAGGAATAAATAAAATAAAATAAAGTGTCTATACCACAGTAACCTGTACATATTAGGTAATCAACTATCATAACTAATATAATTATAATAATACAATAGTGATGTAATGCCAAGTACTGTTTAAGATTGGACCAAGCATAAGAGAGGAAAGACAGAGGAACAAGAGATACATGAAAAAGAAGATGTAAAAATACTAGTGAACCTTTATAAAGAGCTTCCTGTGTGTTCGAAAGTGACTTTTCTTTGTATTAATTAAACCTTTCTACTAGCAATTCATTCAATTCTCACAGTAACGCAATAGGTGGACTATAATCACTCACATTTTATAAATGAGGAAGCTAAAGCATGCATAAGTTAATTTTATCAAAGTTAAAGAAAGAAAGAAAGAAACACAAAACACTAAATAGGAGAACCAGCATTTGAGCCAAAACAGTTTGGCTCACTGCAGAACCTTGAAGACATTGCATAATCATACCTTTGTAATATGTTAAACTCCCTGCTCACACTCAAAAAGTATCTTTATTCTGTATTATATTAACATTAAGAACTACTGGTGTCACATTGTAATTAATCACTTTGTGGATACTCTTGTGGAAAGTATCAAAAGTTAATTTAGTTAATTTCTGAAGATGCTTGGAATTAAAGCATATTTTTATTTAGAATATGCATGATTCAAACCATAGGGATAGCTGATGACTGTTTGATAACCCAATATATATTACAAATATATTGAGGAAGTCTTTAATGTACACCATCTGTTTATTTTATGTGTGCAATCTTCCTTGTGACAATTAATTATTATTAATTCAGCATACATAAAAAGAACAATGAATTGTCTTTGTCTGAAGGCAAATGAGAAACTTCATGTCTAAATGAGTACTTTTCCCTTTCAAAGTAGTCATTTTTAGAAGCCAGATGGTTATTTCCATGAGGATAACTTTCTTTGTTATTTTTTATTTTATTTTTTAAGGAGTCCACAAAGTCTAAGATGTGTTTAATTATTAATTTTAGTATTCTCAGTGGCAGCAAAATTTCCTTTTTGTATTTAGAGTGATAGGTAGAGAGAGAGAAACAGAGAGAGAGAGAGAGAGAGAGAGAGAGAGAGTGGGAGAGACGATAGAGAGATAGATAGATAATGTCTGAGGAGGTCATCGAGAGGACGTGCCCACTGGTTGACCTGCAACCTGGACCTGAACAATCGGAGGCTCCTCACAGCCTCCCTTATCCTTGGAATGGACATTCTGCCCACTGTTCCCACAGCCAGAGCCATTTTCCAGGATCTGAGAGTCTTGAGACTCTCAGTCTTGAGAGATAATATGCTGTTGAGACTATCTGGACAGAATATGTGACTGAACTCAGATAAGTCCTCTACATAAACTTTTAAGATTCTGGCCGGTGGGTAAGAGATCCACTTAGCTGGCCTTGTATGTAAGTTCTCTCACTTATTACACCTGCCAAATACCAATCTGCTGTGGTCTGCTTCTTTCTTCAGTCTCTCCTTGCCATCCATGTTCTGAGGCAATTTTTCAAACCAACATATAAACAGATATATGTGTATATATATATAAAATTATTTATCATATTTAATTATGATTATTTAGAGTTATATATCTCTCTCTCCATATAATTATTTACATATCCGTATATCTATGTCTATATATCTATGACCCTATATCTCTCCATCTATCCCTTTATCTATCTTTTTTGATACCATATCATTTAGGGCTTTTAAATTGCTCAGGTCCTTCTGTCAGAAAAAGGTTTGGATAAGACACTGACAAGGCTTCCTGTAGTCCTTGTGCCTAGTAGGTAGATAATCCATGTTTTAATCATTCAAAAGTACCTTGATGTGAAGTATTGAATATAATGGTTCCCTCATATTAGATTTCTTAGTATTTTATATGTACACACTCATGTAATCTTTTTTTAAAAAGAATAATTTTCTTTTCCACACTTGATGCCTTCATCTCCTCTTCCTTTTCCCCTCCTCCTCTTCATATTTTTCCCTCTTCTTTATAGCACTGGATAGGATTTGACATATAATGCTCTATAAAGTATTTTAACACATTGCCACTCTTTCAAA
Source organism: Equus caballus (assembly GCF_041296265.1). NCBI lineage: Eukaryota > Metazoa > Chordata > Mammalia > Perissodactyla > Equidae > Equus > Equus caballus. The sequence continues at coordinate 40,246,759 of NC_091707.1, read as the reverse complement.
TTTTAGGGGTAAAGTATTCAGTCTTTTACCATAAACTATGATATTAACTGCAGGTTCTTTGTAGGTGTCCTTTATCAGATTTAAGGAGTTTTTCTATATTTTTTCTATGCTGAAACTTTTTATTACAAATATGTATTGAATTTTCTCAAATACCTTCTCTGTGTCTATTGAGATGGTCATATATTTTTTTCTCCTTTATTCAATAATGTGTGCACAAATTACACTAATAATTAATGAATTTCTGAGACAATCCCACTTGATTTTAACATATTTTTCTATATTGTTGAATTTAATTTACTAACATTCTATTAAGGAATTTGATATCTGTATTTCTGATAGATTTGAGTCCCTCTTCACACACAAAACAGCTCATTATATTTAGTCAAAGATTCAAGGAGATCCCTATGAAGATTGCTAGAGTCCCTTTTCTATGTAGCTCCCTCCTCTCTGGTATACTGTAGGTCTCATTCCATTTTCTTCTGCATCTCTGAAGTCAAATTTTTGTTTCCTTTGCCAAGCAAGACCTCTGCTTTCTTCTTTGGGCCCCATTGTCCATTGTCCATTGTTAGAAAACGAATCCCAGAGTGAACATGGAACTCACCTTGTGTGTTTCTCTTCTCTGAAGGATCACAGTCTTGCACAGTCTGTCATCAAATGTCACAAATAGTTGCTGCATATAATTTGTCCAGCTTTAGGAGGTTAACCTGGGTAACCATTACTGAATCTTCAACAAACCAAAGATCTCTTATAACATTTAAGAGCTGATGTGAGAATCCCCCCACTCCAAAAAGAAAGTTCCTTTTAAAAGCATCTTTTAAAATCCCTTGATTATATCTTTATTTATTTTCATTGAGTTTATATATTAGAAGACATTTATTTTAGTTTGTATGTGCTTGTAACTTTGTGCACACCCACATGCTGCATCTTTGCAGAACCCTGGAGTTTTTATTTTTCCCCTGTGGATTTTACGTCTGTAGGAAGTTTGTGGTAGGTCTGTTTTTACTGGTTTTATTCTCAGTACACAATAAGAATAAAAAGTAGTATAGTTTTATAAGTAAAGAAGAGAATGTTCACACCTTTCTTGATTACCCAAGATTTCCATAGTGCTACTATGACATATAAAGTCACCTGGGGAAGACTCATATTCATTTTTGCTAGAAATTTCATATTAGTCTTACTCTCCAAACATTTACTTTTGGACAGCATATGTTGCTTAAGAGCCAAAACTTGCATGTGGAAATTAAAGTTACAACAGCTTGATTTCTATTCTATATATTATATACCTAGTAAGGTGAAATTCTGGAAGTAGAAAAGCAGAGAACAGATGAGCTAAAACAAAAGAATGTGCAAGAATCATATCTGATGAGTAAGTTATTGCATGAGTAGTCCTATTTGAATATTTGTTTTCTTGTTCCCACTCTTGTTTTAGAGGCAAACACTAGAACTGAGGCAAAAGTAATTTTTTGGTGTAAATTATTCCGGTGTTGAAATTCTAGCTATATAGACCTGTATATCTTAAAGGTACTATGCTGTTACTATAAAGTTAACATACAGTAGCTCTAACAAAATATGAATTAAGAAAAATATGAAGCATCTCTAATATAAATGCAGTACTTATGCAGTTGGACCCTAAGGATTACCTAATCTTTCCTATTTAGGAAGATAGTTTATTCAGAATGCCAGTGTAATTTATAAGAGCATGCTTGCAAAAACAGATGCTAATGTAAAACATTTAGGACATTAAAATTAGATATTTCATGCCCAGACATAGGAATAAGCACTTGTATGTCAATATTTATGTAAATTGTAGTTAATTGTATGTTTTCCCATATGGACAAAAAGAAAAAAATAGCATGCATCAATTTTTCCCTTCACAGGTTTATAACACAGCAGGTTGCTACTTAAATAAAACATGATGAAACTGGTCTCTCTTCTTTTTTTTTTTTTAAGATTTTTAGGTTTGATTTTAATAATGAAAACATCTCACATGTGTTATATATAGTTTGCAAAATACAAATAGAAAGAAAATTATCACTCTTACTACTCATATTATGACATACTCTTACATTGCTTGTTTGGATATTGACAATAAGACTAGACCAGTAAAATTAGGCCTATCCTATCTTATATCAAAGTACTATCTAAAAATAGCTACTAATAAAGTTTTAACGTAATTTTTTTTGGATTTCCTATTTTGTGTGCTTGTGTATGTATGGAAATTTCCTGCGTTGTTATCTTATTATTTGTTGGGATCTTTGAGGGGTTGGAGGGGGCCTACTGAATAGTATTTTTGTTTAATCCAAATGTGTACAAATTGGGAAAAAAGATAAAGGAGTATTAAATACAGGCCAAACTTCAGTGTTATTTCTGGTAAAGACTAAGATAGAAGACACAGCTTAGGCTGAAAACAAAATGAGCCTAATATATAAAGCCCAGATGTAGACAGGCATACCTGTCTGTGAGAACACTGGAGGGGGTTGGGCTTCTCACAGGTGAGATTTCCCCAAGTAATACTTCAGCCATTAAAGAACAAAGGAGAACTACTGATCCTAGGGGTAGCTTGCTCCCAGGAGAAATAAGGACGTTGCTGAGCCACACTTTATTTTTCCAAATCTGCTCTTCCAAATATATCAATCAGATAAGTGACTCCATCTCCCCTGGGCTAGGATAAGTAAAGGAAGAAAGACAGGCCAGTCACACTATTACACAATTGAGCTTCTATCATATGGATGAAACTATTAGGAGTAGAGAATAAATATTCTCCCACAATACTTTACATATTTATTTATATATTTACTTGTCATTTGTTTCTTTTATTTGAATAGAGACCTTAATGAGATGGTATGGATCAGCTTTGGATGCAATAGAGGAATAGCTTGGCAGTGGTGTCTATAAATGAGAGAATCTTTAATTCATTTTATATAAGTGGAAGTTTGGCATAGTGAAAGATATGCTCACGTTTAAACATAACATTAGTTGTCTAGACATGGGCAAGTTAGCCAAAATTTTGAATGCCACCTATAATTATGAAATAAGGATTATAATACCAAACTCATTGAGTTGAACTGAAGATAAAGTAAAATAAAGCATGCGACATGAAAAATAATATCTTTAATAAATAATAGCTATTTTTTTAGTATTTGTATTTTAATTTTAGTATTGTAAACAAATTCTGTTTTCCAAACTTAGTTGAAATTATCATGAACTCTGTGAGGCATTATATGTAAATTTCAAAATACTTCTCAAAATATTAATATAACAAATAGTGGTAGCAAATTAAAATCAACAGGTTGTTTTCTAACTACATAGATATTATGATGTGAAAGAATTATCAAAGACATCCAAATGTTTATAGTATTTATTTAAATTTTTTAAACAAAGTAGGCTATTTTATTAATCTGATTAAATTTAACTGATAATCTTTATGTTTTAAAGGAATCACTTTTGTTGACTATGGAGCTAAAAATCTTTCAAAGCAGTTAACCAATATCCATTTTTGATGTCTAGCTTCAGAATTAGCTCTGGAGAAAGTGTTATAAGTTTCATCCTTAACTCACGAAATGGGTCTTGATCTAATATTTCTCAGTGACAAAATATGTAATTTCCTCTGGTGTTTTGGACCCCTGGATATATGTGTTGATGAAAGCATGCAAGTAGCAGGCGTACGAGAAAATCTATTCAAACATCGTTAATTATGGCAGCACTTCACTCTTGCTCAGCAGAGTGAAGTATTGCCAATTCCCAGGCGTACAAGTTCACATAAATATGACTCATTATAGAATGCTTGGGAACTTGGAATGAATACCCCAGAAAATGTTAATAGGCCAAATTATTTCCTTAGTGAATTGTTAATATAGTAAACTAGCATTCTTATATTTTCATTCATTTATTGAGTATTTTATTCAAAAATATGTATTGTGCCCCTATTAAGTACCAGACTGTTGAGCCCTGACTATTCTTTATGCACTAGGAAGACAGGGATAACTATCTTACTCTCCTTGACTACAAAGATGTCATAATCTTACATTTTTTAATAAAAAAATTCACCTTCTTTGGAGAGAGAGGGACTCATCTATTTATTTGATTTTATTTCACAAATCTTACCTTATATCATTTAATATTTCCTGACACATTTCCTTTCAAATGATGCATTTACTCTAAGCAACACAAACCTGTATTTGCATTTTTGACAGCAAAGGAGAGACTGACTAATGGAATTGATGTTTGGTTTGAATAATGTAGGATGTTGTGACAATGACAGTAGCAACGAATCTTAAATAATAGGCCCTACCTACCTGATGCAATTTAAAAATAAGCACATTATTGTCCCAGCAGCAAATATGTTAGATTTCATTTCTGCTTCTGCAGTGCAGCTGAGTGTAATCCATCTTGATGACAGTTGACAAGAGAAACTAATTTCTCTTAAAAGCATTTCCCAATTACTTTTTTTTTTTTTTTGCTAAACAATAAGCAGTTTGAGGCAGTTGGGAACAAACTCTTCGTTATGTCTTTTCTCTATGTAGGGGGAGGAAATTGAGGGGTGCGGCATATACTAGGTGGTACTTCTCTCTCTGGCTTGCAAAAATTAACTTCTTATAGTAAATGGCCTGGAGACACTTGATTATAACAAACTTTTGGATAGATGTGTTGTACATTGCCAGTGGGAATGATTTAGAGGAAGTAGATTTATATACCCACTTCTTTTGTACTTAAAACAAATATTTATTGAAAGGAAGGAAGGAGGAAAGGGAGGGAGTAGGAAAAGATGAGAAAGAAAACATTTCTTCCTTTCCACCCCAAAAGCAAAGCCACAGAACAAAGTTGGAAAATTTTCCTTAATGATGTATACACTCATAAATGCTGTCCAAAATTTTTAAACAAATAAAACAGCTAAGTTTAATAGCATGCAATATTAGAATAGTCTGAAAATATTTTTTAATTTTAAAGAAAAGAAACAACTGTTTATTATCATGCAATATTAGAAAGATCTGAAACATTAGTATATGTGGCCTTTTCCTAAATGATAATCATGTCTTGAAAGTTACCCATGATGATAAAATGTGCTTCATCTCAAGTGTCTTTGCTTGAAATTTAAATATTGAGAGAATGAATGTTCCCAGGAAATTAGTAGGATCAACTATTACTCAACAGACTGCATACATCATTTCAATATCTTTTCATTTTTTATATCCATCCCAATTTATATCACTCTTCCCTTGACAAAGTTGTAATTAATTTCGTAACTTGCCTATAGAAGTTGGATGAACTTTTCCTTCACTCACAATGACTGAGCATTAAGGATGAGATTGATGGTGTTTTAATGGAGAAAAGAGAATAATAAAAGACTTTTTAAAGAAAATGACTTGTTTTGGTAATGAGACATGATATTATTTTGATGAAGATTAAGAGAGTTGGAGTCCATGCAAGGAAAAAAATGTTCCTAGACCATTTAAGAGGACTGAAAATCATAACAAAAGATAAATGAAAGAAATTGTGCTACTGTAATAATTTATACAAATAAATAAGAGTTTTTCACAGTAGGATTCTAAAACTGTAAAGAACATCTAAATTTATTTGAGGCAGAATACAGAGCAAAACATCAAAATGGGTGAGGTACATTCCAAAGAAGATGCTAAAAACAATGAAAAGGCTTAGACTAGTTGTTGAAATATGTTAGATCACCTTTGCTCCCCTCCCTGATAACGAGGGTATAACACATGATGGGACTTTGAACTTGAGAGAGTGTTTTGAAAGATTTATTTGGAATGAGCTATGCTGTAAATCTCTCTCCCTGTCCAGGTCCCCCAAGAGGGAAGAGAAAGTTGGTTACTACCTCCAGGTTCCAAAACCAGTTAGAGGGACTTCCGGGAAATTACTCAAAGACTATGTGTAGAGAGATTTGTTGGTGTACTAGGAGTCTCCTTTATTTAAAAAGGAATGCAGCATTGGAGTTAATTCCCCTTCAATAAAATTAAGAGGCTTCCAGGAGAACACTTAAAACGTAATGTGTGTTGCTGGAGTTTGAGAAACGCAAAGACTGAGGTCTGACTGACACCTGGAAGATCTAAAAGCAAGAGATTCCTAGCTAGCTGCTTTGAAGGCACGGCAAAGGAGAGATTGTTGACCTGGATGTAACGTGTTCTCCAAGAGTTTTGTCAGTACAAAAATGAATTGGCTGTGGGACAATAATGAGAGAGAACTTTCACGGTCATTTAGGTCTCGTCCAAAAAGCTAATCTAGAAGGACAAATAGGTTTCGGCCAACAGAAAGCAGGCGTGACGTGGATTTTAGTGATGAAGAAAGATGAAGGGATTAGCACGAGCAGAGGTGTATTTACTTCTTGTCAGGAGGAGGGCAGATGAGTGATTCCTCAAAATGGATGATAAGGGTTTCTGAAGAGCCTACAAAAGTGAATCAGCTTTGAGCATCTGCAAGATCCAGAGAATATCAGTTAATCCTACTTTAGAGTCCACAGAGAATTTTCCTTTATCCCTTACTTCTGCTCTTGCCATTGCTCCAGATACTGATGGCAAGGAGTAGGAGTGCTATATATGGAAAAGATAAACAGAAGTTAGTAAACTTGGAAGGAGGGACAGAAAAAGAAGAAATGTAAACTATTACTCTCTTTGCCAAATTTCAAGATTCCTTCCAGATTCAGGTTTGGAAAACAAAAACCCTCACTCAATTTTAAATTAAATTTGGACAATAATTATTTTATAGGAATGGATTTTTTATTACTTGATTGAAATTCTGTTTTAAGACTGAAAGTAACCAACCACTGGTTTGAGAGGGCTTCCCAAGTTGTCATCCAAGGGCAACAAAAGAATTTGCCCTCTGCAGGCATATAGAATAAGTGGGAGATTTAAAAAAAAAATTTAAAAAAATTAAAAAAAAAAATTGCTGGATGGTTATATCTCATGAATTGGCTCATGCAATGGATTGGACTTTTACGAGTTTATATATTGTTACAATGGATGACAGTGATATAAACTATTGATTTATAGTCTTGAGATTTGTTCATTCTAAACCTGTGCCTTGGTCATGGATCTTTCCTTCTGTTTATGTTCATCTTGTAAAGTCATAGCTACATCTTATATTTTGTACACTGGAGGCTTGCCATTATTGGTTTCAATGAACTTTTCAATTAGCTATTATTTCGCTTCTGAAATAGGGAAATTCTTTCATACTTATTCTAAAAGCCCAACTCTATGGCTTCTGCTTGAGAACACATTGGTTTTTTCCAAATAGATGATTGTGTATTTTTGTTCTGACCCTTAAGAAATTCTATTTTGCTATTACCTCCTATCATCTTGATCAGTAGTGATAATATTTTTCCCCCAAACATTTTGAAGAATCCCTTCCTTAAATTATTTTGCCTCTCTTATTATAGTCTAATAGCCAATATATGTGGGTAAACAAACAAAAATCAAATACACTATCAACTAATAATGAAACTCCGAGTTAACCAATGAAATATCAGGAAAAGGCTTACATATTCCAATCAATAAGCTCAAGAGGTATGCATATTGAGTGTTATCTAGTAGTTTCTGACATCTCTAAATGATTTCTAATTATTTTAAGAAGAAAAAGATCTGATAAGCTCTCTAGAAACCTAATCCAAACTAAGCAGAGCAATAGCTTTTTCTGAACAAGAAATGTACTTAATAAATTAATGTAGCCATTAATGAAAGATCAAAAAGAAATAAACCAGAAATTTTAGATTCCTAACATTTGCAATTGGATCCCGTCAGCGATAGAGGGACAGAATTTTTTCTAAAGCATTAAAAAAATGTTTCTTTTGCAAAATACACAATTGTTTAAACCACTGTGAGTCCTCTGAATACATTTTAGTTCAAATGCATTAAGTATCTGGAAGCTGTTCTGTTCTAAATTTGTTATGGAACAAGACATTCCGGTACAGATGAAATAAACATGTGGATTGCTATGTATCTCCGTGTACTTTTCAGATAATGGTAAAAACGAATGACATATTATTTGTGTACCCTTAGACTACGGATTTTCTATTAAACTGAATTACTCCAGCTTAGCTTTAAATCAAGAGAGATTGCGATGAAGTTCCTCCCACTAAGTGGCATAAATTTCCCTAAGTGCTTGCTAGGTAAAGGAATGGTAACCAGGTAAGTGTGGCTAGAAATTGAAAGGAGGTTTGAAATAAAGTTGCTGCATGTGGAAGATTTGCTTACTCATTGATTTAATTCCTGAGGTTGTTGATTTAATTCCCTGGGTTTCCCTCTTACTTTGAATTCTGAATTAAAACAGATTTATCCTCTCCTCGTTCAAAACCAAAAGACGCAAAAAACATCAAGATGTTTTTGGATTACCCATAATCCATTAGGGAATGAAACTGAGGGATCCATTCAGCTGCTGTTTAATAGTTTAATAATGTGGCATATACAACTCCATCAAAGGAAAAGAGAACTAATCAGGGACCTCCTTAACACATCCCGACTACCACAGATCGTGTGTAACGCACGTAATAAAACTAGGAAAGCAATTAATAATAGTGAGAGGGCCTGAACAAACATACGAAAAGGGAAAAGAGAAAACAGAAATTAACTAATGGGGAGTCTTTTTGTTTTAATTTCAATTCTACTTCGTTTTTTAAAAATTTCTCGTTCTTTTTTTAATTGCAGTAATAGTGGTTTATAACATTATATAAATTTGAGGTGTATGTCATTATATATTTAAATTTCTGTGTAGATTACAACATGTTCACCACCCAAAGACTAATTAAAATCCATCACCACACACACACTTGACTAATCATGACTTTCGGACCCCTCCCTCCCCTCTTCCTCTCTGGTAACCACCAACCCAATCTCTGTTGCTAAGTGTTTGCTTGTTGTTGATTTTATCTTCTACTTATGAGTGAGATCATATGGTATTTGACTTTCTCCCCGTGGCTTATTTCACTTAGCAAAATGTCCTCAAGGTCCATCCATGTTGTCACAAATGGCCAGATTTCATTGTTTCTTATGGCTGAATAGTATTTCATTGTGTATATATATCACGTCTTCTTTATCCATTCGTCCCTTGATGGGCACCTAGGTTGCTTCCAAGTCTTGGCTATTGCGAATAATGCTGTGATGAACATATGGGTGCATATATCTTTATGCATCCATGTTTTCATGTTCTTTGGATAAATACCCAGCAGTGGAATACCTGGATCATATGATAGATCTATTTTTATTTTTTTGAGGAATCTCCATATTGTTTTCCATAGTGGCTGCACCAATTTGCACTCTCACCATCAATCTATGAGGGTTCTCTTCTCTCAACACCCTCTCCAAAACTTATTGTTTCCTGTCTTGCTAATTATAGTCATTCTGACAGGAGTGAATTGATATCTCATTGTAGTTTTGATTTGCATTTCCCTGATATTTAGTGTTGATGTTGAACATCTTTTCATGTGCCTATTGACCATCTGTATATCTTCTTTCGTCCATTTTTTAATTTGGTTGGTAGATTTTTTGTTTTTGAGATGTATCTGTTCTTTGTGTATTTTGGATACTAACCCCTTATCTGATATATGGTTTGCAAATATCTTCTCCCAGTTGTTTGGTTGTCTTTTCATTTTGTTGATGGTTTCCTTTACTGTGCAAAAGTGTTTTAGTTAGATGTAGTCCCATTTGTTTAATTTTTCTACTGTTTCCCTTGCCTGGTCAGATATAGTGTTTGAAAATATGCTATTGAGACTGAAGTCAAAGAGCGTACTGCCTATCTTTTCTTCTACAAGTTTAGTGGTTCCAGGTCTTACATTCAAGTCTAATCCATTTTGAGTTGATTTTTGTGCATGGTGTAAGATAGTGGTCTGGTTTCATTCTTTTGCATGTGGCTGTCCAGTTTCCCCAACACCATTTATTGAAGAGAATTTCCTTTCTCCATTGTATGTTGTTGGCTCCCTTGTCAAAAATTAGCTGTCCATAAATGTGTGGGTTTATTTCTGGGCTCTTGATTCTGTGCCATTGATCTGTGTGTCTGTTTATATGCCATCATCATGCTGTTTTGATTACTATAGCTTTGTGGTGTATTTTGAAATCAGGGAATGTGGTACTTCCAGCTTTGTTCTTTGTCCTCAGGATTCCTTTGGCTATTCATGGTCTTTCGTTGTTCCATATAAATTTTAGGATTCTTTGTTCTATCTCTTTGAAAAGTGTTGTTGGAACTTTGATAGGGACTGCATTGAATCTGCAGATTGCTTGAGGAACTATGGGCATTTTAACTCTGTTAATTCTTCCGACCCAAGAGCATGGATTATCTTTCCATTTTTTTGTCTTTTTCAACAATGTTTTATAATTTTCAGTGTACAGATCTTTCACTTCCTTTGTTAAGTTTATTCCTAGGTACTTCGTTCTTTTCATTGCAATTGTAAATGGGATTGTATTTTTAATTTCTCTTTATGCTACTTTGTTTTTAGTGTATAGAAATACAGCTGAGTTTTGTATGTTGATTTTATATCCTGCCACTTGACTGTATTCATTTATTGTCTCTAAGGTTTTCAATGTATTCTTTAGGGTTTTATATATATATAATCATGTCATCTGCCAGTAGTGACAGTTTCACTTCTTCCTTTCCAATTTGGATCCCTTTTATTTCTTTTTCTTGCCTGATTGCTCTGGCTAGGACTTCCAATACTATGTTAAATAAGAGTGCTGAAAGTGGGCATACTTGTCTGGTTCCTGTTCTTAGAGGTATGACTTTCATTTTTCTCCTTTGAGAATGATATTAGCTTTGGCTTTCTCATATATGGGCTTTATTATGTTGAGGTACTTTCCTTCTATACCAATTTTACTCAGAGTTTTTATCATAAATGGATGCTATATCTTGTCAAATGCTTTCTCTGCATATATTGAGACAATCATTTGATTTTTATTCTTCATTTTGTTAATGTGGTGTATCACATTGATTGATTTGCGAATGTTGAACCATCCCTGCATCCATGGAATAAATTTCACTTCATCATGGTGTATGATCTTTCTAATGTATTGTTGTGTTCAGTTTGCTAGCATTTTGTTAAGGATTTTTGCATTGATATTCATCAATGATATTGGCCTGTAGTTTTCTTTTTTTGTGTTGTCCTCATTTGGTTTTGGTATCAGGGTAATATCGGCTTTGTAGAATGAGTTAGGAAGCTTCCCTTCCTCTTTAACTTCTTGGAAGAGTTTGAGAAGGATAGGTATTATGTCTTCTTTGAATAGTTGATAGAATTCACCAGGGAAGCCATCTGGTCCTGGACTTTTATTTTTGGGGAGGTTTTTCGTTATTGTTTCACTTTCCTTAATGGTGATTGGTCTATACAAATTCTCTATTTCTTCTTGCTTCAGTTTTGGAAGGTTGTATGATTTTAAGAATTTATCCTTTTCTTCTAGATTATCCAATATGTTGACATACAGCTTTTTGTAGTATTCTCTTATAATCTTTTGTGTTTCTGAGGTGTCTACTGTAATTTCACCACTTTCATTTTTGATTTTATTTATTTGAGCCTTCTCTATTTTATTCTTGGTGAGTCTAGCTAAGGTTTGTTAACTTTGTCTGTCTTTTCAAAGAACCAGCTCTTGTTTTCATTAATTTTTTCTATTGTTATTTTAGTCTCTATTTCATTTATTTCTGCTCTGATTTTTATTATTTGCTTCCTTCTACTCATTTTGGGCATTATTTGTTCTTCTTTTTCCAGTCCCTTTAGGTGTATTGATAGATTTTTTATTTGGGATTCTTCTTGTTTGTTGAGGTAGGCCTGTATTGCTATAAACTTCCCTCTTAGAACCGCTTTGGCTGTATCTCATAGATTTTGACGTGTCATAATAACATTTTCATTTGTCTTTGGGTATTTTTTTATTTCTCCTTTGATTTCTTCATTGACCCAATCATTGTTCACTAGCATTTTGTTGAATATCTACATATTTGTGACTTTTCTGATTTTCTTCCTGTAGTTTATTTCTAGTTTCATACCTTTCTGCTCAGAAAAGATTGTTGGTATTATTTTAATCCTTTCAAATGTACTGAGATTTGTTTTGTGGCCTAATATGTGATCGATCCTGGAGAATGTTCCAGATGCATTTGAAAAGAAAGTGTATTCTGTGGGTTTTGGGTGGAATGTTTTATATATATCTACTAAGTCCATCTGGTGTAATGTGTCATTTAAGAACAATGTTTCCTTATTGATCTTCTGTTTGGACGGTCTATCCATGGTGCAAGTGTAGTGTGAAAGTCCCCTACCATTATTGTGTTACTGTCTATTTCTCCTTTTATGTCTGTAAATAGTTGCTTTATATATTTAGGTGCTTGTATGTTGGGTGCATAGATATTTACAAGTGTTATATCTTCTTATTGGATTGTTCTCTTTATCAGTATATAGTATCCTTCTTTTCTCTTCTTACAATTTTTGTTTTAAAGTGTATTTTATCTGATATAAGTATTACTACCCCAGCTATTGTTTCTTTGCCATTTGCACAGAGTATCCTTTTCCATCCTTTCACTTTCAGTTTTTGAGTGTCTTTAGGTCTGAAGTGTGTCTCTTGTGTGCATGATATATATAGGTCTTGTGTTTTTATCCAATAGGCCACCCTATGCCATTTGATTGGAGAATTTAGTCCATTGACATTTAAAGTAGCTATTGTTTCTTTTTTTTCTGGGTGTTTTAGCAGTTATTCCTTGTTCCTTTCTTCTTCTCTTGCTTTTTTCCCTTGTGGTTTGATGATTTTCTTCAGTATTATGTTTGGGTTCTTTTCTCTTAATTATTTGTGTATTTATTAAAGGGTTCTGGTTTTTTTATTACCATGAGGTTCATATATAACAATCTACATATATAGCAATCTGTATTGAGTTGATGGTCTCTTTAGTTTGATCCGTTTCTAAAAATGCTGCTCTTTTCCTCGTCTCCTCTCACATTTTATGCTTTTGATATCATATCTAACCTCTTATTTTGTGTGTGTGTATCCATTTCCCTCTTGTCATTGAAATAGTTAATTTTAGTACTTTTGTCTTTTGACCTCCATGTTATCTTCATAGGTGGTTGCTTTGCTATATTTTTGCCTTTACCAGGGATGTTATTGACTTTTCTTTTTAGGAAGATTAGTCCTGAGCTAACATCTGCTGCCAATCCTCCTCTTTTTGCTGAGAAAGACCAGCCCTGAGCTAACATCTGTGCCCATCTTCCTCTACTTTATATGTGAGATGACTGTCATAGCATGGCTTGACAAGAGGTGTGTATGTCCACACTCAGGCTCTGAACTGGCAGACCTTGGGCTACCAAAGCAGAAAGTGCAAACTTAACCACTGTGCCACCAGGCCAGCCCCTGTGTTTTTTTTTTAAAACAATTTTCTTATTCTTGTGATGTTCTCTTTCCTGCTTAAATAAGTCTCTTTCGTACTTCTTGTACAACTGATTTATTGGTGATAAACTCCTTTGAGTTTTGCTTGTTTGGAAAACTCTTTTTCTCTCCTTCCATTCTGAATGATAGCCTTGTTGGGTAGGTAGGTATTTTCCTTTTAGCACTTTAAATATATCATGCCATTCTCTTCTATCCTGTAAGATTTCTGCTGAGAAATCTGCTGATAGCCTTATCGGGTTTCCTTTGTATGTCACTTGTTGCCTTTTGCTTGTGCCTTTTAGGATTCTATTTTTATCTTTAATTCTGGGCATTTTAATTATAATGTGTCTTGATGTGGGCCTCTTTGGGTTGATCTTGTTTCGTGCTCTCTGTGCTTCCTGTACTTGGATGCCTGTTTCCTTCTTTAGGTTAGGAAAGTTTCAGCTATTATTTCTTCTGATAGATTGTCTACCCATTTGTCTCTCTGTTCTCCTTCTGGGACACCTATAACATGAGTTTTAGTGTGCTTGATGTTATCCCAGAGTTCTCTTAGACTGTTCTCATTCTTTTTAATTCTTTTTTTTTTTTCATCTGTTCAGCATGGGTGATTTTCTCTAGTCTTTTATCCAGCTTGATGATCCATTCTTTTGTATCACCTACTCTGCTATTAAGTCCCTCTAGTGAATTTTTCATTTCCAGTATTGTACCCTTCATTTCTGATTGCTTATTTTTTTTATTTTCCAATTCTTTGTTGACCTTCTCACTGTATTCATCCATCTTCTCCCAATATCAGTGAGCATCCTTATGACTTTTTCTGCTTGAACTCTTTGTCCAGTAGATTTTTAATTTCTGTTTATTTTAGTTCTTTTTCTGTGGTTTTGCCCTGTTCCCTTGCTTGGAATATATCCTTTGCCTCCTCATTTTACCTCTTTCTCTGTGCTTATCTTTATGTATTAGGTGGGTCAGCTGTGTCTCCTGATCTTGGAGAAGTGGCCTTATGTAGGAGAGACCTTTTGAGGCCCAGCAGTGTGTTTTCTTCTTGTCACCATTTCCAAATATTCCAGTAGTGACCCCTGTGTGAGATACATGTGTCCTTCTGTTGTGGCAGGGCTGCTGTTGCTGCAGGTACCCAGGGAGTCTAGGCTGTCCCTCTGACCGCTAGTAGTAGTGCTCAGCTGTGTGTGGGTGCTATGCACCCTTAAGTCAGTTTATCAGGTCTGGGGAGCCTCAGCATAGCTGGCTCCAAGGTCTAATAGCACATTTCTGTTGCAGTTTTTCTAAGTGAATAGGCCCCAGCATATCTGGTTGCAAGGATCAGGGGCTTACAATTGGTCTAGGCTTCCCTCCTGTCAGCTCTCTCAGGATTGTAGCTGAGTGGGGCTGGCCCCAGGCATGGGAGTACCAAATTGTTTCATGCTTTGGAAGGTGGGGCCAATCCCCTATGTGGCTGTTTGAGAAGCACAGGTCTTCTGCAGCTGATAAACCCCACAGCCCACAGGTCCACACCCTGGCCCATGAACACTTTCCAACCCCCTGGAGTGGACCCAGTCACCCCACTGCTGAGGCCCCCAGATACTGCACCAACACCCCACAAGTTCCACACACATGCCCTGCCCCACACAGATGGACCCACTCACTGCCTGAAGAGGATCTAGGTACCCAATCTCTGCAGGCCATTGATTCTACTTCTTTTTGCAGCATTGTATAGTCTGAGAGTTCTTTCCATAGACATGTGTGGTCTCCTCACTAAGACTAATTTGTCGTCTTTCCCTCTATAAATCAATTCTGTTATTTTTTGCTAGTCCCTGCAATTCTGCCAAGATTAACTGTTTTTAGATTTGGACTCTTCTACTTTCATGTTTGAAGCACATCTGAGAGGGGCTTTCTTTATTAAGTGGCATGCAAGAATGAGAGGCTTAGGGAGAAACAGAGGGCATCGCATCAAGCGTGTTTGGCAGCAGAGAACATGGAGAAGGCTCCAGAGGGAGGGCAACCAACAATGTGAAATGAAGATCTCAGTCAAGGCGGATGGAGAGGCAAGACAGCACTTTAATCCCTGGAAATATTGGTGTTTCAGTGTAAAAAAAAAGTGAGCCAAACAAAATTTGAATATGAGTCCAAAGAAAGCAAGGACTCAGCAATGAATTGGTGCATGGGCCAAGCAATAAGGTCACAGAAGAGCTAGATCAACTTCTTTGTGAGCATACTGGCCAGAGTTTGAAACTGGGCTGGATCCAAAAGCACTATGGTGAAATTCAGAAGACTTTACTCATCAAAATGAGCCAGCAGTTAGGATACAAATTAAGCAGAATATTTTTCATCTTTTTTTTTTAATCATTTATAGAAAGATTTTTACTTGGGACAATTTTCCTCCCAGGGAAAATTTGGCAATATCTGGAGATATTTTTCATTATCACAATGGGGGGAAGGTTACTACTGGCGTCTAGTGGGGAGAAGCCAACGATGCTGCTAAACATCCTACAATATATAGGACAGCCCCCAACCCTCCCCCAATAAAGAATTATCCAGCTCAAAATGTTAATAGTGTTAAGACTGAGAAACCCTGCATTTTGCCTAATCTTGAATAATTCTTAAAATTTAGTTCATTGCTTTCATCCAATTATGTTCTCATTTTTCTCTTTCCTCTGCTATTCAACACGTTTTTCTCCTAACAAAGAGAAGAAAGCATGAACACATAGAGAAAACAAAGTTAAGGAACACAGAAAAAGTTCAAAAATAAAAGGTTGACTTCATTTTGTCTTCATTTCACTTTACCCAAAGATCTAATTCAATTTAAAAGAGAGATGATACAAGAATGTTAAATATAAAAACTCACAAAAAAAGTAGCTAGAATTAACTTAGAACTATTACAACCAAAAGGGTTCTTCAAACAAGAATCTGAAAAAATTACCAAGTTTATATATTTTACATCTTGGAGAATCAGTAAGATTCTGTCTTTGAAGACAGAACTGGCCTTAAATCCTAGGCCTACCAATTAACAATCGTGATCGTTCTATAAAAAATTATCTCAGATGTTGAAAGGGATTGAAAATAGTCCCTCTCAGGGTTTTTGGGATGATTTGTAATATTACAGGCAATGTTCCAACAAGCTTTACACCTGACCCAGAGTAGCCCCTAAGAACTGCAAAAACTTTCAGTGCAAAATGGCTCCATCCAAACTCCTGTACTGAGATGTGATCAACTCTAGCTGGGTTTCTAGAAGTTTAAGGTCATTTTCCTGGAATGACCCTAGGTCCCCTTAAAATGCCTCCTTGAGTAAACTCAACCACTCTGGGAGAATTTACTGTCTGTTCCAGCCAAATCCTGATGACAGCTTGATAGGTCCCCGAACCCCCAACTAGAGAAGTTACTTTAGAAAGCTCGCAATTATCTGTCCTTTCTCTGTCTTTTGAAATATTAATCTCTACCACCCAAAACTGTCTACTCAAGGACCTAGGAGTAGTCCCTTTGAAATGGGAATATTCAAGGAGATAACACTCACACACAGTCCCTGTGGGAGGGTGATATTGACTACATTTGTTCTTAAAATTGTTGTCCATCAAACATAACTCTGTACTTGTTACCATGATCTCACCAGGAAAACATTTTGTGTTTGAATATCAATCAAACACTGTTTTCCAAAGTAAGAAAAATCAGTTGAGTCAATGATGATGTATAGATACTTACCTCCCCAACTAGATCTTAGGAACAAATTAACCAATGATCAATAACCTTCTGATTCAGTAGAAGTCTTTAGGGATCAGTCAGGCACAACCAGGAGCAGGGGAGAGGTGGCAAAAAGGGTTGAGACTTTAGGCAAGGGTAGTTTTTCTAGTTGATAATTTGAAACCAACTCAATTCAGTATCTTTCCACATGACAACGAGGAAAGCAACCAAGTAGAGGGACCCTGTGCAACCAATCACAACCCAAAGAGACCATTAATATCACACTCAATCTCAGCCGTGTCCATTCTAAAGAAGGAAATCAATGAATCATCAGAGTGTCCTACTTGGAAGTGGAGGTACAAGAAGAGAGCATAGGCAATCTCTTCCTCCACCTTTGCACTTTTATTCCAAAACATACAAATTTATAGACTTGATCCTCTTAGAATTTAGTATAAGGAATGATCACTTGAATTTAAGCAGTACAGTTACATTATGAGGGGTTTAAGAGTCTAGTCCAGAACCACTTTGAAAAATTATTTCTATTCAATATACCACCACAGTGACCTGAAATCTGGGCAGTTAGGAGGCACAGCCTGGATGGCAAAGGAAGGGCAGGCTCAAGCATCAATATCCATAAGTCATAAGAGTTCCAACTCACTAGTAGTTTGCTATGAGACTTTGAGCCTTTATCTACAAAATAAGAAGATTAAACTGCTTTGTCTTAAGTGATCATCTAACTGAAAGATTCTCTCTTATTTTTCAATAAGAATTGGAAGATTAATATTAGGTTCACTGGAATAGGAATGGAAGACTAAACATGAAATTGCAACTTTGAACTTGACACAGACTTTTCTGAGAACTGGACCACATCTATTTTCATCTTCATATTCTTGTATTATTTTTATTATAGGACTGCTTTCCAAAAAGGGAGTGAGGCAAAAATATATATGTATAGATTGTGTAAAATTAAGCCTTCTTTTTAAATTGAGTAAGTAAAATCTCATGCCAAAGATTAGAGATTATAAAGATTGAAGGATGACATATGGTCATCTGTGTTTACTCAGCTCTGCTAGTTTTAAAAATAGTTTACTGAACTGGATTTTGCATAACACTCTCAGTAAATTAATTTGCATATAGTGGTTAATTTTTTTTACAAAGTACTTTCACATTTGCTGCCTCGTTTGATTTTCAACCCTGTGGCAATACCCAGTATTATATGTGTGAGCAAATCATTACTAATACTTCCCATTATAGACTGGAGATTGTTCAACTTTGTCTAATGGTGTGGCTTAGTAAGAAAAGAACCAAGAACTGAACAGATCGTATAGAGTACAGATTGTCAGCTAACAGGTTGTCACTGGTAGCTTTGAGTGATGTAGGGGGATTGAAAACCTGATCAGAGTGAACCAAGACAGGAATGATAGATAAGACAATTGAAGCAGCTGGTGTAAGGAAGCCACTTATGGAGTTCTACATAAAGGGGAGCAGAACAATAGCGGAGAGCTGGTAAAAAACACCAAAACTAAGGGCATGTTTGAGTGCTAATGGGAATAAGAAAGTAAAGGGGAAATTTGATAAATGATACAGAAAATGAAAGAAGTTGCTGGAAAGCTCCTGGGGAAGATAGATTTTAGCTAAATTATAAATTATGAGAGCTCATTATATATGTGGACATGACATCTGTGCTGAGAAAAATTCAAGATCTAATAAAGTATGAGCAAAAGCAGAGAAAGAGAAGATTACAGGGCCTGTAAAACCTGGTGGGAGCTGAGTGATCAGACTTATTAGATGAAATGTTCACTTTGCAAGCTCAGTCTTCTAGAGTGTTACTTTCCCATATAATGAAATTCTTCAGTTCAGTCAATACGCTGCTAGAAGCTGATATAGTGGTGTAGTGGGTACATTTAGTGAGAGGAGTGGGATCCATTTAGTGGGAGGAGGAGGCAGAGGTTTTACTGGACTGGCATTTTGACAGTGGTATAATCAACACTAGGCCTGCCCTTCTCTTCTCAGCTTTGATGAACCATGCATTTTGAGGGGAGAGTGGAAGGTGTACATGAGGAGGTCAGGGAAGACAGTTCCAAATCTTTACCAGTGTTAATGGGCCGAACATGGACATTCGGTCAAGCACTTCTGCAATTTGAATTTCCTGTCCAGAACCCAATTTGTCATCTTTTAGAAAGATCTCCAAAGGCATTTAAATTTGAAGAACTACAGGTACTATCAGGCTTTTCTGCATTGTTATTCTTGAGGGTTTTCAAAGGACCTAATACCTGTAATACAGTCTTAGAAATGGGCCTGTGGAGAATGCAGTTCCTTAAAATGAGAAACAAGCTACCCCATTCATTTTCTAATGTTCAAAGTATTATCCATTCATTTTAGAACTCAGACATCAGCTGATGTACACTGAACTCTTGGAAATCTTTGCATGATTTTATGGTCAAATACCAGCAACAACCTATGCTACATTTGCTGTCTCTCATGCCAGTGTAGTGAAGGCATCACTCCCTCATCGTTTTATATAAAAGTACACACATCTCAAAACTCCATTGATCCTAGGGACATTACTGGGTCTTTGAGGGAGGGCAGGAAAGGGTAATCCATGTGTTACATGACGCTCCTTGTGCTCACTCAAGCCTTCTTCTCATTTCCTTCCTTCCTACTTCTATTTTCTTTTAATACCCTCCCTCCCAGAATGCCCGACGTGCCACACATTCTTCCCTCTTCTGCAGAGTAATTGCTCCCCAATCAAAAATCTTAGCTCAAGCTGACTTAGCTCAGGCAGGCTTATCAAGGTCTTTTCCCAATAAAGAAGAAATTTTGATACTCACCTCCAAGACCACAGAACTTTCCACCTTGTTACTCAGCTATTACCAAGTTATTATTCTTAATTCTTTGAATTGCTGTGACTCCTCTGAGTAAGAGTGCAATGCTTTTCAGGTCAAATTCAATGCAAAGATGCAGGAAAGAAATGAAAAAGGAACATTATTTCTCTATCTTTTTCTTCCTCTGAAGCATTATGCTTCATAGAGTTCCTCCACAGGTAGAGAAGACAGTGGTCATTCAAGTCTCTGGGACATCCCAGAATTTCCAATGGAAAATTCAAGAGAGGTGTCTGATTGGCTTGCTTGGGTGACAGATGCACGCTGGGTCTCACTGTGAGAGAGCCATCCAGGGGGTGGATTGGAGCGGCTGCCTGGTCCTGGCTCACTTGCTCCATCCATATGGTCATGGGATGTTGGACACCATGATTGACTGCTTCACTAGAACACAGAAACTAGAAATGATCGAGTGGAAAAGAGGAATGTCATTGTTAGAGGGAAAAAACAAGAAAGAATGATAATTAGATAAAAAGTAAAGTTACCAGCATTAATACAGAAAGGCAAATTTACTCTCATTTACCAAACACAAAAGAGGCTAGAACGTGCTAAAAACATTTTATATGTGTAAATCTAAATAAAAATATACATGTATATATATTATTTCTATATAATACACATCCATATAATCTACTATATATATATGTAATGTGTATATATGTGTCTATATATTCTAATATACAAAGAGATATTTCTCTACTTAAACATAATATAATTGTAACTGAAGACCCAAGGCATTTTCAAGGAGAAGTACAAAAAATCTTGAGCAGATACTTGCCATTTCTAACTATTCAGCAGTCTTTTGAAACTCAGGTTTCTATGGGCACTTCTAGAAAATTCCACTAAAGAAGACTTTCCTGTCTTGTAGTTCTTTGACTGAGAATAAATTATAGTAGAGAGGGTGACCTGTGTATGTATTTTTTACTTAAGATAGAATGTGTGAAAACCAGAGGAGTAAAGACTGCATCCTCTATGTTCAAACATTCATTATTCATTATTTTTTTGTTATCTTTATCAAAGAAAGGCTCTTGCTGGAGTAATACCCTTGCCTTTAGCCATGGGCAAGTAGGGATTTTGAGACTAACCACCAAAGAAATACACAGTAATTACTCCTCTGCCTGGGTTGGTTTATGTAAGACCGAATAGGCAGTTGCTAAATTAAATGCTTTGGGCAAAGCCAAGGTCATCCTTTAGGGCATGAATGCTATTGGACAAATTCCAGCATGCTCTTTGTCTACCTGATTAACCCAGATTTGTGTGTGCATGTGTGTGTGTGCATGCACATGCTACTTTGTCTGCTTTAAATGAACTGCAAGAGTTTTCTTTGGAAGGGAAGCAATGGGGAGAAGAAATCCTAGAAGGGAAGGATGCACCTTGAGAGTAGAAAACCACATGAAGGATTGAACTGCCCTTCATTTTTTTTTTTTTTTAAAGATTTATTTTTTCCTTTTTCTCCCCAAAGCTTCCCGGTACATAGTTGTGTATTCTTCGTTGTGGGTCCTTCTAGTTGTGGCATGTGGGACGCTGCCTCAGCGTGGTTTGATGAGCAGTGCCATGTCCGCGCCCAGGATTCGAACTAACGAAACACTGGGCCACCTGCAGCGGAGCGCGTGAACTTAACCACTCGGCCACGGGGCCAGCCCGAACTGCCCTTCATTTTGTTCAGTCATTTATTTATTTAAACATTGTTTTATTAAATTTACTTTATTAAATGTACTGTTTAGTGAAGTTTGGCTTGGTACCAGGTAATGTGTACAGGGATGGGAAAACATTGCTAATTAGTTAACCTCAGTCATTCGCTTGTTGCCCTGCTGTTTGGCACTTGAGTACCAGTTAGGTCTTTTATGTCGCTAGCTGGTGAAAGTGCTTTGTCATTCTGCCCAGCTCTTCTCTGAGCCACTCTGTAGTTCTAGCTACCAAAACTAACATCACTGTTGACCACCCTAAAACCTGGTGCTATAGTGATTCCAACTCTTAGGCATATGGTCTCGTCAGTACAAGGATATATCAGGAAAGAAGATTTACAGTCAGTACATGTGGTCCCTAGAGACAAGGGACAGTGTATTTGATAGAAATACTCTTGAAATGGCTCTGATTATTGCGGTTGAGTTTTTGGTCTTCTCTCTGCTTCTTACCAATAGAAAGGGATAAACTGATTGGTTAAAAAGAAATAAAATTTTAAGTGCTATGACCTTAGTTTTTAAGGAAAGTGAAAAATCCATTTTCCTTTACAATAAAAATAGAGGGCATCTCTCTTAGACTTTTCAATGCTGACTTAATGCTAATACCCGCATCACACTCGAAGTAACCCTGGCCGATGTTTCATAATGAATCTGCCTTGAAATTCATCCCAGAAAGTCAAGTCTGTAGGGGGAATGCAAGACTCTAGCACGAAGGGGAGAGCTTCAGATCAGCCCAGAGACTGATGACAGCGCACTTGCACTTGCACTGAGGTTTCCATGGGCTAGTGACTGATAATGTGAGTGATAGAGAGCTGGAAATTCCCTGGTACCAGTTTCCCCTCAGTCTTTCCACAGGGAGTAGTATAAATTGTGCCCTTTACTGAGTGTTTGATACGATTAAAACAGTAGTGAATTTAGGGAAACAGTTCCTAGGTAGCTTTCTCTTCATAAACTAGTTTGCACATCTTCTACATTCTCCTAAATTTCACATAAATTGAATGGTGATTTTTAAAAATGTGACAACAAAGCCATGGAAAGATAGCGAAAAGCACATGCCTGTCATTTCAGTCGCATATGGGTATACGCAACTACTTAAATGACTAATAATATAATAGTACAATGAGCCTGTGACAAGCGTTCTATAGACTTTCAAATTTTAAGAAAATCTTGCATATTTTTTTCAAATTCAACTTCAGTGCTTCACTACATAGGAGAGACTTAGAAAGTTATTGTACCTCAAATTTCTGCATGAAAAACTGAGACCAGGTATATTAACAGTTTTTTTTCTAATGTCATATGTCTACCGGACCTATGACTCTCTGGTTCTCTTTCCACCAAGCACCCTACTGTACGAATATCAGAAAACAAATGACAAATAGATTAAGTTGACTTTGGGAAGCAAGGCAAGGCACAGCCCATTATGAATGGGCAGAGATTCCTCTGTATGGCCCAGTAACTCTCCCATGGTTCAACTTAACGGTAAAGCCACACACAAGTAGCAGTGAGTGACAGGAATGAGCACTCCAGAGTCAGACCAACTGGGCTTCCTCCCCAACTTAATCACTGCCACCTTTAGTCAATTACTCTTCTTCTCCAAGTCTCAATTTCCTCAAATGTAAGATGGCAATCATAATAGCATTTCCCTCCAAAGCTTTTTCCGAGGATTTACTAATTGAGACAAATGAAGTATTTGCCACAGTGCCTGACGTACTGGAACTCTCTACAGTGTTAGTGGCTTCCATTCTCATAGACACATGTATTGCATTCTTGTAAATGAGAGAAATCTTTCTGCATCCACACTTTGTCTCTGGGGTTTGCTCTGGTGGGAAGGATGCTTTCTTAGAAATGTGAACCAGAAGATGACTTAAAAAAAGGAACTGTTTTAACCCAGGAGAGATGAGCTTACTGGTTTGCATGGTACTTTAGCAACATTTCAAATATACACATGTACTTCTGGAACATGGTAGAAGAAGTAAGCTAAAATACACTTCATAATGAAGTAACAAGGATTTTAATTCTTTCTTAGAAATAGAGGTGAACACAGATGTGGGGATGGAGGAGGAAACAGGAGAAGAAGAAAGATAGGATGAGGATCCAATTAGATAATAGGAGAGAATTTCCAGTAACCTACTGGCAGGTAGAAGGTTAAAAAAGACAAAAGTTGGTAATAATTTACCATATTAGAAAAGGCTGAGCTACTTTAGAACAGTGGGTTTTGAGACTGTCACCGTTTTTGGACTGTTAACAAGTCTCAGTAAAAGTCTTTTTCATGAATCAACTAGACGTTAGTGACGCATTGTGGAAGAACAGGGAGGAAGGATGGCCAGTGGAGTAAGCAGAGGTGTGGGCAGGAAAGAAGGCGGAAGCCACTGTAAGAACAGAAACACATGGGGCCAGGAGCCACAGGCGTGTGAGCCCACCTGAGCAAGCTCTGAATGTCCAGGGCGCACAGAATGCAGGAATTATAGGAAATAATGACTTCATAAGGCCAGGGGAGGGGGAGACATTTGGATTACATACACGTAAAGTACACACACACATTAAAGCAAGCATATTACAAATATAGATATTTTCATACAAATTCATGTTTTTTGTCTATTGTTTTCTGTTTAGTTTGCTCAATTCGTAAATCCTTTGTTTGGTTAATTTAAGGAAGCAGAATCATTAGGAGGCAGATAAATGTATTTATTTCCCAAACTTATTTGTTCTCTCTAGATTTAAAGAAATATAATGGCTAGAATTTCATGCTGATTTGTAGACTTCATATTACCCGCATTCACTGCTATGTACACCCTCCTCTAAAACTGTGTTGTGACTTTTAAAGAAGAAGTGGCACTATGAATGGAATAATCTAGGTGGGAAGGGATCAGCCTTAACATCTGCCCTTCCCTTCTTTTTCCTGGAGTGCCAATTCAGTGAATGATCATTTGCCCCCCACACTCAACCAGATCTCTAACTGGGCTTTTATGGCAGCTGCGAACGTGCCTGGTTTCTAGAGACTTCTGATTCCTCACAGGCTAATAGTTAAAGACCCACAGAGGCTGCTGCAAAATGCTAATCTCATTTATGTTAAATAAAGCATGACAATCTAATGGCTTTTAGAGGTCAAAGTTACAGTTTTCATTAGGCAGACATAATCTATAGGATAGTGTCACCCAAGAGTCTAAATTGTTTTAATCTAGAAACCATGGAATAGTGAACACTATTGACATTATTATCACTAAATTACAATATATTTTGCTGATTGCTAACACTAATTAAGTGCATAGTGTGTCTCAGATCTTCTGCTAAGAACATGGCAAGAATTATTCTCATCACAGCTCTGTGAGGTATGAACTAATATTTTCCCCACTTTAGGGATGAAGAAACTGAGGCTAAGAGGTGTGAAATCACCTTCATAAGGCTGCACCTTACGAAGTGGCAGAATCCAGTTCAGCCCCTGTGCTCTGTACCACTTCTCTGAACTACAGACTAAAGCCGAGCAGTATTGTCCCCTATCAATTCAGTTCCACTCCCTGCTTATAGAAGTTGCCTCCAGAGGGAAATTGTCACCTTCATTCCTGGGACCCCGATGCAGTACCTTGCACCTCCATTCTTGCCTAAGATCAGAAAAGAGGGAGAAGGCAGGAGCTGAAAAGCCCCACTTGTAATTCCATCCATCTGATACGCCAGTCCAGCCTGTATTGCATGTCACTCCACATCAGGCAGAGAGTGAGGCCAAATTAAATCCGGCTGTCAAGACACCCAGATTTGCAGCAAGTAGAGATGCTCTTTACTCTTTATGTGAAAGCTCTGATTGAAAAGACAAAAAGAATTTAATCAGTCATTCTGTATTGCAGCACTGGTAGCTTCGAAGTTTTTGACTTGCTTTCCACCCTTGCCTGCCCTCTTCTTTTGAATGCCAATGTGCACTGCTTTGTTTGGGATAAGCCCTCCCAGCTAAGCTTCAATAATTGGATTAATTGATTAATCGCACACTGTGTGAGTAGCTCCTATAAGTCAGCAGTTTATAGGGCTGAGCAAACAGGCAGGTGCTGGACCAGAAAGGGCACACTTTTCCGGGGTTGGCTTGGGGTGATGCTTTAAAGTTGGATGGTGTGAAGTGGAAACGCCAGTGCAACCTGAAGGTGATAAGAAGGACAGTTCAGTAGTGCCAGTCACTTGGGCAAAGGGACACAGAACTGGAGGGGAAACATGCAGTAGGAGGAATTGTGGATTTTTGCCTGAATCTCTCTTAACATCCAGTGAGATTAAAGTCGGGAGATGATGGAGATATCTTACCAGAGGCAAGGCAAGCCTCTCTTAGCAAGACTGACTCAGAAGTAAGTGCCCTGGTTTTGATGACCTTGGTAAGATCTGAGGATGTAAATAACTATTTGTCACAAGTCATTAGCCAGCTATATTGCCGAACTAAAAGAGTGGCCATTCATCCATGACTGAGGCTTCTCTGCAGTGAGACAAAGTGAGAACTCTTGAAAAGTGGTTGACTTTTTTGAATAAAAATGTGAAATGAATTACTCCATTACCGCCACATGGAAACTCATAAAGTTCTTTTTTTTAATTGAGGTTTAATTGACATACAACATTATATTAGTTTCATGTATATAACATAATGATTTAATGTGTATATACTGCAAAATGATCACCGTAATAAGTCTAGTTAACATCCATCACCATAATTACTTACAGATTTTTTTCTTATGATGAGAACTTTTAAGATCTACTACTGTCTTAGCAACTTTCGCATACGCATTACAGCATTGTTAACTATAGTCACCATGCTGCACATTACATCCCGATGACTTATTTATTTATAACTGGAAGTTTGTGACTTTTGCCTTCCTTCACCTATTTTGCCCACCCTCTACCCCCAGCCTCTGACAACCACCAATCTGTTCTCTCTATATATGAGTGATTTTTTTTAATATTCCACATATAAGTGAGATCATACAGTATTTATATTTCTCTATCTGATTTATTTCACTGAGCATATTTCCCTCAAGCTACATCCATGTTGTTGCAAATGGTAAGATTTCATTCTTTTTTTATGGTTGAATAGCATTCCATCATATAGTTATACCACCTTTTCTTTATCCACTCATCTTTCAATGGACATTTAGGTTGTTTCCACATCTTAACTACTGTAAATAGTGCTCTAAAATACATGGTGATGCATATGTCTTTTCTAGTTAATGTTTTCATTTTCTTTGGATAAATAACCAGAAGAGGAATTGCTGGATTGTATGGTAGTTCTATTTTTAATTTTTTGAGGAAACCTCCATATTGTTTTCCATAGTGGCTGCACCAATTTACATTCCCACTAACAGTGTACAGGGTTCTTTTTTCTCCATATCCTCGCAACACTTGTTATTTTTTGTCCTTTTGATAATAGCTAGTCTAACAAGTATAGGATGATATCTCACTGTGGTTTCAGTTTGCGTTTGTGGTTGTAATTTGCATTTCCCTGACGATGAGTGACGTTTCATGTACCTGTTGGTCTTCTGTATGTCTTATTATGAAAAATGTCTATTCAGAACCTCTGTCCATTTTGAAATTTTTTAGAGTCTTTTTTTTTTTTTTGCTATTGAGTTGTATTAGTTCTTTATAGATTTTGGATATGAACCCCTTAGCAGATGCATGATTTACAAATATTTTCTCCCATTCAGTAAGTTGCCATTTCATTTTGTCGATGGCTTCTTTTGCTATGCAGACGATTTTTAGTTTGATGTAGTTCCACTTGATTTTTGCTTTTGTTGCCTTTGATTTTGGCGTCAAATCCAAAAAATCATTGCCAAGATCAATGTCAAGGAGCTGACTGCCTATGTTTTCTTTTAAAAGTTTTATGGGAAACTCATAAAATTCTTAAAGTGGGTTCCTACTATCGTGTCTAGGTGTCATGGCAACTACCAAAACAGAAGTTAAGAAGGGCTGAGTTTATGCATCTCGGGTGGATTCGTGACGCCTCTTAAAGAAGTTTTCACCTTGTATTGCATAGTAATTATATGTTGTTTTTTCCCCCTCCATGAGAGTTTGAGCTCCTTCTACACATGGCAGTGTCTTATTCATCTTATTTCCCTAGCGTTTGGTGTTGTTTCATAGACTGAGTACTCATTAAACACTGTGCGTGAAACGACATGAAAATGACAATCATTATTTGCACATCTTTTTCAAAGGGCTTTCCATATGTAATCTCCAATCCTTACACTATGCCTTCAAAATAAGAGTTGTCTACATTTTACAAAACAAGGAAATTTAAGCTTACAAGTCAAGCAGATTGCAGAAGGCTGTACGGCTATAAGTGGTACATCAATGATTCAAATATGAGTTATTCTGAGGTCACAATGCAAGCGTTTCCAGACAAGAAAATTAGAATGATGAAGAGAGAAAGAAGACAAAGTCAGAAAACTTCAATTGCTGGAAAACTGTGCTGTGGTCTTCAGCCAAACATTTCACCTTTCTTGCTTCAGTTGCAATTCTGTAAAATGAAATAGTCGCTATTGCCTAAAGGTGACAGTTAAATTAGATAATCCTTGAGGTCATTTCAGCTATAGAAAAAATAAATTCTTAACCATTATTATTCTTGGATTAACAGGAGGTCATTATTCAAGACAATCTTAAAATGTCTTTCATTTTCCAAGTAAGAGAATTATACTTTGATGTAAACATACTTTAAAACTACTCAGTCTGTTCCTTTCTCTAAATGATTTATACACATTTAACTCAAACTTAGAATTTTTTACGATAGCACCAAATGACTGAAGATCTGAAGCCCGCTGACAAAAGCTTCTGGGAATTCCACTTCCTTAAATTCCTCTTATTGGCAATAAAATATCAATGATGATAGAAAGTTAAGAATGATTATGTTCAATTGACACATAAGCAGGCTGTTGGATTCGTGTTTTCCTTGTACAGAATTATGGAGTTTTGAATAAGGACGAAATATGAATGAAGAGAGAAGCTCTACTGAAAAGAGCTTGTTTTTCTTTTTCTTTCTTTTAGGACAGACAGAACTTAGGCTAGAGTCTTCTGAAGACTAGACATAGGGGTCAAGGAATAAGTGAGGCACATAGCTTAGTGAAAATAGCCTTAGAACCAAGTTCAGATCTGTTGAAGAGAGGGGATGAGAAGTATACACCTCAAAATTCATTAGAACACTGAGGTCTGGTCTTTAGCTAACTCATTGAATGGCTGAGGTCTACCTAACGATCCTTTTCTTCGTTTCTCTTTATTCTCCTTTGAAACCCTTGCAATGTCTTCCACTCCTATCATTCTAATGAGTGTCTTATCTCCAAGATTACTCCAGTAATTGTAGTTGAAAACTACAAAATACCCTGTATGGCAAAATATTTATAATTCTCCATATTCCCTGGTAAACATATATTTACGTGTTAAATAAATGAATAAAGAATAGAGGAATAAGGGTAAGTAGACATATAAAGATGCAACAAGTAACGAAGTGCCACAGAATGGGTTTAAAGTCTAAGATATACATTTTTGAAACAGAAGTCACCTGGAAGATTCTAGGGCTAAAAAAAGCTAGAGGATATGCTGTCACCGCCTGAGGAGCTTAAAATCATGTTATATTTACAAGGCCATTGACCCATTTTCTCTTTTCTCATCTCTTATTCTGAACCAGATGAAGATACGTCTTCTGTACTCATGATTACAACTGCAGGATAGAGACTGTGGGAGAAAAACCAGGTTAGGTTCAGTACTAAATCTATGAGGGGAAGTGGTGCGATGTCACAAGTTCTGCATGGTACCAGGCTGTGTTGCTCAAAGAGTCGTGTCAGTTCAGAAGGACAGGAACCCTCCTGTGTCTTGTTATCCACACTATCTGCAGCACTAAACATATAAGTGGATATTAAATAAATATTTGGTGATTGATTAAAAGAGTTAGTGGATGAATGAATGTAACTGAGTATTCCAGGACAAACAATGTACATACACAATTTATAGTGAGAATATCTTTTCAGCATAGCTTAAATCTGAATGGAGACCAATCAATGAAAAATAAATTAAAAGCTATGTAACATATTTGGGCCATGATTACATAGTCTACGTTTTCAAGGAAGGCCTTGGCATTCATCTGACAAATGTGACTTCAGGCTTAGAAGTAAATGCCAAAGTAAGCCACAGTATGACATAGGTTTTACAAGCCTCCTCTGTTTTTCTCCCAAAGGAGTAAAATGTATACGTATATTTTACCAGTTTTAACTTTAGGGCTGACATCCATCACTGCCTGTAGATGGCTTAGGAAGAGGGACTCTGTAAAGGCATGTCATCTCTTTTCTCCTTCCTCCTACCTGCCTGTACTTTGCATTTTTGTAAGACATTTTGGTGAAGGTGTGACAGATTCTCGTTTGGCTAACATACCATCATCAATGACTGGGTGCTTAATAAGCCATCTGAAGGTTTGTCCCCAAGTGCCACCATCCCTTCTCCCTCTCCTCACATAGGGGAATGACTATAGAGGGACTTAGGCTACTATACCTTTGGACTTCACAATCAGCACTCAAGTGTATATTCTCCATTTAGGATTTGTCCAGTATTATCAAAACTCACCAACCCTGAAAGAATATGGCTTATACTCATGGCTGAAATTTATTTTAACTCAAGGAGGATGAAGAGAAAATAAACATGAAAAGAGCCAGGATTTTCTTTTTTCTTTTTTTTTATTAGAGGCTTAGAACTCTGACACCAATCAGTGTTTGATAAACAGACATGGCAGGCAGTAAGAAAACAATCAAATAATGGACATAAAATCCATCATCCACACATTACCATATTAAGTTACTCACTTTATCACCCTGTGCTAGCAGTGTCCAAGTAAACTTTGGCCTCGTAAGAAAGATTGTTGACAAATAATAGGAAACAATTAGGGAAGGATCTTTTCTCTTTTTATTTCTCTATTAGTGAATTGGAAACATTATCAGTTGCATAACCCATAACCATTCTCCCAGATTCCTTACTAATATAATCCTGATTTCATTTATTACAGCAATCAACTCAGCTCCAATATCCCTTACAGTTAGGCATACCATCAGATGTTCAATGAGATGAACTGGAGCTTCCTGGGAAATTTTTTCTTTTCTAATAAAAAAGTTCAGGCATAGCTGGCACCTACTTTCCCTCTTATATTTACTTTGAATGAACACGATGTCTGAGGTTGTGATAATGACACAACAGGCATGAGAGTGACACCACCACAGTAAGCATGGCTGAAGTAACATGCTTGGGTCTCAGATGACATCACTGAATGTCTAAATCCAATACCTGTAAATGTCTACCTGTTATTACTTTGGGAAAAACAAACAAATAAGACAAACAAACAAAAAACCTGTTTGCTTAGGCCATATTTTTTCTATCACTTGCAGGATAATATAAACTATGTGAGAAATATAGTGTAATTCCTGATAATGGCACTGTACTTGAAATAGTTAATAATACAACTCTTTAAAATGGCATGTGGGTATGAAATTCAGTCCACAAGTTCATACATGTAAATAATGTAACTATTTTTGTTTTTATTCCACAAGGCATCAGGCTAAAATGTTAACTCTGCCTTTCCCAATTTTCATCCCAATCAAGTTTATCACACAGTTATGGAGTCCCATGCTGTGCCAATTTATGGGGTCGAGGAGTAAGGGAAACTTCCTCTGTCATCAGTCATTGGTTCACACAAATTGAATGAAAATGTCATTGTGCCTCTCAATATGGCCTCAGCCAAAGGAGTTCTGCCACTGCTTTATCCATCAAAAGTCCACAAATTTTTGTTAGATTGCCTATGATTCCATTTTCCCAGCTGTATACCACAATTACTCCTTTTCAGAGTCTTGACACCTCCCTCGTGGTGCTTCTAAGAAGCAAGATGTTTCATGTCCGTTCTCTTTTTTTCTACTTGAAATCCACAGCTTTCTATTGGCCTCCCACTCTCCCTCCTTATTTCTCTCCCTCACTGCCTCAGGGAAGATGTTTCTAATTGGTAGAAATTCTTCACCTTTCCTGTATCATCAAGGGACTCAATGTCTAAGAGTCCCATTCCCTCTTCCTTGTACATCATCCACAGGAACAAGATTCTCTCAGTTTTCATAAGGAATTAGGCTCCAGAAACAAAGCCAAAATACTGTGTGCTCTCTGGTTTCTAATCTTGCCCCACGCTTCCCTTAAGGTGATAGAGCATAGTTCCAGCATGTTGTCTGAATGGAGGACAGAAGAACAGGAAGATACGGAGAGGAATTAATTAAAACAACAGCACAAAAAAATGGTAACTATCTAACATATGGAGATATGGTGGGGGTAGGGTGAGGAGGGTTACACGTCTTAATTTTGCCAAGCACGTGGGCCTTGTATGACAGGCTCAAACAAACTCTTAAGTCAATTCCTGGGTACCTTGGATAGTTTTTGTACCTGAGGTTGTCCATCATTGCAGCATTCAGGGCTACTGAAGGGATTGTAGAGAGTGTGAAGAGTAGGATAAAAACCTTAGTTAAGGAATTAGTATAAGAAGGATGTATTCCTCCAATTAGTTACCATTTTAATCAAGTCATAATATGTCGAGCCCTATCCTAGGCTGTTATGGCTGGGGGAGCATGGTAGCAGCAAGGAGATAAAAAAGAATGAACAACCCAGGGCCTTTTCAACTTGCATACGAAAAGAAACCGCTTGAAAACAATAGAAAACAAAAATGTATAGAAGTGTATGTGTATATATATATACATATATATATAAAATAAATATATATATTTAAGTATGTAATAGTACATGGCTCATGTTGTATGAATCCAAATTTGTCCTCCTCTTTCCATCTTGAACGCCAACACTCTAGACGAGGCCATGTTTCTCTCTTACTTGACTTACTACCATAACCTCTCTCCTCAATATGACTATTTCTAGATTTAAGTTCTAAAATACTCTCATCATATTGAAACCAGAATGCTCTACTGAAAACATGAATATGATAATATCACCTGCCTACATAGTTCTCTTCAAAAACATTCTTATGGCTCTTAAGATAAAGCCTAAATATCTTCAGGGGTCTGCAAGGTTCTGTCCACCCCGTACTGTCCCACGCTGCTGAATGCCATAGGCTTTCCACACTGCTCTCTATCGTTCGTCCTAGGTGTCTCCAGCCCTCCATAAGCCTTCTCACTTGCTGTTGCCTCTTTTTCCATTTAAATCCTATTCCTCTTCCTCTATCATCTGGGAATTGACCTCAGCTGAAATGTGTCATTCTTTGTTTTTTCTTCCCAGCACCCATCCATGCTACCCTCCACCTCAGACTCCTATCTGACACAACACTGTTTTTGTCCAGGTGCCCACCTTGCCCCCGTAGAACCCATGTGTCTCAGTAGAGGACCCCTCCCTGCTCCTATGGTGGCCTGATTTCAAAGCAGCCGTGCTGTCTGTCCTTCCAGAGAATAGTGTGGGAAGCCAGGTGTAAGTCAATTATCCACAGGATTCTCCTAGCCAAGGATATTGATCTGGCAGGCATGTTACTTAGTTTGGGCTAATGACACTAGTGCAAAGATTATGAAGGGCTTCTGGGAAATTTTTTCTTAATTCTAAAGAAAGAGACACTGAAATAGACACCTCTCTCTTCCTCTTCATGTTCTGTGTGTGTGTAAGCCTACAAACTGCCATAGTCATTTATTCCCAGAGAGAGGATAATGTTATTGCCAATAAGGGGCACAAACAACTGAGTATGGAAAGAAGAAATAGAAAAGCAGCCACTGAGTTAAGCTAACTCTGAACTCTATCCACATATTGTACTTCCAAAATTTGGACTTCTGCATTAGTTTTCCAGGGTTGCTGTAACAAATTATCATAAACTGCATGGTTTAAAACAACAGAAATTTATTTTTTCATGCTTCAGGAAGCCAGAAGTTCAAAATCAAGGTATCAGCTGGGTTGGTTCCCCTTGAAGGCTCTGAGGGAGAATGTGTTCCCCGCCTCTCTTAGCTTCCGTGATGGCCTGCAACCCTTGGCGTTCCTTACCTTGTAGCTGCAGCACTCCAATTTCTGCCTCCATCGTCACGTCACCTTCTTCCCTCTGCATATGTCTCCTCTGTGTCTTTGTCTTCACATCTCTCCCTCCTGATAAGGGCCACCAGTCATTGGATTTAGGGCCCACTCTAATCCAGAACGGCCTCATTTTAACTGGATTTACTTGATTACATCTGCAAAAACCTTATTTCCAAAGAAGGTAAATAGATAGACGGGTTAGGGCTTCAAAGTGTATTTTTCAGAGGCACAATTCAATCCACATGAACAAACACAATTTTTCTTTTTTTAAACACTTGGCATCATGGTTTCTATTATTTGCCATTGTCTACTCCTTACCCTGGCTTCCAAATTTGGAGTGCTCTTCCTTATATTCTTTTGCAAAGTTTGTCTTCTCCATCACTGAGCTTCACTCATAGTGCCCTGGTTGTTTCTGAGAATTGTTTGTTTCTTCATCAGCCCTTGCACACAGCTCCTTTTGCCTGTCTCAGTCGCAATTCTGTCTGTAACACCTAGCAGGGAACTTGACACATATTTTCTGCTCCATAAATATTTGTTGAATGAATAAGTTAAATAGAATTTGAGAAACATAAAAGTAGGAGGTACTTTTAAATCATCCAAAATACCACTACCCACGTGAAAACACTGTAAATATATTTGTGTAAATCCTTCCAGCATTTTTATGCAAAGGTTTTTCGTTCCATAATTACCATACTGCTATAAAATCGTGTCCTGCTTTTTTCACTTTATATAACATTTTTCTGTTTTTGCAATTTCCACAAACTTTTTAAATAGTTGTGTCAATTCCGTTGAATAATTGTATAAGAATATACTTAAACATTCCCTGAAGGTGGGACATTTAGCATATTTTTGTCCTTTTCAAGATTTTCTTAAATTTATCTTTCTTTATACATAAATATTTTCCTAATATCTAGGACCATTTCCTTAGCATCAATATAAAACTGACTTAGTTAAATTAAGCTTAAAGACCCCTGAAGGGATGCAGGAATTCAGAGAAAGAAGAGATCTACTTTATGGACTGGAAAAATCACAAAGGTTCCCATGAAGTTGGAGTAAAACAAACCAAATTAGGGAGCAAGCAGGCCATGCACTTTCAAGAAGGACTGAGAAGGGAGAATGAGAGCCTGGGCTCCTTCCTCATGGCCTAATTTCTCATTGTGCAATGTGACTCTCATTTGTCAGGCCATGGTGTCAGAAGTTAGTAGCTCCCTAGGTTTTATCTGACTCCCAAGAAATCAAAAAAAGACAAATTCAAGAGTAGGAAATAAGGGAGGAATATATTAGTTTTCTCTTCCTGGCTTCTCCTCATTGAATGCATTGACAATAACATATACACTTAGCTTGCTTTGGGGACACATTCAAATGCAACCTACAAATAAGCCATGAAAATGACATCCTAGATAAGGGGGCTTTGGTGAAAAGAGTTCATAGACTGAGCCTTATGTTTTCATAATAAACTTAAAGTTATTGAATAGATTGAATACAAAGCAATGGAGTTTGGGTTTTTCCTCTAAGAAAGAGTATTATAGAGGAATGAATTCAGTATAAAGGTTGGCAAGTGGTTCTAGTGCCACCTCTGCTACTTCTCTGCTTTGTGATTTAGAACAAAACCTATTGCAGCTTTTTTCCTAGGATTTGGATTCCACATTCACAGATTGAAATATTCGGACACGGTAATTCTTTAGATGCATTACCCTCTAAAAACCTTTGACTCCAGCAATGCATGATGTATATGCAACTTATTTATATTTGTTGAATATTGATTCTGTCCTGGCAGTAAGATAACAAACCGTGGTCCCTAAGAGTTAATTTTGAACAGTAGACTTCCATTCAATTCACTGAAGTAGGCTGGGTTCTTGGCAGTCAGATAAATGAAAGCTGAAGTTGTTTACAAGAAAAGTCCAGCATCTTGAGAGTTTTCCATAGTTTATCCTAAAGAAAAAATCTTTCTGAAGTTCACATATTTCTTCCATAAAAGAAACAATTTGGCCCCAACTCTATAATAGTCACAGTGCATCTGTCAGAAGTAAAATGTCAAGGATTTTGCAAATATGTTTTACAAATATCACAGAAATTCAAAGGCAGAAATTCACGACAATGGAGAACAAAAAGAAAATCAATGGTATTTAGATTATTCAATAAATTCTCCTGATCATTCATACATAGTATGTGTTCTACTGATTTTGCTCTACTGAATTAAGGTATTTTAACAAGAAATTTTTGTTTTGCCTCCAGGATTTTAAGGGGAAGTGGACTCCAGGATTATTGCTGTTCTAAAGAAGAGGATACTAGGAGTGGTTGCTGTGTTTCCAAGAGTCTGCATTGGCAGATGGTTTGCTGTGTATATGTTGCCACATATTTTTAGTTCTTTATTCTTTAGTCTCTCAATGCTGAAAGTTAGAGAGTGGATTGTTATAAATGAGCCTAACATATTTGAGTGAGTGATGCTACTAATGATTTAGCGATAGATATTGAAGTTGAAACAACAGGGCCCTGAGTATACCAAATGACATCCAACTCATTAGAAATTCCGGTAATTATTTCAAGTAGCTAGTTATGATTTTGGAATACTGGGAAAATGCCACTACCTGTTCTACAGGTCACCAGGTAGTCCTCTATAATTTTATTAAGAAGTTAATGGTTAGTGGGGGAAAAAAGCTAGATGTCACAGTTAACTGCCCTTGATCTGCTGTTGTTGAGCCAGATGCCATACTCTGTGCTGTGACTAATCCAAACTCTGTCCCCTCCCCTTCCTCCCCTGCAAAGCCTTATTTATCAACAAGATGAACCAAGGCTGGGCTTTGGGGGAAGTAGGGAGGTCTGATTTCTAATTGCAAAACCAGTACTTCCAACTAGTGTGGTCATTAACAAATTCTTCAACATTTTTGAACCTCACTCTCCCCATCAGTAAAATGTGGATACTGTCTTCTCACATGGCTTCTGTGAAGATTAAATGAAACAATGCATGGAGACCATCTAGTCCAGGGTCAGAAGCATATCCAGGAAGCAATGCGATGTCTGGGTCCCTGCCCAAGCCTTTCTCCTCTCCTCTCCATTGTAGCATCTGAAATCCAGCAGGCTCAGTCACAAGCAAGGTCATATGAGCAACGATGGTCTTAAACAGGACAAATTCAATCAGCTATTTTTGAGTTTATTGATTTTTGTGACTTAATCTTATATTTAAAATTGGGGCAGAAATGAAGTTCATTGGAACGCAATGGGGTAGATTTTGATAAAGGAACCTGAAACTGGACCCACACATTAGTACGTAGAGAATAGCCAACCAAGAAAAAGAACTGTAATCAACAAAGACAATGGAACAAATATTCACTGTTCTCCTCCAGTGGCAATTTGGATTTCTCTCTCATTTACTCACTCACTCTGGAGTTGGCTTCTGCTTCACACCAACTAGCTGTAGAATAGCCTATCTTTTGTTTTTCTTGTGAAGAAGATTGGTCCTGAGCTAACATCTGTTGCCAATCTTCCTCTTTTTGCTTGCAGAAGACTGTCATTGAGCTAAGATCTGTGGCAATCTTTCTCTATTTAGTATGTGGGACACCACCACAATATGGCTTGATGATTGGTGTGTAGGTCCACATCTGGGATCCGAACCTGAGAAATCCAGTCCACCAAAGCAGAAAGCACGTGAACTTAACCACTATGCCACTGGGCCATCTCTGGAGAATAGGGCTGGCCCATCTTAAATTAAAAAAAAACAAATAAAAAATTTAAAAAGCAACACAAAAAGCTTTCAAAGTGAAACAAAATCCCGTTTGATCCTATATCCCCTCCATCTGGTCCCTACTGTCTCCTCTCCTCTTTATAACAAAATTCCTCAACAGAATTATAAATATTCACTGCTTTGCTTCCTTATCTTTCACCTTCAGTTAATATTCCATGCAATCCAACAAAACAAGGCAGAGTCCATCAAGATCAGTAAGACATGACCAGGATTGGGGTAAAAATCCTCGGACTTTAATACTGAAACAAGACATACTGATGAAACGGCCAGATTCCAATTAAATGATCTGTTTGCTGTTTGTAAAAGTGAACATATATCCTGAGCCATTTACCTTATATTTACTTGAAAGCCTCACCAGTCATAAGATTTCTATACATAATAAACTCTGCTTAATAACAATTGAAGAAAACCATTGTGAAACACACATGTGATGTACTCAGGTCTGCAAGCATGACTTCCGTACTATGATTCAACCTAATAATCCCCAAATCAAGGGATGTTCTTCTAATAAACAACAGCAAGAAAAATGAAAATTCAATCATACTTATATTCACTGTACTGTGAATTTTATATCAAATAGCAAGAATTGATCAATTTGATGAGATTAGTATAAATTAGCTGTTCTAGCAACCCACATCTTATCCTAGGGGAATCAAGGTACAGGAAATAAATGCTCACTTAGTAGAGATCTACCTCTTTTTTCAAGATCAAACAAAATTCAAAAGTATTTCAGGGGCTGGACCCGTGGCTGAGTGATGAAGTTCCTGCACTCTGCTGCAGGCGGTCCAGTGTTTCATTGGTTCGAATCCTGGGTGCAGACATGGCACCACTCATTGAGCCATGCTGAGGCGGCATCCCACATGCCACAACTAGAAGGACCCACAACTAAGAATGTACAACTATGTACCGGGGGGCTTTGGGGAGAAAAAGGAAAAATATTTAAAAGATCCTAAAAAAAAAAAGTATTTCATTTCCTCACAATTGGTTCTAAGGCCATTGCCTACTAGAAGCTCAAATCAGTTTATTTCCCTAGAAATAGAGGAAGGGGACATGTAGGAAGCCATCAGATAAACACCTCTGCTTAGTGCACAATATCACACCTTTAAATTATGAAATTCTAGGAATAATGCAAGTATTAGAAGGTTTTAAAATGCAGGTCACGTAGAATGATAGTAAAGTGGCTGAGAAAACTGTCACATTACTTAGTGTTTATATACAAGATTGAATATAAAATTGTGTGTCCTGCATTTGAAAGGATGTGGGATTGTTAGCATTTTAAATAGCTTGGACTCATAAATACTGCACTAAGCCTAGAGTAAAATGGTCTAATTGTCATTTACTTTCAGCCAGAGATATTGGAAGTGGAGACTAGCACGTAGCTTTGAGAACAAGCCTCAAAACTGTACCACTTGCTGCTCACAAGTTTCTGATCCAGCATGCCCACCATCCCCTCCTAATAAGATACAGGAGGAAGTAGCAGTTAGGCATGGATCTCAGGTCAAACTGTGGGCTCTGAGACCAAACACAATTTCTTATCAGATCATATCGGGCCTGGAGGGAGAAGAAAAAAGATTCAAATCCTCTCCTTGAACTCCAATCTCCCATGTGACTAACAAGCATGTCCCAGTTGGGGTTTTAAAACCATAGACTGGGGGCTGGCCTGGTGGCATAGTGGTTAAGTTCACGCACTCTGTTTTGGCAGCCCAGGTTTCATGGGCCCAAATCTCAGGCGTGGACCTACACACCACTCACCAAGTCATGCTGTGGTGGTGTCCCACATACAAAATAGAGGAAGATTGACACAGATGTTAGCTCAGGGCTAATCTTCCTCACCAAAAAACACACAGACAAAAAAAGCCCCTACAGATTCCCTGAAATGATTTCCAGGCTCCCTCTAGACAGAACTAATGTAAAAAGGGAATAAAAAGTAGAATGTGATTTCCATGCATGATGAAAGTAGAAGGCCACTTGTACTCTTTACTTGAAATCTGGACACTAGACCGAGCTTCCAGCTGAGGCTGGCTGGGGACTGTAAAGAGAGCAGCAACAGTCATGTGACAATGGTGTCACTTCACACAGAAGAGGGGAATCCTCCTGCCCCCCAATTTCCTGAAACACTCTCCTATATTTTCCCTGTACTTGTAACACCTATTTCAGTACTTCACAAGATTATTTCCAGTGTTGAACACAGCTTTTCAAATATTTTTTAGAGTTTTTCCCCGTGCCTATAAGATTGGAACAAACTACGAAACATTACATATGACCTAAAATTTTGGACTTTGTCACACAGAAGAGGCCTGAAGAGAGAGCAACTAGATTAGGTTTCTTCCCCTCTCCTATGAACTGAATTGTATCCCCTCCAAATTCATATATTGGAGCCCTAATACCCAATGTGATGGTATTTTGAGATGGAGTCGATAAGGAGATAATTAAAGTTAAATGACATAATCAGGGTGGAGCCCTGATCTAATGGGATCAGTGTCCTTACAGGAAGAGACACCAGAAGGCTTGCTCCCTCTCTCTGCCTTGTGAGAGCACAGCCAGCAAGGAGCCACCTGCAAGCCAGGGAAAGAGTTTTTGCCAGAAATTGAATTGGCTTGTACCCTGATGTTAGACTTCCCACCCTCCAACACTGTGAGAAAATTAATTTCTGTTGTTTCAGCCACACAGTTCACACTATTTTGTTATGTGGCCCAAACTGACTAAGATACCCCTCTGATCTTTCACCAGCAGTTGCCAAATATCACTTTTGCTGGTTAAGACCTTCACTGGCACTTGCATAAATTTCTGTAATCACTTCTTAATTGGTCTTCTCTTAAGTTTCTCTCCCTCTAATCTGCAACCAACATTTGCTCTAATCTCTCTCTCTCAGCACCTACTTGCCCTTAGTCTCCCAGACACTTCAACTTCAAAACAGGGAGGCAAAATTGTAGAGTCTGATTGTCATCAAATTTGATATTTTTTCAAGCAAAGGTGTGACTAAGGTCCTTTATTGGTCAAAGATCTACAATGGTGCTGCCTGACATATAAAGATGTTTGAAATCACTTAACCTGAGAAGCAAAGTTTGCCCAATCTTTCTTCAGGCTGCCTTTCCGTATGTCCGGTATTTCTGTCCATCCCACAACCACACACTCTACAGCCTAATAACCTCTGTTTCTCTACCTTCATTCCTTTGCTTAGTTGTCCCTTTCAGTGTCAATCTTCTTGACCTCACAACAGATACAATATTCTATATTGTTTTTCTTTCAAATCAATTTTAAAACTTTGTAGAGAAGGGGCCATCACCTTTAAAGAGATACACAAATAGAGATATTCTGCAATAAAGACACCCGTGCAAGAAATCATTATATCTAAGACACATATACACACCCTGCTGTATAAAAGAATGCCTAGTTAAATTGGAAAGAAGGGGAAGGGAAGGGAAAAGAGAATGAGGAGAAGAAGAAGAAGAGGAAGAAGAAAGGGAGGGGAGGAAAAAAGTCTAGGTCAGAAAAAAAAAGGGACTCAGCCCAAGGAGTTTTAGTAATTACTCATGAAGATTTGGAAATACTACTAAAACATCGTGAGAAATAAATATCAGAATATTACTGCATCATACTCATAAAGGTCGCTATAGAGAAACCTGTACATAATTCACATTTTGTAATATTCTTTTATGTCATTCTAAAAAACAAAATTTTCCTGTGAAGTTGCAAATGAAACAAATAAAAGGAAAGACTCTTCCAGCTATTGTTACTGGTGGATTTGGGGCCCAAGTTAACCTTGCATGGCAGTTGTAGTGAAGATGTTGACACTCCCAGTGGGCAGGCTAGAGAGAAAACATAGTTTGCCAAGGCTTGGCTTGTTTTTATAACAAGAGGCAGTGAAAGAAGGTCCCTTCTTACTCCCACTAGAGTAGGGGCACTTTCTCCCCTCACCACAGCACAGCCTAAAGCCGTAGATTTAGAGAGTCACTTTGGGAACAGTGTACAGATGGCACCTTAAGGTGCCAAATTCTTCTGAGTATTAAAACCCAATCAACATCAGGGCTAGAATGAGGCATCTGGGAGACTATGACCATCAGAATGGTGTAAAGGGACCTTGAAGGAAGCAGCTCATCTTCTAGAAAACAGAATTCACTAACATAATCTCTTTCTCTTTTTACTATTGTAGTGGATGGGTGTGGGGCTTTCATTGTTTTCTCCTCTTGCTAGTGTGAAGTTTAGTGATACACAAATAGAATTTTTTTCGTGAGAGCCCTTGTTAACCACA
Source organism: Equus caballus (assembly GCF_041296265.1). NCBI lineage: Eukaryota > Metazoa > Chordata > Mammalia > Perissodactyla > Equidae > Equus > Equus caballus. The sequence continues at coordinate 40,205,183 of NC_091707.1, read as the reverse complement.
AAAATAAAAATTGTTAATCTACCTAATCACTTAATTTCATATACCCAAGAATCCCTTTTTCTTCTTCTCCAATGAGGCTGTATGTTAATACTTCTCATGGTGACCACAAGAACCAAGCATCTACCTTAGGGATCCACACCACAAACATTTCATAGTTTGCCAGTGAAATTTCAGATAGTGATGGCATTTGATAAAATTTGCCAGTGACTTGAAAAAATGCCTTTTGTAATTAAATCTAACCAATGTGAAATATGAATTCTTAATCAGACTTATGACCTTACTATTGTAATGGGAAAAAATTCAGCCACTTCCAGCTAATGAAATTTGTCTTATCCCTTAGACAATTTTCTACATCTGTGTTCATAGCCTGAATCCTATACAGTGTTGTCCATGCAGCCAACACACTTCATACTGGGAAGAAATTCACTTTAGTTGTGCATCTGATCTAAATTGCCAGGCATCTAGGGAGGATGCATTTAGCACTGATCGTTGAAGAGAAGAGTAGATCTGGCCATTTATAAGCAAAGTGGAAGGAACACTTTTCTTTTTCTCCTTCTGAGTTGGATAACTATCCTTATAAGTTAGCGTATAAAATGAGTTATGGTAGGATCTGATAATCTTTCCCAAATGATTGATCACACAGGTTAATTAAAACTAACATGTCTGTTTTGGCCAACATTCTGAGCTGTTTCTCCAACTTTCTTTTCTTGAAATGAAATCCAGTGAATGAAGGCACTGTATCTTTCTCCTTTGGATTAGATCCTGTGTACTTCTTATAATGGCTCATAGCCATTATAACAGACGCTATCTACTCTGGCTGCTGTCCTCACCATAGTTTAACGGGGCTGTCCTATGGGTGATATTTTCAATGTAGCCCAAATGTCTTCCCTGGATTATAAAACAAAACAAAACATTAAAACTTCCTCATTTATTTTCATGGTGACCAAAATGTCACTCTATCCAATGGACCATTCATCTTTCATTTATTCAGCAAATGGTAGTGAGTACCTAAGCACTACCCTAGAATCAGCCAGCCCTAGTGGTCTAGGAGTTACAGCTTGGTGCTTTCACCACCACGGTGTGGGTTCTTTTCCTGATCACCACCCACCTTCTGACAATTGTCATCCTATAGGGGCTGCATGGAGTTGGAGTTGACTAGATGTCACTAACAACAAACCTTAGAGTTAAAGAAACAAAAATAAAATGAAGAACAGAAAATACAGTGAAAAAAGAGCCATGATACATGTAAGAGAAGGATGGAATTACAGCACCAATAAGGATGTTTTACCTTAAATTGTGCATTTTTTTCTTGGAGTCTTTTTAAAGATTGTTACTAGCATCATTAGATGGACATTGATCATCTTACTGCTTTATGTAAAAGAAATCATCTTCTACTAGTATTGTTAGATCCACATTTTAGTTCCAATTATTTTGTTGTCTAACTAATAATTTAGTTCCAGTTATGCCATGGAGCACTTAGCAATTCATCTTTTATTTTATTTTTTTAGGAATCCATAAGAATTCATATCTCAAATATATATATATATTACATTCTAATATATATATACATATTATGAAAGTCTTGAAGGTACCTCAGAGTTCTATCATTCTAGTAGAATACAAATAAGAAGAATGACAAAATAACAACAGAATGTCCTTCAGAGTGAGACAAGTCTGAATTTTCTTCTCAACTTTATTCCAAAAGGAAATACTTTGGTATAACATTTAATTACTTTGAAATCAACTCTTATCTTACAGTATTGTGAGGATTTATTAAGATACGTGAAGTATCCAGTATAGTGCTTATCATCTCATTTGCTATCAACTCACTACTCCCCACTGTACACACACATATGCACGCATTCATACACACAAACACACACACACCCCACACTTACCCACCTACTTATTACAGCTGAGGTCACTTCACAGAGAATATCCAAGATGGTGAACATGTGCACATTTTCTTTGCGGGAATAAGCTGAGATAACTTCATAGAAATCTTTGGAGCATGGAAGGAGATTGACCAAGGAATTTCCAGGGACTCTGGGCAGCCAAGAAGCACATCAAATTAAGACATACTCCAGAGATGAGGAATGAGAGAAATGGAGCTTGCGAAATTTGTCAAAGTCCACTCTATATTTTTGAAGTTTTCTTCACTTGATCAATGGATGTATACTTATTGACTATCTTTTCTATGTTCATTGTCCCTCTAGGCATTAAAAGTGGAGGAAAAAAGGGATTGTAAAAAAGGTATAATTGGGTCAAATGTGCATTTTACTCGTGACTGACAATGGGTTTTACGTTCTACTTGAACAGTTTATCTTATGTACAATAAAAAAAAAAAACAGTTAATTTTCTTATACCTATGTGACCAAGTGAGCGCTGGACAAAGTTGCCATTGCAACATTAATTTTATGTATAGAAAAGTTCTACATGTATGTAGACACATGTACACACACACTTATTTTTACCTTTTTATTAAGATAATTCTTAAACAGTAAAGTGTACTAAACTTAACCATATAGCTTGATAATTTCTTACATGTGTATACTCTGTATAACCATTGCCCAGATCAAGATGTAAAATATTTCCAGTTTCTAATAGAGTTTTCTCTCCTATTAATTGTATTCTTTTTCAATCTTAGGAAAGGCAGCTTGATTCTTAACCCTCTGTATTCTTTTATAATAATAAAAATGGAAAATCCTTGAAATATTCAAAGAAAACTTCTTTTGCTTAACAATCTAAAATAACCAACTGCAGAAAACTCTATGCTATTCAAGCTCTATTCAAGCTCAGTTTTTCAAAACTTCTAAGAGTGGCATTTCTAAAAAAGAGTGGAATAGAAGTGTAGAGTTTAGACCAAAATCTGCCAATTACTGCCTGTGGCCCTAGACAAGTATCCTTTACATGTCTCAGTTTTGGAATCTGTAAAATAATGAAACAATAATCCTTAGCCTATATACCTTAGAGGAAAATGGCAATGATCAAATGATCAAATGAATATGGTATTACATTTTAAATTGCAAAAGACTATAAAAAACAGCATTGCTCTTTTTATCAGACAAACCAGTTCAGAACATTTCAAATGATTCTGATTTATTCCCAAAGGAAATAGTTGCTATCACTTGATTGGGAAACTATTGAAGTTTTTTCTAATAATCAACTCTTTATACTACATTTGCCCTTATGCAATTTCATCCTGTTAACAAATATCTTCCTTCTGAATTCTTTCCCCTTGGGTATTTATGCTTCTCTGACTGTTCTGTTACAGCAGTGATTATCTGTGATATATGAGAAGGAAATTTTACTGGACTAATAAGACCATGATTATTAAGCCTCATTCAGAGGTGTCTCTCAGAAAGAACTAGTAAGCATTTTGAAATATATAAATGAAAGTCCTGTGAAATGCAAAGTTGCCATAAAAATCACTCACTCTTTCAAACTTAAACTTTTAAATAGGAGACATCTAAATTATGAAAAATACTCTTTGACACCAATGCCATTTATGGTGATTTTATACAAATTTCTATTTGAATCCATGCATATTTACCTCCTGTGGACAATTTTCAGAGTTTATTTTCAGGAAATAATTTTTTTTTTTTCCTTTTCCTTTTCTTTTTTTTGAGGAAGATCAGCCCTGAGCTAACATCTGTTATGAATCTCCCTCTTTTTAAATTTTTCTCCCCAAAGCCGCCTAGGACATAGTTGTCTCTCTCAGTTGTAGGTTTTTCCAGTTCCTCTATGTGAGACACCACCTCAGCAGGACATGATGAGCGATGTTAGATCTGCAGCCAGGATCCAAACCGGCAAACCCTGGGCCGCCAAAGTGGAGTGCAAACTTAATCACTTGGCCACGAGGCCGGCTCCAGGAAGGCATTTCTGTTTTCATTTTTTTCTCTTCACTACATTTGCTGAGGTAGAGGACTAAACTTCCCAGATTGTTTAAATGTGCCTTTTGAAAAATCTCCTGAGTATGGAAAATAACACCCATGCACTGAAAAACTAGGAATCAATATCAAATCAGATTATCTTGTTCTTCACACAAATAGAATTTTTTTTCTAAGAGAAAATGTGAATAGGAGGTAGAAAAATGTATTTTTGAAAAACAGAATAGAAGTAAAATAGAAAAAAAAAGTATTTTTGAGGTCCAACTACTTTAGATAGAAAAGTTTCTTTTCGTACTTTAACATGAACGAAAATAAGCTGGGTGCTCATCCTCCATATTTCCATGAAAATTCTTCCCTAAGCATATTATTTCACTGGGAAATCCAGAGGTCCTCAACCATTTAGTCAACATAAACAGGAAATTTGAAAGAAGCCTAAAAAAAGCCATTTAAAAAAGTGGAAAGCTTCATAAACATTGAATACAATGGAATGAGAAATCTACACAGAAGTGTCAGGTGACCCGAGTCTGAATGCCAACCCTGCCACTTACCATCTATAAAACATCGACAACATGGACCGAGCTTGAGCACAGTATGCTGAGAGAAGCCAGATAGAGAAACACAAGTATTGTATGATATCACTTATACGTGGAATCAAAAAAAAAAAATTGAACATGTGAAAAAAAAAAAACCAGAGAGTAAAATGGTGGTTACCAGGGGACGAGGAGTGGGAGGATGAGGTTGGTGGTGTTTAAGGACACGAACTTATAACAAGCACTAAAATAGCTGTAGAGACTTAATGTACGGTTTATTGAACATAGGCAATAAAATTGTACTATATGTATGTAATGCGATAGATATCTTTAAAATGGCAACCATATTACAATATATAAACGTATTAAGGTAATGGGATATATACATTAAATTTACAATATGTTACATGTCAAACTTATTCAGTAAAGAACATTGATCAAGCCACTAAAGTAATGTGAGGCTTCCTTTTCTCATATCATATCAGTCAGGATGCTTTCCACTGCAAATGTCAAAAGATGCACTAAGCCTGGCTCAGACAAGAGTGTGCGTGTTTTGTTTCCCTGTTTGTTTTGCTTTTTACATAACAAGAAATCTGAAGGAAGAAGCCTCAGAGTTGGTTCATTGCTCCTGTTTATCTTCATCACTGAGTGTCCTGAATCTTCCCATCTCTGCTCTCCATCCTCATTGTGTCAACCTTTGTGGTCAGAAGATGGCTGTTGAAGCTCCAGCATCTCTGAGTATCACATTCTCACAGAAAACCTGAGAACTATGGGTTGCTCTTTCTTATTGGACATTTTTTTTAAATGAGGGATGAGAATCATTCCCAGAATTCCAAAGAATAGAGTTACATGGCCATCCCTAGCCACAAGGCATCCTGGGAGAGAGTGCTATTTTCAGTCGTTATAGTACAAATGAAGCTCTGCCAGCAGGGGCAAAAGGGGAAAGAGATGGCCAAGGGGTTCACAAGCAAGAGTGCCTGTCTACCACAAACATCCAGTTTACACGGTACAGTGGAGGCTCAATCAGATCACATAGTAAATAATTTAGCTTCGTGTCTCAGATAAAGTAAATATATTGAAACACGTGCCCTTATCCATTTGGAATTTTGGAACTAAAATTACAAACTTGCAGCCCGACTGGGCCTAGAGGAGTAATTTTAAAAAATAAAATAAAATTTGCGTAGATTTTTTTGTGATCCAAGATCTAGTTTCAACTATTCCACAGGAATATTGTCTTATACCTGAGCCTATTCACAAGCATGTTACCTGCTTGAACTCTGAAGCCGTTTGCACTTGTGACCCCACTGTAATAATTTTCCAATTATTTTTAAATAGTTTAATAATCATTATGAATGCAGCAAGAAGCAATTTATTCTTTTTGCACTTCAATTTTCTCATCTGTAAAATGACAGTGGAAATACTAGCTTCATGAAGTCCATCTGGGGAGTACCTTAGGTTGGGTTTCCTAAAGGCAGAACCTGAGAAGTTGATTCTTGTGCCACGGTTTCATGGAAAGAGTGCTCTTAGAAGACAGGGAATGAAAAGCATGGGTAAGACAGGGCAAAATAAGCTAAATGAGGATGTGGTCTCAGCTGGAGACCAGCTACAGCCCCCACCTGATCCCATGGAGCATGAAGTATCCAGAGCTGGTTCCACTTTGAGGCAAGGGGGCTTGCTTTTTTAACCGATGTTAATCAGTCAGTCATACACTGTGGGTGAGATGAGGAGTGACAGCGAGCAACATATAACCTCCTGGGTGAAGTGGCTTCCATTTGACGTAGGGCAAGTCTCTATTAGCCATTAGCAGCCAACCCTCACAGCAATGGGGGTGATACCTTGGCCAGTAGAGGGGAGCTGGTAGAGACATCAACAGTGTCCACTACGAGGAATAAATGTGATGGTGTATATGAAACATAAGCAAAGGATTTGGGAGAAAGGAAAGGTTTAATCAATACTTCTATAAAGAAATAGATAAGTTAGTGTGGCTGCAAAGAAGAGTAGTCAGTGAGAATTATTATGCCTAAAAGTTTGTTTCTTCTTAATGTACTGGTGAGGGGGAGACAGTCAAATTTTAAACAAAGGAACTACATGATTATATTTGGATAGTAAGAAAAACAGCTTCAATGACAATATGAAGACACATTTAAAGGTGACTGTACTAGGGGAAGGGAGAATGATTAGAACACTATTATAGAAATCTAGGAGACATGTAATGAGTCAAAACTAAGGTGATGACAAAATGGCCCAAAAAAAAAGAAAGAATACATCAAGGCTTACAAGGGTTACTTCCCCAAGTAGTCTATTTATTACGTATCAGGGTAAGAGTTTACAAAGAATGTAATTAATAATTACAATAATATGCCTTTTTGTTCCCAGTAGCTGCTCTGGATGAGGGAATAATTTTTTAACCTTTCTAACTTAACATTTATAACATTATAACAATTTCATTTGCATCATTTCTTATCAATGTTTCATAACCAAAAGTATAAAATCAGTTCATTATTGAAGAATGTTAAAGATCGAGTCTATTCCCCCCACTGAGAAAAACTCTATTTGACAAGCTGATTGGCTTTACTTTTTTGTCTTTAACTGAATTTGCTGACCCATTGATCAAGTACTTTATCCTCTGGTATCTATAAAACACATGTCCAATATAATAATCTGGGAAACCATAATTATGGTGGAAGTTTGATTATTTTTTGTTTGATTTTTAATAAATCCATAATCATAATTTCTGGAGGCCCTCATCCCTGTATTCTCATATTTGATATTTTTCCTCTACTACTGTGGAATGCTCAAGACTCCATTTGGATCCATCCCCCTTCACCACAGTATCACTTCAAGACATCCCAGTCTTCCTCATTTAATTTGGTCTTCGTATTCTTTAACCATTGAATCCCAAATGCACACATTTGAGAACAATGTGTGCCCCCAAACATCTAAGATTTGAGATGAATCTTTGAATACTTTCAAATTATTGACATGAGTTTTCATATTCAATCATTTCCTGGGTGAAGTATTTGATGTTGGCCTTTTGTCCTGCCTAAAGACCAAAGGAGGGACTCCATCTTTACTGTACCTTTGGTATTGCAATGTCTAAAGATGAATAAAAACAATTGCTTCACTTGATTTGAAATTTGTTTCACAAGTCACTAAGGCATTGAGGTGTTTTTCTGGAAATTTTGGTTGCTTCATATTTTAATATGTTACAATATAAAATCAGATCAACTAAAATGTTCAATTCTCTTTTTACTATTTTATTGGTTTAAATTTCTGGTGTATTTTTTTTCTCTTATTGACATCAGGAAAATTTAAATAGATGCTTGTCTCATAGGGAGGACAGTGTTTAGTGAGACCAGCTTCATTTGTCAACCAAAACTGGTTCTCCACAGATGGTTCTCCAGATTTGACCTTTTTTGCACTGTTTTTGGAATTTAAGTCATACAGATATTCAATTCTTGAAAGATTTACTGAACAATGTTTTGCCCCAGAATGTATGCCAGGTGCTACTGGAATGCAAACATGGATGAAAAACACTACTTGCTTTCAGCCATCTTAAAATTTATTATTTGTGACAAATACACAGAACAGACCCAAACAGAGTAAGACCATTGGAAATGCAGCTGGTGCCGTGAAGATTGAGCCAATGATCATAACCCCTTGGGTGGATTGATGAAATGTTTATCAAATATAAGTGACAGGATTTTCAAGTAAAATTTAGAAGGTAGAGATAGAATAATAGGGCCAATAAGGAAGAAAAAAAAATGAGCCAAGATACGATAAAAAAAATTATAAAGAGTAAACAAAATAAGTTTAAAAAACAGCTTAAGCATTTGGATTTTTTTTCAAAGCTGCTGAAGTCTCATTTCTAAGAATGGGAAAATATGAGAAGTTTTAGGAACATATCTAATTGATACTGTATGATCAAAACATCAACAGTTAAAGTTTAAATTTATTACTAGATATTTGCTTACCCGCAGACACAACTTTAACCATAAACTGCATAAACATCGTAGCTATAATGTAGCAATATTTTTATTACTAATATTTCCCAATCTTTCTGTTCCCCTCTCAAAAGGATAATATTAAAACTTACATCTAAAAAATAATGTTCAACAATCCAACAAGGGAAGGATAGTACACATTATTTCATGATACAAACATTGCAATGACCCATATTATATGTAACTCTATCTTTAAGATAATAAAGTAAAATCACTTGACTAAAACACTTACAATCTTTAAATTGTGAATATTGTTTGATTATGAAACAATTGACAAGCAAAAATAAAGGCATATTTGCATGCTAGGAATAATGAGATGTAAATCTATTATAATTTTCTTGAAAAAATTCCAAACCTAAATATTCTCTTTCTCTGTGACATATATGGGCTGTCTATATTTTATTTCACTTTGATATATGGAGAAATCTGCTTACTCAACAATAATGCCGGGGCTGTGACCGTACATATGAAACCATGTGCTCACATGGCAGGACTGGACGGTGTCGTAGATGAATAACAACAAACAACAACACACTTTCCTTTGGCTACGTTTTTGAAATTGAATCTTACTCATTAGAGATCATAAACCTTGTTAGGGCCAAACCCATAACCCTATGCTTACAATTAAACCCCCAGTGTCTAGAAATGCAAAATGTATTTATTGAAAGTCTACTTTAGAATAGGCACTATTCCAGGTAATCAGAATACAATGTGTACAAAATCCACAAATTCTTTCCCACAAAGTGGAGAAAGACAAAAATTATACAAGTAAACAAATAGAAAAAAAGTCAGTTAATAACAATAGTCATGATAGGAATTAAATAAAGTGAGTCAAAGAGAGTAACTTTGAGAAAGTAAAATTTGATTTCACTTGTAAAGTATAAGCAAGAACTAACTGAGTCTGGCCTGGTGTCATGGTGGATAAGTTCGCGCACTCTGCTTTGGTGGCCCATGGTTCACAGGTTCAGATCCTGGACACAGATGTACACATCTCTTATCAAACCACGCTGTGGTGGCATCCCACTTATAAAGTAGAGGAATATTGGCACTGATTTTAGCTCAGAGACAATCTTGAAGAGGATGATTGGCACAGATATTAGCTCAGGGCCAATCTTCCTCACAAAAATAGAGAAAGAAAGAAAGAAAGGAAGGAAGGAAGGAAGAAAGAAAGAAAGAACTAATCATTCAAGGAGTGGAGGCTGGAGGGTGGGGTGAGGAGGGGAGGAGTGTTGCCAAGAGATGTAACCATAAGTGCAAAAACTCTGCACTCTGGGGATTTATAGAAACAGAAGGGAGAGCTCTTGGTGGAAATAGTGAGTTAAAGAAATGGATGTGTTTGGGTTAGACCTTAGAGGAAATGGTAAGAAGATTGGAGTTTATTCTAATGGCAATGAGAAGTTATGATGATATAAGTAAAATTGTAGTATGACCTGGCACATTTTGGTTACTCAAAAAAAATAGGTATGATTAAAACTTCCTTACATTTATGTTTATTTTTAAAAATTTTTTTTGTGGTAACATTGGTTTATAACATTATATAAAACTCAGGTGTACATTATAATATTTCGATTTCTGTGTAGATTACATCATGTTCATCACCCAAAGACCATCCATCACTGTACACATGTCCAGTCACCCTTTTCACCCTCCTCTCTTCCCACTTCCCCTGTGGTAACCATGGTAACCACCAATCCAATCTCTGTCTCTATATGCTTGTTTGTTGTTATTTTTATCTTCTATTTATAAGTGGGAACATATGGTATTTGACTTTCTCCCTCTGACATTTCATTTAGATAATATCTTCAAGGTCCACGCATTTGCTGCAATTGGCAAGATTCCATCTTTTTTATGGCTGAGTAGTATTCCATTGCATGTACATACCACATCTTCTTTATCTGTTTGTCCCTTGAGGGGCACCTAGGTTGCTTCCAAGGCTTGGCTATTTTGAATAATGTTGCAATGAACACAGGGTGCGTGTATCTTTTCCCAGTGGTGTTTTCATATTCTTTGCATAAATTCCCAGCAGTGGAATAGTTGGTTCATATGGTAGCTCTATTCTTAATTTTTTGAGGGATCTCCATACTGTTTTACATAGTGGCTGCACCAGTTTGTACTCTCACCAGCAGTGTCTAAGAGTTCCCTTTTCTCCACATCCTCTCCAGTACTTGTTATTTCTTGTTGTGCTAATTATAGCCATTCTGATGGGCATGAGGTGATATTTCATCATAGTTGTGATTTGCATTTCCCCAATAATTAGTGATATTAGACATCTTGTCATGTGCCTGTTGAGCCATCTGTATATCTTCTTTGTAAAAGGGACTGCTCAGATCTTTTGCCCACTTTTTAATTGGGTTGTTAGTTTTCTTATTGTTGTCCAGATGTATGAGTTCTTTATATATTTTGGATATTGACCACTTATCACATAAATGGTTTGTAAATATCTTCTCCCAATTGTTACATTGTTTTTTTCCTTTTGTTTATGGTTTCCTTTGCTGTGGAGAAGTTTTTAGTTTGAGGTAGTCCCATTTGCTTATTTTTTCTATTGTTTCCCTTGCCCAGCCAGACATGGTACTTGAAAATATGCTGCTAAGACTGATGAGGAAGAGCGTACTGCCTATGTTTTCTTTGAGAAGTTTTACGGTTTTGGGTATTACATTCAAGTCTTTAATACATCTTGGGTTAATTTTTGTTTATGGTGTGATAATGACCTACTTTCATTCTTTTGCACGTGGCTGTCCACTTTTCCCAATACTATTTACTGAAGAGAACTTTCTTTCTGCGTTGCATGTTCTTGGCCCTCTTATTGAAAATTAGCTGTCCACAGATGTGTGGGTTTATTTCTGGGCTCTTGATTCTGTGCCATTGATCTGTGTGTCTGTTTTTATGCCAATACCATGCTGTTTTGATTGCTATAGCTTTGTAGTATTTTGAAATCAGGGAGTGTAATGCCTCCAGCTTTGTTCTTTTTTTCCTCAAGATTCTTTTGCATATCTGGGGACGTTTGCTTTCTGTACCATATAAATTTTAGGATTCTTTGTTCTTTTTCTGTGAAAAATGTCATTGGAACTTTGATAGGGATTGCATTGAACCTGTAGATTCCTTTAGGAAGTATAGACACTTTAACTATGTTAAGTCTTCCAATCTAAGAGCATGGCATATCTTTCCATTTCTTTGTATCTTCTCCAATTTCTTTGGACGATATTTCATAGTTTTCAGTGTACAGGTGACGGGAAATGGAGGTATGACGGACAATCAGACCAGAGCAGCTTCTGGGCAAATGTGACTCAGCATGTCCACTGCAGGCAGCACGTTCGCCAACCGTGTAGATAAACATCTTATGTAACCTGCATAATGTAAACATTGTATGTCATCTGCTGGCTGTATGCCACTTTTGTCTACTAGTCATATAAAAGCTGCCACAAGGGGAGATGCAATGCTCCCCCCGCCTGTCAGCCAGAGTGAATAAAATTATGTCTGCTTTTCCATCGGCTGGGTGCATCTTTTTTCAATTCCCCGAGCCCCATGGTCCAGTCCTCGGCTGTTCCTCTCCTGCATACACTTGGCGTTGTCAGCCTGATTCCGAGGTGAGTGGACCTATAGCTACTGAGGCTGATGGGATGGACATGTGGGAACCCACTAGTATGTGATTCCTGGTGGCGGAGCTCCTGCTGAATTGGGCCCCTGTGGAAGGGTGGGAGCCTGTGGATGGTACCCCGGTCAGCATTGAGGTGGCTCTGCATGGCCTAGGGCAGCAGGTGCCAGAGAAGGCCCAGCCTGCCTGGGGCAGGCAAGCTGGCTGTTTTTGACAGCCTTATGCTACAATATGGATTCTGCCCTGTGGGATTCGCCTCAGATATGGGAGCTACACACCAAGGAAGAAGCCCAGGAGGCATGGGTGAGGCAGTTGGGACAGGAGCTGGAAATGGCACCTTGCAGTGAGATGGGGGAGGACGCTGAGGCTGGGGATGTGGAGGAAGCCCACTCTCTCCATTCTCAGGTAGCAATCAGCAAAAGGTAAAGCATGAGCAGCCCTTGGTCCAGGAGGTGTCACCCAAGGAGCCCCAATTGTGACAGAGTTCACAGCATGTACTCCCTATACGCCATCGGAACTGAGGGCCCTGTGGAAGCAGTGCAGGCAGTGGTGGGGTGAGCCCGTACCAGCCTGGCTCCTGCGGCTGTGGGGTGAGGGGGTGGATGGTATAGTCTGTACCCCTGACGAGATGCAGAAGCTGGCCCCCATCACATTGCACCCCTCCCTTCGGCAGTGGCTAAAGAATGGCTACTGGCTAGGCCAAGGGCAGGGACATCACTCTATGATGGAGTGGGTGATGGCTGTGGCCCGGACTGTGTGGAATAATACCCGGGGTGCTCCCAAAGACTGAGCTGATGGCAGTCCTATGCAGAACTGCTTCAAGTTATCCGTGAATTGGGAATGTGGCAAGCCATTCTTAATCTGAATACCCAGGGGCCCGATGACAAGCACTTTACATCTGGGATGAAGGACTCAGTTCTTAACTCAGCCCTGTCTAATGCTTTTGGGTCCTTGGTGGCCATTTTGGCACCCTATGTGGGGCACCGGATACACGAGGTAACCACTGCAATGGCCACTTTGGGGACGTAGAAGGCCAATGGAAGGAGAAAACCTTGTGTGTCCCATGGTGGGTGGCACCCAAGCTGAGAGCAGGCTCGGGGGAGAAAGGGCCCAAGTGAGTCATCCATATGCAAATGTGGATAGACCTGCTAGCTGCAGGCATTGATCAGACATAAATACACTGGCAACCAAATGCTGTCTCTGTGGTGCTGGGGCACCAGTTAAAGCCTTAGCAACAGTTCCAAAAGACTGCAGAAATGGGAAAGAATCCCAACAAGAGCCACTAGGTAAGCCTCCAGGGCTTTATGCAGCCCTCAGGAGGAGAGCCTGTGTACCTCTTTGCCTACAGGGAAGACCCAGGTGCCCAACTTGGGGCATCCCCAGAGGACCGGAGGCCACATGTGGAACTTGCAGTTTACTGGTACCCCACAAATATACAGCTTGTGCTGGCGTGAGTAGATACTGGAGCTGACTGCAGTCTGATTTACTGCAACCCGGATAAGTTTCCAGGGAAGCTGGCATATGTTGACGGCTATGGAAGCCGTACAGTGAAAATAAAGCCAGTGTCTCTGTCCCTTGGTACTGGCCATTTGCTGCCCCGAGTATATGTGTTTACTATCCCCAAGTATGTTCTGGGGTGGACGTCTTGCAAGGACCTTACCTGCAGATGACCGTGGGTGAGTTCTGCCTACGGGTGCCTGTGGTTAAGACTGTTGTCCAGGGACATACATGCTACTCGCCGCAAGTATTGCTGGTGCCACGATGTGTGGTGACCACCCAACAGTATCACCTCCCAGGTGGACACGAGGAGATCACACAGACTATTGTAAAGTTGGAAGAGGTTGTGATGGTGCGATCCACCCACAGCCCTTATAAATCCCTGGTTTGGCCCATGAGGAAGCCTGACGGCACATGGTGTAGGACTGTGGACTACTGGGAATTAAATAAAGTGACTCCTCCGTTGCATGCCGCTGTGCCCTTGGTGCATGACATAATGGATCAACTGACTGTCCGATTGGGACAGTACCACTATGTTGTGGACCTTGCTAAAGCCTTCTTTTCCATTGATATCGCTGCCAAGAGTCAAGATCAGTTTGCCTTCACCTGGGATGGCAGACAATGGACTTTTTGTGTGTTGTCACAAGGATACCTGCATAGCCCCACTATTTGTCATGCTCAGGATTTAGCTGCTTGGGCTCACACTGATACAGTGCTTGTATTTCACTATATTAATGATGTTATGTTAACCTCTGACTCTCTTGCAGATCTAGAGCAGGCTGCTGATTCCCTGTGGAAGCATCTGGCAACATGTGGTTGGGCGGCCAATGATGCCAAAGTTCAAGGACCTGGCTTATCTGTCAAATTCTTGGGGGTTGTCTGGTCTGGTAAGACAAGGGTGATACCCGAAGCAATCATTGACAAAATACAGGCATACCCCCTGCCAACAACTATAGCTCAATTGCAAACATTTCTGGGCCTGCTGGGGTACTGGCAACTGTTTGTCCCTCATTTAGCCCAGGTGGTGAGACCCCTATATGCTTTGGTAAAGAGAGCCCTGTGGGAGTGGATAGACCCTGCAGACCAAGCGTTCAAGGCCGCCAAGTATGATGTGCAGCAGGCACAAGCTTTACAGGAGGCTGATCCAGGACGGCTATATGAATCGAATGTCCATGTTACCCAAGAGAGTTTTGGCTGGGGCCTGTTCCAGCGGCATGACGGGGTATGAACCCCTATCCGGTTCTGGTCCCAACTGTGGAAAGGAGAGGAAATACGATATTCTCTAGCGGAGAAACAGTTGGCAGCCGCCTATGCCACCCTGATGGCGTATGAGGCTATCACACAAACGGCCCCTATTCAGCTTAGAACCAAGTACCCCATTCAAGGGTGGCTCTGGTCAGGGCTACCTGTCCACAGTCTGGCATGGCCCAGACTCCTACCTTATCAAAGTGGGAAGCTTATCTAGAGCAAAGGAGCTCAGTGAGCCCAACCCCCTGAGTATGGACTTACAGCAAGTATTAGGGCCGGCTGAGTTCCTCGCTATGTGGGAACAAACTCTGACGGCTCCTCTAGAGATAGAGCCCATGCCCCTATGCTGAGGGGAAGCCCCCTATCCCAGAGAATGTTTGCTATACTGATGGTTCTAGTAGAGGGCCAGCTGCTAAGCGGACAGCCATAGCTGTGCAGCTAAGCACTGATATTGTTTGGTTTGATGCTGGCACCAGACAAAGCAGCCAGTGGGCAGAATTACGCGCTGTCTGAATGGTTATCACCCATGAACCAGGGCCTTTAGCTATTTGTACAGACAACTGGGCAGTGTACCAGGGATTGACCCTGTGTTATCCATGCAGCAGGTTCAGCAATGGCTGGCCGGAAACCGTCCCATGTGGGGGCCAGCCATGTGGCAGGAACTATGGGCCTTGGGCCATGAAAAAGAGGTGATAGTGTATCATGTTCCCGGCCATATGCCTCTGACAGCTCCTGGGAATGATGAGGCCAATACTCTGGCCAGTGTGAGGTGGCTAGAAAGAGCCTCGTCTGTAGACATGGCACACAGGCTACATTGACACCTAAATCATGCAGGGAGCAAGACCATGGGAATGGTGAGTAAGTGCTGGGGGCTACCCCTCAGGTGGCAACAAATAATGACATCATGTCAAGAATGTATAGTATGTGCCTTTCCTAACAGAAGCAAACTAGTGTCCACACAGCAGCAAGCAGCTAGAGGGCGTGTGCCCTTGGTCTGATGGCAGGTGGACTACATCGGACCATTACCAAAGACCAAAGGCTCTGTGTACACCTTTACGGCTGTTGATATGTCCACTGGTTTACTCTTTGCATGGCCCTATGTGGTTGCAGACCAGAGGTGGACAATTCAGGCCCTGCAGGTACTCTATGCCCTTTATGATCAACCCTTGGTTGTGGAGAGCAACAAGGGGACACACTTTACAGGACAAGAAGTCCAACGGTGGGCCAGTACCATGGACATTCAATGGCTTTTCCATATTCCTTACAACCCGGCTGCTGCCAGGATGATAGAAAGGTATAATGGGCTTTTAAAGCAGGGCTTATGCACAGCCATATAGCCCCCCTCATTGCTAGGCTGGGTAACTCGGCTGTGGCAGGTGCTGATGGTGTTAAATGAAAAGCCAGGGAAGGGAGGGCCAGCCCCCATAGAGGCATTGCTGCATCATAGCGCAGCCCCAGTACAGCTGCAAGTAGTGACCACTGATGAGTTACTGAAGCCTGGCCACGGTCGAAATGGAAACATTCTGTTGCCGGCTCCAACGTGTATCAGTATGGGGGAGGTACAAGAATGGGAATGGTCTTGGAAGATAAAAGCCACTCACTGCTCCTGGCTGGTGCTTTTAGCGCTCTGGGGACTTGGGGAACAACGAGACTTACATTTCACCCTGTGGGTGACTAGTACTCGGCCCCCTCGGGTAACTGTCAGGCTGCCATGGACCAATGCCGGTTCTATCCTGAAGGGAACATATGTGATTTCCATGGGGCCAATAATGTGTTCTGCTGTACTGCTCCATGTGGATCCAGTGTTTGCAGTGCCTCTGCAGGCAGAAAAGATGTGGTATCAATGTCCGAGAAGACCCCTGTTGGCAGCCACCCTCTTATCCCAGGATAAGCAACTAGCCAGCATTCTGCCCGAAGGACGTGATTTGCCTCTCCTAGTTCCTATCATTGCTTTGTCCTTTCTCCCATAGATGGAGTGTGGTGAATGGTGTTGTGGAATGGGTGCACACCTATGCTGAGGTGGCCAATGTATCTAACTGCTGGGTGTGCACAGAACTGCCCACCAGTGCAGCAGAAGGCTTGCCATGGCACATCCTCCCTGCTTTAGAAGGGAACTGGACCTAGCTGCGTTCCTTGGGACCCGCCAATGCTCAGTGGGGCCAGAGAAGGTGCCAGGTGGACCAGCAGCTGCACCAACAACGTGGACATAAATGGCCCTGGGTGACCCCGAGCCTCTGGGATGGCTATGAGTGGTTACACAGGGAGGCTGTTGTGGTCCTCAAGTCTGTGCCCCTGTGCATAGAGCAACAGATGGGGGATGTGATAGCAGGGTGGGTATCCAAGGAGCTGTGTCGGAAGATCCAACGAGTGACCCGGCCCAAATATTGGTGGAATGCCCATCCCTATGTGGGGACAGTCCCCATGGACAGAGTACCAGTGGGCAGTCTCTGGATCTGTGGTAGTTATGGATAGTCTTATCTCCCTGCCAGCTGGTCAGGGCGATGTACCTGGCGGTGGCCCTACCTCCCGGCTACTGTTCAGAGAACCTTGGATATGCACCCAGCAATTTGGAGAGAGTAAAAGGGTGCTATCACCGGGAGAAATGAACACCCTGATGGTTTTACCCCATGGCTGTTCTTAGTCTGTCCGCAGGGACTATTGCTGAGCAATGGCAGGTTACTGCCTTGGTGGAGCATACTGCCCAAGCCCTCAATCATACTACCCGGGCCCTGTCTCTCTTAACTGATGAAGTAGACCAGACCCGGAAGGTTGTGCTGCAGATTTGCGAGATCTCCTGCATGGTCTGTTGCAAGACTTGTGATACATTCCTTGCATTATCTGGTATATATGTGCAACACTGCACCTCAGTAACTGCACAGGTCCCCCCTTGTGCTGCAGTAAGAATGTCTAAGGCCATGCGGTTGTTGTAGGGGTTCTTTTTACCCAGTTTCCAGTTCTGTCTTAGGGGTAATTGTTTCAAGAGCACTTGTAAATTTGTTGTGTCCATGGGAGGAGATGAGTTCAGAGGCCATCTACATCATCATCTTCTTCCCCGCAATCCTCTGTTTATGTTTTGTCATGTTGATGCTTTATTTTATGCTTTAACTAAATGTTTAAATGAAATCCACCTGTAATTATAAAATGCATCCTTTGACCAGTTCTTTTTGTATTGATATTTGGTCATGAATCTCATATCAGAGAAAAACTCTTCTGAAATATATTCTTATTACCGTTCAATCATAAGGTTGGATTCACTTAAGCATTTGTGTTAATGTCATAATGTATTTAACAAAAGTTTCACAGATATCATAATTTCTGAAGGGGTGACCAAAGAATCCCAAAGTCTGGAGGTGACAAAAGTTGCCCAGGGCACAAGAGCAACTGGAAGAAACTAGAAATGGTATTTATTGCATTGAACTGAAGAAACTTTACAAGTGACCTTATATCTCTTTTAAATTCTCCGTTTGTATTAGTTTTTGTTCCTGACAGTAATAGAAACCAAGAAATGACTTTCACAAAATTTCATGCTGTAGAGGGATGGTAGGCTCAAAATTTCATCCCAATAACAAACTGGACACCACATTCAAAGCATTGTGTTAACAGTGTTCATATGAAGCATGTCTGCTTTATCAGTTAAAGTTACATTTTGTTTCCCTTCCCTCAGTGAGACCCTCCTTTCTTATCCAGGGAATTTTCTGCCTTGCCACTCCACTATGCTAAAATCAGCTCTTTAGATTCCACAGGTATAATTCCAGTATGGACACTTGGATGACTTTAATGATGGTCCTTTCTGGAGTGCCTAGAGATTGTGATGGTCAGAGCAGTGTGTATTATCTTTATTTTACACAAAGGACTATGATCCGTGTGATACTAGGCCTCTGTGTCCCAGAGATATGGCCACTTGACTCCCATACACAAGTCACAATCTACCTCAGGCTCTGGAATGAATCTTCTCCTAATCCAGGGGAAGTGGAACTCTAAGAAATAAAATCTGAGCAGGATGGAGTACTTCTTACCTAGAGATTAAGATCTATTAACTCTATTTTTTTCTTATTCCTATGACTGAACTTTGACCTTTTACTTAGTTCTAATAACAATATATTTTTTGTTACAATAAAGTAGTTTATCTTCCTGAAAAATTACCAGAAACTCAGTTACTCTAACATATAAGCCTGAATATTGACAACCAAACTCTCTTTCTCTTGATTTTTTTCTAGTAAATGATGTTTTCTCCACTAATAAAATGAAGCATTAGGAAAGCTACATATAAAAACTTCTATATGCATTGCTTCCTAAAAGAATATGTTCACTCTGGTAAAGTTATCATAGGTTCTAGAAGTTCTTAGGTCATTCTCAGATGGATACTAGGATTGAAAATTATTTACTACATGAAAGGAGAATATTATACTTGGCAAGGGCTGATCAATATACACGGGATGCGGAAGGAAAACATTAGTACAACTGTGGAACTGCACCTGGAGGAGAAGGGCTTGTTGAACACTCTAAGAGTGGCTACAGCTGCTGCTTGAGTGACTTCAAAAAACACAGGAAACAGAGGAGAGAATGACCTAATGTTCAGTCTTGTCTCTGTGGAGGAGCGTATCATACGCGATTTGTTCCAAAACACCTGAACAAACAGGCTCCAGGTAGGCTTATCTTTTTGCACCAAAGTGTAGGGGGAAAATTTAACACCAAGACTACCAAAAAAATAATAAATTTTTGAGATGGTTTCCTAACAATAATGTGGAAGAATGAAGAGTCAGAGACATTGGCTCAATAGAAAGTATTAAACACTAAGATGAAAGAATATATTACAAGTCCATACTCATTAATGATACTTTTCTTCCTCTCTCTCTCCCTTCCTCGCTCCCTCCCTCCCTCCCTTCCTTCTTTCCTTCCTCCTTCCTTCCTTCTTGTCACGCTTGACACTCTTTCCCTGGCCTGGGCCCCTCCCTGACTTAGTTTCTGACACCCTGAAACTAACTAATAACTCAACTGACAGGAAGCATACAGGAGTCATAGTCTAGATTGGTTTGCAGCGTCTGCATTAATGGAGTCTCATTAAAGGCCCTAATCAGAGCACAGACTCTTTATTCAGCCTTTTCTCTCACTGCCCCACATTCTCTTTTTACTCTAGTATCTACTCCTAATAGCTTCGAGTGTTTTCCACTTCAAGTATCTTCAATTAGCCAGGCCTGGAAAGCATCTCACAAAGGTACAGAGAGTAGAACTCACAGAGCCTCATGGAAATTTGTAAACATGACCAGAAAAAATGAGTTCTTAAAGGCTTTGAAATGAAATTACAAGTCAGCCTCCATTACAGGTTAATTTTGATTTCTGAAAATTTACATTTTAAAAATGCATATTAAATAGGATCCATTGTTACTTTTTTCTTCCTAATCTTTATTGTGAACTTATTCAGCTCTGCAATTCTAGTACCTAGAATAGTAACTGGGCCATAGTAAATAATTAATAAGTATCAAATAGAATTAAATTGAAAAACATGTTATTTAAAGTATATTTTGCTTTCATTTCTTATTTCATCTTCAATAATAAAAGTAGCAACTCTTAATGAACAAGGTGAGTTATATATTTGAGTTAATTTTCTAGGCATTTGGATAGCTTTCTTCCTCCCTGCCTCATAAAATCCACTAAAAGAAAATAATTCTCTTTAAAGTCCCCTTTATTTTTTACATAGACTTAGTAAAGGAAAGTTCAGTGTTCATACAGCATGAGAGAAATAGTACCTGGGATTTAGAGAATGGCAAATGTAAGGCAAAGAAAAATTACACGTGAAAAATTAATCAAGGTAAAGATGACCCCCTACATTTGTTCAATAACTATGTACAGAGGCAATTCTTTGTCCATTTGTGATGCAGGGGTACATCTAGTCCCTACATGTAGGAGATAAGCGTATGGCATGGGCACAAAGAAAACACATTTTGTACCAACTTGAGGGATGAGTTCGTAGTGAAACTGCATCCTGCCCATGGCAGCACTCAGCATACGGAGGAAGGGTCAGGGGGAAGGAAGAGGAAAGCTATTCCAGGCAGAAGAACAGCATCTTCAAAGCCCAGGAGAATCACATATTCAGGCAAAGGCAGCCAGCACTGTGTGGCCAAATCTTGAAATATGAAGCACCAAGCACCGCAGTAGGGGCAGAGTAGTAAGTCAGGGTCTGATTACGATCACTTTCCCAGGACTCCTTTTTCAGGACTTGCCCTCAGAATCGGACCACACCTACACATGTAGGCAGAGGAGAGAGCTAACCGCACTGCCTGATTCCAAAAATCGGAGAGAGAATTTCTTACCTATGCCTTTTCTCCTTGTCACTCTGCTTTTGTGCTTTAAATATAAGCATTAGAGACTCATCAGAGTCTTCTTTAAAACAAACAACAACGAAACATTTTCCAGAAAGTAAAATATTAAATTCACCATCCCATTAATCACACCTCTTTTCAACTAATAACAGGATGGAG
Source organism: Equus caballus (assembly GCF_041296265.1). NCBI lineage: Eukaryota > Metazoa > Chordata > Mammalia > Perissodactyla > Equidae > Equus > Equus caballus. Next base: position 40,183,943 of record NC_091707.1, on the reverse strand, counting down.
GGGAGGAACAATTTTAGAGGCTGAGGTACTGGCTGCAATGGTCAGTCCTGGGTAGGAGGCACAGAACTGTTGAATCGGAAAGTCCAGGCTGCATTCATGGTGACAGGCAGACACAAGAACCCTGCACGAATGGGCACAAGTAAGCAGTGGGGACACACCCACAGTTGAGGTTAAGGAGAGCACAATGTACAAAGTGATTTAATAAGCATTTATTAATGCTTACTCTTAATTTTGAGAAAAGCCCTACATATTATGCAAAATTGCAAGGGAGAGAGCCACTGCCCTCATATCACAGACTCCCTCCCCTGAGAAACACATCTGACGCCCAGAAGCTGAGAGTCAGAATTACCGAGTGACCAGTTTGAGATTGTGGTTTAGTCCTGTGTTCTACCTTGCCTCCTCTATCATATAAAGGGCATGAACTCTTTTAGGGCAAGGATTATCCTATCTCCTATTGAGGCTCTCTGGAGCAGTGACTGTGAATGTTGGAGGCTGCCTCTGTTACTTCTCAGCAATGTGATCTTAATCAGGTAGTTTGACCACTGTTTGCCTCAGTTTCCTCATTTGCAAAGTGAGAAATACAACTGCTTTTGTATAGAGTTGTTGGAAGGCTTAATGTTTTTAATACTAGCAGAGTCCTTGGAAGAGTTTCTGACACAGAGGAAACATTGTAGAAGTGTTTGCTGTTATCATTTCACACAGGAACTGCAAAAATAAAAGGAGCAACATGAATAAGCTAGCAATATTTTTACATGACTCTTAAGAAACAGCAGAGAAAGAAGAGTTCACTTTTTAAAAAAATTTAGCCACTTTTAAATATCATACATGCCTCAAATTTAGTAAATTGCATAATAATGGTTTAAAAGATGGTGTTCGGCCACTCAGGCCTCAGCTTACACTGTGATGATCTAAACACTTGGACAACCAAAACAAAATAATAATAAAACAAAACAATTAAAAATAAGACCGTTCCGTTATAAATATCTACTCAATAAGAAAGTGAGTCGATAGAATAACCATAGTTCAACTCTATTAATGTGACAATGGATGGCTTCTTATTGATTTTTATTTTATATTGCATTGAATTTTGCCCCAAGAGAATCATTATTTCCAACTTCCCAGCAGGAGAAACTCCCATGCAGTTTGTGGCTCAGGAGACCACAAATGAGTCTAGGAAATCTGTCCTGTGATATTCAAATCACTCTGCCAGTTTTGTGTTGTGAGTGAAATTCTGATGGAGATGGCTTGGATTGGAGGCCCTTCTCCTGAGCAAGCTGAATCAGTCAGCATTCATCATCCCCGAAGTACAACTAACAGTTGCCCCAGGCATGAGGAAGACTCTGAAACAACACATTCTCCCCCATCCTCTTCCACCCTCTCTCCTCTCTGGACAGACTCAGCTAAATGTGAGGTAATGGGGCAGAGGTGCTGAACTTTTGTTCGTCTAGAGATTTACATGGACAACAGTAGTTCAGGGTCATTTTGAGTCTGTTCTTCATTTGTTATTCTTTCTCTGGAGTCTGCTGAAAAGGGCACCTGATGCTTGCCATGATTCTTTATCCTTCTTGGTAGCCAGCTGATGACTGAAGCATCACCACACCAACAATCAAACAAGCTATGTGGTGGTAAACAAGGATTCTTATTGACATCAAGCCCACTTTCCAAACTAAGTCCTTGACAACAACTTGAATCTAACATTGTGTTTTGAGTCCCTAGATGGAATCCTGAAGGCCCAACGAGATTCACAAAATATACATACAAATTCAAAGTGACAGAAAACTTATGAGAATTTAGGAAATGAAGACAGAAACAGACCAGAACTGGTTTAGAGAAACTAAAAACGTATTCTTAGAGATAAAACAGGGACCAAATTATATGAAGTGGAATTATTATGAAAATTAATTCTTTTGTCAACAATTATGGTTAGATGTAGAAAAATGTTGTTGGAAGTATTGTAAAAATTTTCTGTGGTTTATCTTCTGCTGTCTGTGGACACTTACACTCACAAATACTGGCAAGTCAAACCACCTGGGCCATTTTTACCTTACATATTCTAATTTCAGACAATGTAGAGATGGACTCTGAGACTGAGGCACTGATTCACTGAGGCACTTTAAATTCATTTAACTTAAATTATCTTTTTCCTGAGGAAGATTCACCCTGAGCTAACATTTGTGCCAATCTTCCTCTATTTTGTTAGTGGGTCGCTGACACAGCATGGCTGCTCACGAGTGGTTTAGCTCTGCACCCTGGAACCCAACCTGGGCCACCAAAGCAGAGCAAGCCTAACTTAACCACCAGGCCTTGGGGCTGGCCCTGACTTAATTTTTAAGTCAATTCATTGTAAATTTTTAAAGGTGAATTGGTTACTTATTTCTGTCAAGATGGTCAAAACATGCCTGTGCACAAATCACCATACACATGGACAAGCACACCTCGTCATTCTCTTACTTTTCTGTTTTTTAGGCTTCTTTTGGAGAATGTCTCATAGTTACAATTGTCAGCAGAGAAATACTGTGACAAACACAAGTTAGTCAGTAATGTTACTCAATGCGCCAACGGGTCACTTTCTCCATTATGACAAATAGGTCCTTCTCCACTGTTTAGAAGGAAAACTGGCCAGTGGAGCAATCAGAAAACCTACCTCATCCCGGCTCTGTTGTTGATTATGTGTGAATCAGGCCAAGTCCCTTTGTCTTCTACTTTCCTCATCTGCAAAATGAGTTCCATTAGATGATTCCAAAGGTGACTTTCAACAGTGGAAAGCCATAATTCCAAGATCAGAGAATAATTTAGGACCATTTGCTTAGATGTGAGTTGAGAAGACTAAACATTTGAAGAAGAGAGGCTAATGTAGCCACACTTTTTGTTTAGATTTTAAAGTTTGCGCAGTCAGGTCCTCAAAGCCTTTACCTGTCACAATAACTTCCAATGATTTGTGGGAGTTTTCTCTTAGTTCTTCTCACTTTTGTCTGAACTCCCATTGCAGTTCCAGTCAACATCATAAATTCTAGTTTTTACTGATTTGGCTCTTATTATTATAAAAATAATGCATGTGCATTGCAAAGGCAAATGAAATTAAAGTGTGTAAAAGAATAAATTTCCCCTCTAAATCCAGAAAAGTTTTTTCTTGGATATCCTTGCATAAATTTCCTATTTACTTTATTTTAAACACACACATGAATACAAATTCACATACATTCTGTAGATACTCTTTAATACTTTAGTTATTTGAGTTAACAGTATATCCTAAAACTATTTCCTTATCAGTACATAGAATTTTTCACATTCTTTTAAATCAGTGGTCTATGTTTGAATATTTTATAATTCCTAGTTTTCTTTTGATGGATATTTGTTTTTGTTTTTTTTTTACTTTTCTTTCATAAGACTACAATGACCCCTTTTATTTATATAGAGGAGTCAGGAAATTCCTAGTGGAATTACTCATAATATAATTACTGAGTGAAAAATATGTAAAATTTTAATTTGAATGAATATGAACATACATCATTCAAAACTGTACAAATTTGCATACCCACAATCACACGTTTGGCAAGCCTTATTTTTATTTTATAATTTTTTCAATCTGACAGTGCAAAAGTTATTTCATTGAATCTGACAGTGCAAAAGTTACTCCATTGCTATTTGAGTTTCTTTAATATTGAGTAAGATTGACCATTTCTTCATATCTTTGTAAATCATTGGTATTCCCTTTTTTCTATGTACTGCTGTCTCAATTTCCTTTCCCATTTGTTATTCTTTAATTATTTCTATGAGCTCTTTATCAGGAAAATGGCGCTTACTAATTTTTTTCACTTCATTTGTCTTGAGTAAGAATATTAAAGTCCCATATTATTAATATTTCTATTCATGTCTCCTTGCATCTCTTATAGTTTTTGCTTCATACAGGTATTTGTTGTGTTCTTTGGTGCAGAGATAGCCTAAAGTGTTATATCTTTGCTGTGAATCATATCTTTAAGAGTGAAAAATGATCATCCTTGTCATCTTTACTGTTTTCTGTTTTGAACTTTGTTTTGTCTGATAGCACAATTACTTCTCCTGCTTTCTCATTGTTTTCACATTCTTATATAGGTTTATCCATCTCTTTATTTCTTGCCTATTTTGTCACCATTTCTTTCTTTGTTTTGTGCCTTCCTTTACATAAAATATTTGGTACTGATTTTTGATCCAAATCACAAATCTTTTCCTTTTGATAGATAAGTTAAACCCATGAGCATTTGTTGATATGACCAATATATTTGGTCTCAACTCTGCCATAATATTTTTGAACTCTTTGTATTACATTAACTACGCTTCTTTCTCTATTAAATGTGCATTCTTAGTACTTTTATTATTATTATTAATATTATTGAATTTAAAAGGTTTGCATTTTGTTGTAGTGGTTGCATTTGTACACATACCTTTTTAAAAAATGCTCTTATCCCAATATTTCCTAATTTAAACTTTTATAATCTGTTTTTTCCATTTTCAATAGTATCCTCTAATTCCTGCCTATTGTATGTAAGCAATTAATGAGCTTCTTCTACTTTCCTTTTTCCTTCTCCTGTCACTTTTCAGGTCGTTATTTCTACTTTGTTACAACATACTACATTTGTCTTCCACCTTCATTCTCACCTTCATTTTAATATTCAATTGACTAACATCAGTCCTTTGCTGAAGAAGTTTGCCCAGTTGTCTACTAATTGTATGAAGTAGGTTCCTCAAGAAGAGCTCATGGGTATAGAATTTCTTAAATTATTTTATCATTAAAATTATTTTTCTGAAGACTTGATACTGGGAGGACAACATGGCTAGATATAAAAATCTTTGTACTGCATTTGCCTTATTGAGGATTTTTGTTTTTAATAAAACCCTGCTCCATTTTATGCCTTGTTTTGTATGCTGTTTTTGAAAAGTCTGATGTCAGTCTAATTCTTTGTACTTCTAAATTATTTTCTCCTTTTTATTTTTCCTAGTAGCCTTGAGAATTTATTCTTTATCTTTGAAGTATCAACTATAATATTTCTCAGAATTGATTGCACTGGATTAGTTTTCCCAAGTATTCAGTGGAATTTTACAACATGTAAATTCATATCTTTTATGATTTCTGGAAAGTTTCTTTAGATTAAAATTTAAATATTAACTGTGTTATGTTGTTTGAGTTTTTTTCCAACTTTATTGAGATATAACATTGTGTAAATTTAAGGTGTATAATGTGATGATTTGGTATACATATGTATTGTGCAATGATTGCCACAATAAGTTTAGTTAATATGTCCATCACCTTTCATACATCTTATATTTACCTTTTTGCACGTGTGCGTGTGGTGAGAACATTTAAGATCTACTCTCTTAGCAAATTTCACATATATAATACAATATTATTAACTCTTGTCACCATGTTGCACATTAGAATTTATTCATATTTTCTTTAATGATTTTGAAGTTCAGGTGTTCTTTATCTTCAATGTATATGGAGGCCATTTTTTTTTTCTGTATTTTCATTTGTTTCTCTTGTTTTTCTACTACAAAAAAGTATCTTGGAGTTAATTAATGGCACACAGAGAAGGAACCCAATGAATTAATTATTACTTGCTTTCTAAAGGATATTTCAAAGGTAGAAAATTTATCTAAGTATTTGTAATTTGAAATAAGTCCCTAAATAGAGCATTGATAGCCCTTGTAAAATTAAATCCATAGAGACTGTCTCTATACCTGAAAAGAATTGGGACACAGTTATTGAGGAGCATGCTGCTGACAAAATGATGTAAATAACTTCCTGTCACTAAAAGTTTCCCAGGAGGAATAATCAGAAAAAAATCCAGCCTCTTGGATAAGATAATATGTAAGCTTGAACATGTATTTTTTTCCTTGAACAAATCAACAGCAAAAGAAAGGAAAGCCTGGACCCTAGTAAGGTATGTGGCTCACAAGAAGGTTATCAGGCAATGGCAAAAGATGAAGAAGCATTTCTTTCTTTCTCTTTTAAGTATACATTTTGGTGAGGAAGATTGGCCCTGTGCTAACATCTGTTGTCAATTTTCCTCTTTGTTTTTCTCCTCAAAGCCCCAGTATATAGTTGTATATCCTAGCAGTAGGTCACTCTAGTTCTTCCGTGTGGAATGCCACCACAGCATTGCTTGATGAGCGGTGGGTAGGCCTGCACCAAGGATCTGAACTGGCAAACTCCAGGCTGCTGAAGCGAAGCACATGAACTTAACCACTCAGCCATGGGGCCAGCCCCCATTCTTTTCTTTAAATAGAGCCTGTTCCAGCACATTCACACTCTTTGCCTAACTTGTTTACTAACTTGAGCTCAAATATTCTACTTGTCCTAAACTACTCTTAACGGTTTTGCCAAAATGGCCTCTTAATGTTGGACATCTTACATTTTGATTCACGAGTCTGCCGTTCTTCCTGTCTCTCTCACCATTTCTGGGTTCAGGGACATATCCAAGGATTAAAGAAAATCACACTAACCAACGACCAAGAGGTATTATGCAAGCTTTTTTTTTTTTTTTAAAAAAAGGAGCACTTATTCTATCACAAAAGCTTCTTTTCTCTTTGTTTCTTTCTTTCCCCTGCTTCAGGGGCTTCCCCTCTTTCCACTACCATAATTTGCAGGAATTGGAAAGCTTTGCAGAGAGGAAGATAACACAGAGCCACAGGAGGCTTTTCCCACCTCAGCAAACAGTGCCCAGGAAATTTAGGATAAGAAAACGTTCTTTTTAGGAGAGGATCTCGGGTACAACACTGATGTAGCCCAGACTTGTGTCTTCTTACGCAATAGCCACCTGCACTGCTTTCCCACCGAGTTCTGAAGAGGCTCATTAAGTTTTACAATGCTGCTGAACAGCTATTACTGACTTAAAATCCCTCACTGAATTTGTGTTAACTTCTCTAAGCCTTGTGGTACAAAGGCATCTAAGACGACTTGTAAAATAAAACCAAATTAAATAACACTTATCATTACAGATGGAAAATCACCCTGAGGAGGAGAAGGACGTTTTAATGACAAGGGGTGGACATTATGGACACTGGTGAATGTTCTCTTTCTGCTCATATCAGTCAGGTTGTTATGGAGGCCATTCTTCCTGCAACTCTTTCATTGGGAAAGGTTACGTTTACTAAGGGAAATGCACTGGCAGAAGTGTGAAATACTTTTACACTTTTATTGAAGCTCTCTGAAGAGGTTTGCTCTCATTTGGACACAGTTTACTCTTTGCTTCTGCTAACACTCAGTTTACCCACATTCCCGCTCAACCTGACTAGCTCTATTTCGCTTGAATGGATTTACATGAATCTATCCATATGTACATTCTATATGCCCAGATAACTTTTTAAAACCTTTTACTGTCACATCTTGCATGTTGATATCTGTTTTATTAAGCTACTTTCCTATCTTCAGATTTAATTCTAGCCAAAGATTTTGGTCTATCTGCCATGAGTAGAAGAGAAGAAAAAAAGTGGAAAGGATGAGAGAAGATAATTCTGTGGAAAGTAAAAACAAAGAAAATTAATATCACAAAGTTTTCAGCGTTGCCATATTTTATCACTCTCCTACTTTGTGTACAGGGTAAGCAAAAATTATCATTTTGTGCCAAGCTTTAGTTCAGCTTTTCCCAGACTCTCACTAAAAGGAATATTGCTAGAGAAGTAAATTTTCTCAACTTTTTATTTTAATGTATCTCCGAGATGAGTACAATCTTGGATTTCTTCTATTAGAGCAACCAAAAATTGACAGATGGTTTTCAGCTACTACTGATTCTTGATATGGTAATTGAATTAGAGTGCATCTTGTTAATGAAGTCACATACACATGGCACTCATCGTTTCTGAATTTAGCACTCTTGAACTTCAAAGGGATTATTTACTGTAGTATTTAAAGGTTTTCATTCAGTGTTCTCTCAAAAATATCAATCAATTCTCCTTTTTCCTTATTCTCTATCAAATACTTTTACATAACCTATGTACATATATATGTATATATATTATATATGTATAACTCTAAGAGGAAATTATTGGGATTTTGAGAAAACCAAAAAGAAATGAAATATGACTGGTGAAATTGGAGATCCTGTTACCATCCCTAAAAAATTCCGAAATGAACTACTCATTACAATTGTGTTGTATTTCATTTCAGAATAAGATTTGAGCTAAATATCTCTGTAAAGCCCCTTTGCATAGCCATGAAATGTTCTCCCAAGGGAATAATTATCCACCTTTATTATTTGCCAAGTGATTTTGAAGAAGACTAGCATATTTTCAGTTTGTTTTAAAAGTAGGAGATAACATTTTCTTGTTGATTATCAGTATAATTCTCATCCATGTTAAAATGTCATCCTCTGGCATTCATTAAATAATGCATCACTTTCTGTTGGGAAGAGGAGTGTGGATAGGATGTTATGGAAGATCATTAGCTATGCACTGTGTTTCCCACCCTAATTTATCAGAGAAGAAAGCTTGCCTTTTAGAAAGGAAAGTCGTTGCAGGCTTCTAAATTTAAGAGGAAACTATGGAACCTTTCAGCGTCACTAGCAGTCTTGATGACCAAGTTATTCCCTAACATAAACAAGAGCTTCAATTTGATTGCAATTAGAAGACTATATTGCTCAGGGTCATAAGGTACTTTTTGACATTAGCAAATATTGTCAGGGAAAGCTCCAATTAGTTTTCATCTTGAAAAACAATCTAATTGCAAAATGATAACAATCTAGATGGATGGTATAGCATGACTGTAGTTCAATGACTTATGCTTTCCTGTGTAAACATTAGTGATGCCTTGCTTGACAGACTTGCTTTGACAATTGATCATAAAAAGATGCTCACTTTTGGCAGGGTAAGAGGTAAAACATCTGGTTTAATAGATGTTGATGCACAAGCAGGGATGTCAATCATCTTCAGATTAGATTGTTTGGATTTGACGCTAAGTGGAAATTTGCAGATCTGATTATTAAAATGACAAAGTAATCCTTTATAATGGCCACAGGGATAAATATCATTTGGAATATAGAGCAAAAGCCAAAGTTTTAGCAATGTGCAATTGTTCAGAAACTCCATCTACTTCCTTTAAAGTGAGAGGGAAGTATATTTTCATTTTTCATTTTACCCCAAAATGATTCCAAGCCCGAGGAATATGACTTTTTAAATGCAATGCCATTGGTGGCCCCATATCCATAGCTTGAGTCTAAAGGGATTTTTAGTTGGATAGCATTTTACAAGGCTTTGAAAAGCAAAGAGCCGCTTTGACATAGTATTGTAAATTAACATTCAAGACGTCTAAGCAAAAGAATTGGAAGAGGTGTGTAATAATGGTGATAATTTAAATATTACTTTAGGTGGAAGTAGAGGTGTGACAAATTGAAAACTCATGAAAATGATCTTCACTCTGCTCTTTAGTTTCATTTAATTTTGTTTTATATACACATAAACATTTCAGAAAGAATATAATAAAGTAAGTAAAAGTAGTCATACTGGAAAGACATATTTAAGAATTCCAGCATCTTCACTTGTAGAGATTCTACCAGGACAATTTTTTGAGGTGAATGAGCAAACTTTTCTCCTGAATTCAGATTCATGTCTTGCTTTTGACCTAATATATTTTCACACTAGGCTAGAGTTTTAGAAAGAGTCAATTTTTTAAATTACGTGTGTGTGTGTGTGTGTGTGTGTGTGTATTTCAGAGAATTCTAACCCCATATATGTCAAGTAGATTTGATTTACAGAATTTCTCCGTAAGTCAACAGATACATACATATGCGTAAATTTTCTCCCATGGGAAAACATTCAAAGACATTAGGCTTCTCTTAATTTTCAAAAGTCTAAACATGGTCTAGTGACGGTCATTATGAAGATTCCTCAAGAGTTTTCTCCCTATCTCTCCACAGGCAAGTTGTCCTTTTAGAGGCCCTTATATTACTCAGTGATTCATTCAATAATTCACTGAATCAACAACATTTGTTTGTGTCCTGGGCTACACAATAAAAGGAAGCTAGTTGAAGGCAGATTTTTTTCCCCTTGATTCATTTCTGTATCCTTAACATCAAACAAATTGTTTGGCAGATAGTAAATGCTCAAAAAAATAATACTTGAAAGAAAGAATGAATAAATAATACAGAGTGCCTGTTTCCAAGGATGTTATCTCTTATTTCTGTTTTCAAGAGAAATAATTAAAGATATTTAAATAGTTTCTGTTCAGATAAGTAAAAGAAAGATGAAGGGAATTTACAAGGCCTGACTAGTTGAAAGGTAAAAGTTAAAGACTAAAACTTCAATCTCTTAATGACATGATAAGCTAGATATAATTTTACGCTTTTAACGCATGCCTTGCTAATTCCTTTTCTGATGTACCAAAATGGTGCTTACGCTATTCATTTAATATTAAATGTGTTTTGAGAGATGTATGAAATATGTTTTAGAACATGGTTTGGCAAACTTCTCCTTAAAGGACCAGACAGTAAATATTTTAGGCTTTGCAGGTCATATGATCTTTGTGGAAACTACTCAACCACATCGCTGCGCTGTGAAAGCAGCCACAGGCAATATGTAAATGAATGAGTGTCACTCTGTTCCGATAAAACTTTACCTACAAAAAATAGGTGAAGGACCAGATTTGGTCCATGGACTATGGTTTGATGACCTCTGTTTCAGAAAGGAAAAGAGCAGTTTCCTAAGAACTTCTGCTATGACAAACTTGCTCATAAATAATGCTTCTTCTGGATTAGCCGAGTTAAGATATCCCCGTTTAGACTTGTCATGAGTGCTCTGGCCATTCTGAGGAAAACTCATATTAAGTTGGCATCGTTTCCCAAAATTATTCCCCAGAAGTATCCTTAGCAACTCCTCATTTTGTTATATGTTACGGTTTTCTTTTTAGTGTTATTTCATAGTTTTCAGCATCTCTACTGCCTTTTAGGTAAAACTCAGATCTCTCTAATCCTTCAATGAGGCCACACAGATATAATTTCAGTTCTGTATTATATATCTTAAGTGTTTTAACCATTTTTGAAATGGAAACCAAACAAAATCAAAGTTTTCACTCCAATTTTAGTGTTTAGTGACTGCTCCTTGGTACTCACTCTTTCGGATTTGAGACAGGGCAATTAGCAAGTTGTTTTTCTTTAGACATGGAACTGGAAACTAGGAAGCTCAGGATGCTCTGCGATGGTCACCGAGCTATTAGTGTAGGGCTTTCCAGTGTGCTCATGCTCTTTCTTCTTTCTTCTGCAAATAATAAAATTAATAATTGCTAACATTGAGTGCTTATTATGTACTAGTCATATGTTCAGCAATTTACATGGATTATCTTGTTTAATCCTCATAAGATCTCTGTCAGGGGGATGTTAATATTATTATTTTACAGATGAGGAAACAAGTTGGAAGCAGTTAAATAACTAGTCTCCCACCCAGGAAGAGGAGGGAATGGGAATTTGGCTTAATCAGTCTGTTTTCAGAATCTATAAAAGGACTGTTCTGGCATTTAATTGTTTTATATCCAGCAACTTGACATACTGGGATAGGATATGTCACATCAGGAGTTCATTTGACCCAACATTAGGGCATTACACTTCTCAAAATTAGATGTCTCGTGGGTAAAGGATTGCAATTTCTATATTGCCATTGTGAACTATTGGTAATAACTGAAGGTTTCCTGTCAAAAGTTGTCCCTGCCTCCAGCCAGAGCATTAGAGAGCTGAGAGATGTGTCTTTGATAGACTCTATTGTCCCCTCAGAGAGTTGATTTCACTACAATGGGATGTCGTGTTATGTCTGTAGCTTGCAAAACTATTTCATGTGTTGTACGGATGATGGTAGGGATGGAGCCCGCTTTATCTCATTGTGTCTCTCCTTTAAAGGGGAGAAAGGTTTTTGAAACCTCAATACAAAGAAAAGATGCACATATACTGAGCAGCAACTGTTAGAGTGTGAGCGTGTGTGTAGGAGTGCATGTGAATGCACGTGTGAACGAGAATATAAGTGGATGTGTGAAAGTGAGAATGTGAATATGTGAAATTGTGTGCGTGTGGGTGATGGTGAGTGCATATGTTCTTAAAAGCGTGATGAATCTTAAAACTAATTATAATTTTTTGATTTGGCTGCTAAGGTACTAAGAATTAGATTTTTGTTTCCCCTGTAGTAACTATACACTAACTTATGGTATGTACTTCATGAATTAATTTTACCTTTTATTGTATCTTACAGTACTGCCATTGTTTACCGCATTTCTCCTGACTTCTTTATTTATTTTTAATGTATTGCATTCATTTTTGTTATGGATCTCAATTGTTTTTATCTAAGGGGAAAAATGTCAACTTCTAACTAAATAGGTAAATTCCTTGAGACACAATGTTCTCTTCTTTAAAATGGGGATAATAAAATCCCCCTTGGAAGACAGCTGAGACAGATGAAAGAATTTCTAAACTATTAAGCTTTATTCTACTGTAAGGAATTATTCCTTCATAACTCTTATCCAACTGATACACCATCATACACTATTTACAACTTTAGGATGTTTTCCTGAGCTAAAGCCTTTATTCAGCACAAAAAAATCCACACTTACTAGCACTCACCACATGTCAGGTACTGTTCCAAGTGCTTTGTATGTATTCACTTATTTGATTTCCACAACAGGTCTACTATTATTTCCCCATTTTACAGATAGGGAAACTGAGGCACAGAGAAATTATGAGAATTATCTAATTTTCAAGAGCTGAGATGATGAAATCTTGATTTAAGACCAATATAATCAGCTTCTTTGTATTATTTTGGAATATACACTTGTTATTTTAAGAGTAGATGTTATCTTTTCTTTTTGACTAAAGTTCTTATTTTATCATTACAGGAATACAATTTTTAAGAGTTTAATTCTAGGTGCGTATTTCAGTAAAGATATTCAAATATGCCATCCTAAGGCTCTTTTAACTATTTATCAATTAGATTCAAATGCAATTTTTCCCTCTTATCACCAAAGATAGCTACTTAATTTTAAAGGCTGAAATAAAATGTACCTCAAATGACATGTACTAGAATGTCTAAAGCAGAACTATTTGTAAGAGTGCAAACTAGAAACAACACAAAGCCCCATAAAAAATAATTCAAAAATTAAAATATGATATGTTCACATAGAATACAGTGCAGCATAAAAATGAATGATCTAGGGGCCGGCCTGGTGGTGCAGTGGTTAAGTTCACACGTTCTGCTTCAGCAGCCCCACGTTCGCCGGTTGGGACCCGGGTGCGGACGTGGCACCGCTTGGCAAGCCATGCTGTGGTAGGCGTCCCACACATAAAGTGGAGGAAGATGGGCATGGATGTTAGCTCAGGGCCAGTCTTCCTCAGCAAAAAGAGGAGGATTGGCAGCAGATTTTAGCTCAGGGCTAATCTTCCTCAAAAAAAAAAAAAGAGAGAAAAAAAAAAGAATGATCTGCAACTACATACAAAAACATGAACAATTAGGACTTACTTCAGTCTGGAAGCCAGCAGTGGAAAGGGAGGACGGGGTCCTGGGACTGCATCTCGACACTTTTGCTCACTTTCTCCCCTTCTCCTTAGCTGCCTGTTCTTTCCCAGATGCAGTGAAGAGGTTGGGAGGGGATGGACGAGCTGTAATGAGATATAGAGCATTGTGGGCCTGGAAGATGGTTAAAGATGGACACTTCCTCAGGCTCTGAGCATCAGGTGATATTCCTGAAGTGTTTATCTGCTGGGGTCCACATTGCATCTCAGGAAAGCCTAAAATTAGAGGGTCCTAAATGACCCCAAGCCGATTCTCTCATCTATGTGTCCATCATTGTCAAAGTGACCTCTTTTCTAATATGCTGACAATATTCTCTCCCCTTTCTCCATCTTTCTAAATTCTCTAATTGAATTATGGGATTCAAAAGTCATAAACAATTCTCATATCCTGTAATAAATTCGATCATATGTATAGTGGTGTTTGAAGTTGTATCATATTAACTTCAACATCCTGGTCTTTATTCTATGGGCAACTCATCAGGAATGGAGCCAGAGATAATCCAGAACTGGTATCCTGTCAAATAAATACCTATGCATATATATATACTCCACTACAAAAATCTGTGGTTGCGTTCTTGATACAGGTTACATGATTCACATTGGATAGAGTTCGCAGCATCAAGGATAACTTTTACTTTTTCTTTTTATGTAATTTTGAACATTTTAAAGTACTTTTGCACCTTGAGCATCTGTTGCTTTAAATATCATCATCTTCTTCATCAATTATATTTTTAAATAAAAATAAATGAATAAAAATATAAAACAGCAATATTTCCAACAACTCTTACACTTTGGGCCCCAAAACTGCGATAACGTTGGGATCTTCTGCACCCTGCACTTGCTCAGTGAAGGGCTGCCGAGCTCTATAATATAGCCCTCTGATCTTTCTCCAGATGAGCAATACTCTTTCCGTTCTTCATGGGAGCCAGTGGGTAAGTGAATTTGACAATATTTTCCTCTTCCCCTTTTGGATGACCATATCCTTTCTCTGTTGAAAATCCTGCCTTCTTCACCATTATTCTCATTCAGCCAATTCCAATAATTGCCTTTGATATTTTGTTCACTCTCAAGTGCCTCAGCCATTCTCCAGTCACTTTGTTGGTTAGATATTGATTCAGCCTTATAACAACTCAGTGTAACTCAGATTTTTCACAACCCATGCATTTGCATTGAAGGCCATGAGATCCAGCAAGACGATGATAATAATAAAATAAATATGTGTGAAACACTGTTCAAAGCACTTTATTTATACAGTTCACTTAATCTTCACAGCACATGTATAAGGAAATAATTAAATCATTTTCACTTCACAGAGGAAACAGAAGTATGTTGCCCAAGATCATAGAGCTAGTAGAGGAAAGAGATCCCCAGCAGGTCCACAAACAGGCAGTCTTGCTACAGAATACTTGCTTTTCACTCTGTTGCTATACTACCCCTCAATATAGGGACATTTTGTGAATCTGCTTGTCCTAACAGCAGGGAGACATGTAATGAGTATTTAATCCAAAGACAGTGAAGGTTAGCATACTTCTGTGATCAAAATTTTTCTTAAATTGTATATGTAAATATGCTAATATGAAAAAGAGGCAAACAAATCAGTAGCAAGCAGCATTTTTGAATCTAAGTTTATACCTCTTATGGGAGAGGATGACCAATTGCAAAGAACATGAGTAGCAGCACAAGTAGATTTAAATTTGTTTTAGTTTTGAAATTCCACAAAGTAAGCCCACTTCATTTCCTCTCAGGTTTTATGGTATATCAGTTAAATAATGCTTCATGAAGTATTATTTCAACTGAGAACATTTACAATGAGCTAGAACATCTCTCTCTCACTCTCTCTCTCTTTTTTTTTTTTTTTTTTTTTGGTGAGGAAGATTGACCCTGAGCTAATATCTACTGCCAATCCTCCTTTTTTGCTTAAGGAAGATTTTCCCTGAGCTAACATCTGTGCCAATCTTCCTCTATTTTGTTTGTGGGATGCCACTACAGCATGGCTTGATGAGTGGTATGCAGGTCTGCACCCAGGATCTGAACCCACGAACTCTGGGCTGCTGAAGTGGAACACCTGAACTTAACCACAAGGCTACCAGGTTGGCCCCTGGAACATCTTTTTTTTCCCCAAGAGTTCTTGTTAAACTTACAGGAGATATCCAACATTTTCTTCCATGTCTGTAGAATATGTCTATGTTATTTAACAACTGTCATGTATACCTATAAATTTAGTAACAATTTGATTTGAAAAATGTCCTCAAAACTTTGGCATAATTACAGATAGGACATTAAATAATTGATATTTAAGAAGTACTCTTTTAAATACTTTTTTCCTAGTCACATTTCAAGTTTTTCATAAATAAGCAAAATTACTCTTTGATATTTTCCTTGCATTTCTTTTACCAATTCATTCTTTACTTCATTACTGAGCTCAACTCTGTTCAAACAAATGTCATTGGGTAAAGTGATAGCTTCATCTAAATCCAGCTTTATTTCTCTTTACTGTTTTAGTTAGCTTATGTTGTTCTATCTGACTGATTCCTGGGATAAAGTCTGGCTTTGAAGCCAGCTGTCTTTCTTCTGTTGTCTGTTTTAGAGAATTCATTTATTAGCTCTGAGTGTTAGTTTCCTCATTTATAACTTGGAGGAAAATATTCTACATTGAAGGGTTGTTTCAAAGATTATAAATCCTCTATTTAAAGTGTACTTCACAGCACTAACACATAATAGAATCAACTAACAGAAATTATCACCAGCAACATCACTGCAGTCACAATCATCATCATTATCATCACTAATAATTCAAATTTCTTTGTTATACTATAACTTCAAAAGGTCCTGATTCCACGAAAATAATAATGCAAAAGAGAGTTATTTCCATGTTAGATTTCCAAACATGGATTCCACGTCATTTCAAATGTTAGAGAGCAGTGGTTTATGCCTTATAACTTCTTTATTGTTAGAGTCAGTGCTGCCCAATAAACGTAAAGAAATTGGCCAAAACATATTGATCTGAAACAGAAAAAGTTAAGAACCTAATTTGGAAACATATAGCTATCTGACTAACTCTTTCAATTCCATCTGATTTCAGTTTGACATGATATAAATAAAGTATCATTTATATGACAGATTGAGTTTAGTTTCTATTGAAATGGTTTACGTGATTTAAGAACAACCCTTAAGACTAGAGCTAAAGTTGAGATTTGCTTATCCCTTTAATTGTAGAGTGAACATGAAAATAGTGTGCAGGTTAATTTTACATGCATGCAATTGATTTGAATATTAGAGACACAAAATGCGGCCAAGTTAGGATGATTTATCTCACACTTTCAAGCCCTTCAGGGACATTCAAGCTTTTCATGTTCACACACATTGATTTAATGATGATCTAAGGCCTCAGACTCTACATTTCACATTTAGCACCTTCCCTTTAGGTATATTTTTATGTGAATTACTACTAATGAGAAAACACTGTTTATATTTCAAAATATCCTAGATAGAGACATCCAGGTTTGGTTGTAAGGATGTATATTAATGACTATATTTTCACTTTAAAATAAAAATGTCAGTTACTCACTTATTTGTGTGATTAGGTATCACTAATCTAAAGTCAAAAGTGACTATCTCAGTGGTACTCAATACCTTACAAAAAACACATACAGGATTTTAAATTTAAAAATAAAAATCCTGGGGGCTGGCCTGGTGGCATAGTGGTTAAGTTCATGTGCTCCACTTTGGCAGCCCAGGGTTCACAAGTTCAGATTCCAGGTGTAGAACTAGCACCGCTAGTCAAGCCACACTGTGGCGGCATCCTACATAAAACAGAGGAAGATCCACAACAGATGTTAGCTCAGGGCCAATCTTCCTCACCAACAAAAGAGAAATCTCCTTTTACCACTTCAGAATCCATAGAGCATCTCTTTCTACTTTCCTTGTTCTACTAGTCAGAGTCCTGCATGACATTATAAAATAGCTATTTTATTTTTTGGAAACTTTTTCCTTTAACTCTATGACCATTAAACATTTTTTTTTTTTGTGCTACAAATTAGTGTATATTTGTTATCACACAAAATTGGAGTTCTCTTGCCCAATGTGAATTAAAAAAGCCAGTTACTACAGCATCAGTTTTTGGGAAAAGAAAACAGCTTTATTGCTAGATCACTCTACAAGAAGACAAGGGCATACGCTCTCAGATCTGCCTCCTGGATCCAGGGTTTGCGGCAAAATTTATGGGATGAAGGGCAGGGTGGTCTGAAGTTTGGAGATAGATGATTAGAGGAAAGGAGAAGTGAAATAATTGATGATCCGCACAAGCATAGTCAAGCTTTGGGCCTCTGCATAGAACCCATGCTCACAAAATAGCGGCATTACCGTGAGATCAGAATGGAGACTTTAGCTCCTTGACAGCAAAATGTTCACTTACTGAGCATTTGCGCAGGCCCACTTGATGAGTCGGTGGTCTCAACTGGCCTAAACTGGACAAAGGGGCACTCTCACTTCCTGAAAGACAACTCTTAATTACTCTGTTGATAAGATGGGGTCAGTTGAGCTGGTCCTAGAGGGCCCATGATTACATACTTACTGGTTAAAAAAGGAGCCCTGCCTAGTGATTAAATTAAAAGTTCACATGCTTCTAAGATATGAAATTGCATGCCAAACCCTTACATCAAGATGAAATCATAACCATGACACAGATAATTGTAAAAAGCGTTACTAGGGATTCAAGGTTCACTTTTGGAAACACTTGGCAAATATTTTACTTAAAAGGAAAGTTGCATTACTAATTATATATATAGAATTATCTTCTAGCAAAATACTCAAGGCCATGGCTTTTAATTTTTAAAGTTATTTACAATAACTATTCTTTAAAACAACCTATCTGGTTTAAATTTGTTAATTCTATAAGGCAACGTCAGCATAGTGCTTAGTTTAAAACATCACAAAATAAGGCAATAATTATCTCTTTTCTTAAAAAATAGTTGATAAAATCTATTTTTAGTACTTCCTTTTTAAAAATTAAGTATGTGAAGAACCTCCATTTAAATGCAATTTTGTGTGTGGAACATCTGCTGTTTCTATATTATTTTCATTATTGGGGATACTATGGAAGGGGAGTAGAATTTGTCACCCCAAAATAGGCTTCTTTGGCATATGGATTATTTTGAGTTGATTATTTGTAAGAAATAGCAGACACAGCAGAAGCTTTGAAAAGCAAGCATAGGCTACTCTTTTGTAAGAGAAATTTATATTCATCAGGTAAATCTCCATTTGTAAGAATGTTTTCCTGTCTATACCAGAATGAGGAGGATGACTAAGCCAATGGAGAAGGCATGGACTTAAATCTGCATTTCAGTTTTACCCTTGTTCACTGTGCTTTCCCTGAGAACCTCCCAGTAATTGGCTCCCTTAATCTCCAGCATCTTTTGTCTTTAGCTGGAGATAGTATTAAAGATGGTGGCTTGGGCCATTTCAAGGAGTTACTCAGTTTTCCTGGGTATCTCCCAAGCATAAAGGAGGTATGCATGTTATGAAACTTCTGGTTGTTTTTCTTCTATTAATCTGTCTTTTTTTACAGGCTGGTCTTAGCCAAGAACCTGGAAGGGTAGAGGGAAAATTATTTCTCTTCTCCTTCACTATCAATTGTTCCAATTATTTCACAATATTATAGCATTTTATTTTCTTAAGCCTATATTCCTATGGTCTGGGTGATTGTAATTACATTTCTTTACCAGATGAGTTCATTATAGAGATAATCACACTGTCTCTTACAAATACAAATTGCCACATAATCATGCATAGATTGTACAGTCAAATAAAAAGAAATGATCAGAAATTGGGGGAAAATTTCTTTTCTTATTCTAATGGTGTTGTAAAGAAATAAAGCCATAAACAAATTTTTTGCAACCATTTTTTCCTCCTAACTTGGAAATGATGAATGAAAACTTACAGCTAGAAGTCAACATACTTCTTTTTTTAAAAAAATAATAATAATCTAATAATTAACACATTCTCATATATTACTCAAGATTTTCAACATAGAGATCTTATTTTGCATTTATGAGACCTTATCCAGAACCACTGAAGTGAGTATCTTTGTCTCTTGTGGACTTTTCATTTTTTTCAATTAATTTGGTATATTTTGGACACTGGGATCTTTTTACTTTAATTGCATGTTCTACTGTGAAGCCTTTACTTTCATTTATAACAACCTACTTTTTTAAATAACACAAAGAAGGCTCTGAAGAGCAAGAGATGAATTGGCTCATTACTGCTGGTTGAAAAACATTATGATGTACAGATTTCTCAGACAAGGGCAGATGATTTTCTATAAAAGTCTCAACCTTTCATGTTCTACACTCAATTTCCAGAAGAATGGATAGCTAAAAATATCCACAATCCTCAAACAAACAGCAGAGACAACTTTCTGGATGAAAGTACTCATTATTTTTTCTACTCCTACTGTTTACGTCAGTGAAAAGAATGAAAGCAGCTCCACTCACCAAGAAAGAACTTAGACTTGTACATAGAACACAGAACATGAAGACAGAGGAAAGGATGATTTTTCTTGACCTGTTTGTCAAACGTGTATGCTTGAATAGGGCTAATTAACTCAGAAGTTTAGGACTTAGCATATTGAAGGTAAGAGTTTGACTTTTGGGTTGATCACTCAGCTTTGTTCTGGAACCACAGTATAAATTTCTACTCTTAGAAATATGATTCAGCCTCTCTGGTTTTCACATGAAGTCTGGACAAGTTACTTGCCTCAATTCTTAAGTTAATTAACGTCAGGGTAAAGTCTAGAACCATGGTCTGTTATTACTCCATAAGATCTCACTTGTTTTGCTTAAAGGTCTAGGAAGGATTAAGTGAAAAGAGAGAGAGAGATAAAGAGACCATCACAAATTTTCTTAATATAAAAATCCAGAAGGTGTGCCTGCCAAGTTAGCGGGATAGCAATAGTTATCTGTTCATTCATTGGGAAATGTCTGTGACACCCCTATAATCAGATAGGCATTGTGATAAGTGTTGAGGAAAAAGAAGTAAATCAGATCCCTAACTTTGAGGAGCTCTTGTTTTTCTAGTTTTATTGAGATATAGTTGACAAACAGCACTGTATCAGTTTAAGGTATACAGCATAATGATCTGAGTTAGATAATGATTACCACAGTAAGTATGGTTAGCGTCCATCATCTCATGTAGATACAAAAAAACAAGAAAGAAAAAAATGGAGTTTTTTCCTTGCAATGAGAACTCATGATTTACTCTGTTCACAACTTTCATATATAACATACAGCAACGTGAACTATAGTCATCACATTGTACATGATATCCCTAGTGCTCATTTATCTTATAACTGAAAGTTTGTACCTTTTGACCACATTTATCCAGTTCTCTCTCCCCCACCCTCTGCCTCTGGTAACCACAGATCTGACCTGATCTCTTTTTCTGTGAGTTTGTTTTTTCTTTTCTTCTTTTTTTCTTCTCTTTTAGATTCCTCATATAAATGAGATCATATAGTATTTGTCCTTCTCTGACGTATTTCACTTAGCATAATACCCTCAATGTCCAGCCATGTTGTTGCAAATGGCAGGATTTCCTTCTTTTCTGTGGGTGCATAAGGAACTCTTCATTGATGGGGCTGCTATTAGAGATAGGAGGGTTTTTTGCAAGGGGTCTAGTAAGGAGCAGAAGAGCATAGTTAAGTTTCCTTTGGAGAGTTTGTTACTGCTGGTGCCTAAGTTGAGAATTCTCACTAGCTTGTCTGCATGGGAACTACTGGGGAGAGCCCCAACCCATCCATGTATTTATAAGCCTCTTTACTCTGAGGTCTAAGACAAACAATTGAGTACCTGGTCTTCTATATTCTTAAGACTCCTTTAATAATTCAACGAATTCAACGTTACCATTACAGTGCTATAGACAAAGAGTTTAAATAACTTATCTAAGGCTATCAAATGTATGAGTTAAAATTATGAGTGGAACCTAAATAATCTGACTACTGGCTCTGTGCTATTCCTACAACACTATTCTGATATCAGGCTGATGCTAATGCCTCCCTATGTGTTTTCTTGTTTTATAATAAAATCAAAGTAAACCTTAGTGAATTAGAGCAGCATGATTCAATAACATTATCCATTTATTTAGAGCATATTTTACCAAGTTTCTGTGTGAAGAATTTTCTAGTAATTATCTCATTTAATTATTAGAATGGCCTGAAAATAGATATAATTTCTTTTCCATGACAGTTGAGAGAATTCAGGTTTGTAGAGATTATGTAACTTACTGGTTGCCTGGCTTTGACTAACTGGTAGAGTTGAAGTTTACATTTTTGTCAGTTGAAAGCCTGTGCTCAAAACAAAACAAAACAAAACAAAACAAAATAAAAAAAGAACTATGCAATTATTTTAGTTCTTTCAGGTGTAAACCACCAGTGTTGTCTGTACATGTCATACCAGCGTAAAACATTGCAAAACACCACTCTACACATTATCTCTCACACAAAAGACTAGCTGAGTATAGCAAATAAGTTATTAAGTGAAGCGAACAAAGAACAGAGCAGAAGATGAAAAATGAATTTACAACTTCAGTAGTCAAGAGAGCTGTGTCAAACAAGACAGGAGAAGATAGAAAGGCTATGCCAAAGGGCCAGGATGCTTTTGCTCATGTCATGGTGAGAGGGTTTAGTTACAAACAATGTTCACTCCAGAGCAGGGCACATATGAAGAGTCATTTAATTTTTCTCCACAAATTTAACTTATTCCTATAACTTAGTGCTCAATAATAAAAAATAATTTTGCAATAGACCTTGAAAATGAAAGATGAATCAATGAAATAATGAGGTTGTCATAAGGATTCCACTCTTCTCTAGAGTGAATCAGGGAGACCCAATTTCAGTTTTTCTGACATGTTCTGGCATTTTATTTTGATTGTCGTATGCTATCACAAGAAGAAAGCTTATAGAGCAGCGTAGCTCCCAAATCATTCTCCTTCTTCAAGTGTCTAGTCTAGTGTTACATAGAAAACATAGCCTGTGAGTTATCATTCTTCAAATTTATAACTTCAATATTTTATATTCTGCCTGAGGAGTAAGCCTAAGTCTTGGAGACACATAACTTTTACCTTTGCCGTCCTGCTCTCTTTGCCAGTAGTGGTCCATTCATACTTTGTTTCATATTGATGCATCTGCACAGAACCTGATAAAGAGAGAAAGGAAAACCTTTTTAACATTTACCACTGTTTGAAGCCTAAGATGCAAGTAATTAGATTCAGAGTTTACATCTCCACGAATATTTTAACAGATATTAAATATGTTACCAGGGAGTTTGGTGATGTAGAAAAACAATGAAAAGTCAATTTCAATGCAGGTATCTGCTCATTGTTAGAACAAGCAATGAAGAAGGTCATACTTAGTCCCAGTCTCAGCATTAACTTTTATTTGTTGCTATCTGACTGCATGCCTAACTAGGCAAGCAGCAAAGGATAGGTAGCAGAGAGACCGAAGAACAGACCTAGAGGAGGAGTCAGAGACATAGCATTTATTGGGAACTTACATACAGGGAGTCCAGGAGTGGCCAGCTGGACCGAGTTGCACACCGCCATCGCGAACATACAGGGGATTGCTTAAGTAGGCAGGACCCGTAGCTCACACGGAAGGGCTCTGCGTTCCTTCAAGACATGATGGTCTTTGAGATAAGTAGATTTGGAGTTGGCCAGGCCCTGGACGGCTAATCACTAGATTGTTGGCATCTTGCCCTAAAGGGAGACCAGAAGAACACATGGTTACTACAAGGCAAGTAAGTTATTGTCAAGCAAGTGAGACCCTACAGTTTCACAGAGAGAGGCCACTGTCTTACCACCACATTCCCAACCTCTCCCTACCCACATATACATACATACATGCGTACACACACACTTCTTAAAAAAGGACAATAGAAGAGCGTAAGAAATTAATGAAAATATAGCCTGACTAACTAGGACACGGACCTAAAATATAATAATAATAACAACAACAAAAAGCAAAATAAAAACAAAGGAAAAAAACCTCGGGAATTATCATGTATCCGTCTAAGCATGCTGCTAACATTTTGCAAACGTATCTCATACGTCCTTTACAACATCCTCACAAGGGCTCTGTTCATATCCTCAATTTATACTATGCAATTTATTGAATGTCAAGTTGTTGGTAATGGCATAGCTAAATTGAAACTCAAATTTGCCTATTTCTAATGCCTGTGTTCTTCCACCCCACACCACGTTGCCTCTAGGAATGCCCAGTCTGCTAATGGGGGTTACAATGTCACCATCCTAAGAAATGAAGAAAGTCATTGATGAGCCATAGCCACAAAGGGAACTCACAGTCCTGGGGAACAGTGATAAGATGGTGATTTTAAAGATTTGCAAAGATTTAGCATCAAGCAACTTTGAAAGAAACTAGTGAGTCACAGAGGAAGGAGGGACAAATTTCTCTTTAAAATATCTTGTCCACTAATTTTTGAGACATTTCTTGATATTAAGACTAACAGGTAAAATGGATCATCAAGAGTTGAATAACACAGCCCAACTGATGAAGTGGAATGAGGACTATTCAATCAAACAACAATCTCACCACATTTAAGATAAAAGCTACATTTGAGAATGTGAAGATACATGGCTGTGTTCTTGCAAAGTGCATATGTCTTACATATAGCATTATGAGAGTCTAAATCTTAGAGCAGATATTTCAACTGGGTATTTAGATTTGAGATTTTATGTATTCGTGTTAATATTTGATACAATGTGAGAGGATCAGAACCCTCGAGCAGGGGGCAACTGCTAGGCTGACAACAGAATAGAGTGGAATACCTGTCTGAATGGGGAAGGGACGGGATGCTCAGAAATAAGTAGGGATGAGAGACTATTATGAGATCTAAGGGAAGTTACAGCAGAGACAGAATGGTGAATGCTGCCGAATACACAGTACGGATCCAGGAAGGTAATGACTGGAGCCCATGGAACTTGAAAATCCAGAGGCCATGCTGATCTCAGTGAGAAAGGTTTCAGTGCAAAGACAAAGGCCAGATTGCAAGATGTGAAATTTAGAGGAGAAAGGAAAGAGAGACTGTGTGTAGGAAACTGTTCAGAAAAGTTTAGGTACAAATGAATGAGATATATGACAGTAACTACAGATGATGTGGTATCTGGGGAGAGGAGAGCAGAAAAGAGTACAGAGAGAGAATATAATTAATGGAGCAAGGGTCTAAAGTGCCAAATTGTGGATCATGAAATCATATCTGAACTCTTGATATGAGAAATTGAAAGGACCGTTGTGTCAACAAGAACCTGAATTCTTCTCATATTCTAAGTGGCTCTTGCTCTTGTTACGTCTCAAAGCATCTCATGTGATGCACAAACTGTGAAAACTTAGTTCCTAGTATTTGGCATGCCTTGCTGAATTATCAGACGTTGTGCCTCTGAGCAAAATAAAGGATGTGTATACAAGTGTATCAGAAATCAAGGCATTAGAGCTGCACGGAAAAGTGGAAGGAATATCTGAATGTGTCAACTAATCTGTTAGTTTATCACAATTTATTTTTTTTACTGAATCTGTCCTAAATGCTTCAGAGTACTCTTAGATGAGGCCAAGAAATTAGCCTGATACTTTGAAAATCTTCTCTGTTTGGTAGGGGCCAAATGATCATCAGCCACAGGGGAAGGCAGAACTGAAAAATACCTGATTAGTATTCGGGGAACAACAAATAAACTGCACTGGAAGGCAGAGAAGGGACTGGGAGTATGAACCTGTGGATGGTGTCCAGATTTAATTTGTTCCATTTTACAAGTTAAATCATGATCTTCCTAATGACCAGCTCCCTTGGCAGAGACACAGATGTATTGCCATTAATGACTGACAGGATCTGGGCCAACATTTTAGCCTCAGTTCAGACTGTTAGTGCCATAATATTTGCTCCCACAGAGGCAGGTTGCTGAACTCAAAACTTGTACTTCATTTTCATTGCGTATGTTATATTTTGAAAGAGCTGAGGGAGTGCAGGGCAAAGGAATAATGAAAAGTCTGTGATGATAGATGTAAGAATCTTTAGATCCTTCAGAATTCCAACTGGTTCCTGTGACACTGTCAACTACCTCATTTATTTATTTTTCTTAACAAGTTTTTGAGATATATAGCTTCAACTCAAATTTCAGAGTTAAGGAAACAGAAATATATCCATGATAATCCTTCATGTGGGTTCTTCTCTTGACTTCCTAATTGTTCTTTTTTATTTTTTTTTATGGCTTCACCTTCTTTCTTGCCCCTCAAAAGTTGGCATTCCTCTGGAGACCCTCTCTGGTTCTCTTCTCATTCTATCCTCCCTAGTATAGCTCATAGTTCTATGGGTTCAAATTCCGTGAATATGCTAATGATTCTCAAATCAGTATCAACTGAGCTCCAGACATTTCCACTTGGATAGCTCAAAGATTTGTCATCTGCAGAAGTTAATTAGTCATATTTACCCCTAGATTCCTTTCTCCTTTATTCCTATCATTATAGCATCCACCTAGTTTCTCCATTTTGATTTCTGTTTGTCAGGACTTTCTGCCAATTAATCACTAAGACCTGTTGATTCTAATCTAAATATTTCATAAATCCATCTCTACTTCCTTGCTCTAGACCACCATTGTCCTTTCCCCGGACTCCTGTCCCGGCTTGTCCTTCTGTTTCTCTTCCCTACCTTTGATGCATTTCCTACACTAAAATCAGAGGAATCTTCCTGAAATGGATCAGGGCATTCTTTTGGTTGGAGGTTTCCAGCGATTCCTTATTAGCCTCATAATCAATTCAAAGCTGATCAATGTAGTATAAAAGGTCCTTGATGATTGGACACTTGCTCACCTCACCAGCTGCATTTATCTCCACTTGCAACTGCTCTCTCTCCCACTTAAGCACACTCTAAATTCTATTTCCATCTAAACACGCCATGCTTTTAGCACTTCTAAGTGGGAACACCCATTAGGCCCTTTATAAAGGTTATCCTTTCTCCATTTCTGCCCTGGGTTAATAAATACCACTACGCTTCAGGGTTCAGCTCTGCCATTTCCTCCTCCTTGAAGCCCTCCCTAAGTGTGGTTCCTCGACAAGTGTTTTCCATGGGGTGTAACTCATCAGCAGCACTTATCTAGAAACACTCTAATTTCCTCTGTATTTTTTCTCTCTTTGAGCTTCTTTAAATTTAGGTGTCTTGCCTAAGACAAGAAAATCAGTAAGTAGAAGAATCAAAATTCAAATCTAGTTCCATCCTCTCTCCATTGGGTCACACTGTGTGAACATAATCTCATGGTGTTCAGCAACTCAGCATGCTAATTTCCTTATAACTTTCAGTAAAAAATAAGGAAGGAGAAATTTCCATGCATGTCCACTCCTATTCCACCATATCTTTACTACATCTTTTCATTACCATAATCACCAAAATAATTTGCATAATTACTCTATGGTATTCTGTTGACTTTCCCCCATTTGACCTGATACATATATACCTAAAATCTTGAGGTTTAAAGAGACTAAAACACTGGTTCTCAAACTTGACTTCTTATTAAAATTGCCTGGGGAGTTTCAAAAAAGTACTGATATCAGGATTCCGGTTTATTTGTTATGGGGTATTGCCTAGGCACCAGGAGTTTTTAAAACCTATGAGATCATTCTAACGTGTATTAGTTTGAGAACCACTGCCTCTGAAAAGATCTAGCTCACTGCCTCTTTTCAAAGATGAGGCAAGTGAAGTGTAGAGAGATTAAATGACTTGCTTGAGGTTAAATGATATAGTTCACGTGAGTAATCAGCCACATGCGATTGATTCCTGAATTGCAGATTGGCTGTCCATGAAGATAAAATCAGGTTGGGCTTCAGGACTCTGTCCCCACCACAGTGCTGCTATACCAAAGGAAAGAGAAAAGCCATGTTTTTCCTAGGGTATTATACCCCTCACCTGCTGCTCCATAAAATCGCAATACTCTCCATTTGTATCATCCTTAGAATAAATATCTTCAGATCTATATCGTCAAGTATCTTTATTAAGTATTTTGTTAGGTGCTTTAGGATCTATTATACAATTTTTCTACAATTTTGAGATCGTCTATTTATTGATCTAACTTTTAAAACATTGTAACCAATAAGAAGCTATGAGTTAGAATTTTAGGCTAATAAATATGATTAAGAGAAATATGTAGGAAATCTTAGTCTAAACATGAATAAAATCCATGAGGATAAGGGGGGTAATGCCTTGGAATCAGCCAGGGTTGAGTTTAATCTTGACCCTTGCACATATGAGCTGTATGGTGTTGGGGAAGTCACTTGACTTCTGAATCTCAGTTTTCATGGAGAGAGTAATCATGATGATAAATATTATCTCTTACAAAAGTCTGATACGTATATGAGTGGCATGTTGGTGATACAAAGGAGGGAGTGGTCACTACTACATGGCTGGAAGGTACTTGGAAAAAGTTTTATAAAGGAAGATACGAGATGAATCAAGTTTTAAGAGAGCAGCTGATATTCCACAGGATTTGTATTGCCATAGTTTTCTAAGTGATGGATTTGAAACTCAGAGAAGTTAGGTCCCATGTGTAAAATCAACATATTCGTGGTTTCAAAGATCTCTAATTAGACTCAGTCCTCCCTCCACAATGTCCATGTTTGTGTAGGTTTAGCACTCAGAATGTGGTGTAGATCTCCTTATATCCAACCTCCAATTAACATTAAAATTATTATCTAGACAATACCCTTTCCCAATTTGGGTTGGAAAATCTTCAAAAACCAAGTGTATCCAAATGATTCCAACCACCCTAGCCAAAACCTCCAGCAATGAGGGTCCTAGGAATTACAGTCACTCCCTAGAAACAAAGAAGAGATGAGACTGAAATGCCAATTAATCAAATATACACTCTGAGCAGTACCTTCCAAAAGAAGACAACAAGTACAGATTGCCCTCAGCACATACTTTTGAACCCCAAGAACTAGCTGACCTTTCCCTTTCCCAGAGTCTGAGAGCCACAATATCATCTTCCTCTCTGATGGAGAGAAAACTTGGATGGATTTGCATGCTCTGCAGTTGTGTAAACTTGGACAATTCTCCTAAATCTTCCTGCCATAATTTCTTTTCTGCAAAATGGATGGATAGCAGTTATTTTGTAGGGTCAACATGAAAATTGAATACAATAAAGTATACAAAATATTTTGTAAACCATAAAGTTCGGTTTTAGTATCCGTAATCCTGCTCTCACCTAAATACAACAGCTGATTATTCCTGGGTAGGTTGAAGGCCATAAACGTTTCTACAGGGAAAACATTTCTGCTCCAGGGAAACCCAGTGATACTGCATTCTGTTCCATTTTTCACTCTGCCCTGGTGTTGGAATTAGTTAATGGTAAATCTTTGGTTGCGTGACGTGATGGATGATTATCTAATTAGGAAGTCATGCTCTTTCATTCTTTCTAATCTATCTGTAAAAAGCATTATCTGCTTGGTTTTATGGGCAAATTCACTGTTTCGGGGTAAAAGGGAAACTAGTAAGAAAACCATAACAGATGGAAGACAGTGAGGGGGGCAACCAAGAGTATTTTGGAATCTTTAAAAAGACCTAGGAAGTAGAAGAGATTTGTAATAGGATCCCAGGCTTCAATTTTCTGTTCTCAATTAGTTAATGCATTTCATTCTTTCATCAATTACAGCCCATAAAAAGCCTGCTATTCCTTCCCATCAGGTCTGCTTTTCCTCTCCTGGAATAGGATCCCAGAGGGGAGAATAAAACAACAACAACAAAATTGCTTCTCAGAAATGTAGGATGGATGTGCTCTGTGAAACACAACTGGCAGCAAACTTTCCACTTCATAGAGAACAAAAATCATTTCCTACAGCTTTCAAATTTGAGATCTTCTTGTAAATGAGCTGATTGCAGAGGGCCTCACGGGAGGAAAAATAGCTCCACCATTTCATCAACTGTCATATTTTTAGCAGTGTCCATCTCACTACACAGCCTACTCTTCTTATTTTTTGCTTTCATTTTTGAAATATAAGTTAAATTTACAAGTTAAGAATCAAAACACATAACTTTACATGGAGAAGAGTAAAGCACCAGTGAATACAATCCTGAGACATGGGCATTCGTGCCCTAAAAGCCTAGTCTGGGCCAAATACCAGAAAACAACTAAATATAGACTGAGTCCTTTTCCTTTAAGGGCCCACGAGGGACCTGGGTGTTTAGGAGAATAAAAATGCACATATCTTCATAATCTTCATAATTTTCCCAGCCTTCATCCATGGGAAAAAAAAGAAAAAAAAACCAGAAATGCCCTGTGCCTAAATGGAATTAATATAATCTAAGAATACAAAGGGATCTTATAGCTGTTTTTGTTAATAGATGAGGAAACTGAGATCAAATTAAATGATCTATCTTTGCTTAAATGACTACTTACGGATACTCACTTGGATTACACTGACGGCCTTTTGACTTTTCATCACATTTGCATCTCAAAATGACTAGAATATGTTGCTATACTTTTTTCCAATAACTTAAACCTGACCTAAAAAACTATTTGGAAATAAAGAAAAAGAAAATGGTTCTCATCATTGACACAGCTCAGTATTTCTCAGGTAAGACTCAGTTTCCAAAAATACCCTAAGGGGAACAA
This sequence comes from Equus caballus, assembly GCF_041296265.1. Taxonomy (NCBI): domain Eukaryota; kingdom Metazoa; phylum Chordata; class Mammalia; order Perissodactyla; family Equidae; genus Equus; species Equus caballus. The sequence goes on along the minus strand of NC_091707.1, from coordinate 40,153,776 downwards.
TTGGGATATGAAGTAAACACAGGCATACCTTGGAGATACTGCATGTTCAGTTCCAGACCACTGCAATAAAGCAAATATTGCAATAAAGCGAGTCACACAAAATTTTTGGTTTCCTAGTGATTATATGTTATGTTTATACTATACTGTAGTCTATTAAGTATGCAATAGTATTATGTCTAAATGAACAATGTACATACCTTAATTAAAAAATGTTTTATTGCTTAAAAAATGCTATCATCTGAGCCTTCAGCAAGTCATAATCTTTTTGCTGGTGGAGAATCTTGCCTCAAGGTTCATGGCTGCTGACTGATCAGAGTGGTGGTTGCTGAAGGTTGAGGTGACTGTGGTAATTTCTTAAAATAAAACAACAATGAAGTTTGCCGCATTGATCGACTCTCCTTTCATGAATTTCTCTGCAGCATGCAATGCTGTTTGGTAGCATATTAGGCACAGTAGAACTTCTTTCAAAACTGGAGTCAATCCTCTCAAATCCTGCCACTGCTTTATAAACTAAGTGTATGTAATATTCTAAATGCTTTGTTGCCATTTCAACAATCTTCACAGCATATTCATCAGAAGTAGATTCCATCTCAAGAAACCACTTTCTTTGCTCATCCATAAGAAGCAACTCCTCATCCATTAAAAGTTTGATCATGACATTGCAGCAATTTAGTCACCTCTTCAGGCTCCACTTCTAATTCTAGTTCTCTTGCTATTTCTACATCTGTGGTCATATCATCTACTGAAGACTTGGACCTTTCAAAGTCATCCATGAGGGTTGGAATCAACTTCTTCCAAATGCCTGTTAATGTTGATATTTTGCCCTCTTCCCATGAATCACAAATATTTTTCATGGCATCTAAAATGGTGAATCCTCTTCAGAAGGTTTTCAATTGACTTTGCCCAGATCCATCAAAGGAATCACTATCTGTGGCAGCCATAGCCTTACAAATATATTTCTTAAATAATAAGACTTGGAAGTCAAAATTACCCCTTGATCCATGGGCTGCAGAATGGATGTTGTGTTAGCAGGTGTGAAAACAACACTAACCTTGTTGTACATCTTCATCAGAGCTCTTGAGTGACCGGGTACATTGTCAATGAGCAGTAATATTTTGAAAGGAATCTTTTTTTCTGAGCAATGGATCTTAACAGTGGGCTTAAAGCATTCAGTAAACCATGTTGTAAACAGATGTGCTGTCATCCAGGCTTTGTTGTTGCATTTATAGAGCACAGGCAGAGTAGATTTAGCGTAATTCATATGGGCTTTAGGATTTTCAAGATGGTAAATGAGCATTGGCATCAATTTAGTCACCAACTGCATTAGCCCCTAACAAGAGAGTCGGCCTGCCTTTTGAAGCTTTGAAGCCAGGCATTGAAGTCTCCTCTCTAGCTATGAAAATGCTAGATGGCATCTTCTTCCAATAGAAGGCTATTTCATTTATAATGAAAATCTGCTGTGTAGTATGGCCACCTTCCTTAACTCTCTTAGCTAGATCTCCTGGAGAACTTGCTGCAGCTTCTACATCTGCACTTGCTGCTTTACCTTGCCCTTTTAAGTGTTGAAGATGGCTTCTTTCCTTCAGCCTTGTGAACCAACCTCCGCCAGCTTCAAACTTTTCTTCTGCAGCTTCCTCACCTCTCTCAGCCTTCACAGACCTGAAGAGAGTTAGGGCCTTGCTCTGGATTAGGCTTTGGTTTAAGGAAATATTGTGGCTGGTTTGATCTTCTATCCAGACCATTAAAACTTTCTCCTTATCAGCAATAAGGCTGTTTTGCTTTCTTACCATTCGTGTGTTCACTGGAGTAGTACTTTTAATTTCCTTCAAGAACTTTTCCTTTGCATTCACAACTTAGCTAATTGTTTGATGCAAGATGTCTGGCTTTTTGCTTATCTCAGCTTTCTACAGGCCTTCCTCACTCAGCTTAACAGCTTTTGATTCAAAGTGAGAGATGACGTCTGACTCTTCCTTTCGCTTGAACAATTAAGACCATTGTAAGGTTATCAATTGGCCTAATTTCAATATTGTTGCATCTCAGAGAATAGGACAGGCTGAGGACAAGGAGAGAGATGGGGGAATGGCCTGTCAGTGGAGTAGTCAGAATACACCAAATATTTATCAATTAAGTTCACCGTCTTACACAGCTATGGTTTGTGGACCCGTAAAAAATTACAATACTAACATCAAAGATCAGTGATCACAGATCACCATAACAAATATAATAAAGAAAAAATTTGAAATATTGCGAGAATTACAAAAATGTGGCACAGAAACATGAAGTGAGCAAATGCTGTTGAAAAAATGGCACCAATAGACTTGCTCGACAAAAGTTTGCCACAAACCTTCCTTTTGTAAAAAATGTAATATCTGTCAAGTTCAATAAAGAGAAGCGCAATAAGAGGATGTATGCCTGTAATTGACTCCAAGGTGTAATTACGTAGGGATTTTTTTGAAGACTTTTCCTTTTCCATCTGTACCCTTTTTGATCCTAGACTAAATATATTTTTGTGCAGACCACAAAAGCCCCTTGGTCACAATACTTGCTAAACCCAGATGACATATATTCTTCTGTATTCCCAGCCCACCTGGAGTCTAACCACTGATCTGGAAATATAAACTTACTCTCTTGATAGCTATTTCCTTGATCATTGAACTTCAATCCACAAAGTGTAATTTCAAATGGTGAACGGTTTTATTACATGAAATGAATGACGTGGGAGGGAGAGAACTGACTGGGCATTTTCTTTGAGTCAAGTAATAACTCAAGATAAGGGATTCCTTCACAGTATGCTATTTACAACCTTACAGCAGATGAAATAGTTTACTGAAATAAGAAGGATTAGGATTAGGAGGAGGGGGAAGCGGAGAAGAAGGAAGAGACAGCATATTCTCAGTGTTAGAAAAGAATGGGTTAAAAACAAAAAGGCAAAGTAAGTGCACAATGCCAGCTAGATAAAGTTACCTTTCGTTCCATCTACCCTATCTGATTTTAATCTCTGGTGTAGCGCTTGAGACAGAGTTCACTGTTTATTTCTCCTGTATCAGTCACAGTAAACATGGATTAATCTAAAAGATGTAGCACAACACCTTACACTGCTGAAGTTGGTTATTGCCTTTTAAGTCCAAGCATAGGACTCAGTCCTGTGTACAGAATGTACATAGAAACTTCTAGAATTATATTTTTGAGCACATCATTTGAGTTTTTACAATCCTACATTGCCCTGTGTGTTGCTTCTTCTCCCTCACTGTCTTCTCTGTCCCCTGTCCCTTAGTTAGTCCTTCTCATCTTTTAACTCCCAGTCTCCCAGTCTCACCATGCAGTATCTTTTTCATGAGCCACATAAAGCCCCAAATTCTAATCCTTTAATTCTCCACCTGCCCTTTCATCTCCCAGCACATGAGTTGAACAGTCCTGGTTCTTTCTTTCTTGTTGTTTCCCATTTTCCTCCTAAAGAGCATTATTCCTACCTTTTTTTCTCACTCACTCCATCTGCACCGACTGGGCATTATACCAATAAGATTGTGCATGGGGCCAGGGACATTAATCATAACGACACACTATATATATATATATATATATATTTTTTTTTTTTCTTGAGGAAGATTTGGCCTGAACTATCGTTTGTTCTAATCTTCCTTTATTTTGTATGTGGGCCACAGCCACAGCATGGCCACCAACTAGTGGTGTACATCCATGCCTGGGAATCAAACCCAGGCCACTGAAGCAGAATGCACCAAACTCAACCACTAGGCCATGGGGCTGGCCCCATGATGCACTATATCTTATAGCTTCAACTTTATACTATGCCCTTAAGTTATTTGTCCAAATTTGGCTTAAATTTCTCAAAGATTTAGAAGGAACACATAGAAAAGGATGATAGATTCAACTTTTAAAAAAATTCTTTTACTATATACCATGGCAAATGTTAAATTCCTTAATTCCTTCATATAGCATATTTCTACCCCTTGTACTCCTTTCTTTTTCTGGAGTCCTTCAGTTTACATTTCATTCTTCTCACCATGGATCATGATTCCAGGGTAAATATTTTATCTCCTTATAATCTCTTTTGTGTAGCTCTGTCTCCACATAACATAACACAAAATTTTTCAAATTTATGCTTCTAGGCTGTATCACTGTAAATTTCACTAAGTAGAACTTAGTTTCCTATCTCTCTTGCTTTGGCTATAGTTTTGCTAAGTGACTTTAGACAAGTCATCTGACATATTTGATTCCTAACGTCTCTTTCACACACAAGAATTAATGCATAAGGAAACTCTTTATAGATGTAAATTTATAATTTTATAAATGCTAATTTTTGCAAAACAGGATTAAAAAGCATGATAGAGCTCTAACAAAGCAGGAAACACTGCTTTGGTCCAAAGAGATTCTTCCTCTTAAGATGAAGTGAGAAACAGTGAAAATCAGCTAGTTTGTGGCAGAACATGATGCAAAATAATCATGAAGTAAACATATAGGTCAGAGAGTCCACTATGAAGCATTGGTGAGTCAAACAACTAGTAAACCAAAGTTAAAATTATATAGAAGCTCTGAAGAACTACACGATAAAGTCAATAAGAAATGAGAAGACAGAAGAACAGGGATCAAGACAGTAGCTACGAAGGGCAGTGACACTAGCTGGGAAGCACCCTGCTGTAGCCACAAATCTTGCTAGATTTCAGTACCCACTCCCTCCTTTTGTCCATTTATGCCTACTGGCGGCAATGGCTTCCTTCCCTTTCTAGCCCGAGGATGTGTCACCACCCCATGTCAGTTTTCCTTAACCTCTCTACATTTGTGTAAATGGCCCTTCAAAAAATTCTCGTTAACTAACCCTTTTAAACATGTCTTCTGTTTCCTTCCTGAAGCCTGATTGAACCAGTATTAACAGAACAGATTTGCAGATGCTCACTGCTAAGACAACTTGCTTCTAGAATAACTTCAGTTCTAGGTTTTGTGAGGTTCACTTTCTTGTCCTCATTTTACAACTGCTCATCAATCCAGTACAGTCTGATTTCTGCCTGCACCTATCCAATGACTGTGGCCTTGTCAAGGTCTCTAAGGACCTCTGATACTACCATAATCTCCTATATTACCCCCAAATAGCTACACACATGAATTCTGCTTGGATAAAGTTATACCATAATTTTTACTTGAATCAGTATGTCCTATATATATATGATTATGGCTAGTTAAAATTCACAAGTAATTCATGTATGTTTTCTTTTTAAAAATATTTTTGTCAAGGTTTCTTTTTATTTGCTATTGTTTTCTCTAGACTCATCTTTAATGTACTGTCATACATAAATTTTCCCTCATTATTTTTAAGCAATTTTTTTTCTTGGTACCATCCTTTCTAGAGATCTTCATTCTCCTTCACCATGGTTGCTGAAAGGACATAATTTTGAGATATTTCTTTACTATCACCCTGGAAATTCTTTTCCCTTTTCCACATATGAGATCCTCAGTTTTTAGATCCTATGACTTCCACTTTCTTAGCTTACTCCTTTATCTTAGTGAAGTATATCCTCCAGTAGATTTCTGGAAAAGGGTATATATGAGGAAAATTCTTTTAGATCTTGAACACAGACAGTGTCTTTAGGTACAGAATTCTGGTTTGGAAAGTATTTATCCCTAGAATTTTGATAGCCTTGCTCCATTATCCTCTAACTTCCAATGGGCAGTTGAGCAGTTTGATGCTTTTTTGGTTCTTTGTCTTTTGTATGCAAACCTTTTCCTCTGTCTGAAATTATATAAGATCATCATTTTATCCCATAACTTCCATGATGGTATATGATTTGAGATGGCTCTTTTTATCCATTCTGCTGACATTTGGTGAAGAGGGAGACCAATTCTTCCCAGTGTGCCTGAGATAGTTATGATTTTAAAACCAAAAGCTTCACATCGTGAGAACCCTCCAGCCCCAGGCTAGCCAGGACAATGGCTCATTAGATTGATGAGTCCTCTCAGTTTGGAACATCATGAACTTCAGTTGTGGGAAGTTTGCTCAGATTATTTAATGATTATATCCCTTTTCATTTTTAAAAATTTTTCGTGTACAGCTACTTTTCAAATGCTGATGCTCTGGACTGAGAAGACAGTTCCTCATATCTTTTCCAGTTATCAAATTTTTCTTCCTTTCCTCCCATAACTTTTCTTAAGATCTACTCCCACTCCCACTTTTCTATTTAGATTTTTTTTTTATGTCTGCTATCTTACTTTTACTTTGCAAGGACTTTTTTCTCTCTGAATATTTGCCTTTTCTATGGCAACTCAACACTGTTTAGAAAATATGTCACTTTCTATTATGTATGTATAGATTTTCTACTGGTTTTGATACAGTTTCTGCTTTATTCTTAGTATTTAATGTTTGAGATCTTTCTCAAATATCTGATAATCATTCAATGTCTGTCACATTTAAAACAGATGTACTAAAAATCTCTGAGGAAGGTTCATGTACCAGACCAGTGAAAATGATCTGGCTGGACTCTTCTTGGCCACCTTTAGTTGTCAGCATCTGAAGGTCCTTTCTCTTGAAGTTATTGGTTCCCCCAGAAGAAATTTTCAAGCTCCTTTCTAGGCAGTGTAAGACTTGCTGCCATGTTGTTGGAGATGAGTAGAAGAAACTTAGGGCTCCCACTCTTTTGTATGTAGACTTTCACATTATCTTCTCTGTGAGTATGTTTTCCTCCACTTATCTGGATCCCTGAGTTGAGAATCTCTCAGATTAACCAACCTCTTTAGAGAAAGTAAGTCTCTAATGCTCTGTGATGGTAAAGGACATTCATTACTAGTCTGAAGTTAGTATGAGAAGAGATTTAGGAGTCCAAGTCTTTCTTATACCAATTCTCAAACAATTCTCCTATCTAAATCACCATCTGTACTTCCATTTTCAGAAGTACTCATACCTTCAATTTTTGAGCATTTGTGACATTTTGTAATATAAATCATCCTTCAATCTAGTTGACGCAACAGCCTTCCGCTTCCCTATGTCTCCTTGATTCATCTCACCCCACTATCATTTCTCCAGAAAATCAAATCAGATTATATCTCATCTGAGAACCCTTCAGTGGCTTCCTAGAACACTTAGAAGAAAATCCAAATTATTGCATGATATAGAAAATTCTGCACATCTGGCCCTTGCTTGATGCAAAATCTCATTTTGTGCAATTTTCTCTTTTAGTCAGTTACTCCAACCACGTTATTATTATGCCAAGCTCCCATACATACACACTCCACACATGCACTTTGCACATGACTAGATCCTTCTCATCTTTTGTGTCTCAGCTTTAGTGTCATCTCTTCAGGAAGACCTTTCCTGACACTCAATCTGAGTATTCCAGCCATTCCTAATTCCTACTCTAGTCCTTTGTTTATTTCCTCTTTAGCACTTACCTCAATTTATAATTAATTTCTTTATCTCTCAGGAATACAGTAGGGGGTATTTGCATGACTAATTTAAATATGCAATGTAATTTTGCATGTTTATGCAAACTGCGTTAATCTTCCTGACCGATATGTACACCAGATTATTTTCAGGAAATTGAGTTGGCTCATATTACTCAAATGCTGTTATTTTCACACGATACATTGCAGTACATTTATGGGTTACTGGGAGGTGTTTTTTATAAATAAAAACTAAACCACACTTGTCAAAATAAAAGAACAAAATGTGATGAAAATTGGCTGTTTAGATTAGATATTCTCTTCACTTGAGCAGTCAGGATATGAAACTCAGGGGGTTAAAACTGGCACAGGAAGATAACTGATAGACATGATACAATGAGAAGCAGGGTGAACGAAGTGCATTTACTGAATTCAAGTAATCTGGAGTATATTTCTTGTATATGAAATGAGACAGGCAGTGAAATTGACCCAAAATGAAAGTCAACATCAATGAACTAGATAAAATGACATCAATGTTTTTCTTGCAGAAGAAAGTTTGCATGTTACATTTTAGCAATTATAAGACACTGTGTTAGAAGTGTAGGGGAGGAAGACATATCCTCTTCCCACATGTGGGTTCATCTGGCTGGAGAATGAATTAAATTCACATGAGACAGAATAGCAAGAGAAAATTAAACAAAGCTTTATGAGGAACCATGGCCAGGGGCCTCTATTCCCGAAGGAAGAAAGGGCACCGAAGAAGTGGGGTGCACATAGTGGTTATATACCCCCAAACAGGGTGTTTCACATGTGATTGAAATGTCCCTCCCACAATAGTCACAAGATTGCCCTGTCGGCACAGCACTTGATGGACACAGCAGATAATGGTTGGCTATCTCGGTGGGCATAGCAGGAGGCAAGTCTATTGTCTGGAGCTGGGTGGTCACAGGTGAGCGCAGCAATCAGTTCCTAGCCTAAGGAAAGATGCTTAATCCTTAAAGAAATGCCAACGTTGGGAGAGGGAGGGAAGTCAGTTACAGGAGGTTACCAGACTAGCACAATAAAATGCAGATTTAAGTCCTTGCCTTACCCATTGATTAAGAGTTTCTAGAGAGAAGGTCATCACCTTTCTTCTTTCTGGTACAGAGAGGGAGGTACCTTTTACAGATAGAGATTTACCTTACAAATGTAAATGTGTCCTAACAAAGGGCAAGTTCCATTCCTCAGAGCCTCCTTCGCTGTCCCAGTTTATCAAAATCAATCAGCCTCAAATAATCCTGATGCCAAAGAGACATATCTTGGGGTGGCCATTTCAGGTCCCCACAGAAGCTATGACATCAATATGCCTAGGGTGCTATAGGACCATACAGGAGGGGCACACAAGCTGTAAGGAGGGAGGAGCAAGAGCTGACAGAAGAGTAAAAGCAAGATAAGATAGTCTCTTGTAGTCTCGATTTGGAAAGAAACTTAGAGATGATCAAATCTAATGTCAATTTTTTTTTCAAATGACATATATGAGGTCTAGATAGATGAAATCAATTACTCAATTCCTCAGAGTTAAACAGAAGGTAGACCTGGAAGTGGACTGGATATCCCCAAGTGCCTAGTCTAGGACTCCCTATTTGCCATGAACTAACTCTTCCGTTCCTATCTGTTGTGGGTTGAATTGTGTCCCCAATAAAGATATGCTCAAATCGATGGTATCTGTGTACTTGACCTTATTTGAAAATAAGGTCTTTGTAGATGTAGTTAACATGAGGTATTCCTAGCTTAAGGTGGACCCTCCATCCAATGACCGATGTGTTTTTAAGAGAAAGGAGAGGGAGATTTGCGTATAGGCATAGAAGAGACACAGAGTGAAGAAGGTCATGTGAAGAGGTTAGACAGAGATTGGAGTGATGGGTCTACAAACGGAAGACTACCAAGGATTTCTGGCAACCATCAGAAGCTAGGAACTGGCAATAAAGGAAATTTTTCCCTAGCACCTTTATAGGGAGCATGGCCCTGCCAACACCTTGATTTCAGACTTCCAGCCACCAGAACTGTGAGAATGTTTCTGTTGTTTTCAGCCTCTCAGTCTGTGGTGATTTGTTACAACCATCCTAGGAAAAAAGCACACTGTTCATCAAAAATAAGCAAATCTTGTTAGCGTATCATGTTCAGTGAGAGACTATCCAGATGCTTTCCCCTACCTCCTGCCAACAAGACGGTTAATTGTCCCACTGATGCATGCATGGCCAGTAATCACTAAACTGATTTTTCTATTTATTTTTCTGACTATCCAACAGTTCATCTGTTCTGTGAGAGCAAGGATAATGTTGGTTGGTTGGTTCATTGGTTTTTACCATTTGTGATGGTTAGTTTTATGTGTCAACTTGAGTGAGCTAAAAGATGCCCAGATAGCTGGTAAAATATCATTTTTCGGTGTGTCTGTAAGGGTGTTTCTGGGTAGAGATTAGCATTTGAATTGATAGACTGAGTAAAGAAGATTGCTCTCATCAATGTGAATGGGCGTCATCCAATCCATTGAGGGTCTACATAGAACAAAAAGGTGGAGAAAAGGCAAATTTGCTCTCTCTACTTGAGCTGAGACATCCATCTTTTCTTGCCCTCAGACATTGGTGATCCCAGTTCTCGGCCTTTGGACTCAAATCAGGACTTATGTCACCAACCCACTAGTTCTTGGGCCTTCAGATTTTCAGATTGGGACTTACGCCATTGGCTCCTCTGGTTCTCAGACCTTTAGCTTTAGACTGGAACTACACTACTGGCTTTCCTGGGCTTTCAGCTTGCAGATGGCATATTGTGGGACTTCTCATCCTTTTTAATTGCATAAGCCAATCCTCAAAAGTAAATGTTTTTCTATATATCTATATCTACCCTATTGATTTTGTTTCTCTGGAGAATATTGACTAATACTAATATTCCATTGTTTCCCTAGATTCTAACAGAGTGTCATGCTCTTGATAGGCAATTAATATATATTTGTTAAATCAAAAGAAAAATGAAAGTGGGCAAAAGTATAAATAGACACTTCAACAAGGAGGATATATAAATGTCCAATAACTCCAGGAACAAGTGCTCAATATCATTAGTCAATAGGAAAATACAAATTAAAACCATAGTATGATATCACTAATTACACACTAGAAGGCTAAAATTTAAGTAGACTGATAACACCAAATGTCGTCAATAATCTAGTGTATTCAGAATGCCTTCCAGAGTATTCACAGTATATAACGGTGAAACCATTTTGGGAAAGGTTTGTCAGTTTCTGGTAAAACTAAATTTAGGCCAACTCTGTGATCCAACTAGTTTACTCCTAGGTACTTACTCTCTTTTCCCAAAAAGGAAATATATGTCCACAAAATACTTGTACAAGAATGTTGATGGGAGCTTTATTCATAATAGCCTAAGTCTAGAAATAGAGTAGGTGCCCATCAACAAGACAATGATAAACAAACTGCCATATATTCATTTATTAAAATTCATTACTCATCAATGAAGAGAAATGAATTACTGATCCACAGAATATGGATAAATTTCAAAAATATTATGCTGAGTAAAATAAGCCTCAAACAAGTGTACCTCCAGTATGACAGCATTTATACAAAGTTCTGGAATACTCCAGACTATTCTAAGTTGAAATAAACTAAAATTATATCTTCCTCTGAGGACATGGGAGTGGAAATTGCTAGAAAGGGATATGAAGAAACTTTCTAGGTTTCAAGAGGGAATTGATTTACACAAGTGTATGCATCTGTCAAAACTCATTGATATACTTATGGCTTGTGCATTTTATTGTATATAAATTTTGCACCAAGAAAAGAGGAACTATAAACTGTAAATATTGATGATGTATTTAGATGTGTAGAGTACTGAGGTCTGAAACTTATTTTGAAATGCATCAAAAATAAAAAAAGATTAATTGATGAATGGGTAGGAAGGTAGGTGGATGGGTAGACATATGATAATAAAAATATACGTATAGCAAACATAAGTTGTTGAATTTAGCGAGCACGTATATGGGTGTTCTTGGTCAATTCTTCCAACTTTTCTTTAAATTTAAACATTTTCATTATAAAATGTTAGGAAAGACTTCATAGAATACAAAGGAGTTAAAAAAATGAGTGAATCAATAAATTAAAGCTTAAAGAAACAGCTTGAATTGGGAGCATAAAACCAAACATAAGATTTTTAAAAAATCATCAGTTCAGTGATATAAGAGTCTGATTTAGGGAATCAGCCTTCAGTGCTGAATAGCTTCAAAGTGGACTAGGACTCAAGGCAAACACCAATAAGCCTGGAGCTTCTACAGTAGGGTTTGGAAAGAAACATCCACATTTCCTGATTTAAAGATCTTCTTTGTTGGAGCTTGGGCTATCTCTCCATCTCCGTCAGCCAACACTCAAAACGAGCATACAATAATAGATGGCTTTGTTTTAGCTGAATTCTAAATGAAAACAATTCCAGCCAGCAAGAAAAATACATCTCCACCCTCTTAGGCTCGTTTCCAGCCCCAGCCTGGAAGAATCTGGCAGTGGTACAGGGAGAGCAGCCCCGCAGTTAGAGAGTGCCTATCTGAAAGGAAAGACCCCTCTGCCTTTGAATTGGAAGCTTGCCACTGCTACCTGCAGAGTTAAAGAGAGACAAATGATTACTTTCCAAGAAGGAAGAGACTGTGTGAAACATTGATCACCTGGGGAGCTTTCCTGCCCTCTGAAACTCTGGTCACTTTGGCATATGTTGGTTCTGCAGAGACTAAGATTATGGCGCTCATGAGGGGCCATTATCAGGTCTAAGACTTTAGCTGTTGCAGTTGGGAACAACCTGTTAAGTCATCAAATCCCATTGCCTCTTCTACAAAGGAAAAGGAGAAAAACAGCCTTGTCTGGTTTCCAACTGCATTCAACTGCTCTTTATGGTCAGAGAAGCATATAATCTTTAGTCCTATTCTTTAATCACACAATAGATAAATGGCTCAGGAACATTTGCAAAACAAAAACTTTCTCTGATAGTAATAACAAATTTTCAGTTTGATTTTTCTTTTACTCCAATTAGGCCTAACCAAGAAATCAGCTGTGAGGGAAGGTTAATAACACTTTGGATTCAGACTCCAAAGTCTTGAATCTAAGTCCTGGCTCTAATGTTTACTAGTTTTATCTCAGGAAGTTCATTTCTACTGATAGCAGTTTTTTTTTAATTTTTATTTTTTGAAAAAGCTTCATTTTGTGAATGTAACATCTGTATCATCTGGGATATTAAATTTGCAAGTAGTTAAACAAACAACTCAAACTGGCTTAAACAGCAGAAGGAATTCATTAGGTCTTCATATTGATAGTCCACAGGCAGGCTTCATCCAGCGGCTCAAATCACAGGCAGGGGACATTATTTTACTCTCTCTCTTTCTCTTTGGATTTCATGCCTCTTCTTCCTGATTTTGGCTTCTTTCTCAGCTCAGCAAACTTTTGCTATCTTGGTCCAACATAGTCATCCAGAAAGGAATGGAATGAAAGAAAGGAAAGTGGCAATAATAACAACCATGGTTAATATGGTAATGATGCAATAGGAAAATCTAGGACTAAACATGTAGCAAGTACAATACCAAATGTACTCCCCTCTTGGAGTTCTCCATTCTTTAATCATACCTGTTGGGGAGCCAGCCATTGTGCAGATCCCTCCTCACTTTGGGTTTTCCCAACCAGTGTCCCTCACCTGCAACATTCACTGGTATGGAAACTGGGTGCCAAGCTGTTCCTTGGCCCCAGACTCTTTTTCCTTATTAGGAGAAAACTTTCCTCTGTTCTGAGTATGCAGTGAACCTCCTTGTATGGCTTAAGTGTGTGGATCATATGGCACCTGCCAGCCCTACCAGTATATTTGTCTCTCCTCTCCTACATTGCGGGAAGGGAACATGGTCTTTGCAGCAGGAGAGGGATGAGTGCAGTCCATCATCCTGCCTAAACTATCAAGAAGGATCCACTGGTCCTGGGAGGCCAGCACACACCACAGATGCTGATCTTGCTGTGTCCTTCTACCTTCTGTGAGTAAAGCATTATTCCAACCCGTGCCTGTGGGTTGAGTCTTCCTTGGTGACTCCCGAAGTCAGACACAGTGGTTTGAAGTCTGTGGGCTCTTGATCTGGGGGTTGACATCGTTATGCTCTTTGCCATCCTCCATGAGCTGGGAATCCTCAGTTGGGATTGGTAGCTAGATCTTCCTGCTTGACAATATCCAACCTGGAAAAGCATCTTTTTGGGTAGTTCAGGAGAAGAGAAAAGAAACTCTTGAAGACTTTTTCCCATAGATCTCAGCAAACATTACACAGGGGTCACTGTCCCCAAGCGAGTCCAGTAGCTGAGTCAAGCAGCCAGCAGGGCCACAGGAATGGGGCTTTTTAGCTACCTCTAGAGCTGGTGTTAGGATCAGCTTCCCTCTCACATTAGCTGATGTGAGAAAAAATTCAGTACAAAAATGGAAGTACCATTACTTAGAAGAAGGGGAAATGGATGCTAATGGCCCCAAAGAGCTAATATCCATGACAAAGCCAAAATGGTGGTGAAATTCATGAGATAATGGATTTGAACACATTTCATAAACTTAGGGCCACATACATTTTAAAGTAATGCGTCCCCCAAAGCGAAACAATAAGAAAAGAAGACACACGTATTTCAGAATCTGTAAACAGAGCACTGCTCCAGCAGTACAGAATTTTCAAGTATTTTTTTAAAAAAACAAGTAAAAAGCAACAATTTCAATTAATGGCTCTGCTATACAAGTCGTGCTGCCGTATAAAAGCAGTCTTCTAAGATCTCAGTCTTCTTTTCATAATTAATGATGAAAATATTTGAGGCAATTAGAGCTCTTGAGAGTGGATTAATTATCTTTGATCTACTTCAAGAGTGTTTTGCAGTTATTTAATGTTTAAAAAGAGTTCTGAGGTTTAGATTGTAACTGGTGTTCTTCTAATGTACATAAATTATGACACTTGCGTTGAATGGAATATTATTCAGACACTAAGAAGCATATTTTCAAAGAATATTTCATTGAATGGTAAAATTACCACAGCATAATGAATAAAAGAAAAACAGTAGGCTCCATCGATGAATAACATTTTTTTAATTCTACAAGATTTTGTGAGATTTTCAAGAATGTTTTCTCTAATTGAAAAAAAAGACCTTTAAAAAGTATTTTAAAATTTATGGCTAATTATGGGGCCCATAATCAGATATTTCTTTTTTTTCTGTATTTTATAAATTTACTGCAATAAATTTGTCTTAGTATGACAACGACAGAACAGAATATCTCACTTAAATGAATTAAAATAATGAAATTATCTCATACAACATTAATGCAAAGCACTATTTTCAAAGTGCATTCTCTCCCTTTCTGGAGAGCTAACTCAGTTCCACGTCTACAGTATGGTTTGAGAGTGGGAATGGAGGCAGTACGGTAACTCAGAAATACAAGCATCAGCAAGAATGCCCCTCTCCCATGTCCCCATCCTCTTGGTGCCTCTCACTTAACCAAGTCCAAATGTCTTAGTTGGCATTTGTCTTCCAAAGTCTGCAACAAATGTAATTTCCAAATTTTATTTTCCTTCTGTCATCCACAACTAAATGTGCTTTCTGCATATGACTCAAGATTTTTTCATGTAATATTAAAAGGCAGAAAAAGTAGTCAGTAAACACAATCATTAAATTATTATGTCAAATAAAAGTAATCATAGTATAAAAGGGATTTTATATTTCCTGAATTCAGCATTTAAATATTTTTCATGTTAAATACCAACTAGAGATTTCAAATGAGTGCTATGCTTCTTGAAGTCAGGAATCACACTGCCTTTATTTCTGCCCAACCAATGCTAGCACACACACTCTGACATCAGAGGTAGTCAATAGATGCTTGCTGAGTGGACGAGCTAATGCGTGGACTATGAAAAAAATCTCAAGGTAAGTGGCTGAGATGTGTTGAGAGAGGTATATTTGTTTATTTATGTATGTTATTCAGTATGCATTATAAAATATTTTTCACTTTATAAAAGTTTAGCACACAATTACATTAAAATTGACCATATACATTTTTAACTTATGAATATATGTTATGGAGGTAGGTTTTGCATACATTGAGACACCTGTCAGTCCCCCCTCTTTGTTCAAAGATACGTCCATGTCCAAATAAATAAACAAGTTATCAAAAGATTTTGAAGAAACACAAGACAGAAAGACATAGGTACTATGTATGTCTAATGGGATGTCTAAAATAGACCATCAATATCTATTTTCCCCTTCCTTTTAATGCTTCAAGTCACTTCCTTTGATTTAGTAAATAATTACATTAGAATGTAATTGAACCTAACAAATGGACTGGATGCTCAATAGATAGTCTTTCACATACAGTGGGAACTCAATAAATATTTCCTAAATTTAATTGAAGCAGAAATCTTATGCTAATTGATAGAATTATTCCAATTTCTGTGACTGAGCTTGAATTACTAATTTTTGGAATATCGGTCTACTGTACATGAAGTTTTTCTTTTTAACCCCTTTCAAAGATGGAGTAACATATATAACAAAAGTCTGAGGATTTCTGATGTAGAAGAAAAAGAAACAAACAAGGAAAACAGAATCATCCCTGAAAAACCAAAGGCAGGACATGTCAAAGCCATCATGGGGATCATTTCATCTTTTGTCTTCCACTAGCTGGCGGGATTGAAGGCAGACACTGAT
Organism: Equus caballus; assembly: GCF_041296265.1. NCBI lineage: Eukaryota > Metazoa > Chordata > Mammalia > Perissodactyla > Equidae > Equus > Equus caballus. The sequence goes on along the minus strand of NC_091707.1, from coordinate 40,137,661 downwards.
ACTAAGGTGGGATGCATCCTGTGCTCAAGTCTGGAAGAGAAGCCTGCCCTGACTTCAGAGCTCCCTGTGCTCTTATAAGCCTGAGTGACACAGTTCTGATAAATGCAGCTAGAGCAGTGTCACATCTTTTTGTAGCAACCTTCGGGGAATCTGTGAAGTAGGCATTGCTTTATTCAGTCCCTTGTCACTCAACTTTAGTATTCTGGCTACTAATCTTCTGTCCACAGCTTAGGATCCACGTTCTCTCTGTCTTTCCCTTAGTCTTTACCAGGGGTCAGCAAAATTTCTTGGTTAAAGAGCCAGACAGTGCTCTTTTGACTCAATATAGAATAAAAACAGACAAACAAGAAAAACAGAACTTGACTTTGTGGGCCATGCAGATTCAGATGGGCTGTTATCAAAAGATATGAATATTCTTGCTATGAATATCCTTGCACATGTACCACGCACAAGATACTCAAAGGTATATAGACAGAAATAGATTTGCTGGATCATAGACTATAGGTATTGTCGATTGATTATTGTAGATCTGAAGTAGTTTCAATAATTTATACATTATTAGCAGTATATGAGAATTCCCATTCTCCATGTCCCACTAACACTTGTTCAGCCTTTTTGCTCCATATCCTAAATAACACTTGGAGTGTTAGATTTTGTAGTTTTGCCAGTATGGTAGGTGTGAAATTGAAACCCTCTGTAAATTTTGTTATTAGATATCCCTTGGTGGCTTTGAGGTTGAGCACCCTTTATATGTTTATTGTACATCTCTATTTCCTCTTTTATGAAGTGACTGAACAAGTTTATTTGCCCATTTCACTACTGGGTTTCTCAAGTTAAAAAAAGAATTTTTTAAAATAGGTTTATTGTGTATGTTTCTTAGTGATTCATGCATATCACTTATAAATGCCTATAAATATGCGCACACACAAACACTGCAGGTAAATGTTTGGACATACAAATATATTATATATAGTAGTGCAAAATATTCACCTTTGGATCAACATGAGAGATATCAGTTTTCTCTCACCTCCTTTTGCACTATAATGAGCATTAACATTTTAAACCAAATGGATAAGTCATTATTCAACCCTCCCAATATGAGTAGTTGATAAATCTACCCTCGAGTAAATCCCCAAGATGTTGCGATTGGGTTTTTTAATATCCTATCCAGTTCTATGTTCTTTTTCTTTTCGATAGTCTTCTTAGTCTTCTGCCATTACCCACCTACTCTCCTGATCAACGACACCCACTTACAAATCACTTTGGATGAGGAATAACTTTATTTAGAGGTCATAAAAGTCATAGGATGTCAGACCTGGAAGGAAACCTAACCCCAACCTCCTGCTTTAGTAGAGGACAACCCCAAAGGCTTGTGTGTGGGTGGGTGGGGGACGGCAGGTATTGTTCAGAGTTTCCTGAGGTAGCAAGATTAGTTAAGGTCAGAGAGGAGATGGAGCCAGTCTTTTTTTCTTTTTACTTCATGCCTCTTCAGGTCACTTGAAAATGTTATTTTCCTGAGTCTGGTAGCAGAATACTAGGTGGTGAGGGGGAGGTGGGTGTTCTGGATAATTCAGAAGAGTGAGGGAAGCATGCGTTTGCATCCACCATGTGGCGGTGTGGCTGCAGGTAGCATCTCTGTCAAGTCTCCCATTGACCATCATATGTCCTGGAAAATCCCGTCACTACTTCTTAGAACAGAGGGAAGGACTCAACTAAATTTCCATTAATGAAATTTTTTTCTAGTTTTCATCCCACTAACCTAGTCCAAATAATACCCTTATAACTTTTCTTGTTAATAGGCACAAATCACCTCTAATTCCTTGTATCTCTGCCCCAACATCCAGGCCTCCACCAGGCACCGAGGAATAATGGGACTGGGGGAGGGGAGAGAGTACTAGAGAGTTCCACTAACGCTTCTCTCTTCAAAGTACAGCCTTGTTGTATCATCATTAATGCCACTCAGAAGTACAGCTTTATTTGGAAAAGATGTTGGCACATTTGCAGAGTAGAGAGAGAACACTCCTTAACACTAGTATAATTTTAGAATGTTCGAAAATATTCACACCTCCACAAAGGCCTACCCTTCTATGTGCTACAAAGCCACATGTTTCAGTCCCTGGAACATTCTCCTTGACTTGTATCATCGAAGGTAAAACTAAAATCAAGTCCCCAGTAGCAGAGGAAATTCAGAATGCTCTTATGACAGAGCAAATTCCTCTGCCACCGAGTAGTTCACATGTTTTTGTAGAAATGCATCGCGCAATTTTAAAAAATGGACAGAAATGAGCTGTTTGGTGGTTAACCATGATGATTGCAGGGGCAGCAGAATCCTAAGAGTCCTTCTGAAGCTAGGTCAATCTGGCAAACTGGGTAATGACTTCTTACATATGTAAAATATTTCTTAGTATAATAATAGTTATGTGCCAGGCACTCTTAGAAGTATATATATATATATAATCTATATACATAATATATATGCGTGTATATGTATGTACACATATGTACAAATAGATATAAATTAATCTTCACATTAATCTTATGAAATAGTAATTATTGTCACAATTTCACAGCTCAGGAAATAAGGCACAAAGAGGTTAATAAATTGCCGAAGGTCACAGAACAAATAAATTGCAAACTGATGCTAAAGTCTGTACTGTCAGTCACTTCTCTATAATTCCTCTCCAATAGGAAATGGGAAGGAAGTATAAGGTCTTTAAAATGCTAAAATTTGAGGAGGCCAGCCCGGTGGCGCAGCGGTTAAGTTCGCACATTCCGCTTCTTGGTGCCCAGGGTTCACGGGTTCGAATCCCAGGTATGGACAAGGCACCACTTGGCACGCCATGCTGGGGTAGGCGTCCCACTTATAAAGTAGAGGAAGATGCTTATAAAGTAGAGGAAGATGGGTACGGATGTTAGCTCAGGGCCAGGCTTCCTCAGCAAAAAAGAGGACTGGCAGTAGTTAGCTCAGGGCTAATCTTCCTCAAAAAAAAAATGAAAATGTTACAATTTGATTTGAGGATAATCTGGGGGAAATGATTTTGGCCTTGTATTCAAAACAAATGCTGTGCTTTTCTTTTGGAATCAAAGTTGTTGAATTAGATAAGTACCTTAGGTCTATTTTTTTTAAGTTTTCATACTTTTTATTCCAAGAAATGCAATTCCTTTGCCTTCTAGGGACTAACAGACTATGTTTGAAGTTAGAAGACTAAGATTTAAACTCTGAACCTTTTGGTCATCTGGGTCAAGTTAGTGGTTTGAGGCACTCAATATTCTAGTCCAGAAAATAAAGGCCCTTTCTGGTTCTTGAATTGGAGACTATCCATTAGTGCCTTCTGTGCTTAAGGTGCTCACTATGCGTCAAGCAGAATGTTAGACACCAGCAGGCAAACTTGTGGAAAGTAGATTAAGAAACCTGTTGGTTAATATATTATAACCTCTTTAAGGATGAATACTTCTTAGTCAGTTCGAGCTGATATAACAAAACGCCATAGACCGGGTGGCTAAAACAAGAAACATTTATTTCCCACAGTTCTGTAGGCTGCAAGTCCAAGATGAAGTGCCTGGTGAAAGCCCTCTTCCTGGTGCATAGACAGCAGTCTTTTTACTGTGTGTTTGCGCGATGGAAAAGGGTGCGAGAGCTCCCTGGATCCTTTTAAGGGAACTAATTCCATTCACGAGAGGGAGCTAATCCCATTTCATGATATAGTCACTTCCCAAAGACCACACCTCCTAATGCCACTATATGGGGGTTTAGGATTTTCTTTCCTTTTTTTTTTGCTTTACTGAGTTATAATTGACAAATAAAATTTTAATATATTTAAAGTGTATGATATGATGATTTGATATAGTTATACATTGTGAAAGGATTACCACAATTGAGTATTAATTAACATATCCATCACCTCATATGTTTAACTTTTTTTTTTTTTTGGTGGGAACACTTAAGTTCTACTCTTTTAGCAAATTTCCATTATGCAACACAGTATTATCAATGTTAGTCACAACATTATACATTAGATCCTCAGACCCCATTCATCTTATAGCTGAAAGTTTGCACCTGTCTACCAACCTCTCCTCATTTTCCCAACCCCAGTCCCAGGCAATCACTATTCTACTGTGTTTCTACAAGTTCAGTGTTTTTTTTTTTTTTATAGATTCCACATATAAGTTATACCATGCAGTATTTGTCTTTCTCTGTCTGATTTATTTCACTTGGCATAAGGCCTTCCAGTTTCATCCAAGTTGTTTTTAACTGGCAGGATTACCTCTTTTTTAAGGCTGAATAGTATTCCATTATAGATTAGATAGATAGATAGTCACATTTTACCCATTCATCTATCAACAGACATTTAGTGTGTTTCAATAGCTTGGCTATTATGAATAATGCTACAATGAACAAAGATGTAAAGATATCTCTTCAAAATAATGATTTCTTGGGGCGTCCTGTTGGCATAGCAGTTAGGTTTGCATGCTCTGCTTTGGCAGTCCCAGGTTCGCAGGTTTTAATTCTGAATGCGGACCTAGCACCACTTGTTAAACCACACTGTGGTGGCATCCCACATGATATAGAAGAAGATTAGCACAGATATTAGCTCAAGGCCAATCTTGCTCACAAAAAAAACAACAAACACAACAAAAAATAATGATTTCTTTCCGTTTGGATTTATGCCTAGAAGTGGGATTGCTAGATCTTAAAGTATTTCTATTTCTAATTTCTTGAGGAACTTTCCTACGTTGTCCATAATGGCTGTACCAGTGTACATCCCCATCAACAGTGTACAAGGATTCCCTTTTCTGCACATCCGAAATAGCATTTCTCTCTTGTCTTTTTGATAATAGACATCCTAACAGTTATGAGGTAATAGCTCATTGTGGTTTTGATTTGAATTTCCCTGATGATTAGTGTTGTTGAGCACCTTTTCACGTATCTGTTGGCCATTTGTATATTTTCTTTGGAAAAATATCTATTCAGCCCCTTTGCCCATTTTTTAATTGAGTTATTTGGTTTTTTTTTTGCTATTGAGTTGTATGAATTCCTTCTATATTTTGGATATTAACCCCTTATCAGATATATAGTTTGCTAATATTTTCTCCCATTCCATAGGTTACCTTTTCATTTCGATGATGGTTTCCTTTGCTGTGCAGTAGCTTTTTAGTTTGATGTAGTCACACTTTTTTATTTTGCTATTGTTGCATTTTCTTTCAGTGTTAAAACCCCCCAAAAAATATTGCTGAGATCAATATCAAGAAGTTTTCTCCCTATGTTTTCTTCTAGGAGTTTTACAGTGTCAGGTCTTCCATTTGAATGCCTTTAATCCATTTTGAATTGATTTCTGTGTATAGTGGGAAACAAAGTTCCAGTTTCATTCTTTTGAATGTGGTTATCCAGTTTTCCCGCCGCTATTTGTTGAAGAGAATATTTTTTCTCCATTGTATCTTCTTGACACTTTTGTTGAAAATTAACTGACTATATATGAATGAGTTTATTTCTGGGCTCTCTATTCTGTTCCATTGGTCAATCTGTCTATTTTTATGACAATACCGTACTGTTTTGATCACAAAAGTTTTGTAAAACAGTTTGAAATCAGGAAGGATGTTGCCTCCAGTTTTGTTTTTCATTCTCAAGATTGCTTTGATTAGTCTGGAAGATTTGTGCTTCTGTACAAATTCTAGGATTGTTTTCTATTTCTGTGAAAGCTGCCTTTGGAATTTTGGCAGAAATTGCATCGAATCTGTAAATTCTCTCGGAAGCATGGACATTTTAACAATATTAATTTTTCAAATCCATGAACACAAAATATCTTTCCATTATTTATGTCTTCTTCAATTTCTTTTATCAAAGTTTTGCAATTTTAAGTGTATAGATCTTTCACCTCTTTGTTTAAATTTATTCTGATGTTTTATTATTTTTGATGCTATATAAATGGGATTGTTTTCTTAATTTCTCTTTCCAATAGTTTGCTCTTAGTGTATAAAAACACAACTGATTTTTGTAGATTGATTTTTATCCCGCAAATGCCCTGAATTTGCTTATTAGTTCTAATTTTTTTTTTGGTGGGGTCTTTAGGATTTTCTATATTTAATATCATGGCATTTGTAGAGACAATTTTACTTTATCCTTTCTGATTTGGATGCCTTTTATTTCTTTTTATTTTGGATTTTTTTCTTCTGTATTCATCAGGTACATTGGCCTGGAATTTTCTTGTCTTGTATTATCTTTGTCTGGCTTTGGTATAAAAGCAGTGTTTGCCTTATAAAATGTATTTGGAAGTATTTCCCCCTCTTCTATTTTTTGGAAGAGTTTGAGAAAAATTAGAGTTAATTATTCTTTAAATACTTGGTAGAATTGACCAATGAAGCCATCTGCTTTAGGACTTTTCTTTGTTGGGCAGTTTTAATTACTGATAGTTTCTTCAGTAGTTATTGATCTATCCAGATTTTCTATTTCTTCATAATTGAGTCTTGCTATATTGTACATTTCTAGGAATTTACTCATTTCTTCTAGATTATCTAATTTGCTGTCCTATAATCATTCATAGTAATTTCTTATGATCCTTAGTGTTTCTGTATTATCAGTTGTAATGTCTCCTCTTTCATTCCTGATTTTATTTATTTGAGTCCTCTCCTTTTTTCTTAGTCTAGTTTAAGGTTTGTCAAGTTTGTCTGTCTTTTCAAAAAACAGCTGTTAGTTCCACTGATCTTTTCCATTGTCTTTCTAGTCTCGATTTCATTTATTTCTGCTCTGATTTTTGTTATTTCCTTTCTTCTACTAACGTTGGGCTTAGTTTGTTCTTTTGTTAGTTCCTTGTGGTTTAAAGTAAGGTTGTTTATTTGAGACTTTTTTTAATATTGACATTTATCACTATAAATTTTCCTTTAGAACTGCTTTTGCTGCATGCCATTAGTTTTGGTATGTATGTTTTCACTTACATTTGTCTCAACATATATTTCAATTTACCTTTTGATTTCTTTGACCCATTGGCTATTTAGGGTCATGTTATTTAACCTCAATATATTTGTGAGTTTTCTACTTTTCCTTTCATAATTGGTTTCTAGTCTCATACCATTGTAGTCAGAAAAGATACTTGATGTGATTTCCATCTTCTTAAATTTTTTAAGACTTGTTTTGTGGCATATACATATGACATCCTGAAGAATGTTGCCTGTGTGCTTGAAAAGAATGTGTATTGGAATGCTGTTGGTTGGAATGCTGTGTAAATGTCTGTTAGGTCCATCTGATCTAACACATAGTTTATGTCCAATGTTTCCTTGTTGATTTTCTGTTTAGATGATCTACCCTTTGTTGAAAGTGGGGTATTGAAGTCTCTTGCTATTATTGAATTGCTGTTTATTTCTCCCTTTACATCTGTCAATATTTGCCTTATAAATTTAAGTGCTCTTATGTTGGGTGCATAAATATTTACTACTGTTATATCCTCTGGATGAATTGACCACTTTATTATTATATAGTAATCTTTATTTTCTTCTTGCAGTCTTTGTCTTAATGTCTGTTTTATATGATATAAGTATGGCTACCCCTGCTTTCATTTGGTTTCCATTTGCATGAAATATTTTTTTCTATCCTTTCGCTTTCAGTCTTTATGTATCCTTAAAGTTGAAGTGTTTCTCTTGTAGACAGTACATAGTTAGGTCTCATTTTTATATTCAGTCAGCCACTCTATGTCTTTTTGTTGAAGAATTTAGTCCATATTCATTTCAGATTATTATTGATAAGTGTGGACTTACTACTAACATATTGTTCATTGTTTTCTGGATTTTTACAGTTACTTTGTTCTTTCTTCCTCTCTTGTTCTCCTCTTTTGTTATTTGATGAATTTCTGCAGTGGTGTCTTTTGGTCTTTTTTGATTTCTTTCTCTTCATCTTTGGTTTATCTACTGTAGGTTTTTGCTAATTAGTTACCATGAGGCTTACATAAAATATCTTTTAGTTATTTAGTTTATTTTAAACTGATGACAACTTATCTTCAAAAGTATACAAAGCTCTACATTTTTACACTCCCACTCCCTGCAATTTGTTTTTGGTGTCACAATTTATACCTTTTTACATTTTGTAACCACTAACAAGTTATTAGAGTTATAGTTATTTTTAAGACTTTTGTTTTTTAACCTTTATACCAGAGTTATAAGTGATCTACCCACCACCATTACAATATTAGAGTATTCTGAATTTAGCTGTACATTTATCTTTACCAAAGAGTTTTGTAGTTTCATGTTATTAATTAACATCCTTTCATTTTATTTGAAGAACTCCCGTAAGGTTTCTTGTGAGGTCAATCTAGGTGAACTCCTTCAGCTTTTGCTTATCTGGGAAACTCTTTATCCCTCCTTCAATTCTGAAGAATATTTTTGCAATAACTTTCCTTCAATTCTGAAGAATGCCTGTGCACACAAGTAGAACTGCCTCTTTTTTATATGTGGTCCTGGGGGATTCATAACCACCAAACCCTCTTGGCTCCCAGAGCTGTGTGATTTGGGAGCCAGTCCCTCAGATGGCAGCCATAACAGTTGGGGCGCTAGATGTGTGGACGTGCCCCTTCCAGGGAGAAGCTGGAGACTTGGTTTTACTGTTGGAGAGAGCCAGAGGGGGAAGGCAGGGGAAGTGCCCCTTTCAGGCTCTGGGGATGATCTCAGGCAGCACCAAGATGTGTGCTAACTAGAAGCTGGATCTCAGGGAACAGCTGCTAAGGTTTGCTGTCAAACTCCTTCTGGGAAAAACTAGGAGATGGGCATTCTTGTCTCTTCCCTCTGTGCTGAGCCAGTGCTGGTTAGGGGGGTGGGTTGTATATAGTTGAGGAGAAGGCTAATCTGCACCTGTTTAATAGTTGCTTCTTTGTTTGCCACAGTCCTGTGAGACCCATAAACACAAGCCCCAGTTGGCTATCAGAGCTAGGTGATTTGGGGGCCTGTCTCTCTGGTGGCAGCTTTATAAGTTGGCAGTCTGTAATTAAGGTCCAAATCCATCACTCAAGGAGAAGCCAAAAATTGGGACTCTCTCCTGATCCTATGGTGCTATGCTGAGGGTGTGGCTTATGTCACAAGTATGTCTCAGCCTTTCCTACCCATTCTGATGTGTATATTTTCTCAGCACCCATTCTGTAGGAGTCCTTCATCTAGTGCCTGGATTTCTCTCAGAGGGAACTGCTCCATGTGTAGCTATATATTTGGTACATTTGTGGGAGGAGAGAAAACCAGGAGCCTCCTATGTCACCATCTTGGTGACATCCCTTGCATAAGGATTCCAAAATATGAATTTTGGAAAACATAAGTCTTTGGTAATTGCAAATATCTCTTCTCAGTGCTAAGTTTGCCTTACTATTATTGTCCTTAATGCCACCCAAGACTATTGCCTTATTTGGAAAATGTGTTGGTTCCCACGTGTTCACAACAGGAGAAGCACATATTCGGATGGAACCTTGGCTCTGTTTTTAAAAATCCAGCACTAATTACAACCCCTTAATGGCTTGTAGTCATTCCTCTCCTTACTTACTGGCTCTATCACTTTATCACCCTCACACATGTCATTATCTTTTGGGAAAAAATCATTGAGGCTTGAAAGGGTGACTGGTGGAGGTTTCTTTCTTAATGGGCTCTGCTTCTTTTCAGGCACAGCAGTTTGGATATACAGAATGTGCCCACAAGGCATTTTATTTGCAAATGTTGTCACTTTATTATCTTTCCACTTCCCCAAAAGTGCTTGGAAAATTTCAGCTGAAGCTGTGTGTACAGCTGTTATCTCTAGAGTCCCTGTCATGCCCTTCTCAGATGTTCCATTTGGTTTTGCAACATTTGTCATACAGTCACTTAGCTGTCTGCCACAGTCTTTGGATATCTGCCGTGGTGTAGTCTCTAAAATTTAGTACCACAAAGTATCATGGTACAAGTTGCATAAGAATTATTGAGGTGAGCTACATAGATAAATAACACAGAAGCTGTGTCCCCTAAGGGCTCTAGCCTTCCATTAGGAAAGATGGACATAAACATAAATTATAAGAGGAGATTAATAAAACAGAATGCCCAAGACTAGTACAGGCAAACTGAAACAGCCAAGTTCAATATTCCAAATTGGATCACTGGGGCTATACAGGGCAGAATTCACTCTAAAATCTTAGCCTCTTTGGGTTCAGTTTCCTCATCTGTAAAGCAAAGATGTTGGACTCAATGATGTCTAAATTCTCCTCCATTCCTCAAGTTCTTATGTCTTTGCAAATCAATACACTTTCCAGGGGCTATATTTCCTTATTCATAAAATGCAGAACTTAATAACCTAGCACAGGTTTGGCACATAAAAGGTGATCAGTAAATGGTGGATATCTGTAATTTTTACTATTGTTATTTGAGTGCGGATAGCCTTGGTGCTGAGATTTAAGGAGCTGAGTGTAGGATTGCTTGGCCCCAATAAATGTCATGGTTCTTGTTGTATTTTATTTGTTTTTTTTGAATCACCAAGGTTTCAGTTTTTAAGAACTTACCACTAAAATGCTCATGGCATGGAGGTGTGTGTTTTTGGTTGATGGGAAGAATGACACCCTAAACCTTCAAGCTAGTACGTCTGCTATCAGTTATCTTTAAGGGGAAAAAATAAATTAAAGCTTCTATTAGGGCTAGTCATAAAAAAGAGAAAAAAAAAGACTTTGAGGAAGAATATAATGCAATCAATAAACTGAAGAAAATAGGAGCAGAATGCCTTGCAAAGAAACCAAAACCCAAAACAGACTTTGATATTGGTGTTCATTCAAGGATCTCACGTTGTCATGCCTACAATGTCCCGGAATGACCACTTAAGGAAGAGAAAGTCCACAGCTTGAAGATCCAGGTAGACCTCAAATGGAGCAGCAGCCCTCAGATCTGGAAATTATTTGGTAGGTAAGAATGAGTTCCCCGTGCCACTTGTTATTTATTTGTTTGTTTGTTTTCAAAAGAAGCTTGAAATCAAGATTCTTTTGGCAAATTTCCTAATTTTTAAACTTTCATTTAAATTACGAAAGGACAAAAATCAATCAATAAATACCATAGTTTATACTTAATAAAATGTATATAGTGAGGTAAATTTGTCCAGAGTATTGTTAGGTGGGCACCTCTGAATTCAGTTTTCGGGCATGTTATACGGAAGCAACTCCCAACAGTGAAGAAAGAGAAAGGTGGTGCAGAGGGGAGAAGTAGAGATGTCCTCAATCTAAATCACTGAGAAAGACCAGAGGTGTTTCAACATCCCGCAGACATATAGTGATTCTAAACTAGTAGCACTTTACTGCACTTAAAATGGACTCCCTACAAAACCTATTCAAAAGATAGTGAATGCACAATTGTATTCTTCTCAGTATCCTGAAAGGAAGGCTGATGGGGACACCCCAGCACAGAGACAGAGGCAAAAGGATTTTAGAGCTGGAGTTGCCTTCAGAATCATCTAATGGAATTGACTGTAATTACTGAAACTGACTTTCAGAAAGGTTAACAGACTTGCCTAGAATCACACAGCTAGTTAATAGCAAAGCTGGTACAATTTGAACCCATGTTTCTTAATTTTGTTTGGAGAAAGTCCATAGCTTCTCGATTCAGATTTATTTATAAATTATCTGCTTCTCCGAATTGGAGATCACAAAGCCAATCTTTTTTTTCTTGTTGCAATTATAAAATCTCTTGGGACCATTTTTAAGGGTTTCACCACATGGGCGGCAGGTAGCAGCACTGGGTACATGGGCTCTGGAGCAGCAATGATTTAGGGCTCCCCTGTAGCCTTTGATCACTCTGGCACACTTGCCCTGCTGTGAATTCCACCGATGGGGTTTTCTCCGGGAGTTGTATAACTTCCTTGCTTATGTGGTTGAAATAAATCTCTTCTAAACCCTCTGATTTTGCCCCCCTGCCCAGTGCTTTATTAACTACAGCTTGCAAGCAGGTTTGGAAACTTTCCCCCAGCCAAGTTTTGCACGTGGTACGCCACTGCCCTCTGCTGGTGGAACCATCCCCGTGATATGTTTAGTCCCAGGGTAAGAGGCACATTTTTTGATTCTTCCCTTTCTTATGGCTCCAGGACATGCAAGCAAAGGACACTAACAAAAGATCTGTTACATTTAGGAATTCAATTCAGCAATGACTGTCGCCATTTTCTGTGCTGATGCTTCTATATCTCTGGCAAAGCCAAGGACAAATAGTGTGTGTGTGTGTGTGTGTGTGTGTGTGTATGTGTGTGGTTTGGAGACATTAGGCCTGTGGGTTCATCACTATAAGAGGAGAAATTAAAACGAAGGGAAAGACCAGTTAAATTATGCCAGTTGGTCTTTCACAACTAAGGAGGGAAAGTTTAGTGAAATGTCCATTGGTTTGTTTCAAGTGTAGGTGGTTCTCAGACCCTGCCTTTACTTCATATGTAGTCAGTGTAATCTATTCTGGCTCGAAATATTAAAGACTCTATATTTCGTAACTGATATGATCTGTCTGCTGCCTCCCTTTTGAAATAGTAGCTCATAGATAGTCAAATGTACCCTTTCCTGTTTCCAATTAATGCTAAGTTGGAGGGGAGTTGGGATTTTATCTATATTTTTAGCATATGGAATCATACTCCAGAAAATCTACGAGCATGAATTTGGCAGGAAAGAAAGGATATCTCTGTCAACATAACCAGGGTCTCTGCAGTTTCTAGGTTAGTAATATGCCTCAAAAATCTGTAGGAGCTGCATATGTATTGAGGCAGTGAACTATTTTTCTGCCGGCTGTGTATATTCCTCTCATTCTGGATTCAGCCATATTTCAATACATAGTGGAAGAAAAGTAAATATTCATGCCATGTGGCAAAACTCAGACTTGAAAAATGTATTTGAAGCCAAAGTTAAAGCCTGGCACATTCTGGAGAAAGACTATTCTCTTAAACAAGGTTATTTAAACTTGCTGGTTAGATGAAGGCTAGTATTCTATTTTTTCCTCACATAAGCCTTACATTTCTATACTGATAAAAAGGAATCCATATGACTGTGAAGCTATTCCCTGCTGAGCATTCAAAATACCACTTATTAATAAAATCATAATTCAGAGACACCTCAAAAATAATACTTTAGAGTAGATTCCACAAGGACCACTTAACCATTTCGGGCTATCTATTTATCATCATCTATCTATGTATATCCATCTATCCATCTTTCATCTATCTAACCATTGGTGGTTAGATTATAGATTTATCCATTTTGAATCCAATAGTATTTAACAGACTTGAGAAGTTGGAATGATCAAGGTACAATGCCTCGTACACTTGCTTTAAATATATTCAGTTAAATTTATGACAGAGATAGTATAAACAGAATTTCTATCCCACAGGTGAAAAACTGATTACTTATTATCCAACTTTTCAAGTGGCCAAACATATATTTCTTAGTTGGACAACTTCTCTGAAAATATTTCTTTGCTTTAAGTAAATTTTATTTCTGTTTTTTCCTGTGCATTCGTGGTTGTCTTAGTCTTTTTCATCTTCTCTCTTTCTTAAACAGCTTTCTTGAGATATAATTTACATACTATATATTTCAGCAATTAAAGTTGTAGTATTCAATGCCTTTCAGATAGTCACGGAATTGTGCAACCATCACCAAAATCTAACTTGAGAAAATTTTTGTCACACCAGGAAACAAAACCCATTCAAATTAGCAGTCACTCCTCCATCTTCTCCTGTCCCACTCCCATATCCCCAGCCAGAGGAAACCACTAATCTATTTTCTGTCTGTAGATTTGCCTTTTCTGGATATATCATACAAATGGAGTCATACCACATGTGGTCTTTGTGACTGGCGTCTTCTACTTAGCATAATGTTTTGGAGGTTCACTCACGTTGCAACATATCAGTACCACTGCTTTTTATGGCTGAAGGATATTTCATTGTACGCATATACCACATTTTATTTAGCCATCCATCAGATAACGGACATATGGGCTTTTTTGGTCTGTTTCACTTTTTGGCTATCATGAATAATGCTGCCATGAGCACTCATATACAAGGTTTTGTATGAACATCTGCTTTCATTTCTCTTGGTTGTATACCTAGGAGTGAAACCACTTGGCCATATGGTAACTCTATGTTTAACTTTTTGGGAAAAAGACAACTGTTTTCCAAAGCAGCTCCACCATTTCACATTCCTACCAGTAATGGATGAGTTCCAATTTCTCCACATCATCTCTAAAATTGCCATTGCCTATCTTTTTTATTATAACCTCTCTAGTGGACATGAAGTGGTATCGCATTGTGGTTTTGATTTGCATTTTCCTGATGGTTAAGGATGTTAAGCACCTTTTCATGTGTTTATTGGCACTTGCATACCTTCTTTGGAGAAGTGATCATTCAGATCCTTTGCCAAGTTTTTAATTGGGTTTTATATCCCTTAATCATTAAGTTGTAAGAGTATTTTATATAGTCTAGATACTAATTCCTTACCAGTATATGGTTTGCACATGTTTTCTCCCATTCTGTGGATTCATCGTTCTACTTTCTTGATGATATCATTTGCAGCACAAAGTATTTTAGTTTTAACAAAGTCCAATTTATCTAATTTTTTCTTTCATTAGTGGTGCTTTTGTATAGAAGACATTGCCTAAACCAAGATCACAAAGACTTGCTTCTGTATTTTCTTTTAAGGGATTTTTAGTTTTAGCTTTCGTATTTAGGTCTGTGATCCATTTTGAGTTAATTTTTGTGTATAATGTGAAGAAGAAGTCCAACCCCCTTCTTTTGTACGTGGATATACAGTTGTACAACACCATTTATTGAAAATAATAAATGTTTCCCAATTAATTCTTGTTGTACCCTTGTTGAAAATTAATTTCAACCATAAGTGTAAGGGTTCATTTCTGGATTCTCCAGTCTATTTTGTTGACCTATATCTCTATCCTTATTTAATGCCACACTGTCTTGATTACATTTTGTAGTAACTTTTGAAATTGGGAAGTTTGTGTCCTCCAACTCTGGTTTGTTTTTTTTTTTTTCTTGTGGATGTTTCTTCCTATTCATTGGTATCTGCCTTAGTAATTTCCATCTTGTTCCTTTTGAAGCAAGTAACTTGGTTTTAATATTAGGCCCCCAAATTTTTACTACGCAATTTGAAACAAGCATGAGGAATTTAAAAAGGGCTTTCTCTTTTTAACTTCGTTTCGTTTTGTTTCCAGAGGCTTTTCCAGGACAAGAACACATTGTGCGGGCATCTCTGGTTCAGCTTGGCACAGATCCAGGACCGTAGCTTTTGACTGTTTACTCCAAAGTGGTAGTTTTGAAGATAAACAAGAAGCTCAGAAAAGATAACTTGACCAAAATTGTGCAGATGGCAAGTGTCCAAGTCAGTACAAAAACCAAGATCCCCAGCTCCCAAGTCAGATTTCATTCAGGTTCACCTTCGGAAGAAGAAGAAGCTATAACAAATATGACTTTTGTTTTAGAATAAGAGTTGAGAGGAGGATCGAAAGGAATATCGGGGACACTACAACCTAGTACAACTGGAGCATCCCTAAATTTCCTGTATATGACACAGCATGACAGTAGTACTCAATGAAAGCTCATGTTTCTGTCTCCTGGGGGAACATCTTTGTCTTCTTAATACCATTATTAAGTCCTTACTCCAATCAGATTCACCCTGTGTACAGGAAGTGAACATAGAAAGACAATTGCGTAAGTATAAGTTATGTCTACATCCAATCCCTAAATGGTCAGCTCCGCCAAATGGCAGAGATGGGACTACAACCAGTTTGGAAACTAGAAAGAATTTGCTAGTGAGAGCATGAAACTCCCCATTCCTTCTTTTCCCATATTTTGAGCTAGGTGCCTGATTTGTTAGTGTATAGACAGTGGTTCAAGTTCTATAGATAGCGACAGAAGCCAGAAGATTCTGTAACTCAATCTAAGTTTTAACAGATCTAAGACACATCCTGAATGCTTCAAAATTAGAAGGGCTTTCAAGAAATCCTATTGTACATGTCACTGGTTGTTTTCATCTTGCCAGAATGCAGACCCTTTTCCTTACACCAGAATTTGAAATTACCTTTCATTACCACTATCAGCCTTAAAACATATTGTTTGGGGAGGGGCTGACTTCTCCCTGTTCCAGATGTATGAATGTGATCTAGATCTGGCTAAACCTGTGCTTTTGCATCCTCAATTGATTAATTGGTCCGTGATTTTGAAAGCCATTAGCAATGCCTAGAGTAATCAACAGAGTACCTTTTGTTCCCCAGTGGACTTGGAGCCATGATGGATGTCATCTTGGAGCTGCTGACAGTCTCTTACCATTACGAAAAGAGAGCCTGAGTGAGGATTATGCCAACACAGAAAGAAACTGCAAGAGGAGCAAGAACAGGTTCTAACTGTGTTGTCGGAGATCCTCATTAAGCTAGTGTAGGTTGAGTTTCCTGTCCCTTGCAACTAGAATAGTCCTAGCAAATATATCACTGAATATGTTTTTGAGAGAGAGACAGAGACAGAGACAGAGACAGAGAGAGATCATCTTGAATTAAAAATAAAAGACATGAAACAGAATCACTGGTCAAAAATACACTTGAATTGAAAAAGAAGCAGAAATGTTAAACTGAAAGAAATTATCATGGAGTTCTCAAAGCAAATTACTAAAATGATCCTCCTAAAGCTATTCTTAAAAGTTTGAATCATGAGAAAGCATGGCAAACAGTGGCTCCAATAAGGAAAAAGGAAGGACAAGGAACCAAAGGCAGTCCTTTAGCAATTGGCCTTCTAATCAAGAACAATGTGCTTAATATCTCCATTCCTCATAATTTTTTATTTTTCTTTTTGTGTGTAGGTTTAACCTTTCTTTGCCTCCTGGAGATTAGTGGGGACAAAACAAAAGAATAAGAATGTAAAGAGTTTAATTAAGTGTCTTTGCAAATGAGCTTAATAAAAACAGTAAAATTTATTTTCCTATCGTTCAATCTTCATGTACATTGTGGCTTTTTTTGAAGAAATGGGAAGGCATGCATTTTCGATTTCCTTAAAATAGCTGAATTCATTGGCATACACTTTCCAAGTCTAAAATATCCCTGAGAAGTTTTCGTAAAGGGGAAAGTATCAAAGGCCACCATTTTCCTCCTCTCACAAAATTCTCCTCAAAGCAGAACTTTGTCACTTCACATTGTCATAAGTACTACTCATGAAGAAGCCCTTCAGGAGATGGGAAAAAATGGGAAATGGCTTGGTATTAAGATTAAATTATAACCAGAAATTGAGTTTCAAAAAGTCCAGTATCATCAGCCTTCACAACATTGCTCTCTCAGTCTATGCTTTTGCACCAAGTTCTGCAGATTGCTGAAATGGCATTGCATAGGAAGCCTAATGACTTGGTGGCATCTTACCAATTCCTCATTGTTCTTTGGGGCTTTCAATATTTCTCCATGTTGCATGTTAGCAGTTGATCCCAGCCTGAGAAGTGTTCCCACACCTTCTAGCTGAATCTTGTCAATTCTCCCTCCTACCCCAGGACACTTCCTCACAGTAGCTGAAATAGGCTGCTTTCCATTTACTCCTTCCAAGTACCTCATCTTTCCTTGTTCCTGTGTTCAACTTCCTTTTAATGAAGCAAAATGGCTTGTTTAGGTCAAAAGCCCTTGCTCTATACATCCAATAGGGCGAGGCAGAATAAATATTAGGAGGAAACTACAATGCATAATATGCTTGTGTAATCAAGAAGATAAACAAAAATTACAGAAAAAGACAACCGATGGTGAGAGGAAACATATTTGTATGTTAATATAAGTGGAAGAATAAGGGTAGCTTATCTGATTTGAAGGTTCCTTTCCTTCTGCTATAACAAAATATTGATTTTGTTTGGGCTGCCAATGGACCTTCCACAAGGATCCAACAGCCCAGACTTCCTTGCATCTATGGGTAGCCGTATGACCCAGTTCTGACCAAGGCGATATTAACAAGGGCAAATCCTTTTTACACTTGGCCTTGTACCTTCTCATTTTTTCTTTCCTGGAATGAGGATGTGAGTCCTAGAATTAGAGACATTTTCTTGTGACCTTGTGGAAGAAACCACAGGATATTGTTGGTTGACAGAAACTACCTGAACTGCCAACCACAAACCTCTTGAGACATTAGAAAAATAAGCCCCATTGATTGGGTATGCCACTGAATATTTGGAGGCATCTGAATATAATCTCAATATGTTTATGCATGTGTGCATATGTGCCTGTGTGTGTTTTAAATTACATTGCAAACTATACTCTCAAGTCCAGAATGATCTTTGAAAACGTATCTTAGAGCTTTGTAAATGGATATAGTAACGTTTGTTTGACCAGTTCCCTCTTGAAAATGTTTAGACTAGTTTCCAAAAGGGGCGATGCTATTTCCCTCGGGGAGTAGAGATGTATGTTGGAGGGAGTGTTTTTGGCTGTCACAAGGTTGGTGTGAGGGCATTTCTGATATTTAATGGAGGAAATCACTGTTAAATCTCCTGCGGTGCTCAGGCCAGGCATGCAAGGACTGCCCACCTAAAGTGCAATATTGCCCTGTTGAGAACCATCAATTTAAGTAGTTTATCTTTTCAAGTATTATGAACAATGAAAAAATATTATGATGAATATTTTGCACAAAAAGCTAATTATTTTTCAGTGGAAATTATCTAGAGGTAAAAATACTGGATCCAAATTCAGTTATTTTAAGATTTTAAGATTACGTATGTATGTATGTAAGGGTATATAATATTTTTTCCAAGTTGTCTTTCACAAAAACTGTACCAAGTTAAGTTTCAAAATTATTTATTTACATTTTGCTAATACAAGTAAATTTGGCTTTTAACAGTAGCAGTTGCCTAAGATTGAGCTCATCCCTTCTTAAAGCAGGCCATCTCTGCCCTCAGTTTCCATGCCATTGCTGCTATTTACGTCAAGAATGAAAGTACCAGTGAAGTGGTGGGGGTTGGGGGGGCGCACTACTCATCACATTTCTAAAAGCATTTTGCTACTCTCCTCCTAAAGGCAATGAAGTCATTCCACCAGCGACTATAACAATGAAAATAGAAGAACAAATATTTGCATAGACTTTTCCAGACTACACGTCCGATACTCATGTGACCTGAGGAGGTGTTTTTATTATTTTAACTTTAGAGATGAGGAAATGAGATACTAAGACTTGTTTGTGATAGGAAGGAAGGAAGAATGAGGCTCCTTAGAAATTCCTGTTATAAAATGAGCTCAAACATGCTGCAGATTTTTGCTTTTGGGGTTTTTTAATTTTTTTGGTGAGAAATAATGGCCCTGAAATAACATCTGTTGCCAATCTTCCTCTTTTTGCCTGAGGAAGATGGTCCCTGAACTAACATCTGTGCCAATCTTCCTCTATTTTCTATGTGGGACGCTGCCACAGCACGGCTTGAGGACGGTATGTAGGTCCACGCCCGGCATCTGAACCTGCGAATCCTGGGCTGCTGAAGCAGAGCATGTCAGCTTAATCACTATGCCACCAGGCTGGCCCATGCCGCAAATTTTTGAGTGACAAAATTGCCCTATTAAGTGTTGAACCAATAAATCACAATGATTTTGCATTGTGTGATTCTAAAGCTTTAAAAAAATGTATATTACATAAAATTTAGGGAATAGAAAACACCTTAACCAAGAAATTTAACATCACTATGACCTACCGTTAACAACCATTAACATTTGGGAGTGCTTTGCATGTGTATGAGTGTTTGTCTCTGTGTATTGTGTATACACTTTTATACAAATCAGATAATAAAGTACTGGGGCATGTGGCATGCTCACCCATTTATTGCTAGTGTTCAGCACATGTCATCACACACAGGAGGCCTTCCGTACACCTGCTGAATGCTGCACCTGGAGGAAGAATGTCAGGATTCTTTCAGACTGTGTGTTTGTCCATCTGTACAATGTTGAGATCAATCTTCCCAAGAGCTAAATATCAGCTTGCATGACTGCAAAATATTGCTTCCCTTTTATGGACAAGAAACCTGAAGTTCAGAAAGTTAAATGGTTTGTCCCAGGTGCATAGTTAACAAATTGCAGAAGTAAGATTTGAGTCCAGGTCTTCATATTCTAAGTTCTATGTCTTCATTTTTTAAGCTCAGTACTCCATTAGCTACATCACAGTTGCTTCAAATTCCCTTGGTTTCCTTGTTAGAATTACATTAAAACATAAAATACAACTTACATTCATGAATTTAAGAATACTGCAATAAAAATGAACTTTTATATATATATTAGATACATATATAATGAAAGGATTAGACTAATCTGTTATTTCTCATTTCAAATTTAGTAATTTTCTTATGGATGTACATACTATAATTGCTTTGTTACTTTGAAGCTATGTGGATTTTAGACTATAGCCATATACATATCTGAGTAGCTATACCATTTGCAGATGGAATGAAGCCTGACTTTTAGATAGCATGTTGTATTGTGAAATAATGTTGTAATGATAAAGCTTCTATACAAAGTACCTCTTAATGTTACCCATATTTGGGAATGGAAAGACTAATTGTGCCTGTAGAAGTAACACTGTGATATTGTGGTTTACGGGATACAAAATTAGGAGCTCTAACATGGTGTTCCTGTAATTTGTGTGTCTCCTTGCCAGCATTATCCTTTTGTTTTCAATTTATAAGTCTTGAAATTATTATATTGTTTCCTTTATTTTTAATGCTTGCCATAAATGGTATAATTGCTGATGTGAAAGATGGGAAAACAGTGTAAATTTATCTACTTTCCCATACCACACCTCATTGACCTAAATACTTCCACTCTGGCTGCTCATCACCATTTTTTCAGCATTTCGAATTTTATTCCTGGATTCTACAGCTAATTTGTATGTCGGCATCTTGATTTCTTAAACACAAATTTAAAGAAGGTGTATTTGCTCTGTTTTACCAAGGAACAGTGAGAGAATACTAAAGAGGACTAATGGAAAAGAAATTGTCCCTATTTACTGTGTGAAATAAGAAGGAGGAATCAATGTCTACACCTTCTCAAAGGAAACAATGCAACTTCAAACTATTGCAGAAAGTTGATGTAGTACCAATTATGCCTTTAACCAGATGTTAGAAAAAATGTGTAGCAACCATATTTTACCCTTAAGGATCTTTTGGACGAAATCCTGAAACAACAACACAAAAAGGTACAAAAGAGACATCCATAAAGATAAAGTTTTAAGTTCTTAAGTAGTGATATAGACATGATAGATGATGAGAGTTTGAAGAAGTGAGTAATTGATAAAATTATACGTAACTACAAAAAGACACATAACATCAATTAGGTCTTTAAGTGACTATACCATAAAACATGTCATATTGCCACATTCTCTAAGGCGAAACCATCCCAAATCAGAAATTCTTTCCTTTTCCTTTTTTTTGTTAAGGATAAAAAAAGTCTTCAGGCCTTATTCTCATGTAAGTAATTGTGGGGAACACATTGAGCTTTATCCTGTGTGGATCTCTCTGAATCACTTTTGGTGACATCACACATAGAGTTCTAGGCTGAGCTTCCTCCATCTGTGAAGGTAGGTGAGCATTGCTTTTGGGAATGGGGTGTGCTTGTCTCCTGCCATTGGCTAGTCATAGATTTACACATGGGAGAGTCAGGGCAACTGTCCCAATTGTGGGAACACGAACACATTTGCTTCTTCAAGCTTTGGGTTCTATGATTCTCAGAGCCTTAGGCCTTGCCTTTTAGAGCTTGTTGATAACCGTTAGACTTTCCTGTTCCCACAGAAGGTAGCATCAAGGCCATGTGACTTCTATAAGAAATGCTGGGTGAAGGAAACATCAGTGGATAGCCAATAAAATATTAACTATAATTTCTCATTTTATTGAATACGGAAACTCACAGTTTTATAGAATTACAAGTTAGGGAGCCTATTTATCATGGTCCTTGTACTAAAGCGGACTCATAATGAGGTAAGGGAAGCATTGCTACAATTTCAACTTTGTTATCCTCACCACTTATTTCAGGGACCTTGGAACAATTTGGTTTGGGTAGACAGAGTACACTCCTTGGCCACTAAAGTAAAACTCCCTTTAGCCAAATGGACACTGTTTAGATTAACTGCTGGGTAATGTGTATTGGGAAAACCTTAGTTCTTCTCCTTCTGTGTGTTTGCTTTATTCTCACACTACTACACATTCACAACACTACTTACACCAGATGTGTGGAGATTTTCCCCCATCAAGCAATTCTCTGTGACACAAGCTGTGTGTCCTACAATTTAACTCAATTACGACACTATCTACCTGGAGAAAGCGTCAGATTCCACAGGTTAAGGGCTAAGTCCCATGAAACTGCCCCCTCACTTAAGATGGCAAGCACAAATAGTAGGTCCCCAGGTTACCCACAAGTTCTGTCCAAATTGGCTACAAATCATAGGTTCTCATGACCTCCTCCTTAGGTTACATTAATTTGCCAGAACCACTCACATAACTCAAGTAAACACCAACTTATATTTACCAGTTCACTAAAGGATATGACAAAGGATACAGATGATGAGCAACCAGATGAAGAGATACATAGGGCATGGTCTGGGAGGGTCCTGAGCTCAGGAGCTTCTGTCCCCGTGGAGTTGGGGTGCATCACCCTCCACATGCATGGGTGGGTTTACCAACCTGGAAGCTCTCTGAACCCCATACTATCGGGATTTTATGGAGACTTCTTCACATAGGTGTGATCAATTATTAACTCCATTTCCAGCCCCTCTCCCCTCTCTAAAGAAGTGGAGGTTGAGTTGAAGATTGCAAGCTCCTAATTATGGCTTGGTCTTTCTGGTGACCAGTCCCCATCCAGAAGCACACCCTTCATCATCATCCCCTCAGGAGCTCACCAAGAGTCACTTCATTAGAACAAAAGATGCTCCCAGTGTTCTTATCACTTAGGAATTTATAAGGATTTTAGGAGCCTTGTGTCAGTGACTGGGGATGAAGACCAAACATGTGTTTTTTATTATAAATCACAGTATCACAGAACCAAATCACAGAGGTGAATGTAGTGACTGAGAACCCAGAAAATACTGATTATAAAGCTTAATTGGGGCATGAAAGATATAATTGAAGACCTTAGAATCTTTTGAAATTAAAAGTTCTTTAGTTGACATTTTTAATGTTCTAATACGTGGCTACATTACTTAAGTTCTCAAATAAGTGACTCCTTCTCTAATGGAAAGCAACACAGCATAAGATCCCTCCAATGCAACTGCCTGTGGGAACTGGACCTGTACCACCCCTCATGGCAGAGCAAAGGGCGGGCCAAAAGTCCCAATGCTTAAGAATTATAACAATCAACAGTTATTCTGTACTTTCTATTTGCCAAGCGTGGTTAATTGTTACATCTATATATCTATATCTATATCTATCCATATAACTCATTTGATGGGAATAACATCCATTCATAAACTTGGAAAATTTCTCAGACTAGTCTCTTTGAGTCACTCAACTCTAGAAAGGATAGAGCTGTCCTACTGAATAAAAGAGAGTCATCGGTCAATAGATTGAAATAAATGTTAAGGGACAATATTTTGCATAGTGAATCTATTTTAATATTAGGAAAAGAATACACAACTTAACACTGGCTTGGGGAATTATGGTGGTTGCTATAATTAAGAAAGTTGATGTTACTGTCGAAGTCCCTGTGAAGGCCTGAGCCTACATGGCTACGGAGCCCACAATCACAAGCTTTTCTCTTTAGATAAGGAAAAATGGACAACTCAGAAGTGCACAGTGTTTGGATCATTGAAGAAAGGCTGAGTTTAACATAGGAGTGCCCTGGTGAATTGGAAACAATTCTGGCTTGTAGATATCTTAATCTGGTTGAAATACAAATGAAATATATTTATCTGCATTTTACAGAAAATCAACACAAAGTGAAGAGTCCATAAAGTTGGAAATCAAATTAATTAAATGAATTCCAAAGCAAGTATATTGCCCAAATTAATAACTTAAAATGCTCTGAATCTGCTAGGAGTAAGAGCTCCCCTACCAACCATCCTTGCACTCTTATTGCTGTTGTACCATTGTCACTATTTTACTAAACCCATACGGTTGAAAAGCCAGAAAGACAAAGATTTCTTTTTTTCATTTGCCTTGAATAATGCCCAAATGCAAAGATACACAATCACAGTAACTAACTTATTTGGTCCTTTCTATATGTCAAGCTCTATTGTGAATGCCTGGCACAAATAAACTCAGTTGATATTTAGAGTATCATTTTTCTTTTCTGGTGATGGAATATGCTAGGGGACCTCAAATAGTGTTGCATCAGCCAACAGGGTTGCCCCCTAGCCATTTTCCACTTATCAAGCCTACTTCATTTGTGAGAAAATGGACTTGATATAGTGTCACTAGGGGAGCATGGTAGCGTAAGGCTTAATTTGTTCCATTGTGAAATAATGTCTATCCTTTGCATCAAGGGGAGGAAAGAAAGCATCCTATGACTTCAGTTAAATATATAACTGCTGCTTGACAACACTTGTTAGAAACAATTTGCCCCAATCAGTAAGGGAAAGTTATAATCATGTGTCCTCACTGTCAATCATCTTGGGAATAAAAGAAAAAGACTGGTTGGCTCCTAGGGAGAAAAGTAGTAATGAGATCATGTCCTTGGGATTAGATGATGCTCTCTTGGTCTACCCTTTCGAAGATGATGGTAGATAAAGTGCGCAAAGGACTCCAGTTCTGTTCAGATCTTTGAAATAGTTCAAGGAAATGGATCTCATTTGAAGAGTTGTGAAAAATAATTATTTGTAATTAATTATCAATTAATGTTATTTTGGTTATAATGAAAGCATTTTTGTTGAGTATCCTTTTGAATATTGCCTTTTGTAGACTTCTGAGCCATTCTCTCCCTGCCTATAAAAAGCACTTATTCAATATGGCACCTGGAGGGAGGTTAGGAGACTCTCCAAATCTTTATAAAAATTCTCCTAGGATATAGATTTAAGCAGCTGGACTAAATGATAATTCCCAAATTGAAACACAGTGGTCTGTTCAAGCAAAGAGCAAATTAATTTAAACACACCACACTCTCTCTTACGAACAAAAATTTAAAACTACTTCTCTAATACCTGAGGAGGTGTGGACTCTCCAGACTATTTATATCAAAAATAAGGTAAAGGCTTATCGGTTGTTCACGATCATGGTAGGAGGCCTTACTGTATATTCTGTCAATGGAGGACCTTTTAGTTATCACAGAATATTTCTCCCAGTGCGTCCTAAAAGTATTCACACAAAGAAATCTCTTTCATTTTTGCTTAGATGAAATATAGCGATGAAATACTCATTAATAAAAGGAAATCCCACATTTTAATAATGCTAGCATGTTAGCTTAAAGTGACAAAACTTGTAGACATAACTCCATGAGTCTTATCTCAACAGACTTCTGGTGCCTATAGAAAAATGAAGAAATGGGAAAAATATCTAGCTGGAATAATGTTATTTTGCTATAAAAAAGTAAGATAATGTCCAAAGGCAAATGGATGCACAGATTCCTATTTAAAATTCAACTCCTATGTATGTGAGGGTCCTAGTTTGCAATTGAGTGTTTCAACTCTAAAGCTCAGGATATTTTCAAAGCCTGCATTTGCTGAAGGATGCAAGTATTTAAGGAGGAAAGAGAACTGATTGCTCAGGCACCACTCCTACGGTTCCCACTGGAGGGCCGGGGGATGTAATGAAATATAATTCAGTATGTAATGTAAAAGGTTAAACTCAACTTTGTGAGAAGAGTGAAGAAAATGGTGGAAAATATCACTTATTTATCTGAAATATGCAAATATTTACAAGAAAAGGAAACCACAGTCTAAATTATGGGGATGTTGTTTCAGCTTATCACTTCTCTTCCTAACAGCAGCAAGCACTTCAGCTACATATTTAGTATAATTTCCAAAATAGTCAGTCATAGTTTGGATTTCTCCTGAAGCTTGCCCCAAGGCAAGAATTTGAGTTCAAGTAATTTATTTAAGAGGTGATACTATGAAATGCCATTAGGGGAGTGAGGAAGTGAGATAGAGAAGTGAAGGAGAAAAAAAATGAAGGGTACATTACCAATACAGCATCCACTCTGGGCAACTGGACCTCACTCTGATTAGGGAGCTCCTAGGAGACAGAATAAGCCTCAGAGTTGTCCCGACTGAGGCAGAAGAAGCTAGAGTAATAATCACTCACTCGCTCTGACATTAGTGGAGGTTTGTGGAGTGCAGAGCAGGCAAAAGCAATGTTGTGGATGGAAGTTTAACCTCAGTTAGAGCTCCACCTCCCTCATTCTGCTCCATCAGTTCACCTAAATATATTCCTGTTTTAATATCTTCATCTGTTACTTCTAAATCTATGTCGCTTCTAGTTTGGTTTTGATTATTTGGCTTACCTTGTCATTATAGATGATATTTTCCTGCTTCTTTGAATGCCTCTTATTTTTGATTGGATGTCAGACATTTCGCATTTTACCTTGTTGGGAGTTACATTTAAAATAATTCTTGTTTGTATACTTAAACTTTGTTCTGGGGCATAATTGTGTTACTTGGAAACAGTTTGATTTTCGTGGAAGAGGAGGTCTGGCTTTTAATATTTGTTAGGAGGGACTAGAGCTGTGCTCATTCTAGGGCTATTTTTCCCCCAATACTGAGACAAAAATCATCTGTGGGTCCTACCCAATGCCCCATGAATCATGAGATTTTCCAGTCTGGCTGGTGAAATCAATACTACTCCAGGCCCTATGTGAATGCAAAGCATTGTTCCCACCAATCATTTCAGGGGGTTATTTTCTCAGCCTGGTGTAATATCCTCACACACAAGTGCTGCTCAGTGCCAGTTGAATACTCAAGTGGAGCCCTGCAGATTTCCAGACTTCTCTCTTTGTTTAGCTTTGTGTGGTGTGGTTGGATACACATTTATCAAATTTCAAAGGTTCATTTTAATAATCAGTAGCAACTTGATTAGGACTTAATATGGTTGGAAAATAACGGCAACTATTTTACTATATTTATATAGTATTTATAGCATATAAACCATCATCATATCTCTTAAAACTTTACAACAATGTTGTGTACATAGTTCCTCCATGAACCGTACATTGCACCTGCCACCATTATCCCCCAGTCTCAACTTTAAAAAAAATACACTAATTTTCACCTTTTAACCACTTTCTCAGGTTTGCTTTAAAAAACTATCCTCACTCTGGAAAGCTGTCAGCTGCTTTTAATCTGGTAACAAACATTTTAAAAGCTACCATTGGACATCTACTTTATTTCAGAAATAGTATAAGTTGGTAGAAAAGGAAAAGCTATACTAACATTTCTACTTTGTTTTTTCCTTCAGTTATGAATGCAGGTATGCCTCTTGTGACAAGACAGCACAAGCAGTGTAAAACGTACTTCTACGCCCCCAACCTCCCCAGCCTCATGTAAACCAAGTACTCTTATTAGGGGTATATTTAGTGCCGTTATCCTTGCACTGTTAAATTGCATCTGTAACAACAATAACAAAATCTCTCAGAGTCCTGTGTTCCCACTTTCCTTCTGCAACCGGATCCTTTCCCTCTTTAATGAATGTGTTTGGATCTGGCCATCCAAAACGTTGTGGAAATGCACAGGAGACATTCCGTTCTTCTTATCTGTCCTGTGAAGGTGGTGGCTTTGGTGAGAGATTCTGCCTTGATTGAAGGTAATTTTCCCTGAGAAGAACCATTAAACTTCCAGCCACAGATATTTTGAAAAAAAAAGGTTTGAGCCTTAATTTTAGAAGCCATGTTTAAAAATTTAAAACTATACAGAAAGCTTTAAATTCCTGTCTCAGTTGTGAGACATGAAGGAATCCATTGAAAATAATTCCTCAGCTAAGTGAAAGGAGTGACTCTGCAGTGTCTAAAGGTTAGAAGAAGAGGAAATGGGGAGAAATTTAAGTGAAAAACAAGATACTCAAAACTTAGATATCCTCAGACCCATAAAAATTCCATGAAGCTGCAGAAGATAATATTTTCTTCCTTTTAATTTTCTATCCTATGATGACTATCTCTTTTTACAAATAAAAGAACAGTATTTACAGTGAGACCTATGAGCATGAGAAATAGGTCCTGCTGCTCTCCTGCCATAATCTGGATCTGGGTCTTTCTTTCAAAACGTAATTTCAAAGTACAATTTTCCTAAAAATGTAATTTTTAATATAAAGGCCGTCACAAAATAATCCATGCCAGCATGTCTCAAAAAATGTCCCATGAATAATTTGAGATGTTTCCATAAAAAAAAGGAATTACGTTGTCAAAAAAGTTTTGGATCATCTGAATGTTAGATGATTTTCTTGGCGTCATAAAATGCACATTATTATATATTGAAGGGTCCTGGAGTAAGTCAACTTATACAACTCAGTTTAACTCTGCAGTTCTCAAATGCATTTAATCAAAATTGTATTTTCCTGCAGTGTATAACTACCATTATTGAACATTCAGGGGATGTTGCCTCAAGTCTTTCTCAACAAAATCTTTTATTTGCATTGTTTTCCTATTTTTAGTGTTTAATGAAAAGCAAATTGAGAGCAAGAGAGAGGCATAACCTGAGAGGCAGTGGCTGGGCTTCAAAGACAACCTTGATCCCTGCTTATTATACTCAAGGCTGCCACGGCTTGACTCACTTCCCCTCCAGGACTCCTCTGGCCAGGAAGCCAAGGACTTCAGTCCGTGTCACAGCATTGGCCTCACTCAGCGATATTCATATCAATAGTTTGAGAAGTCTCTGGCCCTGAATTATCTCATATACGCCCCATCCAATTTCTGATTTAAAAAGCCAAATATCTCTCTGACAGTAATATTGTGGATTCCAATAAGTTTTGTCAGGGAAATTGTGGAAAATTTCATCTTTTCCTTATTTATCCACATAACCATATAAGTTCAAACATTTTAAAAATATGACCTTATGTGGTCTCTAAAATGAGAAAGTATAATCTCATATTTCAGAACATGAGGAAGGGAGGGTAATCTATATCCTTAGATTTGTGACTTAAGAAAAAAGCTGTAGAGGGAAAAGAAATGGGAAAGAAAAATATACAAAAATGACATATTGAACCTGAACTTTTGAATTTGAATGTCTTGACTGGGACGTGCGCAGATTTTATTCAGATGGCTCAGGGCTGGATGTCTTCACTTACATGATCTAAAGCAAGAGCTCAGCCTCAAGTAGTGCAAGATTAAATTCGTGTTCTTCCTTCAATTACTTTGTCCCAAGCAGAGTGTTCTTCCTTAGGGAAGAGTACCACACTTTAGCTAATTGTGTAAGCCAGAATCATAAAGCAGATCCTTGAAACTTTCTTTTTCTTCAGGCCACAAATCTAATCCATCACAAATTTTTGTTACTGTAGCCTACTAAATATCTCATGAATAGATCCATGCCTGAAGTATTTATTTAACAGCACATGTCTTTTGAACGCCTACTAATTATCTGGCATTGTGATAGATGCAGGGCATCTAGTTCTGAACAAAACAAGGTTCCTGTACTCCTGAGTGTCTATTCTAGAGGAGTGGAAGTAAAGATAGCAAACTAATAAGTACACATGTGATGTATCAGCTGAAGGTAAGTGCTATCATCAGACTAATGCAGAAAAATAAATATGATAAAGAACAACCGTTAGGTATGTATCATTTTATATAGAGTTAGTTTTCAAACTGCAAATTTTGAGGTCATGAAATCAACTTAGTGCCTCAAGGACAGCATTTTTGGTAAAATAGAAAAGAATAGAATACAGAAAAAAAAGTCAAGTGAGCTTTTTACATAGATAAAATGATAACGTTATTTTATAATTTTTGTTGCAATTATATTAGTGTATGTGTGCATGTATGTGTTTGTGTGTTTAACTAATTTATAATTATACTCTGAATCATCTTTTAAAATATAATTCTTTCCATGAAGTATCAGTAAAACAAAGTGAAAAATTTAAAAGGAAAAACACATGATATTGAACAGTTGTGAGTGAAAAAGGCAGATATGTGGGGGAAGAACATTCAGGAAAATAGAACAACTTTTACAAAGACACTGAGGCAAGAGGTATGTTCACGGAGCATCAGGGATTCCAGTGCAGTTACAGTGCAGTGAGAGAGAATAAATGATAGGATATATGGTTGGAGAGATAAGCAGGAGCTAGACCACGTAGGGCCTTCTAGACCAGAGTAAGATCTTTAGATTTTGCTCCAAGTAAGACAGAAAGCCATTTGAAGGTTTTGAGAAAAGAATGTCATACTCTCATTTACTTTTTCACTATTATTGTGGCTTGTGTGTGGAGAATAGATGGAAGAAGGCAAGGGTAGAAGCAGGAAGAACAGTAGGAATCTATAGCAATGATCCAGAAAGACATGATGATTGGCTTGAGACAAGATGGTAATTATACAGAAATTGAGAAGTCATTTGATTGTGGTCACATTTTGAAGGTATGGCTAATAGGATTTGCTGATGGATTGGATGTGGGTGAGAGACACATAAAGGAGCAAAGGACAACAAGAGAATTTGGCCTGAAGTTAGGAGAATGGAGTATCCATTTACTGAGAAACTCCATGAGAGAGGCAGTTTTGTAGTCTATTGGGGAGGCAGCTGATCAGTTGAGAGCAGATTTTGCACAAGCAGTTGGGTGTATGGATTTACTATTCAGGGAAGTGATTTTCTGGGAGTCAACAAAAAATGGTGGAATGTGAAGCCTTGAGAGTAGATGAGAACCATAAGGAAGTATATTTAGACAGAGAAGGAAAGAAAAGCTAAAGGAAAAGAAGAGAAGAAAAGGAAAGGAAAAAGATCTAAGCACTGAGCCTTGAGGCATTCTAATTTTTGAAAGTTTGGAAAATAGGGCAGAAAGATCAGCCAATAATAAGGGGGAGAAAACAAGAGGAAGTAGAATCACCAGAAACCAAGAAAAAAATGTTTTACGAAAGTCGTAGTGATCAGCTACGCCAAATACTGATAAGTCAAATAATATTGGGTTTTTCAGTGTGGAGGCTATTGTTGACTTTCTTACGTAGTAGAGTAGATGCGTGGGAATTAATGCATGACTGGAGTGATTCATTCAAGAGTAAACTGAAGTGGAAATGGATAGAAGTAGAGTTAACTTCTTCTAAAACTTTTCTAATAAAGGGAGGAGATAAATGGAAGGGCTGATGGCTGATGGGAGTTACAGGAATGAGATCTAATGAACAGTTAGAAGAGTCAGCCTTGAAAGGAGGGACCTTTCCTCCACAGTATCCAAAGGGGAGGCAGAGGATATGCATATTGACACAGGAACTCTAATGGAAGTGATGATAGAAGTATGTGCAAGTTTCTTCTAATTTCTTGTATCTTTTCAGGTAAACATGAATCAAGGTCATCAGGGAATGTGAAAAGGAACAAGGAGGTGATGGAGGTTTAAGGATTGCTCTCAGTATTCCTAAATCATCAATCAGCATCCACTTTTGCCCCTAATTATTTTCTTCTAATAAAAAAAATTAATCTGAGAATGGTACTGGGTATCTTAAAATCTTTCAAGGGTTCCCCTTTGCTCCTTAAATAACACCAACAGTATTTAAATTGCCTATAAGCCCCTTCATGAACTGCCTCCATTATCCCTCTCCAGCATCATCTCTCACCTGTTATCCCTGACTGTGTTTCAAAACAGACTGAGCTTCGAATATGATTTTTTTCCTTCCTGTTATCAAGGCCTTTGCACACGCTATTTCCTATGCCCAGAAAGCCTTGATCTTGCCTAATTATCTACTCATCCTTTTCTGCTCAATTCAAATGATACATCCTCAGGGAGTTTGTTTCAACTACCACCACTACCATTCCACTCCCAAGAATAGATTAGATCCATCTGTTATATTCCCTGTTGGCTATTTTGTTTTTGACCCTGAGTCCTTATCAGTTGATAATTCTTTACTTTTCTAAAGAAATATCTATCTCCCGTGGTTTCTATGGGAGCACTGCCTATGTGCGTTGTGCTCAATTCTGAGGTCTCTGGCTTGGAGAGTGCTTTGTGGTTATCCTTATTGACCCTTCCCATCTGGAAGCCAGCTTGAATAGCAGCTCATCTTCTACACTTCCACCTGCTTTGTTCACTCCTGGGAAAGGATTTCAATCAGGCAATTGGTTTTACCTGAGGCTTGGGAAAGAGACTCTCATACTAATGCCATCCTGCCTGTAGAGTCCATAAAGCTGCCCAGATAGGCATTTTTAGTCTTCCTTGTTAGGTATCACTATCCATATAGCAGAGAAATTCATACAAATAGAGAAACTCTCTTTTTATAGCTTTGTTCATGATATAGTTCTATCAAGCTGTGTTCTTAGCAGTACCTCTGCCAATTTTTCTGTTACCTTTTTCAAATAAAAGTGGAAAGTGGCAAAACAATAAAAATGTATTCTACTAGACCCATTCATCTAGTCATTTCATCCTACAACAGGTAGGGGGCTATCTGCAGTTTCTGTTGTATTGCATCATATTATTTTTTATTCAAGAAATCATCTTTGGAAAATTGTTTAAGCCACAAAGCATGAGTAGTGATATGAGTTTACAAAGTATCTCAGTTCATTGAAAGAAAGTGGAGTTGCAAACTCAGAAAAAATAATAACACTTTTTGGAGCTCTCTATTGAGCACTTACTATATGCCAGACAATGTACTAAGCATTATCTCAGTTTATCTTTATAGGAAACCTTGGTGGTAGATACTACAATTATCCACATTTAATAAAAAATGAAAATGAGGAATGAAATAGTTGAAGAAACTTTCCCAAGACCATAAAATTACTAAGTAATAAAGGTGGGATTTAAAGACCTTATACCAGAGGCTCCCAAACTTTCTTTGTTCATGGTGCCCTTAGCATTCACCTAATTTTTTTGTGGTGCCCTAGGTCTGAAGAAACAGAACATACAGTTCCATTGATTAAGCAGTTATGGCCACAAATTTTAGTATTTATGTCCTCTGAACTTAGTAGCCACTTAAGAAATAACAAATATAAATGGAAAGAAAAGTATTTTTATTTCAGTCTTACATAACCACAATGAGATGTGTACACCTGTTGGGCATCGCAAAGCTTAGAATCCAGTTAAATTCTACTACCCTAATTTCTGTTCCACAGTGATTTTCATAGGGCATTTAATTTTTATCTCAGCAGCCTTCAAAAAATTTTCACAAAGTTATGGTGTAACCAGAAGGAAAGTAGTGTGATCTAATCTTGAAATTGTGAACAATCTGGAGCTAATGGTGCTTGCAGTGTCCAGAAGATGTTGCTGTGTTTCTCTGGGTTATTTAAAATATCACATGATGACCCTATGAATTTGCCTCAGCACCCTGGGGTTCATTAATGCACAGTTTAGGAACCATGATCTGGTTCTTGACTTGTTTCATTGCCTCATGTTAAGTGCTGTCTGCACAGAACATAGTATGCAATATCAGGAATTCCAGAGACTAAGTATGTAATTCTTACTTTCAGGTTAGTGAAGAAGCTGAGAGTGAGTCTAAGGCAGAGACACAATAAAAATGGTGAAAGATGAGAATGGTGCAAGGTAAAGAGCGGAAGCTTGGAAGTGAGACAATCTTAAATTTGCACTGAGGCTCTTAATGATAAAATGCTGCTCTAGGCATGAATGTGTGCTGATTATTGCCACATCTTAGAGGCACAAAAAAAAGATTTATTTAATAAATTTAAATGATAATAAATAAATATTATTATTTTTTCCTTTTTCTCCCAAAAGCCCCCTGGTACATAGTTGTATATTCTTTGTTGTGGGTCCTTCTAGTTGTGGCATGTGGGATGCTGCCTTAGCATGGTTTGATGAGCAGTGCCATGTCGGTGCCCAGGATTCGAACCAACGAAACACTGGGCCGCCTGCAGCGGAGCGCATGAACTTAACCACTTGGCTACAGGGCCAGCCCCTAAATATTATAGGCAGTAATTGATATCCTGTCATTTCCACATCAGTAGTAATTCCTAAATTCATTCCATTTTTTGCCTTTCCACCATGGTTACTTAACCCAAATGCTTGTTACTTGTTGCTTATTTTAAAATGGAATTCTAGGGTCCTGGGAACCCAGAACATAGTTTTAATTGCAATGCTATTAAAATGCATTCTGCAAACTATTGTCAATTTCAAAATAAGTTTGTTATTGGCCTGCAACATGATAAGGACAGAAATTGATGTAAGAATTTAGAAACTTTTATAGTAATTTGGCAAAGTTATTTAATTTCTGTTGAATTTAAATAACAAAAAAATGGGGATTGCATTTTATGTCAGCTTTTTAGGTTTGATTTCTCTAGAATTAGTTTTTATTATAGTTTGCCAAAGTATTTGTCTACAGCAGATTGGACGTTAAAGGACAAAACAAAAACCAAGTTCTTCACCACAGATAGTTTGAGAAGCACTGGTCCAGAAGGAGTACATTGGGGGGGCATGTTTCCTGAGCCTTGTGGACTCCTGGCCCTGTGGGAGGGAACATGACTGGCAGAAGGCTCAATATGGGTCCTCCAAAACATTAGGAACATGCCAGCATCTCAGGCACCCAGGCCTGAGTGCTGTAGTGATTATGATCATAAATCCATGATGGAAAATATAATAGATAGAGAGATACCCGTTTCCGTCTTTGCAGCACCTAGCACCATAACTCGTGCATTAAAGGCACTAAATAAATTATGTTTGAGTGAACAGAGGATTAAATACAGTGAAGAAAATGATGATGATGATGATGATGATGATGGTGATGACAGTTTCTTTCATTTATTTTAATTGTGCCCTGTGCCAGGAGCTATTTTAGACACTTTGTATAAATTATCTCTAATCTTCACCAGAACCACCAGGATAGGTATTATGCTCTCTACTGAGAGATGTGATCTCCCTTTTACAATTTTGAAGAGAGAATGCACATTCCAGATTAGGCTTGGGAAAGTGGAAAGGTGGTTTTCTTGAAAGAAATGAGATTTGAAGTGAGTTGTAAAGGATGAGCAGAACTGTCGGGAGCAGAGATAAAGAAAAACCATAACCTATGTGGGGAGAATTATACAAACCAAAGGATGCAAGACACAAGGCGCCCTCAAGATGAGATAGAGAAGAAATATATGAAGAGTGTCCGTAGAAGACACTAGGGATGGGGGAGCTTGTGATCCAAGTAAAAAGGGCACGTTCCACTTAAAAGCATTCACATTTATTAAAAGCAAAACAACAACACAACAGAAACAAAACTAAAACACTATGCCATTAAACCAAACTCTCTTACAGGCGGAACACAGTGCTGGGTGCCTGATTTGTTACATCACTTCGGAATGGCTTTCCTTCCTCCAATCTCTCTCTTTTATATCACCCTGTTTTAATTCCCTATGCAAAATATATCAGTACTCGATTTGCCTATATACAGTATTTTCTTGTGCATGTATTAATTTATTTTTTTATTCTCTTCTTACTAGGCTTTAAACTCTATGAAATTAAGGTCCTTGCCTATCTTTTTTATTAATGAATACACAGCACCTAAAAATATATCCAACACATGCTTGATGTATCAACTATTTTGCTACATAACAAATTACCAATACTTACCAACAAATACTTAGTGGTTTAAAACATTGTATTATTATTATTACAATTTTTGGGGTGTAGTTGGCAGTTCCTCTGCTGGTTTCACTTACGCTTCCTCCTGTGCTTGCACTAAGGTGGAGGCTCACCTGAGCTGGATGTTCCGAGATGACTTCACTCATGCCTGGCAATTGGTCCTGGCTGTCAGCTGGGATGCTTCAAATTTCTTCCTCATGGCCTCTCATACTT
Organism: Equus caballus; assembly: GCF_041296265.1. Classification (NCBI taxonomy): domain Eukaryota; kingdom Metazoa; phylum Chordata; class Mammalia; order Perissodactyla; family Equidae; genus Equus; species Equus caballus. The sequence goes on along the minus strand of NC_091707.1, from coordinate 40,101,917 downwards.
CATTGGGTTAGACTGGCTTCCTTCTGTGGTGTTCTCTGGGCCACATTCAAAGAGGGTGAAGACAGAATTTGTGAAGCTCCTAAAGCCCAGCCTTAGAAGTTGTGCAATATTATTTCTGCTGCATGGATTGATCAAAGCGGGTAGTGTTACCAGCCCATATTCAAGGCATGGGAAGACCAAGTCTAATTCTCAATGGAAGGAGCTTCAAAATGTTGTGGCCCAAAATTGGTTGCATTTCTATACACTAACAACGAAATAGCAGAAAGAGAAATTAAGAATACAATCCCATTTACAATTGCAACAAAAAGAATAAAATACTTAGGAATAAACTTAACCAAAGAGGTGAAAGATCTGTACACCGAAAACTACAAAACATTGTTGAAAGAAATCGAAGAAGACACAAAGAAATGGAAAGATATTCCATGCTCTTGGATTGGAAGAATTAACATCGTTAAAATGTCCATACTTCCTAAATCAATCTATACATCCAATGCAATCCCTATCAAAGTTACAACAACACTTTTCACAGAAATAGAAGACAGAATCCTAAAATTTATATGGAACAACAAAAGACCCCAAATAGCAAAAGGATTCCTGAGAAAAAAGAACAAAGCTGGAGGTATCACACTCCCTGATTTCAAATTATACTACAAAGCCATAGTAACCAAAACAGCATGGTACTTGCACAAAAACAGACACACAGATCAATGGAACAGAATTGAGAGCCCAGAAGTAAACCCACACATTTATGAACTGCTGATATTTGACAAGGGAGCCAAGAGTATACGATGGAGGTGGAAGAGTCTCTTCAATAAATGGTGTTGGGAAAACTGGACAGCCACATGCAAAAGAATGAAAGTAGACCATTCCCTTACACCATGCACAGAAATCAACTCAAAATGGATTAAAGACTTGAATGTAAGACCCGAAACCATGAAACTTCTAGAAGAAAATATAGGCAATATGCTCCTTGACATCGGTCTGAGCAGCATATTTTCAAGTCCCGTGTCTGACAGGGCAAGGGAAACAAAAGAAAAAATGAACAAATGGGACTACATCAAACTAAAAAGCTTCTGTACAGCAAAGGAAACCATCAACAAAACAAAGAGACAACCTAACAATTGGGAGAAGATATTTGCAAACCATATATCAGATAAGGGGTTAATATCCTAAATATACAAAGAACTCATACAGCTCAACAACAAAAAAACCAACAGTCCAATTAGAAAATGGGAAAAAGATGTGAACAGAGATTTCTCCAAAGAAGATATACTGATGGCAAACAGGCATATGAAAAGATGCTCAACATCATTAGCTAGCAGGGAAATGCAAATCAAAACTACAATGAGGTATCACCTCACTCCGGTCAGAATGGCTATAATTAACAAGACAGGAAACAACAAACGTTGGAGAGGATGTGGAGAGAAGGGAACCCTTGTTCACTGCTGGTGGGAGTGCAAACTGGTGCAACCACTATGGAAAGCAGTATGGAGTATCCTCAGAAAATTAAGGATAGATCTACCATATGATCCAGCTATCCCACTGCTGGGTATTTATCCAAAGAACTTGAAAGCACAAAGGCATAAAGATACTTGCACCCCTATGTTCATTGCAGCATTATACACAATAGCCAAGACTTGGAAGCAACCTAGGTGCCCATCAAGGGACAAATGGATAAAGAAGATATGGTATTTATACACGATGGACTACTACTCAGCCATAAGAAATGATGAAATCCAGCCATTTGTGACAACATGGATGGACCTTGAGAGTATTATGCTGAGCGAAATAAGTCAGAGGGAGAAAGTCAAATACCGTATGATCTCACTCATAAGTAGAAGATAAAAACAACGACAAACAAACACATAGCATTGGAGATTGGATTGGTGGTTACTATAGGGGAAAGGGGGAGGCGGGAGGGCGAAAGGGGTGATTAAGCTCACATGTGAGGGGATGGACTGTAATTAGTTTTCAGATGGTGAATATGATGTAATCTACACAGAATTCGAAATATATTATGATGTACATCCGAAAATAAACAAATAAATGAAAACAATGTTGTGGACACCTTTTTCAATCAACCACTGTTGAAGTTCAATAAGAATGCATTACACGAGTGAATAAACCGTGTGATTAAAGGTATAGCAAGGAAAGAATACAGCATATTCTTTAGTGTATAAGCAGTGGGTAGTGATGTGGATTCTTGAATATGAGGTGACATGATTGAAGTGGAGATTTAGGAAGACTAATCTGCCTGTAGTTATAGGAGGAAATAAATTGAGGAGAAACGAGATGCAGGAAAGTCATTTGAAGCCTGCCATGATAAACCAAAAGTAATGAAATGAGGAACTGGAAGATTCATCATAAATTCTACTCCTACTTCCTGCTTACTTATTTTGGGTTTACAGCAATGCATGAGGGTGGCACAATGCTCAATGATTGTTTGCCTAAGGACAGATGCATGGGACGTGCTAGCGTATGGCAGAAGAAATAAAATGCACCTGGAAAGGAAGTAGGATGACACTGATATCTGAGTGGCTCCAGCCTATTGTCCACATATTCACAGGTTCATTTTAACTTATTGGCACTTCAAGGTAGTTTGAATAATTCAAGGTAGATTATGAGATCTATTCTTTTGAGAAACATTTTCCTTGGGATATTTTTTTTTACTTCTAAAGACATTACATTTAGAGGTGGAACTTTGTGAATTAAAGTAAACTTGAAGCCTCATGGTCATTTACTTAGAACTGACTGATACAAAGGAAACAGAAATATTAACACATATAGCATTTCAATTTTACCAAGAGACATCCCAGCTCAGTGTCTCCTCATGTTGCTAAAACATGAAGAAGCTCATTTATCTCAAGGTATTTTTGCTCTGGATGGTTATGCTTGCCAGTACTTCTGTTCAAAGATAGTTTTGAAAAACATCCCATTTTTAGGAATGTTTTCTTCTAGAAAAAACTATTTTCTTTCTTAGAAAGGCAATAGGGAGGGAATTCAAGCTTACCAGAAATCAAGTGATAAATTTATCTGGAGAATGCTGACTTTTATACTTCACCATAAGAAAGAGGAATTGATGGAAATGTACCTGATTCCTGTGTAAAAAGCTTTTCTTTGTAAGTTTGAAAAGGTGCGCCATTTTAAAAAATTGTCTCAGTGTACAATTAACAAAAATGAAATCTCAGCTGCAATACACTGAGCAGCAGCCTAGTTATTAAAATCCTTTATATAATTATTGACTCTTTGATGACTAAAAAATAATTAAAAAACAGTGGAAATTTCCATAAATTTCAGCTAAATCACCTTCTTGAAAAAGATCCTTAAATTTAAAGGCATAAGAATGTGAAGGCCTATTTTTAATGTTTTATTCATAATTCAATGCAATTCTAGCTCTGTTTGTATGCATTTTGGTTGTAAGTAGGTTTTGACGTTTTGTGATAAAAATAAGGATTCAGGATTCAGATCTCTTTTTCTTGCTCATAATTCAAACTGCCAATTAAAATACTCTAGGGGCTGCCCTAGTAGTGTAGGGGCTAAGTTCCCTTATTCCACTTCAGCGGCCCAGGGTTTGCTGGGTCAGGTCCTGGGCAGAGACCTATGCACTACTTATCAAGGTCTGCTGTGGCAGGCGTTCCACATACGAAACAGAGGAAGACGGGCATGGATTTTAGTTCAGGGCCAATCTTCCTCAGCAAAAAGAGGAGGATCGGTGGCACATGTTAGCTCAGGGCTAGCCTTCGTCACAAAAAAAAATACTCTACATTTTGGATGGGAGAGCTTTTTTGTTTCTCATTTTTTTCTGAGACCACTAGGCCAATATGCCTACAAATTTGGTCTGTCAAAAATCTATATCAAAATCATCAGTGGCCTCACTTCAAACATACAAAATCAGAATCTCTGAAGATGTTGTTTTTTGGTCTATATTTTTAATGAATTATTTAGGTGATTACTTTGAAGAATGAAGTTTAGACACTTGCTCTAGATTTGACCCCTAAGTAATTTGTTTGATATACCCTTGAGTAGGTAGGATGTAGTCTCTCTTTTAAAATAAAACAGGAGTCACCTATATAGTTTACAAATACTTATTGGGAGCTTTTTTTTAATGCTAGAAAATGCCCAAGGTGTTAGGAATACGGTAAGTAATCAGATCAATTCACTGACTTCAGGGAACTCTAAATCTAGAGAGGCAAATCAATTTCAATACAATCAGAAAAATACCATGAAACATGTTAAGACACAATGCCATAAGAACTTCAGGGAGTGTGGGCATAGGGGTATTAGGAAGTGTTTTGTGGAAGAAGTAACCTCACAGCATAGTCTTAAAGGAAGGTTCTAAGGGATGGGGAGTTCTACACAGAGATAAGAGAGATCATAGTATTTTCAGATACTGTGATTTGTTCTTTATCACTGGAGCAGAAAGTATAAGTGGAAATAAGAGATAAAGATGAAGAAGACATAAAGGTAAGGTTGAAGAAGCCTACTGGAGTCATCTGTGACATTTCCTGTTCTATTTTGTTTTATAAAATTTCACTGGCCGAACTTGTTTAGTCAGTAGACCCCATATGAGGTGAACTCGTATTAGCCAACTAGATTACTTCTGTATTCTTAGGGAATATGGTTAGTATATTGTTAGAAACATGTTGCTAAAGTGGGAATCCCATTATATAAGAACAGAGAATAACCTTATTTTTAAAAGGAATCTTTTGGTATATAAAAGCAACTCACATCCAAAAAATGAGTCCTCAAGACTCTCATTTTAGAAAATAATCATTCTTGACAGAGATCTTCATCTTGTACATCACATACACTCCATCAACAAATCTTGTTTGTTCTACCTTCAAAATATATCCAGAATTTGACTGCCTTTTACCATTTGTATTACTGCCACCTTGGCCCAAGTTCCCATACTCTCTTTCCTATTCTGTAGTTGAATAGTAGCTGACTGGCTTTTCTGCCTTCAGCCTTACCTGCCTATAATTTACTGTCCCTCAGAAACTAAAATAAAGCTAAGGTAAGGCTTCTGTTACATAATGGGGTCAAGGAAGAAAGTTTTTGGCTCTTTGCTGATCTACTTGAGGGTTTTTTGTTATTCCCTTTTCCAGTTTCGATGGTAAATGTACAAATGTAGCAGACTTGGCGTAAGAAGAACATGGCGACTAGGGCACAGATCGTCTCAATGAGGGTGTGTGTCACCCCATGACATAAGTCACTCAGACCAACAAAGGGCTTGACCAAAGTGAGGGAAATCTAGAAATGAGAGTAGAGAAGGAAACACTGAGAATGAGTTGTGGCCTTATGGCCAGCTCCATCTGTGAAGGTTACAGTTTTTTGTACAAACTTCACTCTCATAAGTTATTTTCCCTGAAAAGAGGCTGAAGCATCCTTCAGAAGCTACTCCCAGAATTTATACAGATAGATGTAAGTGACAAAAGGGGTGGACTGTAGTGGGTAATGTGCTGTGTCATCTAGGTCTGCTTTCAGACTGAAGAAATTATTCTCCTAAGAAATTGCTGTTGTCTTAAGTCCTTAGCTATCAACTTTCTCTGGAATTTTTATCTTGTCTAAATCTCAGCTGAAACATCACCAAATACTAATGATCTCAAGGTATTTAATTCGCTTCCTAACAATCAGAGCGGGATAAGGAATTTAAAAAACTCTTATGTGAGCTTAGTTTGATTTTCTTTGAGGATCTTAAATGTGGGGCATCCCAAAGTGTTAGGAAACTCTTTTGGAACAGCTTGACGTTTGTTTAAGTCTCAGACACACTTAATCTCTTCATCTCAGATAATAAGAGGGCCTAGTCTCTGAAAAGGGTAAGCAGAATTCACCAGCGGAAAGAGGGAGTCGCTCATATATTTCTGCTATGTATGCTTTTACCCTTGAAGGTACAAGTACACCAGGCAGGCACTGTTATCTCCATAAATGCGGTGACCCTTGCCAAGCTGCATGCTTGAAATAAAATATATTTTGTCATGACCTGTATTTCCATGATACGCTTTTGTTTCTGTCCTGACAAAAATGGCAGTATGTCTTATTTTATTTTATTCGTTTTTATTTACCACTGTCTTCTGATTTTAAAAATAAAGATAGAACTCGAAGAAAAAATGTTTGAGACAATAGTTAGCATCATCAGAATACTCCATAGTAGTAAGAAGATTAATGTAATTCCCACCTTTCCTAAAGCTCCGACTTTCCCATGACATTTTGACTCCAGACATATGGGTAAGCGTATGGTTTTCTATTTTATTTTTCCTAAATGTTGCAATGCTCTTCCGAACTGAAGTGAATTTGAAATTATGAACATGAACATTGTCTCTTTCTGCTCATGAAAAAGCTTTTGTATAAATGTTCTATAGGAGAGTTCTTTGAATCGGAGAAAATTAAGAACTTCAGTCTTCCCTGCATTTTTTTGCGTTAGTTCTTTAGCTATTAACTATCTAATAGTCAATGGGCAAATATTAATGATAGAAAGCTTAACATAGTTTGGGGCACTGAATACAGCTATATTTTGACTTCTTGGTGTATTTCCTCTCATACTTATCTGTTTTTGTATTCTGAATTTAGAAAATCTCAGGACATTCAGGTTCATCTTAAAAATAAGTCGGAATATAAAAGTAGAAAAGCCCTCACCTTGCATATTCAGAAGGTCAATAGATGTTAACTATGTGATTTTGATTAATTCACTTTCTGGATCTCACATTTATCATGTATAAAAATACTTTACCTAATGGGAATTTCATCTCAGAGATTTGGATCATATGTACATTAAAAGCCTTTTATGCTTACTCAATAAACATAACTGAAGTATCCCTGTGTAAAATCTGTACAAACCCCAAGGGAATTCAAAAAATAAATATAATTAGATAAAAGTGAACATTACAGTGCATTCTATTGTTTCTTTAGAATGTTTGAGCTACAGAGATTCAGAATGTGCTAGTGAATATTATATTTACCTATTTATTTTTCTAATGGAATCTTAATAAACGTGTCACATGGTGGTTTGTGCTGGTTATGCTTGCTGATATTGTTAGCTGTTGAAGAGAAAAATATGAATTGCCTGTCTAGGCTTCCAAACTAGACATATTATGGGCTAGAGTGATAACAATTCGTTGTCCCTCAATGTGCCTTTCTTCCATAATAATAGAATTTAAGACCCCCAAAATAAAGAACAAATTTATCAGCCTTCCTCACAGCAGGACTTAGATATGTGACTAAGTGTCAATAGGGCATAAATGTAGGTCTCTTATAGCATCTTCTCAGATCATCTTTAAGGTACTGTCCTTTGTCATTTCCCCCCTCCCCTCTCCTTCTCTCTCTTCATTTAGCTGTCTAGGACATGGATGCCACAATTTTGAACCATAAGGATAGTGGCCATAGTTAATGAATTGTGAAGTAGTCAACTGAAAGTAAACTGGCTCCCTGTGGTCTTCACTGTCAGCTTTTAAATAAAGTAATGGATTACTTAACTTCATTTATGTGGACAATAAATATACTCCTATCTTGTTCAGGCTATGATAATTTTGGGTTTCTCTTATACCCAACTGAATAGAATAATAACTAATTCACCTCTTTTAGAATTTTAGCAGAAGAGCCAAGTTAATTTGCACTCACCATTTCCTACGTTATATTTTCAGGCAACATTAATGGAAAAAAAGAATAATGAAAATAATAGAATTCAAAAGAAGTAAACAAAGTAAATATTCCCTCCTCTCACCCACATCCAATTGCCTCGGGACTAGATTTTGCATTTTTTAAAATACAGAATTCATTGGTAGACTATGCCCTGTTTAAGAATTACTTAACTGAGATCAAACAAACACTTTGGCCCAAACTCCTCCTGCAAAAATTTATGATAATCTTATTGCCTCTATTTTATAGATGAAGTCATGTGGCTTTTGAGACAGTATTGACTGAATGAAATCTAAAATAATTAAAAGCATGACTTATGTGGGGACTATAGGTGGAGGACACTGGAGTGACTTGGGTTTTCTGTTCCTTAGTATCATGTGATTTTCCACAATTCAGGTAAATCCTCAAGCTGCAGTCTTAATTTTTGATTCCTTCCCAAAAGATCAGTAAAATATCACTTGGATATTTAAATGGAAAATGGCAGCAAGGCTGGTACATATCTTTTTCTCAGTCTTAGTAACATTAGTAGCTGACTTTCTAAATCAAAAGTAATGTTTCAAAAAAGAAAGAACACGCATGAAGCCAAACCTCTGTCTTGACTCTCAGGAGTCCTTGAAGAGCGTCCAAAGCCTGGCTATACCCAAGGTATTTCCTGCTTTCTTTGGTCAGGAACTTTCAATAAATAAGTACCTTTCTTCTCACATTAATATTACTTATGGGGGAACTTGTCAGTAAAAGGAGGCAGCCAAATTCTTTCAGGAAATAACAGTCTGTATAGTTGCTATCTAAACAGTCAATGGATTTTATTCCTGCCCTTCTCACACCTGCAACCCCAATTGTACATTTTACCAAGTTGAGTCTTAAGAAAAGGTCATTTAGATTTCAAGTTTAACTAATCCTTAAGTTTTTAATGTGGCTCACCATGTATATTCATGAGATTTAGGTGAAGTGGAAAACAGATTCTTCCTCCCCTTCCTCACTGTCCTCTTCTCTCCTACAATATATGTCTTTTGACACAGTGCCCATCTTTATGACTCAACTATTTGAGCAATGGTTCAGGTTATCTTGCATGATTATAGCCATTCCACAGTGCACATCTTCATTCTTTCTTGGGTTTCTGCTCTGCCCTCATTACTGTTTCTTCAAATCCTTGTGAGTCTACATGTGTTCACATGGATGTGCACACTCAAGTAGAATGATCAATTTATTCTGGAAACAGTCATAGCACCATATTTGCCAATGTGAGATCATTGGAATAACTTTTCCTGATGTCTTCCACATGTTGGCTGACTATCTGAATTCTAGTTTAACCAATGTGTACTATCTCTCAATTCCCACATATACTGAGCAAGGCTCTTATTGAGAAGGCAGGGGGATTGTAAGCATCTGACAATAGCATTCTGGAAAATATTACTTTATCTAAAAGAAAATGTGTCCTTAAGCAATCTGAGCTCTTTTATTGTTGTTAGTCATACATGAAAGCAACTTGGAAACATAATAACTTTTCCAGATTTCTTAGATTAGTAATAACCAAAATTAAATAGAGAAAAAAATATATAAATCCTATGATGTAAATGATTATATCATCTTTCCTTAGAGAAAAAAACTTAATGAGACTCATAAGGCATTAACAGAATTAATTCTTAGGCAGAATCCTGTTTCAAGTTTTATTCCAGCTTGTCTCTATTTCTTGATTGGCATGGCCTTTTTTGTTTGTGAACGATCAGGAAGTGATAATTCTGAATTTTTATGCATTTCTCCAATTGGATTTGCCTAGGTTTTGTATGAAATTTAACGGGCCATGGAATTGAAATTGTCTATTGTTGACCATTGTCGTGCTAGTTGTAATGAACTTTTGGTGTTTGCCCCAGCTGTAAGGTGACGTATTTCAAAGTGGATTGATGACATTATCCTCATATTTTAAATAAGGTTGAGTTGGAAGCTTCGGTGTTTTCTTGGTTAAGAATACTACAGAAAAACAAAGCCACATGTTGTGGCTGACTCTATTAACTTTCTCTTCAGATTTTCACTGAACATTTGATTCATTTTATTTTTAATTACATTCAATTTCTTTCTGCCTTACAACATCTCCTTATAACTCAGATCATTGAACTTTTTTAACCCTTAATCTTGTCACTGATAAATATGTCCTTGTCATGTTTCTCGACCTTTATCTGTTCAGATTGTGCCAGGTTCCATTTGAACAAACTAGTTGGTAGAAATGTGAGGTCCTTATTTGAAGTGATGTGATCCTAACATGTGAGGACTGGTATCATTTATAGTGACACAACAGACGATAAAACTTCTGCTAAATAAAAACACAAATTTTAGGTTCTCTTGGTTATATAAAGAATGAAGAGGTCAGTTTAGTTAGGGCTACTGTGAAATTGGGCTGTAAGTTTGTATATCTACCTCCTGTTGCTTGAAATAACAATCCAGAGATTTTGAGCATGTGATGAAGCAAACTGAAACTTATACTTTACAGTGAATTCAGAAATTATCATGGCAGGGGCTTTCAGGAACTGAAAATATTTAAATCTGGAAATCATTAAGAAAAACAACCCCCGAGATACAACCAGTAATTTGTGGACTCAACAGATTCACAAATTTTTCCTGTCAATAAAGCTAGATTAGAAAAGGATATCCATGTCCATAACAAGGGAAAAGTCAACATATATGTTCACTGACATGTCCCTTATGATAAAGATTCCTTCTTAGATTTCATTTCACGTTGATGATGCTGGTGGATAAAGCTGATGTGATTACAGTCTTTGCTGCATAGGCAACAAATAAATCCTTTACTTTTCTGAGTAATCTTGTAGATAGACGACTCTTCAGTCTTCTACTTCCTGTTGATCCATTCACCCAACACAAACCCCAGAGAGATTATAAACATAGTCACCAAAGTGCAATGATAGCAGGAATCATGTCAACAGACATCCGGCATTGGCAACAGAATAGTGTTACTGTAAGTAATTAAAATACTATTGAGTTCTCAATATAACTCACATCCAAGCATGACAAATACACCAGCATATTTTTGGAATTTGAGAGCAAATCAACTACTAATGCTGTTTACCAACACTAATGGCAAAGATAATACTAATAATGCCACTTTACTTTGTTCATATAACTTTGTTCATAAAATTAATTATTTTCTTAGGATAAAGTTCTTAGATATAGAATTGATGGATCAAAAAACAGCATTTGTATATCCTTAAGGATTTTGATACATCTCCCAGATTGTTCTCCAGAAAGGTACTATTTTACTCTCCCCCTGAGGAAATGTCATAATACCTGTACAGGCATGGGGTCAAGTTGTGCTTTGATGAAAAGTATTTTCACATCATGCGAGGCAGCAGGGAGCAAATTATTTTATCTGTCTTCCTAACAGTGAATGCCCCATTCTTGTTTTTGGTTTATATGTCCTGATTTTGCTTATACGTTTCCTTTGCATGGGCATATATATACTTAGGGAAGTGTGGGGTAAAGAGATCCCACTCAGTTGAAAGGACAAGTTATGATTATTCTAGGCCAAACATGGAATTCCATTTCCTTTATCAGTAACTGGTTTAGACGTGGCCATGAGATATAATATCACTAAAAAAGAGCGAAGTCTATGGTAGGGGGTGGGGGGCCCTTCTAAGAAACAGTTTCCTCTATATAGAAAAGACATTTATGAAGAAAAATGCCCCAGATTTTTTCAGCCTCTGGTTTTAGTTGCGTGCTGATGTGATATCTGCCACTTTGGCAGCCCTCTTGGAAACATGAGGACCAATCTACTACAAAGGCAATATGCTGAGGATAGCCAAATGGAAGATACAAGAAAATCTGGGATCTGGATGCCTATTAACACCCAACGTCCTGTAACAATAATTTTTATTTGTTGCCTAACTCACTTCCATTTTTTTTTCTGTTATTTAAAGCTGAAAGTATCTTGAAACACCTTATTTTCAGCTTCAAGTTTTAAGCATCAATAGCAAATTTGAATGCAAATATGCTAGATGTCCCCTATAAAGTTCTGATGTCTTCAGCATACTCCTACTTATCCAAGTGAATTATTGATAACACAGTACAGAATATAATAGAATCCTAAGGGAAAAGAGATGATATAAAGTCTTCCTAGGCTTTTATAATTATGATAGAGACTTGGGAATGTAGACAGGGGTACAGTATGGGATGAAAAAGCTGAAATTCCATGGTAAATTTTGTCTCTTCCAGACATTACCCACTGCCCCTCACTGTGTTGAAAGAGGGGTAGTGAAATTCATTTTTCCCTTGCTATCTTTCTCCACTTGCCTCATCCTCTATAGAAGAAAACACACAAAATCCAGATTATGCAACCTCCAGAGAAAGGCGATGCATTTTGGAGGTTTCAGGAAGTAGTATGTTGCGGGCTTGGGCTCTGTTTTTGGTTATTTGCTTATTTTAATGCCAGATGCTTTAATTACAGACTGGAAGATAGAGGGAACAGTACAGCATTTCAGAATAAATATGCAAGTTTGCTGTCAATCCATGATAAACAAAGCTATGAATGGCATAGGTGGCTTTAATATTAGCAGTTAAATCATTTTTACCACATGAATTTCCAGTTGGTTAATATTATCATAATTACTGTTACTAGTTATCTACAAGGAGGAAGGAAAAATGAACCTATCTTAGTCTTTTTCATTATATGGGCTTTTTCCATAAGGATTATGATTTGTTTTAAATTTTTAGATGACATAGGCTGAGGCTTGTTCATTTTCTGTGATAATTAGCTTCTGAACAGAATGCTATCTCTCTATGATGTTAGGCATCTTATGGTTTAAAAGCTGTTAAGTAATTCCCCCTCATGGGACCCCAGCAGAACTAAATAATCTAGGTTATAAATTTACTTTTCAGCTTTACTTGAGTTTGTCTGGAGTCCCCTCTGAATTTGGGCAGCAAGGTAATCCAGTGGAAGACAAGTTGTCAGCTACATGAATGACTGGTTAGCGTTTATTGAATCTATAAGACAGAGGATTAGAGACTTTGCTTAGATTCCTTCTCTGTTTCATGCAGTCTGTGGGAAAGTTAAATAAAATGCCTGATGAGTGCACTCCAGGCAAGAAAAGAAAAGGCAGTCCACGTTAACATTGCCAAAGAGGACTTGTAGAGGCGCCAGTGAGGGGTGCAGCCCAAGGAGTGGGGTTGTTTTTCATAAGCAGATTAAGAAATGACTGTGATATCAATGACCTTTTCTGGAATGCAGTTATTATTTTGACTTTAAATTTATGGCTTTTGCTCCTAACAAACATTTTTCAGACTGGAGTTAAGCTTACTAATCACATACACACACACACACTCATTCTCATGCCTGTCTAGCACTTATTTGTTAATTACTTTTTCCTCTAATTCCTTTAGACAGAAAAAGAAAATTGAAAAAAAGAATGGGAAACGGTGCTGAAATTCTTTGTCACGGACCTGACATTAAGCCCTCTAGAATTTCTCTCTCTCCTGGCATCTTGTGCACATTTCTGTTATATAGCACTTACGATAGAACATCATATTTATTTCTTTATCTATCTCCCATCTAAAAATATGTGATTTTTGAAAGTGGGACCTGTATGTTTTATCTCCATATGAACAGCAACTGCTACACAGTAGGCATCCAATAAAAGTCTGGTAAAATTACATAAAATGAATATTTTGAGGGTATATGAATGGCTCCACCTAAAATGAGCCCTTGCTCAGAAATCAGGATGGCTTCATTATTGAATGATTTATCCCAACACAATATGGAGAAATAAAGGTGGCTTCATTATATTTCACTTGGCTTATTCTGGAAAATGAGCTTTGGCTCAGTTGTCTGAGTTATAAGGTAAGCAGGAAATAGACCCAAAAAATTGATGCCACTCCTTTAACTGATTTTGTAAAGAAAGGAATTTTAAGACTACTTTCCTTTGTTTGATTCTTTGCAGAGGCCAGCACAAATGAGTAAAACAGAAATTTAAAATAAACCCAGAAGTTGAACATGACATTGGTAAAATGGGTGAAGTTGTTTATCCAATTCACGATGTGGGAACTGAGACAAGTATTCGAGCTGTGTGCTTTATGGAAACTTCACTGGAAAAGCGCTCTATCACTATTTATTATAGAGGACAAGAAACCTCACTCAATATGATGTAGTTGCTAATGTACCAAAAAATATTATTAAAAAAGACGGAAACCCTTTCAGTGATTGTAGCTGTGAACCCAACCTGAAGATAATTTAATGATAATTGCTAAAAGTGACTTAATTTTACAGTTACAGAATAATGACTAATGAACAGGGGCTGACCAAGGTCATGAAAGAGCATATGTATCAACATCTGGATATCTGAGTTGACATCAATTTCTGACATTGAAAGACCGATTTTGGACAAGATATTTAGCCAATATTTCTTCTGTTTTCTTTATCTGTAAAAAACGAGGTTGGCTGAGATCAGCTTTTATAAATGGTTTTCTGAAGAACATAGTTATAATAAAATGTTAAAAGGCTTAATAAGATATGAATTATCTGGTTAGGAAAGTCAAACACTTATATTTACTGCAGGACCACCCAAAACCTTTATATACTGATATGCAGAATGGCTCTCTAAAACAGAGACTATAGTATGTAGCTGCAAAATTGCATGATTCTATCTGGTACTAAACTAGGCTCGGTCACTTTTCAACCCTAACTACACTAGTTGTATAAATCTATGTAAAGACGTACCAGGCTTTCAAAGATGCTTGCAAACCTCAAAACCTTGCATGAGTGGAAATCATGTTTCACCATCACTTTCAAAACTATTGAAGATATGGTTGTATATCTATTTATTAATAACAACTTAGAAAGGTAAAATACTTTCTCATTAGATATGCCCAGTGCATTACTAACCTATATTAACATGCTAAAGATAAAATTAAGATGGGATTATTTCATGAAGCTATTAAGAATTAAGTTATTGGAGCATTGTTTTTTATGTAATACAATTGGATGAATTTTTCTTCCCCTTGAAGTATCTGCAAGACACTCAAATAGATCTCAGTTATGCTATTATAGTCTGCAGCAATATGTCCTTGCTCTCTGATCACATCATGAACTACTGGAAATACAAAAGGCCAGAGGTGGTAATCCAGGGCATGGGAAACATCTGAGACGACCCAAATGTTTTGACAGATGAGTTTGTGATTTAAGAAAGTACAGTTGTGCCTAATATAAAACTAGAAGTGTCCTTCTTCATGCATGTACGTCAATAAATAATGGTTGAAGAATGAAATTTAAATGCTGGGTACACAGTTACAATTTTCAGAAAGGGCCTCCTTAAATTTTATTAATAAAACATATAAATAATGGCTTTCCCTTTACACCCTAAATTTAGAGCAGAGGAATATTTTGTAGCAAATAGATTGCAATGATGTTTTACTGACATTGGTTTCATAGAGGGTGGAGAGAATGATGGACAAAATGGAGACTAATAGTAAATGTTTAAAACCCAGAGAAAACAATGGCCGTGATGTGACCTTGTATGTAAAAGCTACTGTTTTATCACTCTCAATTCATGATAAGTCCCAATTACAACAAGTATAGAATAGATTAGAGTTAGTTGTCACAGAAAAGTTTTACATTAGACCCTGAAAGGATTGTAGGTTGGACAATATTTCACTGAAGATATACAATCATTACTTCTTATCAATATTTATTGAATGTTCACAAAATCCATGGCATTAGACCCAAAATCACATGGGAGCAAACTAACTCTGGTCAACTTTACATGTAGGAGAACTATTTAGTTCACAGCCCTTGAATTAATCACAATCCTCTCTGGAGCTTGAAGAAGGATCTAGATAAATTACAGTTCTTCCCAGTTCTAACTCTGCAATCCTTTTATGTATGATTGGTGGTGTTAGCCTCTGGTGTACTATTTTCATTCCAAGTAAATACGTCCTTTCTAGTAAAAGTTCCCCTTGTTTGGAGTGCAATTTTTAAAGCATTCTCCAATTCTGCAGAATGGTCTTAAGGAGGCAGTTTAGCAGAAGACATTTTTCTCCCTGGTGCTGGTGGATAGTACTTCAAGAGCTATGCAGACTTAAGATCAAATTAGAAACATGAGAGAACTTACAGAAAATTCTGTTATACAACAGTGAAAATGATGGTCTTGTAGAATGGTACCTTAATAGGAAGATCTCCTCTTGCCCCTTCTCTCCACTCACTTCAGGGGTGGATTTTCCCATCTTAAGTTCCATCAAATCCATCCCATCTCATCGTCATCTTACATTACATTGCAAAACATTACAGACGATTATTGTTGTTTTAGGATCAGTGATGAACAAACGAAAACACTTAGTGACAAGGGTTTTTGAGCTAACTTGAATCTGGCAATCTGGTACTGTCCTAATGATTTCAGAAAACTCCCCTTTATTTCTTCACTTCAGGAAATCAGTGAGAAACTAGCTCTAGGGTAAGAGAAGGGGCTGGATCATCTTTGGGATTGACTGCAATAAAATTTTCAATTGGGTTTTGATTCAGACAGAAGTTCAACTCTGTCATGAAAACAACACAATCTACTGTATTTCCTAATAATTGCAAATATGCCTGTAAAAGACATGAAGCAAAATGCAACCACTTTCCAACAAGTAGACAGACTCAATTAAAAATAAGGAAAGAAACTTTAAAGTTGCCTTGTTTTGTGGGAATATCAACTCAGAAGACAAGAACTGTTGTTTAAAGAGCATTTTTAAAATCTTAGTACATTTTGAGTTCTAAATAAGTCTTACCTAAAACAACTATTGCAGTAAGCAAGTGACCAAAGAAATCTACACTGATAAGCAACTATTTGGGGTTCCTTGGGAAGCCAACAGAAGGTTACAGTTAAGCTTTGGTTTTATAAGGCCTATTTAATTGCAAAGGAGCAAGGACCTTAAAGATTTCTTTAAAGTACAGAATGGACTAAGTTCTTATAAAATAACAGTTCCAAAACTATTACTAGGCAGGGTGGATAAATATTAAATAAAGTATTTGTTTATGTTCTCTATTCATGCACAGTAACCAAGTTTTCTGAAAACAAAATAAAAATCCAGATCTACTGGTGAGGAAAATGTTACAAAGCTTTCAGCACATAGTCAGTTCATTATGCTTGGTAGAGGTTCAATGACAAAGTTTTTAAAAAGAACTTTTAAAAGATTTAAAAAATAATAATAGTGCTATGTAGGCTTGTTTAAAAATATATTGAAGTATTAAAAGACTATGGCAATAATTTACAATACAATCACCATTAAAGATGGACATTTTTGTTGATTTACTTTTTATGTATTATGCATCTTTTTATAATTGATGTCATACTGCACATAAAACTTTATAGCTTTCTTTGTCACTTATAACTATATCATAAGATTTTTGTCTATTTCTTTAAAAATTATAAACATCATTTTAATAGCTGCATAATATTCCATGGTATGGATATGCTACAATTTGCTTACATGTTCCCTCCAGAAACAGGCACTTACAGTGGGTCTCGATAGTTTTGAATTATCTGTGTACATGTCTTTGAAAAAATTTATCATCCACCTAGAATAGGATTTTAATTCAATTATTGAAACAAAGGGTATAAACAATTGTGTTCTTTGTTCAGCTCTCTTTGTTCATAAAGAATACATATTGCTGAAAGAACTTTCAGGTTATATCTAATTTATGGAAGTTTACTAACTGAATTACAACGATGTCCTGACTTCTCACCAGTTGGGGTTATTTTATCATTACCTATTTCTTGAGAATTTTGTATAAAGATATTTGTAGGATGGTTTGATTACTATTAATGTCTTCAAACTTTTATGAACAAAACATTTTTAATATTGTTAGAGACTAGCAAATTAGTTTATTTTGCCTTTTGGGTTACTATGCTTTAATTTCAAGCAATAAAGTTTATCTTGAACCTGAAACACTGAATTTACCTTCAAAAATGATCTCTTTATTGACTTCTTATTCACGCAAATTTCAGTGTATCATAACAAGTTTGTTACATGTGTAGTTAGTAACACCCCTTCCCTTGGTACCTGGGGAGACAAACACCTAAAGGGCTAACTTTACAGAATAGATTACATTCTCCATTTTCAATGAAGAAACACTCGAGGCAAAATACAGCCTGAAGCTTATATCAATCACGCATCTCCCGTCTCCTTGAGAAACACATTTACAGAAGGCCTTAATGCCAGTGAACATTCTTTCTATTTGTTTCCATTCTTTAACTTTTTTAATCATCAAAAATTCCTAAATTATAGGAGAGAAAGTGCATATCTCAATAAAGACATGGTAATTACTCTGAGATAATTTCACCTTTAGGTGGTTATCTTATCCTGGATGTGCAGAATTCTAAGGGAGTCTTCTATTATCAAGTGAATAATAATTAAAGCATTTCAGCATAATGTCCTGGATATCTGGGTAATAAATACCATCTTAAGAATGAATTACCTATGAATATATTTAATTGCCAACTTCTATTTTGGGGGGATTATATTAAAATGTAAAAAATGTTTTAGAAACTAAATATTAAAACCAAGTCTACTGGTAGGATTCCGGGAAGATGGCAGAATAGGTAGCACTAGGAATCTGTCTCCCCGCCTAGATAATAATTGCACTGGCATAATCTGTCTGATGTAACTATTTGGGAACTCTAGAGTCTGTGGAAGCCGTGAAACTTTCAGGGGAAGGAGAAAAATCTCTGCTTGCAGATGATATGATCTTCATATGTAGAAAACCATAAAGATTACACACACATACACACAAATCGTTAGAACAAATGAATGAATTCAGCAAAGTAGCAGGGTACAAAGTCAACACACAAAAATCAGTTGCATTTTTATACACAAACAGTGAATAATCTTAAAAGGAAATTACAAAAACATTTTCATTTGCAATAGCATCAAAAAGAATAAAACACTTAGGAATTAACTTAACCAAGGAGATGAAAGACTTGCACGATGAAATCTACAAAACATTGCTGAAAGAGACTAAAGAAGACATAAATAGACGGAAACACTTTCCATGCTTGTGTACCGGAAGATTTAATATTGTTGAAATGTCAATACTATACAAAATGATCTACACTTTCAATGCAATCTATATCAAAATCCCAATGATGTTTTTTGCAAAAATAACAAAACACATCATAAAATTCATATGGAATCTCAGTGGACCCTGAATATCCAAAACAATCTTGAAATAGAAGAATAAAACTAGAGTACTCAGAATTCCTAATTACAAAACTTACGGCAAAGCTACAGTAAATCAAAACATTGTGGTATTGGCATAAAGACACATACACAAACACACACATATATATGTGGAAATTCTGCAATATTGATATATATGTATATAATGGAATAGAATAGAGAGTCTAGAAATAATCACTCACATATATGGACAAAACTGTGCTATGGGGAAAGGACAGTTTTTTCAAAAAATGGGAAAATGGGATATCTACATATCATAAATCTGATAAGGGATTAATATCCAGAATATATAGAGAACTCCAAAAGCTCAATAACAAAAAACAACCTGATTCAAAAGTGGGCAAAGGATTTGAATAGACATTTCTTCAGAGATGATATGTGAATGGCCAACAAGCACATGAGAAGATGCTCAACACCACTAATCATTAGGGAATGCCAATTAAATCTACAATGAGATATCACCTCACACCTATCAGGATGGGTACTATCAAAAAAGCACAAAACAGTAAGTCGGTGAGGATGTGGAAAAATTGGAACTCTTGTGCACTGTTGGTAGATATGACTGCAAAATGGCATAGCCATTGTAGAAAACAGTATGGTGGTCCCTTAAAAATTAAAAATAGAATTAACATATAATTCAGCAATTTCACTTCTGGGTGTATACCCAAAATAATTGAAAGTAGGGTCTCCAAGAGACATCTGTACACCTATGTTCATAGCAGCATTATTCACAATAGATAAAACATAAAAGCAACCCAAGTGTCCATCAACTGATGGATGGATAAGCAAAATGTGGTACACACATATAATGGAAGATTATTCAGCCTTAAAAAGGAAGGAAATTCTTCAATGTGCTACTACATGAATGAACTGTGCTGACATTACGCTAGGTGAAATAAGCCAATCATAAAAAGACAAATACTGTATGATTCCACTTATATGAGGTAGTTAGAGCAGTCAAAATCATTAAGGCAGAAAGTAAAATGGTGCTTTCTGGAGGCTGGGGGGAGGGGAGAATGGGGACTTATTGGTTAGTGGGCATAGGATTTCAGTTTTACAAGATGAAAAGAGTTATGGGGATGGACGGTGGTGGTGGTTGCACAACAATGTGAATGTATTTAAAACCACTGAACTGTACACTTAAAAATGTTTTAGATGGTAAGTGCTATGTTATGTTTACTTTACCACACACACAAAAAACAGGTCTACATACTACTTCTACACCCTACTACTCTTAATTGACTTCCCCACTTTACTGCTTTCTACAACTTGATGAAATTTTCAATTGCTTTCTAAAATTTACAAGTATTGGATTTTCTTTGATCTGAATCATGGATAAAAACACATTACACCAAAATTTTAAATTCCGCTACTGTTAAAATGCACTGCAGGGACCTATGAAAACACTGTCTACTAAATAAATATATGTTGATGTTTCCTGTGTAATTGCTTTCACAGGGACACTAAATATATTCCATAGATTGTAAGGCAATCCTAAGTCAGAAGAGACACTGAGAGTCTAAATAATGTAAATGCTTGTCTTGAATCATGGAGGAAAACCCAAGAACCATTCTTCTTACCGTTATTTCAACAGCCACTGCTTTGTTTTTCTGAAAGGCAAATAATTGGAGCTACCCATGTATATCATGGTTATTTCTGAATCCCTATGCCCCTGTCTGGTGAAATTACTATGCTTCTTGGCTCTTGCTAACAGATTCTTATAATACTGGGATTCCAGTGACCTTGGGAGCAATGATAGTCCCACAGAAACATCTCCATTCTTAGAATTAGTTCACATTGGGTTATCTTGATTTCAGCTTTTGGTGTGTATATAAGCAAAAGTATTTCTATCATACGGTGAAAGAATTTTAACTAAATTTATCCACAACTCCAGAAATATATTTAAACAGAGAAAAGCAGACTCTTTATACAGAAAAAAATGTAATTGTGTTGATAAAAAGCAATAAAATATAATCAACATTTTTCAGTTCATGGTTTTTGTAGACATTTACACAAAATTAAACAGTTATGTATGATGTAAGAAAATTGGTGGAGCAAAATGGATTCTTTATCCTCATCTTGGTCAATAAAACTGAAGTATAGAGTGATATTAGACCACTAATTAAGGGATTTCTCTTCCAAATTACCTCACCTAATCTGTACAAGTTGTATTACTTCTTTGTATCTCAGTTATATTATCTCTAATATGAGAAAGAAACCAGATAATATGCTAACTTTATTTTCCAATTTGACTTTGATTCCAAGATTTCATATTGATAGTTTACTTGTTAATGTCCTACCTCATTTCTGAAAGACTCGTGGTGCCTCACAGAAGTAAACATAGCAAAAGCACAATTATAAGTGAGAGTTGAAGAGGGTAAAGGTAGAGAAAGTAATTCAAAATCAGAAAGAACGTTAATGCACAGTACCTACATTTTCTCTGTGTACCTACGTGAGAAATTTGCAACCTCAACACAATTACAATTGACAATAACTGTATGTGATGAAAACTAATAATTGCAATTATAGAATGATTTAAAAATTATTTGGGGGAACTATTTTAATGTTACTATTGACTCTTTATATTCATTATGAGTGTGTATATGGTTGATTTCTTGCTATAATAGCTTACATTAAAGGCCTCAATTCTTCATTGCTCTCTTTTAGGCTGACCTTTGCCATGTGACTTTGCAGTACCTCCCACTAAAGTGGTAGAGTGTATTTCTTTGCCTGAGTCTGGGCTTAATCTTGTGGCCTGTTTTGGCCAGTAGAACGTCATTAGACATGACGTTACTACACAAGTACTTTCATAGAAAGTTCTTGTGCAGTTGAACTCTTGTGCTTCTGCCATGGCTAAGAGATGAACATGCCCGGACTAGCCTGCTAGGTTCAGGAGGAGGATAAGGCCTATGTGCAAGAGAGTTGCCCAGTTTTACACAGCCTAGATAAGACAACCTCATGCTGAATGCTGCAGATGTGTGAGAAGTCAATTTTTATTATTATATATCACTGAAATTTCCAGGGATTTGTTATGTGGTATTAGTATTCCAATATATCTAATACAGCATTATTATTTTTCACGGCTCATGGTGCCCTATGGCTCAGACACACAGAGGGGTGAGTCAGGTATATCTTCTACCTTAAAATAACAGTTAAAGTTGGAAACTGTATAATGTCAAGAATGAAGTGAGTCCCCTTCCCAAGTCTCACGTTCTACACTGGAGCTGGGTACAACGAGTTTCTAGAGGGCCAAGCCAAAACATAAACCATTTTTTGAACGAGCTTAATTGTGATAGAATATGGGTATGAGAACATCTCTTTCTAACATCTGATTGTTTTTATTTCCGTTATTCTTAATGGGATTTATGTTCTAATAGGATTCAGTTCTATTATTGAAGTCAGCCATAAATGTTTAATTCGTAAATATTAATGCTTTAAGTAAAGAAATAGTTGGACATGTAGACTTCTGGACATCTTATAGTTGTGGGAAGTAAGCCTATGAACGCTAAGTCTCTACTTCTAATAGAACAGCCTTGGAAAAAAGAAGCCAGAGAGGAGCTGGTCCTTCTTGAAGAAGAATAACAATGCGGTTGATCACAAGCCACAACCCCACTCTATTCCTCTCTGGAATGGGATGAGGTGGTGATCCAATTCCAAGTAGCATAATTGGAATCCAGAATTATCAATACAACCTCATTTGACACCAGCTATGTTCGTCCCATCCAGAAGCTGAGAGTATGCTACCATGGCGCCAAAGATGAGGGGACATGTGGCTAACAGCTATAATAGGACTGTTAAACAGTTCGTGAAATAAGTCATGAGAACTACGACACATTGATAATTTTGATCTTTGACAGTGGGGGAAAATGTCACATTTCTTCGGGAATTTTTTTTTTCATTAAAACCTTCCTTTGCAAAAATCTAATACTTTAAAATGATCTGCTGTCTATAATGTTGTTACTCTGGGCCTATAAAAATATCTTGTGATAAATTGCAATGCAAATTTGAGGCATTTTCTTTTATAAATTGGCAAAGTATTTGGCTAATATTTCATAGAGATAGGGAAGTATCATGAAATTTGGCAGCAGACAGGCTGCAATTCAAATCCCAGATCTGTAATTTTCTATACTGAGTGCTCTGGGTCAATTCCTTAACCTCTAAGTCATCAGCTTCATCAGCTGTAAAATGTATTTTGATACCACCTACCTCACAGGATTGTGGGATACATAAAGATATAAAATGAGTTTAGCATACTGTATAGCACTAATTCTAGAATTATCTTAAATTAATATATTTAAGCTTCTAGAATTAATAACTCACTATTTACTTAAAAATCTAACATGGGCTTTGAGGCTCCAAAGCGTGAGGGTTTTACTTGATATTTCACTCTTCATTTAAAGGATTATGAAGTTTTCTTGTCAAAATGAAATCATATGAATTACGAAAGCTCAAGATGGTGAGAATAAAGGACAGAGTAATTGAAAAAAATTAATTGTTCTCTTAATTCAGTGTGCCAAAAGATAAACTAAGCCATGTTAAAAATATTGAGAGTTTGAACAAAAATCTCTCTCAATCGGGCAGCGCCAAACCGGAAGTGGTTAGGAGGATTCCCCCGACAGAGTTAGGGGGAAGACATTAAGAAGAGCAGGCAAAGCAAGGAAATTATTTAATTGGCTATAGCTTAAGTTGCCTTATTTGGGAAAGCCTAGTTGGCAGTGATTGAGTATCCTCAGTTTCAAACCCAGAAGCTCAATTTTTTAACCTTGAGCCATTTACAGGCTTAGATGTTGGTTTGCTTACATTGGCTAACAAGGCATTAGAATCATTTCAGTCTAATGGCCTTCTTTAATTAGACAAGTATACCCTTTTTTTCTCTACCTTTAAAAGCCATGTTTTTCTCTTGTATCATTAATGCATTTCCATCTTATTCTTATTCTAAGTTTATTCATTTTTTTCCTTAGATTCTTCATGAACTTGATTTTTGGCCAGCAAAAAAAAAAAAAAAAAATGTATTCATTGACAGATTCCACCATCCTCCAACATTTTAAGCTAGTACTGATGAAGATGTCTGCTTTTTGGAAAAATATTTAGTTTGGTAACTAATTTATCTCAGTTCAACAGCATTCATATTCAGAAGACATACCCCACACTAATCACGAAGAACCATACCATCATTATCTATTTTAGTGACTACAAGATAATTAATATCTAGTGATAGACACATTCAAAATTGCATTAATTATATTATTAAAGCTTTTAATTAGGCTCCGATATACTTTCCCCATTTACAAAACAAACTGAAAGGATTCCCCTGCTCACTATCTCTCACTGCTATTTATTTCCCAGGAAGATTTATCAAATGCTATGAAAGCTATGAATTGGAATTAACTTGAGCTTTATTTCTCAGCTGCCTTCCCCCTCCTTACTCCACCAATAAAATCTTAATAACAAAATAATTGCATGCATTATTTCCAGTCACCTCCTTTTCATTTTCTGGTCTCCTGTTGAGACCAGTATGCAACCCAAGGAATTAAAAGCACAAAGCTAGCTATCACCTTTCTCTTGATTTCTTAAAAAAAGAGACAACCTCATTCACAAGAGTTTTCTTTTGATATTGTAGTAATCAAGATCAAATTACTGTGACATTGCTGCTTGTATCACTTGGGAAAGAAAATAGCAATACTCTCTGCTAGTTAGATTTACATGATTTCCTTTAGAAGGAAGAGAATAATTTCTCTTAAATGAAGTGAGCATTAGCCTAAGGGGTTGTGATTGTGCCAGGCACACAGACAGCTTCTTTGTTTATATTTACCTGATACAGATGAGAAATGCAAGTGGAGTCTTAGATTCTACCTTCCCGTTAATGCACTTTGAGACTTTGGCCACAAAATGACAGGTTGACCTGAAGAAAAAAAGAAACAATCATTAATCTACAACTTTTTGTAATGTTTTATGGAACAATAACAATGTGGTAGAAACTACACTAGCTCTGGAGACCTATTTCAAATATCAACACAAGACTCTATCACTTTGGGAAAGACCATGAATATTTTTGGCTTCAAAGTCCTCATTTATAAAATGGAGAAATTCAAATTGATCTCTGAGGTTTCTTCCAGATATGAAGTCCTAGATTTCTATAATCACAAAGAGATGGGTTCTTACCATACTCGTTTAACTTACAGTGGAGCAGTTGTCTGCTTTCAAGAGATGAATACGATTTCATTTTCAAAAAGGTCTTACCTTTCACTCTCTTTCTCAGCTTTTCTTCTTGATATGTAATAGGATGAGCTATGTGAGGTGGGTGATATGCTGAAGTGATTAGGAAATCAGATTCAGTAGTTAACTGCCTGATTTCATATCCAGGCTTTGCCATGCATTGCTGTGGACTTTAGATGAGACACTTTGCTGTTCTGTGACTTAGTTTTTGTCCAAAAAATGAAGATAATCATAGGACCTACCTTCCAGGGTCTCTCAGGATTTTGCTTGTGATAATACAGGTAAAAGTTTTACTATAACACTTGGCACAAGTAAATGTTCCACATATACTAATGTTGTTTTAAGGTTAACCTCAGCACAAACACTAATAATAGGGGTCCCATTTTAAGAGAAGGTCTTTCCTAATCCCTCAAATAAAACTTTGGGTAACCATCCTTAACCTACCCAAATCACTTTAGCTGAGCCATCCATCACTATACAAACACGCTTAAACTTTCCTCTTTCGCCATCTGCTGGGACTTTGCTCCAGCACAGGTTGAAATATGCAGTTTTTGTTGAGTTGATTGGTCTGTGACTTCTTTCTCTATCTTTCCAGATGCTAGAGGGAAATTCTGGAGTCTGGAATTTCTTGTGTGTTAGTTTCCCTCTATTTTAAAAAATCTCCTCTGCAAAATATCTGCTTTTAGATGTAAATGAGTTATCAAAACACAGAAAGACAGAGAGGAACCCTAAACGCATATTTCTAAGTGAATGAAAAGATTACCTACTATATTATTCCAATTACATGACCTTCCAGAAAAGGCAAAACCATAAAGACAGTAAAATGATTTGTGGTTGCCAGGGGTTAGGGATAGGGGTATGCATGAGTAAGAGAAGCACAGGGGATTTTCAGACAGTAAAACTATTCAGTATGATACTGTGATGATGGATACATGACATCATCAATAGAACTTTACAGCAAGAAGAGTAAATATTTAATGCATGAAAATTTAAAAAATAATCATTTAAGAGGTCAGGGGAATCCCAGGAAAGAATGCACACATGAAGAGAGAATCTAACTGCATTGCAAATGTATGAAACAACCTCATGGAAGAGGGCATTGCAGGGGAGGTGCTTGTCTAAGTAACTTCAATAATGAGTGAAGCCTGTAAGACCAAAGGCAAAAGGAAACTGCACGGAAGCACTAAACCCTAGTTGATGCAGTTATAGCCCATGAGGGCACCAGTTAACAATTCTCAAACTACTAAATATGTATACTGAACTGAAACTGAGATAAATGAAAAGCAGATAGTGGGAGCTAGGTTTCTCACTGTTAGACTGGGAATTTACAGATAATCAAAAGAAGGAGCCTAGCATCATCTATGCAATAATAAATTAGAGTTGGAAGCATCAGTATGTTCAAGTTTGGCTTAATGTAGATGCATATGGTTACATATAGAAATTTCTGTGGATATGTGTATATAGCAGAGAAAATCGGTGTGGGGTGTCTGAGAATTCTCTGTACTAGCTTCTCAATTTTTTTGTAAATCTAAAACTGTTCTAAAAAATAAAGTTTTAAAAATGACTGCTTTTCATGTTGCCTCCATATTTCATCCCAAATTATTTCCCTTCTTAACCTCCTCCTCCTCCCTCTGTCTTATACCTATACGGAAACACTTACTGGCTTAAGTCAATCAATAAAAATAAAATCAATATCAGACACACTATATATTTTACTTATTGGCTCATTGTCTACAAGTTCCATCAGAAAAAAGAATTTTCTTGCTTTTTTTCACTACTGATTCCCTAGGGGCTTGAATATTGTCAGATAAACAATGGATAATATTTTAGTATAAGAATATCTCCAAATATTGTGCGACAAATATGTAATGGGATATATTTATAGTAAAGAAATACTCGTAGTTTATCTGAAATTCAAATTTAACTAAGCATTCTGGATTTTTGCTCTTTGCTTTATTGGTTATTTTTTGTTTTTGCTGGATCTGTTAAGCCTATTTGCAACTTACACAACTTTGGAAACTGCCTTAGTGGGTTGGGCAGCTATAAAAAAATACCACACACTAGGTAGTGTTATGAACAGCAGAAACTGTGTCCCACAGTTCCGGAGGCTGGGAAGTGCAAGATCAAGGTGCCAGCATGCTTGCATTCTGGTGAAGGCCCTCTTCCTGGTTCATAGCCCACACCCTCTCGCCTGTGCCCTCACATGTTGGAAGGGGCTAGGGATCTCTCTGGAGCATTTTCTATAAGGGCACTAATCCCCTTCATGAGGGCTTCACCCTCATGACTTAAGAAACTTCCAAAGACCCCACTTTCTAATACCATCATCTTTGAGGGTTAGAATTTCAACATATGAATTTTGGGGAAACAAACATTCAGACCATAGGAGAGCTCCCCTTTATAAAGAATGCAAAACTACACATTAAAATTTTGTTATATAGCCCATGCAAATGAGGATCCCAAAACTTAAGCTTCATTAGCTTCATAGAACATCTATTTGTCTAGAGGAAAACAGCAGCACTTCTCTACTCCAGATGGAGTTTCTGGAATGAGTATCAGAGCAGCTTCACCAGCCCTTCCTGAAGCCATTGACAAAACGTCTGAGGAGCTTCAGAATATCAATTTTAGAATTATTCTTTGGGAGCCTTTGTTTTGGCATGTTGTAAATTAAGTTCCGCGGCTCTCATCATGGGGAATATTATCTTTGTGATGATCACTTAACTCCAGCACATTAATGGAAACTATGTGTCACATCATCGGAGGACAGACCTCCCTAGAGGTCAATGAGCCTCTTATAAAATAGATGCCATCTAGACAGCAGAGCCAAATTGTGATCTCATTGGTACCTACCAAGATCTCAAACACTGGGATCTACCACCAAGAATTTTGCTCTAGAAAACTTCAAAAGAAGTACTCTATGTAAAGGCGTATAGAAGCAAACCATTTACTTTTCAAAAGTGTCAAAGATGAAACCTCAGTCTTCCTGGAAACAGCAGCCTACACATCCTTCAGAGAGAGGTAACAGCAGCACAGGATGAGAAGTAAGACTCAGGGACTAAGATGGAAGAAAATTCTCGGCGATAGAGAGGATGCCTCCAAGGCCCAGTATCTCAAGAACCCGCCATCTCCAGAGGGGGAGAGCCTCCTCCTCTTCTTGGCCTTAAGTCCTCCTCTCAAGGAAACTTTGTCGTATTAAGTCTTGCATGCCTGGCTATTATACAGTTCATAGCTGAGAGACTTGCCTGGTACCCTACACTATTCATGTCTAACACGGTGTGAATAAAGATTATTTGAAGAACAATGGAGGATTGCCTCTGTGTGTGTGTGTGTGTGTGTGTGTGTGTGTGTTGAAGAATTGCTTAAAATCTGGGTTGCCATTTAAGGTCACAAGAAAGGAAGTGTGTCCCCATGTCCCCATCTTAGGTGTGAAGACATCCTCCTGGGTCCCTACAGAGAGCTCACTACGACTTAGTTGAAATGCAGAGTTTATGTTACAGAGTAACAATTTGTTATTTTCTTCTGAAGCACTCCTCTTTTTCTTTCCTTCTTTTCTCCTGCTCCTCTTCCTACTTTGTTTTTATTAACTTTGGAGAGATGACCTGAAGTCTTAGCATTAAAATATAAATCAATCAATTAAGAATGCTTTATCTTTATAGAGAATGTTGGAGTGTTAATGAAAACAAAAAATGAATAGTGGTTTAGAGGTTAACTCTATTTTAGCTCTTCAAGATGTTTAAATTATCATATTATGAATCATAAATCTTAAGACACGTTTCACTTTTTCACTCTTTGCCTTTTTCGCCTGCCTCTTCCTTCTATATCCACTTTTAGCTTCTTCATTTTTAACACTATTTTGTTTTTTGGACTTTACCTCCAAGAAGCTATCTATAACTCCCTATCTTTATTTCCATTTTAACCAATTAAACTGAGAACAGAAAAATTGAAATTTATGGTCATGAGAAACGTTTGCATTTATCGAAGTCTTCTCATTCTTGCCTTGTTGTTTGGTTCATTCTTCAGTTAATTGGTACCAAAGATGTACATCTTTGATGACATTTAGAGCCATTCATTTCTCAAATGTCAATAAAAATTAATAAAACAGGAATCTAGAGAGTTTAAATTAGATAAGGAAAAGAACAAGGGCTAACCATAATACCCAAAAGGAAACAGGGCCTTTTAAACGTTGCATCTATCAAAAATGTAAATATATGATTTCTGTGCCTCTAAGTTGGTGTGGTCATGTGAGGCCCTATGCATCCAGAGGCAGAGGTCACACTCAAGCCTTTACCAGGTTGGATCAACATTCCATTGACTGGTGAGGTTGGGGAGTTTTGCTTTTAAGTTTACAGCATGCAAAATCGTACTTTGCTTTTCCCTATTCACCTAGTGTCAACGTCACAGGTTTGATCACCTCTGCTCATCACAGCAAGCTTAGGCCAGGCTTTTTGATTTAAGGTTACCCTCAAGGCAACCAGGCTAATTATTATTCACTCTAAGCTGTTGAGTTAAAATTAACTACAGCCAAATATTTATCAACATTGAGTAAACAGATTCTTACTCATTTATGTATTTTACATATATTTTTTTCTTCCTTTCACCAGTAAAAGACAGCATGGTGTAGGTTAAAAAAAATGTAAAAGCACCTTGGAGCTTTCAATGATTATTAGCTAAATGAATTTCTGGTAAATCACTTAATCTCTATAAGCCCCTACTTAGCTCCTGCTAGGCATTTTAAAGATAGGAGAAAAAGTGCCTAGCACTGAGTTGATGCTTAAAAACAGCGCTATCATTCTTTCTCTCCTAATGACTCCTCCTTTGTCACTTTCCTTCTAATCTGCTTTAACTATCCTTCCTAACGTTCCGTCTCCATTCAGGTGTTCCGTTTAGTTTCAACACTGTACATTCTTTTCTAAACGCTCTCACACACAGTCACCCCTCTGGGGAGCCTGATCTGACAGTGTTGAAAGTGAGGTAATAAAAGTTTAATTATTATCAGTGATGATGGTATTTAATAATTGTGTTCTCACTGGGAACAAATTTCCGAGAGAAATCATTTTGCTTCATTACAATATGTGAATGATGAGACTAATAAAATCTTACATGAGAAATTTTAAAACTCCAGGATGAAACTCCCCAATAAATGTTTACTGTATTTACGTAAGCCACAGGAGCCTTTTGTTTGGGTCAGAAGAAGATAGCTGATTTTGGATTTTCTTTGGCTCTTAAAGTCACAAAATATAGTCAGTTCCCACACGGAGGAAGGGGTGAGTCAGTGCATCCGAGGGGTGAGGGAAATGGGCTTCATTTTACCAGAAAGTGAAGTTGAAGGAGGACAGACTTGGATGTCAACTAGTTTTAGATTTGGAACACAAATAGTCTTCAGTCTTCAGGGTTTTTTTCCAGATTAAATATCATGAATCTTTTTTTCTTTCTTCATTAGAATGAATTTTAGCGATACAAGGTAAAAAGTTGGCTTCTCCAATTTAACATGAAGAAGAAAAGGATGGCAATTAAAGAGAATGTCATTAAACCAGATTTTAAAGAAGTTAACCTTATTTCTCAGTGTCAGCAGTAATGCTCATGTCTCCTTCAGGAAGTAAGATCCAACACCACTTCCCCAGCTCCTTCTAGGATTCTTGTAACCATAACCAAGTGTGCCCTGGAAGTAATTCTAAGTTTCTATAGGGAGTGTGTGTGTGTGTGTGTGTGTAATTTTAAGCAACACATGTGAGGAGCAGCATGTAAAATTTGCCTTGAGTCCTTTTCCACATTATATCCCTGGGTTTGGGAACTGCATTATGTTGTAAGATGGAGAGGCAAGAGAGAACAATGCCAGAGTTTTAGTTAAGATTATATATGTGATGAAAATGTTATCTTAGACCATTATAGCTAGGCAGATGATAAAAAGGAGAAAAGTTTCACACTTTTAGATAGCATCACATGACTCTTGTTTATTTCTTTTTTTTCCTTCAAATTAAGACAAGAAATGAGACACAGTTGACAGAATGACAAGGGGACAATAAATATTTTCTGATCTTGGGAAATCAAGCTCTGCCCTGCAGTGTCATGCTTGAGAAGTGAAGTGCTCCTTCTTAAAAGGAAAAAAAGTCTGGAAATCAAAGTCAGGTCACATCTCTAGATAGATGATGACCTTCACTTCTAGGAAGGTCTTTGTGCAGTTGTGAATTTGATGTTCTTTAAATGACACCTTGTAACTGTTTAGTGAGGGCCGAGCCATTTTCACTTTCTCTTTGTGCACAATTGGCTGCAGCTGATTTGAGAGAAGTAGCTCTCTCTCAAACTGGAAAAATTTCCTCAAGGATAGTTTGGCAGTCTTTCAATCAAAGGTCTTGCCTTCTGAGGCAGTCAGATCTTTATTTTAGATTGACATGCTTAATTTTTATTTTTTTCCCTTTGAGAAGAAGACTTGAAAAGAATAATACTACAATTAGAGATGAATATTTAATAAATTCCAAAAATGGAGTAATGATCTGGCCAGTATTCTCTGTTCACAATGAAATAAAATTAGAAATTATTAACAGAACTGGAAGCAAAATAAAAATCAAAAAGAAAAAATCTAAAATGTTACCACTTGGTAATTAAAAAATAAAAAGTAATCTCAAGCATCAGCATCATCAGGTTCAAATAAAAATGAAAACCATAAATGCCTAATATAAATAAAATGACAATAATGAAGACATAAATCAGAACATATGGGAAGAATAAACGAGGACAAAAGGAAAATTCAGTCTCAAATGTATGTATTAATAAGCTTGAAAGAATGTAAATAAATGTCAGACTTCAAGCATACAAAAACAATAAAAAACTAAAGAAAGGGTAAATAGAGACAACAGTACAAATAAAAACAGAAAGGAAACAGAATAGAAAACAGAAAAGTCTTTAGAACCAATAAATATCCAAAATCTGGTTCGTTGAGGGGAAAAAACAGAAGAATCTTTAGTTAAATAATAAAGGGAACAAAGGAAATAGAGCATAAAAATGCAGAATAGCAAATTATTATATTGAAATTACCACAGATACAGGGACAACTAAAAGACCACCAGGGACAATTTTCTCAGCTTTATGTAAATTTATTTTAGAATCTAGATGAAATATATGATTTTCAAGGAAAGAGAAATTACCAAAATTTACCCTATGAGAGAGAGAAATTCTAAAGAGACCAATCATTACTAAACAAAAAAGACATGAAATGATACTTATAATTCTTCCTCGGTTATTTTCCAAACATTTAATGAACAAATAACTTGAAGTGTATTTAGAATATTTTCAGAGAGCAAAAAGTAGATAAAATGTGTTTTCTAAAAATTCTAGCCTAACAGTGATACCAAAATCCTACAAAAATAAAACAAACAAAAAGAAAATTAGAGACCAATTTTTCTTATGAACACTGAGATAGAAATCCTTGTTGAATGCTAAGACACAATCTTAAGGAACATTTAACAAACCACATGCCCTATACAAGTGGAGCCTGTTTCAGAAAGAAAAGATACCTATTGATATTCTGTATATATCAATAGATTAACTTGAAAATCTTTGATTATCTCCATAACCACAGAAAAAGATGCTTGGTAAAATTTAGACTCATTTGATTTTTAAAAATATTTAAAAATCTTGAATATATGGATATTTTCTTGCTATGTATTCTCATAGGTAGTTTACATGGCTATATGATTGTATATATATACTATGGATACATACATATATACAAATTTATTTATAAAAATATCTATATATTTATTTATAAAATTATTTCTACCATTTATGTATCTACTATCATCTACCTACCTCTGAAAGATATGGATATATCAACCCAAAGCAAGTATAATATGCAATGGAGGAAATACAGGAAACATTCTAGATAGAGTCAGAAAGCCAAAGAAGATTTTTGTACCGTAATTATTTAATATTTTCCTGGAGGTACCTGCTAAGACACTTAGAAACAGAGGGTAAAAACATAAAGGGAGATGAAAAATTATACATATTTTTTTGCGAAAAATACTATTTGATGGAAAAACAAAGAAAAGCAACTATTAATCTAAAAAATGATAAAAAATTTTTAAGAAACAGCTGGGTAAACATTAACACACAGAAAGAATAATTGTCATGTTAAGCATAAAAATAGTCACATGTTAAGCAGGTGGAAGATATAATGAAATAAAAGATCACATTTTCTTAAACTTAAAAAGAAAAAGTTAGAGAAATTTTAAGAGCTATGCAAAATCCCTAGGAAGAAAACTAAGATGACATTGAAGGACAAAAGACAACTTAAATAAATGATTTATTTTGTTTTAAGAGGGAAAGAAACCTAAACAGAATAAACATGCCAAATATCTCTTATAAATCCATAAATTTAACAAATTCTTTCTAAAAATTACCAAAAGAGGGGCCGGCCCAGTGGTGCAGCCATTAAGTTTGCACATTCAGCTTCAGCAGCCCAGGGTTCACCAGTTTGGGTCCCGGGTGCAGACATGGCACCACTTGTCAAGCCGTGCTGTGGTAGGTGTCCCACATGTAACGTGGCGGAGGATGGGCATGGATGTTAGCTCATGGCCAGTCTTCCTCAGCAAAAAGAGGAAGGTTGGCAGCAGATATTAGCTCAGGGCTAATCTTCCACACACACACACAAAAATTACCAAAAGAGAATTTCAGACTCAACCAAGTAATCCTAAATGCGATGTGGAAAAATAAATATGTAAGAATAGCCAAGAAAATGTTTGCAAAGAAGGATAATGGGAATGTGATGGATGGAGACTAGATCGAAAAACAAATATTAATATAAATTCTAAACTTTCACTAACTAAAATAATATTATTACAGTAGAAGAGAAGATAAAATCCAGAAATACACTCAAATCTATATGAAAATAGAAAAGAAAAACCAATTTCATAATAGTATGTTAGTGAGCTGGCTAGATCAAGAAGTACGTGATACAGCAGACATAGTAACATGTTAATATTAGGATGTAGGTAGTGGTTATATGGGTATTGATTGTAAGATCATTTCAACTTCTCTGCATATTTGAAAATTTTCATAATAAAATGTTGGAATAAAATACATTGTATTATTTTTTCAGCTATCAATTGGCGAAAGAATAAAAAAAAAGCCCTGACGACACAGTATTAGAGAAAGTCCATTCTTATAATTTTTAGCGACATCTTAAATATATAAAATTCATATTTCCCCAAATTATAGTGTTGGCCCATGCTATTGCTAACCAAGATGTTAAATCAAAACAAAATTTTTTTTAGCATAAGTTTCAAATCCACAGTGATTTAGCCTAAATAAGTACATCATCCTAAATCCTCACATGTTTATTGCGAATTCTTTTGGAGGCTTGAAAAGACTATTTTTTTTTCATAATATGACTGGTAAGAAGAAAACAGATAGGTAATACTGATGTAGCTCTATGTTTTGTGGAAACAGGCACATACATTTTGGGTGAAAGACCCTTTTTAAGAAGAATAGTATAAAATTGACACAAAATACAAAATTAGATACAAAAGTAAATATTCATTTTAAACAAGATAAGAAATAACAAACTTCACATTTAAAATTTGGTAAGTATTAAAACCAGCAAAAGTCCAGAAATATGATAATATGATATTAAGACACTATTATAATTGTCATCATCAGTTAACTGTCTGGCATATAACTTTATGATCCTTTTTTCTACAGTTTTGGCTACATAATCTTTTCTTCCCTCTTCATCTTACAATTATTTCATAATATTTTCGACTAAAGCACAGAAAGAATTCCACCTTTCTGCTAACATGATTTATCAAAATATTATTATTGTTAATAACATTATTAATAACTTTTTGTTCAGCTACACAGTCTCTAGACTCGGGGTGACTCCTCTGAAATTGTCATTCCTCTGATCTTCAGCTCAGCCAACCCCTGATATGCCCCATTGGAAGAAATAAGGTGTCAAGAGGAAGCTCCAGAAATGAACTTCTAATTTTATTATTGAATTGTTGATTTTGAAGATTACGTTTCAGATTTTTTTTTTCCGTTCATAAAAAACTACTGTTGCTCTTAGCTTCTTATGATTATTTTTCTGGTCAGAATTTAGTCGTCAGTCAATTCCTTTGACATTATTGAGGAATTAATCTGCATATGTTGTATTAGCAAGACCTACTCTGGAACCGGAAAATGCTTCTGCAGTTGATGTAGTCCGTGGTTGTTCTTTCAATGATATTGGTATTCATACAAGAGTCAATGCAAAGCTGTTTACATTTCTGTCCTATAAATTCCTTTGTGTTTCTTCAGGAGTTTTGTGATGTGAAGTTGAGACAGAAGCAATAGTAAAAGTGTACAGAATTCTTCTCATATTAGCAAGTGTGTTTGTGATGCTCTCTGGATATATACTGTGATAAGCAGATACCCAATGATGCTTGATCTTTTGTGATTCCCAGACTTTAATGTGGATAGAATCTGTGAATATGATGAGATATCATTCCCATTTTATTGCATTACATGGCAAAAGAGATTTTACAGCATAATTAAGGTCCCTAATCAATTGATGGGGACATTATCCTGGGTGGATAGGTTTGACATAATCAAGTTTAAAAGTCCTGGGCCTTTCCCGAAGATAGAGATTCAAAGATTAAGAGCTTCAGTGGAGAAATATTATGGACAATCTAAAGCAAGAAAATGCCAAATCATCTCCGGCAAACTCTAGATATTTGGGGACCTCTCTTGACTTTCAGTCTTACCGACATTCTAAGAACTCTCAGTAGCTAGGAATATTCACTAGTTGAAAAAACTGTTGGAGTTGATTTGTGTCTAAGTTGGTTTGGGCTACTGTAACAAAAGTATCATAAACTGGATGGCTTAAGTAACATTTATTTATCACAGTTCTGGAGGCTGAAGAGTCCAAGATCAAGGTGCCAGCAGATTCACTGTCTGGTGAGGGCCTCCTTCCTCATTCACACACAGCCATCTGCTCACTGTGTCCTCACATGGCAGATGGAGCAAGGGAACTTTCTGGGGTCTCTCTTATAAGGCCACTAATTGCATTTATGATGGCTCTACCCTCATGACTTAATCATGACCTCCTAAAGGTTCCACCTCCTAATACCATCACCTTACAGGTTAGGATTTCAACATTTAGTCCATTGCGGTTTGCATAACTTTTCTCATGAAGAAATTGACCATTTAGAAATCTCCCCTGATACTCATAAATCTTTTAGTTGATGGGATAAGAAAAATTATTATAGAGTTAATTGTTAAAGACTGACAGGATTAGCAAGTACAGAGTGACCTCCTTGATGAGATAGAACCATTGTAACTTTTCCAATATTCTTTTCATTAACAGGAAACTCACAAACATGGTGTGTCAGCTTTTTATTTCAAATTTATTCCAGTTATTTCCTACATATATACTTGATTTGACCGCACAAAAATATTTCTCTTTCGTTTGGAACTTCCTCTTTTTCCTGAACATAAGCAAGTCTGCTCCCTTTTGAATATAATATTTAGAAGACTTCTGAGCTCCTTTGCTCTAAGGAGGAGAAATTGGTAAATAATCATACATCTTGTTAAGGAATAAAAATTTTACTCCATTTAAATAAACTAAGACAATGGCACTGAATTCATGAAAAATACTTTGGAATGTGATTGCTGATTAATAAAGAAATTGTTCCTTTTCCATTTGTGGAAATTTAGAATTTGATCTTGAAGAACGGCAGATGGTATCAGAGAGCCAGCAGGCGACATTAATTGAAATAAAGCATTGGGAATTGCATCGGAAAGGAAAAGTTTTATTAGAGTCCTGAAAATTTCTAACAGAGCCTTGTACCAAATTTACTTTTACTAGATATTTTTCTAAACTTTGTGGCAGCGGAACTTAATTGTGCACCTTCCTTCTCTGTATTTTTGTTCTTTCTAATGGGAGTCACACACACACACAAATCATTGATTCCCTCAACACTCCCTCTTCTATTGCTCATTGGTCACACTGTCTCTTTATCCCCAGTGAAGTCATTCATTGTGTATTCCTCAATGTGGCATCTATAAGACATTTCAGAAAACAGTGGTGGAATGACACATTTGTGGAAACACATGATGATACACATTTTTGCCACTTTTAGAATTAAAGATTACAAAAGGAAGAAAATGAAAGACGGAACAGAAAAATGAGGGGTATATTAAATTTGGAATCTGCTTCCCGAACAAACTGATGAGTGACGGGTTTACCTTTCCTACCTCTAACCCAGCACATTTCTCCATTAATGTGACCTATAAGAAGAAGCAGTACTCCTAACTTGAGAGAAAGATGACGATTTTTAAGAACTGAAGAATTTTCCCCTTATTCCCAATATATAATATAGTTATAAATTTAAGCATGAATTGCTGGTGGTCAAGTAAACAAGTCCCTTAGCGTGGTGTACAGATCCTTTGCATCTGTCCTCAGAGTATGACTCCACAACCTGTTTCCTGTCATTTCCCTTCACTCTCCCACCCTCCCTTATTCCTGCCTTTCATAGACTTTCTGTTAAACCTTATAGGCTCTAGGTAAGAGTGCCTGGTTGTCAACTCTACTCATACAATATACTGTGGTAACTAGTTCTCCAAAGGTGGCCCTTGTGCACATTTCTTTCCCAAATTCATCTTCTGTATAATTCCCTCGCACACTGAATGTCGTCTGTGACTATAAACCACTTTAGTTAATAGAATGCAGTAGAAGCGAAGCTATTCCAGTTCCAGGCCTGAGCCCTGGCTAGGCGTCTGCTTTTGTGGTTTTGGGAGCCCTGAGTCACCATGTAAAAGATCTGGTTACCCTGCTCAAGAGACCACGTGGAGACATCAGCCAGAAGGAGAGGCCATTGGGAGTGAAGAGGCCCTGAGACTACAGAGAGGGAGGCACAATCTTCCAGCCATCCCCACAAAGGCAGCAGATATGTCAGTGAACCATCTTGAACATTCCAGCCTGCTCAAGCCAAAAGAACTCTCCAGCTGAGCCCAGTCATGCCACAGAATTATGAAAGAAAACAAAATGCGTGTTTTTAAATTTTAAGCCACTGAGTCTTAGTTTGGTGTTTTTGGTAGCCATAGATTAATGAGACACATGCAAACTGTAAAACCTTGGGAGTCACTTGACCTTATCAATTTTCTCATTCATAAAATTGGAATTCTAATACTAATACTTAACTCATTGTGTTGATGTGACTATTAAACGATCAAGACATGGAGAGCTCTTGGATCCCTATCTAGCATCTAGTAATAATCCTCAATAAAACATCTGCTGTTGTTACTTTACTGGCTTTTTATAGTTTTCCAGATTCTCCAGGCCACTTTATATTTCTTGCTTTTATCCATCACAAACACTAAGCTTGGCTTGGTCTTATCTTCTTTCTCTTACTCTTTATGGTGGTCAGAAGATATAGGATATCTATGAAAAACTGAGTTTACATTCTGATTTTGCTATTTACTAACTGTTTAACCTTGTAGAAACGTCTTTGGTCATTGTCTGCGAAATTATCATACTAACATCTGTCTTTGATTGCTGGTGGGAGGTTTGACAATGTTAATATAGGTGAAGAATTTACCTATATTTGTATCTTAAGAACAATAGCAATCACTAAATGGGCACAAGTATTATTCTTCGAACATATAGCAACTCCTTTGTGAAGTCTTCCCAGATTCCCACATATGTGCAGAATCCTTTCCTCCGGCCTGTGTGATCCCAATGTAATCTGTGAGATGTCCCATGATGTGCACAAGAAGACTGCATTTTGATTTGGTGTTGTGTCCGCCCAAATAAACTGTGAATTTCTCAAGGATACAGGCATGTCTTAGCCATTTCTGCATGATGTGCATATGTTATAGATCATTTCCTGTAATCAACATCTGCCTTTTTTTCTTTTTTTGGATGCCCAAAATGTGATACTCTTCTGCCTCTAGGGAATCAGCCATTGTATGAATCTTCGTGAAAAGCAGAATGTCATTTCTCATTTTCACAACTGCAAATGCCCACCACTCAGTCTCCCTGGCTCTTGGGGGTGAGGGAATAGGAATGATTTGACCAGTTGGATATTTCTATCCACAATTTTAACCCAAGAGTAAATGACCCAAGGAGGAACAGAGAATTCATTCAGCACAGGCAACAATAGTGACTGCAGCAGACAAGGTCCAGAGTCAGCAGTGTGATGGTGACTGTTGTGAGTTGGGTGTCCGGGAGCAGGGACAACAATGTCCCAACCCTACTCTCGTTGCGATTGGTAGAGCTGTGGTGCTCATCACCTACCCACCTCTGATTCCTGCCACTTCCACAGCTGGGTTCTCCATACTTCCCTTAGCACCCATCAAATCTTTGTTATTCTCTCCTTAATTCTTTTTCTTCTTCAATTCAGAGAATTGGCTTCTGCCTTTTGCAGCTAAGCACCCTAATTAGTACAGTACCGGTGATAAGAGAATCCTTGGAAGACTGGCTATAATGAGAATCCCTAAAGGAGACAGTTAGTGACATTTTGGGTAATGAGAAAAATTGAGAGAGGGGATAATAGAAAAGATAGTTATGATAGGATAAAGAACTAAAGGCTATTGCTTCTTACAAATCCCCAAAATCTTTTACATTAATCCATGAGGTTTTTGGAGAGCAAATAGTTCAGCTAGTAGACAAGTGTAGCTCTTTATGTGGTCATCAAATTCTTGGAATATGAATAACAGAGGAAATAACAGCAAGGGTTTTATCAAGACACTCATAGCAAAGAAGAAACAAGCTCATGGATAAGAACTTTTCTCATCTTCAAATATCTCGAAAGCGGCCAGGATCAGGTCATTAGCAAAACTAGAGAAACACATTGGCAAAATTCTCAGATGGGTGTTTTATTAGCATTTACATTAAGTTTAACTTTACTGAAAAGATTAGTCTATCAGATCTGGTATTTATTTCCTAAAAGTCCTTTATGTCAATTGCACAATGGAAGGATGAGACAACAAAGCTTCTTGATCAATGTACATTCCGTTGTTAAGTGCTTTTATTGCTTCTCTATTAATGGTCTGGAACTACAAGAGAGAAATAGAGATAATCAGCTGCTAGGGAGTTTTTGGTTTGGCTGAGTGAAAACCAAAGCTAAGCCAAACTATGAGATTTTTAGGAATACTTGAAGAGGAATGTGTGAATAAGATTTGATAAAAGTCATGAGAGTGAATCATTCTTGTAACAACTCACAGGTGTTTTTCAATGGCATGTTTGGATCCACTGAGAAAGAAGAATGAAATATAAAGAACTGTGTTCACAAATAGCTTCATTTTCTTCCCAGAGATTCAGCTGGCCTAGGGGATATGGCTGGGAGGGCAATAGGGAAGTGATACTGAGCCGCCCACATCTGGTTCTCCTAACCTCAGGGAGGACGTTCTTCATGCTTCCTAGGTCATTAACATGAATGACATCCTTTCTCCTCTGACTTCCTGGAGCCCATGTCACTCTTCTTAATACAGAAGACAGCACACAATATTATGGCCATTTGTATGTTTTATACTTCCAATTAACCTTAATAGGAGGGACTTGATTTAAAAATATTTTTATCACCCAACAGCAGAGGTAATGAAAAAATACACAATAAGGATGTTATTTTATTAATTGATAAATTTTCTTCAAGAATCAGAAAGTTATTTTCAAACTCAATTTAAAAACTCACTTCTCAGGTTTTGAAAGTGCTTATAAAATGATAGGAAATTTGGGGAGGAAGAATGACATTTAAGTCATCTGCTTTACCTATAACATTTCAGAATTTCTGTAGAGTGGCTTGATTTTATTTCTAGAACTCTAGTTGACAGGAGGAATTATCCTTCCACATGGGCTATCTTTAATTGAATAAATGCAGCATTTGGCCAAATTTGTTTCTCCTTGCTTTTAAAGCAGTTGTCTATACTGGTTGTAATGAATTGCTTAATATCAATACTGCACAGGAGGAAAAAGGTAAAACCTCATATAAAACAGCCTTGGGCCAAGGCCTTTCAACTTTGGGATTACAGAGCCAAGCCCATTAATTTGAACACAGTAGGCACTTAATAAATACATGTTAGTTTGATTTATAGCAAATATTACTTCAGACACTGGTTATACACATGCTTTCTAAAAACAAAAAGAAAGAATGTGCAAACATAGAAAAGGAAGAAGAAATGGATTACTTAACTCTTTTTTAAATGATGCTGCTTTGTTCCCAAATAAAATTATAGTCCAATATTGTTAATGAACAATTTTCCACTTTATTCAATTTTAGTAAATGGAAATATTCTCCTGGCAGCAGAATGTCTCCAACTTGTTCTTAATTTGATCCTTGTCTATTTTATCCTGATATTAAAGACAAATGGAGATTGTGCAGACCCCTGGGCTCTCCATTGCTTCTTGCTGTAAAAATGCTTATCGTGTTCACAGTTTGAAAAACGATGGGGCATCACCGCTTCTTCATCTTTTGGAGGTCAAACTAAGTCCCTTTTAGCATGGTTCAGATTAAGTACAGTAATGACTTTTTCCGTTATTTCTTCATGTTAAATGATCCAGACACCATCTAACTTCAAGGACTGATTATTTCTCAGCAACATAAATGAGAATCCTATTGCCTTAACTCGGCTAAGAAGCAATTGCATGTTAGCAGCCAGAGGTTGTCTAAAGTGTCACTCCTCTGATCATCCCTAAACCTTTTGTGTACCAGGCTAAAATGAATGGAGACTTTGTTGATTTTCTTACCAAGGGAGGAGGGCTAAAGGGGCTGATGCAGCAGGTATTTCACGTAAGAGGAGATGGACTCTTTTCCAAACGCGCATTGAGAGACATCTGAAGCCCTGAGAGAGAGCAGAGAGCACACAGGAAGAAGGCATCAAGACTGTTTCATCACAGAGTTCTAAGTCTGGCAGAAATAGAAAAAGTAGCCTTGCCCTGATGCCCCACGCTCCCCCAACTTCCCTTCTGACCAAAGTGTAACTTTAGCATTCTTACTGTGGCACGAAGTATATTTGCTCTGCCCTTTGTGTATGTGTTATGGTTTGAATGGTGTCCCCCTAAAAGATATGTTGAAGACCTAACCTCCACTACCTCAGTGATGTTTTTGGGAAATTGGGTCTTTACAGAGGCAATCAAGCTAAAATAAGGTCATTACAGTGGGCCCTACTCTAATATCACTGGTGTCCTTATGAAAAAGGGTGATTTGGACACAGAGACAGATACACACAGAGGGGAAACAATGTGGACACTGCCATGTGACGGCAGAGGCAGGGTTTGAAATGATGCAGCTGTAAACCAAAGAAGGACAAGGATTGATAATCACCACCAGAAGGTGGGATGAGAAAAGAAAGGATTCTACCTAGAGAGCCTCAAAGGGAGTATGGACCTGCTGACCCCTTGATTTTGGATCTCTAGCCTCTAGAACTGTGAGCCAGTAATTTTCTATTGTTTCAAGTCATTCAACTTATGATAATTTGTTATAGTAGCCCTAGCAAAGCAATACAGAATGCTATTCTCTAATTTAGTGTTCTCTCTATACAATGACAGTAGATGAGGGAAATGAGGTCACTATGTAGACACTTGACAGTCCACAAGGCTGTCAAGGCTGACGTAACCACTTTAGTAAATAACTACATACATCATTTTTCCCATAGTACATGGCTTTCCAGTTCTCCTTTCCAGTGATCTTTATTACTAGCTTTGTGGAGAAAGTATTTTTCTCCCTTTGTTATAATTCATCAGTGCTTTGTGGGAACACTGGTGTACTATCATGTAATTGTATTTGGTTTCTGGTGTCAGGGTACTATTCTTGACTTCAAGTAGCTGGTTGAATATATAATGTTGAATTTGTGTTGCTGTGGACATTTAGCTTTTCACATATAATGTGGTTGTATTGTTCTGTGCATCAAGT
Organism: Equus caballus; assembly: GCF_041296265.1. Lineage (NCBI taxonomy): Eukaryota > Metazoa > Chordata > Mammalia > Perissodactyla > Equidae > Equus > Equus caballus. The sequence continues at coordinate 40,058,976 of NC_091707.1, read as the reverse complement.
CATTAAAGATTTCCAATTCTGACACTTTAGAAGAAAATTACGAGTAAATTATAAATACTTGTTTCACAAATAAAGAAGAGTTCATATGGAATATTAAATTTTATCTTCCCAAAAGATTAACAATGTGGAATAAACATATAATGGAGGGACTCCTAAAGATGGCAGGGGGTGGGAGTAGGGGAGATCATATAGTTGTTTTTGTAAAACATGGAGGAATGGCTTGAAAGTAAATTAATTTTGTCATCTTTTAGATTAAAAATAAATATATATCTATTGACAGTTTGCCTGTTTCTCATAATTACTTTTTTTGGTCTTGTTTTCTTATCATTCTCAAATATCAAATTAGTTTAAAGTCCATGTTTATTTTTCTTCCCAGGTATAACACGGTCTGCGTTAGATGTCTAGATTTTATTGTTTCAAAACTTTTATAATAAAAAAATAGGAATACATATGTACAGGGTGCAGATAAAGCTACACAGCAGTTACCAGACTGGGCTTTGGAGATGAGCAGCATAGAGTTCAATCCTAGAGGAGCTTATTTTATAGCTTTGTCATCTTTGGCAACTCCATTCGCTTTATAATGCTTTGATTTCTTCATCTGGTAATGGGAAAATAATATTTACCTTATATAAATTTTAATAAGAATTATAATGAGAATTAAATCAGATCACCACCATCATCATCATGTAATTAGTGAAAGCTCTTGTTCTCATTTTTTAACTGTTTTTTTCCCTAAGAGGCATTCATAGTTCTTCAAAAGAAGAGAGCGTGCTTTAAGAGCTTCGGTGTGAAGCTCATCCACGGGGTGCTGCAAATTCCTAAAGAGACCAATTAGAGTCAAAGAAACACTTTTTTGCTAGACTTTTGGCTGCACCTGATATAACTCCTTAATTTGTCTTCTAGAGATGTTGCCTACATGATTTTCATGCATAAGATCTAGTAAGGATGAAATAAAAATGCATGTTTAATGATATCTAACAGTGCGGACTCCTGAAAGATTCCCCACTATATAATCCCTGTTTTCTTTTCCCATGAATGCTCCCTTGACATCATGCTTTATCATTCTTTGGATAGTTCCCAATCAAACATACTCAGTTTACAAGTCAAATGATTTCCCCAAATGCCAGAGGCATAAACACTGACCTTAAATTAAAAAAAGAAAATCAGTTATTATTCTGTCTTTGAAAATCAATGAGTTTAGTATTAGGAATTAGTTTTTCCTTTCCATCAGTACTAAAGAATCTTGTCGGAGTGCTTCTGACATGGTTTTGATGTTGTACAAAGCTGAGGGGAACCAGCTCACACCCCTGTGGTTATTTGGTTCTGCTTGGATACCTGGGGAAAAACACAGCTCTGTTAGTATAATAATCAGAGAGCTCTCACAGGGAGCACCTGGAAAAACAGTCTGAAGCTGTTTTGTCACAGTTCTTAGGTCAAATATTAGTTCTTTCTTGCACCTCAACTTGCAGAAAAAGCCTTGTCAACAATTTCCTATTATACAATAAAGAATTTGTAGCATCTCTTCATGGAGTAGGGAGGAGCGGTTTGCATACTGGCCATTTGGAGAAAACTTCAGGGACTTCAGGCAGGCATCCTGCAGGGTATAAAATCACAGGAAGACAGAAGAGTCAAATGCCAGGCTGTCATCTTCCTTGAAGAAGATGGATGGAACTATCAATAAGCCAATAAAGCAAGGGCAGACTGATGCAAAGCAGTGGTGCCTGTGACAAGGAGCTAGCTGCAGGAGTGACAAGGCAGAAGTCAATGAGGCAGCTTATTATAGCCAAAGCTGATAAGTGATATCATTGTCAATAAGTAGAGACTGAGCCACCTGGGAGAATTCATGTCCCTTCAATCAGGAAAGTCAGAGTGGGTGGCAGATGCAGCTCTGTGTCTCATTCTAAGAATGGCATAAACTCACTCTCCACTCTCTACAGACAACCATGATCCAGAGACAGGAGGAGAGTGTACATACATCTGAACCAATGATTCCTGATTCTATGCTGCAAGGCAGATTTTGGAGGCAGGACCGGTGTCTACAGCTTTAAATTCATGTCATGTCGCCCTCTCTAGTTCATCACCAAGGCAATGATATTTTATTTTTTCAAGATTAATTATTTCTAAGAAACTTTTACCCACGAGCTCAGACTGCGTTAGAAGGCAGTTACTCCACAGTTCTATTATAACTTACATGTACGTGTCAGAAATCGTTAGCCTACAAATCAATATTCGATAATGCCTCATTGTCAAGATGTGCAAAACTATTTCACACATGACTGTATATGCATGTCTTTCTGTGCACTAAAGAATGAAGGTAAGATCAACAATAATTGGAAAAAGGTTCATGCAGACTGTGATTGGCAGATAACACCATCTTACTGGCAGAAGGCAGCAATGGCTTGAAATGACTTCTGATGAAAGTGAAAGAAGAAAATGCCAAAGCAGGACTGCATTTGAACATCAAGAAGACAAAAATCATGACTACAGAAGAACTACACAACTTTAACATAGAAAATGGAGACATTGAAATTGTTAAAGATTTTGTTTACTTTGGTTCAGTCATCAATTTAAATGGAGACTGCAGCCAAGAAATCAAGAGAAGACTGAAACTTGGAAGACGGGCAATGAAAAAATTAGGAAAGATCATCAAGTGTAAGGAAGTGTCATTAAGAGACAAAGGCCAAGATTATGCACACCCTTGTATTCCCAATCACCATGTATGGGTGTGAAAGCTGGATAGTGAAGAAGGCTGCCAGGAAAAAGAATGATTTATTTGAAATATGATGTTGGAGGAAAGCTCTACAGACACCCTGGACTGTCAGAAAAATGAACAAGTGCATCCTAGAGCAAATTAAGCCTGAACTATTGTTGGAGGCAAAAATGATGAAACTGAGGAAGTCCTATTTTGGGCACATGGTGAGAAGGCAGGATTCTTTGGAAAAGACAATAATGCTGGGAAAAGCAGAAGGCAGCAGGAAAAGAGGAAGATGAAATATGAGATGGATTAACTCCATAAAGGAAGCCACAGGCATGAGTCTGCAGGAGCTGATTAGGGCTGTTGAGGACAGGACATTGTGCACCTCACTCATTCATAGGGTCACCAGGAGTCAGAGTTGACTTGACAGCACATAACAAGAAGGCTGTGGAAAGTCAACATTGCTAGGATCTGGATATGTCATTTATTTGAGATGTCAAATGATTTTAATCTATAGGTACAAATGAGATCATTTCAAATATTTTTAGCTACCTCATTTCTCTAATGATGTCTATTTTTTTAATAGATATGGCCTTTCTGTTGTATTATATGGCTGAATATACTGATGAGATAATCTAAGGAGGAAACATTAACATAGTGTTTTCTACCATCATCATTAAGAAATTTATTTAAGAAGAGGTAGCTAACTCAGGGTCATTGATATACTGATAAGAAATTTATTCCATAATTCGAGGACTCAGATAAATTTGGTAGTTTCCTAAGTATGTATTCCTAAGTATTCCATGTATTAAGTTCTGCAGTTGCACTGAATCTTTTTCTTTTTTTTTGCTGAGAAAGATTCACCCAGAGCTAACATCTGTGCCAATCGTCCTCTATTTTTAGTATGCGGCCCACCAACATATCATGGTCACTAACAGAGCAGTATAGGTCTGTGCCTGGGAACCAAACCTGGGCCGCTGAGGTAGAACATGCTGAACTTAACCACTAGGCCACTGGGGCTGGCCTTGCACTGAATCTTTTACTCAGTATACTCCACCCAGCATCACAAAGGTCACCCCTCCCCAGAGAAATGGGAAAATCTCAAAAGATTCAGTGCCTCCCCGGCCACCCCAGGTTACTAGCCTCTGTAATCATGGATTAATAGGAAAGTAGGCTTTGGCTAGGCATAGAGTTATCAGGTATAATGTAGGATTCATAGTTAATTTTGAATTTCAGACAAACTAAACAACAAATAACTTCTTAATGTAAGCATGTCCCATGCAATATTTAGGGCACACTTATACTAAAACATGATTCATTGTTGATCTGAAATTCAAATGCAGGATGTCTTGTATTTTTATTTGCTAAATCTGGCAAGCCTAAAGCCAGCTTTCTGGTATTTCCACACCAAGCTGGAGCAGAATTTTTATTTTTCGGGTTTGGGCTTCCTGCACTTGTCTTTCACAGATCAGTCTAGAATTGTCTGATTCCCAGCTCTTCTGACCCACTGTAGATAGGCACTTTGTGCAGCTCCAATTGCCTCGTCAATCTTGCCTCTGTCCAGATTTAATTTAAGCCCCAAGCTACATTGCAGCATTTGTTCAATTGTTCTTGTTCCCGTATATAAGTCATTCTTTGGCACATTGCTCAGTGGAATTCCAGGTAAAGTTATACATGAATATAACCCAGGATTAGGTCAGTTATCCTCAGAGCTAGTTATTTCCTCATTTTCTTCCTGCTTTGAATCTACTACAGTGATGTGAATACAATATTAAAATCCCCAACATCATATAGTACCAGCCTAGCAATAAAAAGAAAACCATCCATCTAATAATCTATCCCGTTATAATAATGGGATGAGATCATCCAAACTGTAACTTTTAATGGGATGTTTCAGCACTCGGCAGCTGAAACCCCCACTGCACTGTGTCTGCCAGAATCCAGTGTTATTTTCCACCTGTGGCTCAGTTCACTTCACTCTTCTCTTTTGCCTTGTTACCCTGACCTGCCAAAGCCTAACCACGCATCTAGAGCTGCTGCCACCAACAAGAACTAGAAATCTAAATTGCACTAGAGAACAAAAGGCAATACTGAAGCTCATCCTGTGAATACTAAGGCTATTTCGCGCCTCTAAATTCAGAAGAAATCCCTTGCTTATTTTCTGATCCTGTCGCCAAGTAAAGTTTGGACACATTGTGTCATGTGCCTATTGCTCAGACTAGTCAGTAGGCAGGGGAAAGAATGCTTTAGCACAATTGGTTAATATTTAGGCAGAAAGCAGGTTCAATGATATTCATAAAGAGTTTTCTAAGTTAGAAAACTGTGGTCATGATTCAATTGTTTGAACTTTTTCCTCCATTAAATGCTCATAAATGGAGGAAATTTGTCACTGGCCTTGAGATTTAGAAAATAAAACTGAGTCTTGAAGAAAAAATATTTTCAAGTGAATGTAGTCCTCGAGTATTATGACACCCCAATCATTAGTCATTTGGATCTATTCCTCTTCCTAAATGAAATATCCTTTGCCTTTTAATTTCCCTCCTTAGGAAATCCAATTATCTTTTCCAAAAATAAGAGATATTGTATTAGTTCTGTGTTTCCCAAATTTGTGTAACCGAAAAACCAAATAGTAGGACTCTAAGAACTCTGCAAGATACCAATAAGAGTTTGAGTGGCATTTTCATTATTTCAAAAAGTGACAGAAAATATTAGACATTGACCAACATAAGACTGCCTAGAACAAATTCTTAACTTTTGGCTTAGAATACTGTCAACTCAAAACAGCTGTTTGAAATATTTGAATAAAAACAGAAATAAAAATTACCTCTTTATCTCACACACTACAGCAAAATCAATTTAGGTACTATAAATACTAGAAGAACATATATGTGAATCTTATATAAAAATATGAGGAGATGAAGAACTTTTAAGTGTGACATCAAAGATAGAAGTAGTCTAAGAAGTAATCAACAATTACAGCAAAGTTGTAGGGTACAAAATCAACTTACATAAATCAGTAGCATTACTATACTCCAACAATGAACTAACAAAAAGAGAACTCAAGAACACAATCCCAAACACAATCACAACAAAAAGAATAAAATATCTTGGAATGAATTTAACCAAGGAAGTGAAAGACATATACAACGAAAACTATGAGACTTTCCTGAAAGTAACTGATGACGACATAAATAGATGAAAAGGCATTCCACGCCCATGGATTGGAAGAATAAACAAAGTAAAAATGTCCATACTACCTAATGCAATCTACAGATTCAATGCAATCCCAATCAGAACCCCAATGACATTCTTCACAGAAATAGAACAAAGAATGCTAAAATTCATATGGGGGCAACAAAAGGCCCTGACTTGCCAAAGCAATCCTGAGAAAAAAGAACAAAATGGGAGGCATCACAATCCCTGACTTCAAAACATACTACAAAACTATAGTAATCAAAACAGCATGATACTGGTACAAAAACAGGCATACAGATCAATGGAACAGAATCGAAAGACCAGAAATAAAACCAGGCATCTATGGACAGCTAATCTTTGACAAAGGAGCTGAGAATATACAATGTAGAAAAGAAAGTCTCTTCAACAAATGGTGTTTGGAAAACTGGACAGCCACGAGTAAAAGAATGAAAATAGGCCATTCTTTTATCCCATTCACAGATAAACTTGAAATGGATCAAAGACCTGAAAACATAAGACTTCTAGAATAAAATATAGGCAGTACACTCTTTGACATCAATCTTAAAAGGATCTTTTCAGACATCATGTCTTCTCAGAGAAGAGAAGCAATAGAAAGAATAAATAATGGGACTTCATCAGACTAAAGAACTTCTACAAGGCAAGGGGAAAACAGGATTGAAACAAAAAAACAACCCATCAACTGGGAAAAATATTTGCAAATCATATATACGACAAAGGGTTAATCTGCATAATATATAAAGAACTCATGCAACTCAACAACAAAAAATCAAATAACCAGATCAAAAAATGGGGAGGGGATATGAACAGATCTTTCTCCAAAGAAGATATACAGATAGCTAATAAGCAGATGAAAAGCTCATCATCACTGATCATCAAGGAAATGCAAATGAAAACTAAACTATCACCTTACACTTGTTAAAATGGCTAAAATAACCAAAACAAGAAATAACAAATGTTGGAGAGGGTGTGGAGAAAAGGGAACCCTTTGCTAGTGGGAATGCAAACTTGTGCAGCCACTATGGAAAACAGTAGGGAGATTTCTCAAAAAATTAAAAATAGAAATACCAAATGACCCAGCCATTCCATTACTGGGTATCTATCCAAAGAATTTGAAATGAGCAATTCAAAGAGACCCATGCACCCCTGTATTCATTGCAGAATTATTCACAATAGCCAAGATGTGGATGCAACCTAAGTGCCCATGAACTGATGATTGGATAAAGACGATATGGTATATATATATAATGGAATACTACTCAGCCATAAAAAAGAATAAAATTGTCTCATTCACAACAACATGGATGGACCTTGAGGGTATTATAAGTGAAATAAGCCAGATATAGAGAAAGACAATCTCTGTATGACTCCACTCATATGTGGAAGATAAACAAACATGTGGACAAAGAGAACAGATTAGTGGTTACCAGGGGAAAGGTGAGGTTGGGAGTGGGCACAAAGAGTGAAGTGGTGCACCTATAATATGACTGACAAATAATAATGTAAAACTGAAATTTCACAAGATTGTAAACTATCATAACTTCAATAAAAAATAAAATAGGAAAAAAAAAGGAATGAAGTACTGATACATGCTAAGCTATGGGTGAACCTTGAAAACATTATGCAAAGTGAAAGGAGCCAGACAGAAAAACCACATATTGTACAATTCTATTTACATGAAATGTCCTGAATAGGTAAATCCATAGAGACAGAAAGCAGATGAGTGGTTGGTGGAGGCAGGGAAGAAGAGGAAACGGGAGTGATGGCCAAGTGTTATGGGGTTTCTTTGAGCTGATGAAAATATTCTGAAATTAGATAGCAGTGATGGTCGCACAACTTTCTGAATATACTAAAAAACACTGAACTGAAAACTTTAAAAGCATGAATTTTATGCATTTTATGGTATGTGAATTATTTCTTAATTAAAATTAAATAAAAATAGAATTAAAAAAGATAGAATTCGTATAAAAATCATTAGTAGATTGATGATACTAAAAAAAGAAATTTTATTTGGCAAAAAAAGTTCTGTGAATAAAATCAAAAGGCAAAAAGATCACATGATTTTAAAATATAACCCATTAGTACAAGGAAGCACAAATTACAAAATAATATTCTTTTTCACTTATTAGAACAGAAATTATTTTTAAAAGTGATCATGCCCAGTGTTTTGGAGAGCAGGAGAGGGAGGAACTCTCCGCACTGGTGGTAGGAATGTTATTTTAGAGTGAAATATAGCAACAAGTATTGTAGTTTAACAAAACTGATCATAACCTTGCTCCAGTAGCTTCATTTCGGAAATTTCTCTTAAGCAAATAATCAGAAAGGTGACCCTATATGGAGACTGCTTATCACATGTGGGTGTATAAAGATATTCATAACAGCATTTTTATGATAATGAAAAATTTGTGCAAATGTGAATGCTTAGAAATAGGACAAGATACAAACCACATGAAGATCAATGTGTTTATTGATGTCACATATACATTATATATATATATATATATATATATATATAGTAGTGTGTGTGTGTGTGTGTGAAAGTCTGTTAATACAAAGGAAAAAAAAAAGAAGAGTTTATATCAAAATTTTCTGGAGAAGACTTCTGCTACCAGTCAAGCTAGAATGGATCCACTACAGCCTCTCTCCTACGCATTCCAACTAAAATCTCTGAACAAAATATAAAAAGCAATTAACTTGCATTCTAAAAAGTTAATAATAGTAGGCAGAATGGAGATGGGAGCCAAACTTGAAGAAGGGTCCTTAACAGGTATAATTACTGTCTTTTCTTGCCCAGGTTTTACCTCAAAGCAGCTCCTTTGTAGCACTGTGCCATGCGCTTGGACAGCAACAGTAGCCATCTGTTTCTGGCTAGAGGACCAGGAAAAGAAATCTCTGCAAGCAACGGAGAATTGGGGAACTGCTCCTTTACTTGTTTCCCCTTCCCTTTCCTTTTGTTTTATTACTTTATTTTATGATTCTGTTTTCTCTCCCAGCCCTACCCTGAGGGTGGCCTGAGCTGAAGAGCTACATTGCAGGGTGGCAGCTCTAGTGCACGCATGTAAAACCCAGAAAAAAAATCAAATCAAATAAACATCTTTTTGCACAGTGAAACTGCAAAGAAAACCCCAAAATATATATTCCTGGTGGCCCAAAGAGTGTGTGGGAATCTCTATTATTTTCTTCTTTCTTTTCATTCACTGCATTGTCCGGATGGCAGTCCCAGTCACAGGGACTATGAGACAGTGCTTAGGGATAAAATGCCACGGGAAAAATCCTGCCATTACAGGCAGAGGATTGGGAAAAGTTAACCCTGGGAGCAGAGATTGTGGAATGAATCCTGGAGACAAGAGGCTTGGAAAAGGAGTTTCCTGATATCATATATGAAGCAGCCTAAGCCCCGGGCTTATGCCTGAGCTGCAGACATAGGGGAAAGGCCAAAAGCAGCAGAGCGAAGGCTTTGAAAACTGAGCTGACACTGAAATGACCACCCACAAAGACAAAACAGGAATTTCAGTCTAAACCCAACTGAGTTGATAGGCTAGAATAAAAATAAAATCAGCACTCTAGAAAAGATTGTAAAAAGACCTAGAGATCAAACAGAAAATTAAACATATTGAAGGCACAATCCAAAATTGTTAAACATACAAACAAAAAGAAAAATGTGACAAATTCTCAAGGAAAAAGATAACTGACATGGGACCGGTCTGGTGGTGCAGCAGTTACGTTCGCATGTTTCCCTTTGGTGGCCCGGGGTTCCCCAGTTCGGATCCCAGGCGCGGACATGGCACCGCTTGGCAAGCCATGCTGTGGTAGGCATCCCACATATAAAGTGGAGGAAGATGGGCACGGATGTGAGCTCAGGGCCAGTCTTCCTCAGCAAAAAGAGGAGGATTGGTGGCAGATGTTAACTCAAGACTAATCTTCCCCTTACCCCCCCAAAAAAGGATAATTGACAGGTGATGCTAAGCCACCCCTGAGATGACCTGAATATTGAAAGTATTAGTCAAAGACTTTATCATAGCTGTAAAAACCGTACTCCATGAGATAAAGATGAACCTTCTTGAAATAAATGAAAAGATAGACTTTCTTGGCAGAGAAATAGAAACTATTAAAAAATTCTCAGTTGGAAATATTAGAAAAGAAAATTATAATATTCAAAGTAAAACAATAACAACAAAACCCCACAAGAATGGTCTCAATAGCAGAATACAGAAGACAGAGGAAAGAAAAAAAATAAGATAGATAAAAAAATGAATAGAGTCTTAGAGACTTGTGGGACAATATTAAAAGGTCTGTTATTCATGTCAATGGAGTCTCAGAGAGAGAAAGAAAAAAAATTGGTGCAGAAAAAGTTGGAGGAAATAATGACCTTGCAAACATGGTGAAAGCATAAATGCATGTAGTGAAGGAGCTCAGAGGCCTCACCTATTCATCCCATAATCAATACGCTGAGAATTAAAGATGAAGAAAAAACTTTACACAACCAGAGAAAGCTAGTATTCTACATACAGGAGGGACGAAAATTTAAAGGATAGCAGATTTCTGATTGGAAAACTTGGAGGCTAGAAGACAGTGGAAGAGTATATTTAAAGTGCTTAAAAAAGCAAAATAAACAGTCAATGCCAAATTCTATATCCAGTGAAAATACCTGTCACGAATGACAACAAAATAAAGATATTCTCAGGAGAAGGAAAACTGAAAGAAATCAACCTTAGAAAAATGCATTAAAAGAAATACTAAAAGTGGTTCTTCAGGCTGAAGAGAAGTTATGTCAGAGGAAAATGTGGAACTTCAGGAATAAAGGGATAGTAACACAAATGGTAAATATGACAGATTCTTTTTCTCCTCTTAAGATGTTTAAAATATGATGAGCATTGAAACAAACAAAAAATGCAGCATACTTTAGATAGGTTTTCAATGTATGCAGATATATTATGCAACTATAGCATAAACATTTTACTTGAAGAGGTCAAATATGAAAGATCAAATATGTATATAGCAATCCCTATTTATTAAAAAAATTGAAATCATATTTCAATTAAAACCCCAGGTTGGTACAATTTCATTGGTGAATTCTATGAATCACTTAAAAAAGAAATAATACTAAGTCTACACAATCTCTTCCAGGAACTAGAAGAGTGCGGAACTCTTCCCAACTCATTTTATAATACCAGCATTACCCTGATGTCAAAACCAAATGAAGAAATAATGATAGAAAAAGCACAGATCACTACCCTTCATGAAGAGAGAAGCAAGATAAAGAAGTAAAAGCATGCAGTTTTGAAGGAAAAAAATAAAACTTTCTCTGCTTGCAGACAATGTAGTTGCTTACATAGAAAAATCTGAAGGAATGTACAAAAAATATTCTAGAACTTATAAGTGAGTTTAGCAAGGGCACAAGATACAAGGTCAATATATGAGAATCTCTTGCAAATATAAAGCACGTCTCTTGGCACCTTGCAGAGAGGGGGTGCAAATTATTTATCTTGCCTTTAAGCAAGGTAAAATAGACATTTAATTTAACATAAATATTAGCATCCAGTGGCTAACATTTAAAAATTACGGGATGATATAATTGTAAAGCACAATTTTAAAGGTGAATATTGATAGATGGGTTACAACAAACTATCATTATCTCTGGGGAGAGGAATTATTGGTAACATTGTACTTTATACCTTGTATTCTTTATATATGACAAACAGGGAGAAGAAAAATTATATGAAATTTGCTGTTTCATAATATTTCGAAGACTGTGAGATGTCTATTTTTCTAATACCTTACTGCTTAGAGCGTGTCTGAGAAAAATAATGTGCCAAACCCATGATGATATTAGGTCTGTTCAATAAATTTTGCTGATTGCCAAGTCTGTTCCATGCAACACCCTGGGAAATTGCATGCTAAGAAACTGTGATTCAGAGAAGAATAGGGCATAGCTCTTGTCCACAGGGGTCTCAAACACTTGTGGGTATTTGGACAGATGCAAACACTTATTTGTCAGTTTACATTAAAAAAGTTCAAACACTAGCTGCTGATTGATAAATTCAGACATATAACAAATTTGGTCAAAGTTACCGTGGAAAATAGTCTTATTTGAAACTGTAGTTTGGTACATGAATAGAATGGTTTCTGCTGGGAACCCAAGAACGTGAAAATAGAACATTTCATAAGGAGAAGGAAGAAAATCTTTCTCTGGATAATCTAAAGAGCTCACCTAAAAGTTCAAGTCAAATACAATTTGATTTAGATCTAAAGATACTTAGTTTTATAAGCCGATTCACTCATTCCTGATTGAGTAACAAGTCATTTTAATAGAAAAAAAATCCTAACTGAAAATAAATCCTGGTGCAAGGAAAGAACGAAGAACAAAAGAAAAGCAGGGAAAAATAATCCATCCTTTTTTCCCCTCTAATTCCCACCCTCCAGATAGTCAAATAAATCAAAGCAAGAATATCTTCATTGAGGCGAACAAAGAAAACAAATCAAGCATAATTTTACACAGCAACTAATGTCCATTTGAAGATGCAAAAGGATTTCAGAGATGCTTTATATGTATAATTCTAAGGTTGTTAGCATACATTGGGCCAGCTATGCTTTCTTTCTATGTATTTTTTATTTGCATTTATTTAGGTAAGTTTCTTTAGTTATTTTTTTCTCTCTGTGTATTTGTTGCCATTATGCTGACTTAGTATGTCTTTGTTATTATTTGGGGGTTGGGAGATTGAAGCTATCTTTAATTGAGATGTTTAATTGAGATATCTTTGATATATTTTCGAAAATCAAAATCCACTACAAAATTGAAAAAAAACTTTCATTCTAAATCCTTACAAATCACATATCATTGTAATGTTAAAATAGAACAATAACAACAATAAAAACTTTGTATAATATGTAAAGTCTGGAAGCCTCAGCAAATGGTTTTATTCTTTGAAAGAATGTGTCAACATAGTCGAATTCCATAACAAGAAACAAACTTAGACTTAATGTTTGTCAAACATCCATATCACTTGAAGCCCTTTCAGAGGAGCCCAATAGATATTCATCACGTTATAATTTAATCAAACATTATTCAGTAGTGATGCCCATGAGATATATCCCATTTTGTACATTTCTCAAGGCTATGTACAAAGCTGAGCATTTAGTACTTGCTTAAATATCTTAATAGATTTATTTCATAATGCTCCATACGGTGGCTTCAAATCCCTACTGGTTCTTGGAATTTGTGGTTTTAACAAAAGATTTTGACTGTCTGGGCATACATGTGAATATCCATTGGTTTAAACATACTCTTTTTGCTGATGTTCCTGGGCTGATCTAATGGCTGGGAGGAGCTGGGCAAAATCTCTAGATGATTCTCCAGCAGCTGCTCCTCGTTGCTGCTTCTTGTCAGAGCCAAGGATACTTTGAGAAGCAATGTACGCTTTTAAACTCTTTTTAAGGTTCAAATAACAGATATAGTCAGCATATCCCCTGTAAGAAAGGCTTTTTATCAGACTACCTGCAGAAATAAACATTGGGAGTCTCCCAGCGGCCACGGCTTGTGCAAGCTGGGAACTACCCTCAGTGTTGCTCAGGGCACATGTGCTGCTCCACAGATAGAGCCATTCTAGTGACACACCAACTGCTTTCAAGGCATGTGAGCCAAAAAAGGACTTTTTTTGTAATGCCTTTCAATAATAGAATGTGCTTCTTGAATGTGTGTCACCATACTCTGTTAGAGTTTAAAAAGGAGTTACGCTATCATTTAACTTTTTAACTCATTTAACAAACCTAAGAAACAGCCACTACTATTACCTCATCGTTCTTTTACAAATGAGATCATGGAGACATGCTTGGAGAATTTAGGGAAGTGTCTCATAACCACCCAGCTAGTAATTGATAAAGCTGGGATTTGAACCCAGGTCTATCGAACACCAAATTGAATGTTCTGTTTTGCCTGCCAATGGAACATTGAATAGCTAAACTTGTGGTTTAAGGAAGCACACTGGAGCCATGTTATTCAACAGATGACTCTCAATGGAAATAGCGTTGAGTAGAACAAAGGGCTAGCAAAATATATGCATCTTTATGAATTCATAGATGTTTAGACACTGAAGGACATAGCCCATGTGAGTATCAGGGATCTCTTAGAGCCTCTTTCTTCTCAAGTTTCTTTGGAAACACTTTCTTAGTCTGCTTTCTTAAAATTACAATGTCTACACATTGGTTTCAAAACTGTTTCATAATGCTTTAAATTTAACTACATGGAGCTTTGCTGTGAGGGTATACTCATAGGATGTATTAACATGATGTGTAACATGAACAGGTGGCTATATATCAGTTTAAAATAGTGAGCTCTTTCCCATACTCTCACAAATTTACTCATCTAGCCACCTGTGAATTAGACATTCTGCATGAGTGTCTCAGAGGTACATCAAATTTATTGTGTCCTGATCCAAACTTTTTTCCATTCCAAATACAGTAGTCCCCACTTATCCATGGTTTCACTTTGCAGGGTTTCAGTTACCTACAGTCAATCGTGGTCCGAAAATATTAAATGGAACATTCCAAAAATAATTCATGAATTTTAAATTGAGCAACATTCTGAGCAGCCTAATGAAGTCTTGTGCTATCCTGCTCCATCCCACCCAGGATGTGAATCATCGTTTTGTCCAGTGTATTCACGATGTACACGCTACCTCCCCATTAGTCGCTTAGTAGCTGTCTTGATTATCAGATTGACTGTCACGGTATTGCAATGCTTGTGTTCAAGTAACCCTTATTTTACTTAATAATGGCCCCAAAGAACAAGAGTAGTGATGCTGGCAATTTGGATATGCCTAAGCAAAGCCATAATGTACTTCCTTTAAGTGAAAGGTGAAAGTTCCTGACTTAATAAACAAAGAAAACATTTGTATACTAAGGTTTCTCAGATATATGGTAACTTTTAGTATATTATATGGTTATAATTGTTCTATTTTATTATTAGTTATTGTTGTTCATCTCTTACTGTGCCTAGTTTATGCATTAAACTTTATCATAGGTATGTATGTACAGGTATGCATTGCCTAATGATGGGGATATGTTCTGAGAAATGTGTCATTAGGCGATTTTGTCACTGTGCATGATGGAGTGGTATAGATGGTATAGCCTACTACACATCTAGATTGTATGGTACTAGTGGGGAAGACCGTCATATATGTGGTCTGTCATTGACTGAAACGTCATTATGCGGCACATAACTATATAGGAAAAAACAGAGTATATGTAGAATTTGGTACTATCCGTGGTTTCAGGCATCCACTGGGAGTCTTGGAAGTTATTTCCTGTGAATAAGCGGAGATTGCTGTGTATTCTCCTCCTGTGTCTTCCCTTTCGGTGCCCAGCACAATTACCCACCCAGAAGTCCAGGCGAGAAATCAGGCATTGCCTTTGGCTCTCCTTCTTCCTCATCCTCTAGACCCGCTTGTTAAGACCAGCTGACGCTACCTCTTAAGAACAGTGAAGTCTTCACTTCCACCAATTTTAAACTTTGTTTAGTACAAAAGGCAAAAATTACGTATGACAAAATTTATGCATTTAGAGAAGTGGAGAAACTGAGATTGACTTAATGAACAAAAAGTTCATCTCTCTCATCTCATTCTCACTTTGGAGCATGAATATTTATTGCTTGGAATAGCAGTTGAAGTTGCCCACAAGATTTAAATTGTTCTATTTTTTTTTTTTTGCTCTCTTCCTCTTCTACTTTTTCTTTTGGCTAAGCACACATATTTGAATGTGTGCGAGTTATGTAAGTACATATATCTATTTCTACACCTTCATGGCCCCTTAGTCAATTGAGGCCACCATCTTTTCTGACTGGATTACAATAGCTGCCTAAATGGACTCATAGCCTTCCTGATTTTGTTCCCTCTTATTCATTTTCTATACTCTAGACAGCATGATATTTCTAACATACAAATAGATTCATGTCAATCCCAAGCTCAAAGTCTTTCAAAATCTGTCTTGTTCCTCAGACAAAATGTGAATATTTTTTCATGGCTTCCAAGTCTGTAAATGATCTGGTAGCCTAATATGCTAGCCTGAATCCCAATCATTTCCCAATGCTTCAAACATACTCATGTGCCACCCATTCCCGAGCATAACCTATGCGTAGGCTCACTGAATCTTTTTCATGTCTTTGGGCAAGATATATTCTCATTTTGGGACTCTTACATTCTGTTCCCTCTGCCTTCAATGATTCTGCTACTCTTGGGCTGGATACCTCTATCCTTCACATTGTAGAGGGTTAACAGAGTGTGCCCTGTTTAGATTACATCAACAAGCCTATTGCCCTCTGAAGTCCAGTCGGGCTTGGTCAATGAGGAGCAGCACCAGAAAATTAGAGAAAGAAGGTTGATGAGAAGATCTTTATTCTTCTTCTTACTCTTCCTCCCTGCATGGTGATCACTACTATGTACCTGGTCTGAAGGGCTCTTGTTCCATAAGAAAACACCCTTCACAAAGTATTCCCTCCTCTTGCCTTTTCACATCTATGGGCATTCATGGAGCCCCATTCTTATCAGTCCTGAGATACTATATTATTTTTCTGTTTTCCCCACACCATGCCCACATTTTATAAATACTTTCAAGTGAACTACCCCTAAACTATCCTATTTTGTGAACACCATCCATTTCCTTTTGGGTCCTAATTGATGCAACCACCCTGCTCTTCCCACCACCACCACTATTCCATTGGCTGATCCTGTTCCTCCTTTGGTTCTTGGTGTGAATGTCTCTTTTCTCCAGCAGTCTTCTTCACCCTGTGCCTGGGTTAGGTGTTCCTCTGTTTTCTCTCATAATATCATGTACTTTTCTCTGTTATATCACTTATAATTTTCTATTATTTCCTATTAATTTTTTTTCTTCCTAAGCACAGTTAGCCTTATAGGGGTAGATATCATCCTACATTGTTCAGTTTTGAGTACCCACACTTAGCGCTGTGCTCACACAGAGGCATCATGGCACCTGGAGTCCCAACCACTCAGGTTCAAATTATCAGCTTGGCCATGTTCTTGTGATGTGAATGTGGAGGATACTGTTCAATGTGTCTAAGCCTCAATTTTATCATCTTTAATATAAGGATTGTCTGCTTCATAATGAAATTGGCAGATATCACAAGACAATGTTTAAAAAAATTCTTAACATACTGCCTGACAATTAAGAAATGCTTAATAATTGCTTGGTACTATTGTTAAGACTTTATATATAATTAGCAATTATTCATGAAACACTGTATAAAGAAAATGTTTATTTAACTTCATGATTATCAAAGTAAGCCACTCTCAAAAAGGTATGAAAGCAACAAATTATTTCTTTTGTTACGATCTCCACACATTCAAGATAGTGGTTATATTTTTGAAGTCATCTGTGATATTTATTTTGCAAAGAGACCAACCTTGTGATTTCTTAAATAACATTATCATAAAGATATAAATTGATCCCTTATACCCTTTTCATTTCCCATGACTTCAGAAGGATATGAATTAGGTTCCACATTCATTTGGAGAGGAAACGATATTTAAACAAACCTAGATTTGAGCACAATCTGTTTTCCATAAATTTCAGTAAGTTGAGTAAAGGTGTGTGTCTTGGAGTATCATATTTTTTAAAAGGAGCACTTTTCCCACAGGGAAAACCAGACCCTATTAGTTGGGCAGAAGTCCAATTAGTTGGCCTCTGTCATCAGAAAACTTTAACCAAGTACACTGGAGCCTCCAAGGACCCTTAATAGGATAAATACCTTACAGAAATAACCTGGGAGTGCAGTAACCAATTTACAGGCAATAGCTCATGGAGAAGAAACATTGGATAGAGATTCTTCTGGAGAAATTTAGGAGGGCTCAACATAATCGTGCCCTTTTCAATTCTCCTAGTGTGTTGACCCCAGGGCAAAAATCTCCTACACACCTCCTGCTCTCTCTCTTAATCCAGGTGACTGGTTCATCTCAGTCCATTTGAAATGATTTTTCAAGTCCAGTTCGAGCGAAAAGAATCAAATGACTTCCCCACAGCTCAGTTGGAGAACCACTGGCATAGAGAAGACACTGATACACAGTTTTATGGGAGGTAAGGACAATCTTTGAAATGGAAAATGAAAGAAGGAAAAAAATAAAGAACTAAATAATACCCACATAGCATTTCTACTAGAAGGAATTTTACTTTTTGCCAAAGGGCTGCTCATGATTTGAGCTCCATCTATTACAGTAGCTACCTCATGAGAAATTTAAAAAATATGCAGTAGAATTATTTTGCCCTATTTTCAATTTGCACAGTAAAAACCTATCCAGTCCTCAGTAGAAAATGAACTTGAGTATCAATCACTATAACTATCAGCTCTAACCTAGATCCTACTCTAATTAATTAGTCTTAAAATATTAAATACGACCAAATTTCTTTGGAATTGCTCCCTATGGGAATAAAAGCCTGCAGATTTATCTACATCAAGTGTAGACAGAGACATTTGAAATCTTTGCTATTTTGGCAAAAATTGTCAAATGACAATAATCTTGAACAATATTGCAGCCGTTTCTCATCCTGTAGGGTCAAAGTTACAGGCAAACTATGAAAAGTTTAAAATCATCTTTAAGTATTTCTTCCAACAGCTGAAAGGCCAGTAATAAGATCAGCCTTGGCAACAAAACAAAAACTACAGCCTCATCCAACACTTGCCACTGTCCTCTTTAACCCGCAATATTAAATGTAAGATTGCTCCTAACTTTAGCCGTGCAACATGACAGTCCTTCATTAGATCTTAGAAATGCAGCTGGGCTTTCCATAAAGGTGGGTCAGTTGGATCATAAAAGGCAATGACAGATGTGTCAGTCAAGTGAAATTGCAAGATGTGCTCTAATTCTTTCTTCCACCCAGAGTTCTCTTCTAGTATTAAAGTCACTGGGTAGCTCTGTATTTGGATGAGAATTACCAGATTTCTTCCCATTCCTCGCTCTTGCCCCCCACACCTCAAGAAAAGTTTTGGCTTTAAAAGATATGATGTTAATGCTGTCTGTCTTTTATAGTTTGCATTCTGTTGAAATTGGACTTAAAGCTCAACTAATTTATGATAGCGTTACGTTTTTGATGACAAAAAAGAAATGAATATGTTTAAGGTATCAGAAGTCTGGTTTGCTAATTTTAAACTTTTCTAAAGAAGTTTGTAGGGAAAATTCAAACATATCGCACACACAGGCATGCACACAGGCACATGCATGTGCACATACAAACAGCCCACGTGCTTATCAACTACTCCACATCCGGTTTTTTCTTCCGTAAAATGAGAGGCTAATTTTCCCTTCATGCTTCTCTGTCACAGACTTTTGCTGTCAGAATGAAGAATATCACACCTGGATGTGATTAATTGTCTGAAGTATAGTCGTACTTGGAAAAGTAAGTTGAATAGCTTAACTCTCTCAACGTATTTTATTAGGTCGACTTTTGGGGTTAGACCAGGCCAGTTTAATGACGTGAGCAATTTGTACTGTTCTTGGGGAAGAAATACTGATTTTTCCCTGAATCTTAACTGATGACATTTGCAATGATTTTTGATGATAGACTTTTTTTCTTGATACCCTTAGCAATTTGTATTTGATTTTGAACAGTCTGCTAAAATTCATTTTTTTTAATAATTTGATTTCTTTCATGTTTTCATTATGGTGGAATCAATCTCATGTCTTGTAAATTAAGCAATAAAAATTTAGATTTATTTAGAAAGAAAAACATAATGAACTCAATTATAAATTTTTGTATTAATTTTTTTCCATTACTATAGTGCATAGTTGACAAGTTCTCTGAGAAAGACAGCCTCTGCTTTGTTGAAGTTGTTCACATGAAAATGAGTATTGTGCTTTACAGCAAAGTAGACATGCTGTAAGTTACAGATGGGCAGGATCAGGCAAAAAGGAAACTCAGACAAGAGAAAAATATTCACCCAAGAGTAACACCAATGGACTCTAACTAATATATCCCTCATAGGAACTGATGTAAATACACATATTTTTGTTTTCTTAAAGTCCATACTCTCTAAAACCCCTCAGAATCCAATTCTGTGTTTTCCCATATAGTAGGTTACTTAACCACTTACGAAGTATGAATGGCTGACTTAACGGGTTAAGGCTCTGTACTCTACTAACGTGCTGAAACGATTCTGCTCCTCTGTTAGCATGTTTAAAATAGCAAGTGAGTAAGAGTATTTTTCATGTCTACCAAAGTAAATATTTGAAAAACGTTGTGGATTCTTGAGCATCAAGCTCGTATTATTCTTGGGGTAAGCTCCTAAAGACAGCAACAACTGCAAGAACATCTTTTTGAAAATTTTTCTGTGCCAAAACAATCATAATTAAAAATAAAAAATAAACTACCTGGTAAACTACATTTGAGAGAATTTTGAAAAGCTGAATATTATCACCTTATGTGGAGTGAGATGTATTTTAATTGGGCATCAAATTATGATTTTCTTTGATTGCACTGAATGTCCTATAAACTGTCTTTCTGCAAAGTTCTTGCAGATTACAGGTCAAAGATGCAGAATTAAGAATGGCAACTCACTTGATCTGAAGACTGATCTAATTTATGGTATACCTTACCACTAATTGCAGTACAAACAGGAACCATATTAAATTTGGGAATTCTGACTTAACTCCACAAAGTGCATTTGTACAGTTTTTACCATAATCTTTTGTAGATTTGGCTCTAAATTGTTAATTGAATTACACAAATAGGAATGTAACCTTTCAGCTAAGACTCAGAACTCCACTTTTTTGTGTTCCTCTTTTTAAGAGTAGCCGGTAGAATCAAGAAGGACAAAATACTACTTTAAAATGAAATACTCACTGTGGTTTTGATTTGCCTTTCCCTAATAATTAGTGTGGTCTATACAGAAGTCAAAAGATAATGATGTACCCCTGAAATTTGTATAATGTTATAAACCAATTACCCCAATAAAATAAATAAATAAATAAAACGAATTAGTATTTTTGTAATAAATGTGCAGTTTAGATAAAATATTTTGCATAAACATTCCCCAAAATGCATGCCAAAGCACACAACAAATAATTTATCCTCCCTCAAGTGGCAAATCTGTAATGCATAGGAAACATTTCACAAGTGTTTACAATGTTGCACATGTTTACTGAAAAAGGACAACAGGAATTTGGTTATTATACTCTCATTTTTCCTCTCCTCCCCCTCCAAACATGGATATCATATTTTTATAAGTATTATATATATGTGTGTGAGAATTTATTATGTCTCTGACTTCCTTGGTTGACATGTTTGAATTCTATAAGACTTTCATTCAAACATTACAATGATATTTAACAGAGACCCATAGCATCCATCTCATAGCATCTCTTTATATGAAAGGTTTTCAGGTCAAAGAATTAGTGATTGACCTGGGATTTTAACAACTGTAACTTTACTCCTAGTTTCCTGCTAAATATCAGCCAATTCTACTCTTTCTATTTTATTTCTTCTTCTCAATGAAAGCCGACACACATCAGACATAACAAAAGCATTAGCTTTTATACGCTGTTCCTAATTCTCAGCTTAAGCGGTCTTGCTGAATTCCTCATCTGCCTTTTTTGCTTGTTTGTTAGGTAACTCAGAAACTATTCTAAACTTCATGTATCCTCCTACTGTCACTATAAGCATATTCTGTTTCATCTGGACTTACATTTGTTGTTGGATCTTTGCTAGTTCACAACCTTAAACTATTAAACATTAAATTTATCCCGTAACCTCCTCAAACAACCTAAATTTCACACTCTTATTCAAATAGAAGAATTGACCCACCCCACAGTAACGTTCTAAATTATCATTTCTGTGTTTTGTTTCTTGAATGTTCATTGAATGTTAAAGTAGAAAAATGCAACTAAAAGGAAGAGAATACCTTAAAGAAAATCATTTAATATACAATGCTTCAAAAAACATTTTTTATGAAAGTATAATGTTGAATATAATTCGGAAAAAACAGTAGCCTGAAGGAAAAAAAAGATAATAAGTGGATCATAAGAAATAACCATGTAGTTTTTAGAGAAAGAAAGGGAAATGATCAAAGCTAACCCAAATTGCAAACATCATTTTTTTCTGAAGGGCTGTAGTCTGAGACATGTGTAATTAGGGTAATATAGCTTCATAAGTGGGCCTCAGCCAACCTGTTACGCTCTGACATGAAGCATCTTGGATCACGCAAAGGTTACACAGCCTTGTAGGGGGGAAAATTAGGCTAAGACCAATCTATGAGGATCCCTTCTGTTTCCTTCAGAGAACTGCTTTCAGTTGAAGATTAAGTTTGCCCTGCATTTCCATTTCTAGTTTCTAAAATTAATCTGCATTTCTAGAGCCATATTCTGGACTACAGTGGCAGAATTAAAATTGCTAGAGATGACAGTTGTCATATAAGGACAAAATAAACAATAAAATGTCTTGAGGATATACTTAGATCATTTTATTTTTTAGAAAAGTAAGATTGGAAGAAAGGTTTTGAAATTTACACAAGTCCTGTAATGGAAGACCTTAATCCTAGGAGCCATGAATAGAGTTTGAAAATAGTCCCATAAATTTTGTGGAGAATTGAAATAGATCACAGATACAACCTTAGAAGGATTATGATTGACAATGAGGTTTTGTTGTTATTGTTGTTCTCCATTTTCATTACTTCACCTCAGAATACTTCTCCTTCTTTCAACACATTGCATGTAGCAATAAGGCAGAAAATTGTCAATTTGTGTCTACCGAAAAAGCAGACAACAACATCTGTGGTAGAGAAGCCTGTTCTCCAAGGTTTTATTCAACTATTGACCTCTGTAAAGCCACAGAAGGGTCAATTAATGTCAAAAATGTGAGAGAGATACGTGGACCTTTGGAATCAGACCCAGTCAGGCTATTTGTCAAGCCATAATCACCAAACAGTCATTGACCTTTAAACATGTGTAGCTTTGATTTGAACTACTGACACAAGGTAAGAGCTTTGAATATCAATGCCAATCTTATTTTCTCAGAAACCTCTATATTTTCCACATTAAAAATTTAGTTAAAAACCTAGTATGACTTCATAGGGTCTCTATAAGCCACCTTCCATTGTTATGCATCTTCATTTTATATCTAAAAAGAACCTGCTAATAAATAATAATCATGAAATGCCATTCTGCAAAGAAGGCCAGCTTTTCAGTGGAAATAATTTCACATGCTGGTCTAAAGGTGGTTCGTTTCCAGAAGCATCGTCATGAGATGACAATATATTACATATTAGTAATATGTTAACACAACACTATGTATTAGTGAATGATTTTTCTTCAGAATATCTTTTGAATTTTGTGTACTGCTTTCTTCAGGAAAGTAGATGGAAGACACAATCTGTGGGGAAAAAATCCTTTAGAATTAAGGTAGATAGAAAACAATTTAGCTGCTACAATTTTGACATGAACTGAAAGGTGCAAATAAATTGCTTGAAAATGAACACAACCGCAGTCAGTTTCTTTGACTGAAGAGATTAGAGGTGAAGAGTGAAAAGGAAAGAGAATTAGCCAAACATTTTGGGTGGCTAGAGAGAAAAGAAAATCAAAGAGGCACCACTAATTTAATGAAAGATCGTAGGTTTTATCATTCATTATGATCTTTTCATTCCATAATATGAATAAGATATCTTAGTGGCCTTCATTGCATGTTTCAGGTGGATATTGCCACAGCGAACGTTCAGTACTTTTATCATGGTCATTATTTTGAACAATAAAAGACGATACACAAAGTAGAAAAGAAACAAGTAACAAATACTATTTTTAACTTGAACATTTTCCAAAATCTCAATTTAATAAACATCAAATGGCAAAGATACAATGGAAAGCAAGTGACTGACCATTAGGTATATGGGTTTAGGAAAGAATTGAATACGGAAAGTTTGATTTGATTAATTAAGTGCTAATGATCTACCATATATCTTCTCCTAAAATAAAATATGGAAGCATATTGATGTTGATGTAACAGGTACTCATCAAACATTCTTTTATGGTGCTTATGAATATTTCTTAACCCTATTGTATCAATATGCATTTCTACCAACAAACCACTGTAAAACTTGTGCCTTAGAATAGCTAACATTTGTTTCTACTCACCTGTCTTTATGTAAGCAGGGCAATTCTGATGATTTGAGCCAGTTGTGATGATTGGACTTGTTTGTGAGTCTGAGGGTCAGCTTGGCTAGGGCCTGCAGGACAAGGATGGGCTTACTAACATATCTGAGAACTAATTGTCAAGGAAAATGATGTGATGAATAGGCAATATGTTTCTCATTGTATGGCAGGGTAGCCCCAATTTGTCTAGGCTCAATTCCAGAAAGGAAAAAGAGTAGAAACATGTAACCACTTAAGACGTAGGCTTGGAATTGCCAAAATGCCATTTCTGCTTCATGCTATCGGCCAAAGGTGAAGAATTAGGGCTGGATTTTTATACAGGCAAAATGAATTTGTGAATAAATGTTTAGTGAATATAAGGACATGTTGATATTCTTACTGAAGAAGTAAGCTTGTCTGCTCCTATTCCTGGATGGGTTATGTAACCATAATTATTTTTCCTGTATGGATTTGGCCAGAGTAATAGAACCAGATTGGATTTGGGGAGATTGGCAGATAAAGCTACTTGAACCAGTGCACTGCTGGAATTATTGCTTCTCGACGAAAGCTTCACAGAAAATCTGACCAAATATAAAGTGGGTCTTCTGATATTTTCATAAAATGAGCTACCGTTATTTAAAATATTCTTGTAATTTCTACTTAGAAGATTTTATCTTTTGCCAGATGTGCCCAAGCTGCTCCATTTGGATGCTGAGCCTAGAGTTCTTGTTCACATACCTGATTGATTTAAAATTTGTTACACAATTAGTATATTGGAATCTCAGCCATTCAAATTTTTCTCAAGATGATTAATGTATAGAAACATGCCTGGAAATATCTACACAAAATTGCCATGCCAAAATATGATTAAACCTATATCATTTCCGAGGAGTGTAGTAAGTTGACTAGGGTCCGCCTCTCAAATGCATATCCACCTGAAACCTCAGTGTGACCTTTTTTGGAGATAGGGTCTCTATAGATGTAATTATTTAATATGAGGTCATACTGGATTAAGTTGCCTCCTAAATTCTAAACTGGTGTCCTAGAGCATTTAGAGGAAGCTTGGCCCAGCTGACACCTACCTTGACTTCAGGCTTCTAGCCTCTAGAACTGTGAGAGAATAAATTCCTCTTGTTTTAAATCACCAAGTTTGTGGTAATTTGTTATGGAAATCTTAGTAAACTAATATAAGAAGGGATACAGTAAATAATAAATATGCTCATCTTTCTTTTCCATTAGCCTTATATCTCAGGTCTTTAAAGAATATGGGCATGTTTTATTGAGGTATAATTCGTATACAGTAAAAATTACCCTTTTTAGAATATGGTACTATGAGTCACACCCTACAGTCATATAATCACTGCCATAATCAAGATATAGGACAGATTCATCATCCAAACTTATTCTGTTGTGCCTCTTTGCAGTCATTCTCTCCCACCGTCACCAAGTTCTGGCAATCACTGATCTATATTCTGCCTTTAACATCTTGCCTATTTCATAATATCATATAAAGGGAATCATACGGTATATATGATTCTGGTTTTTTCATTTAATATATTGCCTTTGAGTTTCATCCATATTATTGCATGTATCAGTAGTTCATTCTTTTTTATTACTGAGTAGAATTTCATTGTATGGGTATACAACAGTTTGTTTATCCATTCACAGGATGAAGAATATCTGGTTTGTTTCCAGCTTGGTGAGATTATGAATAAAGCAAATATAAGTGTTTGTATACACGTTTGTGGGAAGATAAATTTAACTTCACTTGATTAAATACTGAGAACTGGGATTCCTGGACCATATGTTAAATATTTGCTAAACTTTCTAAGAAAGCATCAAATGGTTTGCCATATCTTCTGTACCGTTTCACATTCTTACCTGCAATATATAAGAATTCCAGGTCCTCCCCTTCCTCATCACCACTTAGTATGGTCAGTTTTTCCCCTATTTTTCTCTTTTTTCTTTTTTTAATGATAGTTGATAGGAGGATCTAACTTTGGTGTTAATTTGCATTTATCTAATGACTACTGATGTTGAGCATCTTACTGTGTTTATTTGCTATCCACATACCTTTTCAGAGAAGTGTTTATTCAAAGATCTAGATATTTTTAATGTTTTGACAATTTAAAAAAATTTATTCAGTATACAAACTCTTTATCAGACAGGTACTTTATGAATATTTTCTACTAGTCTATGGCCTGTATTTTCATTCTCTTAGTCATGTTTTTTTTTCTAACCAGATTTCCTGAGGTATATCTGTCATACAATAAGTTTCACATACTTAAATTCTACAATTGGATGAGTTTTGACATATGTATACATCTGTGAAATCATAACTACTCTCAAGATGGTGAACTATCCAATAGTCCCAAAAGTTTCCTTATGCTCTGATGTTATCTACCACTCCTGGACCCTTCCCACTATAGTCCACTCTTGTCTTCAGGCAACCATTGACCTGCTTGCACTGTAAATTCAAATTCCCAGCTATATAACCATATGAAACAAAAATTTACTAGTAGTCAGCTTTGAACCTCATGTTTCTTAATTCTGAGGAATGCTTATATCTCAATTTTGGAAAATATGCCTATATATATTAGGTTGAGTCAGATTTAGACACTTGTATAAGTTCTGGCATACTCACTAGTAGAAGTCTTTTAAGCATAGTGATTGCAGCATGGGCTTTGAAGTCAGACAGAGTTGAATTTGTGTTATTTCCTTCAAGTTGGAGATACACAACATTAAGCAAGATACTTAACCTTCCCAAGCCTTTGTTTTTGTAGCTGTCAATTGGAGATAGTATATGCTTAATGGAGGTGGTGTAAAAATTACATCCTCTGACAATCTGATTTAAAAATGGACCAAAGCCTTTGACAACTCATCAACGAAAATTAAGACAATAATGAAACACCACTGCACACCTATTAGAATGTGTGCAGTGTAGCCAATATCCGGAATAGTGACAACACCAAACACTGGTGAGGATAAGGAACAATAGGAGCTCTCATTCATTGCTGGTGGAAATGCAAATGGTACAGCTACTTTGGAATAGTTTGGCAGTTTCTTACAAAACTAAACGTGCTCTTACCATGCAACCCAGCATTCGTGCTCTTTGGTATTTACTCAAAGGAGTTGAAAACATATCCACGCAAAGACCTACATGTGGACGTTTATAGCAGCTTTACTCGTAATTGCCAAAACTTGGAAGAAACCAAGATGTCCTTTAATAGTTGAATAGATCAATAAACTGTGGTACATCCAGACAATGGAATATTATTCAGTGATAAAAAGAAATGAGCTATCAAGCCATGAAAAGACATGGAGGAAACTTAAATGCATATTACTAAGGGAAAGAAGCCCATCTGACAAGAGTACATACCGTGTCATTCCGACTATATGACATTCTGGAAAAGGAGAACTATGGAGACAGTAAACAGACCAGGGGTTGGTGGGGAAGAAAGGATGAATACACAAGCACGGAGGATTTTTAGGGCAGTGAAAATACTCTGTATGATATTATAATGATGGATATATGTCATTTTACATTTGTCCAAACCCATAGATGGTACACCACAAAGAGTGAATCCTAAGGTAAACCATGGACTTTGGGTAATTACGATATATCAATGTAGGTTCATCAATTATATCAAAAATATTACTCTGGCGGGGGATGCTGATAATAGGGAAGGCTGTGCACCTGTGAGGGGCAAGCAGTAAGATATACGGGAAATCTCTCTGCCTTCCCCTCAATTTTTGTATGAATGTAAAACTTAAAAGAATAAAGTCTTAGTAAAAAAATTCCATCATCTGCTTTATGTACTGCTTCTCTGAATTATGCAAGGCAAGGTTGAATTTTAACAAGCATTTGCTGTGGCCTTGCTTTACAGAAGGTACCATCCACTAAAGGCACAGTAGTTCTGACATGAATACAGCGTAATCTTCGCTTTCAAAAATCCCACAACTAGTTGAGATTTGGGAATTAGAAATACATCTTGAGTTGCTGTAAAGTTTTTATAACCACTGTGATGATAGAAGTAAGCATTCAAGAAGGCTTAATGAGAGAATGTGTCATGGACAGAGGTGTTAATTCAATTGGTTTAAGAGAAGTGCAATCTCCTCATGCTGTGATCCAAAACACATAAAAGTTAATAAATTCCCAAACTTTGAACTTCTATGGTATTTGATTTCAAATTCTGGACATGATTAATCCATTTCTTTGCATTTAATGGTAAACTCACTTACTCCCTTCCTCTCTCCTTTCCTCCTTGTAGCAAATAGTTCATGATGCAAGCTAAAGACTAATTTCATTAACTGAATTTACCCAAATACCCAAAACCATGAGTAGTGGAATGATGAAACTGAAGACTCTAGTTTGGCAAACACCTGATTCTTGATCTGAAGTTAACTGTGGAGAAGAATTAAGGAATTGCAATTTATCTAGTCAGATGGGATTGGTAGATAGCTGCTCAGGGAATGAACAAAGATTTATAAAGTGTTTTTGAAAAAAATGTCTTTTATCTCAAATTCTATTTCATTTACTCCTCGACTTTACCCTGCTGAGTTATATTCAGCACACTTCTTGATGTAGTCTCCTGGTGGGAGTCTATTGTGCAATTTAGTGAATAAGCATTTCAGGAAAGAAGAGAAGCAGAATCTTTGGAGTCATTGTTTCCCTCAAGGGATTGTAAAAGTATTTTAATTTATTTTTTTATTTTTTTGGAGTGTAGAACACAATGCCTAAAACCTCTTTGTTCTCTTTTATCATTTTTTATCTTTTGGGGTATATTCTTTAAATTAGATCTAAATACACAGATCTAAGGAATAGAAGTACTAAATGAGGAGCATTGTTTCTGCCAATGTGGCACCTTGAAATTCTACATTTAGTGCTGGGCTTTGGGACAACTGTATTGGATAGTTTGTGAAATGCAATTCTTGAGGTAGCTGAGGGACAGACTTCTTCCTTATTTGTTTAAAGCAAAATTAACATAAAATATTGATAAATGCATTTCAGATGGTGGGTCATAAAATCAAGAGAAAGAATTAAACACGGATAAAGATTATCTTTTGTCAACATAATATATTGTAAGGTATGCTAACATGCTGCTTAGCCTTAGTTTCTGAATCTGTAAAATGGGGCTAACAGCAGTTAAAAGAGAATAAATGAGATAATAAACATAAAGCATCCAAACATCACATGCAATAAATGTAAGTTTTCCTTATTGTTTTGTATAATTTCAGATGATTAGAGAAGAATAAAGTTTTCAGAAAAAAATATGGAGCAATTTAAAATATTGTGCAATATAATGAAGACGTTATTTCACACTCAAGAGTTGTAAAATCTTAATAACATATATGCCCATTACATATGGAAATGCAACTGAATATAATTCAAAAATATCTAGTCGATTCGAACGTTTTCTAAAGAAATTAATTACAACCCCCTGCCCCAAGTTTATTCTGTCAATAATCATTGCTTAGGTACTTTAATAAATTTGGGCTTTAAGGGTGGCTATACGACTGATGCTATACTTTACATAAATACCTTCATTAACTCATTTATTTGTAATAGATGAAGAAAAATAAAATAGAATAATATTGCAATAACAATCATGGTTCAAAGGACAGTTTGGGGGACTTTAAAGCCTTTACTATCAAAACTCTACCTTTAATAATGAAGATGGATAATCTAATGCCATATATGGTTAAAAAAGGAAGACATGAGGTAAAATGAAATAAAATGAAATGGAAATTTTTTTAGATCCCCAATTTTTAATAGATGTTCTTATTCAAAATGTCTGAGCATCTCCTACGGGAAATGATGGACATGTCATAAAAGTGATTTTCAAAGCATTTCCACAGTGTTCATCTCTAGAATAATTATTGTTTTGACAACTAAGCCTTTTTAAGATAACACCCACTTTTAATAATTGTCATGAATTTTCTTTAACCTAATGAAAATTCTTTCAAAACAACCAGACTTATTTTAAGGTTTATGAAACGCCACTACTTGTTCTTTTGTATATCCAAGTAGCTCTTTGTCTCCATACTGCATTTCTTAAGAATAATCTAAATTTCTGATGAAAAGATATAAAAATCATGGAAAACTTTGCTTTTATGGAGTTTGCTTAGAATGCATTTTTCCACCTGTGCTGCCTTTCTTCCTAGTTGCACAATGATATTCCATTTCTTCCATTCTCCACCAGATATTTTTCTTTCATCTTTTCATCTTAGCTTCATAGTACTTTGTGTATATGTGGTTCTTTTAAATACTATTTTTAACAGCTATATCTCCAATATATTAATTAGGTAGTTCAGAGACTGTTTCTCAGTGTTTTCTGGCTTGTTTTACAAAATATTCTTTTAACAGTCTTCAGAAGATAAAAGCTATTTAACAGCCAATTGGATATATTAAACAATCTCTTTTTAGTAAGCAGCATAATGCTATATAGGAGGATGGGTTTTGCAATTTATTTTTACATCAGAGCTTCCTACAAGACATTTACCTTTGACTGGGATTCCATGATAAGATGCCTAGTTTCTTAATGGGAGACAGGAACTGGTGAATCTATTACATTCTCTTCCTTCCTCTACTTGAACTGTCCTGAAAAGCAATTTTT
The DNA here is from genome assembly GCF_041296265.1 of Equus caballus. Classification (NCBI taxonomy): domain Eukaryota; kingdom Metazoa; phylum Chordata; class Mammalia; order Perissodactyla; family Equidae; genus Equus; species Equus caballus. The sequence continues at coordinate 40,028,332 of NC_091707.1, read as the reverse complement.
TCATGACCTTTCAGAAGATGCCCTGCAAAATAAAGCAATCCTTTGTGCTTGATCACAAGCACTGACCAGCATTCTTTTATTGGTTATTCTTCCTTCCTTACCTTATCTGCCTTCCTGTGGGCTGCATGTGTGCCCCCCAAATTCCTGTGTTGAAGTTCTAATTCCCAGTACTTCAGAATGTGACTGTATTTGGAGATAAGGTCTCTAAAAGTGTGATTAAGTTAAAACAAAGTCCTTAGGGTGGGCCCTAATTCAATCTGACTGATATCCTTGTAAGAAGAGAAAATTTGGCTCCGCAAAGGGATGCAGCAATGCATCCACACCTAAGAAAGATTATCTGAGAACCCAGTGAGAAAGCAGCCATCTGAAAGCCAAGGAGGGCAGCCTCAGAGAAAGCAAACCTGCCAACACCTTGATCTTGGACTTTCAGCCTCCAGAATTTTCTGTTGTGTAAGCCACCCAGTCTGTGATATTTTGTTATGGCAGTCCTAGCAAACTAATCCACCCCTTATCCCTCGTTCCTGCTGACTGAGATTGTACCTCACAATAAAGTAAAAAATAGTAGCACATGAGACATTGCCTCAGACTCTGCTTTCTGGAGAACCTAGTCTAACACTACTGGGAAGGGCCAAACCTGGGTTACAACATCTAACGGCAAGAGAGAAGTCTCTCACCAAAAACTAGTTTCCATGCACATCACTAGAGATAATTGGCAATTCTGATGACTTGTTACATATATTTAAATAACTTCTCTAGTTCTATGGTCTTTTAGACTAGGGAAAGTACACAGAACTAGTAGACATTAGTAGTCTTCATATTTTCTAAGTTTTTTTACATATAGTTCTCAATTCCTGTAAGGGAGGAAAAAACCCAAAAGACCTAGGAAGATTTTTGCTTTATGTTAGCATCTAAGTAAAGCGTGATAACTTACTTTAGAATTGGTATAACTAATGACTTTAAAAATTAATAACAGAACTAGCTAAGGTAAACAGTGTGGGCACCACCAGCCCTTTAAATAAAAGAAGAAATCTCTGAGTAAGGCACCTGTCGTCCACATTTTCCTGCTGTTGACTTTCTCCATGTGAGTGCTGTGGAGGAAAATGGATACATTGTATAGCTTCCCTATTACACCCTTAGGTTTCACGGCCAACACTTTGTCTTTTCAGTAACCCAGTCCAATCCTGCACTTGAATGCTTTGGGAGGAAGGAGATCTCTTTTCTTTTTGAGAGAGACATAGAGGCAGAAAGAGACAGAGAGAGTGGGAGAGACCAGTCTATCAATTACTGAGAATAGCATCAACAGAAGGCCAAGAGAAGAATGGAACAATGAGAACCCTGTAAGCGTTAGGAATAGTAGCCATCCAACTGTTGGGGCATACCTGTTTCTCTAATTTCTATCAGCTATGACCCATTAAAATATACTTTGACTAGCACAGAAAAGATGAAGAATTTCCTTGACAAAACATATATACATATATGTTTATTTATATGATATTTAGAGATACACCTTTAAAGAGGTGATTAAGTTAAAGTAAATATTTATATATTTACTATAATATAAGTATATATTATATATATTTATTACAATATATATGGTAGAAAAAGACAAGGTAAGGAAGATCTGATGCCCGCAATGAAATTGATTGCCTGGTTCAGATCACCTTACAGTTTATCTCATGTCAACAAGCCGCATCCATATGCATACAGTTTCCAGTCAGAATTTAGTGCCTCACTATTATATGTGAGCAGACATCTGAAGATTCATGAAAGTGCCACCATATGAACAGCAGAGACAAAGGCAAGCAAACAGGAAAATAAGGTAGAAGAAACATGGAGCCAGGGAGGATTCCCTGGCTACAATATAGAATTCTCAATGCAGGAAAGCTATCAATTCATTGTAAAGGTGGCCAGAAGACATATTCATACCTGGAAGAGCACCCTTGCTCAAGAATCTGCTTGAGAATGTGCTCCACTATAAGATACAAACAAACTACACAGTGACAGCCAGGAAGACCAACCAAAAGAGAATCCAAATCAAGAGTGTGAACTCCTTGAGATGATTTTGAAGAGAGAGTCTAGGATGTGAACTGTGAGTTGGTCAAACAAAGGAACCAGTCCATCCCACAGCAGGCCAGAGGATCTCAGAAAGAGACCTACAAGATGATAAAATTGAGAGATAATTTGAGGTGTTTGAGTCTATTGAAAAGATTCTAAGAAAATTGGGAAATAGTTTAGTAACAACTTAGTAGTAAAAAAATTTAAGCAAAATAAAAATTTGAGAGAAACACAAGTAATTAAACCGTTATTCATGGCTTAGTTAAACCTGTCATTTACTTAGTCATGGTAATATAAACAGTGAATGTTGATATAAACCAAAATTATTATACATATTATACATTCATATATATATGAAATGTTGGGTACAGGAATGTTTGTGTTATGGTGGAAGTATAAAAAAAGCTAAATCCTCATCTGATGTAGTCATTAGTTAATAATTTGTAAAGTTGAAAAAAGTAAGAAGCATCATCATAAACAATTTATTTAGTTATATGATGTTAAAGATGGAAGGATAAGGGAAGTAGTGAAGGGGACTACTGTTTTGTTTTTTTTTAATGTCTTGTAGGAATGGTAGATCTTTTAAACTATGTCGCCACTATCAATCATTGCTCTTGCAACAGAAATACTGCCAAGCCTTAAAATGTGTTTGTTATCCCATCTTAGGTTACGTTTTGTTGATTCTAATATTATAATTTATTAGAGGACAGGTTTCTATAATGCCCTGATAGGCAATGTCTTCATTCAACAATGTCTTCATCTTGTGAAACTTCTTATCTACTTTAACTATTTAGAGGTTTGGATTTACAAAGCCATCTGAGCCACAAATCCTGTCTCATAGCATCTGTGTTTTTGCAATATTCAGCCACTTAACAGTGAAAGAATGAAGGAATCAGTGAAGAGATGCCAGTAGCATATAGCCTTTGTTAGACTCAGCTGTTCTATTTGTTCTGGAAATATTTCATACCCAACCCAAAAAATCAAAACCGATGGTAAGGGGCTAGTATGTATTTTTTTAAAAAATGACCCATAAGTGTAAAAGGAACAGAGAAAGAATTAATAAGGTAACAAAATATGCAAGATAATTTATTCATGGACAATCCAGACGTTCCAGAGAAAAGTCCATATATCTCCTATAAAGAGAAGAGACTTAGAAATTAAGAATGAATTAGCTAATAAAATTCTGGCTGTAATAGTTAATGGCTGTAAGACTTGAATCAAGAGATCTTATAGAATAAATACCACGAACCTCAATTTTTCTATGAGTTAAGGAAAACAATAGCTACCTTTGAGGGTTATTGTGAGGATTAAAGTAAATAGAGAGATGTAAAATGTCTCAAATAATTCCTGACCATTGAGAGTTCTGAAATAATTTAGTTTCATAATGCTCCAGTGAATAGTCTTGTACACATCATGTTGTAGAAGCATGAAGTTCTGAAATATTGGTGACCTCCTTTCTCCCTTGCAGTTTTCTGTGTTAAATAGAGTAATTAAGAGTATCTTTAATTACTGAAAGACTCCAAACTTGAAAAGAAGAAGTGGATCACATTAGTGGTTAACTCACTGCAGAGATTTGTAAAGACATATCTGACATGGTCAATTCAAAAGAGAATGCCTTTTTAGACCCTAGATCCACAGTGTCACAAAATCCTTCCTAAACTTATCAAATTTACTGCCAACCCCCATCTGGTGAGCTTTGTGTTGACACTTCCTAGAACCCAGAAGCTGTCCTTAGAAACTGTTGAATCTTAACTGGGAAATTGAAGTAAAGTACTTCTTTTATTGGATTATTGGTATTTGGGAAGAGACTTCGAAATACGGATGTATAGATAGCTCAAAATAAGAGATAATTTATTCTGGAATATGACCAAGATAAGATTTCCATTGAAGTTCACCAGGCCATTCATTTGGGGAGTAGCTTCAGCAAATTGATATCAAAAAAGCCATATGAAAAAATAAAGGCAACAACAGCAAAAATCGTTGAAAGGTAATGTAAGTTTTTACTGAATACTTAGAGGAATTACAGAAGTTGGATTAAATCATTAAGAAAAAAGAAGACTTTTTGAAATTTCTCTTCAGATACCTTTTTTTCTCATCCCGAAATTCAACACTCAAGGAAGTTGACCTACATGATGCTCCTTTTTTTTAAATCCTCAAATCAAAAATCCTCAATCAGAGTCACCTAATTTTCATTGTCTCTTCAAAAAAAAATGTGTTTAAATAGTCATTTCTGACTCCTTATTTCTTACTCAAAATGGTAAATTTCTGGAGGACAGGAATGGTATCCTGTTTTAAAATCACCAGTTTCCAACTCTCTCATAGACTAGGTAATGAAAACATTATCTATTAAATTAATAATAATCTAAATTTCTGATTCACATGGGACTTATATTCCAGGAGCTGAGAAAATCTGGAAATAAGAGTAGGAAATATCAGATTAATGTCATTTACATTTTCTGATAACTTGGTAGAAAGTATAAGTGCTAGCAAATTAGATTTTATAATTATTGGAATATTCTAGATGGAAAACATAGCATTGGTGGTCCACTTTTATGTGGGAAGTTTGTTTTATTCAACAAAATGTAAAGCAACAGAACAGGTATAAAGCTGTGATGACAGAAGAAAGCTTCCCCTTAGCAACCAGTTCCATCAAGGGTACACCACTGATCCATGATACGCCATATTGCCATGAGACCTCCTTAGAGTTGCGTAACATTTTAGGAAATTCTGCTATCAATGCAGATAAGATGGAGAACTGTTTCTATTTGGATGGATTTATAACTGAATAAATGGTTTCATCCAAAGAATATGGGTTATAGATCAAATCATATGTGATTCTATTTAAAACTATGCTCTCTTAACAATGTTTTAATCAAAGATTTAGAGAAGGGTACTCCTAAAATACTGATAGTATTCTTGGATAATATAAAACTGGAAGAACTCATCAGAATCCAACAAGATTGAATAATGGATTGAATTTAAAACATAAATATTATTGAACATAATATTTGAATTTAGCCTGTTCCCGATTCGTCCTTTATTGCATTCACCAGTGCTGCCCTTGACACTGGACAATCAAACTTTCCCATTTAAAATGGAAGAAATATGGCTTAACAACAATATGTAAAACAGACTTAGAAGTTTCAATAATAAGCTTCATACGAGTTAACAATATTTTATCTATATATTTGCATAAAGTGTTAATGCAAACTTAGACTGCTTCAAAGAATGTCTAGTGTCAAGAATGAAGGCATTTTGTTCTCATGAACAGCTCAAAACTACAATGGCAATATTAATCTTTGCCACAAACTACAATGAGTAGAGAGGATTGTGATGGCAATTGGGAAGGAAATCAAAACCCAGTGTATGAGGGATAGGTGAAGGAACTAAGAGTAACAACCAGGAAGGTGAGTTACAGAGAAGACTGAGCGGCCCTTAAATATTTGTAGAGTTGTCGTTGGAAGAAAGTTTAAATCTGTACTGTTTGGTCTTAAAGGCATGGCTAGGATCAGGACAGCCATTTACTGAAGAAGAGTTTTACTTCAACATAAAGAGAGTTACACTTTGGCAGAGCACTCTCAAGTGTTTAATCCTTAATTGAAATTATAGAGGACATTCAAGCAATTTAATGGTGGTTTAGTTTAGGTGACCTCCAGAGTTTTATTCTATCTTAAGAATCTATTGTTCTACACATTTATTTCCTACTTCCAATGCTCTGAAATAGAGAGATTTTTCTGAACATGGATCAATAAATTATTGTTTGGGATAGTTTCGGGTTTATGTGCTTATGATTTAGAACTTTTTACTCCTGGAAGAAGCTTAGAATAGAGAACATCTTGAATTAATATTCTAGACCAAAAATGATTGCAAATAAAAATAATCTCAAACTCATGTAAAGACTTTAGGTTAAATTATTCTTAGAACTATATAGTGGAAGAAGGAATATGTGTGCTTATTATTCATCCATATTTCTACACATATATGTGATGATTTGTAAACCATCCATAAACTGAGCTACAAAAAATATATCAAGGGAAATCTGCAAGCCTACATTTTATGATAGGTTTCAGAAAGCTGTAAAAACCTCAAGTGGCTCCAGAGATCAACATTTGACTATATTTTGTTTATAATATTGTATTAAAAAGTCAGCCACTATCAAGACAACCTAGGCTGATATCAAGCAAATACTACCATTTGTACTCAACAACTGACATCTTTCTGTGGCTGTTCAAATATACTTGATCTTACAAATGTTTCTGCTTGCCATTGTATAGGAAGTCAAACAGGGACAAGGTGCAGCTCGGAATAGCTCTTCTTTCAATAACACACTGATTCATTATTTGTCTCTGCAAAGAACAACTCATTCTAATAGTAACTGGAATTAATTAATATACATAGGAAATGTGACTTTTCCCCTTAGCATCAAATGAAAAGAGAACAAGGATATTTTCAGGGCATTTGAAAGACATGAAGAACGCCAAATGTGTTAGAGAGAGGGAGCAGGTTTGTCAGGGTAACTAGCTTGCTGAAAAACAGAAAGACATCTTACCCTAACAGACATGAGTGTTTTACAAGAGTTAGTGGAATGAGTAACGTATGGCTTTGTCATTTGCAGATATGGATGGTGCTTACGTTATAGAAGTATAGCTTCATGAAGAAGATTTGAAAACATTGCCTCCTGCTGGGTAGACTTTAGCCTACAGTTATCTGTTAACCCCACTAGGGAAGTTGATGTTGTCCCTGTGTAAGTGTGCTTACTCTGCCTGAGCCAAAAAGGAACTTAAGATAGACTGTTTTCTGTGTCCCTAAGACTAAAGATTACATTTAGGCATGGGAGTGAGGCAGAATCTTCCAGATACATTAAGCTGAGTCATGTAACCTGCTCAAGAGAACATTTCTTCTTCCACTTCCTCCTGTATTGCCCCCACTCAGGAAACTTCAAATTAAAGAACTGAGTCCTAATATGTGGACAACAAATGATAACAATCCATTAAAGAGACTCAACAGCAAGAGAAATGAAGATTAGTCAGAAATGACAGAAAGTACACTGGATTAACAAGAACTTTAAGAAGAGAAAGAAATTAAATTTGAATTAAAAGTAATAAGAATATTTAGCAGTTGTCATTTTTATACACTGCTGGTAAGAATGAAAATTGGTACAACTATTTTAGAAAACTTCGCAGAATCTTCTGAATTCTTGATAAACTAGCAATTTTATCCCAGAATTCCAACAGTAGGGGGCACATATGTATTCCACAAAACATATACAAAATGTCCATAGCAGCTTTACTCATAATAGCCAAAAACTTGAAGCAATCTATGTCCATCCATATTAAAATAGATGTTTTACTGATGTATTATTTATTTATACAATGGAATAATTTACAGCAATGAAAGACTACTGCCATACAGAACAATGTGGATGAATCTTTCAAACATAAGGCTACAAACCAGCCACAAAAGAGTACCTACTGTATAATTCCATTTACAAGAAATTCAAACATAGGCAAAACTATTCAATGGTGGCTAAAGTCAGAATAGTAATTTTGGAGGGAGGGTATTGATTGTATGATGGCATAAAGGAGGCTTCTTGGATGACGGTTCTTGACAATTGTGTATTAATTACAATTTGGATATATATGAAAAAGTTAGTTTTCATGTGATTGTGCATTTCATATTTGCTATACTCCAATGGTAAGTTAAGAAGGAAAATGAGTAAGAGAATTATGGATTTTATATTATAGATTCAAATATAGCCTTCTCTTGTCCCCCAAAATACCTCTTTCTAGAGTTTAAAACATGACTTGCCATTAAAGCAAGTCAGTGGATAGATAGAAGGAGAATGTGGTCAACCTAAATATAAAGAGAGAAAAATTGTGAGGAAAGTGATATATCTTAGATAGAGCTGGGAAATCTAATATCTCTAACAAGAGTTCCAGAGCAGAAAGGAAACATAAGAAAGAGGTGATAAACAAATAGTAGAAAAACATATTCCCTGAACTGAAGAAAAGCCTGTGTCTGTAGATTAAAATGACTGAGGAGTTCCAGAGTCCTGGCAATTTTTTAATTCTAAAGATAAAAAGAAACACTTCCAAACAGGAAGTGAAATTTGCCTATAAGGGATAAATTAACTAAATTATAATGTTGAAAACAAGAAGACAGAATTTATATCTACAGATTATTTACAACAAAAAGAATCTGTCTGTAGGCTCTTTCCAACCAATATATCATTCATCTGTCATGGTAAGAAGAAATTTTTGAAGTCATTCTGGCTATTTAACTAAACAATAGTCAGATGCTTATACCCGCCTCTCAAGTACAATGTATTGGGGAGAACTGGGAACTCCAATTCGCTGACCACCGACCATCTTCCAGGACTTGGCTAGGCATTTTCACACATCCATCATCATAGCAAGAAACTCTAAGGCATCAAATTAAGTAACTTGCTAAATATTCATGAATATAAATTTATGAGGCAGAAATCCAGTTTGATCTGTGTAAATTAGCTTACTTCTATACTCTGACCCTGAGGGAATCTTCGCTTTTGCCCTTTCCCACCAAATGCCATACCCCACTGATGATGTTTTATTTCTCTGATCATTTTAATACATGCTTCATCCTATGGTGAAATGCTAAAATTCAGCTATCCCTAGAAATGATAATCCTTTGAGCTACTAGCCATTTTTACTTGAGGCAAAAAAAGAAGGGTAAGAAAGTAATAGATCTTGATAAATGAGTATGGAAAAAGAATTATCATGGGTATAAGTCTAGTGAAATGCTATAGTACGCTTTCAGCTAAGTAAGATTACCACAACTAGAGAAACATGATGTATTCTGTATCTTCTTAATGGCTTATTTATCATATATTCCACATTCTATGCCATGATCCAAACTCTTCGGATGGCTATCTAGCAATTCAGCTTCTCAAAATGCAGAGATAACTGTTACCCTGAACATAATGTCTACCAATACATACAAATTGGTTGCTTATCTGGAAATAAAAGGAAAATTTGAGAAGATGAGGGTTAACATCTTCTTAGCGAATGAGACAGTCAGAAGTGGTTCGTCCTATATAAAAATATATATGAGACAAGATGCAGGGAGCTTTCAATTATGAGTTCACATCTGGAATATGCTTAAAAAATGTAATGTGAAGTTAAGTAACAAAGACATGATTTCCCCAAGGAAAAAAACTTGTGAATGTTTTAAAAAGTGCTGAGGTGAAAAGATTTATTTTGGGTTATACATGTAAGAACAGAGGTATATTCTTCTTATTGTCATCATCACTACCACCATTACCAACATTGTCCTCCTCCTCTTCCTCTTCCTAACCTCCTTCTCCTTAGCATTATTGTCAGGAAACTCATGGGAAAAAACCCTCTTAAGAAATGAAAACATGCACAATTACTTTAATAAGGCATTTCACAAGATTTCTTCAGTTCCCAATATGCAAGCTGAATTATGCTGCATAATCCTGGTCTACTTTTATAGACATTTGCTTGTAAAAATTTCATCTCCAGATTTGATGGGTTTCAAGATTGTTTGGCAAGCAATTATTATTTTTTTAACTCCTAAAATGAAATCTTCCATGAATGTCCAATACTTAGAAGAGGTATGATGTGGCACTGTCATGTGGCATGGGTTTAGGGCTCGCTTCCTCTCAGTTTTTCTCAGTCGTCCCAGCTCTCCAAATCCTACCACCTCAGAGAATCACAGTCTCCCTAGAACTCTGTCTAAAACTTGCGCTTCTTCAAATCTAACCCAGGTTTCCTATAACCCTGATATCTCTCCTTCCACAGGTCAATTTAGATCATTAAATTCCAGGAACCAATCCAAAAGAACATTAGTAAGAGACAAATCTCAGTAATATTGGGGTTTGCTTCTGAAAAATGTGTTCTGTTTTTTGTCAGATTTGATGCAAGACACAATTTGAAAATACTTTGAATTTCATAGTTGCCTTCTCCGAAAGGAATTTGTTCGAAGTACACGATCCTGTTAATTTAAAAACAGAATATGTATTTCAAGGGAAATTTTATCTCTATGTTTGTGATTAATTCATACTAAAGTCATCAAAATACAGTCAAGTGAGAGCCATCTGATGTCCAAGTGCCCTTTTATGAGGCATTTCCATCCTTTCCCCTTTAATCAAGAATTTTTAAAAATAATCCAGCCATAAATGGAACTCAGCCTCTAAAAAAGCCTTAGCTTTGCATTGAAATGTGAAGCCTTATGGAATCAGGGAGATTTCAAGTATATGCTTTTCTATCAGTAATTCTGATTATTCTCTGAAATATAATTCAGTGTTTTTAAGATTATAAAATTGGTTCATTTATCTTGAGGGTAATAAAATTAATGAGGTGATACTTGGCCAAGTAATTTCGATTCAGAGGAGGACTAGAAGCGTGATTCATATTTGTCATTATTGCTGGTTGGTATATTTACTTTTATAGGTACAATGAATCTGGTTTTAATTTATTATGGTTGCATTGACTGTATTGCCATACTGAATCATTGGGACAGATATTGCCATATGATCTGCATATCTCTGAAACTCTGCCCTTTTTATTGACCAAAGCGTGGTAAATCCCTAGATATATTTTTTTAAATGTGCATGAGGGATTACTCTATAATTAATTTTTATTAGTTACAATTATTGAGCGCTATGTGCCAGCCACTATATTAAGTGCTTTAAAAACATACTTTCTTTTACTCTTAAAACCACCCTGTAAGCTAGGTATTATAGCCATAGACCATTAGTTAGTGGTAGCACTGGAATTTAAATCTGGAACCATTTTGTTTTCCTCTCTACTATGTGTCATGAGCTATATCATATAGGGCCTAAGGAGACTAAAAACATAATCCCTCTATTCTTGCAAGCTAGATACTAACTTTCCTTTAAATTTCTTTAATTTTTATATTAATTATTTTGTCTTAGTCATCTACTCTGCCCTTCCTCCCATACCTAATAAGACATTTCTATTGATAACAACATTTAAAAATTGGAAAGTTTTACATAAATATAAAATTCTTTTCATCTATCATTTTATTTGTATTTTCAAGTAATCTTTTTGGAAGACCAGAAAGGATATTATTAGCTCTGCTATTTTTTTTTCAGAGAAGAAACTCAGGATTACTGAAGGCAAATCACTACTTACATTCATAAAATCAACAAATAGCAGAGAAATCACCATTTCCCTTAACTATATTTAATAGTATAAGAGATCTTTCCAATATACCACAATATAATAACACTCTAACCTACCTATCTGTCTATCATCTATCTACCTATCTATCTTTACAAATTTATCTGTAGTATCCTACATTGATTCAGTATTATTCTATATTTGAGTTAACTCTAGTATGTAAAAATCGCCGTAATAATATAGACTACGAAAATTAATATTTAGTTCTTTATTGTCTGCCTGTTTCTTTGCTACATGACTTATACAAGATGTTTAATCTCGTGAGGTACTATTAAATACATATGGATACTAAGGACCAGAGAGGTTAAGTCATTTTCCCAAGGACACCCGGAGAGTAAGAAAGAGTATAACACATTCTTAGTTCTAGCAACAATGAACATTTCATGAAAGCATATTTTACATAATTTCTAACTTTTTTCAGCAACTGTATTAAATATTTCATTTTGGTTTGAAGCTTTAATAGAAATATTAAAGGTGAATTATCTTACTTAACACATCTTCCTTCTTAAATTTACAGAGGTTATCAATCTGCCTAACAACAATGGAAAAGTCATTGGTTTTTTTTCTCCTGTTTCCCAAGGGGTGTGTGCTTTCATTATCTTTTGTTTGTTAACTTTTTACATGCTCTACAGCAATTAGACTCAAGGAAGGGAAGCTTGATGTCTCCTGTTCGGTATTTGAATGCCTTGGAAATCTAACAGATGGCAGCCCAGAAGTGAAGCCTGCCTTTGTTCCACTCTGGACCTGTGCCAGCCCACCACTGCCCTCACCACCACACACACACACACACACACACACACACACACATACACTGCACTTCATGCCTCTCTCAGTTGAGGAAAGAATGATCAACACCACATTGATCCTGGCTAGACTGAACTATAGAGTGAATCAGCCATTAGATAACCTTGATTTTCAGCCTTTGTAAACTAATTATATCTATTAATCATGCAAGTTCTAGAATTTGTCTCTTCCAGGAAAAATCTTCCCAAAGAGCAATTTAAGACTTTTTTTAAACCCCATTTGCCACCTCCTGCTTGTTTATCCATCCAAAGCTTCATTTGTCTAGGCTTCCTAGGTTAAAGATTTCAAAAATAATTATTCACAAAAGAACCAAAATGAATGTACTTATATTTAGTTTAACTAGGCACATTAAGAAAGTTTTTGTGTAACAACAAAATCAGAAAATAGAAAGTTAACAGAAAAATAGGAGAAGTTATCCAAATTAGAAATAGAGATTTATGGTGAAATAAAAAACAGAGCTAATGCATCTATGTGATGCTTTGCTTTTAACCTAAGACATTAAAATATGTGTTAAATAATCTCATAGGTGTCTCTTATGTAGCACTGACAATAATAACACTTGTAACAATATCTATCCTTTACTGATTGCTTTCCAAAAAATAGATGTGTTTAATGCCTGCCTTGTGATATTACAAAGCTTGTGATTCAGAGCCACACTAAGAACCTCCAGAACCTTGGGTCTTAACCTCCAAAATAAATGCAATCATGAAGATTTCCGGACTGGTCATCAAGGATCATCAAGGATGTGGTCATTTCCCTTCTCCATGAACCATTCCATGATCTAATAACCGAAATTTTAATCAACTAGATTTCCTCAACTTAAGCTCCGCCATGTAAAAATTAGGGTACCCCTTAACTTTAAATGTTCTAAAGTTACAGGGAGGAGGTGGAGCAAAATGATGGGGTGAGTTGACCTGGGACTCTCTCCCCTCCAAAATACAACCAAAGAAACGGAAAAACTGAATTTCAACCAATGATCCCTAAGGCTGAGACTGTCAGAGACCTATAGAGCAAGAAGAAAGAGGATGGAGAGGCTGTAGCCGGCCTCGCAGCAACTGGAACAGGGTAAGAGAGAACACTGCTCCCTCCTCTAGAGACTGGGATTGCTGCTATGCATGAGGGAAGGAGCAGGGGAGGGGCCACACAACCTGGGGATCATCCAGGACTCCCACCACCAGTGCAGTGGAAACCCACTGACAGGGGAAAGCTTCTGTGTGTGGGGACCCCTTCAAGCCAGGCCCCCAGGAGACCAGAGAACAAGAGCTGATCAGAATCCAGATCAGCATGGACAGAACCTGCCACTCCCCCTCCAACGCGCACTGGGTGCTGCCATCTTGGCTGAACGTGGAGGGCTCGGAACGCATGGCTCTCAACCCCCACCTAGTGGCGACAGGCTGTAACTGCAACCGAATACTACCATCAGGCCTGTGTAGACACCATAGAGGAGCAAATTAGCATAATCAAGATAGACAGGCTGAATGGCTCCAGACAGAGGAAGAAAGAGAACTAAGTAATAAAAAGAGAAATAGTGGATTCAATGAGGAGAAAGAATTTAAGAAGTATTGGAATTCCTGAGAACGTGGAAAAGGAAAATGGACCAGAAAGTGTGCTAAATGAAATTATAGAAAAGAACTTCCCAAACCTAGGGATTGAGGAAGAAATGTGTGTGCAGGAAGATTTCAGATCTCCTAGATTTGTCAATGTAAAAAGACCTACTGCAAGGCATATAGTAGTAAAATTGGCAAAAATGAAAGACAAAGAAAGAATACTCAGGGCAGCAAGACAGAAGAAAATAACCTCCAAAGAAACTCTTATCAGACTTTCAGTGGATTTCTCTATAGAAACCTTACAAGCTAGGAGAGAATGGAGTGACATATTCAAAATTTAAAAGATAAAAATATTCAGCCAAGAATACTCTATCCAGCAAAAATATCCTTCACATATGAGGGAGAAATTAAATCTTTTCCAGACAAACAAAAGTTAAGGGAATTTGTAACCAAAAGTCCTCCACTACAAGAAATCCTCAAGAAGGCTCTCATACCTGAAAAAAAGAAAAAAGGGAAAAAGGGGTCACAAACCACAGAGTAGGGAGACAGATAGATAGAACCAGAATAGGATAGCAAATATTCAACTATAGCATTAGGATAAAAGTGAGGAAACCACCAAAACAAAGATGATCTTATCACTCAAACTACAAACTCATAAAACGAGTTGGAATAAGAAATGAAAATAATAATTTAGGAGGGGAAGAGCAAAGGGACTACATCAGTCTAGGCCAAGTAAGTAAGAGACCACCAGAGAATTGACTATATTATACATGAGATTCTAAATACAAATTTCAGGGTAGCCACTAAAATAAAAAACAGAACAGAGCCACAAAACACAAATAAGGAAAAATCTAAGAAGCCCAGCATAAGAAATTGCAGTAGTCAATGGGTAGGCTAAAACACACAGGACGAGAAACAAAGGTAATGCAGGAAAACCAGATAACAAGTGACAGATTGACAGCATTAAGTCCACATGCATCAATAATCACCCTCAATGTAAACAGATTGAACTGTCCAATAAAAAGACACAGAGTGGCAAAATGGATTAAAGAACAAGATCCAACAATTTGTTGCCTCCAGGAAACACACCTCATCCCCAAGGACAAACACAGGCTCAGAGGGAAGGGGTAGAAGACAATACGTCAAGCTAATAGCAAGCAAAAGAAAGCAGGTGTTGCAATACTTACATTAGACAAAACGGATTTCAAAATAAGGCAGGTAAAGAGAGACAAAGAGGGACAATATATAATGATCAAGGGGACACTTCATCAAGAAGAAATAATGCTTATAAATATCTGTGCACCCAACACAGGAGCACCAAAGTTCATAAAGAAACTATTAACAGACCTAAAGGAAGATGTTAAAAAGAACACAATAATAGTAGGGGACCTCAACACCCCACTCACATCAATGAACAGATCATCCAGACAGAAAATCAACAAGGAAATAGCAGAGCTAAATGAAAAACTAAAAAATTGGACTTAATAGACATATATAGAACACTTCATCCTAAAACAGCAGAATACACATTCTTCTCAAGTGCACATGGAACATTCTCAAGGATAGACCATATGTTGGGAAACAAGGCAAGCCTCTACAAATTTAAAAAAATTGACATAATAACAAGCATCCTCTCCAATCATAATGCTATAAGGCTAGAAATTAATTACAAGAAAAAAGCTGAGAAAGGCACAAGGTTGTGGAGACTAAACAATATGCTACTGAACAAGCAAAGGATCATTGAAGAAATTAGAGAACAAATCAAAAAATACCTGGAGACAAATGAAAATGATAACATGCCATACCAACTCATATGGGATACAGCAAAAGCTGTATTAAGAGGAAAATTCATCGCAATACAGACACATCTTAACAAACAAGAAAAATCCCAAACAAGCAATCTTAAACTACACCTAACTGAACTAGAGAAATAAGAACAAAGCCCAAAGTCAGCAGAAGGAGAGAAATAAGAAAAATCAGTGCAGAAATAAATGCTATTGAAACGAAAAAGGTGGTAGAAAGGATCAATAAAACAAAGAGCTAGTTCTTTGAGAAGATAAATAAAATTGACAAACCCCTAGCCAAACTTACAAAGAAAAAAAGGGAGAAAGCTCAAATCGACAAAATCAGAAATGAAAGAGGAGAAATAACAACAGACTCTGCAAAAATACAACAGATTATAAGAGAATACTACGAAAAATTATATGCCAACAAAATGGATAACCTAGAGGAAATGGGTAAATTCTTGGATTCCTACAATCTCCCAAAGCTCATTCAAGAAGAAGCAGACAATTTGAACAGACCAATCACAAGGAAAGAGATTGAAACAGCAATCAAAAACATCCCAAAGAATAAAACCCCAGGACCAGATGGCTTTCCAGGGGAATTCTACCAAACTTTCAGAGAGGACTTAATACCTATCCTTTTCAAGCTATTCCAAAACATTAGGGAGGATGGAACACTTCCTAACATGTTCTACAAAGCCAACATCACACTGATACTACAGCCTGACAAGGACACCATGAAAAAGAGAACTACAGGCCAATATCACTGATGAACATACATGCAAAAATTCTAAACAAAATTTTGGCAACCAGAAGTCAGCAATTCATCAAAAGGATCATACATCATGATCAAGTGGGATTCATACCAGGGACACAGGGATGGTTCAACATCCACAAATCAATCAACGTGATACACCACATCAACAAACTGAGGAATGAAAACCACAAGATCATCTCAATAGATGCAGAGAAAGCATTTGACAAGATCCAACAGCCATTTATGATAAAAATTCTGAACAAAATGGGCATAGAAGGGAACTACCTTAACATAATAAAGGCCATATATGACAAACCCACAGCCAACATCATACTCAATGGGCGAAAACTGAACGCCATCCCCCTGAAAACAGGAATGAGACAAGGATGCCCTCTATCACCACTTTTATTTAACATAATACTGGAGGTCCTGGCCAGAGCAATTAGGCAAGAAAAAGGAATAAAAGGAATCCACATAGGGAGGAAAGAAGTGAAACTCTCGCTGTTTGCAGACGACATTATCTTATATATAGAAAACCCCAAAGAATCCATTGGAAAACTCTTAGAAGGAATCAACAACTACAGCAAAGTTTCAGGGTATAAAATCAGTTTGCATAAATGAGTAGCATTTCTATAGTCTAATAATGAGCTAACAGAAAAAGAACTCAAGAACACCATACCAGTCACAGTCACAACAAAAAGAATAAAATACCTCAGGGTGAATTTAACTAAGGAAGTGAAGGATCTGTACAATGAAAATTACAAGGCTTTTCTGAGAGAATTGGATGACGAGATAAGGAGATGGAAAGACATTCTATGTACATGGATTGGAAGAATAAACATAGTTAAAATGTCCGTTCTACCGAAAGCAATTTACAGATTCAACGCTATCCCAATCAGAATCCCAATGACATTCTTTACAGAATTAGAACAAAGAATCCTAAAATTCATATGGGGCAACAAAAGACCCCGAATTGCTAAAGGAATCCTGAGAAAAAAGAACAAAACGGGAGGCATCACAATCCCTGACTTCAAAACATACTACAAAGCTACAGTAATCAAAACAGCATGGTACTGGTACAAAAACAGGTGCACAGATCAATGGAACAGAATGGAAAGCCCAGAAATAAAACCACACATCTATGGACAGCTTATCTTCGACAAAGGAGCTGAGGGCATACAATGGAGAAAAGAAAGTCTTTTCAACAAATGGTGCTGGGAAAACTGGAAAGCCATATGTAAAAGAATGAAAATTGACCATTCTTTCTCACCATTCACCAAAATAAACTCAAAATTGATCAAAGACCTAAAGGTGAGACCTGAAACCATAAGGCTTCTGGAAGAAAACGTAGGCAGTACACTCTTTGACATAAGTATTAAAAGGATCTTTTCGGGCACCATGTCTTCTCAGAGAAGGGAAACAATAGAAAGAATAAACAAATGGGACTTCATCAGACTAAAGAGCTTCTTTAGGGCAAATGAAAACAGGATTGAAACAAAAAAATAACCCACTAACCGGGAAAAAATATTTGCAGGTCATATATCTGACAAAGGCATAATATCCATAATCTATAAAGAACTCACACAACTCAACAAGAAAAAATCAAACAACCCAATCAAAAAATGGGCTGGAGACATGAACAGACATTTCTCCAAAGAAGATATATGGATGGCCCTTAGGCACATGAAAAGATGTTCATCATCGCTGATCAGGGAAATGCAAATCAAAACTACACTAAGATATCACCTTACACCCATTAGAATGACAAAAATATCTAAAACTAATAGTAACAAATGTTGGCGAGGTTGTGGAGAAAGAGGAACCCTCATACACTGCTGGTGGGATGCAAACTGGTGCAGCCGCTATGGAAAACAGTATGGAGAGTCCTAAAAAATTAAAAATAGAACTACCATATGACCCAGCTATCCCACTACTGGGTATCTATCCAAAGAGCTTGAAGTCAGCAATCCCAAAAGTCCTATGCACACCAATGTTTATTGTAGCATTATTTACAATAGCCAAGACATAGAAGCAACCTAAGTGCCCATCAACAGATGAATGGATAAAGAAAACGTGGTATATATATGCAATGGAATACTACTCAGCTGCAAAACAGAACAAAATCATTCCTTTTGCAATAACATGGATGGACGTTGAGGGAATTATGTTAAGTGAAATAAGC